>NW_026991724.1:19577500-21977500 GCF_029215605.1 Mirounga angustirostris | reverse complement strand
CGAATGGATTACAAACAATGATTTTCAGAGTATGGTCCCAGAACCATCAGTAACAGCATCACCTAGAAACTTGATAGAAATGCAACTTCTTGGGTCCCACCCCAGACCTATTCCATTAGAAAGTGTGGTTGGAGACTAGCAATCCGTGTTTTAATAATCTTTCCAAATAATTATGATGTACCCTCAAATTTGAGAACAAATGGGCTAAAAGGTTATCAGCCTGCTCCAATTTCTTAGGAGTTAATATTAACTTTCTTTTTTTTTTTTTTAAAGATTTTATTTATTTATTTGAGAGAGAGAATGAGATAGAGAGAGCATGAGACGGGGGAGGGTCAGAGGGAGAAGCAGACTCCCCGCTGAGCAGGGAGCCCGATGTGGGACTCGATCCCAGGACTCCAGGATCATGACCTGAGCCGAAGGCAGTTGCTTAACCAACTGAGCCCCCCAGGCGCCCTAATATTAACTTTCTATGAGGAACACTACACAACCGTGGGCTCTGCTCATTCCTGTGAGAAAACTTGTGCTCACGTCAGGGGTTCTAACCCTCGCTGCCATGTTAGAATTACTTGATATTAAAAAATACCAGTGCCCTATTAAATTGAAAGCCATCAAGAAGGCGACTAGTATTCCAAGATATACATTTTTAGAGGTTATTTCATTATGCTACCAGGGTTGATAAACACTATGATATGTTACAGGACCATGCATTGCTGATTCCCATGGATACCTCAGAGTAGTAAAGTAAGGCTCAGTTTGTGAACTTTTTCAGTTATTTATTCTTTCTTTTCTTCATTCCTCTATTTATTCATTCAGTCAGTAGTCCCTTAGGACCTGCTATGTGCTAGGCACTCTAGTTAAAATATCAGCAATGCAGTGGAATGCAAGACAGACACATACTTTTTTAACAAGAATGTATATTATGAACACAGGGCCATATCTTCAGGCTGGCCCCACTATTTTCTCTGTCGTCATTCTAGTTGGATGGCTTGTGTCTGATTCTGCATGCAGAATCTGGAGCATCCATGCCGAGATTTCACTCCTTGGTGACTGGTCCCCCTAAGGCTCCACCTAAAGGCCCTGGGAATATGCCAGCCTTTCATTCAATAGCCCTGGTGAGTGAACAGAAGTAGGCTTGTGAAGGTGGTTATTATCAATATGAGAATGGGTAGGGCTAATGGCTAACAACTTAATGTTACAGAGCATTATGATTACAGGGGTATCTATACAGTTAATGGCTTTTTTGAGTGAAGAGTGCAGTTACTACTTTTAAATACTTAGTCAAATGCCTTCACTATTCTCTGTGAGCCAGAAATTCAATGAACTGATGGAGGGCAAAAAGCTAGTAATTTCACCATGTCTTAATTGAAGGCAGATTCACAAACAAAGGTAGTGACCTGAAATGTATATTTCCTGTTTGAAAAGGAAAAATCCCAAGTTTGTAGATCACCTGTTCCCAGGAGTAGTGGGGTTTACTTTAGAATTCTTGGGTCTTTTCTCCAGTAGAAGGACTTTGATGACTGCAGACTCTACTTAGAAGGTTTGGATGAACAGAAAGCATGACCATTCTTGAGATAGGATGGTATGTGGGGATGCCTCTTGCAAATGGTTCCTTATCAAAGCAAGTGAGCTGTGGGCAAGCAAGGGTGACATACTTCAACACTTGGTACAACTACTGTTACAGGAATTACATTTTTAAACTCAAGTTTTTTATCTTTTGAAGATAAAATTAGGAAGATTCAGATAGTCAATGTTAATGTACATATCCTATAAATGAATGCTTTTATAATAAGGTCTTTGTGTTCTGGCTAAATAAAGAATGTATTAGTAGAAGCCAAAATTGTGGATGAGACATCAGGAGGTAAGAGTTGACATGTCGTCTATCAGGCCTGTGGGGCTCTAGAGGTTCATGAATACAGAAGCCTTTCATGAATGTGGATATCCCCTGCATGAGGCAATATATCTCATTAGATGTATCCAACTATCCCAACTTTCTGATACTAACCATTATAATTAACTACTCCCAAATTTGATCTATAGAGAATGGGATAAAATGGGGTTAATCAATTTGGGCAATCTCTCTCTTGTTTGTTTTTCTTTATCTAAGAACATGTCTGGCTAAATAAAAACATTCTATCCCTCCACTTACTAATTTTTCACATTACTTTCAACTTTGTGATGTGTATACACATCCCTGAACTCTGATAAAGGTGCTTGTGAGATTTATAAACTCACTCCAGCAATGAACTTGAAAGTATTCCAAGTGTCTGGTAAGACAGAAGGGATCCAGACGAATGATGTTCAAGTCTTTTTGGTGCATGTGCTTTCTGTCTTTATCTAGTTCAAAATGCTTGCACTTAACAGCCATTTGCATATTATATAGATAGACATTTCCTCTGATATTTTTAATCTCTGACACCTCGTATCATTATTAAACCAATCACTGTAACACCTACTTCAAAAAATGATACATTATATCCCTTGAGTTTATCCATCATAGAACAATCTCAGTCCATCATCACATGAATTATTACAACACTGTTTGATATGTGTACCAAAAAGGGAAAAGTAGTCTCTTGTCTTTGAACTTTTTAAGACAATCACATTAGGGCTGAACTGTACAGCACTCTCATGTCAATTATAAAGACATTATTCAATGGCTCTACTCAATCCATTTGACTTACAGTTAACCCCACAACTTCACTATTAACTTTACTTTCTACTTCTTTTAATATTTGACACTTACACATCCTAAAAGATTGGTAGGATCTTTGAAATAGAATTAGAAATCAACTAGCACAGGGTTTGCCAGAGTGGGGGATGTGAAACCGGGGTGTAAATCAGAATGATTTTTAGTGGAACACAAGATCATTTCAGATGACATGCTGGCAAGGCAATAATTAACCTTGAATCTTGTAGTGAGAAAGTTATTCTCATCTCAACTTTCTTTCATTCCCTCTGGACACATCAAGAAGAATGAATCAGTATATCGCTAATGCGTCTTTAACACTTAATGTCTTCAACACTTGCTATTATAACCAAGATAGAGTGCTCCTCAGGCTCAGTGCCTTATGCTGGAGCAAGATGAAGGTATATATTTTGTCATTTTTAAAGTTTTAGTAATCTTCTTATATATAAGGTAAGTAAATATGACTGTTGACCATTATGGTAATGATAAAAAATTCCTTTTAAATATGTTTATAATTTAAACAATGATTTAATTTAAAAATATCAATGAACAATAATAAAGAGAGTATACAGAAATAGTCAAAATCATGACAATATGCCAATGACTAATATTTGGAAAAAACTGACTTAGTATGACACACTAATTTTACACTTGAAAGACTGAATTCTTTTTTTTCTTTTTTTTAAAAATTATTTATTTAAGAGAGAGAGACAGTGAGAGTGACAGAACCCAGGTGGGGAGGAGAGGGAGAAGCAGGCTCCCCACTGAGTAGGGAGCCCGATGTGGGGCTCAATCCCAGGACCCTGGGATCATGACCTGAGCCGAAGACAGACGCTTAACCCACTGAGCCACCCAGGTGCCCCGAAAGACTGAATTTTTGAGCAAAGTTGTCAGGGACTGAAATGTGTCCTCTCCAAATTCATATATGGAAGCCCTGACCACAAATTCCTACGAATATGACTATATTTGGAGACAGCATCTTTAAAGAGGCAATTAAGGTTAAATAAGGTGGAATCGGTGGGTCCTAATCCAATCTGACTGGAGTTCTTTCAAGAAGTGGAAATTTGGGGGCGCCTGGGTGGCTCAGATGGTTAAGCATCTGCCTTCGGCTCGGGACATGATCCCAGGGTCCTGGGATCGAGCCCCATGTCCAGCTCCTGGCTCAGCGGGGAGCCTGCTTCTCCCTCTGCCTCTCCCCCTGCTCGTGCTCTCTCTCCCTCTCTCTCTCTGTGTCTTGAATGAATAAATAAAATCTTAAAAAAAAAAAATTAAAAAAAAAAGAAGTGGAAATTTGTACACACAGAAGAGACACCAGGCATATAAGCACACAGAGAAAAGGCCATGTGAGGACACAGCCAGAAGGCAGCCATCTGCAAGCCAAGGAGAGAGGCCTTAGGAGAAACCAAATCTTCCATCACCTCAATCATGGATTTTCAGCACCCCTAACTATGATAAAATAAGTATCTGTTGTTTAAGTGACCTAGTCTATGGTATTTTGTTATAGCAGCCTGAGCTAACTAATACCATGGTCAAAAAATTAATCAGAAGAAGAAAGCTATAATTTGAACATGTTTCCTGATTCCTTTTTAGCCCCTCAGTGAGAGTTACTTGTGTGTTCTTCATTTATAGAAGCTAGATTATCTTGGGCACTCCAGAAACAAATGAAAAGAAGACAGTCTTTGCCTTGATCATATTTGAAATATACTAATAATGACAATTAATAATTATGTACAGTCCTAATAAACCGATCTAATGGGATACAATTGCTTTTATCAAAATTCTCTTGATTATGAATGGTAATTATAATGTCTCAGTAATATACACCGTGGTTCTCAACTGGAAGTGATTTTGTCCCCTAGGGAACATTTAGCAACATCTGGAGACATTTTTGGTTGTCACAACTGGAGGTGGATGCTGGGGCTAATGGCATCTTGTGGGTTAAGGCCATGGAGGCTGCTAAACATCCTACAATGATAAAGCTACCCTCCAGAACAAAGAATTACCTGGCCCAGAATTTCATTAGTGTTGATGCTGAAAAACTCTGATGTAGAGAGAACAGAATGGTAGAAAATAATTAAACCCAAGTTTGTATGAATTTAAGATCCATCCTCTTGACATGTAATCTAATGTCAATGCAGAATTGAAGACATTAAAAACATAGCCACTTAGGGCGCCTGGGTGGCTCAGTTGGTTAAGCAACTGCCTTCGGCTCAGGTCATGATCCTGGGGTCCCTGGATCGAGTCCCGCATCGGGCTCCCTGCTCGGCAGGGAGTCTGCTTCTCCCTCTCCCGCTCTCCCCTCTTGTGCTCTTTCTCTCTCTCACTCTCTCTCAAATAAATAAATAAAATCTTAAAAATAAATAAATAAATAAGTAAAAATAAAAACATAGCCACTTGATTAAAATGTGCTCTCCCTTTTTTCTTTTATAAAATAGGATAACAATAAAACATTTCTTCCATATCAGAGGAATCAAGATGAAATGATACATGTACAGGCCATGTACAACCTGATGTAAATTATCTATTAGTCTAGTTATGTTAGATAGCATAGACTGCCACTTCCTTTCTTTTATTTTTAAAGATTTATTTATTTATTTTAGAGAGAGAAAGAGAGAGTGCTAGGGGAGGGGCAGAGGGAGAGGGAGAGCGATCATCTCAAGTCAACTCTCCACTGAGCAGGAAGCCCAGAGCAGGGCTCAATCTCATGACCCTGAGATGATGACCTAAACTCAAACCAAGAGTGGGATACTCAACTGACTGAGCCGCTCAGGCACCCCTAGACTGCCAGTTACTAAAGAACTAGGATTTATTTATCTGTTTGTCCCAAGTAGTGGATATGAAGCTGGAATAAATCACCCAATTACTGAGTGAGTGGATACACGGAGTACTACTTAAGTTAAGCAGCCTAACTTATTTCCTTATTTTATTATCAAAATTTAACATCTACCTGATGGAGGTGTTAAAAGAGTATCCCAGAATCTGACATAGGGTAAGACAAATTTGATATAAAACTCATATTTCTTATTAATTTTAGTGATGTTCACTTACATTGAAGTGGTACCTTAAACACTTGCTTTTGTGAATACATACATACAAATTTAGGGTATGTTTTATATGCTTAATTCATCAGTTAATTCAAGTAGTTGCAGAAAATACTGTTGAACTGGTAGACAGCTTCTTTTTTCTTTTATCTCTTACTCTTTCTCTCTTGAACAGATGGTTAGTTTGTGATCCCATTGGGTGCCCCAGTGCTGCTCATTAAAATTCTCTTTCTTTATGGGCAGTGTGCCTTCCTGCCTCCCATATGTCTACTAAATACAGAAGATATCCTTTAATACTTAGTTACACTCCTTAGGACCTACCATCTAATAATGCCACTGAATGACTTACACATATTGTTAATACTGACACACACAAGGAATAAGTGTACCTAAAACTAATTTCAAGCCTATAATGTAAACTCATCCTGGAAGCCAACAGACAACTATTTTTTTTTTCTAATTCTTAATGCATAATTTAAATGTACTCACTAGCAATATGGAATTATTTCTCTACCTATACCTGTGTGTGTTTGTGAATATATGGAGATAATGCTTTGGAAAATTCTAGCTAATTTTATTGAACACTTTTATGTGCCTGATGCTGCTGTTATATTTCACTTCATTTTCACAGCTCTCTGTGAAATTGAATGATTACTATTCCCATTTTTAAAAATGAGAAAACTAAGATCAGAATTAAATATTATGTACATAGTTATATAGATATAAGGTAATAAAACTTAGATTCAAACTCAGAAAAAAAAAAGGCTTTCCTTAAACACGGGGGGGTGGGGAACAAGATGTATTAACACTCCTTTAGTGTCATTTGGACAGTAAAAAGATAACAAAAGGAAATTCTAAAGTAGATAGGCACTAATGTTAAGCCATTTTGTCAGCATTCTAAAATGATATCACATCATGAGATATCAGACCTATATTTTCAGAGATAATCTAACCCCTCAACCTGTATATTGTTCTTGTGCTGTTTTCTACTTTCAACATGACAATTCTTAAAAAAAAATAAGCAGATAAAATGGATGCATCGATCTCCAGTTAGAAGTTTAGTAAAGGGTAAACAATAGATAATTGAGTGTGCTCTATGGAATTACTGAAACCAGAGTTCAAATCCTGAAAACATCATTTATTATCTTTGTGTCTTTGGAAAGTGATCTTCTGTTTTTTCATAGTGACAACTAGCAGTGATTGCTAATAAAATATTTGTGTGAGGAATTAATTAACTGCTTAAAACAAAAACAAAACAAAACAAAACATAGGGTCTGACATACACATACACAGCAAGTGCTCTCTGAAAATGGCTGGCCTTTCATGTCCCATACATCTAACTCAGGTACTTCCCAATCACCTCATTTAAATCCTGCATCTATTCTTGGTGAGATTAATTATCTCTGAATGCAGAAACACTGCCAACATGGAGGTAGCAAATCTAAAAACATAATAAACTTTCAACTAAAAATCACCTCTGCTCTAACAGGAGTCATTCAGCTGCTACTTTTGTATGGATTTTGGACAGATTTCTGTTGTCCTGAGGGAGACATACAGCATTTAAAACCTTCACCAGCATTTGCTGGCTACATGTCTTCTCTCTCTCAGTCTCTTTCTCTCTCTTTCTCCCTACATTTATATATTTTGAATCTACCATAACAGTCAAACAGCAGTTACCTTGTGATATCAATGAATTAAGAGATGGATTTAAATGAATTAGTTAACTGTTGCTGCCAGAGGTGTTAGAATTTATTTTTTGACTCGAAGAAGTGAGACGTTCAGGGGCATAAGATGTGACAATAACTTCGATGGTGTTGCACTTGAGGAAACATAATAGACCAGAAAGAAAACAGTCCTGGGAGTCAAGAGCCCTGGGTTCTTTTTTTTTTTTTTTTAAGATTTATTTATTTATTTGAGAGAGCAAGAATGAGAGAGAGTACATGAGGGGGGGAGGGTCAGAGGAAGAAGCAGACCCCCTGCTGAGCAGGGAGCCCGATGCGGGACCCGATCCCGGGACTCCAGGATCATGACCTGAGCCGAAGGCAGTTGCTTAACCAACTGAGCCACCCAGGCGCCCAGAGCCCTGGGTTCTTATTCTAACATAACTCACTGAGTGATGAGGGCAGAAGAATAGGAGAAATGTGCATACTGGTTAAGAGCATAGGCTCTGAAATCGGACTATGTGCATAATATGCTATTTCACTCTTATTATTTCTGTGACCTTGAGTAAATTCCTTAATATCTCTGAGCTCAGTTTCCTCATCTACAAAATGAGGACAGTGATAATATCCTCCTTACTGGTTTTTTGTAATGGTAGAAGGCAATAATGGTTATAAAAACCTTAGAACAGTACATGGAACATGATCATTTCATAGTAGTGGTGTTGTTTTTGTTATTATATTCCAAATCTACTTTCTTTATCTGAAATAGGAGAGAACTGGGTTGACAAATCCTAATGGAATTTTCACCCATTACATACTATGATTGGTTAGTTGCTTGCTTGTTTCCTTCCTTCCTTCCTTCTTTCCTTCCTTCCTTCTTTCCTTCCTTCCTTCCTTCCTTCCTTCCTTCCTTCCTTCCTTCCTTCTTTCCTTCCTTCCTGTCTCCCCCATCTCTTTCTCTCTTTCACTTACATTTTCTTAAAAATTCACTTTTAATTATCAGAGCCAATGAGGATGGGTAAGGATTTGTCCTGTTGACTGCTGATTTTTACCACTGAAAAGAACATCTGGTGGTATGTTCAATAAGTATCAACTGAATGAGTACAAATTCATGGGCACCAAGTGGACCAAATCAAATCAACATCTCTGAGACTGCTACTTAGAAATTTGCTTTTTAGGGCGCCTGGGTGGCTCAGTTGGTTAAGCGACTGCCTTCGGCTCAGGTCATGGTCCTGGGGTCCTGGGATCGAGTCCCGCATCGGGCTCCCTGCTCGGCCTGCTCGGCCTGCTTGGCGGGGAGTCTGCTTCTCCCTCTGACCCTCCGCCCTCTCATGTGCTCTCTCTCATTCTCTCTCTCAAATAAATAAATAAAATTAAAAAAAAAAAAGAAATTTGCTTTTTAAACAACATCCTTAGGTTCCATTGTGTTTAATCTGGGTCTACACTTTGAAAAGCATAGTTTTAGTGGATCTAGTATGTGGAGGTGATTAGAGTGACCATAAAATGTATTGTCAAAATGGGGAAAATTTTAAGTGTAAACTGGGATCTTAATGATAATTATGACAACAAAGGAGACATAAATGTAGACTTTATTGATCATGGGGAAATGCAGACACCCTAAAAGCGATAGTGTTGCAGGCATCAAAAGGATGAATGATACACAGCTGTTTACTAATCCCAAGGAAACCTTGGTATATGCAAGATCTCTGGAAGTTTACTCTCCTGAGCTGAGGTTTTTGGAAGCCACTAGAGCTTGGCAAAGTTATAAGACCCTGATTTGACCCAGAGGTGGGGACTCATGTAACTATTGTTTTTATTTTTTTAATTTTTTTGGTGCAAGATGGTTTATTTAAAGCACGGGGACAGGACTCGTGGGCAGAAAGAGCTGCTGCACAGGGGTTTTGAGGGGTGGCTGATAATATACTATGGGATTGGGGGAGGTAAAGAAAAAGGGAGGTTTCCAAAGAACTTTCATATGCTAAGGAGGACGTACAAGATACCAGAGGCCTTGCCATTGTCAAGTTAAGGTTGTTTCTCCCCTCTAGCAAGACATTAGCATTAAGATAGTTGGGAGATTTCTGGAAGAAAGTCACACACGTCCCACCCAGGAGTGGGGGGTGGGGGTAGGTTGCAGGGTGTCAGCTTATGCTTTGTCTCCAGCCAGCCTTCTGCTCCCTCATAATTTCCCCTTGAAAAATTTTGACCCTTAAATCTTTAAGGTTGGGCGCCTGGGTGGCTCAGTTGGTTAAGCAACTGCCTTCGGCTCAGGTCATGATCCTGGAGTCCCTGGATCGAGTCCCGCATCGGACTCCCTGCTCAGCGGGGGGTCTGCTTCTCCCTCTGACCCTCTTCCCTCTCGTGCTCTCTGTCTCTCATTCTCTCTCTCTCAAATAAATAAAATCTTTAAAAAAAATAATAAAATCAATCAATCAATCAATCAATCAATCTTTAAGGTTGTTGAAAGTGGAAGGGCTCTAATGGGGAGAGGGCCTTTACTTTCTCAGTCTCCTCATTGGCACTTGGAATGACAAAGTAAAGGCCCTCTCCCCATCAGAGCCCATGCTGCCTCTGGCAACTGTTTTTTTCTTACTGTGCACTCCTTCCAACTGAAATATCAACAGTCTAGTTACGTTCTTTCAGCATTCATGATGTAGTCTCACTCAAGGGGGATATGTGATAATTGACATCAGGTCTAGTATTGTATTCATTATCTATATCGATAGAAGAAGATGCAGTTGAGGCTAACACAGAGTTTTATGAAAAACACTAGGAATGAAGTCAATACTGGTATTGGGTTCTAAGTCAGGTATTCTTTATTCGGAACACCAAAATAAAAGCAAAGAAAGCACACAAATGCAAGCATAACAGTGCAAAATCAACTCAGCATTCAGTGGAAACTTCAGAATGTTTAAGATGTATACAATGAGTTGGCCAGATTTTCATCCTATTGGATATTGTTTACATCATATGTAGATGTATGTGTGTGTATAATTACTTTGGTTTCCTACAATAATTTTAGTATGCATGAGTGTATTCCTCTTTTTCTGCTCCCAAGACTATATTTCACAATGAGCCAAATGAGCATGTAGAACATGTTTTCTCATGGTCATGAGTCTGAAAAGAAAAAAAAAAGTAAAGAGTGAAGCCCCCTGCAAAAGGCAAGGAGGGCACTGGGTGATACCTAGACAATATGGGTGATTACTGGCCACTTCAGGCATCTGGATGTTTGGTGTTTTCAAATAGAATCATCATTCCTCTGCAGAGTGTGTCTCTGTGTCTAGCAGCTACAAATAGAACCAAGACTTGCCAGAGTTTCTGTCTTCTGATCTCATTATACAAACCACTAAAATGAGCAAAGGAGTAACTCCCAAAAGCTTTCATGTAGTTAATGGCAGCAGAGGGAAGTCTGCCTTTGATATTCACCTGTTCCGCATACCTAACTCACTTTGTGCCTTTCTTTCAAAAGCAATTTAAGGGGTGGGGGTGAGGGAGTGTCTTTCTTTCAAAGGCAATATCATAGGGATGTTATTGGCCAGTTTCTGTGAGTGTGTGTGCGTGTGTGTGTGTGTGTGTGTGTAAAAGAAAACAACTTCAACTTTTAGGACAAATGCTATTGTGTTTGCAAAATCAAGCTTGTAATTAAACCATAATAATATTGTCCAAGCACATAGAGATGCATCAGTACATTTTCTGGGTACATAATGAGGAGCTGGAGTCTACAATCAAGATTTACTATCATGTCCTACCCATACATTTAACAAATATTTCTTAATATTTAAATCTTACAATTCCTTGCCAAAGAGTGGGGTGACAGTTAATCAAGAAGTACCCAGAAGTGTAAAACAAGAGGTAGTCTGTACTCCTAAAGAATTTATGACTGAATCAGGAAACCCAACTTGCCTGCAGCTATGATAAAAATTGGGATAAGTAACTATAAAGTCCAACTAGCCGCTAAGGACTGTGAAATAATTCTGACTGGGAGTGGAGGCTAGAAAAAAGGATGCCAGAGGAAGTTTCACAGGAAAACTGTCCATATCACCAGGCGAAATGAGTCAAGTTTGACAAGAAAGTGATGCAGGAGAAGAGCCTTATAGGAAGGGAGATAGAGGCATTTGCACAGTGCTGAAATATTGGGTTGAAAATACAATAAAAAGGGAAAAATAATAACCATATTGGTGTGTTCTAAGCCTTGTGAAGGAATCCGCTAGAGAATATGTACTAGAATTATTTAGAACTACAACTGTAAACGTCTTCATTAGAAAATATGGTGAAATTTCATTATTTTTCTGTGTTCAAAGTGATACAATGAAATTATTTTGCAAATAGGCAAGCTGCATTGGTGTTTAATATTTTCCAGGTTCAGAACAGTGTGTCTTTGGAATTTTATTTTTGTTAATGTTATTTTGTTTCCACTCATGGGTTACTTGGTTAAATTTTCATAGCAGTAGAATGTGCTGTTATATTATGATGGGGAGTACTGGAGTCATTATGTGGGGCTTTGATTAATGAATTGAAAACTGAAAGAGTAAAAAACAGATAGCTTCTGCTTCTCTCAGTACTTCTGAGCATTTGCTGTAAGTCAAATACCATTAACAAATCGAGTGGGTGCTTCTTGGTACTTTATTATTCAACAGTCATCTTAATTGTTAATAATTCCTAAGAGCACTGGAGTGAAATATGAAAGGGTGGGTATTTAAAAAATCAAGTGTTGGGGGCACCTGGATGGCTCAGTCGTTAAGCGTCTGCCTTCCGCTCAGGTCATGATCCCAGAGTCCTGGGATTGAGCCCCGCATCAGGCTCCCTGCTCCCCGGGGAGCCTGCTTCTCCCTCTCCCTCTGCCACTCCCCCTGCTTGTACTCCCTCTCTCGCTGTCTCTCTATCAAATAAATAAATAAAATCTAATAAAAAATAAAATAAAAAATCAAGTTTTTACAAAGAAGCCAAGTCCTAGAAATATTTAGCAAAGGTCCAGGGTAATGAAAGGCAAAAACTCATTGGGTATTCATACCAAGGAGGAGAATTAGCAAAAAAATGTCATTACCATTGCCTGGTACAAATGTGTAGGCTCTTTAGGGCCAGAGGCCTTTTAATGTCCTCAAGGATTAATGTACAATAGGCCTAAAAGGAAAGATGATGATAATTAATGGTGATGATAATGATGATGGTGATGAGAGCGCTGGTGATGATACTGATAGAACGTCTCACCATTCCACATATTCTCTCTATAACATTCAATACTATCCAGAACTCTATGAGGTAGACCCTATTATTAATATCTCCATTTGACTTAAGAGGAAATTGAGAACCAAAGAGGTTTAGTAATTTGCCCAAGGTTTCACAGACTTTAAATGCGGTCCTCGCAGAACTAGATTTCAAAGTTACACAGTCTGGTTCCAGAGCATGCCTTTAAATCACGCCCTCAGTGCTGCTCTCAGTGAATCGGAGTGTAGGACAAATAGCTAATGATATATAATAGGAGCTAACATATACCTAGATGGTGCATATGCTAGGCACTGTACTAAAGATTTTATGAACACTAACATATTCAATCTTCAAAACACACCTGTGAGGTAAATACCAACCCAACTTACCACAATCCATTACCCATACAGATGATGCTCAGAGGTTTCGTAATTTGTCCACAACCAACAAACATGAGAGACAATTTTCAATCCCACAACTACTGCCCTTGGAGCCAACATTTGTAATGCTGTACTTCCATAAATGAATCCTGGCCATGTGTCTCAGAGACCATGCATTATGTAATACATTAAGAGATAAACTAGGTCACTTATTTTCTAAGCTGGTTCCCTTTTGAGAGTGAAAGGAGAGGGTTGTCACAATCATTTCAGGATAATACCCCAAAACTGGATCTTTCCTAGGTAAACTTCTAGAATGTATAGATTTTCTTCGCATAGACTAGTGACAGAGCACTGGACCCCAGATCTAGAGATCTGGGTTAGTAACTCACAGTTAAAATCTACAAGAGGTCATTCAATCCTGAAGGAATTAATTCTTCTGTTTGGACATTCATGTCCTCACCAAACAAAGGGAAGGGTGGTGTCTTAGTTTGGGCTACTATAAAAAAATACAATAGACTTAGGTAGCTTATAAACAACAGAAAAGTACTCCTCACAGATCTGGAGGCTAGAAGTCCAAGATCAGAGTGCCAGCACAATTTGGTTCTGGTAAGACCTTTTTTTGGCTTATAGACTGTTGACTTCCCATTCTATCCTCACCGCAAAAAGAGGGCAAGAGAGCTTTCTGCAGTTTCTTTCATAAGGACACTAATCCCATTCATGAGGGCTCCACACTCAGAACTTAATTATCTCCCAAAGGCCCTACCTCCTAATCCCATCACATTGGGAAATAGGATTTCAACATTTGAATTGTGTGGGAACACAAACATTCAGTCCCTTGCAGTTGGCGTGATTACTTCTATGTGTGTGTGTGTGTGTGTTTTTTTTTTCTTTTCAGATCAACAAATTCTTCTCTAGGAAGCATTCCCTAAACTCTCCCTTCTCTTCCCTCTCTCTTTTCAGTCTTATGCATCCTTTGCCTCCCTCTTTTAGCTCCAATCAGATAGTACTCATGTTATGTGGGTACTTGTTTGTCTTCTCAGTTAAGCCATAAGGTTTGGGAGGTCATGAAATGTCTTAGTATTTCATCTGCCTAGTACAATGCATGGCACATACTAGGAACCCAATGCATGTTTAAATGAGGGAGGGGAAGAATAAGGTTTCCTGACTCAAGTATTTTCATATATAAGCCAATTCTTTCTTCAGTACTACATCAAAATTTGGGGTCAACTTTGACAAGGAGAGACTTTCTGTAAATTAAGGAGTGAAATTACCACATATTAATTTATTTATATGTTCATTCACTCAGTCTTTCATAGTAACTGCTTGCAGTCTTTCAGGCAGTAAATGGTAGAATTGGTGACTGAACCCACCTTTGGTTAAAACCTTAGTCCAATTTCACAATGTGGTAGTGAATCCATCCCAAACTACCTGTGACTGGGAAAAAGGTTCCAATCTCTTGAATGAAAACATAATGATTTGATTGGTTGAGCCACCGAAATGACATTAAGTGGGGAACTCTTGAGTTTTGAGATCAGGTACTAGATTGGAGTGAGTCTGCAGCCTCCCTTGGTACCTGTTTCAAAAAGTCAACATTCATTTAGCTGTATAAGTTCTGGTCTATTTGTTTAACAATTAGTGACATTATGTTTCCCCATAACCTGAATTAGACCCCATTCAAGCATTTAATCAACGTGTGCTTAAAGAAGAGCGTCAGGAGACTGTATACTGTCCCATTGTTGCTTTGGGGTATGGGAGTGGCACATGAGTATTCAGTATTCAGTATACTCCTTAAGTATTCAGTAATCCGGGGTCTTTCCTGATAAGGAAAGTCCTGTTAAGTCTTTTCTTTTCTTTTTTTGGTATGAATAAAAAAGAAACCATTTGTATATGGTTAGATAAAGTCTCTTAAAAAGTTGTCTTTCCTGGGGGATGTGGGTCCCAGGAGACTATAAAGTAGTAATTTCACTTGAATTATTCACAGATACTAAGTAACATTTAAGCAAATTAGGCTATTACCTCAACTTCCAAATTAGAGATAAACATTCTTTTCAAGTCAATAGAAAGTCCTATTTGTTTGATATAATATGGTTAACTCAATACATATTATCAGGTATTTCTTTTGGTTGTGTTCTATAGCTGAACCTAATAATCCCAACCCTCATGTTTTATGCCTAATGTCCACTGCACAACCAATCTATTTGGGCATCCAGACTAATTTTCTATCCTATTTATTTTTGTCTGTTTGTTTTTACTTTTGTTTAAAAGTGCATTCTTCTAGAGAGCTTTCCTGCCCCCTCCCACCAAATCCACTATATGCTTAAAAATTCTAGCAAATTAAATTTGTGCTAGCAAGTAGACAAAACAAATAAATGGCTTAAAAACATCACAATCGAGTATGATTAACAGCAAAGGGTTATACTTTTAATAAATGATTAGGAATGGTTGTAATGCAAAGATTTATTTCACAGAACAAAAGCACTTAAGCAGGAGTTTATATTGCCGCTCTGCTTCAGCGGTCAACCTGCATAGCTACAATGATTAATTAACGGCCGTGTTCGGGATGAGTGAGCACCATTATTGTTCTTAAATAGGAAACGGCAGATAACCATTACTGATTATTCCTCAATTCCCAGTCTTACTTGTTAAAGACTAAAGGATGCTAAAGTAGGTTGTGCAATTTCAAAGCTGCTATGAGAAGCAGAAAATAATAGAATTTCTATAGCATGTATATAGGGGAAAGCTGGATCAGTTAAAAGATTCAAGTTAGCGGTCAGATCTATCCTGAAAGGTCTGAATACAAAATTTATTCCTGTGAATAAGATTTTAACAACTTCAGGAAGAGGTAATTTAGATCTCCGATATATGGTCGAGCTGTATTTCTCTGTCCAGTGCAACTACCCATCATCAAAATAAAAATAATAAGAAAAAGAAATAACTTACTGATTGAAAACCATAAACGTGGTCAACCTAATGAAAGCAATTTCCATAAGCATGGCCTTTGTTTACCTATTATTTTTATTTTGTTTTGTTGTTTTCTGGAGTACAAATGGATGGAATCAGGTCTTCCGTTCTTTCTTTTTAAAAAATCATATCACTGCATTTATATATATATATATATATATATATTTAATTTATTTGACATAGAGAGAGACAGAGAGAGAGGGAACACAAGCAGGGGGAGTAGGAGAGGGAGAAGCAGGCTTCCCGTGGAGCAGGGAGCCCGATGCAGGGCTCGATCCCAGGACGCTGGGATCATGACCTGAGCGGAAGGCAGACGTTTAACTGTCTGAGCCACCCAGGCACCCCTGCATTTATATTTCTGATGCAAATTTATTTGAGCAAGTTCAACAAAGTTTAGAGACAGTTTCTTTATGCATCTTGGAAATACTTCTACCAAATCTCCTCTGGAAATTCTCCTACCAATTTGAAAAGGGAGAAGTAAACACTTCTTAGAATGTTTCTGAAGGAATACCCTCTGGGATTCTGTGGCTGGCAGAGCATACCAGTTTTATCAATTAAGTGCTGTTGATGGCTCCTGGAACTCCTCTGAACTGGGATGTCCTGACTCTAGAGCAATATAGGAACGTGTCTTTTGCTTTGTCCACCAGACAGGATGAGAGCATTGCAATATCTGTGACTATCTGAATTCCAACAAGAGTGCTGCCTTGGTAGTTGCCACAATCCTCACTGAAAAGACTCAATGAGCAGAATTTGACTGCTTCTACTAAAAAAAAAAAAAATATATATATATATATATATATAATATATATATTATATATATATAATATATATATTTGATTTTTCAGTATTTGAAATATTTGAAATATTCCATTATACTTTTGCTATTTTTTAAAGATTTTATTTATTTATTTATTTATTTATTTATTTATTTATTTATTTAGGAGAGAGAGTGCACACACGCATTTGTGCAAACAGGGGAGGTGCAGAGGGAAAGGGAGAGAATCTCAAGCAGGCTTCTCGGTGAGTGTGGAGCTCAATATAGGGCTCCATCCCAAGACCCCGAGATGATGACATGAGCTGAAATCAAGAGCGGACGTTTAACCAACACAGTGACCCAGGCACCCCAATAAACTTTGGCTATTTTAGAAGAGTAGATTCACGTATTTTTTTTTCCAGGATCACAAAACTCATCAAACCATTTTGCAGAGGAGAGAATGGACCCTGGGAAGAATTAATTCTCTCTTGCACAGCCAGTAATTAAAAGACAAGACTCAGACTTAGGTCACCTTCTTAAGTCTAAGATTAAGAATGTGCTTTTCTTTTTTAACGTATAATATGACCAGCGGGAGGATGCTTTTATTTGTTCAAAAGTCACACACTATTCTAGTTCTAAAGAGTATCAGAAACTATTTATAAACTATGGATATTAATAGGAATGTGGGTTATAAAAATAGCAAAGACTTCAAACTATTAAAGGAATTTTTAGAGAAATAGTTAATTCAAGGACCTTCATACAATGGAATTTTATGTAAGCATTACAAGTGAAGAAGTAGATTTGCATATACCACAGTATAAAAATTTTTATACCAGAGTGAATGCGGGTCTCAAAGATACAGTAATTAAGAGCAAATCACCTGATGAGATTGAGTGTATAATCTTGTGTGTGTACTATATTGTGTACGTTAATGTTTCTATACATGTTCATGAACAGAAGTATTTTATGTTTGACACTAAAGTATAGTTACCTACAGCATGGTCAGTCATATAGGTCAGGACTATAGCATCCAAAAGATTAAGGATGGTTAGTTAAATTTTAGTTCATATTCTATATTCATCTTCAAAAACAGGTACTTGTTCTTTTCTCGAAATAAAGACAAACAAAAAAACCAGCAGCCACCTCTATAAGAACCATTTATCATACAGAATACATTAACAAACAAGGTCACTTACTTATTCATAACAGTCCGTGCAATTCTCCCCCTCCCGTTACCCCTCCTTGCACCCCTACATTCCCCTGATTAAATATGTAATTTCTAGCACATTTTTCATATCTTCAAAGTTAAACCTTTCTCTCAACAGAAAACCCTGCAGTTGGAGTGTTCTGGCTAGCACAGGGCACTAGCTGAAAAAATTTTTGAGAGTTTGACCTTTCTCTGCCTGGTCTGACTCCTAGTCAATGTTTTCCTAATGATATTTTGGGTATTACCAATGATTCCCAAATCTGCCTATACTTCAGAATCATCTGTATTGGCTTCTGGGAGCCACCAATAGCCCTCGGTAGTTTAATTTTCTGGCTGGAAGGACACTTTGAACTAAAGTTGCTTTTTCTTTTCTTTTTTTTTTTAACATCTTAAAAATCACTGACTTTCAGTTATGAGGGACTTCGATTACCCCTTCAATCACTTATTTTTTTTTTCTTTAAGATTTTATTTATTTATCTGAGAGAGAGAGAATGAGAGACAGAGAGCATGAGAGGGAGGAGGGTCAGAGGGAGAAGCAGACTCCCTGCCGAGCAGGGAGCCCGATGTGGGACTCGATCCCGGGACTCCAGGATCATGACCTGAGCCGAAGGCAGTCGCTTAACCAACTGAGCCACCCAGGCGCCCCCCTTCAATCACTTATTTTGACAAATAGTAAAACTGAGGTTCAGAGCAGTTAAGTGAATTTTCCAAGGTCACAGAGCAAGTTATTGGAAATGATTGTTACATATATCAGGACATTCTCCTGATATATGTAATATACCATCTAATAACTACAATTTAATCTTTCTGTGATCCTTACGGCTTTTGCCAGGCCTGCAATCATTATGAACCTCAGTGATTACCATATAGGAAAGTGAGCTGAAAGATGGGTTAGTGTTTAGAATTTTTTTTCTCTGTCTTTTAATATTTAAGAGGAGGATTAGTTTCCCCAAAACTACTCTTCTCACCAGTTTATCCTTTTCTCCTAAATATAAATTTTAAAAAATAGAGGTTTTCCGTTTTTTTTTTTTTTTTTTTTTTAACCAAAGAAAGTTCACAACGGGCCATGTCTTGGGAATTTGAACTTGTGTTGCTTTTTAATTCAACTTCATAGAATTTATAGTTACCATTTGTAACATTGACCTATAGGAATCTGTTCAGTTCCTTTAGCTCTTTGCTCCTTCAGATACCCTTCTACAATCTTTTCCCAAATAATTAGTTTTTTCTTCCAAGACTATCCCTGCCTCAGGCGGTAGTTGTGGTCAGGCTTCTAAAAAAGTTCACTGGACCTAAAATCTAACACTTTACTCTAACTTGGGGTCTCTGCCAGTCAGAGAACGCTTGTGATGATGAAAAATGAGGATCTATGGGAAGGTATGTATCTAACTCTCCACTTCAATTTTTCTAGAAAATACAGGAGAAGGAAGGGCAAAGCTGATTTATATAAAATATTTTTCAAAATAAGTTGGCATTTTCAGCTACATGCAGAAATAAATATATAGTTGTATTCACATATTTATCTTTTTAGATACCTGCTAAGTACAAAATAAATGCTCCAAGTTTTAGTTTTAAAAAGACAGAAAAATAATTTTAATGAGTGTTGTAAAATAGACTTATGAAACATAATGGTTTCTGTGCCTGAACTTTTAAATTATCTGTAAAAAAAAAAAATTAAAATAGCTGATCTTTTCCATCACTGAAAAGAAAAAAAAAACAACGATATATTTGTTTATATACGCCAGAGATTTCATCTGCTAAATCTCAGATAGTTTTGTCACATGTTGGGCTGATAGGCTCACACGGACTCAAATAAGTAGGCATTATGAACCTATACTCACCAACTCAACTTTTGCTCTCAGATTCCCACTTCTTCTTAGATTTTAATTAATCCCCACCTCCCTAATCCTTCAGGGTTATATAAGCACTATAATTGTTGTTATTATTATATATGAGCACCTGCTTGGTGCAGGGGCCTGTGTTCTGTGCTACATGAGACACAAGGGGCCCATAAAAAGGTTCCCACCCCTAAGAGCATGTGAGAATTATTTGGGTCAAATTCAGGATGCAAATTAAGAAAGCACACTTCCTCTCTCACGGTATGCAACTTCTCATTTCTTATCTTCTTTGCCTGTCAAGAGGAGGTTCTTCTATAAGGCAGTGTTAGAGACAGTTTCAACTCTGATAACTAGTCCTGATATTACAATAGAATTTAACAGCATTTCCATTTTTGCCTATTGGCAATTAAAGGATATTAGCCAGCTTGAGTGTTTTAGTGGTGACAAACTTGATATATTAATATCCACAATTTTTACTTAGCCCTTTTAGTATGTCAACTGAGAGTCTTTGAATCAAATATTATAATGCTCACATAAAGGACAGTTTAGAGTAAATTAGATCTTTACACTATCATGAAAACAGTTGTATTTCATCTGCCTTTTAGAATTGGACATACATGAAACTTGGTACAGTTAGCAGTGTATAAAGTTACTTTAAAAATCCCAACCATAAGTGGACAGGAGATACTCCACAGAAGATTGATTACCCAGGAGTCAAGACTAGAAAAATCCACCTGCAAGTAATGGCCTTGGTCTATTTTTCTTTTACATCATCCATTTATAAATCACAGCATTCTAATCAGTGGAGAACAATGAGCAATTGTGCCCAGTGTATGGTGGCAAGGGGATGAGCAGGTCTGTGAATGAATAATCAGTGATGTGACCGAAACCCACAGGGCAAGACACAGATGGAGTGGCTAGATCTCAAAGGACTGATTGCAGTGGTGTTCCTGTGGTCTGAGAATGCTAACGCTAGGCTGTTTCTTGACCATTTAGATGCTTTAGTACGAAAAGGCACTTAAAGTGTTAACTACTATATAAATACACTATCTATTTTATTCTTTAATCCAGAGACTGGAAAGGGGAGGGAGAGAAACAAGATAACTCATATACAAAATTTGGATGGAAACACTTGATTATGATGCTGTTTGGGGTTAAGAACTCTGGGAACAGTATTGCTCAGGAAAGGGATTGCTCCAAGTTACCCCAGGTAAACCAGCTGAGAAAATGATCCACTGTGAATGAGTCCTCCTCTGAACCTACTTTCACCTGCCTTGATTGGTATATGCTCAGTCTTCTCCAAAAGACTTTAGTCTTAGTCTCTTGCTGAACTTTAAAATCTTTCTAGATTCAGGAAATGAAGTCTTCTGCTATCCCCATACCCAAGACCATTTTTGTTTCTGCTTCACATTTATTGACTTAACTTTTTCTTTTATGAAAAGATCCATGTATATTGAAGCCTCATAAGCAATACTCTTTAAGACCCAGGGACTACAATCGTGTTTTCCCTATTGTAGATGCTCACTATATATTTATTGAATGGATGAATGAACGCAAATTTACTACGTCGTACATTCAAGTTACCAGGTGAGTACTCTCTTGTTGCAGGCACAGTTCTAAGTGCTACAGACATGGGAGGGGATGAGGAACTTAAATTGTATTGATAGAGACATTAGCCTGGCTTCAGTACACCATAAGGGTAACCCACATTACTTCTGCATATAATCCTTAGATGGATCACATCTTTTTCCATTTTAATTTCCACCTTCCTCTCTGACATGGTGCTGAAATTATGTGGCTCTTGAATATAAAAACACAGAACGAGCTAAAATGAAGACTGTGATCTGATGTTCTGTCTATTGACACTTGCAGACTGAAGCAACTGTGCCTCTAAAAGGTAAAGCAAGTTTCCCAGAATTATACAGCCATTTTTTGTTGTTCATTGTAGAATCTTCAACCTTTCGCATCTGAGTCCTGAAACATGGAGACTCCTGCCATTCTCATTGTTTTTTTCTGGAACCTGAGTTCTAATTTCTAATTGGATAGGTTTGCATCAGTGACCAGGTATCCCCTGATTTTCTTTAGCCACCAAACTTACAGAAGCTGGGCAAATGGTTAGCCCCGCTCTGCCAAAAAGCTCAATGTTCCTCTGGGCTCTGTTGCTTCTTTTTCCTCCCTGAAGCAAAAGCGTTGCCTGTCCTCTGACTCAGGGACACATCTTAAATCCTGTTTATGAAACTGAAACACAAAATTAATTATGGACGGGTATAGGCATTGTTACCTTCCTCTTTGGTTCTAATTAAAGGCAATCAGAAAGACTATCTAATGTGGAGGCTGAAGGCATGAGCTTTGGAACTATCTCTGAAATTGGTTGTGTGACCTTGAGTAAACCTATTTTTATCTCTGAGTCTCAAAGTCGAGCTCTGTAAAATGGGAAGTAGCACAGTGGTATTTGTTTTGGAATCAAATGAGATACTTATCACATGGGAATACCAAAAGTACATGCGCTGCTATTGTTATTGTTCTACTCATTCTTGGGAAACAAAAATTATTTATACTGTGCCTGTCAGTTTCATTGAATTGATTCTAAGCCTTGCCTTTGTCCCCCACCAAGGCAGCATTGTTTATTCCTATCATATCACATGTCCCCCCACTGTACCTGGTAACACATTTCTTTCATGTCACACATTGCACATAGCACTATGTGAGACTCGACTCCTGCCCATAGCAATACTTTATATGGTCATTCTCTTTTGTCATAATCATAGCTTCTGGAAGCAGAAGTCATTTATCTGTTTAGCACAGTTTATTTAGCATCGTTTTTTTGTTTGTTTTTATTTTTTAAAATGTTTTATTTATTTATTCATGAGAGTCAGAGAGAGAGAGAGAGAGGCAGAGGCAGAGGGAGAAGCAGGCTCCCCGCCTAGCAGGGAGCCCGATACGGGACTCGATCCCAGGACCCCGGGATCATGACCTGAGCCGAAGGCAGACGCTTAACCATCTGAGCCACCCAGGTGCCCCTATTTAGCATCGTTTTTATCACAGTAACTGCCAAATAAATCCTTATTGATCAATGAATAAATTGCTCCCGTTTGCCAGGACATGCTCTAACAGTCTGGGATGCTGGCTTGGAATTTTAGAGATAGAACATAATCAGCATGGTGTATAAACACTTAACCTAGAGTCCATCTACCTGGGTTCTATTTTTAGTTCTGCTACTTTTTTCATGGAAATATGAGGAGGACACCTAGCTTCTGGATGTCCCAAATAACTACTACAAAATAATAGATCAAGGTTAGTTAATCATTTACAGTATATGCAGACACTTACCTATCTTTCCTCTGTGATGGGGATGGATTCTGGTCCTAGATAGCTAATTAGGGAAGAGTGCCATGAAAAAACATTGGCGTCTGTCCTGGGAATAAGAGGGCAGAACAGCCATGCATATGCCACATATTTTTCAGTCCTGAGTGTTTCTATTTCACTAATGCTGTATTTCAAGTGTTAAGCTGTCTCTTCTAAAAAATGATTACAGGGGCACTTGGGTGGCTCAGTCAGTTAAGCGTCTGCCTTCAGCTCAGGTCATGATCCCAGGGCTCTCGGATCAGGTCCCACATCGGGCTCTCTGCTCAGCAGGGAGTCTGCTTCTCCCTCTCTCTCTGCCCGCTTGGCTTCTCTCTCTCTCCGTCTCACTTTCCCTTCTCAAATAAATATTTTTTAAAAAATTAAAAAATGATTTCAACTGGATCTCAAGAGATCATACATCTTGGACGAGGTTGTGTATGGAGTATGTAAATACGCAGTTCCATATGTATGGAGTTCAACGTGGGATATTGCAAGGTAGACATAGGTTGTTTTTTTTCTTAACATGGATTAGTTATCTCTATTCTTCCATTCTATATACCACAAATAAAAAGAGCATAAACAGAAATTCTATTAAGAATATCTTAAAACAGATTCCTTAGTTAAAAAACAAAGATAATGAGGGGAGAGTAGGAAGAAAAGGTGATTAGAATTGGCCACGTGGAAGATTTTTTAAAATAGAGCTTCCTGCAAACTGGCAAAAGGCAGAGACACAAATGTAGAGATGGGTCCTCAGAGGTCAGAACACTTCACTCTCAGATTTGGATTTTGCAGACGCTTAGTTATGAGCCAGCAGCACCATCTAGAGGCACAGAGCAATCCTGCACATGAAAGAAACGGAATGGAGCCCGTCTATTTAATGTGAGCAATGGCAAAACCACTGCTTCATTTATATATATATTTATATATTAGCCCCTTACAGAAGGCCTGCAAAGGAATTGCTTCCCATTCCCATCAAAAGATGACTGCAGAGTTCATTACTGGGAACATTCAAGGCTTCACTTCAGAAGCTAAAACTTCCCTCCACAACTTCCCTACTGAGAGGAAAGTCTCTGACTTTCAAATTAGTTAATTCATTCCACATATTTTACTGGATACCTGCCATGCCTCAGGCTTTGTGCTAGGCACTAGGGGACACAGACAAGGATATATTACTGACTGGCCCTCTATACCCTTAGCCTGCATACCTACACCTAACCACAAGGATACATCTTCTTCCATCTTATCCTTTTAAATGGTTTCTGGGAAGTGAGAGTAGAAATATTTTAAAGCAATCATTATATTTCAAAAATACATGTTCTGTGTAAAAGCTTCAGATTGTTTTATGTGAAATCATAGATTCAAATAAATTTAGAGTGACAGGGGGTCCTACAGTCCCCGAGTAGTCATTATCAAACTTTGGTGTCCATGAGAATTACCTGGTAGACTTTTTTTTTTTTCTTCTAGATGTCAGTCTTTTTCAGTTTTCCAGGGTCATACATCTTTTTTTTTTTTAATTTTTATTGTTATGTTAATCCCCATACATTACATCATTAGTTTTAGATGTAGTATTCCGTGATTCATTGTTTGTGCATAACACCCAGTGCTCCATGCAGAACGTGCCCTCCTCAATACCCATCACTTTTTATTATAATACAGAATCCTAAACTCCAAGCCCCAGACATTCTAATAATACAAACACGTGGTGTGGCTCAGGATGATGCATTGCATTTATATATGTTTATCTGGCTTTCATGATGGAAGTGAGAAATGAACCAGGCTTTCAAAGGAGAACGCTCTAATTTTTATTTGCAGGGAAGCTAATGCCAGCACCATGAACCAGAGATATCTTTCCTTATCTTTTTCTCATTTCTTTAACTGCCTATATCTATTGTTTAGACTAGAGAATATCTAAGAACCACACCCATACTATAGTCCAGTAGTGAGTGCCAAGGTTTTACTTAATGATCCCTTCCCTTTACATTATAGCTCTAATTGTCACTACTGGCTCATGGCTACATACTTAATTAGAATGATTTTAAGAATCATCCTGTTAAAATATAGACCCTTAACGTTTAGATCTAGGTTTTATTTACATAAAAACATATTGTATAATAATATTTGCACAGTAAGCCCCTTGTTGGATTAAATTGGGAACCCATTATATTAGCAAACTCACAGCTTTTGAGTCTGTGTGGGTGCAGAGGAGCTGAAAATTAGAAACTTGAGTGGATTTCAATACCTAATTCCACACCAAACATAGGCAAATTAGAGCTGAAAAAAAAAATCTTCTAAGTAGAAGGCAATTTAGCTTTCACTGTTTTTCATTTCAGCAGCCCGTTTTGAAAGATGTCCAACTGTAAATCTTTGGGATTTAAAGAACTGAGCTTTTCAAAAGAAACTTGTAAGAAATCTGTGATAATAAATATCTTTTATGTATCTCCTCTTCTCTGTTCCTCCTTGCACTGTTAGGGAGAAGATCCCCATTATATCTCAGTGGAACAATAAACTAGCCTAGTAAGGATGACATTCTCAATCCTTCAAATCCCCATATTTAACTACCATATCTCCATCAGGGTGATCTTTCTACACTGTTGATATGATCGCGTCACTTGTGTAAAATCTGTCAAGGTGCTGCACTGATTTTAAGAAACAGACTCCAAAATGGTAGCATTCATTTTTTATTTGGTTTCATGCCTAGTTCATGGATCTTCAATTCCAGGCATGCTGAAGACCCCAATTCTTTTTTTTTTTTAAGATTTTATGTATGTATGTATGTATGTATGTATGTATGTGAAGGCGGGGTGGGACGGGATGAGCAAAGGGAGAGGGACAAGCAGACTCCACACTGAGCACAGAGACTAACATGGGGATCCATCTCATGCCCTGAGATCATGAACTGAGCTGAAACCAAGAGTTGGCTGCTTAACCAACTGAACCACCCTGGCACCCCTGAAGTCCCCAATTCTAACAACTCCTTGACATTTCTGTGGTTTTACACCACACATTTTATCCTACTAAACTGTGATTTGTGGTAATCACCAGGGTAATTTAGTTCAGCCATTACGTGTCCTATGGAAGAGTGTTCTCAACTCTTCATGCTGTGTTAGATGGCCCTTCTCTTGGATTTTTCAGAAACCTATATATTCTATCATCATAACAGCATAGCATGCATGAAGAAATGAGATGTGGGGCTTAACCCTAAAAGTCTTAAAAACCACAGGATTTATGATTCTTACCTGCAACTATCATTAGAATTCATCAAAGTTCATTCATTGAGTTCATCAAAGGCAGAGAATACAATTAACCGTATAGTCCCTAATTTTAATCTCAGTAACCAGTTGAATGTGTTGAATGTTTTCATGAATGCTCCTATTTAACTCTATTTACCTAAACACTAATAATCCTGAAACAATTGAGGTGATCTCCAACCATCCTCCCCATACCTGCCTTTCTGGACCCTTCATTAGCCACTGACCAGGCCATTTCTTAAAACATTTTTTTTTTCTTTGATGGATGAATGAATGTGCTTGTTAATTGTTCTTTGGGCACATGCAGGATATGCCATAATCTATTGGAAAGTGTCCAAACTCTGGAATCAGGCACCAGAATTAAAATATCTTTGACATTTATTGTTTTGACACAATTTGTTTCATCTCACTGAGCTGGAAGTTTGTCAAGTAAAAATGGGGGTAATGCATCATACCTCCTAGTGTTATAAAGAACACAGGTTAACAAAAGTTTACAAAAGTGGGGGCACCTGGGTAGCTCAGTCAGTTAAGTGGCCAACTCTTGATTTTGGGTCAGGTCATCATCTCAGGGTCCTGGGATGGAACCCCATGGGAGGCTCTGCTGCTCAGCAGGGAGTCTGCTTGGGATTCTCTCTCTCATCTCCCTCTGCCCCTTCCCCCACTCATGTCCTGTCTCTCCACCCACTCCGTCTAAAATAAATAAATAAATCTTTTTAAAAAAATTAAATTTAAAAAAATGAACCCAAGTAAAAGTTCTTAGCATAAGGAGATCTTGCATCAATCAATGAAATTTATATCCCCTTGCCCATTGGGCCCAGTGTATATTTAGGGTCCAATGTGTATTTTCCATTAGCAGGTAGAGAACAGGTGTGAAATAGGAGAAGCTCCACCATATTGCAGATTCTGATTCTTGAGGGACTTTAGACATTATTCTTGTTCCTTTATTTTACTGTATGCACCCAGAATCTCACAAAGAAAAGGGATGCACATCAATAAAACCTGAAAATGGAGTGATACAGTTACAAGTACTTTGTCAGCATAGATTCAGAGAACTTGAAATAATATTTTATTAATCTGATATTTTGATCCTCATAGAAATCTTATAAGGAAAGCAAGGAGGACTTAAATTCCCACTTTATCAATGGGAACACTGATTCTGTTTGCTTTACTAGGGCTTACAAACCAGCATGGTGGTGATAATGCTCTATTCATAGTAGTGATAATTACAGTAGTAACAGTGAAAGCATTAGTAGTGATGATAGCCAGAGATAAGTTACTATTCGTTCACCTCTGCTCCAGGTGTGTAATATGTATTGACTCATTCAAAACAACAACAAAGTTATGTACTAGCGTTATTCCCATCGTGCCAATGACTCATCTAAAGCACAGAAAGCTTGAATGAAGTACTCAAGGCTGCCTAGCTAATAAGTAATGGCACCAGATTCAAACCAAGTGTTTTGATCCTGAAACTTCTGCTGTGGTACTCTCCAGACATGACAGTATTAGAATAAACTTCAATCTAAGACACAATGGAACATCAAGGTGAAATAAAACGGCAAGGAAAATAGCTTAATGGATATGAAGGTTTGAAGTCCTGGGTTACTTACTGTGTGACCATGAACAGGTGGGACTGTTTGCTGAAACTTCAGTCTCTTCCTTGGTGACATGGCAATGAGACTGGCACCTACGGTATAAGGATGATATGAAGATGAGATAGAATCCACATTAAGAGCTGACATACATGAGAATAATCAATGTATTTCATCAAATGTTATCATAGCAAGTTTAATGGATATAATTAGGTTAAGGTATTGTGGTTATGGTTTTGTACTGCATACAGACAGTAGTAAGTAAATTTCTTTAACTGGAGAAGAGACAGACTACTTCAGAAATGGTAGCAGATTTTATTGTTACTGTCAAAGAATGCTCAGGTAAGGCTGTAAGTAGAAGCATGAAGAAAGGCAATCAAGTGATGGCCCCTGGAGAATAGAAGTCAGATAAATCCTCTCTGTTTAACAGAGCAGGCCAGGAAGTTTGGGCTCCTGTGGCATGCTCCTATGGCATCTCTGCATAGCAACTAGTACACTTTATTGTAATTGTTCACTTGTCATCCCCCTCACTAGACACTACATGTAGTCTCTAGTTAGCGTATTGCCTGGAAGCAAGCCGACCCTCCGTAAGAATTTACCAAAAGATGAAAGAAATGCATGTCAGTGGATTAGTACAACCTAGAATGGTGATACTGAGGCTTAATATCGACTATATTGCAACAGGAGCTACAGAAGCTCATGGAAAGGCACCTGGTATACCCATCAGACTCATCACGGATTTTCCAGACAAAGTGACTCTAAGTTGAATTTTGAAAGAAGAGAGGAGATGTGTGGAAGATATTGCAGGCAGAGAAGAAAAATATAACTTTGTGGAGGATGGAAGATCCAGAGAGTTCTGGTGTCAGCCTTCATGTCTCTGTGGCTTTAGTGTGGAGTCCACAACAGGAGAGCACCCCGAGGCAGGATATGCGGCTGAGGGGGACTGCAGGCACAGGCCAGACCAGGAAGAGCCAGAGATTCTGCACTAAACTAAGGAAGGCATACCTCCCACTTTGGAAAGCTAAAAAAGCCCACCTCTGAGGGAAGTTGCCTTTTTGTTCTTGTTGTTACAAATTGACCAGGTTATTCTGATTCATGGATCCTGCTGGGAAGATACTGCCTGATGAGATTTGTTTTAAATGCAATTGCTAATATTAGCCTGTTATACGCCCTTTGTATATTTTGAAAATACGTCTCTCTGTGCACATACCCACAATTAATCTTTTTGTCAACCTAATAAAATTAGGTGCATTTAAAAAATGTTTTCTAAACACTATACACTAGATTCCTTTTACAATTTTCTTTCCATTTATAGAATTCCTCCAATACAGATGATTCTTTTTCTCACCGAGTTTCCCATAAGGAAAAGCTTGACTTTTTTTTTTTTTCTCTCTCTCTCAGCCCTTTGACTTATCTAGGCTTTTAAGTTTCAATCGAACTGGGCTCAAATGCTATCTCTGCAAATAGCCTGACCTTGCCAATCACTCTTCCTCCTTTTGGATAACATGTGGCACCTTCTCACACCTCCTCACCGGCTGCCTTTGACAATCTCACCAGGGGTTTCCCTTGGACTTTGTTCCTCAACCCAGAAAGTTCCCCATTCTGCGCTTCTTACATTTCCCAGGGTGAAAAGCACTCTATGCTACCCGACTATATTAAGAATGAAATGATCTCTACTTGAAGAGACACATCAATGGCATGACATTAAAATGAATACAGATGGTGGAGGTGAGGCTTCAAAGATATAGTCCAATTGGCATACCTACTTGACAATGTAGGGTACTGAATCAAAACAAGGTTAAAACCCACACTTCTATTCTGGGAGCTGGAACTGCTCTTCACAGGCATGTTAATGTTAATGTTAATGTTAATAATGCCCCTTATTTAAACCATCAGATTTTCATTTGGGGGCACATATGGAGGTCTGTACATTTATACTTCATTCTAAGGGAAATTATATTTGTGTAGACCTCAGGATAAGGAAGAAGTTGGAAAAGGAATGGAATTAATATTTACTAATATCTGTCTCTGTAAAATGTAATATTATGATTCACTGGAATATAGGGCCCATGAAATAGAGATATTACCTGTTTCGTTCACTGTGCTATCTCAACTTCCTGGATCAACACCTCAGAGTGGCCTTTAGTAAACGTATGTTGCATAAATAAATGAAAAAAATAAATGAAAATCAGGTATTTAAATTACCTAATAAAAGGCTTGGTTGATATAAGATCCTCAAATGGCAGCCACTACTTTTACTACCACTAAAACTACTTTAATATCAAAATACTACTATAATAATCACTACTTCTACTTGAATGACTTCTACTTACAGCTATTCCTTTTTTCTTATTTGAAAGATAAATGAAAAGTAGTTCATGGTAGCTTAAATGCATTGTAATAAGAAGAAAAGAGGATGTGAAAATGATCAGGTATATCAGATCAAAATTTTAAAGGGCAATTTATATCAAGATAAAACTAAATGGACTTTATATTATAAGCATTGAATATTTTCTCTGTGTGTCTTACAGATGGGGATGACACAGAGATGCATGCACAAGAAAGATGGCCCTTCCAGCAATATGAAGTCCAGTGGAAGGAAGGAAGGAACGAACGAACGAAGGAAGGAAAGGAGGGAGGTGACAGGGCAAGAATGAAATAGGTTAAGGGAGAGATGATGAGGACAACAAAAGTGGAGGGAGAAAAATTTTACTTTGGATTTAAGTTTCTAATGTTTTTTAAAGTTAATAAAACAGATTATTAATTATCCTATTTGCATCATCACTGGTACAACATATGCAGAAAGAGAATAAGATATTAATCTTAAATGGAAGCTCTATCTTCCCAGTTTATTCTAAGTTCCAGTTCTAGAAGGCCATGCCTGAATCAAGGTAGCCACGACTTCTGTGTTAAAAAAATCCATCAGAGTTTCCTAAGGCAAAATAGCCTTCACTCTAAACCTAAGATTTAACAATCCATTGCCATGACACACATGAAAAAACAGCAACAAGCTCTGTTTGACGTTCAGATTTATAAAGCAAATTGAGAATCTTAACACTTGAAACAATTTTGGACAAGGTCAGCTTTCCAAAATTCTGCTCCACTTATGGAGCTAGTTCTATATCATCCTGAGAAGTAGAAACATGGAATGTCTCCTTGAATATCTTCAGGGCCAGAAAAGTGCCAACGTCATACAGCTGCTAATTTTTCCTTTGACTATCTTTGAGTAGAACAATGACTCTGTTGGGCTGAAACATGCGTCCTCTAGAAATTCATCTGTTTCTATCTCTTCTCTCCTATAAAAGCCCACTCTCCTTATTCTCTTTCTTGAAAGTAAACATGCCTAGTTATTTCTACAATACTCAAATGGCAGTGATTTCTGGAGCCTTGCCAAACATTACTTTTGCCCTTTTCTACTTGTATTCCAGGTTGCCAATATGCTAGTAAGTAAATGTAATGTCAGCACTTGGAAAGTTCCATTCTTGTTCCTTAGGCACACATAAATTGAGTTGTTCTTTTTAGAGGACAAATCTTGTCATGAAACCCTCCTACGAAAACTCCAAGTAGCCACATAACACATTTTAGCAAAAGGATCAAAATCTCTCACCAGCCTGAAAGGACCTGCATGCTCCTGACCCACCTGTACCTTTTTCGTAAACCCCATTTTTCAGGACTGGTCCCATTGTTACATTATAATTTCAATGGTCATCTCTGCGCCTCCCGTCCTTCAGGCCTCTTTTCCAACCCAGCACATTTGCACCCACTGTTCCCTCCATCTCGTTTCTTTTCTGTTTGCATGTTGTAAATCATCTCTCTCTTTTTTTTTTTTTTTAAGATTTATTTATTTATTTTAGAGAGAAGCAGCGAGAGCACGAGCAGGGGGAGGGACAGATGTAGAGGGAGAGAGAGAATCCACAAGCAGACTTCCCACTGAGCGTGGAGCCTGACATAGGACTCCATCTCAGGACCCTGAGATGAACCTCAGCCGAAATCAAGAGTTGGCCACTTAACTGACTGAACCACCCAGGTGCCACTCTCTCTTCTTGTAAGCCTCATCTTGACAACAAATTCTCTGACACCACTGAACAGGCTGTTGTTATATGGTTCTACAGTGCCTCCCATTAATTCTTAGTACTTAATAGTGCTTAAAGTACTATTAAAAGTACTCTCAGGACTTAAATGAATTTGTGTCATCCTTCACTTAATATCCCTTTCACCTATTGGACAGTTAGCTCTAAGACATAAATGTATTGTGTTCCCCAGAGCATCATAGGAAGAAACACAATTCCAGACCCATAGTAGAAATTCATACTCATTTATTGCATTGAATATGTCAAAGTTAATATTTTCCTCATAAAAACCATATGCAGATCATTACATATGAGGCAGAATAGCATAATGTTTAAGATTTCAGGTTGGGGGTGAAATGCTATTAACCACCTAACAGCCATGTGCTTTTGGGAGAAGTTATTTAAACTTTAAATTTTCAGTCTTCTCTTACATAGAATGGAGGTAATAATCATGACTCTCTCCTAGCCATAGTGTGGCAATTAAAAGAATATGCTGTAAATCTCTATGCACAGTCCATAGCACAGAGTAAGCTGTAGTTAGCTATGGTTATTTGTCTGGCAACATTCCTACATGGACTGATAAATATTGAGTGCTTGCTAAATGGTTGTTGGGATGAATGGATCCCAATCACAATGTATGGATGCCCAAGGGAAAGTCTGAACTGAAAGTCCAAATATGTGTATTTTACTTTCTTTTTCACCAAGAAGTGTCTCTGTGGCACTGTGCAGTAGCATGAATATCTTTGAGCCTCAGTTTCCTTAAATACAACAAAAATAAGTTAGAGCAGAATCTCTCAACCATCTCTTTCAGCACTGCAGTGTTGTGGGTCAAATATGCTTTGTAGACAAGACCTTAAAATCTGTAATATTATTTGAGGCACGTTTGGATATCTACTAGTCTCACATTTGCCCTAAGGCTCTGTTTATGCAAGCAAATTGAAGAGGAGAAAGGAGGCTATTATAGAGCAGAATCTGGGAAAAGGGGACTCATTTGACCTGAACTGTCTCCATCAATACCCTTCCTGTGGTGATGGCTCAACTCATCATTTGACAGTGTAGACAGAGCCTGAGGAAGGTTTGAGGGCAAATAGAGATTGAGATAGTGAAACTTGCAAAATACATGCTCACTGCAAACTGTTTGATGATGGGGGATTGCATGCTGGCTGAGAGCATCATGTTTTGATGTAATGTGGTTTAATTTGCTTAACTCTACTCAGCTGGCAGTATCTGCCAATGGTTTTGATTACACAATCAAAATGGAAGTTTTCATGAAGAACATCAAATTTATGTGTGGAGTGCATGGCAATGTGAAGTGCCTCTGAGTTCCAATTTTTTCTACGTCATGATGCATCAGAATGGGGAATGATTTTATGAATTAACAAACCAGAGCTACAGAATCGAAATTTGAGGACCACTTTCTGCACTTGATCTTAGCCAAAAGGCCGAGAAGTGATTGAGGACCACTTTCTGAAGTTAGGTCTTAACATAGAGTGGTTTTACAATAGTTCTCAAATATATTCTAATACCATTCCCTTTCCTCAAAACTCTCAAGCTATCTTGGCCTCCTTAAAATTCTTCAGTTATGCTATCCTCCTAACCACAGTCTTTTACACTGGCTTCTCTATTTAGACCACTCTCTATCACCTCTGTTTTTTGTTTTTTGTTTTTTTTTACATCTGGTCAATTTCTATTTACCTTTTAGGTTTTATTTAAATTCTAATTCCTCAAAATGGAATTTCTTTTTCCTTTTTGGGGGGTCTGCTCCAGCAACCCCCTTTATGTCCTATTTCAACTGGTAATCATTTCCTTCCAAAATACCACAATTATACTTTATAATTAGATATTTACTCATAAACATATCTTTAATTTCTCTCTCCTCCCATTAGACTAAAGATACTGCAAACGCAGAATTATTTCTGCTTTGTTCAGAGCTGTGTTCCCAGAAAAATACAGAAAAGATACTTGGATACCTGTGATTCCTGAAGTACTGGGTGGTTATGTTATATGCAAGGCCCAAAGCAAGTTAATCAATAAAAACATTTTTTGAAAGCCTGACCTGAGAAGTCTGAACCTATTTTATTGTTGTTGTTTTCCTAACTGAAGACAATGTTGAACGGACTAAGTCCTCAAGTTCTATCATACAGAAGCTGAAGAAGTATTATTTTCTGATTGCTGAAGAACTATTTTGTTCTGAAATGGATCATCTTCCTTCATTATTGCCCATTTACACCCTGTTTGTGTCTCTAATTCACTAACAATAATATAATCAAATCTGTTCGTTCTTCTAAATTTCAAAATGTATTAATAGTAATTAGAACACATCCTAAACTGAAAATTCAGAAACGTGTTTCCTAAGCTTGCTTCTATTTCCAAATGATAACTGATATCAGGTTAATCACTGGACATCTTCAGTGCTTATGTAAAATGTGCTCTAGTCATAGGTAAAATGATGAGAAGTGAAAACAGAGACACTGTTTTTTTTGTTTTGTTTTAAATTCCCCAAGTTTAAAATTGTTTTGCAACCAGAGCAATTGGGCAAGAGGGAACAGGAACACATGTGGTGAGTTCTTGCTGATTGTGACAGGGCCTTGGGAAGTGTCAGAGGTAAAGGACCTATTGCTAGTGAGAGGTTGCTCCTAGCAGTGTCAGGACTCTGGGGAAAAGGACTGAGGTTGAACGTGATCATGGACACTATTTGAATCTGGTACATCCCAGGGAAGGTGGGAGTGGGGGTGCTTTCTAACTTCTACACACCTGCTTGCTCTCTTTGAGATTCAAATATTTGATTGGTTGGTCTGTCAGTTAATCAGGTGTACTTCGGTATCTTAGAAAAGGCAGGTAAATCATACCCTAAACAAATATGACAGCAAAGACAAATTATATGTCCTTGAATATTCAAAGCTTTTTTTCTGATGAGGAAAGTTTTATGAGAAAATGTAAATTTGTTTATTCTTTAAAGATATCAAAATGGCAGTTTATGCAAATTAAGTGAATGAGATTCCCAAATGTGAAACCACGGGATTTTATGATTCTAACTACATTTTAATCAAGGGAAGAGATCCTTCAAACAAAAACCCTTTAGTTAATTTAGGTGTGATAAGAAACACAAAAATATGCCAATGTTCACTGTAAATTCCATCCTAATATTTACATCATGGAATAATCTGCTGCTGTAACAAATAAAGAAACAGAGTGAGTCAGTATTAATACCACTTCTTTCACTGTTGCTTTTCCTGGAATTCAAGAAACAAACAGAGGAAAAAAGATGCCCCAGAAGGCATCCGGAATTTGCATTCATTTATAGAACAATTAGTTTAATAAATAAAAAAATCCTTATCTCACCTCACAGAGTTGTCTTGAAACTCTCCTGATGGAAGCCAAAAAAAAAAAAAAAAAAAAGAGTTGAGAGGTTTCCTTATATAGAAAACACATGTTTGAAAAAGGCTCATGCCTGTTACTCCATTTCAGTGCCCAACAAGTTCAACTGGGACTTAAATGCAAGTCTCGGTGAGTAAATTAGAACAACAGAAATGAGAGAGATGGTCATTGCACATGGACCTGAGAGGTGCAAAAAAATATGATGGTGATTGTTGTGCTAATGTTTGCCAGAGGTGTCCTACAAGCCCGAGCAAAGTGAATTTCATCTCTTGAAGTCTAGTCCTTAATTGACACAAAATGCAAGTCCCTGGAATGAGACTTGGCTGCTACCTTAAGGGCTGTGGGTGCTTTATCTTAATGTTTTATTGATGGAATTCTGCCGTGCCCATCACTGGGACAGCATCAGGAGACTCATTAGTGAAACCTGCTCTCAGTTCCAAAGATCTTTTACCGATCCTCTTTGCTGGTTTAAAAAGCAGTAAAGAGAAAGAAAATGGTTTGAGCAGTGGCTAAAGGGTTGTTTTCTGCAGGAAGTCATGAACTGCTTTTGGCATTCCCTTTTTGTAACTAGTATTTTATTTCATTTTCTACTTTTACCTGTGGTTCCTTAGGAAGGAACTCTTCTACAAATTGAATCGCTGTGCCTTGACAGATTTTTTTTTCCTCTTAAGCCGTGGCCAGTAATGCTCACAGACTCAAAGACACTGAAGACATAACTTTCTGAATAATCTACTTTGTCATATTAGATAAGGCAGTATTCAAATATGTAAAAAATAAGGTTTTGCTAATAGCATGTATGTTCAGTAGGTATGTGTCCCTAATTTTCATGGACAATCTTTACCCCATAAACAGATAATTTTTGAAAAGGATAAATAATTGCTTAACTAAATTTTCTTTGATCACTTTTATAGGATTCTTCCTATAAAATCCAAAATTGGAAAATAAAATTCCTTTCATCAAGTAATTTCTAGAAAGAATTTATTTATTTGAGAGAGAGACAGAGAAAGCAAAAGAGAGCACAAGCAGAGAGATGGGGAGAGAGGGAGAGGCATGCTCCCCGCTAAGCAGGGAGCCCGATGTGGGGCTCAATCCCAGGAATCCGGTATCATGACCTGAGCGGAAGGCAGACACTTTACCACCCAGGCACCCCTCTAGAATTTTACTTCTGAAAATATCATGTGATAACATTATATTTAAATGCAATGTTATTTTTATTTTTTACAAAGCTATTTTATTTATTTTTATTTATTTATTTTTTTAAAGATTTTATTTATTTATTTGAGAGAGAGAGCACATGAGAGGGGGGGAGGGTCAGAGGGAGAAGCAGACTCCCTGTTGAGCAGGGAGCCCAATGCGGGACTCGATCCTGGGACTCCAGGATCATGACCTGAGCCGAAGGCAGTCGCTTAACCAACTGAGCCACCCAGGCGCCCACGAAGCTATTTTAAAAAGATAACATGCACAATATGCAAAAGATACTGAGAGCTATACAATTCCATGGATTAAAGTTCAAGAACTACTTATCATATTTCTCTATGCAGGCTATGTCAGCTTCACAGAGTGGTACTTTCTCAAAAAATATGGACTTCTGGATACTCATTATTATTCAGTATGCAAGCACTTACTAGCAAAATTTTATTGAAAGTATGTAAGGTCTATTGGACCACTCTGTATGTGAGTCTAGTGAGTGTGGTTGTATTCCCCAGATTCAGTTTCTTGCCACTGAATAATGTGGATAAACACTGCACATATTCACTATATGGTTTTGTTTGTTATTCCATAAAAGATAGTGATAAGGGTGATAATTCTGACCATTCTGATTGCTTATTTCAAAACTAGTGAAGCCTATGGGCAATGTACTTATTACTCTTTCATTATCTTTGTCTATATCGATAAAATAAAATTATGGCATTGTCTGTTTCATAGTATAGTGGTAAGAACTGATAGAAACATCATAGTTTTATCTCTGTGATTGACACGTACTAAGCCTTAATATATTGTTGGTTTTTATGATGGTTATTATTAATGTAGATACTACTTATTATCAATGTTCACACATCCTCTCTTAAGACATTGACTACGCTTATTCTTTATCTCATGATCCATCAAAACTTGTTCGATTTTTCTGGTTCTTATGTATCTGCTTTTATCTGGAATCTATTATTTCAATTATGGTACATAACTCATATGTTTACTAAAGTCCATTTCCTTACAAATCCTGATTTTAGGTAGAATGACTCTAGTAGTTTGTCCCAGGGCTGCAGAATTATAACAGCTCTAAATGCTTATGGTGGGTGAGAATTCAAATAAATTACCTAACTTTTTGATTACAAAATTGTTTAAAACACAAAAGATCTTTTACAACATTCTATTCAAATAAGCCATATTTTTGTGGTTTGTTTTTTTTTTTTTTTTGTATCTTCAAAATACTTAAAAAAAAAAAAGTATGTCTAAAATACATGGGGACAAATGAAAATGAAAACACACTGGTCCAAAATCTTTGGGATGCGATAAAAGCTGTTCTAAGAGGGAAGTTCTTTTTCTCTTCTTTTTTTGGGGGGCGGGGGAGGAAGGGAGAGAGGGAGATAGAATCCTAAGCAGGCTCCAGGCCCAGAGCAGAGCCCAAGGCAGGGCTCAGTCTCACAACCCTAAGATCCTGACTTGAGCCAAAATCAAGAGTCAGATGCTTAACTGACTGAGCCACCCAGGCGCCCGTCTAAAAGGGAAGTTTATAGAAATATAGACCTATGTTGGGGCGCCTGGGTGGCTCAGTCGTTAAGCGTCTGCCTTCGGCTCAGGTCATGATTCCAGGTCCTGGGATCGAGCCCCGCATCAGGCTCCCTGCTCCGCGGGAAGCCTGCTTCTCCCTCTCCCACTCCCCCTGCTTGTGTTCCCTCTCTTGCTGTCTCTCTCTCTCTGTCAAATAAATAAATAAAATCTTTAAAAAAAAAAAAAAGAAATATAGACCTATGTCAAGGAGCAAAAAAAATCACAAATAAACAGCCTAACCTTACACCTAAAGGAGCTAGAAAGAGAAGAATAAAGCCCAAAGCCAGTAGATGGAAGGAAATAATAAAAGTTAGAGAAGAAATAAATGAAATAGATACTAAAAAAGGAATATAATAGAACAATTAAACCAGGAGCTGGTTCTTTGAAAAAATCAATAAAACTGACAGACCTTTAGCCAGACTCATCAACAAGAAAGAAAGAAGACTCTAAAATCTGAAATGGAGGAGAAACAACACCACAGAAATACAAAAGATCATAAGGGAATATTATGAAAGAATATATGCCAACAAATTGAATGACTTGAAAGAAATGGATAAATTCCTATAAACATATAACCTTCCAAAACTGAATTAGAAAAAAAACAAAATTTGAAAAGACCAATCACTAACAATGAAATTGAATCACTAATCAAAAAACAGTCAACAAATAGAAGTCCAGGACCAGATGGCTCCACAGGTGAATTTAAAGCATTTAAAGAAGAGTTAAAACTTACTCTTCTCAAACTATTACAAAAAATAGAAAAAGGAAGGAAAACTTCCAAATTCATTCTACAAGGCTAGCATCACCCTGATACCAAAACCAGATAAAGGTACTGCAATAAAAGAGAAATAAAGGCCAATATACCTGATGAACACAGATGTAAAAATACTCAACAAAATATTAGCAAACTGAATCCAACAATACATTAAAAAAATTATTCACCATGATCAAGTAGGATTTATTTCAGGGATGGTTTAATATTTGCAAATCAATCATGATACATCCATTAGCAAGAGCAAGGATAAAAACCATATGATCATCTCCATCGATGCAAAAAAAGTATTTGACAAAGTAAAATAACCATTCATGATAAAAACTCTCAACAAAGTAGGTTTAGAGGGAACATATCTCAACATAATAAAGGCCATAAATGAAAACCCACAGCTAACATCACCCTCAGTGATGAAAAACTAAGAACTCTTCCTCTAAGACCAGGAATAAGACAACAATGTCCACTCTCACCACTTCCAATTCAACATAGTACTGGAAGTCCTAGCCACAGCAATCAGACAAGAAAGGAAAGGAATCTAAATTGGCAAGGAAGCAGTAAAATTTTCACTATTTACAGATGATATGATACTATAAATAGAAAACCCTAAAGAATCCACCAACTACAAGAACTGATAAATTCAGTAAAGTCACAGGATACAAAATTAATATACAGACATCTGTTCCATTTCTTTACAGTAATAATGAATAGCTGAAAGAGAATTTTTAAAAAAACCTCATTTATGATTCCATCAAAAATAATAAAATACCTAGGAATAAACTTAACCAAAGAGGTGAAATATCTATACTCCGAATATAGAATATCAATGAGAGAAATTGAAGATGACACAAATGGGAAGATATTCCTGATAATAGATTGGACAAAATCAAAATTGTTAAAATGTAGATGACAGCGGAATCTACAGATTTAATGTGTCCTTCTTATCTTCCCAGGCTGGCTGAAGGAAATATCCTAGCATCCTACCTCACCCCTCAGGAGAATCCCTACCTACCTGAGGCCCTTCCTAAACTCAGCTGAGAGCCTCCACTGTAAGGTCCACAAGCCCCCAGCAGTTCTCCCAGGGCAACAGCATGAGACCCATCTTAATACCCTCCTCCCCATAGGCAGGAAGCCAACAGAAGTCCTTCTACCTCCAAATCCGATCCTCTCTCCAGGTTCATCCCCTATCTGATGTATACATATATACATACATATATATCCCCTTCAACCCCCAGTGGAAAAAGGGGAGATGTCAAAGTGTACAAAGTTCGAGTTATAAAGTAAGTAAATTCTGAGGATCTAATATACAGCTAATAAAACTGTATTATTTACTTGAAAATTTCTAAAAGCATAGACTTTAAATGTTCTCACCACAAAAATGAAATGGTTTTTATGAGACATGATGGAGGTATTAGCAAATGCTATGGTGGTAATCATTTTGCCATATATAAGTATAGCAAATTAACACAATTTATACCTTAAACTCAACAGTATTATATGCCAATTATATATCAATAAACTGGATAAAAAAGGAATTAGTAAAGTTACTCTCTATAATTTGCAATTAGCAGAACTAATCCAATGAAGGACATAAATTGTAGAATATTGCACTGTGAGTTAACAAAAATGGGAGTACTGACAGTAGGTCAGCACTGACTTCTGCCTCATAATTTACATGTGTTATCAAATACATTCTCCAATTGCCAAACCCTACAAATATATATTATCCCCAAGTTAATTAATTACACATAAGCTGTAATTGGAGGAGTTAAGTTTTATGCAGAAGTGTCTGATTCTATAGAAATACAGTTTTTTTTTTTTAAATTTCACTACAGTCTTATAAGTGAATGAGTAAATAGAAATAAACAGTATGAAAAGTCGCAGTACTACTTCAAATATGAAGGAAAAGAGAAACCAATAACCACCCAAGGCTTATTTTTTTTCAATTTGTAAAATAGGCAAAATATAGATATGCAAGTCAATCTGTGACTCAGTAATTCATCATAGAAAAAATAATCCTATTTGATATACTTTCTCTTGACCTTTCTACCCAGAGAGATAACTCTCAATTACAAAAAAAAAAAAAAAAAAATGTGTGTGTATGTTGGGGGGGTGGCGGGTGGCTGGCAGCCTAAACAGCTCTACTAAGTAAAGCAAATAGTCCACATTCTGAGATTTTTGGAAAAAACAACTAGCATTGCATTACTGTATTAACAATGCCAGACATGGAGAATACAGAGTGTTTTAAGAGAACTTAGAAAAGAGGATTTAAAAGAAGCATATTAGCAAAGATTTTCATCCCCACTCCTTTAACAAGAATATATCAGAACTGATTATAATATAGCTACATATATTACATCAATAATAAAATTAGTAATAATAAATATATTATTTATTAATAATAAATTAATGTTCATTGGTTTGCCTATGATTCAGGCACCCTCACTTAATAATCATGAGGTATTACTGAACTTCAAAGATAAAGAGTGGCTCTAGTCATTGTGAGATATTTCTAGGCACCTGGACTTTGGCATCAAGACTATTATGTTCTCATAAGCCTAATATCAGATGCATAAAGCACAGTAAGCTGATTTGAGAGAGGCTATTCCTGTCAGAGGATATATTATAGATAGAATAATGGTCTCCCAAGGATGGTCATAACCTAATCCCCAGTATATAAATATGGTTTATTTGCCTAATATAGCAAAAGAGACTTTTCAGATGAGAGAGATTAAGGTTACAGATCTTAAAATGGGGAGTTTTATCCTAATCATATGAGTCCTTAAAATTGAAAAATGATATAAGAAGAGAGATATGAGAAAGGCTAGGCTCATTGTTGGTGGCTTTGAAGATAGAGGAAGGGGTCATCAGCCAAGGAAAGTGATGAACTGCCCTTCTTTTATAAGCATCCAGAAAAGCAGAGATCTGGTTCCTACAACCCCAAGAAGCTGAATTATGTCAACAACTCAATGTTCAGGAAAGAGGTTCTCCCCCTAGAGTCTTCAGAATAGACCACAGACTGCTAATGCCTTGATTTCAGCTTGGTGACTTCAGACTTCAGATTTACAGAACTATATGTAACATATTAAATCTATGTGTTGTTTTAAGCCAGTAAAGTTGGGGTAATTTCTTATGCAGCAATAGAAAACCAATATAGTATGTTATATATTTCATTTATCTTTTGCAGGGTGGACCTTACAGTGTTTTCTGAATATCCTATGATAAAGAATTTTAATAAAGTTCTACAGTAAAAGTGTAGGTATGAAATATTGTCTCTGTAAAAATGAATTAGTCAAACTGATAGGGCTAAAGTGCCATGCTGAGGATTGGGCTAGGGTTTCCTTCCTTCCTTCCTTCCTTCCTTCCTTCCTCCCTTCCTCCCTCCCTTCCTTCCTTCCTTCCTTCCTTCCTTCCTTCCTCCCTTCCTCCCTCCCTCCCTTCCTTCCTCCCTCCCTCCCTCCCTTCCTTCCTCTTCTCTCCCGCTCTCCCTCCTCCCTCCCCTTTATTTTGGTGTTCTATGCAGCTGATGGATCAACTATTAAAATAATATTTTAAACAAAGAAACATGGGGCGCCTGGGTGGCTCAGTTGGTTGGGCATCTGCCTTCCAATCGAGTCATGATCTCAGGATCTTGGGATTGAGCCCTGCATTGGGTTCCCTGCTCAATGGGGAGTCTGCCTCTCCCTCCCTCTCTCAAATAAACTGGGTCTTAAAAAAAAAAAAGAATATTTAAACAAAGAAAGAGGATTACAAGGAAAGTTAATTATATTGAAATAAAATTATCAGTTTTAATCATGACGCAAATATAAGTGTTTCCTCATTAACACATTAAATACCATCTCTTAAAGTTTTAAATACCATTTATTAATACTTCAAGATATTTGAAACACTATAAAAATATTTGTGATAGCCACAAATAAAGTGTATGTATGGTTCTGCAGTTTGTTTCCTACATTAAACATAAAATGCTAAATTAGGTGTTTTGTTTTTCCTTTCTGAATTCATGGAGCCCCTGATTTCTGCTATAAACACATAGATAAAAATTCCTTCTCTCGGCCAATGGACTGACTAGATTTTAGGTCAACCAGTAAAAAGTGACCTGTTAGGGGCGCCTGGGTGGCTCAGTCATTGGGCGTCTGCCTTCGGCTCAGGTCATGATCCCGGGGTCCTGGGATCGAGCCCCACATCGGGCTCCCTGCTCACCGGGAAGCCTGCTTCTCCCTCTCCCACTCCCCCTGCTTGTGTTCCCTCTCTCGCTGTGTCTCTCTCTGTCAAATAAATAAAATCTTTAAAAAAAAAAAAAAGTGAACTGTTAGAGAGGAGTCAAAAGTGTGTATGTTTTAAAGACTATGAGCAATTTATCTCTGAGCAACATGAACCAGTCACATTCCTATGAGCAGTTACAATATCCTTTCCCCTCAACTCTTGTAAGAACAGTAGATTCTTCTGTCATATTGGTAGGTTAAAATGGAAACTTCTGGTTTTACCTTTTATTTGTGCTTGCTAAATTTAATCTTACAAATTTTAAATTTCTCATTTTCATTCAACATCTTAATCACATAGAAAAGTGCTCTAAATCAATAACAAAATAGATGCTGTGTACTGTGACACAGATATAATTGCACTCAAGATGCTCACAAATTAAAGGGAAATTAAGCACATAAAGAAATAATTGATAACACAGCAGATACACCAGAGGTATAGTCAGTTTGGTGGGTGAGGGAGTCAGGGTTGAGGTTGGATGGGTGGAACAAGCCAGAAATAATCAGGGCTGTTTGGGTGAGATTAAGAACTGGTTCAGAGAAGAGAGGATGGCAGAGCTGGTTCCTGAAGCCTAGATGGCCTCAAGATCAAGGTTTTTAAGGTTTTTTTCACTTCACACTACTGACATTTTGGCCTGAATAAGCCTCTTCCATGGCCGGATGTTCTGGGCATTTCAGAATGTTTAAAAACGTCCTTGGCCTCTAACTACTAGATGTCAGTAGTGCCCCCCAATCATGACAAATGAAATGCCTCCAGATATTTCAAAAATGGCCCCGGGGAGCACCATCACCCCCTGATTGAGAACCAATGCTCTGAGACCACACTATTCAAGGCTCACCACCAATATCAATAGCGTAAGTGTCACCTGGAAACTTGTTACAAATACATAGCCTCGGGCCCCAGTTCAGAATTATTGAATCCAAACCTGCATTTTAACAAGATTCCTTGCTAATCTGAATGCACATTGATTTTGAGGCATCCCAGAAATAGGAATAACATGCACATTGGCAAGAAGGCATGGCAGAGAGAACCTGAAGTCAGCAGAGGGTAGAACAACAACAGGAGACAAGACTGGAGAATCAGGCAGGAGTCAGAAAACAACTCACCTGGACAAGCTCAGGAAATCATCATCTCTGGGGAAAGAAAATCAGTGAACAGTTCTAATCAGAGAGAGAATCTAATCAGATTTGCCTCAAAAAAAAAAATTGTTATGTTTGTGCAGCCCTGTTGTCACTTCAATTAAATGATTAGTATAAGGAGTGATTTGTGAATTTATATTGTATCACACTTCAAATTAGCAATTTCTAGCTTTCTGGTTAATCTGAAAATCTGACCTCTCCCTCAAATCAAAGAGGGACAATACTGTACAAGCAATTGTCAGGGAAAAAAGCAGCGTAGCATTCGATATTTCTGTAAAAAGGAAGTCATGTATAATGGCTGGAAAGACATCAGGTTAAGATTAAATCTTTATATCATATTTAGATGGGTTTCCTGCTGTTCTAGAAATTAATTTGAGTTAATAATGATATTTCCACCCTTTGTCATCCTTTTTTTTCCACAACTGAATTAGTCTATAGCAAATCAGCCTTACAAACTGGGAGGCCTGATTTTCGAGTTTGGCCTGGGGATAGGAAGTCAAAAGCTGGCAGAAGACAGATGCTTTGCAGAAGTGACAAATTTAGTTTCCTGGAGAAAGTTGCTGACTGCAACGTTCCAATTGGAGCGGCTTATCTGCTCCTCCAGATGTTGAAATAATGACAGATGCTTAGAGAAAGCTTGACAAGAGGAAGAAAAGAACCTGCTGAAGAGTCCAACTTGTTTGTAAGCAGGAAAATAAAAGTAACACTTATTCAGATCTGTATTCTGATGAGGTGTGTATGTACATCTTTATAGCCAAAACATGGTATAACTGCAGGAAAATCCATGTAGAAAATTAGAGGACTTTGTGTTCTTGGAGATACAGACAGCATGGAATTAGGATTCTTTTCTTCACAGGATTAAGAAATCATTATATCACTTTATTAAATATGAAACAGCCTCTGGGTATCTGTGTTGAATGACAGGACACCAGTTTATAATGACTGGATGTGTAGGACTGTATTTTCTACAGCTGTGGCAGATTGGTGAGTTTCTCAATGTTTGCGATTTCTGGCATTTAATATTGAAAATGTTTTAAAACCAATAACTTAATCTAAATGAGATATATAACTTAATACTTAGTAAATAAGTACAAAAGCAAATCTGTTTAGCAAGTTGAAATTTCATTCAGCTGCACAGAAACTCGTAAGATAGTGATCATGATGATAAAGAATGAAGAGGTGATAAAGAGTAAATAAAAAGACGAGACTAAGTTTTGTTGGACTTACTTAAAATGTGTATAATTATATAGTGATTGAAATGTCAATTATAACTTTTGGTGTGTGCATACATGTAGAAAAAAAACAAAATTGTGTGTTGTGTGTGTACCCTTTTCTGTATTGTTATTATCTGTTTTTTTGTGATTTTCTTTAAAAGAGGTCATCAACCTCCTGTGAGAAACTTGTTCTAACCAAAGGAAAACTACCCAGTTGTGAAATACAGTTTGCAAGAAGAGAGAAACGTTTCTCCAAACATTTCACCATTCCTAAGAGATTTCTTTGCATCTTACTTGGACTGCTGTATCCTCTGCAGTAACTTTTCATTCATGGCTGAAAAGCGCTTGTTATTATGAAGTTCTTTCTGCACTGAGTTGAAATCTAGCTCTCAACTGTGCACTGTGAGCCACATTCCTCAAGTCAATCACTGTATGCTCAAGTCAGTCTGAAAGTTGTATTCCAGCTAGATGAATGGGCTTATCAAACAGGAGGCATGGTGAATTCAGAAAGAGTAAATAATGATAGGCTTGTAAAGGCTTAGGCTTTATATCCAGACTTGGATTCAAACCCAAAATTCTGTAGCTTCCTAATGGTGTTTTGGAATGTGACACTTCTCAGCTTGCTGTAAGTACATCTAAATGAGCTACAGATGAGAGAACATGTTCACATTATATATGTTTACACACATCTCTGGTTTGAATGATTTTCATAAGCAAACTAGAATCCCAGAACTTTTATGAGGGCATAGCAAGAGTTCTTTGGCCACAGAAAATATTCTTCCTCAACATTTAATTTGCCATTTAGGAAGAATACAATCATTTGAATCTTCTGAAGATCCACAATGAAGTGAGTAACATAGATGGAAAAAAATTCTGATTTTTAAATTTTCTGGTGAGTACATCAGAAAATATGCTTATGTATTCTCTTTGGTACCCACTATCTACATCATCGTTCAGGAAGTAAGATACAGGTTATACAAACATGCAATTAAAAAATACGGTTCCTTTACGAATATTTGTTGCAGGATCTGTATTTCAAAATAACTTGGGTCAGTTAATGAATCACATTTCCAATCTTTGGTACATGTAACAATATGCTTGTTTTAGTATGGTTGCATAGTCCTTGGCCAAAATTCAGGTTTCCTATTTTTAATAGTAAAAAATACATAATATAAAATTTATGACCTTAGCCATGTTTAAGTGTACAATATTTTTAACTATAGCACATTGCTTGTGCAACAGGTCTCCTAGCATTCTCTCATCTTGCAAAACTGAAACTCTATACCCACTGAACATTGACTATCCATTTCTCCCTTCCCCAGCCTGTAAAAACCACCATTTTACTTTTTGTTTCAAAGAGTTGGACTATTTTAGGTATTTAAGTGGGATCATGCAGTATTTATCTTTTTGTGGCTGCCTTATTTCACTTAACAAGGTACAGTTTCATCAATGTTGTAGCATATGACAAGATTTTCTTCCTTCTTTAGGCTGAAAAATATTCCACTATATGTATATACATTTATTTACCTATTCATCTGTGATGGGTATGTTGCTTCTACCGCTTGGTTACTTGAATAATGGCAATGATAAAAGGTATGCATATATCCCTTCGAGATCATGATTTTGATTCTTTTGGATATATGTATCCAGAAGTGGGATTGCTAGATCATATGGTAATTCTATTTCTAATTTTTTTGAGGAAGCCCATACTGTTTTCCATAGAGCTGCACCAGTTCATATTCTCACTGATGGTACACAAGGGCTCATGTTTATTGGCCACTTGTCTTAACTTTTTTGGAGAAATGTCTATTAAAGTTCTTTGCCCATTTTTTTAATCAGGTTATTTTTGTTGTTGATATATTCTGGATATTAACCTTTTATCAGATATATGGTTTGCCAATATTTTTCCCATTCATAGGTTGCCTTAGATTTTTATAATATTTTGTATTTTATGAATTATCATAACTTTTATCTCAAGGTTTTATATGTTGCTAAAAGTAATCAAAATCTAGTATCAATGTTTTTAATGGGTTAACACTAGAGTGAATACAAATATTCCCTATAATACTTCTACCTTTAACCACAGACATACAAATCCTCTCTCTCTCTCTCTCTCTGCCTCTCAGGCTCTTCCTCCCAGTGTTTCCTAACTGTGTTGAATTCTCTATCAATTTTCCACTTTCTCATGAAGTTAAACTTTATATAAGGACATCTAATGATGTGAATGAAAATATTTCACAATTGTATTTAGGAAATAGTATAGCACTATTGAAATTTTATTTGCAACAATGGAAACAAGCTAGGATATAATGTAGGAGTTTTTTGTTTGTTTGTTTTTTTAATTTATTTGACAGAGAGAGACAGCGAAATAGAGGACACAAGCAGGGGGAGCAGGAGAGGGAGAAGCAGGCTTCCTGCCGAGCAGGGATCTCGATGCGGGGCTCGATCCCAGGACCCTGGGATCATGACCTGAGCCGAAGGCAGACGCTTAACGACTGAGCCACCCAGGAACCCCATAATGTAGGAGTTTTTAAGGCTCACATTGCATTGTAAGATTAGATACTTTACTTATATACCACACTGTCTGATCTGAAAGCGTGGTCACATGGATGTATGTTTCTTTAGAAAGCAATAGTAGTCTGGGATCAAAATTTTGGAACATTTTATATTGATAGGCCTAGGATAGAATATGGTTCTATGGTTCTATGGTTCACAGAAATTCCAGGCTCTATAAAAATATATAAAAATAGAAAATAAAACCCAAAGAATTATCTAAACTCATTAATAGCTATAATGATATATATATATATATATATATATATATACTGTTTCAATAACTATTGTACATGCCTTCCTTGCATTGTATTGTTTAATTTACATCACAACTCAATGCAATTGACAGTATTATTCTCATTTTGTAAATGAAGTTTAAATGCTAATGGAACATGTCCATGGTTACAAATATGGTAAGAGGACATGGGCAGATTTGAACCCAGGGAGTGTGACAGATTCCGTGTGCTTTACTACCCCACAATCTTAATTCCTCTTCTGCTTATACACTTTAATGGATTGAAAATGTTATTTATTGTATCAACATATACATATATAAGTAAATTTTTTATTGTAAAAACCCTGAAATTAAAAGTATTTAATTAACCTGTCCTTGGAAATTGATGGCTTATGTCTATTTTGCAAATATTTAATATCTAAGAGTAGATAATGCCTTTTGATTGGAAAACAAGGTTTTATTTTCATTAGAACCCTAGTTTGGGATAATCTGTCTCTTTTTATAATGAGGCAAATGGCCAGATTCACCAAATTGTGTTTCATGAGACCTAATTAAAATCAGGTGAGAGTGCAAGCATGCATCACCACGTTGTTTTTAATAAAATGGAAATTAAGTGAGACTAATTAGAGAGAGTGATAGCCTTCATTAGATTCCTTGGAGATTGCAAAATACTATGGTTCACTTTCCTGGATATCCAAGAAAAGACAAAATTTGGAGTTCATCTTTAGTCACTAAAATGTTCCAAATGTAGTAGTAAACAAAATCCAAATTCTTTACATATCTCTGTTACTCACTACCTGTGGGACCTCAGAAGAGTTTCATTAAGCAATTTTCTCTGTTTACAAAGCACAGCATTTGGATGAAAATATGTTTGTAGCCAAAGAGTTCTGTGTTGGTCATGGTTCCCATCCTATGAAAGCTCCCGGACTTCAAAGTGCTCATAGACTAGTTGGGGAAGAAAGATAGAAAAATAGTTAAGTAATTCTGAAATAGTCACCATAATAAATGTCCATACTTTCCCAAAGAAACTGATGTTGGTGAATGTGGCCACATGTTAATGAATTTTTACCACAAAGGCCTGGGAAACAGTAAGGATCAAGACTGTTTTCTGGTTTGCCTAAGTGACAACTGCCCTGAATGTAATGTGGGAAGTCCCCCACACAAAACTGCTCACATTTTGAAACTGTTATCTCTCTACATCTAGTGAGCAGGACCAGCTAGGATGAGGTCAGAACATTTATCATCCACCGTCAGAGTCCCATTTCATATCCAGAAAGGACAAATTCAAGAGCCACAGATGTGCTATAGAACTTTGAGATAGTTATGCTGTCTCACTTGATCTCGGTTTCCTCATACTTAAATTTAAAGGGTTGATATAATTGAATATTTTTTAGCAGTAAAAAGGAAACCTATTATTTACATATGGTACAATGTGGATGAACCTCAAAGGTACTACGTCAAGTAACAGAAAAGACATAAAAGACAACATGTTGCATGATTCTACTTATATAAAATGTTTAGAATAGGGAAATCTATAGAGACAGAAAGTAGAATAGTTATATAGGCTGAGACTGGGAACAAAAACTTCCTGCAAATATGAGGAGCTTTTAGGATGATTGAAAGGTTTTAAAACTGAATTATGGTGATGACTGCACAGCTCGTTAAATTTACCAAAATTACTGAATTAGACAACTAAAAAGGATGGATTTTATAATATGTAAATTGAAACTCAATAAAGCTTTTACCAAAAAAAAAAAAAAAAGAAAGAAAGAAAGAAGGAAAATTTGACCAAGTTGGATAAATTCTCAAAAGCCTTTCCCAGGTCTTAAAATCCTCTGATTCTATAATTCCAAGTATAATTTTCTTAATTTTTTTTTCTATTTAATTGTTTGTTTAAATTCTACATTTAAGTGGAGATATCCTTCTTGTAATGATCTGGCTCCCAAAAAGATGTTTATTGCAGTGTCCTGAACAATGTGCCAACCCTTTGCATGGTACTTTTTATTCTATTTAGCTCTAAAAATGCTTACTGTAGCCATCTCCATATGTACCACACAGTTTACTCTGGCCATGTAAACTTCCTCTGAAGGAAAGAACTAGAGATACAAATATTGACCCCACTCAGTCTTTCCATATCCTCTAAGTTGATCAAATTCTTAAGATTTTGGCAGTAATCCCTTTCTGAAATAATCTGTGGGGGTCTACATCTTTAAAAAAAACTGGTAACTGAAGTATAATTACTTAGGTTTTCTGAAGGAAAGGAGTCCTGTTTCACCATAATCAGTTTCTTCTAGGGGACAGTGAGCAACGTGCATCATCAATGTGCTGAGTAGAAGTTATTTTTCTATTAAAAAAGAACATATGCATTATCACCATCATCTTCTTAGTTAGAATATTAGTACTTCTGTTGAGTCAGACGGAGAGGGAAAAAAAGATGGAGAGCAAATGGTCAGATTTTCTAATAGAGCATCTGCGTTCACACACCTTTCTTTTCCCATCCAAATTCTTCTTTCATTTATTTAATGATGCTTGAAATTCCATGGATCCATACTTAGTGGTGAGACATAAAACTAGATAAAAACTTGGCAGAGAAGGTATGGACTCTAAGTCCCTTCTTTTCTTTCTTCTTTCCTTCTTCACAACTTTTCTTCTTTCTTGACATACTATAAACTCCATGAAGTGAGGGATGGGTAGGATTTTGCTTTCCATTCCTGGCAGTTCTCAGAGAGCTTTGCTCAATAGATAGATACTGGCAAGTTAGAAAGTCAACAGTTTACATGACTGTGCAGAGTCTGTGTCACAGTCATGACTTCTGAGAAATGAAGCTGAATGAAGCAGATCTAGCCCCTGTTATCACATAGCACAGTGAGGGAGACAAATATTCCGTATTTATGCAGGTGAAGGTCACAAAAGAGAAAGAACAAAAAATGTACCCACTCTCCTCAGTTATCATTTATAGCAGCAATCCTCATCCCTATCCCATGTAGGAAACTGTGGGGAACTTATAAGAAAAATACCAAAGTTAGAATCACTGGAAATGCATCCAGGCCATTGCTATTCTTTTTAAACTTCCAGGTAATTCCAATTTATAGCTAGTGTTGAAATTTGATATACAAGCTCATGATAATACAGTCTGAACATGGGCACAGACATTTCGGCAGACCTACAAGCTCTGGTAGCCTCTTACCTGCTGGCTTTCTCTACTCAGGTGGGCTTCTGAGCTTTTGCACTAAAATTTCACCCCTCCTTCTACAAACCTTTAACATAGTCCTTAGTATAAAGTTTTCATAAATGAACATTCACTGTAGCATATAACGCTATCTATCTAGTCTTTAAAGATAGAAATAACTCAGACTTTTCCCTGTTAACACTGGTTTACTCCACAAGTCTGTCAATTCCATTGTCTACACAGTTGATCTTTGAACAATGTGGGTGTTAGAGGCATTGACCCCCCACCTCTCAGTTGAAAATTTCCCTGTAACTTCAACTCCCCCAAAACTATTGATAGCCTACAGGTGACCAGAAAGTTAACAGTTGGTTAACACTTATTTTGCATGTTATACCTATTATATACTGAATTCTTATAATGAAGTAAGCTAAAGAAAATGCTATCAAGAAAATTATAAAATTGGGGCGCCTGAGTGGCTCAGTCATTAAGCGTCTGCCTTCAGCTCAGGTCATGATCCTGGGGTCCTGGGATCAAGCCCCACATTGGGCTCCCTGCTTGGTGGGAAGACTGCTTCTCCCTCTCACACTCCCCCTGCTTGTGTTCCCTCACTCACTGTCTCTGTCAAATAAATAAAATCTTAAAAAAAAAAAAAAGAAAATTATAAAATAATTTACAGTACTATACTGTATCTTTTTAAAAAACTTTGTGAATCTGTGTATAAGTAGACCCACATAGTTCAAACCTGTATTGTTCAAGGGTCAACTGTATTTTTAAAGTCATTTTTCTCCATCTCAGCAGCTATGGTGAGACTTCATAATCTATGATTTGGCAACCGTATTGGTATCCTAAATATTCTACTTCTCCCCTCTCCAGTTTATTCTACTTGGTATTTCCAGAGCAAAGTTATCTTCCTTTAACACACCTCATGTTATCCTCTGCTTTCCAAAACTAGTGAGTACAGAAGAAACAAAACAAACTTCCTTCAAAATAGCCCATCATAAAAATTTTAGACTCCTTCAGGTTGGGAACACAATTTCTCATATAATTTGACTCTAGCACCTGTTTCCAGGGTCCTCTTTCTCTGTCCCATTCTGTGCTGCCCAGCTCACCCTACAGGTCATTTGTTTTAATCATTCTGATTTTTAGACCTTCCGCGATCTGTATATGGCATGCTTCTGAACTCAAATGCCTTTCTCCTCTGCATCCCTAAAACTCTCTGCCGCCTACCTATTCAGGAGGAGGCCTTTTTTCCCTCAAAATGCAAATGTGTTCATGAACCCTTACCCATACTCTGCTTCTCAGATTTGAAGCATGCTGTTGGTTTCAGCAGAGGAATTAGAAGTTGATCCATCTCTTTCAATCCTGATTATGTGATCAAAAATAAAGTTTGCATTACACGATAGATTTCATTTAAAGCTTACCACTGTACCTACTCCTCCAAAACCACCAAAACCACTGTTTGAATAATTAATTACAAGTGAATACTGGATAAAAAATGAGGATACAGAGAATGGTTACTTTTTATAGACAAAAATTCCAGAAATCAGGTTGGGATGTCAGAACTGATTAGTTTAAGCCCACCTTTGTATTTTTCAGCATCATAAGTATAGCTTACAAATAGTTTACTATGCCATAACATATAAGAAAATTTTTAAATGAATATTCAGTGTGATTTGTGGAAAGACAGCTCAGAGGTGTGTATCTTGCAGTGGAACCATTCTTATGAAATATTACTGCTCCTCAAATATATGTACCATTCTGTCTTTTTAACATACTTCTCTTCAACATTTTTCCAGTAATTGTGACTGGAGAATATATACTATGTAATTGCTGTAGACGATTTAATACTCTAGCTAGAACTGGAACTTTTTTGGCACCTGGTTTATAACTTAAGGAGCCACTAAAACTTTTAACAACCAGGAAGCCTACACATTATGAACAACAGTAACTATGAAAAGTCTCGAGGATACGTAGTAGGACATTGTATTCTCACATAATAAAGCAGGTTATTAGATTTCCTAAAATAAGTATTCCCAAAAGAATGGTCACATATTGCTAACTTCATGAGTCACCCAGAAGACCCACTTCTATTTAGAGAATGAATCTCTTAGATTAGAAGATTTGCATTTAAATGGTCTATTCCCCCCTTGCAGCTACAGGTTTCTGTTTAGGAAAATACTACTCTTTCTTCCTGCAGCACAGACTGAAAGGGTCCTAATAAATCCCATAACAGTGGTCATGGGATGATCCATGAGTTTATCAAAGGACTGTTAAGCTATTTTAACAGACCCACTTGAAGTAGGTTTTTCTCTATCTCCTTTTGGGAGTTTCAAAATATATTTAGGATAATTAGCTATTTCCCTGCAGGCCACCTTTATAAATTTGAGAAAAAGGCCATCCATTTTTCTTAGTAAATTAAAGAAAAACATATTTGAAAACTAAACACTAATTTCAATAGAAAAAACAGGCAATAGTTTAACACTTATGAAAATCTCTTCCTAATACTATGTGCCTCTTAGTCCAGAGTCTTTGAGAAATTAAGCAAAAGAAGACCTAAAGGAAATGTTATCTACAATCTTGGTGTTGAAAATTCAGAACCTTAAAACTAGCCACTCTCTCAGATCATGTGGTGGAATATCCTAATTTTAGAAATTACTTGTCCAATTTGCAAAAAGGGAGAATCATGACTAGAATAATTCAAAGGATGTGGTAAAGTTTGTGGTATGTTGTAGGTATTTTATCTGTATCAAATGCTTTCAAGGCCCTTCTGAGACTTAGTCCAATGTGCTACTCATTACAATAAAAGGCACATGTAATGAAATGTCTGTATGATGTGTATGAGAGAGAGGAGGAAGAGCTTTGTTCACATATCCCATCTCCATGGGGTGTGCGTGTGTGTTTTTGTGTGTGTGTATGTGTGCAGCATAAACCACTCCCAAAGACACAAAAGTAAGCCTGAGCAAATGGAACTGAAGAGTTAGTTAGGATGTTAGGATCAACACATCACAATTTTAGTTCTCATTAATTTAACCTATTATTTTGATTTCAATACAAATATGAACAAGATTTATATCCAAGGACTATGCAAGATTTATATCCTTAGGACTATACAAATATGAACAAGATGTATATCCTTAGGACTATGATACTAAACACAACTTAGAAAAAAAATGTAAAAATTTCTAAGAAAACCCTGTGTAGAGGGCGCCTGGGTGGCTCAGTTGGTTAAGCGACTGCCTTCGGCTCAGGTCATGATCCTGGAGTCCCGGGATCGAGTCCCGCATCGGGCTCCCTGCTCGGCGGGGAGTCTGCTTCTCCCTCTCCCACTCCCCGTTTGTGTTCCCTCTCTCGCTGTGTCTTTCTCTGTCAAATAAATAAATAAAATCTTAAAAAAAAAAAAAAAAGAAAACCCTGTGTAGAAATAATAAAAATAATAAGCGCAAAGGGCGGGGGCATATCCTATCACATAGTAAACATTCTTCATAGCTTCTTCCTCAAAGAAAAAATAACCCAAGAAAACAATGTAGTATGGCTACATAAGTAAACAAAACATTGAAATAGAATAGAGTCCATAAGAACCCATAACTACATATGAAATCAAATATAAGTTAAGTATTTCCAAAACTGATACAAAGTTAGCCTTTTTAAAATAGCCGGAGAAACTGTATGAAACTAGGAATGTGATTCTATTTCATCTATTTATCACATCACACGCAAGAATGAATTCTAAATAAAACAGGGGAGCGGGGAGGAGGGAAAGCAAGAAAAAGGAACTTCTTTAAGTACTAGAAAAATTATGATTCCATATTAATCTGGGAAAATATAAAGATTAACCCTAATGTATTCAAATACTAAAGAACCAACAGCCTACAAGTCATACAGAAAAACAACACAAATATCAAAGAAAAATATTAAAATGGGCATTAGGTATACAAACAGGTAAGACTTCATATAAGAGAAATGGAAATAAAAACAACATTCATTTTTATATCTCAGCCATCAAATTGGCCTGACTCCAAAAATTTGATAAAGCCCTATCTTGCCTAGGGTGTGAAGAAACCTACACTGCCCTGCAATGGGGTTTGCATGCAAAACTGTAAAAACAACAACTTACGGACCGAGTTTGCCAACATCTAGCAAAATTGTGTGTGCATTTATCCTTTAAACAAATAAGCTAACTTTCTAGGAATTTATCCTGATGATGCATCCCCAGTAATAAAAAATAAAATTATACAAAGTTATTCCCTTGTATATGAAAATTACATTATATGAAAATGCAATATTTTGAAGAATGACCTAAATGTCCAAACATTAGAGATTTTGTTGAACAAACTATTTTGCATATATACCATGAGTACAGTGTTGTTTTGAAAATAAGGATGTCTATGAATGTGAAGTCAATTCCAAAGTATGTTACTAAAAGTACACACATATATATTGCATGCTGCCTTTTGTTTATGAAAGAATGGAAGAAAAATTAGTCAAAAAAGGACGAAGGACAACAACTCAGTCTACAGGAAATAAAAAATTGAAAATAAGACTTTTTTTTAGTGTGCTACATTTTTATAGTGCATGGACACATAAACTCTGAAAATCCTTCACATGTAGTGTACAATTTAGCAAAGAGTTATGTGTTACTGTTGTTGGAAGCTAGGGCTCTTACTGAGAAAGGAAGTAAACACAAACGTATGGAATTGTGCTTATGTGTATGTGCATGTTTGTATGTGTTTATATTATGCATGCATGTGTGCATGTATTTATTTCTTCTAGTTCTATTTACTTACTGAAACAATCTAGAAGAAATAATTCTAGAAGTAATGAGAACGTCTGGCGTACAGATCTTGGCTTCACAGTATCGCTCACTCCCAAAAGGAATCAATTCTGGAGTACTCACAGCCACATCTGGACAATTTCATCATCTCAATGGGTAAAGACAGTGATGGATTCTAGCCCTTGACGTAAAATCAGAATGTGTGATTTCACTCTGACAGTAAATCGATAGAAGATAAATAAATATGCACATGAAAAAAGCAGGGGGAAAGACAACATCCTTATAGCACCTGAAGGTGAAGGGATTGGTGGGGCTGGTACATCACTAGTTTGCAATTCTCAGTTAAATTGTTCCTGGCAAACACCATGGGAAGTGAGGGTTGATAGCAGTACTGCATCATCTCAACAAGTCTCCACACAAATTGCTTATTGTGCGAAAGGGGAAACATAGTAGTGTGCAGTGGAGACACTGGACAATACCCAGACCAGAAGATAATAAACATTACCCAGAGGGACAATCAGATACCATGTACCTCCTGGCATATGTGATACATGAAAAAATGTTGCTGCCTCATCTGTGCCATAATGTAGCCATGGATACACAACTTGCCTCTAATTCCTAGAAGCACTAAACAACTCCAAAATAAGAAACAAGCTATGTGATAACATATGTGATAACAGGTCTATTTTTTTTTCAAATGCCCATTACCTGAAAGACGAAGTATTGCTGAGAGACAATTCCAAATTAAATAAAGTCCAAAAACACAAGACAGCTGTATGCAAAGCATACAATTACATCTTATATTGAAGAGGAAACTGCTGTATTAAAGTGATATTGGAACAGTTATTATCTAACAAGTAGAAAGTATGAAATTATTGCACCAAGATTGAGAATGAACTATTAACTCTTTTACATCATCTGAACCTAATGCAGTATGTGTAGTTGACCTAATAGGCAATACTCAAACAATGTCCAAAAAAATGAGAACGTGACTCCTGTTAATTAAATGCTTGCTGAGAACCATGCTAGACACTTTAACCCTATTATTGTACATAATCTTTATGACTGAGTTAAGAAACAGATATTAAGGGGAAATTGATCCTGAGAAAAGAGAAATAACTTTTCTAAGTAGTCAAGATCCTTTTAAAAATAAGTTGCTTTAGGTATTTAAAAGAATTTTTGGTTTCTACATTTAAACTGATGACTGCTTTTCTACAAATAGTAAAATCTTAAAACCCAATGTTTTCAAGTGGTATAGATCTCTTTTAGTAAACTGTGGAACAGCTTTGTATTTGGTTCACTTGCAACTATCTTTATTATGTGTTTTTTGTTGTTGTTGTTTGGGTTTTTTGTTTTGTTTTTGCTTAAATGTATGTTACTAAACAGAGAAAAAAAGAAATTGTTTCATGTAAATGCATACTTACCCATCAGGAATCCTCCTGGATTTTTAATGAAATACATAGAAATAAGAAAACCAAGACATGAACAATTACGTAGAACAAAGATTTTTTTTTAAAAAGGACAGATTCTTAGTAGTTTATAGTTCTAATAGAGAAAATCTATACAATGCATATTTTAAATATGAATAAGCTATCTATCTTTTTTTTTAAATTACCTTTCAGTGGAAAAGTCAGTCTTCTACAATATTTAGAAAACTGAAAACATAGGCTTAATTCCCAACAGAATATCTGATTTGAAAAATAAAATAATTCCAGTTTATGTGATTTAACTCTTTTTTTTTTTTTTTTTTAAGAACTCACTTCCTTTGACTTTGCTGTCAACCTCTAGGTGAAATGTTTCAAAAGTTTGCATAGTGATTTTTCTCATTAAAATGCAAATCAGTTTCCTTAGTGACAAATATTAAATTAAAACCCTAATATAAAGGGGAGACATGCCTTAATGGCTACAAATTTAAATCCAATCCTATGTTAAGATCTTGAGTTACGGAGTTCTATGAGAAGTAAAGTTTGAAGAAGTGGTTTCTCCCACTATTTCATGCCTGATAATGTGATGTTAACTGTTCAAAGAAGTATTTCTAATAAGGAACAGATTTTAATTATACTAACAGATTGTTAGCGAATAAACAGATTTGAAATAATTGCTTGGTTTTATTTTGAAATTTAATATATTTGCTTGTAACTTTGATAAACAGCATCAAAGAATTTGTCAGTGAATTCTCATGTTGCTGTGATTAAAAGGAACCCAAGATCGGGCGCCTAGGTGGCTCAGTTGGTTAAGCGACTGCCTTCGGCTCAGGTCATGATCCTGGAGTCCCAGGATCGAGTCCCACATTGGGCTCCCTGCTCAGCAGGGGGTCTGCTTCTCCCTCTGACCCTCTTCCCTCTCGTGCTCTCTGTCTCTCATTCTCTCTCTCAAATAAATAAATAAAAATAAAATCTTTAAAAAAAAAAAAAAGGAACCCAAGATCTTGGGGGTGCCTGGGCGGCTCAGTCATTAAGCATCTGCCTTCAGCTTAGGTGATGATCCCAGGGTCCTGGGATCGAGCCCCACATCGGGCTCCCTGCTCCACGGGAAGCCTGCTTCTCCCTCTCCTACTCCCCCTGCTTGTGTTTCCTCTCTTGTTGTGTCTCTCTTTGTCAAATAAATAAATAAAATCTTTAAAAAATAAACATCAAAAAACAAAAAAGGAACCCAAGATCTTGAAGAAAAGCGGGATTAAGAATAATAATTTGACTATGATATCTTGCCCCTGAAGGATTTGGACATAGTCTATAGCGTTCTTTAAAAAGCTCAATAAATCAGATCTGTACCTCTGAAACAAATGATGCAATATATGTTAAAAAAAAAAAAAAGAAGAAGAAGAAGAAGAAGGTAGCGGGAGGGGAAGAATGAAGCGGGGGAAATCGGAGGGGTAGACGAACCATGAGAGACGATGGCCTCTGAAAAACAAACTGAGGGTTCTAGAGGGGAGGGGGCTGGGAGGATGGGTTAGCCTGGTGATGGGTATTGAGGAGGGCACATTCTGCATGGAGCACTGGGTGTTATGCACAAACAATGAATCATGGAACATTACATCAAAAACTAATGATGTAATGTATGGGGATTAACATAAGAATAAAAAAAAAAAGCTCAATAAATGCAATATGGTGTTCTGGATTGGATCCTGGGATAGAAAATGATACTATTGGAAAACTAGTGAAATCCAAATAGTCTATAATTTAATGATAATATAGCAAATGTTGTATTAGCCAGAACTCTAGTAATTCAAGCCTATAGGCTCAGCTCAGTTTCCTAGGAAAATGGAGCCACTATGAGTTTGTATCTAATCAGATTTGGTATGGGAGAAACTTCTTTCTCCCCAGCTGCCTCTTTCTGCCTCTCTGTCCTTTACCTACTTCTGTGGAGCTCTAATTTTCACACCCTCAAACAAAATCCTTATGTATTTCACTGAGATGGCCACTGTCAGCCCCAATTTCAATACCTATGTACTTAACATTCCAAGGCAGGAAAAACATATCTCCCTCTTCTCATATCTATGTGTTCAAAGTGCTAAAGTAATAAAATCTATTTTGGTTATTTACTCATTCTTGAAGTGATTACTAGGACTGTTCATTTCGGCCAACCAAACTCATGTGATTAAACCAGAACCAAGTGTAGTACAGGAAACAAACACACTAACACCACTGTTTTGGGGGAAAAAAAAAAATCTATGCAACCGAGTCACTGATACTTGAGATCTCAAACAGGAGAGGCTATCTTTGCTGCATGACCCCAAACTATGCCATCTACTCATCAAATTATCTTAAATCATTGCAAGTCTACCTTCCTCATAAGATCATTGGTGACTTGAATTACAAAATAATGCCTCACTCTTCTTTCTATCTCCATGGTTATTTGATATTTGTAAACACAAAATACTTGATGTAGACATAAAAGAAAATAAATCAATCAGACAGTATGAAAAATAAATATGTATGTAATATATTGACACTCATTTTCTTCAGCACTTAAGCGAAATTAGTATTATTTAATAGAGGTATTAGATTTTAGCCCATGCCTTTGTTTTTTATTCACTTGAGGTAAAATTGACATGTAATATATTGGTTTCAGGTGTACAATAGGATTCAACCTTTGTTACATACTGCAAAACGATCATTGCAGTAAGTGTGGTTAATATCCACCACTAAACGTAGTTACACATTTTTTTTTCTTGTCATGAGAACGTTTTAAGATCTACTCTTATTAATTTTCAAATATACAACACAGTATTAAGTATAGTCACCATGGCTGTACTTTATGTATAATGTACAGGGCTTATTGATTGTATAAAGATGGTCATTTTCAGCTTAGCCCCTAGATACTGGCTTTTCCATCTTTTAAAAAATGATTTCACAGGTACCAACACAAATACAGGACTAAAGCAACTGAGCTCTCTGGTAGTTTCCCAAGGAGAGCACCGGAGGCAAAATGTCCCTCTTTACCCCTTTGTGTCTTTTTTATTTATTTATTTTTATTTATTTATTTATTTTTTTAAAGATTTTTTATTTATTTATTTGGCAGAGAGAGACACAGCGAGAGAGGGAACACAAGCAAGGGGAGTGGGAGAGGGAGAAGCAGGCTTCCTGCGGAGCAGGGAGCTGATGCGGGACTCGATCCCAGGACCCTGGGATCATGACCTGAGCTGAAGGCAGTCGCTCAGTGACTGAGCCACCCAGGCACCTCTTTTGAGAGGTTTTTAATTTGTTGTTTGTTTGTTTAGTTTGGTGTTTTTATTTATTTATTTATTTATTTATAATTTTTATTATTATTTTTTTAAAGATTTTATTTATTTGAGAGAGAGAGACACAGCAAGAGAGGAAACACAAGCAGGGGGAGCGGGAGAGGGAGAAGCAGGCTCCCCGCTGAGCAGGGAGCCCGATGCGGGGCTCGATCCCAGGACCCTGGGGTCATGACCTGAGCCGAAGGCACACGCTTAACGACTGAGCCACCCAGGCGCCCTCAGTATTACCAATGTCTTTCAATGGTTAAATAGCTTAAACCACATTAACAGCTAGTTTTAAACATGATCAAATTCTTGTACATCATAAAAACAATTCCTTAGTTTATAAAATCTGTTAGGATTTATTAGCACTTGCATATACATTATTCTCTTCAGTATCTCAAGAATCTTGTAGAATGGATACCTTTTTTTTAAAATTCTTTTCAGGATTTTATTTATTTATTTGAGAGAGAGAATGAGATAGAGGGAGAGAGCATGAGACGGGAGAGGGTCAGAGGGAGAAGCAGACTCCCCGCCGAGCAGGGAGCCCGATGCGGGACTCCAGGATCATGACCTGAGCTGAAGGCAGTCGCTTAACCAACTGAGCCACCCAGGCGCCCCTCCTGCCTAGTATTTTTTATTTTTTATTTTTATTTATTTATTTATTTTTTAAAGATTTTATTTTTATTTATTCATGAGAGACAGAGAGAGAGAGAGAGAGAGAGAGAGAGAGGCAGAGGGAGAAGCAGGCTCCCAAGGAGCAGGGAGCCCGACGCGGGGCTCGATCCCAGGACCCTGAGATCATGACCGGAGCCGAAGGCAGTCGCTCAACCGACTGAGCCACCCAGGCGCCCTGTGTCTTTTTTAAACACACATGTTAGAAGGTGGAGGAGGCTCAGTAAAGTATCCTCCACGCGGCGAAGTCACTTTGAGACTGAGAAACGACACAAGGCTCCACACCATTCACACAGAGTCTTCCTCACGATAACTCACCGTCGGGAAACCAAGCGGACTGGCGACACGAGGCCCACAGGGCTATTTCCGGTCGGCGCCCTCTGACAAGCCCGCCCCCTCGCCCGACCCCCCCCCCGCGCTGACAGAACGAGGCGCTTGGTGATGAGGTCACCGACGAGCTCTCTCGCCGGCACCATCCACCAGTTATTTAAAGCGGGGCCTTCTAGGCGGGGCCGTCTCTCCGTTCCCGGAAGTGGAGGCTTCTGTGTCCCGCTTCAGGGAGGATCCAAACAAGCCGTCCGCACTCCCGGCAGGGCGCACGTTCGCCTCCAAGGGGCCTCGCGTACAGGGCGCTGAGGGCGGTCCTTGCTGAGGCAGGAGCACGACGGAGAGGCAAAGACGGAGTTAGTGTTCTCAGCACTCCTGCAACGCTTACATAAAAACACCAACGCATAGTCTTTGTCTTTCGCACAAACAAGCATTTTTCTTGGTACTGATCTGGTCTCAGGACAGCCATTGATTGACAGATGGTTTCTGGGATTTAACAGAAGGCCCGCTGGGTCTGAGCTCCAGTCTTACCTGTTATGGTTTTCTGTTTGGTTGGTTTTATTTGTAAAGAGTAACTAACCTTCATCTTTGTTACTATTTCCTCCTCCTAAACCATTAATGCTCTCCATGGTTCCCTTTTCAGAGAACATCAAGGCTCTGCCCTAGAGGTCTTGTTTCTTAAGACAGATTTCTTTAAGTTAGGTCTGACAAAAAACACTGGGAAAAGATAGTGTAACTTCTCATTACTATAATCAGTGTGTTGAAAATCAGCCATGGTTATATTTGTCAAAAACAAGATTGATGATTGCACTAGAGAGGTATCTGTGATGTTCTAACTTCTGGTTCCATCTCCTAAGAGAAATCATCAGGCAATACCTTGTATATAGAACACAGTGGGTTTTTTTTTTTTTTGTTTTTTGTGCTATGTGGCTTTGCCATCATGGATTTAATTCAGTGGGTCATATTTTATAATATAACTAAGGCAGTGATTTATAGGTTGGGCATATAGGTTGATAGCCTATGGGGTAACTTGTATACACAAAATCTGCCTAATAGGAATACTCAATATGGGACATGGTAAACTTAACAAAAAGGATTTTTCCCTGAACAATTAGGTATGTTGGACTCCAGGAAAAAAGGAAACTAGAGCAAGAGAAAAGGAGACCAAAAATATAGAGAATATTTGATATAAATATAAACTGATTCACAAAAACAATAATAATAAAAGCTAACATTCACTGAATGCAAACTATGTTGCATTCAATAGAATAATGATTTTAATGGTAGCATCTCATTTCATACTCAAATAACCCTATGGAATTATTATGATCATCATTATATGGATGAGGAAACTGAGGGTCAGAAACAAATAACTTGCTCCATTTTATAGATCTAGACAATTGTAGGATTGGACTCAAATCTGGTGCTCCAGTCTAGAACCCATATCTTAATGTTGCTGTTTTGGGAGCAATATGCACTTGCCCCTGAGGTCACTGGAAGCTTCATGGAGTCCTCAGAATAGCAGGGGACCATGATTAATGTCTTAGGACTCCAGGAGCCCACTCTGTGTTTTCTTCCCCTCATTCCTTTATGACTTAGGTTGCTGTAACAAAATGCCATAAACTGGGTGTCTTGAATAACAAAGATTTATTTATCTCAGTTCTGAAGCCTACAAGACTGAGATCAGGGTAGCAGTCTGACAGAATCTGATGATGGAACTTTCCCTGGTTTATAGACAGTTGTCTTCTCACTGGGTCCTAACATGGTGGAGACAAATCTCGTCTCTTCCTCTTATAAGGACAATAACCCCATCTTGGGGCCCTGCCTCCAAATACCATCACATGGAGGGTTAAGGTTTCAACATATGGATTTCAGGGAAACATACACATTCAATCCATAATACATTACTTCCACAACAGTCTGACAACCAGGTTGATCATTTCTGAGCAAATCTACGTTTGAAAGAGCCCAACACATATAGTGTTAATTTCAATAACATCACTGTTCTTGTAAATTCTGTAGGTCATTTTTGTCAATGAAATTTTGCAAGGTAAAGATGGGGGGTAGGTTATTATTTGTTTCATTTTGTTTTAAATTCAGTCTTTTTTTTTTTTTTTTTTTTCCTCCCAGGCAGTTGTGTTATAAAAACATTTCATCCCCCTGCTGGTTAGGCCCTGCACATTGTCTGCCTCTGCTTGAGGGACAGAATGAGTGAATGAAAGGAACAACAGCAGGCATGATAATAGAGTTGTTACTTCATGCTTATGATAGCTACTAAACAACAATGTACTAACCATGGAATAAATTAATCTATTTTGTCTTAATATCACCATATCCAGAATCCGAAAAAAGAAACAAGATTCATAGTTAGGAAAAAAATAATGCGCGAGAGGAATCATGTTAGAGAGCTTATACCCATCATTGAGGGTGGTGAGTGGGATGTACCTGATGGCTAAAAAGAATGTGGATCATTTTATCAAATGCTATCTATAAAAATTCCATTGCTACCAAGTTTGACAACCAAAAGAGGGTGAACTATTAAACACTGTGTTAATGACTTTGGTGATGAAGTCCACAACAGATCAGTATGCAAAATTCTGAGAATCCAATTGATGCCTGTAATGAGAATTTTTATTGTCATTTGGGTGATCAAAATGTTTCATTTAAACACTTGTGAAAGCTGAAATGTGAAGAACAAAATATCAGTGGTTGTTAGCAGTAATGATTTTTAAATCAGGATCATTAACCAAACCGATTTCTGAAAGAATTGGGGATAAATGCAGTTGCAATTGCACATAAGTTTAGAAGGGTGTTTAGAATGAAAAAGAAAAAGAAAGAGAGAGAGATTGACTGGAGATTGAAGAGTTCAGGCTCAGAAATATTGACTTCAAACTTTTAAGTAGATGCACCATTGACTGGGATCCAAATTCTCACTGCATTTCTTCTCCTGGAGAAGTTGAACTCAACTTAGCTCATATTGAATTCACAGGAGCTTCAGGGGAGTTCAGATTAGCACAACAGGGGGCAAAGCAAGATCAGATGTGGCCTTTAATGCTCTCTGTGTTCAGTGCCTCAGAAGTCAGTGGGAATGCTCAGTGTGGAGAAACTCAATAGGAGTAATGAATAAGGAGAGTGCATCTGGATCTTTTTTTTTGCCTTGTGTGGCAGACTGAACTCCCATATAATGAATGAGCTAATTCATCATTTGGAGTTCATTATTAGAAAGCATTGTATAAGCAGATTATTAACAATTTAAAGTTTGTAACTTTTCAACTCCAAAAAGTGCTCATTTTATCACCTTGTCTAGAAATACTCAGGTAAACCAGGGTATAAAACCAGATTTCTCATTTCTAATTTTGAAGCAGTATGTAACTTATCAGCTCTGACTTCAATACCTACTTCATAAAATACTTTTGAGTATCAGGGCACTGGGTGGCTCAGTCGTTAAGCGTCTGCCTTCGGCTCAGGTCATGATCCCAGGGTCTTGGGATCAAGCTCCGCATTGGGCTCCCTGCTCGGCAGGAGGCCTGCTTCTCCCTCTCCCACTCTCCCTGCTTATGTTCCCTCTCTTGCTGTGTCTCTCTCTGTCAAATAAATAAAATCTTAAAAAAAAAAAGTTTTGAGTATCAATGTATTAGCATACTTATCGTGCCTCCCTTTGTAACCAGTGTGAAAACAAAGTTCAACAAATGCTATATTTTTCCCAACTACTACTTTATTTATAATACTCTGCTTAACAAATGCTGTATTCTTTCCTTTGGGATTTAAATTGCTCTAATATTGGCAAAATTAAATGTAATGATTCCTTCAAAATCAGAGGGATAAAGTAACTTGAAATGCGAACCATTCGATTATTTTTCTAAAGCACTAACTGTAAGACAAATAACCATATAGTGACTGTATTGTAAAGATTTTCAAAAAACTAAAAGGGAGAGATCTTAGAATGTATTCAGTTTGATGTCACTGAAATTTGTCAATGAGTCCATGAGAGAGTGGGTGTTTTAAGAAAGATTCCAAAGACTAATAAAAGATCATATTTGGTAATCTTTCCTCAAAGAAATGTTGGGGAAACAGTCAAACTCTTTTTCTGACCTGAATGTTTTGAGAACCTATAATCTAAAGACTGTCAGTTAATTCACATGAAAATTGTCCCTTTGGTTAGTTGAGGGGGCAATGATGCTATCTTAGAGTTGATCGTCTAGAAAGCAAAACTGGATAAAATATAACAGTAGTGGTGATGAGAAAGGAAACTTAATCAAAGTAAGATATAAAGCTCCATAGTGCCATGCTTTATATTCTGACCACTTCCTCACTGACAGCTTTTGGGAGACCCAGCAGGTCACTTAGTAGGTGTGTTCATGTGGCTTGTGCAAGTCGGGAAGAACTACAAGAAAAACTGCCCCCCCAAGGGGTCCGTGAAAGAGAGAAAGGAACAGGAATTTACTTGTATGGACATATCCCATCTGCCACGTACCACCAGCCAAGGTGTATCCAACAGGGAATGCACTCTGCTACACTTATGAATTGTTTCAGGTGCCCTTTGATGGCCACTCATGAAGACCTGTGGATTTATAATTAAGCCTAAAAGTAACAAAGGCTATTCTGCATGAATAGAACTTGATACAGGAGGCCCAGAGTTTCAATGTGTGCTTATCTACTGAGGAAACTCAGGAGAGCGGTCATTTACAAGTTGACACACTTTTTCAGTTTCAGCGCCCTTGTCTCAGAAATCTTTGCATGGTGCCCCTATGCAAAAAGAAATAGCTAATAATGCACATTATTGCATAGTTACAGCCAAACAGTATAATAAATATTTATGTCCTAAGAACTCAGTGATCATTTTTTTTTTAAAGATTTTAGTTACTTATTTGAGAGAGAGAGTGAGAGAAAGAGAGAGAGAGCACGAGAGGGGGGAGGGTCATAGGGAGAAGCAGGCTTCCCATTGAGCAAGGAGCCCAATGTGGGGCTCAATTCCAGGACTCCAGGATCATGACCTGATCCGAAGGCAGTTGCTTAACCAACTGAGCCCCCCAGGTGCCTCTCAGTGACCATTTTTAAAAATGCATATAAATTAAAGGAAAATATAACATTATAATTTCATCCTTAACGAGCCACAATTTGCTACTAATAGGAGATGTGCTGCACATTTTTTCAAGCCTTGGAATTACACTGTATACCACCATTCTTATTACCTATTCCACATTGATTTTTGATGGTATTTTTGCAAGGATACGATGTCATCAAAGGTGTGTCAAATAATATTCTGGGTAAGAGGATAAGAGCAAATTCTAGGGAATTTAGACAGGTTGACCACCGCATCTGGAGCAACTTGGACACAGTGTTGTTGAAAGCCATGTGTGGTGGCTTGAAAACCCATATGCTGTTTCACTTATGGTTCATCAGCTACTCAGAGCAGACAAGGTACAACTCCAAATGCACATGGTCCAATTAGCCTCGAACTGCAGTTGAAAGCTACAGATATTTCAACATCTTCATGATACTTGTGTATTAGGTTTGTCCCAATTGTTTACCTCAGTATTTATACATGTGTTTCAGCAATTGGTTGTGTTCTTGATCCCATGTGTTAGATTACCACTCACCCTTGCACTTCTGTATGTTGTCCCTTCTCTTTGTGCACGGGGTGTCTTAAGTCAGTGTTAGACCTCAGATTATAGACGAGGGCACCATTTTTTTTTTGTCTTGTACCTCAGTCAAAGACCATCCCTAGTCCCCATCGGGACTGTTTATTTGAGGGATATGCCAACATGCCATGATATCATTAAATGCACCATTATGGGCTAAAGTTGATGGATAGAGTCATATAATCTCATTTGGAAGCAACACATGGGTCAACAGTCCAAAGTTCAATTCACTCAACAAAGCCTGCCAAGTGCATCCACATATGCCCAGTAAAGGGAAAAGGGAATGGATGTTAATCAATTAAAATAAAGCCCTTGCAGGTATTGATTAGTTGAAAGATGTGACACTCAGAATATGTTACACTGAGAAGTTGCTTTAAAGTCACCAATAAGTCAATAATTATCTCATCTCACTCTTCTAAAATAGATAATTTGGACCTTAAAAATTATTCGTGTATGTATGTGTGATGCAAGAGGGAAGTAGAGATAGAAATAGAGAAGGTGGGGGAGAAACACACACACACACACACACAGAATCTAAGAATATCCCTCTTTCTTAGCTCATTGAAAATGTTTACAGTTGACTATTCACAGCAATTCAAAAAGGAGCTGACAAAAAAACAGAAGCAGCCATGTAGAAACTTGCTGCTAATGTAGTCAGATAATACAGATAGAGATTTACTTCTCTGGAAATATTAAAATCTTATTGTTCCATTAATCTTGGGCTCAAGTGAAAATTTCCTGATTTCTTCTTTCGGAATGAAATTTTACTTCCTCTAGTCCTAATCTGTCTCCAGTGGTCTTATTCCAAGGAGGTCCAACCGCAAAAGCAAAATGAATTGTAAGCAAGTTTGCTATTTATGCACTTGCTTTATTTCTCTAATATATTACCCATTCCATTCTACTTGAATTATGGTGGCTCATATATTTGTCTTTCCCACTAGACTTGTCTCTTTTGGCCAGAAGTCATTAATTTATTTTGTCTCCTTGATTTAAGGGGAGTAGAACCTCAAAAAATATTATTATATTTATTTGATGTGTAACAGTTTACAAAGTGCTTACATGTACATTAAGTGGTTGACATTCTTCATTTGATAAATAAAGTCAATGGAATATGTGCCATTATTTCCATTTTATTGATGACATAACCATGACTTATGGAAAGCTTTCATAAATATAATGGAAGGACTAAGAATTCAACTCGTTTCCAGAACCAAGTCCAGTGTACATTTTTTTATACCATGGTTATCCCAACACGCATTGTCCCAGCACCATCACATAATATATGTCCTTAAATATATTTAAATGTATATGATAGAAATTTAAAAGAATCCTTATGGTATTTTTCAGAGAAAAAAAGGTAAATCTAACATTTTTGAAGAAGAGGCCATGTCTTCAGACATAAATCCCTCAAAATGACAAAGAAGATACTGGTAGAGTGTGAAACTGCCCTAGCTTTTCCAGTGCTCACTTTTCCTGGGCCTAATTATACATGAAATATGCAAATCACAACTTTCTGAATGTACACAGATTCCACAAACAAACACAAGTGCATTTTCAAGAGCGACTTTAATTTTCCTTCTTTTCATCCTAATTGACAACATTCATAGAAGGAACACAGTTTGAGCAGTAAAAAAGTCAGGAAAATTAAATACAGAAACAGTCTGAACTGTATAATATGTCTCCTCTTTCATTAAAAGAATGAAATATTGTCAGTGTCCTTTATAGTTTTAATTAAGTATGTCAGTATAATACTTAACTGAGAGAAATATGCAAATGATTGTTGCTTTATAAGGCCAAAGCTAAATAAACACAGCATACTGCAAGCACCCATCTCATTATATGTCTATGCAGAAGTCTTGTGTAGATTAAGTTATTATAGGTGTTTTTTTTTTTTACCTAAAAAGGTATTCCCAACCTTTTCATGATTAGGGATCTGAATGAGAAAAACTAGCTATTTTGCAATTTTCTTTTCAGTATTATCACACAATACTCTTCTTGGAGTGAATTAACATGAGTGATTCCAGTGGCCGGCATATTCTATCTTTGTGAACTGGCTTCTATGGAAGGTGACTATGAGGAATAGATCAGGCTGCTTTACCATCTCTCCCTGAGTACCAATCTAAACATGATTGATTTAAACTTGCAAAAGTGAATGTATCATGTCTTTCTAGACACTAAGAACAAGAAGACACACGCGATACCGAAAGACTGAGGACTAGGATGAAACTTGTTAAACTATTTCTAAGAATTACTGTGTCTAAACCATCAGTCAGATGCATGTTGCAAACTCTAATATCTGTCTTCTACTGCTACCTCTCCAATTCCCTGTAGTTCACCCAAACCATGCTACTAACTCTTCTTCAGTATTCGTATTCCTCTACCTTTACCCTGTGTATGTGCAGTAGTCTTTAACTGAGAATGTCCTGTCCCTTCTCTTCCTCTTGACATTTTATTCTTTTCCATCTAGTTTAAATATCTTGACTTCTATAGTCATCTCTGTTTCCCTCAGAGATAATGTGTGCCTCCTTCTTTATGATTTCTTTAGCCCTATCCACTTATGGGTGGTGTAACAGTTATTATAATACTTTGCCATTAATTTGCTTTGTAATGCTATCTTCAACCCCTCCACATCCACTGCAAAACTGTGATTTTTTTTTTTTAACCACTCTGAACCTATTGTTATTCATCTTTTTAGGGTCCAATCCCCCTGTCCCATGGAAATTTAATAGGCATTTAATAAATATCAGCAATTTAAAGTTCCTTTGTGTGGCACCTTTATTGCTAAGTGTCTGAGACATATTATTGATAAAGATTATAATAGGTATTGTTTTGGGGAACTATTCAAATATTCATTGGGTAATATATTCAACAGAATTAAAGTGATTTTCTATGCATGCCAAGTGCTAAAGAAATATGCTTTGACCTTGAATTTTTTAAATCATTGATGACAATTTAAAACATTCCTAACCATTCTCTCCATACTTACCCAACTTTTCCTCAACATAGAACATCCTGAAATGCTATGTCCTATGTGGATCTGATGAAAGGGGTCTGTTCATAACCTCTTACAAAGATAAACCCCTCTCTTAGTAATTAATGTTAAGTAATTATTTTTTAATTATTTATTTTTTCATGCTTTTATATAATAGGAATACCCATTCCATTACTTTCATGCTGCGAAGGAAGTTCTGATTTCCAGAATGGAACCAATTTCTTGAACCCAGAAGGAGCTCTCTCATCAGTGTGCCTTGGCATATGCATTCCCTCAGCCTCACTTGCTTTTCCCCTACTTCTTCACCTGTGTAGCTGCATCTTGTCTATCAAGGCATAGTAACCATCACTCTTCTTTTACTAGCCTTCTTGGACTGCCCCCAAATACTTTTAAAAAATGTCCCTAATCTGGGGCGCCTGGGTGGCTCAGTCGTTAAGCGTCTGCCTTCAGCTCAGGTCATGATCCCAGGGTCCTGAGATTGAGCCCCGCATCGGGCTCCCTGCTCTGTGGGAAGCCTGCTTCTCCCTCTCCCACTCTCCCTGCTTGTGTTCCCTCTCTCGCTGTGTCTCTCTCTGTCAAATAAATAAATAAAAACTTTTAAAAATTGTCCTTAATCTATACCCCAATAATATGCTCTCCACTCCTCGTTTTCATTCATTTATTAATCTTCCCATTCAACAAATATTTACTGAGAACTGCCTTTATGCTTGGAACTGAGGGTACAGTGGTCGGCGATAGAACCCATGATGTCTTTCCTGCTGGAGTTGAGTCTGGTTCAGGAATTCCTCTCACATAAGACATTTCAGACAGTATTAATTGTGTTTGCCTCCTCTGTTAGGCTCTGAAATCTACTCTGGAACAGAAGCGTCATCTTTTATCGCATGCCAAGCACCTAGGGCTTGGGGAAGGGGGTGCTTAGTAAATCTTTGACTGGATGGGTACCCATTCAGTGTTTGTTTTATCTCATTCTCATTCCATCGACCAGGAAATATTTGGCAAATGCCTCAATTCTCAGAGGTCCAGAAAGAGTTAGAAATACATTTCATATCTTTCTGTAATGCAATATTCTGCATAAAACCTGAGTTTACTAAATGTTCTTTATTTAGTTGAAGGCCACTAAGAATTTGTCTGCATACTGCAATACATATGAATGAATGTAATAACTGGAGTGTCACTGTTCGTGGGTTCTAGGTCTCTCCCATTGAGTATTTAATCACACCTCAGCCCCTATGATTCACCTCCAGGAAAGTAAGGCCTTCTGTTCAATGTCAGGGCATAGATATTAAGATGAACAATATAGATCAGTGAGCATGTATGTAAGTGTAGCTTCCAATAACTTGATTCATGCTGTCAATGCATAATTTCTCTCTTGCCCCAACAATTGATAATAAGATCAAGAACTATACAGTCAATATTTGAACATATTGAAGATGCCTCTCAATAAGTTCTTAATGGGTAAGGGTGACACTATGCTTGTTTTGGAAGTGAGGGGGACGTCCATTCTAATGGTGAATGAGAACCCAGCAAGCAAGTGGTTGACTCCTGTTGGCATGTACGATGAAAGCCTTCTGTAGGGAAATCAGGCTTTGTGGTTCACTAGTCCAGTTACTTCCAGGTGGACACCAAATGCTTGACACCAGAGATAAAAGGCAATAAAGAGAGAAATACCGGACACCCAAAAAGCAATTGTTATAGAACTTAAAATGCAAAAGCTGATGCAATTTTAAGTACATGTATTTTAATTTATTGAGAAATTCAGGAATTATAATTATCTCTTGCTTACCACTTATACTCTATTTTCTTTTCAGAATAGCACCTTGGAATAATCTATATCTGATATTAACAAAAAGACTTTGCAGCTCTTAGTTGCCCTAAAAATAATTAATGTTGTATGACCGAAAATAAGTAAAGGATGCATTTGCCACCATTTTATCCATGAAGAAATCTAACCTTAAACAATCTTAACAGACTCATGACTGGAAGCAGACAATATAGATGTGGGGACCTAACTCCCATTCCCTAATCCTGTTATTACTTGATACCTTCACTTAAAAGGCTGGAAAAGCTAAATATGCACAGCCCCACCTCTCTGCAGCCAGAGAGTGGTGACACATTTCTCTAGTATTATGATTAATAGTGTGTATTCTGAAAGCAAAGTCTTCAGTTTAAGTCCTATCTCTCCCACTCACTAGCTATACAACCTAGGGCAAGAAATGACCTCAGTTCCTTTTTCTTTCTGTTGAATGGAGAACCAGAGTATCTACCTCATATAGTTATAGCAACGTAGATATTTGAATGAATTATTACATAAAGCATGCTTAGAATAGTGCCTAGAATATAGTAATGGCTATCCTTATTACTTTCATCGTTGTTGTTAACCTTGGCAAAGGAGGTAGAATTAGAAATCTGCTGTGACATTAAGAAAGCTTTTTTACTTTCCTAATAAAATCAAAAGTTGTAGCTGGTGTTACACTACCTCACGTGAATCTAGTATCAGTAGGGAATCTGGAAATGATATTTGCAGCTGGAATAGATGGGATAGACATTATGAAGATATAGAGATTTGGGAAAAGATCAAGAGATTTGGAGAGAAGCCAAATTTGAACCCAAACCAACAGCCACCTACCTCCCATGAGATGTTTACTCCACTGTAACCAAGTTTCACGTTTGCTGAAATCTAAAGCATTCTTCACTGATATACTGGTGGAATTGTTCTGACAGCTAAGTCTTATTACCGCCAACATTATGTAAAATGTTCTCTGCTTATCAAAGTGATCAAAGAGACAGACCAGATTTTATGAAGTGTTTCAAACATAGCCTCTGGAAAACTTAGATCTTTCTGGGTCACAAGACTCTGTTCCACAGTTAACATTATGTATTACTGCCCATTTTGCTTATGACATTATGTTAATTGTCCAGATCGTGCATATTGAGAGAGCAACTTTATTTCTAAACCACTGAAGACCTTGGCAGCTTGAGACAGACCTTCTTCCTATGGACTATTTTATGTTAGCTATGACATTTAAATTTCGCTGTGAATATGTATGTGCCTGGTCCTCGTGCTAGCCAGCCTTCAGGATGGCCCCCCTCATGTCTGTTTCTCAGGGTGCACATCTTCATATAGTTTTCTCCCACGTGGTACCAGAATTGGACTGTGTGACCAACAGCATGTGTATATCATGTCTGCGACTAGATTATAAATGACTGCAGTTTCCGTCTTGGACTTTCTCTGCTAGCCAGCTCTCTTAGATCCCTCACTCTGGGCAAAGCAAGTTGCCATGTCATGAGAACACTTAGGTTTTCTCAGGAGAGGCCCACATGGCAGGAAACAGAGCTCTCTGTCCAAAAGCCAGCGAAGAACTGAGACTTGACAGTAGCCACATGAATGAACTCGGCAGTTGTTTCTTCAGCCTCTGTTAATCCCTGAGATTCTCTGCCTTCCAGCCAACTGCTTACCTGAAACCTCCTGAGAGACTCCAGACCCGAACCACTCAGCTAACCCACTCCTACACTCTGACTCTCATAAGCCCCCATGTTAAGATAACAGATGTTGGTTGTTTTAAACAACTTCTTCTTTTTTTTCTCATAGAATTTTTTTTATTATGTTACGTTAATCCCCATAAATTACATCATTAGTTTTAGATGTAGTGTTCCATGATTCATTGTTTGTGCATAACACCCAGTACTCCATGCAGAATGTGCCCTCCTCAATACCCACCACCAGGCTAACCCATCCTCCCACCCCTCTCCCCTCTAGAACCCTCAGTTTGTTTTTCAGAGTCCATCGTCTCTCATAGTTCATCTCCCCCTCTGATTTCCCCCCCTTCATTTTAAGCAACTTCTTAGGGTTTTGTTTGGGTTTTGTTTGTTTGTTTTAGCAATACATGGCTAGTGCTTGCTAGAATAAAAGTTTAAAACATCAGTCTTAAATAATATGTCACAAAAATGTGTTCAAGGCCTGTAATACCCCAGGTGTGTTCTGTGAAATCTAAGTAATACTCTGCTCTGAAAAAGAGGTATGGATGTGTATATAAGTAGACACTCATACATCTATATGTGTGTATTCATATATACGCATGTATATGCATAACAGTAGTCCATGGAACTTAAGCAACAAATACTTCAGTATACTATATGAGAAAAGGGAGGCCATGTAACTTGAGTCAGAGAGATGGCATGACTCTGTGAGTCTCCAGCTATGTTACAAAGAGATGTTAAGAGTTTTTCTTTTCCTAACTTTAATTCCAGAGGAGACCAATATATCCTACCTCATAGAGATGTTAGAAAAGAAAATAATGTGATGAATGTAAAATACCCAGGGCATAAGTCGGTGTATTTTCAGCACCCTATAAGTGTGTGTCTCCTTCTTCTTTAAAAAACCAAAAACCAAAATGAAACAAATCTGAATTATAATTTAATAAGACTAAAAAACTACTTTGCTCATATTCTAAAACTATGCATGTCATTGTTTAACCATTGAAAACAATTATTTATTCTATTAAAAAGATAACTTAACAATCATGTATTATATATACTATATAACCATACTATAAAGGCAATTTACTTTCATTCATATATATTGAATGCTAGGGACCTACTCAAGTAAAACATAGTTGTAGTTTAATCTAACAGTGATGAATTACTGGAGTGAATTCATGCAAACAGGGAAACTGAAATTAAATTCATCACACCAAGGAAAACACTTCCTACCCATGTAAATTAGCAGCTTTTCCGTTAAAATCAATTTGTTTTGGTAAATTATGCAAAAATCCTCAAAGGGCTTAGGTAAGTAATTTATTATACTCTTGGCTGTTTCATAATGTTAGGAAATAAAATGTATTCACACAATATTAGATGGCATAAGCTGAGAGCTTTAGTGACAGTTTTTGTTTATTACAATTAATCTAACTTGACTGCACTGTCAGAACACCCACATTGTATGGGACATATAATTTTTGTGCCGGTGCTTAGAAGATGTTGCATTAAGAAAACACTCTCTCTTTTTAGAGTACTGATTATTTCCTGAAACATTTTATGGCAAAGGTCAGTAACTTTGATGAAAAAAATGCCTTGAGTTCTGTACATTCTATAGGTCTGAGAGAGAAAATCTCCTTCCTAATCTGACACCAGAATACAGTTTTTTACAGTGCTGTTTGAAATTTTTGGTGTAATGTAAAGAGAATGTGTTTGTTTAGCAGAAGATTTTTATGTTGGAGTATCACCTGTAGTCACATGCAACATCCTAGAACTCTCTTTTAGCAGAGAGGTAGAAGTGTTTGCTATCTTTAATAATCTATCTTTCACCTTTTATCCAATTATTCAGGTGACCTGAATCATTCTAATTTATATACATTTACTACCCTCTGTCCTACTATATATGAGATCAGCTTTAGAAACATAATTTCTTATCTAAACCACTGAAATAATCAACCTAATGGTTTAATCTCTCTCATTTTATTCCCTCAAATCCCTTTCCCACAGGGTATGCTAAGTGAAATAAGTCAAAGAAAGGCAAATACCATATGATTTCACTTATATGTGGAATCTAAAAAACCCAAAACAAACAGACTCATAAATACTGAGAACAAACTGGTGGTTGCCAGAGGGGAGGGAATGGGAGGATAGACAACATAGATGGAGCAAATTAAGAGTACAAACTTCCAGTTTTAAAATTAATAAGTCATGAGGATGAAAAGTACAGCATAGTGAATATAGTCAATAATATTGTAATAATTTTGTGTGGTGTTGGATGGTAACCATATTTATCACAGTGAGCATTTCATAATGTATATAATAGTCAAATTGTTATGTTGTACACCTGAAACTAATGTAACATTGTATGACAATTATACTTCAATTAATTTTTTTAAATGAGAAGAAAAAAATTAAAATAATAGCAGGAAGTGGTCTAGCACTCCACTGCAGGAGGTCATTTAGTGGTTTACTCTGACCACAGTATGAATACTCACCTTATACAGTATCCCATAAGACCTATTATATGGTTACATTAAGCTACTTGCCAAGTCTTAATCCTTCCTCTAGATTCCTGTCACAAGAAATTCCTTGCCTATTCTAAAACATATCATTATTATTATTTTTTTTTTCAAAATACATCTTTAGCACAACCTCGTCCGCTCAAATATGCTCTTCTGTTCACATGGTACCTCTCTTTTTAGGTCAATAAAATTTAGAAAATTTTACCCTTTCTGTCTTAATATTGTTAAAGCACCTAAAATTATAACCATTTGTTTGTTTTTCTGTTCTCTCTCCCTACTATGCAACCTCCATGAAGCTCAGCATCATACATATTTGGCTCACTAGTAATTCTTTGTGTGCTTATGTGTGTATGCACACACATGCATTTCAAATAATATAAACTCTTTTACACTAGCTGCTTATTTCCTCACATGGGCTTCTGATGTGCTTTGCTTTGTCACCACAAACCTTCAAACCTCCACAAGGTTTATCACATCTGATTATTTGCTCTCTTGCTCACATAATTTAAGAACTGAAAATCTACTTATTAGTTTATCTCTCAGTGAGATTATATATCATATAATCATGATTATATAATGGAAAGGTGGTGAACATCTTGAAAGTTACCACTGGAACCATGTTAGCTTATGTACAGATTAGGATCATTTAAATCCTGTTATCTTGTGCTTTTGATAATAAATGAGGTGTAATATATTTCTGCGTACATCTGAGGAATCAAGTGGGTTTAAAAACAAATGGCGGGCGCCTGGGTGGCTCAGTTGGTTAAGCGACTGCCTTCGGCTCAGGTCATGATCCTGGAGTCCCGGGATCGAGTCCCGCATCGGGCTCCCTGCTTGGGAGGGAGTCTGCTTCTCCCTCTGACCCTCCTCCCTCTCATGCTCTCTGTCTCTCATTCTCTCTGTCTCAAATAAATAAATAAAATCTTTAAAAAAAAAAAAAAAGGGTGCCTGGGTGGCTCAGTTGGTTAAGCGACTGCCTTCGGCTCAGGTCATGATCCTGGAGTCCCGGGATTGAGTCCCGCATCGGGCTCCCTGCTTGGTGGGGAGTCTGCTTCTCCCTCTGACCCTCCCCCCTCTCATGTGCTCTCTCTCATTCTCTCTCTCTCAAATAAATAAATAAAATCTTTAAAAAACAAATGGCTACTTTGAATGACCCAATGGTTTCAAATTACCTTGGAATCCATTCTCCATATGATCCTTATAAAGATATAGGGATTGAATTAGGCCAAGAGTCCTTTACCTCTGCCCTACTCAACATCAGGGATCTGACCCTAAGTTATAGGTTCAACCCATGGCTCCAAACATCAGATCCGTGTTCTTCAAACTGCATGAGGAAACCACAGTCTATATGTGAATTTGACTTTATTTCATATATATGCTATTTTATTTTTTTTAAAGATTTTATTTATTTATTTGACAGAGAGAGACACAGCGAGAGAGGGAACACAAGCAGGTGGACTGGGAGAGGGAGAAGCAGGCTTCCCACAGAGCAGGGAGCCCAAAGTGGGGCTCGATCCCAGGACCCTGGGATCATGACCTGAGCTGAAGACAGACACTAAACGGAAGAGCCACCCAGGCACCCCATATGCTATTTTAAAAGTCAGTGAAATTTCCACAAGTAAAACTGAATCATGCTATAATAAGGGATTATTTTATTTCAAGGAATGTGTTTGTACATTGTTGTGTAATACAAATATCTGTTTCTTGATAATTGGAATAATTGAAATATACATCTAATTGTTTTATATAGTATATGACAATATGTATAACAGATATAATATTATATATATGCCATACTTATTATATATAAGTAAGCCATATATTTAACAAGATTGAAATGTTGAAATGACAATGCTTCACATTCAAGGAACCTGGATTCAAAGTCAAGCACTCAGTGATTTTATTGTTGACTTTGGTGGGGTTTTTGTTGTTGTTGATTTGTTTGTATGTGTTTTTTGGTTGAATTTACTAGGTAGTTAATAATTTTCTTCTTTGCCATGCATTTGTTACTATGGTTATTTTAAGAATGTTTAGGCCCTAAACATTCTTTCTTTCAGAGTCAGTACTTCAGACATATTAAATGTAATAACTATTATCTTCAGCAAAGGAATTTGTTTCCAAAAAAGGTTTTGTGAAATTGATTATTCCATATAAAATTTCATTTTAAACATTTAAAGAAACATTAGTTTAGATTTTGAGGTGTCTTTTAAAACAACATCATTTTCAGGCTTCATATCTGTAAAGTTCATTGAGACTAAGTAATGTGTCTAAAGTGTGTAATGAAAAAATAAAAGCCCTAGTTATTATCCAAAAGACTACGATATTAAGAGTTAAGTAGTTGTTAAGTGGCATGGGAAGTTTTCTAAAACCCTAACCTATGGTTTTATTTCACAGTTCTGGCTTTCTCAGCTTCTCTCATTAATCTTGCAGTAAATGATGCTAATATAGGAGTTGCAGGGTGCATCAGAGTCTGCTTATTCTCTGTTTGTGGTCCCCAGTGGGTGTGAGGTTGTAGCAATTAAGGCGGTGTGTATGCTGTTTTGAGGCACCACAAAGATAGATTAATTAGGTTGCAAATGGGCCCAATGACATTGCCAACAGAGCCTTTGATGGGCTTGGTCCAAGGTGATTGAGTCTGAGGATATTGATGGATAGAGGATCTCAAAAGAAGGGAATTGGCTATGGGAAGTAAACAGGAAGCATCTGGTGCCCGGTACAAAGAACAAGCCATGGTTATCACTGCCAGAGACTAAAAATGAATGCATTCTCTGAAAACATTATTTACCGAAACTAATATAAGATGAAAGGGATAATATTAGTACTAAGCAACTTGAATTTCTACTTATAATCTTCACAAAGAAAACTCCAGTCCCACATTAGATTTATATGCTATCCATGCCAAATATTTATGGAACCAATAGCACTATTCTTACCCAAACATTTTTCTAATATAGAGAAAGGTGGTAAAATTTATTACTCATATTTTGATAACTCACTGCTGAATTTCACCAAACATTTAAGGGAGAAAAAGAATGAAGGACTTTCCAGTCAACAGGTATAGAAAAAACATTTGAAAAAATTCAATAATCGTGGCAAAACCTTCCACACTCAAGGAATAGAATGTAATGGACTAGAAGAGAGAGAAACTTCATTTAAATGTATAAAGGGAAACTATGAGTGTGACCAACATCATAGTTAACAGTGACTTTTGATCACTTTTCTTTTACTAGCAGGAGAAAGTGCCATCCAATAGGGCAATCAATAACCATATGTGGCTATTGAGTATTTAAAATGTGGCCAGCTCTAGGCACCTGGGTGGCTCAGTCGGTTAAGCTTCTGTCTTGGGCTGGGGTCATGATCTCGGGGACCTGGGATTAAGCTCCGTGTCGGGCTCCCTACTGAGTGTGGAGTGTGCTTCTCCCCCCACCCCAGCCTCTCCCCACTCCCTGCTCATGCGCTTGCTCTCTCTCTCTCTCTCAAATAAATAAATAAAATCTTTAGAAAAAAATAAAAAAATAAAATGTGGCCAGCTTGGGGCTCCTGGGTGACTCAGTTGGTTAAGTGTCCAACTCTTGATTTCATCTCAGGTCATGATCTCAGGGTAGTGAGATCGAGCCCCACGTCAGGTTCCAGACCAGGCATGAAGCCTGCTTAAGATTCTCTCTCTTGCCCTCTGCCCACCCCCCCACCCCCACTTGTGCATGCTCTCTAAAACAAATTTAAAAAATGAAAAAAAAAAATAGGGCCAGCTCAAACCGAGTTGTGCTATTAGTGTAAAATATACAGTGGATCTCAATATCTTACTTAGAAAAAGTAATGTAAAATATTTCATTAATGATCTTATCTCTAAGGTAGAAAAATCATATTTTGATATATTTTATTGATGAAATTCACTGTTAAATTTCATCTTTTTTTACTTATTTAATGAGGCTACTATAGCAATTAAAATTACATATATGATCCACATTATTGTCTCACATATTTTTATTGGACAGCACTGTTCTAAGTTTTACTTGTCCATCTAATTTGATGAAGCTCTGAAATGAGATGTGAACCAAAGGGATTCTCAATATTGAAACTTAAAAATGTAATCTTATGTGATTTCCCCTTTTTCTTATATTGTAACTGGCTCACTTTGGAACCTACATTTATAATCAGTTACACAAGTCTATGGACCACCCTTTAACTAAAGTGTAAAATTTTCTTTAAAATTATTTTAAGGCCAAAACTTTCTCTCTAGCACTACCTTTTATGTAATAACCTTTAGCATTTTTGGCCTCACAGAAGAGATCTCTTTTTTCCTCAAACTTCTTTTCTACCTGCCTGCTTTGTTCCAACTATTTGGTTTATCTGAAATATCTTTTCCCCTTTTATTTATTTATTTTAGTACTACTTCAAATACCAGCTTGACCCATCTTTGAGAACTGAACACTCACCCTTCTGATCCTACCTGTCCTATCCCCAATTTTGAGTCTGTCCTTCTAAAACAAGGTTCATTTTCTCTTTATTTCAATATTACAGTGGAGTGTCCTATATCTGACCCTGTGCTAATGAACTCCATGATTACTAGGACCATGAGATTTCCTGCTTGCCTCATCCTTAACACCTAACCTGGTTTGCACATGGTAGCTGTTCAGGGCTTGTTTTCAAAATTCATTTTCATTTTTGTGGGCATGTGTATGTATTTATTAATTCATAAGAGTAATTTGTGAAGATGCAATGTATTTGTGGGTTTATTCAGAATGCCTCTTTGGAGCTGGAATTGCCTCATTAGCAATTCACCAGGGTACTAATTGCATGTGACACCATAGATGTATTGTGTCCTATTTTCTAAATCCCTGGATGGAAATAGAGACAAGGGTTGCATCTAAAACAAACACAGAATATATAAACATTTCCTTCCTGTGCTATAACTATTAGTCTGGGCAGGTTGAAAATTTTCTTACCTTAAAGGTATTTCCTTTGAGAATCCACCAGATGTGATCTTTTTCCTCTACAGCTTAAAACTTTTAGTCTTAATCTGACTTAAGAAGTGCCCCTGACTTCTACTTTAATGTTATTAGCTAAATACACCTTTTGCAGAACAAATTTTGATAAGAAATAAAGGTTGCACAACTGAATGGAGAGATAGGATCACAGAAGACAAAAGTAGCTGCTTCCCAAGTTTGCTTGGTATCCTCTGTCTGGTTCTTAATGACCCAGGACCTGCAAGTACCACATTCTTGATGACTCCCTCCATCCACAGCCCCTCTCAGATATCTTCCCAAAATAGACCTTATTTATTTTAAATAGCCTCTGCATGTGCAATATATACTCATGCAGTGTTTCATGAAGACTGAAAACCCAATCAAGATAAAGTACAGAATCACTTGGGCAAACTATACCCCCATCTCAACCATCCTAGTGTCAACTTTGCTGTCAAACAATTTAAAGATTTTATTTTATTTTTTTAAATTTATTCATTTGAGAGAGAATGAGATACAGAGAGCATGAGAGGGGGGAGGGTCAGAGGGAGAAGCAGGCTCCCCGCCGAGCAGGGAGCCACTGTCAAACAATTTAAAAAAAAGTAAGAGTTAACCACTCAGCCTCTTCATGTCATAAATGGTGTAACTCTCCGATAAAAGTAGTGTTTTTGTAATATTAACCCATATTTTTCCAGAGTCTTAATTATAAACAAGTTATCTAGGCACCAACCCCAGTCCTTTTTCCACCACACTAGGACCTAGAAATTTCTTCTTTTTCATATTGTGAACAAAGTTCTTCAGTCATTTCATATCCTAGCTCTTCTCTTTCCCACTTCATCTCTGATTCCATAATCTTCTCTGTTCCCTGCAACCACAGTTCAAAACTAGTCTTACATTATAAGTGACCAATATCAGTGGAACTGCCTCTTTGTTCAGGGACGCATTGCTCTGTCACCTAACATAAATTAATCTGAGCCTAAATGAAAAATCACTGGTGACTTTTCAGAGGCAAAGAGGAACAAGATTGAATTGAAATGCTCTTTGACAAGACAAAGCCCTCTAATCAATTTATTTTTTTCATGGACATATCAAATATATTTGAGGGAGAAAACACTGTGTCAAACAGTTATATTAATTAAAAGATTTCTACAGCCCTTAGTATGTTAATGCAAATTGTGAACATCCCTGTTAAGGATATGGTTTATCACTTTTCCATTTTTGAGTATAAAAAATTTTATACACACATGAGTGCAAGCATGTAACATGTACACACAACAAATTTGTGAATATCAAATGGCTAGTACCAGTGCTCCATGGAACACAGTTTGGGAAATGTTATTTTAGAGAAAAACAAGAAAGAGAAAGTCCCTTTCAGCTCATAAGAAAGCTATTGTTTAATAAGAGAGATGAAAAATATTCCAAGAATATATAATCAAAGATTAAGTGTTATAAAAAGAACTACGGGCATTTATGGGTCTACAAGAATTTCGAGTGTTTCTACATTGAAGGTGAGAGAAAAGATGGAAGCAAAAAGGCATGGAGAGGTTGGAAAGATAAAGGGAAATTACAGGATTTGGTAAGAAAACAGCCAGAAGTTCAGTTCTCAAAAGGAGTTCTCAACTGTGGATGGTTGAGCTTCCCTCTCCCCCAAGGCATATGGCAGAACCCAATGACAGTTTTGGCTGTCATGCTAGAGATGAGGATGGACGTATTATTGGCATCCAGTGGGGAGAACATTGGGAAGCTGCCACACATCCCACAGAGCACAGGGCAGCCTGTTATTACCACCACTACTACAAAAACTTACCTCACCCAAAATGTCACCAAGGTCACCATTAAGACACCTTGCCCTAGAGTATCATATGCGTGATGGGTATGCCAGCCGCAAGAATGTAGTCAAGGCTATATGAAATATTTTAAATTCCAAAATGTCTGTCAGTTGGCAAAGGGAACCAGGAAATTTTTCCTGTAGGCAAGATACTGACAGTTAAGTCTAAACTCCCGAATTTATACATAGGTTGAAGCAGGGGTAGAATGGAGAGAGAAAATAAAATAGTGGGGATACAGCTAAAGTGAGAGGTGGTGAGGCAGTTTTAAGTATGAAAAACAGCAGTCATCAACAATCTTATTACCCTTATCAAACCATAAGCAATATCTGGGTGTTTAGCTTCCCCAAAGTGTAAAAATAACATGATACTATGTTATATTCTCATATTGTAGGGTTTATGATGAATTTAGTAAACAAGGGACTGTGCTCTTTATGCTATTTTTAAAATCTGTGATAAATACTTCATACTTAATTAAGCAATAAATATATGAACATATATATACACTATATGTATAGTGTATATATATGTGTATGAGCATATATATATGTATGTATGTACATACATACATATATACACTCAAAATGCTCACTCTATAAGTATATATATACTCAAACTGTTGATTTCACTCAGTAGGTCAGCATAAGGGGCCTCCATAATTCCTTTTGACTGTCTATTGGCTTGCAGTTTTTCTCATTCCTGGGAAGATACTTTGTGTCCTTGATTTGGCCAGAAGAAGAACTGCATGATAGCATCCTGCCCACAAGATGGCAGTGGCCAGACAGTGTTTTGATGATACAGGTTATTGGTGCCTAGACTTAAAAAAAAAAAAAAGCTTGTTTGGTAATTCAATTTGTGTCTATCAGAAGAGGATAAGGGGATTTCAGAGGCAGACAGCAAGGGGAAAGAGCATTAGTGGTACAATTTCTTTATAAGAAACAAAAAAGAGCTGTTTCTCTATATGCCACAAACCTGCTCATCTTTTTCTCAAAGTGAAAATATTTTCACATAATTGCAGCACTATATTTAATAGCTACACATCTCTTAGCAAAGCCTTGTCCTTACAGGGCAATTCCCATCACTCTCTCTTCCCATGTATAAATATTTGAAAGTGGTATTTTTATTTGTGTTTTGTTTTCTACTTTGCTGGCAAAATGTTTCAATTTTATTTTAAAATTGTATACACTGTAGTCATTACTGCAAACCAATAAATATGTTTATTCATCTATAGTAACAGGTAAGTGGTGATGACTATTTGGCCAACATATGGATAACTATTGACATCAAAATTCTTTTCTTTTATTTGAGCCCTATGATATATCACATTTTCAATAAATACCTTGCTGTGTGTCAGCCATCCTCATTTAGCCTGAAAGGAATCCAAACTGGTCTCTGTCCTTATTCTCCCCAAATTTGCTCACAGATTGTTTTGTTATTAGCTAAAGTTATCAAAATAGCTGTTAAACATGAGTAGCACATGATAAAGTCTAAAATATTTTTTTATAGAATAGATAAATGAATGAAAAGAGAAAACGATTGTTATGGTGAAGTGATCACCATAAATAAAGGGTCAAATCAATGTAAAAAATTCAGAACTATTTGAAGTTCATAATGGATAGAAATCAAACTCTGCATTATTGAAATGTCCCAAAGTGTGGAGATTTATATAGCTACACTATTGCCTTCCCAAAATAAAGCATTATTTTGTTGCTTTTGTATTTTATAAAGATATTTTGGATTTCTTGTGTTGAGGTAGGGAACTTTATTCCATTCCTATGCTTGCCTTCTTTCTTCCTTCCTTCCTTCCCTCCTCCCTCCCTCCCTCCCTCCCTCCCTCCCTCCCTCCCTCCCTCCCTCCCTCCCTCCCTCCCTCCCTTCCTTCCTTCCTTCCTTCCTTCCTTCCTTCCTTCCTTCCTTCCTTCTTCTTTCCTTCTTTCTGTTTTTCTCTCCCTGCTTCCTGCCTTCTGTGTGTGTGTGTTTGGAGAAGATAGAATGCTATAATGGCTCAAGCCTCTGGGACAGCATGAACAAAGTCTTTAAAACTATATGCAGCTTTTTTTCCCCCACAAAATGAAATAATACTAAGTATTTGGAGCCTAAGAAGGCAAGAAGAAATAATATAAATTGAGATTGGAGGAGCAGATCTCAAAAGATCATTGAGTTTTGAAAATAAGAGAGGACACTGTTGTATCTGTATATATATATTACATAGTTTCTGGAGCCCTTCCTTGGGAATCTAGAAGAACACTAAAATACAGCTTCATACATTGTCCTCAAGTGACAACATGGAAAATTTAAGAAACCAAATAAATAAATAAATAGATCCATAATAAATAATAATGGAGACACACTAATCCAAAAGCACAGTAGGTATAAAACCTTTATGCATTTAAATGCATACCAAAATGCACGTAAGGTCAAGCATCTCTGCTCCAAAGGAGAGGCAAGTACCTTGCTAAATGTGAGATTGTCCCCTTCCTTAAAATGAGCCCAGCCTGCATGTCCTCAGGAGGAATGTTTACTTGAATAAATTCAATAATTAGAGTAACTGGCAAGCCTACAGTTCAGTTTGGTGGGAAGTTTGAAAGGAAATAGAGATGCGAGCTGACACATCTACCATCGTAAGTGGGATGAGGCCCCCACTGTTCCTGTCCACCTTGCTCCCTGCAATTTGAGACAACATCAGTCCTGCACCTCCCGCCAAAGCCTGCAAACTATCTGAGCACCACTTACAGTGCAGACTGGCTTCCAGGGGAGTAAAGGGGGAAGGATTTAGGGAGTCTGATCTTTCCTTGGGGAGTGGTTGGGGGGAAAGTGAGGATGTACACCTGTCTTTTTGAAATTAACAAGAGATATTTCAATTGTTAATTGTTTATATAAGAGGGAGATAGCCTTGGAGTCTGGACAAGTCGCAAAGGCAAAAACAGAGAAGAGAAAGGGGAGAAGTGGGGAGGGGAGATAAAACCCACACAAAGTAAAGAGAACCCACAGACAGTGTGGAAATGGTCAATACTGTAAACTGATTGGCTGCAGCCAGAAGCAGTTTGAGAAAGCTGGCTAGGGCTCTCCAAGTAGAAAACTATCATTATTTATGCATTCTCCAAAAAGCTTTGGGAATATAAATGTGATGGGTATGTGACACATGCCTTTCTGTGTGGCGTCTGACACTGCCCTTCCCTGAAGACCTTTGTGTTTCTTATGCCACCATTTTCTTTCAGGATTTGGTGACTGATTTATTGGAGTCCCTTTTCTCATAAGGACATCTGCTGGAGACTCTCCTTCTCATGGGGGCCTATTTCATTAAATGCCTTCAGTTGAGCCTGCAGAAAGTAGCCGACTTAGCTAGAAACATGACTTCTCATTTCCTGTGTTCGAATATTCCCTGGAATTTCTCAAACGCAACTGTGAAGCAATTTGCATATACCTGACTCATCTAGTGGGCTACTTTTGGGAACTCTGGAAGCATAAGGAAGTCAGTGGAGTAGATATACAATATCTCATTTTGTTACAGGCTCCTCATGAAAGATGGATCCACCTAACCAGGGAGTTAAATGTAGAAGTTAAAAGTAGAAGCCACCAACCTTTAATAGTGCGGTGTGGTCATAGCCCAACTGAAAGCAGCAGAAAGACCAAGACATGAACTTGGTATGTTTGCAGATGCAAGAAAGGAAGACTAAATCCTGTGATTCTTATTGCATGTTAATTCACAGATTCTTGAGGTGTGGGACATTTACCCCTGGTATTAAGAAAGATGATTTTATATTTTAAGAGGCCAGGCATTTTTTTTTTTAAGTGTGCCCTTTACACTTCTCTGTCAGTCTATCCACATACATCAGAGACGAGATCTTGTGGTCACATGACTGTCTTAAACAACTCCCTTTTATGTGCTATCTAGAAGTTTAGTAAAGAAATAACAAGCTCTAGGCTCAAAAGCTCAGGCAAGCAAGGGCATCTACCTAATATTTAATAATATTGGTTACATCATGTTTATTTCATTTTTATTTTATTTTATTTTTATTTACTCATTTATTTTTAGAGGTGGGGGAAGGGCAAAGGGAGCGGGAGAGAGAGAATCTTAAGCAGGCTCCACAGCCAGCATGTGAGCCCCACAGGGCTCAATCTCACAACCCTGAGATCATGACCTGAGCCGAAATCAAGTCACTCAACGAACTGAGCCACCCAGGTGCCCCATATTTTATTTTTAAAAGGCGGTTAATTGTTAATCATTTGTCATAGCACTATAAAATGTATTTTTGTAAAATTACTTAGGTTAAATATTAGTCAATGTGAGGAAAATATTAAATAATTAACAGTACATATAGCACACGAATCTGGGAAGTTTTATGAACAACTGAATATTCATTTTGATGCTGGGTCAGGGAAGCTGTGCTCTGTACTGACTTTGTATTAGAATCCCATAGGGAAGGAACTTTAAATATATAGTTGTTAGGATACCATCCCAGACCATTTAAATTAGAATCTCCAGGGAGTAGAGCCTGGGCATTGATTTTTTTAAAGCCCTTCAAGTGTTTTTAATGTGCAGACAGTGTTGAGAACCACTGGTGGAAGATGCAGATTCTAAGGAATGAAGAGTATATGCTCCCCACCCCAACAAAGACACAGATAGCCAGAAATAGATACCATGGAGCAGTCACATAAATGCTTTTATTTCAATAAAAAGCTTTCTTTTTAAAGGAATAACAAAATGTAATTTGAAATAAACTATTCTCCCTCACACTGCAGATTCAAATGCCTGGGCTTCTTTACACATTCTACTGGGACCAAACTCAGGTTCAGCCACTAGCTCAATTCGTCACTTTGGGCAAGCCACTTGACTTCTCTGTGCACCAATTTCCATTTTTATAGAATAAAGGGAAAAATGGTGTTTGACCTGGATGATCCCTAAAGACCCTTCCATCATGAAATCTTTATGGTTCTTTATTTTAAATGGAAATGACCATTTAGTGTGTCCTCCTTGGTTCTGCATTAATGATGTTAATGAAAGATAGAATCATAATGTGGTATATGAGGTTTACTTTACTTTTTTTATGTAGATAGATTTTGAAAACCAATTTTTTCTCTCCCTGAGCTGACAGTTCAGCCAGCAAGCAACCTTTTAAAAGCCTTACTCAGAGCAAGGAAACCAGCCTGAGTATGCATGGAGAAGACATGTTTGACCTAATAATGAGGACTGTGTAAAATCACATTGATTTTCTTTTTTGGCCTCTCTTTCCATTTAACCATTTGTCAATACTGGAGAAAGAAAGCTGTAGCATGTAATTCTTCAGCAACTGGAGAAAAGACAACTTTCTAGGAGAAGGGAGTTGGAATACAATTTTGACATGGGCTCAGAGCTTTAAACAGAGAGACTTTTTCCAAGTTTTATGCTGAATATAAATCTGTGGCATCAGACAAGTATTTCTCATTCAGGTCTTTCTGAATATTTGACTGGTCCTCCTCCTCTTTTGCCTCCAGGACCAGCCTAAACTCCCTTTTCTTTTTTCCTCTTACCTAACCCCCAAATGTCTGATATGAGGAATTCTTAATCTCAAGAAACAAACTGAGGGTTCCTGGAGTGGTGGGGGGTGGGAGGGATGGGGTGGCTGGGTGATAGACATTGGGGAGGGTATGTGCTATGGTGAGCTCTGTGAATTGTGTAAGACTGTTGAATCATAGACCTGTACCTCTGAAACAAATAATACATTATATGTTAAAAAAAAAAAAAGAAGAAGAAGAAGAAGAAGACGATAGCAGGAGGGGAAGAATGAAGGGGGGGGGAATCAGAGGGGGAGACAAACCATGAGAGACTATGGACTCTGAAAAACAAACTGAGGGTTCTAGAGAGGAGGGGGGTGGGGGGGATGGGTTACCCTGGTGATGGGTATTAAAGAGGGCACATTTTGCATGGAGAACTGGGTGTTATACGTAAACAATGAATCATGGAACACTACATCAAAAACTAATGATGTAATGTATGGTGATTAACATAACATAATTAAAAAAAAAAAGACAGTTTAGGGTTTACTTCTGTAAAGTCTGCCATAATGGTTCCAAAAAATCTTCATCCCCTTGACAGGATTAAGTGCCTTATCATCAGTGCTTACCAACACATATCTACCAATATCCTAGTACCTACATCACTGTCTCATGATTACTGAGTTTATTTGCCTCACTTGTGAAATTGCAAGGTCTTCAAGATCATGGGCATGCTATTACTCACTTCCTCTCTTCAGGGGCTGACACAGAGTACAGGTTTGGGAAATGGCAAAGGACACTTAGTGCTTACAAACTATATTACTCCAAGATGAAAATGTCCTCAAACATCCTGAGCTCAAAAAATATTTTATTTATAGAATTGAAAGAATATGCTTACATGATAATTCAATTATAATTTCTTCTCAACTCCATACTCAATTCCTGAAGGTGAGATTTGCTTTCCCTAAACCCAGAATTGGAAGCAATGGCCAAAAGGTGGCATATTATGGGCCAACACAGATCAGTTGGTTGTACCTGGCTAGAGTATTGAATTGAAGGGGATTTTGAAAGTATATTAATACTAATCAAGAGTTTCTTGATCATTAGCAATATTTACCAGGGTACTGTTAAAAGCACGCCAATAAACAGGCTTTGCGTTTCAAGAGTTGACTGAATTAATGAAATATAAAAAGGATTTAGATAGCTGAGATGTATGAAGAGCAGCATGGGCAAGCATTTTAGAAGTAGGCCAGCTACATATAAAACATTCCAATAGTCTGAGTTACCTTTTGGGCCAACTGTGATTTATGTACAGCAATATTCTGCTATTTGAACTGATTTTTCCCAAATGTATTTTGTCATTATGTGATGTGTGTGTGTGTGTGCATGTGTGTTCATTCAGCTAAGAAGGTTAGAAGACAAGGCAAAGAATGCCCTAGATAGATGATGTGCCATCAGTATGGCATGACCTCTTAGAAAGCTAATATAATATTTTGATATAAACACAGATGTCAGCTACAGTCTCCCTTTCTACTTAAGGGTCAGAAAACTTCAGATCAAGATTCTCAGTGATTTGATAATTATCTCTTTACCTATTTGTCTCTTCTTTGGAGTAAGAGCTATTCAAGAGCAGAAACTATAAACCAAATATGTCTTTGTCTATTTATATACAGACTATATATGTGTGTTTGTGAGTGTGTGTGAGTATGTGTGTAAAGTTAGGCATGTATATTATGATTTCCTGAATCCATGTAAGTGAATATGGAATATTACTTATATTCCTCTAACATAAAAAGTCTCTCTATTACATATTTACTCCTAGATGGGACTTTAGTGTTGAATGTGCTTCAGAGTTTTGGAGATGATCTTTTCAATTTGAACTGCAACTTATTTATATCCTCCATAATTTTTCTCAGTTGTGATATTGCCTTATGTTAGGTTAAAACAGTGTGCAGGACAGAAAAGCCTGATTTGGCTGCATCTAGGAATGAAAAATGCATTGCAAACAGTGGTTTTTAAAAATATATCAATAAAGAGTAGAAATAGTATACTCCCCCAATACATGTATGCACACATTGTAGATATATGATAGATCAATAAATAGATTTTTTAAAAAGGCAGACTCTCCTACTCCCCTGCCTCCTTATAGAAAGTATCCACAACCTCATTTTGTTAGATATATATGGAAAGATTCACTAATCCTAAATATACAGCTCAAATGATGCTTAGATACTGAGTGTATACACCCATCTACCTAGCACCCATACCAAGAAAGGGAACATTAAACTTCAGCATTTACCACCATACACAGTTCTAACAGTATTCAATTTACCTATTTATGTATTTCATATAAATGGTATCATATAGTATTACTAATTTGCACCCAGGGTCTTTCATTTAGAATTTTGTTTAATAATGCCAGCAGACAGCCCTCAGCTGTCAGTTCCCTTTTAAAACTGATTTAACTGCAGGGTGCCTGGGTGGCTCAGTGGGTTGAGCGTCTGCCTTCAGCAGAATCGAGCCCCATGTCAGGCTCCCCGCTCAGCGAGGAGTCTGCTTCTCCCTCTCCCTTTGCCCCTCTTCCTGCTCTCTCTCTCTCTCTCAAAGGAAAATAAAATAAAATAAAATTGATTTAACTGGGGTGCCTGAGTGGCTCAGTTAGTTAAGTGTCCGACTCTTGATTCCAGCACAGGTCCTGGTCTCAGGGTAGTGAGATCACCCCTTTTGGACTCCCTGCTCAGAGGGGAGTCTGCTCTCTCCCTCTCCTTCTCCCTTTGCCCCTGCCCCGGCTCATGCTCACTCACTCTTTCTCTAAAATAAACAAATCTTTTAAAAAATAAAATAAAATTGATTTAAGAGAAGAAAGGAATCTCACCTACTTAGCCACTCTCCAGGGTGACCAATATCCAATCACTGATCCATATAGGGGTACATAAGGTCAGCCCTCTTGTCCTAATTCCAGAAATCTCTGATGGACCATTCTTTCTTTAAAACTCTTTGCAGTGTTGGTCAAACAATTTTGGGGGGACTGGCTCAAAGCTTGACTTCTCCTTCTGTCCAATCCTTATTTCTCCTTTTACTTTCCTGCAGTGCTGATCCAAGCAAAACATCTAACACCAATCTGTAAATACGGAATTGTCTTTTGTTCATTCTCATTGCTCTAGAGTATTCACTGTGTGCATAAAACATGATTCATATATTTATTCTACTGTTGATGAGTATATGAACAGTTTCCAATTTGGTAAGTATAAATAGTGCTACTGTGAACATTCAAGTATATATGTTCAGGTAAACATATTCATGAATTTTTTAGAAGTGGGATCACTGGGCTTTTGACTCTATTTTTTCAGTTCTTTAATATACCTATGTTAAATACTGGTCTTATACTTTTAAATGACAGGCCTTTCTCTACCCAAAAGAATGAGGAAGGCAACTTTTAAATCGGATATGAGTTGTATCTGGTTTAAATATATATGTGTATATATATACATATATATACTTTAGATATATATATTTTATAATTTGTATTATGTCTTCACCTGTCTCTTCTTTAAAGAGCTGTTTAATATTTCATATTTATATGTAATAAATATGTATTATATTATAGATATATAATTTATATGCTTTTATATACTATTATAAAAAAGTATTTATTTCTATATTTAAAGAAAGACTTTCCCTATGTACCTCAGATAATATTTATCCAGAGTGTAGGGTGGGAAAGAAAGAATGTCTTTTAATTTGGAGATAAAAATGAATGCAAGCTAGGGGAGAATGGGGTTAAAAAGACACACATAGATGTGTAGAGCTAAATTTTACAGTATATCTAAAATATGACCTATCTCTTTAAAACTGTGAGGAAAAGGGACTGAAAGAAGGAATATATGGAAGATAATGAATACACAGGAACTTCTGTGACTTCAGGATATCTTAAGCCATGGTGACTTGGGAAAGTGATAGAAGGAACATCTTTGCATTATATTTAATTCATAATGAGCATCTTGAAGTAGGAGAGTAGTGAAAACATATCCCTGTTATATACCCCATGAAAGGAGCACAGCATATTTACTAGTGTGGTTAAACAAACAAAGAAACAAAAGGAAATGCAAAAACTAAATCTCACAAAAATTCTGTTGTATCATTGATTTTTTAAAATGTTTTATTTATTTATTTATTTATTTATTTATTTATTTATTTATTTGAGGGGGTATGGGGGAGTGGGAGAGAATCTCAAGCCGATTCTCCACTGAACACTGAGAAGCACAGACTTGGGGTTCAACCCCAAGACCCTGAGATCTCGACCTGAGCCAAAATCAAGAGTCGGACACTTAACCAACTGAGCCACCCAGGCACCCTTATGTTGTTGATTTATAAAAAATATGTTTCTACAGTTGAAATATCAATTTTATATTGTGACTTATATTGCATTATACTTTTGTTTTACTATAGATGTCCTTCGGAATAGCAGAAAAAAATTAACATTGTTCCCATCATTAAAATACCAGGTATCTGGTGCATTTTTCTAAAAATTAATTAATAAAGATTAGTCTATACAATAACTTTTTTAAAAACTCCCACCTAGATTAGCTTGTTCTACCAAAGATATAACTTATACCTTCTATAGAGAGTTTAAGTTACTTAATATTAACTTAATTGTCAAAGTCCCCTTGGCTACATTCTTCTGTATTTATCTCTGTGCTCTCCTGGAGATCCTTGTTTGTTTGATTGATTTTAATGCTTAAAGAAAAAAGAATAGGCACTTTATCCTTTTAAAATAAGAATAGACCCCTAAATGAAAAATAATCATTAAAAAACACTGGCAATTTTGGTGTTTCAAATAAAATGGTGCCATGTATTTTTGAGGTAAAATGGTTCTAGATTCTTTCTACTTTGATTTTTCATTGTAAATTTACAGGAATCAACCAGGAAACGTAAGTATGATCTAGACAACCAGTACTGGAAGGACTTGAGTAGGCACGCTAGAAAAAAGAACAGATTTCCCTTATCTATCCCTCAGAAAGAACCTCTGGATTTATTTATTTTTTATTTTTTTTAAAGATTTTATTTATTTATTTGAGAGAGAGAATGAGATAGAGAGAGCATGAGAGGGGGGAGGGTCAGAGGGAGAAGCAGACTCCCCGCCGAGCAGGGAGCCCGATGCGGGACTCGATCCCGGGACTCCAGGATCATGACCTGAGCCGAAGGCAGTCGCTTAACCGACTGAGCCACCCAGGCGCCCACCTCTGGATTTATTTTAATGATGGAAAACAATATAATGTTAAATATTCAACCTCTTTTTTTCTATCCATACAGAGTATAACTGTTTGGGACACAGTCCATGATGAATAACATTTAAGTATTTATGAAGATGTATTTTGGGATATCTCAATAGAGTGTAAGTTCTTAATTCTGTCAGGAGTGAATTGTGCACTCCAAAAGGTATTATATGTTGACATCCTAACCCCCAGGACCTCATACTGTGATCTTATATACAGATAGAGTCTTTATAGAGGTAATTAACTTAAAGATCATTAGGATGGGCCCTAATCCAATATGACTGGCTTCCTTATAAAATGGGGGTAATTTGGAGACAGACATATAGACAAGGAGAATGTCATATGACCATAAAGATAAGCCCCAAAGAGAGGCCTGGGACACAATCTCTCCTCACAGGCCTCAAAAGGAATCAACTCTGCCAGCACTTTGATTTCAAACTTCTACCTTCGAACTGTGAGACAAATCTCTGTTGTACTCAACGTGTGGTACTTTGTCGTGATAGCTATAGCAAACTAATACACTATATTTTTTTTTCTAAAGATTTTATTTATTTGACAGAGAGAGAAACAGCGAGAGAGCACAAGTAGGCAGAGTGACAAGCAGATGGAGAGGGAGAAGCAGGCTTCCCGCCGAGCAGGGAGCTGGATGTGGGGCTCGATACCAAGACCCCAGGATCATGACCTGAGCCGAAAGCAGCCGCTTAACAGACTGAGCCACCCAGGTGCCCCACTAATACACTATCTTATTCAAATTTTTTACCCCGTGGTCACAGATCGTAATAGGCAGTTTATATGTGTTTATTAAGTGAATAGGTGAATATAAATGAGCACACAAATGAATGAACTAATTTTTAAAAATATTATCATAAAGTTGATACATAAGTGGAACTAGCAAGCTTGAAATATTAGAAATAATTTCTAAAAAATTAACATTTGGTCCTTTCCTGAGATTAATGTATTTTATAAAAGAGGAGGGGAGATAATATTTGTTGAATTTAGAATATGTTCCATGTAATATTCTCAGCTCTATAGATATATTTTTCAATTAATTCGAATATCAACTATTCAAAGAAGGTATTATTTTTCCCCTTTGGCAGAAGATATAAGAAAAGTTATAGGTAATTTAAAATGTCACCAAGATCAAGTAAATTAAAGAGTCTGCATTGAATGAATAAAAGAAAATAAATGAGAAGTCTGGTCCAGCCCCATATCTCCTTTTTTCTATCTTTCCAACTTTTTTTTAGAGTACAGAAGATAGTTAACTATAAGGACAGTAAAAGAGAAAATTGCAATTTTAAAATGACAACCACAGTGGAAATCTCAGAGAAAGACTCCAACAGAAAATTGACAGCTCCCTTTCACTATTTAAAACGTAAATAAAAGTACAAAGAAAACATGGGTTAATGATGAGCATGCCATATTCTGTTGGCCACATTTGGCCATTTTATTAAGAAGAGTTATTTCTAGCTCTTCTTGAAAGTTCAACAGAACACAAAAATATCCTTCTCATTTATTCATGATGCCTACAATAAGCTATTCATTTTTTTTAAAGTATTTTCAAGGAAAAGCTTACATCTTAAGCAAAAGAGCATCATTTTAAAGAACAAGATTTCATATTCTGGTTCTAACATTAATATCGTTATGACTTTGAGAATATGCTTTACTTAAAACATAAATGGAAGAGCCTTACTTGCCTAAAAATATCCATGATTCCTTTTGAAAACATTGAAAAATACAATTGACTTTTTTTTTTTAAAGATTTTATTTATTTATTTATTTGAGACAGAGAGAATGAGAGACAGAGAGCATGAAAGAGAGGAGGGTCAGAGGGAGAAGCAGACTCCCTGCCGAGCAGGGAGCCCGATGCGGGACTCGATCCCGGGACTCCAGGATCATGACCTGAGCCGAAGGCAGTCGCTTAACCAACTGAGCCACCCAGGCGCCCACAATTGACTTTTAAAACATCCTATGTGAAGGAGGAATTAAGCTTTTTGGAGACAGTGGATACCAAGATGTTCCAGATGCATAACATGTAAAGAAACATTGTTAGTTTATTAAAGATCCCTTGAAAAGTTTAGTCTATTCAGCTATGTGATCAGGAAAATAGATAAATGATAGATACATTTTCGGACTCTTGCAAAACTAATTTAGACCTTGAATATAATGGAGGTAGGATGAAGGCCCCAGATATTGAGGCAAACTGGAAAGAAAAGAATGTTCAGATAACAATATTATCCACTCTTAAAAACATCGCAGACAATGGCATCCTTGAATCTAGGAGGGGAAAGCTCAGGGATCATAAATCTTCATGTGTTAAGGGGATGTTGTATAAATAAACCCTTTTTTTTCCTGTAATAAGGTAATTTGATAATACTGATGAAAATTGAAACACTAATGAACTGAGTTCTGAAATTTCTGAATTTTTAAAATGTTGGAAGAACCACATTCTAAAGGATTCAATACGGACACAATATTCCACTTAAATGGGGTTATAGAGATACCTCAAAGCAATCAAATAAAACACTGTGGAAATCATCGTCTGTCACATTGGGGAAAAAAAGGTGAACATTAATTTGACCTTTTTTGCTCCAATCTCATTTAACTTACTTAGCAATTTAGAATTACCTGAAAGAAAATGAGCCATTATCAATTCCCATTGTCTTATTTTCTGTGCAGTATTCCCAATAAAACATCTAGCCCTGAGTATTCAATCATTTTGTTTATTTGTCCTTTGTGTGCTTGTTTCCTCCCAGACTATGTATTTTGCTTGAGCATTACTTCGTTTTGTGATTTACAGATAAGCATTCATTTAAATCAAAAGGGAGACCGTTCACTGAGTGAAGAAACACACGAGAGCAGACATTTTAATGGAAACATATAAATGAGCCTGCATAGACCAAGGAAGTGAGGTATGTGTGACCCTTTTCCTGAATAAAATTAGTAGAATGTGAAACTTTGGAGATTTCAGTTTTGTTTATTTGTTTGTTTAAAAATTCAATTTCACTATTATTATTTTATTATCAATTTGGTGGCGGTGGTGGTAGTGGTGTTGATGCTTTCTTGAGCTCTTATGAAAGATGTTGGAAAGAACATCCCAACAGTTAATATCATTTGGTATTTGAAGAACCTGCAGCCCACGAAGGAAGGGACTATAAACAGTCCTCTTAGGTAACAACAGAGCTATGAAGAATTCTGTGCTCTTCCCCTTCAGCAGAGACAGCATGTAGGTCCATCACAATTGCCAGTGGTGATTGACTGATCGTGGCTGAATGGCATGCTCTTCCAGGGAAGATTCTGTTATTATCTAGGCAAAGCAGGGAAATGCCATGACATATTAGTAATGTCTCCCATTTGTGCAGAAGAGGAGTAAGAGACATATGTACTATATTTTCATTCCAAATGCCACGATTTTGCATCTCTTTCTGGGGAAAATACATTTATCCAAAGATTTTTAACTGTTTGGCTAAATTATCTTCTATTAAGTTTTACATTTTCTCTTTGTGATGTGTACAGGCTGATAAAGCATTGGTTAAATCAGCTAATTATATTAAGGTGAGATAAAATTCATAGAATTTTGCTCTAAGCTAAAACTCAATATTAAGGTTTATTTGCTATTTGCTGTCTGGATTACAAATGCAGTAAAATAAGGAACTTCCAAACTTTGAGAGTTTGGATTTTAGTTATTTGGACTTAGAATTAAATATTATATCTGTCCAACAACAGATCTTAGGAAAGTAATGGGCATCCCATCACTTCCAATAGCTGTTCCATTCAGAAGGGTTAAGGCAGGTACGTTTTTGTTTATAACAGACATAGTAGAGAAATATCAAACTTCTGCTGGGGAACTGGACTCAATATCTCTAATGTCCCTTTCAACTGTGAGGTTCTGTGAGGTAAGCATATCTATCTGGGTGAAGAGACACTATTTGTATACTACTAGATTCCTAGACAATGATTTCTTTCTAGATCAATAATCTTCACATGCTAAGGATTCATAAAATTTAATACTTTATTTTCTCCAATTCCATATATGTTGTAGGCTTCCCATATCAAAGCAACAACTGATCCATTCCTTCTTTAAATAACTAATTATTAAGTGCCATTTATGGTGGTATGTGCCCGCTGGAATGCCATGGCACATAAAAGCAGACATCATCTTTGCTTTCACAGAGCTTGCAGTCTGCAGATTTAGAAGGGCATTCATGACCAAAAGGAATAAAAGGAAGAGCTAGATATACATGTAATGAATGTTGCTGGTGCCCTGATGAGATCACCTTTACCAGCTGGTGTAATCATCCCTCCTCCCTCTCTGTGCTTTGTTTATTGGTAGCAACCTATAGCTGTCCTGATCTCAGAGCATTGCTACTGGCCATTCTGGAGCCAATTAGCTGAAGTTCTACCATAACACCTCTCTGCATAACTTGGTTAACAACTAAGGCTGACTGAAGGGGTGTTACAAAAAGGCTGCCCCTTGCTACAGGCAGGATTAACTCTGTGGTAGAATTTGTACTCCAGACTTTAGAAGAAATTGATGCTTGTCTGTAGCTGGGTCTACATTTTGTTCTTTCTTTCTTTCTTTTCTTCTTCCTTTTATATGCTGCCTCCCTTACTCCCATTGTCTCCCAAAAAACTACTTAAGCAGAAAGTCCATACTGACTTCAGACTTCACTTCTAGGGTATGAAAGCTATGATAATACCTAATTGCAATTTTGATAATTTCTGATGTGTGTGTGGACGTCCTTTTAGAACCTATCAGAGGTGGAGTTTAACTTGTAAAGTGCAAGAAAGTCTCTCTTTGGGAATTGAAAATGTATCTGAAATGTAAAGGATGCTTAGGACTCTGCAGATAATGGGATGGGAAGAGTTTCCCAGACAGAGAGAAATGTGTGTCATAGAACACAGGAAAGAAACATCATGGAACATTTGAGGAAGCGATAAGGTTGGTGAGGTTGAGTCAGAGAGGATGGTAAAAGGTGAGGTGAAAGATAAGAGAAGATGGAAGAGCAGTTAGGGGCTGGACTCTTTGGGCCACAGTAAAGAGTTTGAATTTAATTTAAGTGTAATGAGACGGCATTGAGATTTTAAAGTAGGATAACAGGATCAGATGAAATTAAAAGTACATTTAAGAGCCTTAGCAACATTTTTCTAGATATGTTTCCTCACCACACAAAAAAATCAAATTTAATTAAAATCAAATTTTTAAAAAAATGACGAGAGGACCTAAACAGATATTTCTCCAAAGAAGATATACAGATGGCCAATAGACACATGGAAAAATGCTCAACCTCACTCATCATCATAGAAATGCAAATCAAAACCACCATGAGAGGTCGCTTCAGTGGCTCAGTCGGTTAAACGTTTGCCTTCCACTCAGGTCAGGATCCCAGGGTCCTTGGATCAAGTCCTGCATCGGGCTCCCTGCTCGGCCGGGAGCCTGCTTCTCCCTCTCCCTCACCACCCCCTCCCACCCTGCTTGTGATCTCTCTCTTTCTCTCTCTCTGTCAAATAAATAAATAAAATCTTTAAAAAAATAAAAAATAAACAAAACAAAACAAAACAAGCCACTATGAGATATCACCTTATACCTGTCAGAATGGTTAGAATAAAAAGGACAAGAAATAGCGAGGATGTGGAGAAACGGGAACTGTCATGGACTGTTAGAATATAAATTGGTGCACTCACTGTGGAAAATAGTATCGAGGTTCCTAAAAAAATTAAAAATAGAATTACCATATGATCCTGTAATTCCATTACTGGGTATTTACCCAAAGAAAATGAAAACACTAATTTGAAAATATGTATGCACCCCGATGTTTATTGCAGCATTATTTACAATAGCCAAGATATGGAAGCAACTTAAGCAACCATCAATAGGAATGGATAAAGAAGATGTGGCATATATATACAATCAAATATTACCAGGTATAAACAAGAATGAGATCTTGCTATTTGTGACAACACGGATGGACCTAGAGGGTATTATGCTAAGTGAAACAAGTCAGACAGAGAAAGACAAATACCATATGATTTTATTTACATGTAAAATCTAAACAGAAAACCGCAAACAAAAATGAACAAACAAATAAAGCAGAAACAGACCCCTCTCCCCTCTGGTAGGTGCCAGAGGGGAGAGGAGTGGGGAGATGGGCAAAAAGGGGTAAAGGGATGTATGAGGTACAGGCCTCGAGTTATAGAATTAATAAGTCACAGGAATGAAAGGTACAGCATAGGGAATATAGTCAATGATATTGTAATAGCGTTCTGTTTGGTGATGGAGGGTAACTATGCTATGGTAAAAACAGCATAACACATAGTCTTGTCACTATGTTTTGCACATGAAACTATAACATTGTGTGTCAACTGTACTTCAATTTTTTTTTAAAAGGTATATTTATTGGGGTGCCTGGGTGGCTCAGTCGTTAGCTGTCCGACTCTTGATTTCAGCCCAGGTCATGGTCTCAGGGTCATGATATCAAGCCCCACGTCGGGCTCCATGTTCAGCAGGAAGTCAGCTCGTCACTCTCCCTCTGCTTCTGCCTCTGCCCCCTGCCCCTTGCTCATTGCTCATGCTCTCTCTTTCTCTCAAATAAATAAATAAATAAATAAATAAATAAATAAAATCTTAAAAAGAAAAAAAAGGTATATTTATCAATGTGGGCTGAAATGTACAACACATATGTGTCTCTCCCTGGTTATTCTTTAGTCCATCAGACATTCAACAGACCTAACATTGAACCTAGTATAACCACCTGTTCTTTAGGCCTACTTATGCACAAGAGTGATATTTTTTTCTATGCTTATTCTATCTTAGGGCTGTGCTATGCTTCCTTTTTCCCAGCAAACCCACACATACTGCCTAATATCTCCCTTCTATATTTATTCTCCAGAATAAAAATGAAACATTCTTCAAAACCACTTGTTTTGGAATATTTTTGGTTCCAGGAAGTAGATAACAATTCAAAGAAGTGAAACTTGTTCATGAATTCTTGAGCAAATGACTGGAGAAAATCAATGGGAGGATAAAAGTTTCATCAAGATATAGGTCATTTCACCAACACACAAATGGAATCTGGAAATTATCATAGGTTATCTTAGTCATCATTAGTTAAATTGATGACTTATGCAGAGGACACTGTTATATTCTTTTCATCATTTTCTTATTAACTACACATCTGTAAATGAAGATCTATAGAAAAGAAAAGTCAAGGGGCACCTGGATGCCTCAGTCGGTTAAGTGTTCAACTCTTGATTTTGGCTCAGGTCATGATCTCAGGGTTGTGGGATCAAGCCCTGCATCAGGCTCCATGATCAGTGGGGAGTCTGCTTGAGATTCTCTCCCTCTCCGCTCTGCCCCTCCACCAACACCCCCCTCTAAAATAAATAAATAAATATTAAAAAAAAAAAAAAAGAAAAGTCAAGAAGTCAATCTTTGAGTGATATCTAAAATGACTAATGCTGTTGGTGGAACTAATATTCCAGTGTTGAGTAGAAGCTCAAAGCAAAACAGTTTTATAATATAGTTGCCTTCATAATTAAATGGCCTACCAGACTAGTTTGTGATGGTGTGCAGCCCAAGAGCAGATCCAAAATGACCTATAGACTTTGTCCATTGGCCAAAGAGTTGTACAATAGATCATAAATTGATTATTTACTGAGTAAGGCCTATTCTTTTAATGAGGGTACTTATTGTGATGAGCACTGGGTGTTTTATGTAAGTGATGAATCACTGAATTCTACTCTTAAAACTAGTATTACACTGTATGTTACCTAAGCAAAATTTAAATAAAACCTTGAAACTTAAAAAAAAAAAAAGGCCTACTGTAGGGATGTTTTTTATTTTGTTTTGTTTTGTTTTGCTATGTCCTGGGGATATAAATATGAATTACTTGCTCCAATAACTCAGTCTAATGTAACATGTTGCATAAAATCTGCTGAATATATCAGAGGACATTTATCGTTAAAAGTGAGATTCTCTTACTTCTAAAATATAATGAACTTAAAGATATGTTGTTTTTAAAATACATAGGTAGCTGATCATACTTGGAATATGCCACCCCATGTCACATCCAGAATTATTACCACAAATATAATGTCATCTTTCTGACCTCAGTACGCAAACTAGGATTTACAAAGATTAAAAACAAATAAACAAGCAAACACTTAGATATATTCTACTTCAACTCCCCATAGGAACAGAGTGTGTCTCAACTTCTCTGGAGCTTGCGTATAATTATTGTTAAATTGTTCTTATCAATAGTAACCACCAGAATTATATGCCACGGATACATATAACTAAAACTCTGTCTATCACCTATCCATCTATCATCTATCGTCTATCTCTCTCTCTGCATTTTTCTAGCTAAATAGTGATACACACACACAAGCATATGTATTTGTATCTTTTCTATCTAATTAACATTATGGAAATCTGCCCATGCAATTAAATTTTTTTTCATAATTATATTTAATTGACTATGTTATCTACTAATAACCACTATTGTTTATTTCTAAATCTGAAATGTCTGTTATTTTTTAATAGAAATAATATACCAGAAATGTTTTTATGTACTTAAAAGAATTTCTATATTAAAAATTATAACACTGGTATTATTGAGACAAAATGTAAGACTGTTTTTAAGATGCTTGTTATCCTGCAAACTCACTTTATAAAGGAGTAGGACTAATGAGCCTGTGCACTGTTAGTTAATGTGAATGGCCATACTTGAACATGCATTAAGTGTTACTATATTGAAATAATTTAATAAATGTGGTATTTCATTTTTTACATTTTATTATTTTTTGTTTCTAAAAGTTGTTGCAATCCCTTTTACCAATAAATAACCATATTTTAACTCTCCGGCATTTATCCTTCTAATAGTTTTCATTATAAGCATAAATGATTTTATTTTGCATTGCTGGTATTAGAATGTCTAAAGTAGAATGTCAAATTTCTTCAATAGCAAATAAGATGTATGTGTCTGTGAAGGTTTCAGAAAACCTAAACAAACCCCTTTTTTTAAAAAGATTTTATTTATTTATTTATTTGAGAAAGAGAATGAGAGAGAGAGCACATGAGAGGGGGGAGGGTCAGAGGGAGAAGCAGACTCCCTGCTGAGCAGGGAGCCCGATGCGGGACTCGATCCAGGGACTCCAGGATCATGACCTGAGCCGAAGGCAGTCACTTAACCAACTGAGCCACCCAGGCACCCCCTAAACAAACCCTTTAACATTCTTCAATTGAGGGATGGAGTGTGTGTCCCATTTCCTTGAATGTGGGTGGGCCTATCACCACCTCAGCCCATAAATACATCTAGACGAATTCCAAACCTAGCTCATAAAAAGTCATACAGGTTTTACCTTGTTTACTGTAATACTTACTCTGAAATTTAACAAGCTGACAAGTAGAAGTCCTACTACTCTGACACTGCCATGCCAGAGGCAACATACAGGTGACTTGCTTAAGAGTGTCACCTGAGTCCATCCTTCAGGAATCACAACTCAGGCAACAGATGTTGTGAGTGAAGAAGCTAACATGGAAATGGATCCGCAGTCCCTGCTGTTCCGACACCCTTAAGATTAAGTCACCCCAGTCATTTAAGGACATTGAAACAGAGAAAAGTTGACTCACTCTGTCCTTGCCAAATTTCTGACAGGATCAGTGAGTATAATCAAATTGTTGCTGGGGTCATTTGTTTGTGGAACAATGTCTTAGTTCCATTTTTACACTGAGACATTCAAACAATTTTCAAGTCAATGCTATTGTAGGCATCTTCCTTGGAAGAAATATTCCCATTAATACACATAATTAACAAATCCTTGACACAACCCCTAAACCACAAACCAGCACCAAAGCTCTTCTAATAATATCCAAATATAAAAAATGAATCCTAGAACATTTGATTGGCAGGAGAGGCAGTTGCAAGGAGATGGTATCTATGTATTGATCCATTAGCAAATATGTCCTAATAAGTAATGTGCAATCTAATTAGATTCTTTTCCTTTTGTAATCCTCTTCCTCAGGGAGGAGCTAATAGGAACTGAAGATTTTAAGGGAATCTAGTTACAACAGACAGAAATGAAAAGTCCACAACAATGCAAAATATACACCGGGGAACTGACAAGGGAGTCCTGCCAACTACTTAAAAAACAATAAATTTAGGATTGAGTTCTAGAGCTGCCATGCACTCCCATAAATTCAGGATGGTTAAAAAATGGGGCTGCAGGGAAGGGTCTTTTATCAAATGCCAAAATTGAAGGAGAATATCCTTAAATTTCACTCTGATTCCATATATCCATGAATTCAGTTTTGTGTCCTGAAGTTCATAGGGCAAGACGTATTCAAGACATTGGTTCCAACAAGTATGTGAAGTGCCATGTTTTAGATAAAAATGGAAACACAGGTGATAATATTTTATCAAGAGTTCTTCCAGTTCAGTTCCCTCAGCACTCAGACACTGTACAGACATTTTGAGCATTAGTGCTATTTCTTACTTTCCCTTGATGTGTGTCACTCTCTGTGTTCACACTCTGAGAAGCCAGAGTGACAGTGATACATCTCATCCTTGGAGGTAATTGTATATCTCATCCCAGCCAGTCTAATATGAGACTTCTGAATCATTTTTTCCTGGTGGCCTATTATAATGATATCAGTAACTGTCGCTAATCCATTAGCATACAAGCACTTGAGTTAAAGCAATAATTACCTGTCATTCTCACACCAACACTGAATGTGATTAGTATCTTTATTTGATGACATTTCCGTCTGGTAAAGGTAGAAAGAAAATAAAATGGAGTCAGATAATAAACTGAAATCCTTCTTATTATTTGGGATGCAGATACATCAAAGAGATTAAGTGTGAAGGGAACACTTCTTAAATTTAAAACCTACTTTGTTTTTTAAAGGAATAAGTTTAGTTTCAAAATGTATTATAGGTTAATCTTATAACACAGGTGAGTTGCAGACCTCTGCTGAATCTGAACCTGACTTCTCACATGAGTCATGTGATAAAGTAATGTTTATTGAAGCAAAAATAAAGCTCACACCATAAAATCTAAATAAATACTTCCACATATGTAATATGCATTCCAGCAATTGCATTGTTTTATTATCAACTTTTAATCTTGAATTAACAATGAAGTCTGAATGATATATTTGGGGGGAAAATGAATGTGCAACTACTAGAGGTGGGGCAGATTTCAGGTCCCACCACCCATGTGTCTCAGAAAAGTCACTTAATCCTTTTGAACTGACTCTTCCATATAATGAGGAAACTGATATGTATCAATTTCACAATTATAAATTTCAAATAAAAACAGTTGTAAAATCTTCTCCCACATAATCTGCAATAAAACTGTTAAGTCTGGAAACCACAGTGAAACAGAGGGGATCAGAGCTTTACCCTCTACTCTGAGAAATGTTTGAAAATGAATAGAACTAGAGCCGTTGTCTATTAGCAACAGGGCAGTCTTCCTAGGTAGAATTCAATGCAGACATTTTGCATTTTTCCATCTAAGGGAATATATTAATCCAGTGTCTGCATTACTACAGAAAGAAGAAATATGTTGAAACTGCATCAGAATAAGATGATTTCAGATAATATTAAGTTTGTGAAATTACACATTTACAAGACATACTTTCAGCTGAAAAAAAAGTGCTCAAGTAAAAGATGAACCTAGGTATATTTTTAAATGATCTAGTAAGATTCTTATAAGTGCACCGCTGGATAGTTGTAGACAACTGGGGAATTGAGCCACTTGGTGAAATGGCCTAAAAGGAAGCAGACTTCCCCAGGTTAAAGGTTCATGGCAGGGGACAGAAATATGAAATAGCAAAGAGCAGGAGCTTTGGAATCACTCATATCTGGCATCGATTCTAGTGCTGTAATTTAATACATGAGTGAAGTGGACAATTTACTGATCACTCTGAACCTGTTTCTTCATCAATAAATTGAGTGTCTAGTTTTCATCAAACACAACAGTTCCTATAGATCTCATCATTACCGACTGTCCTAACAGTTATGGAAATGTTCACCCAACAGAATCTCACATTTTAGGGAAACTTATACTAACAAAAAATTGTGATGATAAGAAATACAAATTCTCTTTACCACTCATTAATATGCAATGGTTTATCCTTTTAATATGTTTTTAATATGTTAAAAAGCAATCTTAATTTATGAATACAGTTTGAAAAAATCCAAAGAGCATAAAAAATAAACAGAATAGAAGAGAAATGCTCCCTCTCACCCAAAACAAACATTAAACAGTTTCATGGGAAATTTTTCTAGGAGAAAAAGTGAGTCATAGTCCAGTATGTATGCATATATATTTTTATTTATATTACTAATATATGACATACACTATTATGCAACTTGCTTTTTGATATAAAATACCTAGGAAAATACATTTCTTCATCATGACAAACTACATACATATATTCTCTTCATCTATCTTTATTAAAAGGCCTTCTGCATAAGAAAATGTTGTGAGGTGGAAAAAAAAAAACAATGAACTGAATTCAAACCACATCTCAGACACTTGTTTTTCATGTGCACTAAAAAGACATCTTACCTCCCCAAATCTCAGTTTTCTCATATTAAAAAAAGGTAGAAAGCAAAACTTACTTGCCTTTCTTTTTGAAGAAAGCTACAGAGTTGGAGAATATATTTGCAAATCACATACACAAAGGACTAATATCTAGAATATATAAGACTTGTCCAAACTGAACAGAAACTAAACAAATAGTCCAATTAGAAAATGGGCAAAATACATAAAAATATATTACAAATAATCAAATGAAATGATCCTGAGCACCATCCTCCTTTAGGGAAATGCAACTCAAAACCATTTTGAATTATCACTCTAACGTATCAGAATGTCTTAAAAAAATTGACAACCCAGAATGCTGGTGAAGGTGCAGAGGAGTTGAATCACTCATGTGCGCTCATGGAAAGTAAAATGGTATTCCCACTCTGGTAATTGTAAGTTTCTTTTGAAAAGCAGACCATATGACCCAGCAATTGCACTAATGGGCATTTATCCCAGAGAAAAGAAAACTATCATCACACGAAAGCCTTTATTTGGATGTTTATAGAAGCTTTATTCATAATAGCCCCAAACTGGAAACAAACAAACAAACAAAAGAACGTACTCTTCATACACACAGCAATCTGGATGATCTCAAAGAATTATCCTGAGTGAAAAAAACAACATCAAAAGTAATCTACTCCACGATTCCAAATATATGGCATTCTTTAAACGACAAAATGATGAAAATAAAGAGCCATGGTTGTCAGAGTTTAATGGAGGGGTGAAGGCTGGAGGAAAGTGGGTGTGGCAGGAAAAGGACAACATGAACAATCCTCGGGGTGATGGAACTTTCAGCATCTTGACTGTATCAGTGTCAATGTGCTGGTGATGCTATTGTGCTCTGCTTCTGCAATATGTCACCACTGAGAAAAATAGGGTAAAGGGCACATGGGATCTTGTCTATTATATTTTGCAACTGCAGGTGATGAAATTTTCTCAAAATAAAAAGTTCAATAAAAAAAATCCTATTCCACTGCCATTTGCTCTTCTGACCTGTATAGTATGATGAGAAATCTGTAGTATTCAAATCACTGTTCTCTTGTATATCATGTGTTGGTTTTCTCTGGATAATTTCAATATTTTTTCTCTTTATCTTTGGTTTTCAGTAATTTTGGTATGGTGTGTCTAAGCGTGGTTTGCTTTGAATTTATCACCTCCATGCTAGTCACCCTTCTAGTCATGTTCCCCCCCCCACACACACATACATACACACACACCCTACATACAGCTCACAATTTGCCTGCTTGTGTGTTTTCCTCAGAATCCTCAGGTATTTTATTGTATATTTTGTCTAGTGTTTGTGGTAGCATCAGAATTGTTTTAGGGGTGCCTGGGTGGCTCAGTCGGTTAAGCATCTGCCTTCGGCCCGGGTCATGATCCCAGGGTCCTGGGATCAAGCCCCATGTCAGGCTCCCTGCTCCACGGGAAGCCTGCTTCTCCCTCTCCCACTCCCCCTGCTTGTGTTCTCTCACTGTTTCTCTGTCAAATAAATAAATTAATTAATTAAAAGAATTGTTTTAATGATGAATTGCATAGAAGTTCTGAACTATAAATTCTGAAGTTTGTCATTTTAATCTTTTTATACCTCTAGCCATGTCATTAGAATATTCTAATTAATCTATATAAATTATAAAACTGTATAATATACAACTAATATGTATAATTAAATATGTTGTTTTATATGCCAATATATTTTTAAATATTTATATAAATATATATAATGCTATGTATATAACTACCTAACTAATCCATCACTCCTCTTCCTGTACCTATAAGGTACAAATAAGAGCCTGTCACAAGACTATGTGGAACTGAATTGAATTAGAAACTCTTACAGTAATCCCTTTTAGTCAATTATGGCACAGTGATAGAAAAGTATTTCAGATCCATTTGCCCTGGAAAATCTTATTTATTTATACCTATTTTTTGAGACCTTCGCAAAACTAAAGATTCTAAAAATCTTTCAAAATCCTTATTAGAATTGCAGAGGAGAACTCTATTTGTTGCTTTTTGTCTCTGAGGCATAGAAGCTTCACAGATTTTTTTAATTCCCTTTCTAGAAATAAGGAGCATTATCAGATGGCGTTTAGATGATCCCAAGCACCCAGCAAGCAGTAACATTATGGCTCTACTCAAGGTCCTTGAAAGCCCTGCTTCCTATCATTTGCAACCTGATATTCCCTAGGTGCTCTCTGCAGCTCTGCTCCACAGAGTGAGCACACCCATGTGAGCTGTAGTCCATGCACAGGGAGCAGAGGCTGATTTTGCTTATCAGAGAGGAAGAGCACAGATCACAGACAGCCAACTCTCTGCTCAAAGCATAAATGAATCCCCCTAATTGATTGATGAAAATCTGTTACAGATCCATGTTTTTTTGCAGCCTGAAGTGCAGACTTGTTAGGATGGCACAGAAGCCCTTTCACATCCTCACTGCCTCTGAATTCCCCGCTGTTTTCTAGTAACTATATCTTCATCTTGCTTCATTTGCAATAGGTCGCCAGTCACACTGTGCTCTTTACCTATGCGCCTTTACAGCAGGTTATTCTTTCTATATGAACTTTCTTTATCATCTTCACCATTTATTTTTTAAAATCAATTAATTAACATATAGTGTATTATTAGTTTCAGAGGTAGAGTTTAGTGATTCATCAGTTGCTTATAACACCCAGCGCTCATCACAACACATACCCTCCTCAGTGCCCATCACCCCAATCCTCCAGTGCCCATCACCCCATCCTCCCAAACCCCTCCCCTCCAGCAACCCTCAGTTCCTTTCCTATAGTTAAGAGTCTCTTATGGTTTGTCTCCCTCTCTGATTTCATCTTATTTTATTTTTCCTTCCCTTCCCCTATGTTCATCTGTCTTGTTTCTTAAATTCCATATATGAATGAAATCATATGATATTGGTCTTACTCTGACTTATTTTGCTTAGCATAATACCCTCTAGTTCCATTCACATCATTGCAAATGGCAAGGTTTCATTCGTATTTGATGAAATCACATATTTCATTCATATGTGATGGTGAAGTAATATTATACCACGTCTTCCATTTCTAAGCGATGCCTCTGTATGATCCCTTTGATTGATAACCAATATCACATATCAGTGCAAACTGCATGGCTCTAAATGATGCCTAATATTTTTGCATCCCTGTTTACTTTGATAGTTAAATCCAACCCAACTTTTCTGTGTAGCTAACACAACCAGGCACTATACTAATTTCTGTAAATATGATCCCTTCATTCATTTATTCCACAAATATGTATTGAGTCCTTACTACGTGCTGACAAATTTCTACATTCTGAGGATTTGGTAGAAAAAACAAAGACCTTATCATCATGAAGCAAACCTTCTCATGAGGAAAATTAATAGCATATAAGCAAATATAAAGTGTAATAGTAGATAGTAATACATGCAATGGAGAAATAAAAAGCTAAGTAGGGAGATAGTTTTTATTTCTCCCTGAAAATCTCACAGTTTGATGGGGGAAAATAGGTTTATAAAAATTAAACTAGGGGCACCGGGGTGGCTCAGTCAGTTAAGCACCTGACCCTTGGTTTCAGCTCAGGTCATGATCTCAGGGTCTTAGGATCGAGCCCTGTGTGGGGCTCTGTGCTCAGCAGTGAGTCTGATTCTCTCCTTCTCTCTCCTTCTGCCTCTCCCCCCACCCCAACTTGCACTCTCTGTCTCTCTCTCTCTAAGTAAATAATAACTAATATAAGTAAATAATATTTTATTTATATTTTAAAAATAAACTAAATCAAATATAGTTTTATTAGAAAGCAACTATGGGATGATATAGAAAAGCAGATTATAAGAACATAGATTCGTTATTAGGTGACGGGAGTATGAGTGAGATCCCTGCAGAAGCTGACTAACTGTAAATGAGAGAGGATGGCAATGTTTATAGCAGCAATGTCCACAATAGCCAAACCCTGGAAAGAGCCAAGATGTCCATCGACAGATGAATGGATAAAGAAGATGTGGTACACACACACACACACACACACACACACACACACACACTGGAATATTATGTAGCCATCAAAAGGAATGAAATCTTGCCATTTGCAACGACGTGGATGGAACTGGAGGGTATTATGCTGAGTGAAATAAATCAATCATAGAAAGACATGTATCACATGATCTCACTGATATGAGGAATTCTTAATCTCAGGAAACAAACTGAGGGTTGCTGGAGTGGTGGGGGGTGGGAGGGATGGGGTGGCTGGGTGATAGACACTGGGGAGGGTATGTGCTATGGTGAGTGCTGTGAATTGTGTAAGACTGTTGAATCACACCTGTACCTCTGAAACAAATAATACATTATATGTTAAAAAAAAAAGAAGATAGTAGGAAGGGAAAAATGAAGGGGGAGAAATTGGAGGGGGAGACGAACCATGAGAGACTATGGACTCTGAGAAACAAACTGAGGGTTCTAGAGGGGAGGGGAGTGGGGGGATGGGTTAGCCTGGTGATGGGTATTAAAGAGGGCATGTACTGAATGGAGCACTGGGTGTTATACGCAAACAATGAATCATGGAACACTACAACAAAAACAAATGATGTAATGTATGGTGATTAACATAACAATAAAATTTAAAAAAATGAGAAAGGATGGCATCCAGGTCGGAAGACCAGCATTAAGAAAGGGCATAGCATCTGCACAGCAAAGGAAACAATCAACGAAATAAAAGACAACCTATTGAATGGGAGGCAATATTTGCAAATGATATATCCAATAAGGGTTAATATCCAAAATATATAAAGAACTTATAAAACTCAGCAGCAAAAAAACTCACAAATAATGCAATTAAAAATGGGCAGAGGACATCAACAGGTATTTCTCCAAAAAAGATGTACAGATGGCCAACAGACACATGAAAAGACACTTAATATCACTTATCATCAGGGAAATGCATGCCACAATGAACTATCACCTCACACCTGTCAGAATGGCTAAAATAAAAAACAGAAGAGACAACAAGTGTTGGTGAGGAAGTAGATAAAAACTGAAGCCTCACGCACTGTTGGTGGGAATACAAACTGGTGCAGCCACAGTGGAAGACAGTATGGAGTTGCTCAAAAATTAAAGACAGAATTACTGTGATCCAGTAATTCCAGTATCGGTTATTTACCCAAAGAATATGAAAATATTAATTTGAAAAGATAGATGCACCCCTATGTTTATTGCAGAATTATTTACACTAGACAAAATATGAAAGCAACCCAAGTGTTCATCGAAGACAAATGGGTAAAGAAGATGTGGTATATGTATGTATGTATGTATATATACGTGTAGGTATATGCATAAATATGTATATATGTGTATATATATGCATATGGATATGTATACATTTGTATAGGTATATGTATGTATATATATATGTATATGTGTGTGTGTTACACACGCACAATAGAATATTAGTCACAAAAAAACCCGAAATATTGCTATTTATAACAACACGAATGAATGTAGAGAGTATAATGCTAAGTGAAATAAGTCAGTCAGAGAAAGAAAAATACCATATGATTTCACTCATATGTGCAATTTAAGAAACAAAACAAATTAAAAAAGAGAAACCAAAAAACAGACTCTTAATTATAGAGAACAAACTGATGGTTACCAGAGGTCAGGGGAGCAGGAGAATGGCTGAAATAGGTGAAGGGGATTAAGAGTACGCTTATCATGATGAACCCTGAGTAATGTAAAGAATTGTTGAATCACTATATTGTAATCTGAAACTAACATAATACTGTATGTTAATTATACTGGAATTTAAAAAAATAAATAAACAAACAAAAGGGGAAAAAAGGGTATAGCACTATAGCACCAGTTTAAAATGTGGGACCCTATGCACAACTGTATTAAGAGAGAACATCATTCACCAGATGAATATAGCACCTTTGCAAATGTACAACGTGAACATTTTGTGGGAGGGTATGGCTTAATTTTCATGATAGTTTCTGTAACCAGTCCTAAATGAACATTTCAGTTACTGGACATCTAAACTTGTATTTGAAAAATTGCTGCTATTTTTTTTTCTCTCTATAAAGCCTCACTTCAACCTGAAGGGTATTGATCCTATTTCATTTTTACATGCCAGAATCTAGCTCAGAACTTCATTTGGGACTTTCTTTCACCATAAGAATGTAATTGAATGTCCATTGCTCTTTGACTATATGCTACTATAGAAACATATCTAGATAAGAAATGCATTTCCATCTTTATCTCTTTGAAGCTGGATTGAATGCTGTTATCATTTAGAATGCATAAAATGCACACTGTTTATTGTTCATTCCAACCTTAGGTATCATTATTCAAATTTAACTAAAGAGGAAACAGGCTTAGGGAAAAGAATAACAGTCATGATTATAGGAATAATAGCTACTGTTTATTGAATAATTAGTATGTATTATCCACTCTTCCAAATACTTCATACATACTATCTCATTAAATGCTTACCACAATCATATTAGCCAAAAACATTATTATATTGATTTTATAGATAAGGATGCTGAACATGTAACTTGTCCAGGGACAGCGAGCTAGCTAACAGTGATGTGCAGAGTCAAACCCAAGCCTATTTTACTCCAAGGGCCATTCCTCTTCCAGTACAACATGGTACCTTCCTGATGCTGGGGAGAAGAAAAAGATGAGGAACAGGATTGCATCTGTCTTTCCTATGTAAAGCGCAGGAAAATTTCTGCATCTTTAATGAACAATAATGTTAAATCTTTAAAGTCATCAGTAAAAAGTGTGGAGAGCTAACTGGCCCACACAGTCATGCCCCAATTTCATGGATTTATCATTTTCTTATAATGTTTCTCTGAGTTTTGCTATCATGACCTATTGTCTAGGAGATTCTGTTCTCTGAAATTCTCTCTCTCACTTTCTTTCTCATTTTTCATCTCTGACCTAAACCTTTTGATTAAGAGAGCATACACATGAGAGATTAAAGGATAAAATTAAAATTTCTTCAAGAGTAGAGGATAACAAGAGACCAGTAGTTACACAGAGAGCTTTATCCACCTTGTATGGTATGTTAACCCATGAACAACTTTTAACCTAGTTTCCATTTGTCTTCCACATGGTATATAATCACCTGAGAAAAAAGACTAAGTGGTCCTCTCTTAGATGAATTCCAGAAAATAAAAAAAAAAAAAAGGAGGGTGAATAATCTATGTATCTACACCCACAACCAAATTATAGCCAGTGGATAGCTTGTATCCAGTGTAATTTTAACCAAAGATGATTTTATCCTTCAATTATTTTCTTTTCTCCTTCAATCCATTTTGTTATATTCATCTATATCTCATCATATTTAAACTCAATAAATGTTAATCTACCATTTATTCTTCTATCCTTTATACCTCATAAGAAAACCACTCTAGATTATAACTGCAATATTCATTAAAGCAGCCAGCATTTTAAAAAAGTCTTCTTAGGAGTATATGATAAATATTTGAATAAGTGAAACAATGAATGGATGAAGGACAGAAGGACTGCATTAAGGGCTGAATGCATTAATAGCAGCTTGGCACAGTCTGGAGTGGTGAGGAAGCCATCGCTACTGAACTGAATCTCATTCCTGACACGTATCCACCCCATCCAACCACCTGGGTCACTGCTCTGTGCCAGGAGCCAGCCACAGGTGGTGCAGGCTTTCTGTGTAATCTTTGTAAATGCTTCCTCATCTGCCATCACGTGAGCTTGCTCCTGGTGTGAGCAGCCTCACCCTCTGACCGCGACCATTTGCTTTCAGACATGCTGTTTTCCTACTTGTCAAGGAGACCAACATTACTACACTTGCATAAAATGAATAATCAGCACTTTGAGGAGCCATTTTTGGCTCCTAAAATGAGTTTATTACAGGTTTATTTTTCATTGCCTATCAAACAGATGTTGCCTGCTCTCGGAGGAATTTTCTGCATTTCCCAGTCACTTTTGCTGGGTGGATTGCCAGATGCTCGAGCACTCTGCAGAGCTGCTCATGAATGCCGGGGAGGTGAGTGGATCTGCCTCAGCAACAGGAAAGGGAATCAAAATGTTGCTGAGCATGGTGGGACAGGGGGTGGTTGTTGCCTCAAAATGGAAAAATGCAAACAAGTATAGAACAGATGCAGGCAAGTTCCAACTGCTGTGGAGGCAGCTTGGTGCAGTAGAAAGAGCATCAGGTTTGGAACCACACCCACCTGGGTTGAAATCCCAAATGCGCCACTTTCAGTCTCTGTGAGTTGAACTCTGCTTCTTCTTCTTCTTCTTCTTTTTTTTTTTTTTAAAGATTTTATTTATTTATTTGAGAGAGAATGAGCTAGAGAGAGCATGAGAGGGGGGAGGGTCAGAGGGAGAAGCAGGCTCCTTGCTGAGCGGGGAGCCCGATGCGGGACTCGATCCCGGGACTCCAGGATCATGACCTGAGCCGAAGGCAGTCGCTTAACCAACTGAGCCACCCAGGCGCCCCTCTGTTTCTTCTTTATAGATTTTAACACCCAAATCAGGATCTAAGAATATATGGGCTAAGAATATCACTGGTGTATAATAGATTATCATTAAATATTAGCTAATCCGCTATTTTCTTGTCCAATGTTAATCTGAATGATTATACCAAGCCCTTTTTAATTACCTTGCTTTCTAACAATATATCCCAGACATATCTATTCTCTCTCTCTATATATATCCATCAATCTATCCATCGATCTATCTACAAAATTGCCTTATTATTTTTAATGACTACAATTTATGAATCACCAAAATGAATACTAATTAATGAACATATAAGTTACTTCATTTTTTTGTGTAAACATTGTCACAGAAAACATTTTCACACACACACACACACACACACACACACACACTTACACATCTTCGTGCCCTGGTTTGATAATTTAGAAGCAATGTCTACAACAGGGTTTACTGAGTCCAAAGTTTACACATTTATCATTTATTTCATATTACCGGACTTTTTTTTTCTAAAAGAGGTATCAGTTTGAATTTCCACCAATTCTGAGAACTATTTTCCCACAGCTGAATAAACATAAGGCCTTAACGAAACTTTTTGTGTGTTTCCCTTTGCATTATTTTTTTAGGTGCAAGAATGACTATCTTCCATATATTTGTTGGCGATTTGTCTTCTCTCCTTTGTAAACAGGGTTGTGAGCACAGCATTTTTTTCTGTTTTTGTTTTGTTTTGTTTTGTTTGATGAGGGGTGAGGTAGTTCCAAAACTAGGTTGGAAAGACAACCTTACAACTGTGGCAGAGAAAGTTAGTGTTCACCAAAAATCCTTGTGAAACTACATTTCTCTACTTCCCTTGCAACTGCATAGACTTAAAGCTTTTGTTTTGTTTTTATTATAAAAAGAAGCACACAGAGTAGAGAAAATATATTGGTGTAATTAAAAGATTAATAAAATAAATACCCTCATATAAAACATTCAGATTAAAAGGATTTTGCTGAAATAATGGCAAGAAAAATTACATCAAAGTATGTAATTGATGCATTTTCCAGCCTTGCTGAGGTATACCTGACAAGTAAAATTGTACATATTAAGGGTATCAAGGTGATGATTTGACTTCCAGTGAGAAATAAACACAGTGTATTCAGCCACTGAGATATGTGACAGCTAGAATTAATGAACTATTAAAAACAGCGTCATTGTGAAGCTGCTGAAATAATGACCAGTGATGATAATGAGAGATAATTTTGGCTTAGCCAAAGGCAGAATGATGGTGTGCAGCCATGTATTTATTTATATATATATATATGATGGATATATATATAAATCCATATATTTATATGTGTCACAGTGCCAAAGTCAACCCAGATTTATAACATTTATAACATCCTATTTATAGATATTTCCATGACATTACATAATCTTTCATCTCCCCTTCCTAATCACTAAATTATTTATAAACTCAAGAACCTTCCCTAGATGCTTGCTCTAAAAGTTGAGCTATTTAAAAATACTTTATAGACAAAACCAAGCCCAAACAAACAAAACAGAAGGACTTTGGAATCACTAAGGACCAGCGTCAAATCCCAAAGCTGTTCTTATCTCTGATGAGCTATTCAACTTTTTCAAGGTCCCCTCTGGCTCATCTGTAAATGGAGAACAGGGATGGCTCTGTAAGGTCTTTCTAAGAGTTAATTGAGCTAGTGGATATAAAGCCTAAGACTATGTCCTGTATCATGGTTAGTGTTCAGCATGAGAAGGGCCCTTGCTTCAGCCTACCTCATTTTACTACAGTGCCTGTTTCAATTCTATGTGATTTGGGCAATTTTGATAGAAAAATAAAGGCATATATCTTGTTATAAAACTCAATACATTGTATAGTGATTCCTCTATCCTTTTTAGGGATCTAAGTTCAGACCACAAATACAGAGTGCCCAATTTTGTTGTTGTTGTTGTTGTTGTTTTGTTTTTTTTTTAGGTTGCTTGGCATCTATCTAGTCAAGGAGACCTGAGTATGAGCTCTAGTTCACATTTACCAGCTGAATGACTTAGTAAAGGTTGCTTAACTCTGCAAAATGGAACAATAATAACTAATGATAACATTGTTGAGAACATCACATGACAGTATGTGTACTGATTTTACTGGTAAGCTCAAAATGCCACTTACACAAATGTATTTCCTTTCACAGCCTAGTTTATCTTACTATCATTTTCTATGTTAAACTCTATAGAGAAACAAAGGCTTCATAGTGTTTTTCCCCCCTTATAATTCCTCTTTCTTTATAATTTATTTTGAAGAATATATTTCTCCAGAGTAGATCATTAGTTTTTCACTGTTTGCAAATACCAAACTATCCTCCAAACAGAATTAATGTTCAATTTTAGATATTTACTATTAACTCTGAAGGTTTTATTGTACATAATGTTTTTGTTCATACTGTTTTTTATTATAAATACAATTATGTTCATTGGAGAATGAAAGAGATTATGCAATATAAGGGAGAAAAAATAAAGCCCATAATCTAGTGTCGTTGTCATGTTTTTGCTTCCAATATTTATTTGATATAGAAATACACACACGTACACACTCATGTGTGTCATACATTCTGAAATACTATTAACATTGTTCTGCATTTTGTATTGTATTACTACAAATACTGCCGTGTGTACGCATATCTTTCTCAAGTTTAGTAGCTGTCAGAGTAATGGCCAGAGTTTCCTCACTAACACCCAGGAGCACAGTGGAAGCTAGGTTTCTTGGAAACTTGGAGAAATTTAAGAGTGTAACATTAAGAGGTCTGAGACTAATACATCATTTTCTCCTCCTACAAGTGTTCTGTTGGAAGTCAGCTCTTCAGAATGCTTATCCCACCTAGAGACAATCTCCCTCCAACTCCTAAGTCACTGGGCCTCCCTGCAGTAGAGCCCAAGGTGCTGACTTGACTGTCGCCCTGACATCAATTCACTCTTCGATCAAGGAAAAACCACCTAGAGTGCCATCATTACCCTACAGGAAAAAAAGAAGTTTCTCCATGGAACAAAGTTTAGAAAATCCTCAAGACAAGAGAGATTAAGCCACTGTACTCAAGAAAGTGATTAGTGTCTTCATTCTTCTTGAAGTTCATCTAATTTAATGCAAACACTGAATGTAAAAGACCGAGTATTATAAAAAGAGCAGAGGAATGGTAATATATACAATTGTTCAGGTTTCACTTTACTCTAGGATTTGAGATGAAAAGTAACAGAAATCCTCATCCTGTACAGCTCACAGCATGCTTCAGCTTATCACTTTTTTTCAAAAAAATTTTTTTTAAGATTTTATTTATTTATTTGACAGAGACACAGCGAGAGAGGAAACACAAGCAGGAGGAGTGGGAGAGGGAGAAGCAGGCTTCCTGCTGAGCAGGGAGCCTGATGCGGGGCTCGATCCCAGGACCCTGTGACCATGACCTGAGCCGAAGGCAGACGCTTAACGACTGAGCCACCCAGGTGCCCCCAGCTTATCAGTTTTTGAAAACAAAGAAGAATCTTGGCTATCATCACTAATTATGATATTAATAATAATAATAATTAATACACTTAGCACTTACTATTCACCTAGCCACACATTCAGCACTTTACACCTGTTTACTTGATCCTCATAGGTACTCTATGAGGTAAGGACTGCTATAATCAATTTTATTTTAAAAATATGGCAAGAGGTAACATTTTGGAATCAGAATTTGAACACAGGTAATCTGGTTTCAGGATCTGAATCAGTTTTCCTAGAACAACTTCTATGTCATTTTTCTCTTAAATACTATTTAGTCTTTTTCTAGATATGTGACTGATTAACATAATCACTTTTTTTCCTTAATTTCCTCATCCTTCAATACTACAGCAGTTAGCGTTAAAGCAAATAACATAGGTAAAGCACTCAGCACATTTCCCTGACCAAACAAAATATTTGATAAATGGTAATTTTGGTAGTGTTATTTTTTATTGTTGCTATTGTGATAAGATACTTTGAAAAAGATATGACCAATGAGTCACACGTCTGACTTCATTAGAAGGATTTTGGAACTGGTAAGTAGTCTTCACAATTATGAAACTGGGAAATAATGAATTTAAAGAATTCCTCTTTCATTCTAGATAAAGTTACCAGCAGTTGCAGAATGTATACATAGAGAGGTCACGTACTATTGGGACAGATTTTTATGTGTGTTGGCTTTGGACGGAGTAACCTCTACAAGAGGAGGTCATGTCTCAGTCTGAGAAATCCTTGTGGTTTAGAGATCCAGCTGGTGTTTTGAAGGAGGCCAGCATTTTGCTGGCATTCCTATATTGGTGAAAATGAATACCCAGAGTACAGTAAATGTGATGTAGCATGTGGATATAGCAAAGAAAGAAAGAATGAATAAGTGCTCTTGTCTCCTCCAGGTGTACACAGATTTGAAACATTACTAAGCAGTAAAAATCACAACATTAGAGATAACACAGAATTTCTATCCTCACCAACTTCCTGCTACCCCATTAAGTAAAAGTGATAATATCTGTTTTCCATGCAGGTAGCTAGCACTTCCCATGTAGGGCAATTGGATCCCCACCAGGTGAACAATTCAGCTGCTTGGTATCTCTTTTTAAGTGCATCTTTATTCAAATCTTGGTGATATGTAGAAATAAATTTGCTTTCTTTCCACCCCCTATAAGTAAGATTTATTTCTTCTCTCTTTTTCTTTTTTTCTGGGATCCACTATGAATTAACAAGTATGTAGTATTTTTCCCAAATCACTTTTTTATTGATTTTTTTCCTCTTATACATAGGAAAAAAAAATCTTACTGAAAATTTTCTGGTCAAGAGAAATTCATAGAACATCTTTAATACTATAATTATAGATTACATTTTATGTCACAAATGCATAATCCTATTGAAAATGTACTAGGGGCACTTGGGTGGCTCAGTTAGTTAAGTATCTGACTCTTGATTTCGGCTCAGGTCATGATTTCAGGGTCATGAAATCGAGCCCCCCATCAGACTTCGTGCTGGGCATTGAGTCTGCTTAAAATCCTCTCTCTCCCTCTACCTCTGCCCTTTCCCCACTCCCCATGCTCTCTCTCTCAAAAAAAAAAGTACTATGTGCCTAGTGTTATGCTCAAAACTTCATATATATAATGACATATAGTATTCATAGGTTAATATCATTCCTCATAGAAATAAGGTATGAAGTAGCTTGCCCAGTGTAACACTGATGATTTCTCACTGTGTTCTTTTATTTCAACTTGCATCCTGTTCAATATATTTACCAGTAGCTTCAGAAGTATTCCTCAATGTTATCCATTCCTTTGGAAGGTAGTTTACCACATGTTTGTTTTAAAGAATTCAGTTATACAAATTTTAATTTGCACACAGGGCTCTGAGAGCTTGTCACCCCATAGGAGAGGAAGTTTTCCATGTGTTTTCCATTTTCACTGCCCCTATTTGGATCATCATTATCACTAGCCTGAAGTCTTTGCAGCAGGACAGAGATGTTTTAATGTTAGTATCTGATGCCATTGGACTGCTGATTACAGGAGGTTTGGAATTTTCTTCCAAAGGAGAGAAATGTTCTTTCGGGGAGTTTATGTTTTAGAGAGTGAATCCAGAAAGTTGGAGGACTTGGCATCATCCAAGATATTACAATTATAGAGTATTCCAATTGGGTTTCTCATCTCCTTCTCAATTGCTCTCCCACAAGGTATACAATGGCTAAATTAAACTCCATGAAGCATGACTCTTGGCTGTCAATGGAATAATTTGGCTGTAGGATAAATTTTAGCCACCTAAGGCTCATTGTAAAGCTATTCATTATGTAAATGCCTTCTAATCCTAGTTCCCTTCTCCCATTCCTAAATACAATATATATTTAGAAAACTTAACTATGCCCATATCCAAAATTACCTTTCATTCACATAGATTAGTATTTTGTGACACTAATCAGTTTATACACTTCATTATTATTATTTTAATTTACCTTATCCTCTGTACTTGATTGAAAACCTGTGACTATGGGCTATGTTTTTCATCTATATGATTACCATACCTAAGTGAGATGGGGAGGCTGAGAAGCTAACTAGTATTGGGTATGACTCACATCTGAGTTAGGTGCTATGCTTATATCCATTTTAAGCCTCAAAAACACCTATGAAATAGATATTATCTCCATTTCTTAGGAACAGCATGGAGGCTCTGAGTGTTTAGTGCAACTTAGGAAGTGACACAGGTTTTTGAACTCATGTTCTTAACATGGTGTCACAGTGCCAGTCTAGACACATGGATATAGCAAGGGTTCAAACAAGAATTCCCGAATTAAAGAATGAGATTATTATATCAGTATATTGTTTATTTCCCCCTAACAATGGCATCGTGAAGTAAGTTTCAAGTGTAAAATTTGCCCCATTGGAAAGTGGGGAAAGAGATTATTTCCAGCACTTCATCATTTATATTAATATAACTTTATTCACCACCAGGCAAACTTAGTTTTACAAGGCAAAGGCAAGTAATAAAATTAGACTTCTGCTAGAGTGAGGTTGCTTCCCTAATTGCAAATGTAAACGTTGCCAGGTGTTCAGCTCCCTTGTTCTAATAAATAAATAATTAGAAAACATGATTAATATGAAGCCTCACTGCCTAGCTGTGCAGAGTGTTCTTGGAGAGCAATGTGGGGAACTGATTTGAAGGGCAGAATGTGTGCTTAATGGTATGCTTCCAAGTGATCCTGGCAGACTAGCATCACATGTCTGTGCCGAGTATGAGTGCCCAGTTGGGCCCAGAACAGAATTATGGAGTTGGGCGAGGCAAACAAAGATCTCCTTTTCTGCTAGAGGTAGGGGTTGGAAGAAGCATCAACTGAAATCAGTACGGTCCGATACAGTTAGGTTGTGTCCTGAGTCAAATCAGATATGGTACCCAAATCTGTCACTTCTGAGATATATGGAATTTGGCACCTTAGCTTGTTTTGCCTTCTACCTCATCAGCTTTCTAATGACTAAAATAACACCTGTCTCACTTGTAAATATTGAACAAGATTCTGAATGTGCAAATGCCTAGGTCAGAAGGAGTCCTTCCTAAGTGGTAGTCATTTGCCCTTACTTCTTTATCTGCAAAATGGAAATCAAATGCAGAAAATTATATATATATATATATATGTATATATAGTCCTTTCAAAATTACTGCAATAATGGAGCTTACATAACTTTAACCCAGTAATCCATAAACCTATTTGACAAGATCTTACATAATCATTTTTCTAAATGTATTTTTAGAATAAATAAATGCATCAAATGATTGACTTACAAACATGTTTTACATTAGCCTTGTTTATTGTTTATCTATTGGTCTTTTTTTCTTAGAGGGTTTCTAAAGTATAGTAATAAATATTTTCATCATTACCATCATCATCATCATCAACTACATGCCTCTAATATATCCAGTGGATTACTGGCTGTATCTGTTGTCGATAATATTTATATCCCCAGGGACAGGGCAGAATATGTGCACAGAGTATTTATTGAATGAATGAAGCATGATTATTATCACATCACTACCTTATTGCTGGCAGTTGAATTTTTATTGATTTTATAGTGTTTTAGTGATTAAACCCACATAAAGCAATTAGATATTAAATGTAAGCCCTAGGGGGTTCTTTAATTTAAGCAATAATAAAATAAATTTAGCATTTGAAATAAATCAGACCCAGATAAATGAACCAATTTGCCCAAAATTATCTGCTTTATAATAGCAGAGGGAAAATGTAGATGCAGATTTTCTGATTTATAGCCACAGATACACAGAAACAGTATATCTGTGTTTGCTAAGCCAAATGCTGCAGTTTTATTGGATAGAATATTGAAACCAACAGAAGAGGGTTGACAAGGAAGAAATTCATAGAATTAGAAATAGAGCTTATCCATTAAAACAGGAAAGGTAGTTTTCCAGGTAGAGAGAATGAGTTGTGAGAGAAATTGACACTGAGCGAGTAACCCACTTTAAATCTGCAAACACCTAAGTAGGAGTAAAGACACAAAATACTGTTCTTTTGTTGTTTAAAAATAATGAAGATGAAATTAACATAAAATAAAATAAACCACTGTAAAGTGTACAATGCACTGGTATTTAATATATTCACAATATTGTGCAACACTCCACTAATTAAGTGAATCTTTCAAAAATACTTTCACCGCCTCGAAAGGAAACCCCATACCTATTAAGTAGTCACTACTCACCCCCCCCCTTTGCCCCAACAACTAACAATCTCCAGTCTGCTTTCTGCCTCTATATGGATTTGCCTATTCTGGATATTTCAAGTAAATAGAATCATACTCTAGTACCTATGACCTTTTGTGCCTGGCTCCTTTCACTTAGTATCATGTTTTGACATTCAGTCAAGTTGTAGCATGTATCAGTAATTCATTCCTTCTCTGGCTGAATATTATTCCATTCTATATATACACTAAGGATGGCAAACCTAAGACATATTTTGTGACTGCAACTTTTTTTTTTTTTTTGACAGAGAGAGAGATAGCGAGAGCAGGAACACAAGCAGGGGGAGTGGGAGAGGGAGAAGCAGGCCTCCCGCTGAGCAGGGAGCACGATGCGGGACTCGATCCCAGGACCCTGGGATCATGACCCGGGCCGAAGGCAGATGCCCAACAACCGAGCCACCCAGGCGCCCTTGTGACTGCAACTTTATCTCCTACTGAAGTAGCTTTTGGATTTGTCATATTAATGTTCAGTGACTAATCTGTGATGCTCTTTAATTTTGCTTGGGTTGCTTCTGTTAGCAACCATCTTTTTTAGCCCTAAGTTGGTACTATTGGGAGAGAAAAGAGAAAATCTCTACTGTTAAAAGAGCCTTTGTGAAAGCAATCTAATCTTTCATCTCCTCCTGGAATCTCCTATATTTGCATAATTGTTTTGACTCTGGTCTCTATTGAATCTCTCTCTCTCTCTCTCTTCCTAAAGTTCAAGAACAGGGGCAGATGCCCATGTGCACACTCCATTCAGGAGTGGCCCTTGGCCACCTCATTTCTCAGTGGCTTTTGTTGTGCTCATCTGTTCAGGAAGCCTGGTTTTACAAGGGCTCATTTGCTGGTTAATTGCATTCTCAGATCCTCGAAGAAGGCTGGCGCACCTGCTCTCCACTTCACTGTCTCTTTTGATCTCTCTAGAAATATCCAACTTTGATTATGTGAAAATCTTCTGTAACTGTAATACGTGCCTAGAAAGCTACTGAAACCCTACATTGTGGCTATGCTGACCTGAAAGAGGCTATTTTAGGGGTCATGTGGAGTGACAACAAGAAAAAAAAAAGACTTTCTTATTTCAGTGTGTAATCCAGTTCAGGAGATAGAAGTTCACTTGATATTTAGCAGATGTTAAACAGATGTGAATTGCACAGTTAACACAATTTTAACACAATTTTTAAAACACTGGTCTACTATTAAATTTCTATTTTCTAAGCAATCATGTACTATTGCTGGGAAATTTATGGAGAAAACAGGAATATGACCTCATTTCTATATAAATACTATAGGAGAAAAACAAAACAAATGAAAATAGAAAAAACATATATATCATCATAAACTAATCAGCATTGTCTTCAGAATATTCACTGTACGTAGCAAAATTTATTTCAAAGACAGAATTATCACCTAGTTCTTGATTTCTCACAGCTCTTACATAAACTTTTTTAGTGGAACTTACTATTTCCACTTTTGTGGACTAACCATTCAGTCCGTGTTCTGCCACCTTTCACTCTTCTCCACATGCTCACTAGAAAAGTATTCCTCTTACAACAAATCTTGTATCTTCCTTTATTATATTAAAAAAAATTATCCTATGCCCCCACCCCAACATCACAGGGCTTGGAACAAAGTGGAATGCTAGGGTACTTACCAAAAATTACATATATATTTATTCATTCATGTATTAATCTGTCAAGACATCTTGAATATATATGATGCAGGAACACTATACTAGATCTTAAAAATGGAGGTTTAGAGCAATTAAACAAAAAAGTTTCAAGACTTGTCAAAGCCTTTATATTTCCATCATTTAAATTCCTTATTGTTCATTCTTATCCAGTCATGGAAACTAAGTTTTCACATATAAATGTATATTGCCTTCCAATTAACCTGTTGGTGGTTAACAACTAAATCAGGTAGGATGACATTTCTGTAAGGACTGTCATACCAATTCCCATGAAAAGTATCTTTTTTTTTTTTTTTCCTCATGAGGTGAATCATAGATGTGTTATCTTAGGAAAAGTAAATGTTTTATGTGTACCATCTGGAGCGTACTTACAAAATGATATCCTTGTATATCTTTTGTGTTTTTCCCTTCCTTAAGAAAAGAGAGTTCAATACATTTAAAAGTCATAACATCCATGCATTAGAAGGGAAATTGGAAGTCAATGGCTCTAATTCCTCTGTGATATTTGAATCTTTCCCATACATATATTTGAATACTCAATAGTTAAGCCACTGATTTGTGATTTGGGGAGTTTGTATCAGCTTCTTTGAGAAACCTTGGTTTCTTCGTTGCTAGTTCTAACTCTTAACAACAGTCTGAAGATAACCTATATATTTTGTAAGACTTTGGGTCATTGTTCCAAGGTTATACTTCTACCCCAACTCACTTTTGCTAATCTTACATTCAAGTTTTGTTTTTGCTTTTGTTTTAACAGGAAAGACTTTTTTGGCTGGCCACAAGACCTTTCTTGCTGGCAATAGACATCTTATTTTATTCAAGCTCCTCTATACTTTACTGAAATGATTCAACTTTCAATGGGAACTTTCATTTCCAATATCAGATTAACCCTATTTCTTATAAGATGACTATCCAAAGCCATTAGAGTAATAGTTGTTATTACTATAACACTAAATCTTATTTTCAGCCTAGAGCTATAATCATCTTATTTCTCTTTTGGAACATGGGTCTCTCTTGTTCTTTCAGAGTCTTTAATTAGGCCATCTGTTTCAAAATTAGTCAACCATTGGGAAAGGATCTAGTTTCATTTGTGTTTACTTGTCTGTTTGCTTTATTTTTACCATTTACATTTTTAACATGGCTTCTTGCTTCTGGTAACCAGAGATCATTTATTTCTCTTACAAGTGGAGAGAAAGGTTTTATGCAATTACCATTCTCTACAGCCATCAAGTGAAAATACAAGTCTTCCATTTTTCATTCAAGGCAAAACTTTTTGTAAGTGTCAGATATGTCATTTGGGGGGGAAAAAGAAGATTAGAGGCCTGAGAGACACTATTCACAAGGGTATATATGGCAAAACACAGTAAGTCTTAGTCATTTTTGGTGGACTAATTCTCTGACTTGTTTGAAAGTAATCTGACTCCTCCCCTTATTTAAACACTATATAATGGAAGTTTAAAATTTATTTGGTATGACTATGTAGTTATATCTACCCCATATGTAGCTAAGAGAGTTTGAGGCTGGGATTCATGAGGCCTGAGTGTTATACCTACCCGACAGAAATTCCCTGAACTTGGTCAAGTCGGTTCTCAATATCTTTACAAAGAGAGGTAATGTGTACATGGATTTTTTTTGAGCTCTTCTGTTTAACTTTGTATACCCTTATGATTTCTCAGGGGTGTTTTAAGACTTATGTGAGATTAAGTTAAATACAAAACAACTTTGCAAAAATGGAATTTTATCAGTTAAAACTAAGAGTTTCAGACATAGCAACTCAAACATTTTCAGATTTCCTTTCATTGTGTGCAAGGGAGAGCATCCTATTGTCATCCAAGGGAAAAACAGGGCTTTTTTTTCTCCCATTAATTAGAATAAAAATTAATCAAAAGTCCTTGTGAAAGTGGCTGGTAGATTTATTTTTCGAACCTTATAAAATGCAAAGCCTGTAGGCTATGACCATTCACCTTCTCTATCTTCATCTCTTCCTTTTTTCCTCAAACAGTGAACATCCCCAAATCTGGCTGTTGGAAGAACTACGTGTCTTTATTGTGATACCTGGACTGTCAATTGCCTTAAAGCCTGGATTGGTCTGAATAAATGGGTTTAACTTTGTAGGTGGTATAATGTCAAAATTTGAAAAGCATTTTCAGGTATAAACTCCTCCTAGAAATAGAATAAGAATATAACTGCATCCTAGATGCATTTTGGCTACTATTGTCAGTGTTTTTTCCCCCTCATTCTCTCATATTACAGGATTTTCTATAGTCATAGGCTATATATATGTGTGCATGTGTGTATGCATGTATGTGCATGCATGCATGTGTGTATATATAGAATTACTATTAATTATATATAAAATATAATGTAATTTATATAATATAGATAATTATATAATCATTATATATTATATGTTATTATACATGATATACATCATTAATATATATATAATCATACACAAAGGTATAAGAGCTCAGAGAAAACTCATGTATTGCTTGTCCTGCCTCAGTAGTTAATAACATTTTGCCGATCCAACATATATTTTGCTTCTTATTTCCAGAAGGAATATGCTTCTCTATTCCATGACCTTTTGAGGCTGTTATGTTATAATCAAAGAAAAGACATAAAATGGCAGAGAATTTGTCCTTGATGTCCTTAGGCTGATCTAATAATAAAGCACTTCACTGAACTGCAATGAATGACAAACACACTTTATGTGTTTGTCAAAACACTGAAAAGAGTGAATTTTACTATATGTAAATTATACCTCAATAATCGATTGTTAGGGGTGCCTGGGTGGCTCAGTCGTTAAGCATCTGCCTTCGGCTCAGGTCATGATCCCAGGGTCCTGGGGTCGAGCCCCGCATCGGGTTCCCTGCTCGGCAGGGAGCCTGCTTCTCCCTCTCCCACTCCCCCTGCTTGTGTTCCTTCTCTTGCTGTGTCTCTCTCTGTCAAATAAATAAATAAAATCTTAAAAAAAACTCGATTATTAAATAAAATATTTAAAAGGAAAGAGAAGAGCCAGAGGATGAGGGGCATCATGTGTCTATATGTGAGAACACGGTCTATTTAACATTGTTTGTTTGAATTGGTGCCCCATTATGTTCCTGCTTGACATCCTCCTAGACCACAGATTACTTTTGGACTACTGACTGACTACTATAGCTACAAACAGGGCATTCTTCTCCAGAGCTGCTTTGGTACTGAAGTTTTGAACACATGCAGGCTTTCAGTCAGCACCTAGGAGTTCTCACTAACTTGAAAAGACAGGACATTTAACAACATGCGACAGCCCTGGACTAAAAAGAGATAACAGTTTTTGTTTTGTTTTTTGAGATTTTTTTTTTTTTTTTTTTTTTTTTTTTAAGTAATCTCTTCACCCAACGTGGGGCTGGAACTCAGAACCTTGAGATCAAGAGTCCCGTGCTCTACCAGCTGAGCCAGCCAGGTGCTCTAATAACAGTTTTTGAATAAACATGTATAAATTCTATTATCAGGGGGACAATTTTGAAGCTCATACTGCTCCTCTTCATTGTTTCACCAAGAGTTCCAAAGGAAAGTGGTCCCCAATGGCCAAAAGCGCTATCCACCTCCCATCATGACATTTCATATTGGCTCTTTTCTCCCCTCCGCCTCACACTTCCCAGTCTCCCACTCCTTCTCTCATACAGTTTTCCCAAATCAACTACCATCATGCAAGCCTTGACTCAGGTTCTTTCTAAGTGGTAACCCAGTCTGTGGCAGAGAGGAAGTAATATTAACATGCAGTGAGAACAATTATGTCCTCATATTCTTTTTGAAATTTATATACATTATTTAATCAATTCCTACATTATTATGAGCTAAGATTATTATTCCTACTTCTCTTAGCAGTTGAAAATTAAGGACGGTAATAATTCTCAAAGACCATGATTATTAAGTGATCGATCCTTCTGACTTTAAACTCAGTATTTTCCTGCAAAACCAAACTGCTTTGGATGAAAGTAGATCTTCTCATCCAGTAGATTAATCTAGCAATTATACTTTTTTCTTAAAAAAATGTATTTATAGTAGGCATCGATTTCAGAGTAGATTAAATTAATTGTCTCACAAGCCCACTCCCCCATAAAATGCAAGCATGCACAATTGTTCCCTGATTTCTCATATTGGTGGGAGTAGTTCATATGTTTTTGTTCCCAACAGCTCCTGAAGAAAACCTGTCTTAATACATAGTAGGGTATCCTTTGTTAGATTACTACTTTAGACTTAGCACTGAGAAAGATTATTAATATATATTAGCATACAGGCTGTCATATATTAAAAATATTAAAAATCCCAATTAATACATAAGGTATTCCAAGACTGAGAGAAGTTAAATGATTTAGTAAGTTGAGAGTGAGAAAGCAATGCCAAATCTAACTGGCCCAAATCCTGTACTATTGCCAAGCTTTGAAAATTTACCTAATTTGAATCAACTATGACAATATTTGAAGCCAACTATTGAGAAGCTACCCCCAATGCTAATTTTATCATGGTTACAAGATGAAAATTCTGTAATATTACAAAAGGTAGGGACTTAGAGTAACAAGTTAATATTCCCAATTGTTGGTATCTAAAATAAATTAGCTCACTGTATTTATTTCAAAATTAGCCTATTTCTTGTTTTCTCATTAACATTCCAAAATAAAACTAATTGTGCTGCAAATAAAAATCTTACCATAGCCAGAAACATCCCTTCTTAAGTCCCATAAACAGAATAATGAGAGCTGGGATTTCTCTTTTCTTCCTCAATAAGTGGGTCGCTTAATAACCTCTTCAATCTTCTACAGTATTTTAGGGATTTCCAAGAACTTTCCTATAATAATTTGAGTTTCATAACTATCCTATGTTGTAGGCAATGCAAGGATTATCATTCCCATTTTACAGATGAAGAAATAGATACTTATATAAGCTAGGGGATTTATCAAAGAATATAAATGCATTCAGACTTTGTCATTTTATTCACTTTATTCTAAATCGCAGTGGCATAAATTACCTCCATATATTGACAATGACGGAGTTGGTCACCTAGGATAATACCAGTTATTGGCATAGCTGTGGCTGGCTTTTAGTATCTATGACTATTGTCTCATCTAAAAGGCAGTTTCACTGGGAAACACTGATGAATACTTAGCAGTACAGTTCAATTGTTAAGAGAAAGATGTCAGAATTGTGGATGATCGTGGGAATTAAAAAATGCAGATGCATGGGATCCTAAAGGAAATGGCCAAAGTGTGGAATTCAAAAATGTCTAATGAAATAGGTTGAACACAGAATCTATGACACTCAAAATCAGAAAGGCAAGAGTACCATTGGCGTTATGAAGATAAATTCTAATATTGAAGAGAATGGGGCAGATTCCAACTTCCTGTTAAAAGAAAAAAAAGAGATATGCACCCCTATGTTTACTGTAGCATATTTATAATAATCAAGATATGCAACCCAAGTATCCACCCATAGGTGAATGGATAGAGAAGACGTGGTGTATATATACAATAAAATATCACTTGGCCATAAAAAAGAATGAAATCTTTCTATTTGCAATGACATGAATGGATCTAGAGAGTATAATGCTAAGTGAAATAGGTCAGTAACAAAGAAAAATACCATATGATCTCACTCATATATGGAATTTAAGAAGCAAAGCAAATGCACACACAAAAAAGACAAACAAAGAAAACAGACTCCTATAGAGAACAAACTTGGCAGCTGCCGAACTGGGTGGTTGGGTGAGTGAAATTGGTGAGGGGTCTAAGAGTATATTTCTCATGTTGAGCACTGAGAAATGTATAGAATTTCTGAACCACTATTTGCATATCTGAAACTAATATAACACTATATATATATATTTTTTTAATTTATTTTTTTTTCTTATGTTAATCCCCATACATTACATCATTAGTTTTAGATGAAGTGTTCCATGATTCACTGTTTGTGCATAACACCCAGTGCTCCATGCAGAATGTGCCCTCCTCAATACCCACCACCAGGCTAACCCATCCTCCCACCCCCCTCCCCTCTAGAACCCTCAGTTTGTTTTTCAGAGTCCATCGTCTCTCGTGGTTCGTCTACCCCTCCGATTTCCCCCGCTTCATTCTTCCCCTCCCGCTACCTTCTTCTTCTTCTTCTTTTTTTTTCTTAACATATATTGCATTTGTTTCAGAGGTACAGATCTGAGATTCAACAGTCTTGCACAATTCACAGCACTTACCAGAGCACATACCCTCCCCAGTGTCTATCACCCAGTCACCCCATCCCTCCCAACCCACCCCCCACTCCAACAACACTCAGTTTGTTTCCTGCGATTAAGAATTCCTCATATCAGTGAGATCATATGATACATGTCTTTCTCTGTTTGACTTATTTCACTCAACATAATACCCTCCAGTTGCATCCACGTCGTTGCAAATGGCAAGATCTCATTCCTTTTGATGGCTGCATAATATTCCATTGTATATATATACCACCTCTTCTTTATCCATTCATCTGTCGATGGACATCTTGGCTCTTTCCACAGTTTGGCTATTGTGGACATTGCTGCTATAAACATCGGGGTGCACGTACCCCTTCGGAACCCTACTTTTGTATCTTTGGGGTAAATACCCAATAGTGCAATTGCTGGATCATAGGGTAGCTCTATTTTCAACTTTTTGAGGAACCTCCATACAGTTTTCCAGAGTGATAATGCCTTCTTTTTTTAAAATTTAAATTCAATTAGCCAACATATAGTACATCATTAGTTTTTGGTGTAGTGTTCAATGACTCATTAGTTGCATATAACACCCAATGCATATCACAACACGTGCCCTCCTTAAAAATCCCATCACCCAATTACCCCATCCCCCCACCCACCTCCCTTTCCACAACCCTCAGTTTTTTTCCTGGAGTCAAGAGTCTCTCATGGTTTGTCTCCTTCTCTGATCTTCCCTCCCTTCCCCTATGATCCTCTGCATTGTTCCTTATATTCCACTGCCTTCTTAGGCTTACAGTGAATACAATAAAATATAGTTCAGCAATGATATGTAGATTGTGGGAGTAGTAAATGAAGTTAAAGTATTCTAGTGTCCTCATATTTTCTGGGAAAAGATCAGAGGCTCTAATTTATATTTGTCTGTAGTAAGTCAAAGGCATACTTTTTACCTTTGATTGTAGTTACTAAAAGAATAGTAAGTGAATGTATTACTTCTGTAGTGCATTGAATGGTGGCCCGCAAAATGATATGTCAACATCTTAACTCCTGGAGCCTGTGAATGTGATCATATTTAGATATAGAGTACACAGATATAATTAAGTTAAGGATCTTGAGAGATCATCGTAGATTGCCCAGGTGCACACTAAATCCAATGATAGGTGTCCTTCTAACAAACAGAAGAAGATGGACACACAGAAGGGAAGACTATGGGACAGCAGAGGCAGAGATTAGAGTGACAATGTCACAAGCCAAAGAATGAGAACAGACACCAGAACTGAAGAGGCAAAGAAGGATTCCCTCCTAGAATGGCTGGAGGGAGCATGGCCCTGCTGACTCCTTGACTTCATGCTCTTGGCCTCCAGAACTTTGCTCAAGCCACCGTGTTTGTAATAATTTATTATAGTAGCCATAGGAAATTGAGAAGTCTTTTATTTTAATTTTTTTCTCTTTCGTTATTCAACCAATTTCTTACTTTATCAACTCTTTTTTTAAAATCTTTTTTTCATTTTTACACTTACATTTTATCCTTTCATTGTATTTAATTTTATTTTTGTATATATATAAGTTTTTCTTTCTTTACAATTTTGGGATGCAGTTTCTTCTAACAAACAGACCAAAATACACCCAGAATCTAGCATATGGTTCTGTTCTCTTCACCTATCTGATCGTATTCTCTCTTTTTTGTCTTTGTTTTGTTTTGTTTTCTTAAAGTCATTTTTGTACTTTCATCTTTACACTTACATTCTATCCTTTCAATGTATTTAATGTTATTTTTGTATATATATGTTATTCTTTCTTTATAATTTTGAGATGTAGTTTCTTCAAACAAACTGAACAAAATACGCTCAGGATATAATGTATAGCTCTGTTCTGTTCACCTGTTTATATTCCTGTCTTCTTTTTTTCATTTTTTTCTTTTTTAATTTTCATTTCTACAGTTACATTCTATCCTTTCACTGTATTTAATTTTATTATTGTACACACATAAGTTTTTCTTACTTTACAATTTTGGGATCTAGTTTTCTAACAAACAGACCAAAATACACACAGGATCCAGTGTATTGCTCTATTCTGTTCACCTCTGGTTATATTCTCCTTTTGATTCTTTAATTTCAATTTTTTTTTTTTTTTTTTAGTTTAAGATCTCTCCTGATTTGTTTAGTGTTTATTTCTCTGGGGTCATTGCTGTCATTGTGGTATTTTGTTCTTTCATTCATCTATTCTTCCTGGACAAAATGGTCTAAGACAGAAAAACTCACCTCAAAAAAAGAGAACAAGAGGCAGTACTGACTTCCAAGGACCTAATCAGTATGGAGGTAAGTAAGATGTCAGAACTAGAGTTCAGAATAATGATTATAAAGATAATAGATGGGCTTGAAAAAAGCATAGAAGACACTACAGAATCTCTTTCTGGAGAAATGAAAGAACTAAAATCTGCTCGTGTTGAAATCAAAAAGGCTATTAATGTGATGCAATTAAAAATGGAGGGAGATCCCTGGGACATTTGCAGACAGGACCAGGAGTCCCTGAAGCCAAGGGAAACTTCAGATCAGGAGAACAGGCCTCGCCCGGGAAGGAGGCCTGAACACTTTGCCCTGATTGTCTTGTGCGCACGGAGGGACGTGACCTGGCCCTGCCTTGAGCCCCTAGGTTTGCTGTAGGGCCAGGTGGGCTGAGTGGCTGAGCTCCGGGCCGGGATCAGCCCTTCCCACCTCCCCCAGGGCTTGTGTGATTGAGACAACTTTCTACTTCACGGCAAAGTCAGGGGCAACTGTTTTCTGGAACCTGGCTGGCCTCCCCTCCCCCAGCCCAACTGCTCTGCCCTGGTTGCCGGGCACCGTTGACCTCATAGATGGAACTCTCCACAGGGTTCTCAGTGGTCCGTTGCGGCCACAGGACTCTGGCACTTGGAGACAGAGCTGTGGAGCCTGACGCAGCCATGGAGGGCCCCCTCTTGGCCGCCAGATCCACTTGCCAGCTGGTGTTGGAGCACCTGTGGGGGGCGCTGCAGCTGATTTCTGAAAGCTGGGGACACAGCCCGAGTCTCCCCGTGTTGCCCTGCGTGGTGCTCCTATGGACTGTGCTGCTGGTTCTCCTAGTGAAGAGACAACTCACTCGAAGAAGCATGAAGGCGCTGGGCCACAGGGGCTCTGCCCGCCACGAAGTGTGTGGAGCCCGCCGTGAGGAGAGTGGCCCAACCACACAAGCCAAGGCCGCCCTCAGGCCGCCCGCGGTGGTGGCCAGTCCTCCCTTGTTACAAGCCCTGTGCTTGTCGGCAATGAACACAGAACTGAGCAGGCTGGTGGATAGGGACACTTTCAACTTTTTGAGGAAGGCACTGAAGGAACTGGACCAGCCTCCCGACCTGCCCCAGGTCCCTGGGGAAAAACCCATCCTCAGAACATCGGAGAAGGATGGAGAACAGCTTCTGACGAAAAGAATGAAGGATCAGAGTGAAAACACTCCTTTTCCAGAAGGACCCGAACTGCTCAACCAAGAAGTTTCGAGATGGAGGCAGAAAGGGCAGGAGAAGGAGGGGGAAGAAAGGCTGGAGCCGTCGAAGGCATGCATGGAGCTGGTCCCGAAAGATCAAGCCAGCCAGTCCCCGTCCAGGGCCGGACCCGGGCTGCAGGCCGTCCCCCCGCCTGACCTCCCTGCAGAGCACGACGGTGCTGGGACCCGGGGAGTCCAGCCAAAGAGGGGAGCAGGAAATGGTGATCAGCCCGCCCATCGGGCAGCAGTGGATCTGAAGGGCGTCCCTGAGGATGCTGGCTGCCCTGGGTCCCCTCCAAGTCCCGAAGGGGAACAGCAACACAGAGCCAGACGACTGTGGGCAGAAAGGCAAGAGATCGTGGAGCTGACACGACAAATCCACAGCCTGCAAACCCAGGAAGCCTCTTTGCAGAAGGAAACTTCACAGCTGGACAAGGAGATTCAGCCGCTGAAGCTGAAACTTCAGAACCCCCTGGATGAACAGGACCAATACATCCTGCAACTTGACCGAAAAGTGTTTCAAGCGGAAGCTCAGTGCTTGGAAATGAAGAAGAAACTGGCCAGCGCGCACAGAGAAATGAACTTCACGTGCCAGATTCGCAACCTCTACAAGAAGATGGCCCAAGACCTGGGCAAGGAGCTGGAGAGAACCACCTCCTACTATCATCGCAAGCTGGTCCTCTTCCATCAGGACAGAGTCGCAAAGAGCTGGGTGGTAGCTACATCCAGAGAGAGGGAGTTCCAGGAGCTAAGGAAAGAGAATGATCACTTGAAGCGGATGCTAGCCGGTGTGGAGTCCAGCTGCCGGCCTGTCCTGAGGGACCCTCTTGGTCCTGCTGCTCCGCCCACAGCCCACGCAGCCTGGGAAGTGTCAGGGGGTCCCCGGGGTCATCGGGCCCCCAGGGGGGATGGGAGGCCCACCGTGAGGGCCCCGGGACCTGGAGTCGCCTGCAAGGGTGACCGGGCTCAGGGCAGCCGGGTTCTGAGCAGCCAAAGCCCGGCTCAGCATCTGCGCGGAGCTCCGTGAAGAACGTCTGATGGCTCTCTCTCTAGTGAAACGGCTACTATTTCGGAACTGACGCCACAGTGACTCTCTGCAGGATAGCGGTGGAACCCCATCGCGGACTGTGTAACTAGAGCTTCATCCACATTGTCATGAATACACAGCTTCCCCGCCGGACGCTTTAGAACTCTCTGCTGTAGGTATGGTGGTCGGATTTAAATTAATGCCACTGGGACTGAAGACATCCTCTATTGTGGACATAGATAGAGACTTTCAAACAAGACCATTTCTGTGCTCTAGGACTAGGGTTACAGTTCCGCAGAAGTAACTCAGTATTTATGTGATTGCCGGTTTTCCAAATCCCTGGGCATGTTCCATCGTGTAGGTGTCTTTTGAGATGCTACCAAAGGTCGCCGCTGCTGTCTACTCAGGCTCTTGCGGCTGGGCAGCCAACTTCTTTAACTCACTGGCAACCTCTGAGTCACCACTGTCTCTTGACCGTCATTCGCTGCCGCCGCTGATACTCCTGCTGTCCGGAGCTTCCGCTGCTGCCCAACGCTGAAGCCGACTGACGCCAGCACTACTGCTGACGCCGCTGACGCCGCTGACCAACACTATATTTTAATTATACTTGGAACAGAAAAAGAAAGAAAGACAGGAAGGAAGGAAGGAAGGAAGGAAGGAAGGAAGGAAGGAAGGAAGGAAAGAAAAGAAAGGAAAGACAATATCAGGATCCTAGCCAGGTAGACTGATTTCAATTCCAATAACATCCTAACCATGACCATCACCATCATCAATAATTGAATACTTATTTGGAAGTAGATAAATATGTAAACATATCATGTACATCAGAACCTTTAAATGCGTACGGCCACCTGCACATTAGCTTTTAACATCTCTCAACATTTTCCATAACATAGACTCAATGAGGTCCATAATAACTATGTGTTACATCATCATGTAACATTTAAGGTAACAGAAGTTAATAATGATTATGGAACATTTTCGAGTTTCTTCAGTTCCTAAGAGACAAACCAGGTGTAAAAGCTGTCTTCTGAACTAATGTATCATGCTACTTTTTCATACAGAGAACTAAAGAACACAGCTATAAACACACCTAAGCTTGCAAAGTAGGGCTATACAACATGGGTAAACAGTGAGTTGTCACTAATTTGGTATAGTGCCCTATCTTACATGGGAATATCAGATACTGCACCCAAGACACTGATTTCAATTCCAGACTCACTTCATCCACTTTCACCTGTACCCACCATGCAAAATAGAGAAAAAAAAAAAAAAAAAAAACAATATAAACTATCTCTGTACTTGTCAGGATTTCTTTAGAATATAAGTATGGCTGAAATTGTGGAGAAGAGAATAATATCTACAGTCTAGTAAACCTGGGTAAAGCAATTGCTGGTTTTCTAAATAGGACATGATTTCAAGTAGTAAAGCAAAACAATCCCCTTGGTTTTCCACAAAACGTCAACTGAATAGGCAACACGAGAAATTAGAGCCTGGGCTAGTTAGCCTCCTTTATAAAATATTCATTAAGATTTTAAGTGCCCATGATAGATTTCTTTGTTAGCATTTTCATTATCCTTTCTTTATGGTCATTCTTCATTCAATTTTCAATCTATGTGACAGTACTTGCAGCTAAGGTAATTTGAATTAAAATTTCAAGAAGATCTTTTGTATGTGTGTTTGTGAATTGCCACCAACTTGTTTTATTATAATCAAGATATTTTCCATCCACTCCATTCCTTTATCCACTAATTTACTGAGTTTATCAAAAAAAGCAATCAAGTTAGTCTGGCATAACATGTTCTTTATAAATTTAGCATGGCCCCAGAGAATGTAATCTGCTATTTATTAACAAAGCAAGCAACAGAAGCACAAGCTTTATTTTACTTACTTATTTATTTATTTTTGGAAACCACACTCCTCCAGGGGACTGTTGCAGAAACTGATTCCTTGTTTGAAAAAAGAATTCAAGGTCTGTTCTTTATAAAGTGGTAGGGCCCCTGAGGCAAGGGCTGAGTTTCTTGAAACTCACATAGAAGTCTTAATTTTTGAAATTGGATGGATTTACAAGGGAATATACCCCTGATGTGAAGTCAAGGGCCCTGACATGTCACGGACACTGCATCTGAAATTTTGTAAGCTGGTAAGAGCTGAGGCTCACAGTCTGAGCCACAGCTCCCAGTTGGTCTTACTGGAACTCTAGAGCCTAGAAAGGGTCTGCCATCTGTCACACTTTTTGAGTATAAATCTTTTAATTGGTTTCATCATATTTTTTTTTTCCTATTTAGCTAATTATATCTTTAAAAAAATCTCATTTTGTTAAGTAAATTTTGAAACCCCCCTTTGTTTATATTAGAATAAGGAAGGACTTAATTACATAAATGCAAATAAATAAAATATTTTGAAAACTCCTGATAAATCAAATAGGTTTATATGTAGATTAAATGAAATTGTTCATATGAAAAAGCCTGTAAAATTTAAGTATCATTTCTCTAAATTTATCCAGTAGACAGATTATTTGTTTAAAATGCAGAATTCCACTTGCATAGGTTTTGATTTAACAAGTTAACAAATGGTAATCTTTCTTTTATAAAGACATCTCTTGAGGTGAATTCCATATTGATGATCTTAAAGCTACACTTTTAGGGAAAACAACAACAACAATAAACTTGTTTAAAGTACTATTAAATTGAAAGGAAATGTTAATATTGATCATTTAATTTTAATTTTAGTATGACCAATTCTAAATACCATTCGTTGTGTTCACTCAATGCATACATATATATCCTGGTATATGTCAATATATCACACATACACACAGACCATATCTTTCCTTCTGTTGTGGTAATGTAATTGCCAACATTTATAAAGAGTCCAGGGCACCATGCCTGACAGTGATGCACATTTCCACTATCATTTCTTTTTTGGTCAGAACCCAGTCATATGACCCCAACCTAATTTCAATGAAGAAGGATACATAACCTTTCTATGAGCCTGGGGAAAAAATTGGTGAGTAATTCTTCCCATTGTCCAGCAATGTCCTGAAATGAAGCAGATCTATATATACCTGAAAGTAAGATATAATTCCCACCCTGAGTCTGAAGGGAAACAGAAGAGTTACATAGAATATTATCTTTGCAACAACCTATAGAGACAATTTAGTCTAATTTCAACATTTTAAGAATGAGTATAGAAAAATATTGAAATTTAGGAATTTAACTTTTTCAAGATGTCTACTTTGAATGAGTGTATAATTAAATATTTTTAGTCAAAGGATTTAGATATTTGTTTTCTTGTTTTTGTTTGTTTTTTAACTCTGTTATATGAATTGATTATTTATCCATAATAAACTCCACTATGCTAACAGTGGTTTACAGATGAAAGAGCTCCAAGACATGAATCATCACTAAAAAGGAGTACTTAAAGAATTTCAAAGGCAAGAGAGGAGGTCCAAACAAACAAAAAAACAACACTACAGGAATCTGAAACCTCCAGCACCTATAGCAACATCAAACATTAAATACAGTGCAAACCTTGCAAAAACAAAAGCAAATGAACAAAGAAAAACTGTGTAAAAAAATAAAGCTATCATCATAACCAGATCCAGATAGGATACATGTTATAGGCAGCAAAGGGGAAGAACAGAGGATTCTGTTCTATGGCTGCTACACTAAATGTGAAACAGTAATCATATTTAAAGGTAGGCTTAGATTAGTTAAAACTATATATTGTAAACTTTACCGCCATTTGTTGAAGAGACTTTTTCCCATTGGATATTATTTCCTGTTTTGTCAAAGGTAAATTGACCATATAGCTCTGGGTTCACTTCTGGATTTTCTATTCTGTTCTGTTGAGCTATCAGTTTATTTTTGTGCCAGTACCATACTGTTTTGATCACTACAGCTTTGTAATATAACTTGAAGCCTGGAATTCAACTGATGAATGGATAAAGAAGATATATCTTTTTATTTTTTTTGAAGGATGAGTAGATGTTTAATAGGCAAAGAACAGTCTTTCAGCCAAAATAGATGCTCAATGTTTCTTGAATAAATAAATAGGAGTACAATATCCTCAATATTATATTGTATTTACCCATAATCTCTGGGCCATTTAAATAGTATTTTTGAACATGTTTTGTTAATCATCTTAAATACTTCTCAGTAGATGTAGTTTACATTAAAATAAATGAAATGCATAATCTGTGTAGTGACTACTGATGAATTTTCAGTTTGTAGCCAAATCAGAAAGTCTTGTTTTTTAGGAACCACTATAAAGTTTTGTATTCCCCCATTCTGAGTATGTATGTTCAGTTGCCTTTTGGGTACCATAATGCAGAACTGTGCTTTTTCTTATCTTCTTTCTCCTATTCTTAGTTGTAGCTCATTATTCCAGCTTGTTAAACACTCTGAATCTTGATTCTAACATCCAACATATTAGCTATAACTCTCAGCTTTATATCATCCCCAAATTTGATAAGCATGCCATCTGCATCTTTATCGAAGTTGCTAATCAAAATGTTGAGCAAAAAGGACCAAGAATTTTCCCCTCAGCATTCAGCCAGAGCTGCTGCAGTGGGAGGGTTCAGCAGGTCTTCCATTTTTATCAGAGCAGGAGAGATAAAGTGATACCTAGACAAACAAAAACTAAAGGAGTTTGTGCTCACCAAACCAACTTTGCAAGAAATTTTAAGAGGGACTCTTTAAGTGGAGAAAAAAAGAACAAAAGCAACAAAGACTAGAAAGGACCAGAGAACATCACCAGAAATATCAACTCTACAAGGAACACAATGACACTAAATACATATCTTTCAGTAATCACTCTGAATGTAAATGGACTAAACGCTCCAATCAAAAGACATAGGCTAAAAAACAAGATAAAAAACAAAATCTGTCTAAATCTCCCTAAATACTTGTTTTAGATCTAAAGACATCTGCAGATTGAAAGTGAGGGGGTAGAGAACCATCTACCATGCTACTGGACATTAATAGAAAGCTGGAGTAGCCATACTTATATCAAACAAACTAGATTTTAAAACAAAGACTATAACAAGAGAGGAAGAAGGGCATTCTATCATAATCAAGGGATCTATCCATCAAGATCTAACAATATAAATATTTATGCCCCCAACTTGGGAGTGCTCAAATACATAAAGCAATTAATGATAAGCATAAAGAAATTCACTGACAATAATACAATAATAGGAGGGGACTTTAGCACCCTACTTACAGCAATGGACAGATCATCTAAGCAGAAAATTAACAAGGAAACAATGGTTTTGAATGACACACTGAGCTGGACATACTTAACAGATATATTCAGAACATTTCATCCTAAAACAGCAGAGTACACATTCTTTAAAGTGAAAATGGAAGTTTTCTAGAATAGATTACATACTGGGTCACAAATCAGCCCTCAACAGGTACAAAAATTTCAAGATTGTGTGTATTTTCAGACCACAACATTATGAAACTTGAAGTCAACTACAAAAAGAAATTTGGAAAGACCTCAAATATGTGGAGGTTAAAGAACATCCTACAAAAGACTGAATGGGTAAAAATACACAGAAGCAAATGAAAATGAAAACACAACAGCTTTGGGATGCAGTAAAGGCAGTCCTAAGAGGGAAGTATATTGCAATACAGGTCTTCCTCAAGAAGCAAGAAAAGTCTCAAATACACAACCTAACCTTACACCTAAAGGAGTTAGAAAAGGAACAGCAAATAAAGCCTAAAGCCAGCAAAAGAAGGGAAGTAAGAATCTGTTTCTGGGTTTGCCTCTCTTTCTCTTTATTCCTTATGCTCATTTGTTTTGTTTCTTAAATTCCATTATGTGTGAAATCACATGACATTTGTCTTTCTCTGACAGACTTATTTCATTTAGCATAATACTCTCTAGCTCCGTCCACATCGTGGCAAATGGCAGGATTTCTTTCTTTTTTATGGCTGAACAATATTCCAGCATGTGTGTGTGTGTGTGTGTGTGTTTGTATTAATGGGCATGAACTCCTTTAGTTTTTGTTTGTCTGGGAATCACTTTATCTCTCCTTCTATCCTGAATGACAGCCCTGCTGGATAAAGAATTCTTGGCTGCATGTTTTTCCCATCCTGCACATTGAATATATCCTGCCACTCTCTTCTGGCCTGCCAAGTTTCTGTGGACATATCTACTGCAAATCTAATCTGTCTTCCCTTGTAAGTTAAGGACTTTTCTTTTTCTTGCTGTTTTCAGGATTCTTTCCTTGTCTGTGCATTTTGTGAATTTGACTATGAAATGCCTTGGCGATGTCTGGCTTTTTTGAATTTAATAGGAGTTTTTGGTGCTTCTTGGATTTTGATGTCTGTGTCCTTCCCCAGATTAGGGAAGTTTTCAGCTATAATTTATTTGAATAAAACTTCTGCCCTTTTTTTTCCCCTTTATCTTCACCTCTGGGACTCTATTGATATGGCTGTTATTACATTTTAATAAGTTGCTGAGTTGCATAAGTCTACCTTCATATCATTACCTTTTTTTCCTTCTTCTTTTTAGCTTCATTATTTTCCATAATTTTACCTCCTATATCACTGATTTGCTCCCCTATTTCATCCATCCTCATTTTTATTGCATCCATTTGGCTTTGCATCTTGGTTATAGCATTTTTTTTATTTCATCCTGTGTTTTAGCTCTTTTATCTCTGCATTAAGGTATTCTCTAGTATGTTTTATGCTTCTTTCAAGCCCAGCTAGCATCTTTATAATTGTTTTAAATTCTAGTTCACACATCTTATTTATATCTGTGTTGATTAAATCCCTGGCTATGAGTCCTACTTCTTGTTCTTTCTTTTGGAATGAATTTCTCGAACTCATCCAGAAAAGAAAAGAAGAAAGGAAAAAGAAAAGAAAGGGGAAAAAAAAAAAAAAAAAGACCCTTGGTGTGTTTTGGTCTGCTTGTTAAAAGAATCTAGATCCAAAATTAAAATAAAATAAATTAATTAAATAAATGAAAATAAACACAAATTTAAAAAATATAATTTTTTAAAAATAAGAAAAAGGAATTAAAAATAAAATAAATGAAAAATATAAAAAATAAAGAAAATTAAAAAGGAAGCTAGAGCCTAGTGCCTCTACAGCTGAAGCTTTGAAGCACTGTATGATCAGTAGACATGGTGCCGGTGAGTTGTTTGAGCTGGTCTTCTTGGGGAGGGGCTTGTTGCGCTGATTCTCAGGTGGACCTGCGTTAGTGGAAATGTGTCTATAGTTTGCAGGGGGGCAGGGCTTGGTGTAAGCAGCTCTGGCCTCCACTAGGTAGTGCTGTTAGGCTCCCTAAAGTCTTTCAGTGCTCCTGGGTGGGATGAGTATAGCCCAGAGCTGAAAGTTCCTGACCCCCACTCTTGAGTGAGCCCTCACAGAAGAGCAATCAATCACTCCTTTTGTGTCCCCTGTTTCTGTCACAACCCTGTGTTCACCCTGCCTGTGTCCAAGCTTTTTTATCTCAGGTGCACAACTGAATTTCAAAACTCGAAATTTTAGGGACTCCTGTGGCACAGACCCACGCTGTTCCTTCAGGGGAGAGTCTCACTGCGTTTTTGCCATTTGCCAGCCCGTCCCAGGAAAGTGGTTGCAGGACCATGACGCAGTTTGCAGTTTATGGCAAAACAGAGCAGAAATCACGTTCTCAGATGGCTTCACTGTTCCTATGCCTAAGAACAGTGTTGTGCATTGGCGTCTCCCATTCTTCTTGCAACCCAGGGGATTTTCAGACCTTGCTGTCACTCCTGGCACTCTGCCCCGTCTCACCACCTGAGCATCATTAAGCCAGGAATTGCCCCCATGGTAGCGGAATTCCAAAAGTTTGGATTTTATCCTCCATTGCTTAAAATACTTCACAATAGCCTCCATAAGCAGAGCTCCCTCCCTGCCACCATACCCATGGCTATATTTCCTTCAAGTCAACTTTCTGCACCTCCTACCATCCAAAAGGTGGTCACTTTCCTACTTGTAGACTTGCAGTATTTGCTCTCTCAGAACAAACCAAAAAAAAAAAAAAAAAAAAGATTGATTTCTTGGGTGTTCAGAATAATTTGCTAACTATCTAGCTGGTGTTGGACGGATGAGACAAGCTTTGGGTCTCACATCTTAACTCTTCCTAAGAAACATACTCTTTATTACAGAGAATATACTGATGGTTACCAGAGGGGAGGTGGGTAGTGGGATGGATTTTTTTTTTTTTTTTTTTTTAGTGGGATGGATTAAAAAGGTGCTGGGGATTAAGGAGTGCACTTGTGATGAGCACGGGGTGATATATGGAAGTGCTGAGTCACTATATTGTACACCTGAAATTAATGTAACACTGTATGTTAACTAACTGGAATTAAAATAAGAACCTAAAAAACCCTCTATGTTGTCCATCATATAGCGATCACCAAAAAAATAAAATAAATTAAAGAAGTATAGTTAATAGATCAAGAGAGAAGCTAAAATGAAATCACATTAAATGTAATTTCAATGAAAGAAGGCAGGAAAAGAAGGGAGAATAAACTAATGCATACAATTAGAAAACAATTAGAAACATTATAGATATTAATCTAACTATAGCAAAAATAACTTTAAATACAAATAGTTTTAAAACAAAAATTCAAAGACAGAGCATGTAAAGCTAGATTAGAAAAACAAAACAAGATTCAAGTAAAAACCCATTTTGAATGTAAAGACTCAGATAAGGTAAAAATAAAGGTATGGAGAAAGATATACCATGTGTACCTCAATTAAACAGTAGCTGGTGTACCCTAATTTCAGAAAATAAGCAGACTTCAGAACAAAGAAGATCATGAAAGATAAAAAGAGGCTTTGCATGATAATAAAGGGGTCAAATCTCTAAGAGGACATAATGAGTCTAGGTGTGTATGCGTAACAGCAGGATACATATTTTTCTCAATCTTACATGGAATACCCACCAAGATAAAGCACACTCTATGCCACAAAACACATCTGAACAAATTCAAAATAACAGAAGTCATACAAAGTATGTTCTCAGACCACAATGGAATTAAACAAGAAATCTACAAAAGAAAGATAGATGAAAAAACCCTCAAATATTTGGAAATTTAACACACTTCTAAATAACAAAAGACACAAATTACTCATGTTAAAATGAAAAATGGGTCATAACTACTCATACCTTAGACATGAAAACAATTAAAAAAGAATACTATGAGCAACTCTGTGTTCACAAATTTTATAATTTAGTTTAAATGGACCCATTCCTTGACCCAGTCTACTAAAACTCACATGACGGAGAGATACATAAATAATGGAGAGATATTTCATGTTCATGCATTGGGAAACTCAGTACTGTTAAGATGTCAGTTCTTCCCCAGTTCACATATAGATTCAATAAATTCTCAATTAAAATGGCAGCAAGAGATTTTGTAGACGTTAACAAAGTGATTCTAAAATTTATATGAAAAGTCAAAATCCTACAACAGACAAAAAATACTGAAAAAGAAAACCTAAGTTGGAGGACTCATATTATACAATGCAAGACTTGTTATAAATATACAGTAATCAAGGCAGTATGGTATTGTTGAAAGAAAAAAACATATTAACAGAACAAAATAAGAAACCTACAAATACACCAACACAAATATAATCAACTGATTTTATTTCATCAACTAATTTTTGACAAAAGCATGTTCTATCTATCCTTCCCTCATTTCCTTCCTTCTTTTCTTTTTCTGTCTCTTCTAAATTTTCATTATTCCTACTATTATTCCTACTTCTGTTACTAGTACTACTACTGCTGCTATTATTACTTTTAAGTAATTTATACGTAAAGAAGTCTAATTGGATATAATTATGATTTTTGAAAAAAATTTCACATAGGAAATGCATATTTTATAAATTAAAAATTCTTTAAATATCTATGAATTTTCAGTGTGGAGAGACCATGAGAAAATTAAAAGTATTATGTTGCATATTTGAATTCAAAACAATCAGTTACAGATAGAAGAAAACTGGTTAAAATTCTCAACCTATTAAACTGCTGCTTTTGAAGACAGAAGATTATTGTATTTATGCTTAAATACTTAGAGATTATCACAATACCTAGTGAATAGTTTGGCTGAATAAATGTTAAATAAAAAAGTGAAAACAGTTAAATAACTAAAGATTTTTAGAATTAATTTAGCTTTTCAGTTATGTGTAATTGTTTACCCTTGTTATTCTGTTTTGGAAATTTACAGTATTCATCATCACGTTAGATTTATATCCTTTTATAAGCGTTAGTTTAGACTAAGATAGCGTCCCTTTCTGAGGATATTTTGTGTTTTATTAAGTGCTTTCTCATCGTACATTTTCTCTTATTATTATTTTAATAAATTGTGACATTATTGGTTCCCTCTCCATTTTATAGATGAGGAATTAGAAGCTGAGAGGACTTAAATGGTCTTCAAATCCAAATAGCTACTGTCTTTGTCCAACTAGGTTGCTGCCATAACAGAATACCATAGATTGTGTGGCTTAAACAACAGAAATTTATTCCCTCAGTTCTAGAGTCTGCAGAGTCCAAGATCAAAATGCAGAAAGATTCGGTGTCGGGAGAGTGCCACTTACTGGTTCATAGAGGGCTGTTTCTAACTATGTCCTCTCCGTAGTGGAAGGCATGGGGGAGTTCTCTGAGATCTCTCTTATAAGGACACTAATTCCATGCATGAGAACTCCACCCTCATGACCTAATCACTTCCCAAAGTCACCAGCTCCAAATACCATCTCATTGGGGATTAAGTTACAACATAGTAAATTTTAAGCGATCACAAACATTCAGTCTATAGCAGGTACATTGCATAAGATTAGATTTATGTTTTCTGACCTTACTAAGGTTCTTTGGGCTAAGCCAAAATATATTCCAACTAAGCTTGAGGATATTTCTTTGGTTAGGATGATAAACATCTGTAGAAAGAAAACCAAACAAATCATCAACCTTTCAAATGTCAAGCCTGGCATATATCCTGACTTCTGGTTTAGATCAAATTCATCATGAGAAGATAGTTTGTCCTTTTATCTAAATTCTGAGTTTTTCTATCACCTGCTATTTTGCATGGATGAATTACTTCCAAGAACACACCGTATCTATCATAGATACCACTTTTTATAGGCTGCCTGAGGTATTCAGCACTCTAATGACTTTACACCAAATAGAAAACAGACATAATAACATTAGAAACAGATTTTTTCCTATATGATCTTTTGATTAAATCAGAGGCAATGATATTATCGTGCTTTCTTTAAAAACAGTTTTTTAAAATTAAGTAGATGTATTTCTTTTTTAAAGAAATCCCACTCTAATACCAAATCTTTTGTGTCATTTCCAATGAACTCTTTGGTACCAGTTGCATCACCATAACTGCATTATGTTTTGTTTTTATTATGTTATACAGATGATTTAAAATCAATTATTTTATGCTAGTCTAATTATTAAATCAGGTGGGCATCATGTAACATTATAATGCATTTTATGTGTGTCAGTAGAAAAGAATACTATAAAATAGTAACTTAAAAACTGTATTTTTTTTACATAATGTTTTTCAACACCACCAAATGCTGTACTCTCAAAGGCAGCCATACAGATTTTCAAACAAATCAAATACAATATAAAATTTCAGTACTCTTCATGGAATTTAAGGCACCATAGTGACACAAATCATGTGGCACATTTCAAATCAACTTGAATATATGGCCAGATGGAACATTTGGGGAAATAAAAACCAAACAGTGACTGATTTTTAGCCATTTTCTTACTTTCCAGAATTTACTCAAATCCCAGAGAACACATATAATGATAAATACTTTTTTTTTACTCAAAATATCCTCTACATGAAATTATGAACTAGTAGACTTCCTAAGAAATATCAAAGGCTCCATTATCTTGCTGAGTTTGAGAGCTGTCAGTAAAATCATTTCTACTTAAAGCCACAGAAAAGAGAAGGAAGGAAGGAAGGGTGGGAGAGAGGGAGGGAGGGAGGAAAGGTGCGCTCTTCCAAAGGCAAACTTAGTGTCAAATATCTTTGGAATATCCTTTGTGTTAGAGCTACAACCACATTCCTGTGCCAATTTAGAGCTCCAGTTACTCCAAGATTATATAGTGAAATTTTACACATCACAACTAAAATGTGGAAAAAACCAGATAATCACTCTCATCTTGTTCTACATCCCCAGTCTTTTTTCTAGTACTAGATGATAGGGAAAGTGTAGACATACTTAAAATTGCAGATAGTTCTGTCTTACAATTTATTTTACTTCTTATTCATTCTTATCCCATTTATTTATTTACTGAATCATTTAGTCAATTATTTATTTACATCACTATTGATACATCATAGGTAATTATTTATTATCTCTTTATCATCTAATACCATCACTATTTATGTTATTGCTCACTTTTTTCTCCAGCTGTGCTTATTAGGAACTCTTTCAGGTTGGCTCCTGTGTCCTTATTGTTTTTAATGGCAATACAAGAATATGCAGGCATATGCTTAGTTTATATTTCCCTTGCCCCAAGTCTAAAATCAACATTTTTAAAAAGGGGTGTTTGTTTCTTTTATTAGGAAATGGTGTTTAGAAGCCATGATCTAGATACAAGATGTGCTCATTGCTTCTGGGTTGTCACTGATTCTAGGCCCTCCAAGAGAATGGAGTTAGGGAAAATATATACATACACATGTATCTATAAGCACATATATTGATTTTTGTTTTCTTACCTGTCTATTTATCTATTAAATAAATATAATTTCATACTGATATATATAACTCTAATTCATAAGCACAGAATTCATTCTAACATTTCCCTTACTTATTTGTAATGTCCTTCTTTGACAGTGAGAAATCTAGCACTCAATAGCGACACTATACTATATATATATATATAATTTATTTATTTATTTTTAAGTAGGCTCCATGCCCAAAGTGGGGCTTGATACTCATGACCCTAAGATCAAGAATCTTGTGGTCTACTGACTGAGCCAGCTAGGTGCCTTCAAATAGATGCTTTTTTTTTTTTTAAAGTATTCTTCATTGCTTTAAATATGACATCTATGTGTAATATAATTAGATATATTTTTCACAATCTCCTTATATTCTGGGTGCCACCCCAAACCTGGTCAAAATTTTTTCAGCTCTAGAAGCATTTTATGTAGATTTAGTAAGGTAGATTTTCCATAGTTCAACATGATATCTGCAGATAGAGACAGTTTGTATTCTTCTTTTCTAATCTGTATGTGTTTTTCCTTTTTCTTGCCTTACTGCACTGCTAGGATTTCCAATGTGGTGCTGAGTAGGAGAAGTGAGAAAATTTCCTTGCCTTGTTACCAAACTTAGAAGAAAAGCATCTAATTTCTCACCACTTAATATGATGTTGGTTGGAGGTGTGCTTTGTTCAATTTTTCATATTTTTATATGCCTACAATCATCTTCCCCTTCCTTCTCCTTCTCCACCTCCTCCTCTTCTTTTTTATTTTTAAGTTTGGACCTATGTATAGGGAAGTAGATACTATTTATTTAATCTTTATATATAAGCACATCTTCCTTTCTGCTTGGCTTTGGTGCATGTATTTGTGTGTTAATCTACTCATGGATTAGACTAGGTTTGATGTTTTTATTGACATTGAGAACAGGGAGGAGCCTCTGTGCTGTTTTCTACTGAGCTCTTGATGACTCGACCAGAATTCCCTTTTAAAAGGAAATATCAAAAGGCAATAAAAAAATACGAGCATGACACTTAGATTTTTCCATTAAGAGGTGGAGTCTGTTTTCCTTAAACTTGAATCTGGACTAGGCTTTCTACTTGCTTTGGCCAATAGAAAGACAAAAAGATGGTCTCTTGAGATCTTGGAATTTCTACTCTTTATGCTCATAGAAACTTCATCCACCATTACGTACATGAATTCAGGCTAGTTTGCTATAAGATGTGAGACATATGACCCAGTCCCCCTGTGCCCTGGCCAGTAGTCAGTCCCTTGCCAGCCAACTGTCAGATATATGAATGAGACTTTTGACCACTGGCTGAAGACAAATGCATGAGTCAATCCAGCCAAAACCAGCAGAAAAAACTGTCCAACTATTCACAGCCAAATTGCCAATCGTAGAATTGACCACAGGGATGGATGGTAGATGCAAAAAAATCCTTCCATCTCCTCCCTTTTCTTCTATTTGCAACTTTCAGAAGTAGAAGGACTTTATGCCTGCCATTAGATTATAAATCTGTTATATCTTCTTCTTCCCTAGTGTGTGGCTCTTTTATCTTGATTAATAAGAGAAAATTTCATAATATTAAAAACTCTGTTATTTATCCAGAGTTTGCTTTCAAGACAATTGATTCACTGTCGACAAATCTGTCTACAAAATTTAAAATTCAGAATTAGCAATGAACCATTTATTTGAGCTTGATGCCCCAAAGCAGTAAAAATATTGATCTCAATATGCAGAGAAATCTGGAAATATATGGACTAATGATCCAAGAAGCATTGATTCAATATTACATAGTATTATGTATTTTATCATTTACTAACCACAGTGATTCCTTTCAATCTTTTCCAGTTATACCCATCACTAATCCCTGACTTGCCATTCTACTTTCTTCTAACTTGATCTTAACTTAGCCTGTTGCAGAGATTTCTTCCTATAAAGTCTTGGTTTCACAATATCTGAAATGATTTATAGTTACCACAGACTTATTGCCTATTATATTTTCTCCATTTATAATCAACACTTCTTTACACCAAATATTTGGAATCTTTTATTATTGCTTTTGTTCTACTTGCTAGAAACTCCTGGAGTAGAATGTATTTTGTGTTATTTAAAAAGGTAAGTGAAAGGAGAACAGGGAGTTAACTTTTCAGTACTTTATCAAGGGAGCATACTTTCCAGATATCTACTCAGTTTCTGCAATGTTTCCTTTAAAATGTTTCCTTTAAAAGTCCCATACTAACTTTAGGGTAAAGTCACACTACTTATTTTGTGGGCCCTATAGTATTGGGCTGCTGACAGACTAATATAAATAAATCACATCTCATTCCATTAAGCCCTCAAATTTACTTTCACTCCTTGACACATACAGAAAGAGGCACTACTGTCCTGTAGTGCTATTACCTGCCTTGTCTTATTTGACAAAGTCTAAATATATTTTCAAGATATATTTGGTCACTCTTCTCTTTGACCTCCTCAGGTGCCCTATAAAGTATTTATTTCTGTGATATTAAAATATTTGTACATAGCTCTATAAGCTCATAGTGTGTGGCATGGTGATTGTCCATTCCCATGTTATACTCATTCAAAGACAGAGGCCTTGTCATATTGTTCTTAATTTGGATAGTAACTGGAACACTGTAGTTACATTATTTATCAAGTTACAAGAACCAAGATATCATGACTATCTTGTTTTTGGCCCTCTTTCCTTATCCAAGAGAGATCTTGATGCCTAATAAAAAATCAGTGAATACATGATGAGTGAGTTAGCCTGTGCATTCTGCATGTAAATAATGAAAAAAACATAGAAAATGCAGCCCTTGATTCATGGAGCTGATGGATCATTGATGAAGAACAGATATCAAAAAAGAATGTGCCTATACAATATAAAAACAGAATTTTAATTAGAAAGCTGAAGAGAAAAATGTATTGAGTTCCATTTTCAAAAGAGCTATCCAAATATAGCATATGTTAGCTCAGTAATATTTGGGCAATACCAAACACAATATTCTAGTGAAGTATAAACAAAATAAAAATATAAACACTCATCAATTTAGATAGAACTATATATAATAGGGCTAAGACATATTATCTTAAAAAAGTTCCCCCAAATTTTAATTCATGGAGAACAAATATTGAGGTTATAGCACATTAAGTGCTGAGTTCATCTTTATCACAGAGTGAATTTTGGCAACATCTTCTCTCTTTACATGCATATATGTTTATGGCTAAAGACTGATCAGAGTGTGCTGTGTTTGGCAGTAGAGAATTATTATTAATCTCAAGGAGTAGAGTCATTATGTATAGTTCTTATAATTATTTGTTAAAGCCAATTCTTTTTAAAAAATTTTTTTATTGTTATGTTAATCACCATATATTACATCATTAGTTTTTGATGTAGTGTTCCATGATTCATTGTTTTTGCATAACACCTAGTGCTCCATGCAAAACGTGCCCTCTTTAATACCCATCACCAGGCTAATCCATCCTCCCACCCCCTTCCCCTCTAGAACCCTCAGTCTGTTTTTCAGAGTCCACCGTCTCTCATGGTTCATCCCCCCCTCCGATTTCCGCACCCTTTATTCTTCCCCTCCTGCTATCTTCTTCTTCTTTTTTTCTGAACAGATATTGCATTATTTGTTTCAGAGGTACAGATCTGTGATTCAACAGTCTTACACAATTCACAGTGCTCACCATAGCACATGCCCTCCCCAGTGTCTATCACCCAGCCACCGCATCCCTCCCACAAAACCCAACACTCCAGCAACCCTCAGTTTGTTTCCTGAGATTAAGAATTCCTCATATCAGTGAGGTCATATAATACATGTCTTTCTCTGATTGACTTATTTCGCTCAGCATGACACCCTCCAGTTCCATCCACGTTGTTGCAAATGGCAAGATCTCATTCCTTTTGATGGCTGCAAAATATTCCATTGTATATATATACCACATCTTTATCCATTCATCTGTCAATGGACATCTTGGCTCTTTGCACAGTTTGGCTATTGTGGACATTGCTGCTATAAACATCGGGGTGCACGTACCCCATTGGGTCCCTACATTTGTATCTTTGGGGTAAATACCTAGTAGTGCAATTGCTGGATCATATGGTAGCTCTATTTTCAACTTTTTGAGGAACCTCCATACAGTTTTCCAGAGTGGCTGCACCAGCTTGCATTCCCACCAACAGTGTAGGAGGGTTCCCCTTTCTCCACATCCCCGCCGACATCCGTCGTTTCCTGACATGGTAATTTTAGCCATTCTGACTGGTGTGAGGTGGTATCTCACTGAGGTTTTGATTTGGATTTCCCTGATGCCAAGCGATGTTGAGCACTTTTTCATGTGTCTGCTGGCCATTTGGATGTCTTCTTTGGAAAAATGTCTGTTCATGTCTTCTGCCCATTTCTTGATTGGATTATTTGTTCTTTGGGTGTTGAGTTTGATAAGTTCTGTATAGATCTTGGATACTAGTCCTTTATCTGATATGTCATTTGCAAATATCTTCTCCGATTCTGTCGGTTGTCTTTTGATTTTTTTGACTGTTTCTTTTGCTGTGCAAAAGCTTTTTATCTTTTTTTTTTTTTTTAAAGATTTTATTTATTTGACAGAGAGAGATACACAGCGAGAGAGGGAACACAAGCAGGGGGAGTGGGAGAGGGAGAAGCAGGCCTCCCGCAGAGCAGGGAGCCCAATGCGGGGCTCGATCCCAGGACTCTGGGATCATGATCTGAGCCGAAGGCAGACGCTTAATGACTGAGCCACCCAGGGATCACCAAAAGCTTTCTACCTTGATGAAGTCCCAATAGTTCATTTTTACCCTTGCTTCCCTTGCCTTTCGTGATGTTTCTAGGAAGAAGTTGCTGCAGCTCAGGTTGAAGAGGTTGCTGCCTGTGTTCTCCTTTAGGATTTTGATGGACTCCTGTCTCACACTGAGGTCTTTCAACCATTTGGAGTCTATTTTTGTGTGTGGTGTAAGGAAATGGTCCAGTTTCATTCTTCTGCATGTGGCTGTCCAATTTTCCCAATGCCATTTGTTGAAGAGACTGTCTTTTTTCCTTTGGACATTCTTTCCTGCTCTGTCAAAGATGAGTTGACCATAGAGTTGAGGGTCCATTTCTGGGCTCTCTATTCTGTTCCATTGATCTATGTGTCTGTTTTTGTGCCAGTACCATACTGTCTTGAGGATGACAGCTTTGTAATAGAGCTGGAAGTCCAGAATTGTGATGCCACCAGCTTTGCTTTTCTTTTTCAACATTCCTCTAGCTATTCGGGGTCTTTTCTGGTTCCATACAAATTTTAGGATTATTTGTTCCATTTCTTTGAAAAAAGTGGATGGTATTTTGATGGGGATTGCATTGAATGTGTAGACTGCTCTAGGTAGCATTGACATCTTCACAATATTTGTTCTTCCAGTCCATGAGCAAGGAACGTTTTTCCATTTCTTTGTGTCTTCCTCAATTTCTTTCATGAGTATTTTATAGTTTTCTGAGTACAGATCCTTTGCCTCTTTGGTTAGATTTATTCCTAGGTATCTTATGGTTTTGGGTGCAATTGTAAATGGGATTGACTCTTTAATTTCTTTCTTCTGTCTTGTTGTTGCTGTATAGAAATGCCACTGACTTCTGTGCATTGATTTTATATCCTGCCACTTGACTGAATTCCTGTATGAGTTCTAGCAGTTTTGGGGTGGAGTCTTTGGGGTTTTCCATATAAAGTATCATATCATCTGCAAAGAGTGAGAGTTTGACTTCTTCTTTGCCGATTCAGATGCCTTTTATTTTTTTTTTTTTGTTGTCTGATTGCTGTGGCTAAGACTTCCAATACAATGTTGAATAGCAGTGGTGATAGTGGACTTCCCTGCCACGTTCCTGACCTTAGGGGGAAAGCTCTCAGTTTTTCCCCATTGAGAATGATATTCGCTGTAGGTTTTTCATAGATGGCTTTTATGATATTGAGGTATGTACCTTCTATGCCTACACTCTGAAGAGTTTTGATCAAGAAAGGATGCTGTACATTGTCAAATGCTTTTTCTGCATCTATTGAGAGGATCATATGATTCTTGTTCTTCCTTTGTTAATGTATTGTATCACATTGATTGGTTTGCAGATGTTGAACCGACCTTGCAGCCCAGGGATAAATCTCACTTGGTCGTGGTGAATAAGCCTTTTAAGGTACTGTTGGATCCTATTGGCTAGTATTTTGGTGAGAATTTTTGCATCCATGTTCATCAAGGATATTGGTCTGTAATTCTCCTTTTTGATGGGGTCTTTGTCTGGTTTGGGGATCAAGGTAATGGTGGCCTCATAAAACGAGTTTGGAAGTTTCCCTTCCATTTCTATTTTTTGGAACAGTTTCAGAATAGGTATTAATTCTTCTTTAAATGTTTGGTAGAATTCCCCTGGGAAGCCATCTGGCCCTGGGCTTTTGGTTTTTTTTGGGAGATTTTTGATGACTGCTTCAATTTCCTTAGTGGTTATAGGTCTGTTCAGGTTTTCTATTTCTTCCTGGTTCAGTTTTGGTAGTTGATGCATCTCTAGGAATTAATCCATTTCTTCCAGATTATCTAATTTGCTGGCATAGAGTTGCTCATAATATGTTCTTATAATTGTTTGTATTTCTTTGGTGTTGGTTGTGATCTCTCCTCTTTCATTCATGATTTTGTTGATTTGGGTCATTTTTTTTTTTCTTTTTGATAAGTCTGGCCAGGGGTTTATCAATCTTGTTCATTCTTTCAAAGAACCAGCTCCTAGTTTCGTTGATCTGTTCTACTGTTCTTTTGGTTTCTATTTCATTGATTTCTGCTCTGATCTTTATTATTTCTCTTCTCCTGCTGGGTTTAGGCTTTATTTGCTGTTTTTTCTCTAGCTCCTTTAAGTTTAGGGTTAGATTGTGTACTTGAGACCTTTCTTGTTTCTTGGGAAAGGCTTTTATTGCTATATTCTTTCCTCTTAGGACTGCCTTTGCTGCATCCCAAAGATTTTGAACAGTTGTGTTTTCATTTTCATTGGTTTCCATGAATTTTTTAAATTCTTTTTTAATTTCCTGGTTGACCCATTCATTCTTTGGTAGGATGCTCTTTACTCTCCATGTATTTGAGTTCTTTCTAACTTTCCTCTTGTGATTGAGTTCTAGTTTCAAAGCATTGTGGTCTGAAAATAGGCAGGGAATGATCCCAATCTTTTGGTACCGGTTGAGACCTAATTTATGACCTAGGATGTGATTGATTCTGGAGAATGTTCCATGGGCACTAGAGAAGAATGTGTATTCCGTTGCTTTGGGATGGAATGTTCTGAATATGTCTGTGAAGTCTATTTGGTCCAGTGTGTTATTTGAAGTCTTTATTTCCTTGTTGATCTTTTGCTTAGATGATCTGTCCATTTCAGTGAGGGGGTGTTAAAGTCCCCCACTATTATTGTATTGTTGTCAATGTGTTTCTTTGCTTTTGTTATTAATTGCCTTATATAACTGGCAGCTCCCATTTTAGGGGCATAGATATTTACAATTGTTAGATCTTGTTGGATAGACCCTTTAAGTAGGATATAATGTCCTTCCTCATCTCTTATTACAGTCTTTGGTTTAAAATCTAATTTGTCAGATATAAGGATTGCCACCCCAGCTTTCTTTTGGTGTCCGTTAGCATGGTAAATGGTTTTCCACCCCTTCACTTTCAATCTGGGGGTATCTTTGGGTCTAAAATGAGTCTCTTGCAGACAGCATATCAACAGGTCTTGTTTTTTAATCCAATCTGATAGGCTGTGTCTTTTGATTGGGGCATTTAGCCCATTTACATTCAGGGTAACTATTGAAAGATAGGAATTTAGTGCCATTGTATTGCCTGTAAGGTGACTGTTACTGTATATTGTCTGTGTTCCTTTTTGGTCTATGTTGCTTTTAGGCTCTCTCTTTCCTTAGAGGACCTCTTTCAATATTTCTTGTAGGGCTGGTTTCGTGTTTGCAATTTCCTGTAGTTTTTGTTTGTCCTGGAAGCTTTTTCCCTCTCCTTCTATTTTCAATGACAGCCTAGCTGGATATAGTATTCTTGGCTGCATATTTTTCTCATTTAGTGCTCTGAATATATCATGCCAGTCCTTTCTGGCCTACCAGGTCTTTGTGGATAGGTCTGTTGCCAATCTAATGTTTCTACCATTGTAGGTTACATATCTCTTCTCCCGAGCTGCTTTCAGGATTTTCTCTTTGTCTCTGAGACTCGTAAGTTTTACTATTAGATGTTGGGGTGTTGACCTATTTTTATTTATTTTGAGAGGGGTTCTCTTGCCTCCTGGATTTTGATGCCTGTTTCCTTCTCCAAATTAGGGAAGTTCTCTGCTATAATTTGCTCCAATATACATTCTGCCCCTCTCTCTCTTTCTTCTCTTCTGGGATCCCAATTATTCTAATGTTGTTTCGTCTTATGGTATCGCTTATCTCTCGAATTCTGCCCTCGTGATCCAGTAGTTGTTTATCTCTCTTTTTCTCAGCTTCTTTATTTTCCATCACTTGGTCTTCCATATCACTAATTCTATCTTCTGCCTCATTTATCCTAGCAGTTAGCGCCCCCATTTTTTATTGCACCTCATTAATAGCCTTTTTGATTTCTACTTGGTTAGGTTTTAGTTCTTTTATTTCTCGTACTAATGTCCGTATTGAGTAGGTCCCTGGCAGTCGGTACTACCTCTTGTTCTTTTTGTTGAGGTGATTTTTTCCGTCTTGTCATTTTGTCCAGATGAGAATAGATTAATGAGAGAACAAAATGCTAATAGTGTAACAACATCCCCAGAAAATATACTCTAAGCAAATCAGGAAAGACCTGAAGTTGGGGGAAAAGAAAGGGAATGAAAGAAAAAAGAAAAAGAAAAAAAAATAAAAAGATAAAAACAAACAAAAACAGTACAAAACAAAACAAAACAAAACAGAATATGATGAAATATGATCAGGCTGGTGCATAGATCACTGCCACACACTAGATTTCGGGTGTATTTTGGTCTGTTACAAGAAAGTGCCTCCCAAAATTTTAAAGAAAGAAAAACTTATATATGTACAAAATAAGGGTTGATATGATGAAGGGATGGAATATGACTGTAAAGATGAAAATTATAAAAAATTTTATAAAAGGAATTGATAAGAAGTTGTTTGAAAAAAGAAAGAAGAGGATTTAAAAAAAAAAGGAAAAAAAGGGAGAGAATGTGATCATGCAGGAGAGTAGAACAAAACCATACACTAGGGTATATTTTGATCTGTTAGAAGAAACTATCTCAAAATTTTAAAGAGAGAACAACTTATATATATATATATATGCCAAAAATACAGGTAACTACTATGAAGGGATAGAATATGACTCTAAAAATGAAAAATAATTTTTTTTTTTTAAAAAGGGATTGATAAGATGTTGGTTGAAAAAGGGAAAAAGAGGGCGCCTGGGTGGCTCAGTTGGTTAGGCGACTGCCTTCGGCTCAGGTCATGATCCTGGAGTCCCGGGATCGAGTCCCGCATCGGGCTCCCTGCTCGGCAGGGAGTCTGCTTCTCCCTCTGACCCTCCTCCCTCTCATGCTCTCTGTCTCTGTCTCTGTCTCAAATAAATAAATAAATAAAATCTTTAAAAAAATAAAAAAAAATAAAAAAAATAAAAAAAAAGAAAAAGGGAAAAAGAAAAATTAAAAAAAAAAAGACAGTTAAAAAAAAATTAACTTTGAAAGACTAAAGAATCATGGTAAAAAAAAGCCATGAATTCTATGTGCATTATTCCCCTAGCGCTGGAGTTCTGCTGTTCTCATTGATTGGTAAAGTTGGTCTTAGCTGGCTGCTCTCGCTGATCTTCTGGGGGAGGGGCCTGTTGCCGGGGTTCCCAAATGTCTTTGCCGGAGGTGGAATTGCCCCGCCCTTGCCAGGTCCGGGCTAAGTAATCTGCTCGGGTTTGCTCTCCGGAGCTTTTGTTCCCTGCAAGCTTTTGGTATAGCTTTGGAGGACGAGAGTGAAAACGGCGGCCTCCCAAACTCCACCCGGAGAAGCCGAGAACTCGGGGCCCCACTCCTCAGTGAGCCCCCAGAGAAAAGCAGTCAATCACTCCCGTCTCCCTGGTCTCCGGCCGCACTCCATGCTCACCTGGCCTGTGACTGAGCGTTTCTATCTCTGGCACCTGACTTGGTGTAGAGTCTCCAAACCCAGCAGATCCCTCTGGTGCGCTCCCGTGCCACTCCTCCTGGGGGAAGAAGGGGAGTCTCCCCAGATCTGCCGCTTGTTGGGTCCCTGCTGGAGGAGCCGTGGCCTGACTGTGCCGTGGATCAGGGTTTATGGCAACCCCGAGCTGAGAGCCCGTGCCTCGGCTCCGTCTCTGCAGCCGGCTTCCCTGCTCCGATACTTGGGAGCTCTGCCGCACTCAGGCACCCCTGGTCTTCCTGTGACCCGAGGGTCCTGAGACCACACTGTCCCACGAGGGTTCCACCCCCCGCTTAGCCACCGGAGTGATGTCCCTCAGCGGAGCTGACTTCTAAAAGTTCCAATTTTGAGCTCTGCTGCTCTATCACTCTCCAGAAGCGGCCGATGGAGGCCCCCTCCCCCGCCGTCTATCCTCCTGAATATCGCCTCGGATTCACTTCTCCGCATGTCCTACCTTCCAGAGAGTGGTCGCTTTTCTGTTCAGAGAGTTGTTGGTACTCTTTTCTTTGATCTCCTGTTGAGTTTGTAGGTATTCAGAATGGTTTGATCCCTATCCAGCTGAATTCCTGAGACCAGACAAAATCCAGGTCTCCTATTCCTCTGCCATCTTGCTCAGAAAAACTTAAAGCCAATTCTTCAGACAAGTATTGAACATTTGTTATGCAGAATGCACTGTTGTAAGTACTAGATATTTAGTCTTATTTAAGGAATGAAGAAATGGTGTCTAGATTTTATGTCCATCTCAGGTATGGCAGACATGAAAAATTCTAAAAACTTGGTATACTGCAAAAACATATAGTTTCCATTCCTTTGAATATAATCAGTAAGAAAAGAATAAATATCTATGAACCAAGTTTAGTTGATGGGAAGGGTAAGATGTCCACCAAACCCAGTATGGATCAGCAAAGATCTAGAGTTAAACGTGGTAGAGTTTGGTACAATAACAAAATGGAATTCAGAAGTCAGAGACCATGTGAGATGTGTGGTTATCATGGGTTGGCAAGAAGGCCAGACAAAGGAAAATATAAAACATATGTTGAGTTTCAGGTAAGAAACATGGGCTCTTTATGAAGCATTAGAACCTTTTCCTTGCAAATGTGTTCCCATTTGTTATTAACCGATTAAAACTCAAGGAAGTATCATTTATGAATATAAAGCAAAGAGAACATTATAGGTCAAACAGAAATATGATTAACATTAGCAAAATAAAAACATAGAATCTTAGAACAAATATATTAATTGCAGGTATTAGATTCTGGTGGATGCTTCTGTTCTCACCAATTGAATATAGAAATAGAAAATGCCTGTCATCTGTTCAAGCTCTTGGAACACTGCTAGGGTTCATGTGATCAAAACCCAGGATTAGCTTGCTGGATGCTGGACATGTGACTCAGTCATTCCTATAGCTTCACCTGATAGCCAGCAAACTTCAAGATGCAAAGCTACCTAGATTATTCACAATGGAACTGTGACCAAAATGCAAGGTCAGCTGAGATGAGAACTGCCCAGCTAGCCAGACCAAATTATTGAACTGCATAATCATGAGCTATGTAAAAGTTTCTTCTTTTAGCCACTGAAATTTTGGGGTAGTCTGTTATGCAATAAAAGCTGATATCTTAACCAACATAATGGGAGAGAAATTAAATCTTGACATTATTGCTCAATTCCTGAATCCTCTTTCTCTTTGATTTTTTAGCCTTTATTAATGAATAATCTCTTTTTTCTTTAATCTAGTAGAAATTGGATTTTTCTGGCAATTGCAATAGAAAAGGATCCTTGTTGATTCACCTACTAACCAATATGTATATTCCCCTTTTCTATCCCTTTGATCTATTCTATCCACTACAAATATGAACATATTACTCTACTGAATAAAATGCCTGTGGGACGCCTTATCTCTTTTTTAATATATTCCAAAGTATTTGCAGGGTCTTTCTCAATTTATGCTTTGTATAGGTCTTGACATTAATTTTGTAAGTCTTAATTAATTGCCAACACTAAGCTTCTCACACACACCCCCACCCTAGGCATGCCAACTTAATGATTGCAATTAAACACATAAAAAATTCTGCCATACCACCATACATTTGTACAGGATATTCTCTTTGCCAGAAATGTCCTTCCCCATTTGTCTTCTTTTCTAACTTATTTTTCAAGAATCATCTCCTTTAGCAATCATTTAATAAACATCATAGGATTTATAGGAGACCATTCTCTGTGCTCCGATTTGATAACAAGGTTTGATGGTGCTATAATCATAAGATACTGTGCTTCCTGAATTTCTTTCTCTCCAGGATTTGGATTAGAGCTCACTATATAGTAGGTGTTCAGTGTGCTTTGATAAATACACATAGATGTATGACCTAATAACTTTGTTCAGTGCATTTAGAATTCATTCTTTATGAGATTTAAAAATTTTAAGGTACAACTTTAGTTAATGGTTTGGTTATTCCCTTTTCCTTTCCAATGAAAATGGATAAGCAATTGTTAATAAAATTACCTAACAATTAAACTCCAAAATTATATTAAAACTTTAATCCAAATGGAAAGATATTTGGAGGATAGTCAAGGAAGCATATCTATGAAATAGAAATTGCCACCAGGCACAAGTATTAATTACTGGTATTTAAATATATTACAAGATACAAGACTCTCAAATGAGATCCAAGGGTTAATTTTTCTCTCCCTGTGGTTCCTTGAACTGTTCTCTGTATAATTGTGCTAGATGTTTCTTATTTTGCATTCTTATTTTCATATGAATCAACATCTATCCTTTGTTAATTAGGATACCCTACATTCTTCACACTTGTGGTTTTTAATAATTTTACCCAATGCTCTATGTTGATTGCATTTTTTTTTTAGCTTTACAAAATTAGACTTTTCTGAAGCCTAATATCCTTACTATCCTTATAGCGTTATGTCCTTGAAAACATTTTTTTTTTTATATGAAACTTGAGAAGCCTTTTGAGATGGTTAGATTGGTGTTAAGTGGAGGTAGCACGCATTCAAAAGTCACGGAGGGAAATTCCCTATATGGAACGTTGACATAAAATGACAAAGGACTAAGAAAATTGGCACTTTTAATGGATTTAATAAATTGACAACTTGATGATATTTTCAGCATTTAGCATATAAATTAAACTGTATTTTATACTATCTGAATGTTAAGCATATTTTCTAAAATGGGGGCTATAGTTATAAGAAACAATTCAAGTAAAGTATGTATTTTTGTCCATAAAATAGAACTTCAAATTGTTTGACTTTATCTTTTCAGAGTTTTGTTACTGTTTTTCAAATTTCCTTGGATGTGAGTAGATCCAAAGTTTCAGGAGAATACTGTCAAAAATCAGCAAAGTCTTTACTTAAAACCAAACCTTATTAGTGCAGTTAACTTATAGTTGCTGATGACTCATTGAAAGCATTGATCTTAGTCTATTTTTTTTTCTTCCATAATTTGAATCACTAAAAGAGCTCTTATCTGTATTAAATCATGAGAGCTATTTCATATTAAATTGTAAGTTTGCAGATATTGGTTTTATTTTTCGTTGGTGCTGTGTCCTCAAGCTGCCTTCCATAGCAGAGGTATCTAAAAACGCAAGTTGGGTAACACTCCGTATCTTACTTTCTCCAAATATGAAACTATTCAACAATAGCTAGGTAGCACACTGGAATCTGAACCAATAACTCTGGCCCTGTTTCCAGCAACCTAGGGAATGTTTATGATAACTCTGAGTCAGCTTCCTCGACCTGTGAAGGGAACACAGCTGTAAGAGCATGGCCCATAGTATAAGGCAGACATAGTATAGTTTTTTTTTTTTTTAAAGATTTTATTTATTTATTTGAGAGAGAGAGAATGAGAGACAGAGAGCACGAAAGGGAAGAGGGCAGAGGGAGACGCAAAACCCCAGCTGAGCAGGGAGCCCGATGCGGGACTCAATCCCAGGACTCCAGGATCATGACCTGAGCCGAAGGCAGTCGCTTAACCAACTGAGCCACCCAGGCGCCCCAGACATAGTATAGTTTAAAGAGAAACAGATAGTTAAAGAGAAACACAGCTGTCAATGCTATGAAAAATACAATGCCTTACCACATGAAAAGGGATATCAAAATTTAAATAGTAGATGGCATTTTTATCTCTCCAATGTCTGTGAATCATGCAGTATCTCTCAGTAAATTGGGAAAACAAGGGATGTAAATGTTAATGCCAAGCAGATAAAGCAGATTGTGACTTTGTAAGACATACCCCTAATTTCTGTGTTTGTTTATATATGTGTGTGTATGTGGGTATAACAACATTCGAAGATGTCATTTCTTATTTAAAAGGACTCCTTTAAGAATCAAACCATGCAATATAGTAACATTCACATAGATTTTATCACCCCAACAAGTACTGAACACACAGTTATCAGTGATATATTGTTTCTATTTGTTATAATGGTCAGTACTCAGTGCTGAAGTGAAATAAGAGAAATCAAACAATCAAGTTTAGGAGAATCAAGGCTGAAGATTCTGTCCTAAGAGGTAAACTGAAAGGTAAAAGAAAAAATAAAACTACTAAGTAACGACAAAAATGAAAACAAAAGATGACTATAGAATCATTATGTAGAGTGCTATTAGTCTAATACCAGAAACTATAAAGGATCCTATATAATATGTATATTATTATTAAAAATGACTCCAGATATTACCACATGAAGTCAAAGTCTGTTCAAAATATGAAGGTAAAATAGTTTATACTTCCACTATCACCTGTTCCTGTCAATAACTCATAGAAGAGTGGATAGTTACCTCTCCCACAGAAGTGTTGCTGTGTATTCCTAGAATCTTTCTATGTCCTCCCAGTCTAGTCCAGGCTGGCTCATTTAGAGACAAGTTAATTGAGAGAGGAGAGATCCACTCAGTTTTACAAAACTGTTTTTTGGAAAAGCTGAATCTGGAATCTATGTATATTTTTTGTCCCTTGGATACTGAATACTACAGAATAAGACTTCCATTTATAATTGGCTTTAAGAAATAATAATAACAACAATAATGTAAATGCAAATTTTATCCAAACGTATTCAGTAACATCGTAGCCCTGGACCTATTTGTTATCTTGATCTTATTATGTCTCATACTAGAATGACCTCCATAATCTTTGTGAAAAAACAAACAAACAAACAAACAAACAAAAACAACAGTTTAACCCTGTAGGAAGTGACCAGAAGTACCCATGAGCACCACATTATTTTTAACAGAAATGCCAATTTCCAGCTCACTGATTCCATACTCTATCCTTGTCCAAATTTCCAACACAGGATCTCTCCTGCCAGCTAACTACCAGCAGAATGAAAAAGTTTTAAGGCTAATTCAGAGATCATAAAACAAGATGACATTTAGCAACATACTCCAAGTAAATATTTCATTTGAAAAGAAAGGAGGTATAGACACAGGTGAATGATAATTTACTAGATGTAACATGCTGATTCATCTCTCTCCCTTCCATGCTGCAAGCTCTTACAAGTACACAGTGAGTGTTCTGAATTCCAGCAAGTGTAGAGTAGGTAAGCAGGCCGTGTCTGCAGTCAGTCTGTGAAGGTGCAAATCCCAGGGCCTATGTTTTGTACTTGTGGAAACTTGGTAATATTACTTAACCTCCCTGTGTCTTGCCTTTTCTCATCTGGGCAGTGGGGATTAGAATAAGTCTCACATCACAGATCTTTTTGAAGAACTAAAGGATTTCATAAATAAAAGCCACTTATAATCATGCCTGAAGGTCCGTAGTAAAGTCTGTATAAAACATAACTATTCTTTTATACTCCCGGAACTGTATCTCTCCATTTTTTCTCTACATACTTTCCTTAACTAAATTTTGGGTTTTATTTTTAGGTTACCTTTCTCATCTTGCACTTCCCTCATTATTATGAAAAACATGAGAGGCTGTGGCACTGGAAAACAGGTATTATGTGTAAGTTATGGATACTAGCCCCTTTATGTAGTCCAGGAGGCATTTGTTATGCACACTAACCTCCTCTTTCATGCTTGAGTCCAGGAGGCAATCAAAGAAAGAATATTGTGAGGGAAAGCAAAATCACAAAACCAGATCAACTTGACTGACTCTTCAATCTGAATGTGCCATGCAAAAGAGATAGAACTTGGTGAAAGAAATGAACATGGAACTCTTTCGTTATATAGGTCCAGCCAAGGAGAGGCGAGAGATGAGGGTGGGCTCTGAAAGCTTACCCATTCATCCCACGAGCAGACATTATGTCTCCTCAGTCCTAGCTACTCAAAACATGCTGAGCATGAGATATGGGAGTTTGTTTGGAATTAACAGTGAGTCTTTCTCATCTCAGTGCCCTTGCTCCGGACTTGTTATAGAGCCCAACACATGTTAGGAGCTCTGTGAAGGTTTGTGCAATGAATGGTGTGTATTATTAGGAATATGCTCATAAATAAAATTGACCTATTTGTACCTTGTTGCAAGCCTTTTACACTTAGTACAAGATTTAGCTGTTTGTGGTATCAAAAATACCTGCCCAATATCCAACCTCACTTCCTACTATATCTGGTTTTCATACACCACATATTTTAGTTCTCTTTCAGTAGATTTATCCTTGCCCTAGCGCCTCAAAATTCCAGGTTTTGGGTAGAAAGGAGCAAACAGCCTTAGCAGGGATACTCTTTCCCCAATTCTAGCTTCATAGAATCCAATGAAACTTAGAGTTTAAATATTCTTATTCTTTTTTCCATATATATATATGTTATTTATTGCTGCACAGCAAATTACCTCAAAACTTATTGGCCTAAAACAAATATAAACATTCATCATATCATATATCATATCATACAGATTCTGTGTATCAGAAACTGAAGTACAACTTGGCTGAGCTGAACCAGCTCCTGTCTCTTCATCTTGAACTGAAGATGAGATGTCACTTGAAGCTGCAGTTATCTGAAGGCTTGGCTGGGAATAAAGGATCTGCCTCCAAGATGGTTCACCCACATGGCTGTCAGGTTGGTGAAGGCTGTTGTCAGGAGGCCTCGATGCATTGCCATATAGACTTCTTATTCCTAATTATACCTGGAGCTTATAGTTAGTGCTCAACTCTCTACTCACAGCAGTGCCCCTTCTGGTAATCAGAGATTTTATACCCATAGTCTTCTTCATTCCTCTAGGAAGTCTTATACATGAAGCAAGTGCATATAATACAAAAAGACTAGAAGGGATTAATTTAGAATAAACATATCAAGTCTTGTAGGCACTTATTACATGCAAATCACTAATCCATAATGGAAAAAGCAGCTCATTTATTGTCCTGAAGGAGATCATATCCTGGTTGTGGAATGGAGTTTACAAACACCCTACACTCTATCTCATTGTTGGAGGAGTTCTCAGTTTCTTTCATTAGATTTAAAGCTTAAGATATTCATCTGCATTTTTAATACACAGCAATGGTCCTATAAAATTGTGGGTTTTGTAATGTAATCATTAAATATTTGTAGAGCAACTGCAACAGATATGTTTTGGACAGAGATGCATGTAAGCCAAACCAAAACCAACCAAACAAAAACAAACATACCCTGGTAGAACTTACCTCCTAGCAAGACTGTGGTCATGAGAGTGAAGATAAGAAATGACTAAACAATTAACCTCTTAAATTAGTGTGTTACAATGGGATAAGTGGTATGGAAGTAAATTCAATAAAGAACATGGTAATGTGAATCAGAAAAGCAGGAGGGAAGGAACATGTAATTTTAAATAAGATACTGTCAAGGTGGGCCTCATAGAAAAGTGACACATGAGAAAATCTTTGACACAGATGTAGTAGCCAAGGAGGTGAGGAAGAGGAAGGAGACAATATCCACATAGAGATGTTAGTGCAAAGACACTAAAAGTAGAGAGTGGCTGAAATGTTTGAGTAACATAAGAAAGGTCAATGTGGCTGGAGCAAAGTTAGCAATAGGGAGAAACAAGACCACATACAGAATGATGGGGAAGACTATACCAGCTTGCTAGGTCGTTATCCGACTTTGTCTCTAAGGGAAGTGAGAGTTATTGCTGAATTTTGAATAGAAAGATGCACGGCAGCCTACTTTATTTAAGGATACTATTAGCATTTTGGACAAAGATGGCAGAAAAGAGAACTTCACCTTCTGAAAAAGTAAAAAAATATATAAATAAATAACACAATAATTATTGTATATTTTATATATAATAATACATATAACTTATGAAATATATAACAATTATAACTATGTATGTAACTATACATAATATATAATATATGTAACATATAATATATGTAAAAAAACTTTACAATGGTGGACACCAGGCAAAAACTAATAGTGATCACTGAAAGATAGAAAACAAAAGAGGTGAGCCTACTATTGCCCCAGCGTACTGCATCAAGAGACTTTCCATGGACCAGAGGATCAGTGATCTGTGGCAAAAATTCAAGAGACCTAATATACATGTATTAGGACTTCCCAAAGAGGAGGACTATGTAGAAAGAAAGAAGAAAAAAGACAAACTTCAAACTTCCAAATTTGGTAAAAGGTATAACTCTGTGGATTTAAGAAGCACAGTAAAAAGCCAAGACATATCAAGACACAGTTATCAAGTTTCTTGATACCAATAAAAATTAAAAATCTTAAAAGCACCCAGAGATAACTATAGACAGAGGGACAAAGATTATCAGCTAATTAGCCAATTTCTCATGAGAAACAATGCAAATGAAAAAAAAAAAGTGGGTCTTCTTTTAAAACACTGAAAGAAAATAAACAAGAAGCTATCAACCTACAATTCCATACTTAGTTAAAATATCCTTCCAAAAAGCCTTTCTCACATAACCATAAACTTAAAGTATTAATCACTGGCAAATCTGTATTGCAAGAATTGCTAAAGGAAGTCATTCATACAGAAGGAAAGTGCTATCAGATGAATATATAGATCTACAAACAGGAATAAGAACCAATGAAATGATAACTACATGTGTAAACACTTAAGGAAGAACTGTTGTAACTACACACATTCTTTTAGATATCTAAATAGAGTGACTCTTTTTCCAACTCGTTCTATGATTACAATGAGACTAAAGCCAAACAAAATTCATTACAAGAAAATTGAATCCAATAATGTATAAAAAAACTAATGTACAATGATTAAGTGGGGTTTAATATAGAAATGAAATGTTGAATTGTGATCTGAAAATTAATATAATTCATCAATTTTATCCACTAATAATTAAAAAAAGAATAACAACATATGAATATCTTAATAGATACAGAAGAAAAATTTGATAAAATCACATTCATTTCTGGGGGAAAAAAAAAAGAACTCATGGCAAACTAGGAACAGAAATGAAATTCTTCAAATCTGACAGAGGTAATCTATAGGTGACATCATACTTCACACTTTAGTTTCAGAATAATTTAATTATTAAATTATGATTACTGTTAAATTACTAATTAAAGTATTATTGTTAAATTATTAACAATAATAATTAAATTATTGGTGTTAAATTATTAATTAAATTATTTAGTCTGGGAGAAAAGTTAATTTCTCTTGAAATCAGGAGCAGGAAAAGGATGCTACTGTTTCTATTCAGTGCTAATCTGGAGGTTTTACTCAATGCAATAAGACAAGAAAAAGAAATGAAACAGAGATTGGAAAGTAAGAATTAAAACTTTTCTGTGTTCATCAAAAACATGAGTGTCTATATAGATCTATAAAATCTGAGTAGAAAAAATAAGTGAATTTAGGGAGGTTATTGGATATAAGCAATATTGAAATCTATAAAATATAAGTGAGTGATTAAAGAAAACTAATAGAGAGATATACCATAATTTTAGGAAAAAAAATAGGAAAATATCTATATGACTACGATCTTACATGTATGCCAAGAGCACAATTCTTAAAATAATAAATTGATAAACTGGGCACTTGATCTTCAAATGCAATATTAGAAGAACAAGAAGACAAACCACAGACTGGGAGAATACCTATGGAAAGTCCATATCTGATAAAGGTCTTGAACTCAGAATATATAAGAACTCTGAAAAATTGACAAGAAGAAAACAACCTAATCAAAAAGGCAAATATTTGAAAAGATACTTCTCCAAGGTAGATATATAGATGTCAAATAAGCACATGAAAATGTCCTCAATTCATAAGTTGTTCTGGAAATGCAAATTTAAACCACAATGAAATATGCACCCAGAATAGAACAACTAAAATCAAAGACTGATCACAGCAAGTGTTGTCTAGGATATTGAGCAAATAGAGTGCTCAAATGCTGTTGGTGTCAGGGAAAATGATACAACCAATTTTGTAAAAAGGCTTAGCAGTTTTTAAAAAGTTATTAATAAACTACCATATGATTAAGCCTCTCCAAGTATTCTGTTATTTACCCAATGAAATGACAGCATATTTTTTTTAAAGATTTTATTTATTTATTTGAGAGAGAGAGAATGAGAGACAGAGAGCACGAGAGGGAAGAGGGCAGAGGGAGAAGCAGACCCCCTGCTGAGCAGGGAGCCCAATGCGGGACTCGATCCCAGGACTCCAGGATCATGACCTGAGCCGAAGGCAGTCGCTTAACCAACTGAGCCACCCACGCGCCCCCATGACAGCATATTTTCAGACAAAGACTTAGACACAAAGATCATACACTGTACGATTCAACTTGCTTAAAATACTACAAAAATGCAAATTAATCTCTGGGGACAGAAATCAATTCAGTAATAGGCTGGGGAGGGAAAAAGAGATTGTGGGAAAAGTTACAAAATGGAAAAAGGAAACTTTTGAGGTGATGGGTAGATTTATTACCTTGATTTTTGTGGTTATATGTTAATATGTTTATTATCTTGATTTTGTATCTATAGCAGATGGTTTCACAAACGTGTATTTGTTTTGAGACACTTAGTTATGCACTTTAAATGCGTGCAGCTTATTGTATGTCAATGACAAGTCAATAACATTTGTTGGAAACAAAATAAAACATAGTAAAATATATTCAGCAAGATTGTTAAGGGACACAAGGGCAAAGCAAGGACTCCAGCCAGAAAAACAGATTCAGTAGCTCACATAAGGAATTATAGTGGCTCAGATCAACATGGAAACACTGGAGGCAGAGCAAAATGCTAAGATTTTAGATACATTAGTTAGAAACGCCAGTATGATGTTCTGATAGATTGGATGTGGAGTGTCAAAGAAAGAAAGGAGTCTGAAATTACTCTAAAATGTTTGCATGATCACATAAAAAAATGGAGTAGATACAAATGTAGAAAGGGCAGACTGAAAGCAGGTTTTATTTTGGGGATTTATTGGGAGTTCAACTTTTGAGTAGTTAATTTTACATGCCAATTAGACATTGAAATGAGGATATTTCAAAGACATTTGGATCTATGAGTCTGAAGTTCAAGAGAGAAGTCTGGATGACAGATACAAAATTGGCAGTTAGAATAGAAAGATACAATGGTAAAAATAATAGACATAATAGCTACGAGCATGTATTGAGTGTTTACGGGGCGCCGGGATAAAGATAAATGTTTTAGGCCCATTTCAATCAATCTTCTCTGAAACCCTGTAAAGTCAGTACATTGACTTTGGCCCATATCTTCAGATTAGTAAACTGAGTTTTAAGGCAGTTAAATTGTCCAGATTGGTAAGTGGGAAAGAAAGAACCCATGACATATCTCTCTGAATCCAAAGACTGAATCTTTAACCCTTAGACTGTTCTGCAAAGCAAATACCTTCTTCAGCACCAAATGCGAGTAAGTGGATAGATGTACGGATGAATGGAATGCATGGGAGAAGTAATTTGTGTAAATCTAAACAAAACAGCTGTTAGCAAAGTGCACCAACTGCTCCAAGAAGGCAAGGGAAAGAACAATCAATTCTGACTGAGGAGATCTGGGAAGTCAACCTAAAAAAAAGTTAGAGTGCTACAAATAACGGGATGTTGCTAGGTATAAAAACAGGAACATGGCAGGATAGATGGAAGCACAGCGGAACAATGACTTAGACATTAAATGTCTCATCAAGAACAGACAGAGATAAAGAATGAGATTTGGCTGGGCAGTAGGGGCACAGTGAGAAGTGGTGGGAGATGCATTTAAAGGGATCCATGGGAAGCCAGCGCTGGAACGCTTTAGCGTGATGTGTTAACATACTTCACTGAGACCTGCTGTAATCCACTGCTGGACGCTGGAAGGGAAGACTGTATATTGGTGACACATTGCCATATGTAGAGAATATGATTAAATAAAATCTATGACCAAATGACTCTTTAAAATCCAGGGAAGTTCCTTGCAAATGGCATTCACGGACTGTTTATTGATAAAATTAGGAAAATCTGTCACATATAATATATACCTTTTAAGATTTCTGATTTGTACCTTACTATAATTACTATTTTCATTGACGGAAAATATGAGATTTTCAGGATCTTATTGTGTATTTAGCATAATACTGTAATTTTTGAGCTAATTTCTTCTTTGTAATACGACAGATTTCTGCTATAATGTTAATATATATTAAAATACTTTATTGTATAGTAAACATGCCAACATATTCAGTATTTTAGTAACTGAAATGACCTCAGGAGTTTCCTAAAGCTCTTTTTTCCTATTATTCCCATTTTTAAGATGAATGCACTGAGACTCAAGTAAACAAGAGAGTCATTAATAAATTGTGGAAATCAAGGTCATTTAAAATAATTTTTCCACTACTCAAATTTTCTCAGAAAAATTTTTTTCTCTGACCTGGATGTGGGCAAAGTGAACCTCAGCCTGTTCCCACGATTGAAGTATCATGGAAACTACTTAATGGGGCCCACAATATATATGTATTGCTAAGTCATTTCCTTTGCTTGAAATGGTCTATAAATAATGAAAATAAAATTAAATTAAAATTAAGCTGGTTGGCTAGTTACTAATGCTGAGCACTGTGCCTTCGATATACAAGGCTTTTTTCTTTCTTTTTAATGTTTATAGAATTACAGATATTATGTCTTTGAATTCTTGCCATGACCTTATAATATAGGTCTCTTAAGTATTCTCATTTATGTGTTATGTAGGAAGAATCTCAGAGAGATTAAAAAAACAACATCCATGATCGCAGGACAGGATCTCATGGACAATGTATCTCAGAGCATGAATTCTGCACCAATTTGTCCAATGGCTGAAGCTTTCACTCTGAGTTACTACATACTATGGTAGTCTTCACAGCCCAGCTCCAAAGGTAACCATGTTGGATAACTCTAACCTGTTCTATATTTTGTGAATAAAAATAATCCCTTCTTTTTGGTGGAAAAATAGCCAAGAAAATAAAGGCTAAGAGTAATATTTAGATTTTTATATACTATTTGTATTTTTTACTCCCATTATAATTCTCAAAAGCTAAGCAATTCATGACTCAGAGTATGGGTATACTGAAAGCACCCTTCATCTCATCTCTTTCTTCTGTTTGGTCAAGATCAGTTTTCATGAACTTCACTTCTGTGGTTGCTACCATGTAAATATTCTGCAGTTTTATTACTTTTATTTTGTTTCTCAAAAGGGGTTACATGAGTACATTATGTCATATTATATTATATATAAAATTTACATATATTATATACAGCCACAAAATATACTAACCTAACTTACTTTGTTTCACTGTTATTTACCATTTAACAGTGACATCACGATTGTTCCCTTTGATAATAATTCCCCTGATAAATGATTGTTCCACATGTAATTGGAATTGCACAATGGTTTAAAATTCAAATAAAGAGGAATGTGCACATGTAACTCTTTAACTCTTACTTCTTAATAAGTGCCAAGCATGAAACAGCCCCCACATCCCTCATAATGAAATCTGTGAGGCCTAATTTGTGAGGGGGAAAAAGTACATAAAGTATGATGAAATAAAAATTTTTAATTGATCAATGCATTTGCTGGATTGATTAATCAAATAAAGTAATTATTTAAAGGTATTTGTATTTTTCTCCAAACAGTCCAAAGTAAAATTCAGAACTGATATGAATATTCCTGAATTGGAAATGAGAAATCTTGAATTTACTTACAAAGTGTAAATTGACCAGAGATCACAATAAAGATTTCTATTATCTTCACACTTGGTTTTTTACATCTGAGGGGTCAGCACATTGTTCTTCTTGCCATCTCGGATATAATTTTCCCCATTAGTAGGAGAAGCGGAAAAAGTAATGTCCCTGACTCGTCAGACTGTTACATTGACAACACAGACCTTGGGTGGAACGCTGGTCTGTCACCTCTGGAAGGAGAGCTTAAAGGGATTTGGCACTAGTAGAGAGGGAGGGGGGTGGGGAGAACAGTGAGATGAGACAATGCAGAAAGGAAACCAATTAAAAAAAATGAGAATAGGTAGGTGGAGAAAGATTTCTTGTTGTTGTCATCGCCGATAGTGTTCATATGTTTTACCTTCTCTCTTTTTTTTTTTTACATTTTTTTAAATTTTATTCTTATGTTAATCCCCATACATTACATCATTAGTTTTAGATGAAGTGTTCCATGATTCATTGTTTGTGCACAACACCCAGTGCTCCATGCAGAATGTGCCCTCCTCAATACCCACCACCAGGCCAACCCATCCTCCCACCCCCCTCCCCTCTAGAACCCTCAGTTTGTTTTTCAGAGTCCATTGTCTCTCATGGTTCGTCTACCCCTCCGATTTCCCCCGCTTCATTCTTCCCCTCCCGCTACCTTCTTCTTCTTCTTCTTCTTTTTTTTTTTTCTTAACATATATTGCATTATTTGTTTCAGAGGTACAGATCTGAGATTCAACAGTCTTGCACAATTCACAGCGCTTACCAGAGCACATACCCTCCCCAGTGTCCATCACCCAGCCACCCCATCCCTCCCACCCCACCCCCCACTCCAACAACACTCAGTTTGTTTTACCTTCTCTTAAAAAATAAAAACATCTATGATTTTCGAAGCAAGAATCCTGCCACTCAAGAAATAACTATTCTAAATATACGAGACCACTTGAGGGCACTGTGGCATTGCATTTTGGTCAAGTGACCTTTGAAACGCAACTCCGGGAGAATAATCTAGTTTTTCAAAACCCAGGATGAGCACATACAGGTACTCTAGGGTAATGTCTGTACATGAGGATGGGCATAGCTGTGTGGACATATAAATCAGTTAGTGCCCCACCGAGGCAGCCGCCGGACCAGAGATTGCTTTCCACATCCGGCTTTCACTATATGCTTCAGAGATTTCCTTTACTGGTTGCTCAGGCTGAACTATGATATTATGATTTTCCAATTGCAGGGATAATGGATCATTTTTGGCATTTCCTACTCATTAGAATCTGTGCCAGTGTGATGGGTTAATTTAGGGGCATTTTCTGTCCTTGGTATAATCACTGGGAAGGGAATGAGAACGGCTGCTGAACATTACAGCACAGGGTGCAGGACTTAGATGTGAAAAAGGAGAGAGAGAGAGAGGGAGGCTTGGAGAGAATGTGTTCGTGAGGCTTAGCAGAGCAAAGGTAAAAGTCTCAGTTTACTGGATGGGATCAGAATCAGTGGGCAGGTCAGAATGGAATGCAGTGCTAATATTGGAAAATGTTTAAATGTATGCTAATAGAGCTGGATCCTCTCAGGCAGTAATTTTCCTTTTTATTAAAAATCAACTGACTGCAATAAAAATAATGAAGGCTTTTTATTTGCCATTTGCATTTTTTAGCATTTATAATTCTTGTAATAAAAGAAATATCAGACTTGAGTCTTGTATGAGTAAATGTCTTTGATAAACATATATTGAACATCTACACTGTGATCAGCATATTTATAAGGATGGGAAATAGAGGAAATCTTAAGAGTTCCTCCTGCCCTTACTCAGAACACTCTTTGAATAAGTTGAAATACTTTTTTAAGCAAATGAAATATGAACTGGCATCCTGTGGTCTCAAGTTCTCCATCTAAATTTATTTAAAAGCTATTCTCATTCTACGTTTTTTTGTTTTGTTTTGTTTTGTTTTGAGTGAAGCAAGCTTGGGATTCAAAAGTAGCCTTCAACCTCACCCACCTGATTAATTAAAATTGTCAGTAACCTTGGGAAATTCTTCTATGGCACAGATAAAATAGTGAGCATATCCTCAGTTGTAGACATGTATATGTTGAGAAATTAGAAGTAATCTTGTTACCAGAGAAAAAGGAAAGACATAGTGGAGAATGTGACAGACTTAAAAATAATAAAGAATGTAGGAAAGAATGGCTTATTTAAATATGAACAAATGACAATGAACTTATAATACAGAGTCACAAAAATGGAGAGATTTGATGGGTCTATAACATGGCTCTGTATATCATAAAACATGGAAGATGAAACATATAAAGATTATAAGATGGTCTCAGAATGTCATTAATGAATGGTGATAAAACAAAGGAGGAAGGTGGACACATGAACTTATACTGAGACTTTTGATAAGAGGTGCTTTCTGCTTCAAGTAAGAGGTTTCTATGAATTATAAAGAATAAGAAACATCAAATCTGTGATTGTTAAGAAGTTATAGGAAATGTCAGCTAAAAGTAAAACTGAGCTAGTTAAAAGAAAATCTAAAAGGGATTACTTGAAATTTTATAAAAAGCCAGACTTAATGGGTAATTTCAGAACAAAGTAAGAAACTAATTTTTTGAACATTTTTTTCTTTAGAAACATCCTCAGCGGGTAGTAAGCATCCTGCCAATGATGGTGTCAAGTAGAGACAAGAAAACCATTTGATGGGATGTTGCGAAGATAATTTTTAAATCAGCTAGTGGTTTAACATTTCTTCCTTAAAGTAATATCAGTCCTGAGTTTCAATTAGTATCTTCAAACTATACATTTGAAAATATTTATATGCAAATATCATGTGCCAGTCATAGTAGTGGGCATTGTTGATATCAGAATAAAGAAAAGCAGTATGTATTTTTAATAGAGTTACGCATATTCCTGAACAAATGATTTAGTATCATACCAATGGAAAGTGTCACCAAATTGATCCATAGGTTTAATGCAATTAAACCTAAAGCCTAGGGGATTTTTTAAGGAATTTGAGAAGGTGATTGGCAATTTTATATAAAAAAGCTTAAGAATATAAGCGAAATAAGCCAATCAGAGAAAGACAATTATCATATGATCTCACTCATATACGGAATTTAAGAAACAAAACAGAGGATCATAGGGGAAGGGAGGGAAATAAAACAAGATGAAATCAGACAGGGAGACAAACCATAAGAAACTCTTAATCATATGGGGCGCCTGGGTGGCTCAGTCGTTAAGCGTCTGCCTTCGGCTCAGGTCATGATCCCAGGATCCTGGGATCGAGCCCCGCATTGGGCTCCCTGCTCCGCGGGAAGCCTGCTTCTCCCTTTCCCTCTCCCACTCCCCCTGCTTGTGTTCCTGCTCTCACTCTCTCTCTCTCTCTCTGTCAAATAAATAAATAAAATCTTAAAAAAAAAAAAAAAGAGAAACTCTTAATCATAGGAAACAAACTGAGGATTGATGGAGGGGAGGAGGGGTGGGGGCTAATAGGTGATGGACATTAAGGAGGGCATGTGATGTACTGAGCACTGGGTATTATATAAGACTGATCAATCACTGAACTCTACCTCTGAAACTAATAATCCACTATATGTTAATTAATTGAATTTAAATTTAAAAAATGGAAGAAAAAATAAAAAATCAATTCATTAAATTAAAAGTACTTGAGTATTAAAAAAAAAAAGCTTAAGCATAGAAGAAGCACAGGTTATTGTATGGTACTGACACAGAGGTAGATGAAATGACCCATGCAAGATAATAGATATTATAGAAACTGACTCAAGGTATATGCAAACTTAATGAGTCTATCTATGTAGTATGCAAATCGTTGCATATAGGGGGTGTCATGCGATAAGCAGTGTTAGGAATACATATTTTAAAATTAAAATGGATCTCTATGTCATAAATTATATATAATTTCTCCACACAATATATATATTCTCCAAATGGAATAAGAACTTAAGTCTGAAACCCAAATCCCTACAACTTTTAGAAGAAAATATAGGAGAATACCTATTTGTCTCTAGGAAAGGAGAGGTTACCTAAGTAATTCATGTGAAACATTAATGCAGAACTGATGTTTCAAACATTTTATCAGATTAAAATTAAGTAATTATGTTCATCAAAAGATACCATAAAGTGAAAAAGAAAGCCAATAAATGAGAGAACTAATTGCAGCATATGTAATTAATAAATAATGTCTAGGATATATAAAGAACAATAATAAATCAATAAGAAAAACAGCCTTTTTTATTTAAAAAAATGACAAAAATCATGAATAGGTATCTCTTTCACAAACAAAGGGAATCCTTTTCAAATAAGGATAGTCACTCAACCTTATTAGATATGAGGAAACTTCCACTTTCATAATCACTTTCACACTCAGTAGACCAGTAAAAACTGGAAATTTAATAATACTGAGTGCTGAAAAAGGTATGGATAAAGAAGAGTGCAAAATAATATAATCATTTTTAGAAATAGTTTTGTATTATTTCACAATTTTAGCATTTGCATAATTTATGACCAAACAATGAAATTCTTAGGTAAACACCTTAGATAAATTCTGACATGTGCACCAGGAAACCTACAGGAGAATTGTGATAATAGCCTTGTCAGGAGCTGGGGTGGGGTGCCACCAACCTCAATTCCAGAGGTGACAATGTGACAAAGTTCAAGCTTATAAGGTATTCCAATTATTTAATCATTATACTTACTTCAAGAAGGAGATTTGAACAAAGTCAGGTGAATATATCTAATTATCAAGATTTAATTTTTTTTATTCTTATTTTTTAATAGCCAAAAAAAAGACCCTCTCTTTCCACCAATATTGTCTAGCTGGGAGGTTGTAAGCCTGGACCTGTTGGTGGCTGTCTTACAAGAGTGAAGGTAGAGCTTGCCTGAGAATAAAACAAAAACAGAAAATCAGAACCAAAAGATGAAGGCAGACACAATTTTACCCTGTGTTAAACAGTCAGCATGCCTTTGAACTTTCAGGTGTTTTTTTTCCTTCCTTAGGTCAGTTTGAACGGTGTATTTGCCATTTTTAACCAAATGTTTTATGACAAACACTTCTCTCACACATTTTTCATGAATGCAGGTTCTGTAACAAGGGCATGGTGACAGGGTGCTTCCCTTCTGGTTTCTTGTTCTCTGAATGCATCCTAGTCTGGTCTATGGTGGCTTCTTTGGTACCTTGCCATGGTTCTTTTTTCCACAATGGTCCCGGCTCTCCTTCCACTTTAGATTGTGGGACTCCTCTGACCTATCATCCTGCTGACTCTAATTCTTCTTCATCAATGCTCTCTTACTTATTCCCTAAGGTCCCACAAAACATTCCTGGAAATCTAATCACGGAGCACTATGTATGACTTGTCGTAACTTTAGAGCTACTTATCAAATATGAGCTCACGTTTTCTTCAAAAGCTCTCCACCTCTGAGATACTCTTGACCATAAAACTGAACACCAGCGGACCAGTTCTTGCCAATCCTTAATCTACTCACTAACAACCCAGGCATCTCCAGAATTAATAGTCCTCTTTCTATAATGACTGGAATATATTCCAGCATTTTAATATATATAATTTATTAAACCATTTTCTCATTATGTAATATATTATTTTCAGTGTTTTCTTCATTTATATTATTCATAATAATATAATAAACACTTCATTGAGTAGTTTCTACTTTTGTTGAATTATATATTTAGATAAATTAAACTAGAAGAATAAGTTGATTGATAATTAAAAATACCATTACAGCTCTTACCGTAAACTACAATATTGCTTTACAAAATAGTTTAAGTGACATAGGTGATGGATGAGTATACTAGTCTATAACATCACCAGTATTGGGTGACATTTTGAAATTTCTACTTTCTTAGGTGTGCAAGAAAATGTGACTGTAATTTTTTTTATTACCTCTTAGATGCATATTTGGCTATAAGTTCTTTTTACAGAGTAAGTTCAATTTATGCATTACATAGAAAAGAAAGAGAAATCAATTAAAAAATAAATAACCACATAAGGAAAACCATTGTTATAAGAACAAACAAGATATATACAATAAAGAGTAAAGCATAATTTTACTGCTTTAATTTTTTATATTATTCTTAATTTCAAATTTTCACAGAATAATTCAAGTCCTGATATAGGCTTTATAATTGATGTATTAATTTCATTTTTAGCACAATCTATCACATTAGTGAACACCGAGGATTGAGAAATCGTAATTGAGCAGTGCTAGTGTCAGTGAGTCATTAGAATGCATTTAGATGTGTTGTGACTTGGAATATTACTCTTCTCCCACCACATTACTTAGGCCTTCAGCATGTGATCTGAAGCAAAGTTGAAAGCTGACATAAGGTGTAATGAAGTTAGCTGCGCCAGGTTTTGGTGGTCACTTATAATATTACGTGAGAGAATCGAAAACCATTTTCTCCTTAATCAATATATTTGAGGAATGTACATTTGGGAAGTTTGGTGCTATGCAATTCTGGAAAAAAACAACAACAACAACATAATAAACTATGTAGTTAGTTAAATAGATAGGGAGAACACTGTCCCACACATGGAGCCAGATCAGTGAATAGAGGTCTAGACTGAGAGTCAGATAGTGTGGGTTCTAACCACAACTATCTAGATTACTCTCTACTGGTCTTCGGTAAAATGCTTGACTATTTAAAATGATGGTGTCCTTATATGCTGAATGGGGATGAGGAGTCCTTCCCTAATAGACTTTGTGAGGGTCAGCTGTGGTGTCTGTTTAAAATTAATGCACTACAGAAACATAAATTTCTCTTCCTATTTGCATCTCACCATCTTCTACATTGGGGGATAGTTTTGTTCATTTCTGTGGCACAGAGAAACACAAACTAAATTAATTAATTCAGAGTGAAATTATCTTTATATGTCCTCCCAGAAAACACACCCTTTATGCTGTCTGATTCTAAGAAAGCGTTTCTCCATAAATAATTGTTGTCAAAACAAAGAGCCTTCCAACTCCTGGAATTGCAATCACATTAGACAAGCATGCCCTCCAAAACACTGTCATTGTTAATCAGACCTCAGAAATCTACATTGAATAATGGAATTTTGAAATGGAAGAAAAAAATACGTCTCTATATTTTGGCAGGCTTGTGCTTATATATGAATGTGAACAGACATTTGCAGACAATATTATCAAAAGTTCATGAGCAATAATTGTAGTCTTTACTTGATTCTCCATTTTGCCAATTTCTCTCAAGATTAAATGTGAAAAAGTGCATCTGAAATATATTTAATGGGCTATCCAGAAGGCACTGTGGAAGATAGATCCTTTAAAACTGTTTTTAGACTCAACTGAAGATTTACTACATGAAGAGGTAGAGATGATTGCAAGTGATTGTAAAATCTGTCATGAGAAAGTGATTATTGAGCTTCTATATATCTAAGTGCTAATTAGCTGGCGGGTGTTATATACACACGAGTTCTCTCTCATACATATTCTACACACACAGACACACACACGTATAGGTGGATGCATATATGTGTGTGTGTCTGCATGTATATGTGCACATATATGATGTACACACACATCAATAAAGTCACAATCTGAGGCCTTAATATGTCTTAAAAATGTGTTTTTTTAAATTGAATTCCTATTACCTCTCCAACCATATGTCTCACAACTTCCTCTGTCTTACCCTCCTCTCCTTTTAGTTTTCTGAAATTCCCTGTGTCCTTTCTGTGTCTAGTCTTCATTCCATGCTGATCTTTCTGCCTGGGACACCCTTTACATTATTCATTCCTACTTCAAGTGTCAGCTTTAATGCATTTTCTTTGAGAAGCGTTCCATAGTCTTCCAACTCTGGCTTAAATGTCTTTTATACATGCTCTCAAAGTACATTGTGATGGTGTTTGTTAATCAGCAGTGACTGGATACTTGTCTACATTGTCAGTTAGATTGCAAACTCCATGAGGACTGGCATGAGACTTTATTAACTGTAGTATCCCCTGTGCCTTAAACACAGAGAAAGCATTTAATGAGAATTTATGGAATAAGTGTATGAAAGAATGAATGAATCAAGCAATTTGGGCAGCTATATTTGGCCCTAACAGGTTCCCCTTAACAAGGACTGGAGATCAGAAGGAAGGGGGAGATAGGATGGGGTGTTTCTTCTCTACTGGTACTGTCAAAAACATTTCTCTATTTTTTTCGCCAAATGTCTGTTGATAAGAACATAAGCCCAACCATTAAGGCAATTACAATGGACAACTTAGTTCTAATAATCATAAAGTTGTTGATTCAAAGAAATCAGCTAAAAACAATACACTGCAAAATGCTCATCAGCAGTTATCCTATCAGACGCTCATGGGCTCCCTAGGAGGAAAGGGGCAGCTTTGCTTGGGAGACGAACAGTGTTGTTAGCACGATGATGAAACAGATTATTTTCCTATATTTTGTTCATTTTTTTCTCAACATGTAATGTTTCATAAATAGTACTATTGTTATTTTAAAAGCAAACTTTACAAATTTGGACAGATATATATTAATCTTTCTTTCCATGACTCTTACACATTTAGAGGATTTTATATGGATTCCCATAAGATGTCTATATATAATATATACACATATATATATAATACTATATATAGTACTTACGTATATTATTTATAGCATAATACATAGGGTGTTTATATTATGAACTACTTCTACAATTGTGAGATAAACACATTATACATCCTGGCAAGCATGTGGGTATTTGGACCGTCACATAATGAAATCCAAAGGAGCTTGATTCTCCCACAAGCTATGTGACTTTTGACAGAATATTAGATCTCTCTTGGACTCAGTATTTTTCTCCATACATGAGGGAACTGAACCAGGTGAGCATCTAAGTTGCTTTAAGTTATATGATACAAATCCTTTGAAATGAGAATTTATACAACATTTTTGCTTCTCCGTTATCACATATAGTATTCCTTTCTGAAGAGGAGTCAAATCCTAATCTACGTATTGATTCATATAGTCGTTCGTTCAGCACCCATGTTGCCAGCACAGAGTATTACAGTATTAGTGGCACTAGTACTACTAGTACTACTAGTACTACTAGTACTACTAGTACTACTTCTGCTGACACAGTTGCTGGTAGTGCCAGTAAGACCAACAATTACTGAGTAGGCAGCACGTGTTAAGTACTGAGCTGAAAGGATTTACATGAATCAGCACATTCAGTCGCACTGGTATTTCTCAGTCCACAAACATCCAGTACTCCCATGAGGGTGGGAATTTAAATTTCCTAAAATAAATATTCCTCATCTCTGCTATTACTGTTTTTCTTTGGAGATAATGAAATAGAAATTTATATAACTTCCGAAGTTGTAGTTTTATTTACTGCTATTAAGTGAATGAGCCAAGATTTAAACACAGCCCTCATTCTTAACCAATCTGATACTACTGTTATGGTATTTTCAGTATCTGCTTTTATTTTCTTAAACATTTTATTTCAGAATAAGCTTAGATTCACAACATCTGCTTTTTAGTATTGTGTATTTTTAAGAATTCTATCTTTGAGATGCTAAACTGGGATTTCTTTGAGAATAGGAAGCGTATTCCCAGAGCATAGCAAAATTTCCAAAACACAAAATAAAAATGGGTGCTCATTGTGTTCCTTAAATCAAATAAAAAATAAACAAAAAGAGAACAACCACAAAAATAAAATAAAACAAAAAATCTCAAGTATGCATTTAGAGACAAGTCTTCTAAGGCAGAAGGTAGAACCGGTCACTGATAGACATTGGGGCTTCATGGGGAAGAGTCCCTAAATGAAAAGCAGGTTACAGGGATGCCTGGGTGGCTCAGTCAGTTAAGCATCTGCCTCTGGCTCAGGTCATGATCCCAGGGACCTGGGATCGAGCTCTGTGTCGGACTCCCTGCTCAGCAGAGAGCCTGCTTCTCCCTCTCCCTCTGCTGCTCCCCCATGCTCATGCTCTCACTCACTAGCTCTCTGTCTCAGATGAATAAATTAAAAAAAAAAAAGAAAAGCAGGCTGCAGTCTTGGTTGAGCATGGAATAAATTTGTGGGAAATGCCTGCATTCCCAACATAAGAGAAAGCATTTAGAAGAATATGTAAACCATCTTTGATAAGAACAATTTATTTATAATTTAATGGTTTTAAAAATCTTGTATTATTCAGTTTTACAATGAAGTATGGATTAGCATTATTTAACAAAAAGAGGTTTTTAAAAAAATTATGTTATGTTAATCACCATACATTACATCATTAGTTTTTGATGTAGTGTTCCATGATTCATTGTTTGCGTATAAAAAGAGGTTTTAATTGACAAGGTCCTTGGTTTAGAGCGGTGGTATGTGACTGTTACATGCTATGTGCCATTTGTCTTCCTTAGTACTAGCTTTAATGGTTCTATTAGCCACATCAAGAGTGTTCTCATAATTTGTCTGCATTTTCTTGTAATTTATGCTATTCTTCCAAGGGGGAAACCCAATGCAAGAGAAAGATGGCATGAATTTTTTAATAAATGAATCTTGTCTAATGCTTTTAAAGCATTTCATTTACAAAATCAGCTTTTATTAGGATGTCAATAAATAGTTCTATGTTTGATGTAAAAAGCAAAATTGGGTCTATCAAATATGAGGATTTCAAGTATAACCCATAACTTTAAGTTTTTTTTCCAGATTTATTCTTAAAGTTAAGCAGTTTTAATTTTTTAATTTTTTATTTTTTTAAAGATTTTATTTGTTTATTTGAGAGAGCGAGAGTGAGAGAGAGAGCATGAGTAGGTGAAGGGAAGAGAGAGAAGCAGGCTCCCCGCTGAGCAGTGAGCCCGACGCAGGGCTCGATCCTGGAACTCCGGGATCGCAACCTGAGCCGAAGGCAGATGCTTAACCGACTGAGCCACCCAGGCACCCCAGTTTTTAATGTCACTTAGAAAATGACTTGATTCTTTGAGAAATCTGACTGAAATATGCTTGGTGTATTATAATATGCTGGCAGCATAAAAATACATGAATTCAGGTAATAGAAAGCAAAATATAAATGTGGAATAGTTAACTTATCTTTTTTAACTCTAGTAGCAAGTGAATATCACGAGAAATTTGGATTAGAAATAATCAGCAAAACCAAACCAATCAAACAAACAAAACAAAACAAAAAGCCTCTTTATTCTCAATTCTGCCTGTTCCTGGGTTGGAGAACTTGGTCATATGTCATCTCTTTGGTCTTCAGGGATTTTTTTTTAAAGAAGTGGCCTTTTTTATATGTATACTATTTCATGTTGTTTCTCGATTGTGACATTTTAACTATTTTTTTTTTAAACAGGAATTTATAAGCTTTTAAGATTTAACATTGGTCTAAATTGAAGGATGATAAGCATCAAGATTTATGATGATTACATGACAAATTAGTATCTAGCATGTTTAAAATAAAGTATTATGTGTGAAAATATAAAGAGTGAAAGAAAGTATATTATGACTGAGTAGAAGTCATAAGGCCTATGTCTTGAGTTTAATTTTAGCAACAAAAAATGATACATGAAATAGAATTTTAGGGTGCATAATAAACTTTGTAATTATACAATATTTTAATTTTCCCTCATATCCACCATAAAGAAAACAAACACATATATTGCATTTTTTTTTTTTTAAAGATTTTTTTTTATTTATTTGACAGAGAGAGACATAGCAAGAGAGGGAACACAAGCAGGGGGAGTGGGAGAGGGAGAAGCAGGCTTCCCACTGAGCAGGGAGCCTGATGCGGGGCTCGATCCCAGGACCCTGGGATCATGACCTGAGCCGAAGGCAGACGCTTAACAACTGAGCCACCCAGGCGCCCCCATATATTGCATTTTTGAAATGGAAAAAACGTGATACATCAATAGATATGACCACTGATAGCTTCTTGTGATCTGATTCAGTACAAGCTCCTCTTTCAGTGAGCTGAATTTTCTTTTTTTTGTAAGCTGAATTTTTTTTTTTTTAAAGATTTTATTTATTTATTTGAGACAGAGAGAATGAGAGACAGAGAGCATGAGAGGGAGGAGGGTCAGAGGGAGAAGCAGACTCCCTGCCGAGCAGGGAGCCCGATGCGGGACTCGATCCCGGGACTCCAGGATCATGACCTGAGCCGAAGGCAGTCGCTTAACCAACTGAGCCACCCAGGAGCCCCGTGTAAGCTGAATTCTTAATAGCATGTTTTTTTTGAGCAATGATATGGGAGCCAACAGATTTTTTTTTTTTTATGAAACCAAACATGTCATTAGGAAAAATACATTAAAAAAAAAAAAAGAAATGAGGAAAACGATCCAGAATTAGACGAATGAGAACACAAACCTTCATTTTGTATAAAATCGTATTATGAATATTTTTAAAATAACTCATATATTGCACCATCACTGATTATTTTATTTCTTATATTACACAAAATGAATGTGTTGTATTTTCGTTCTTTTTTTTTTTTTTTTTACGATTCTATTTATTTATTTGTCAGAGAGAGAGAGTGAGCACAAGCAGGGGGAGCTGCAGGCAGAGGAAGAGGGAGAAGCAGGCTCCCCGCTGGGCAAGGAGCCTGATGCAGGACTCGATCCCAGGAACCTGGGATCATGACCAGAGCTGAAGGCAGACATTTAACCAACTGAGCCACCCAGGCGCTCCTGTATTTTCATTCTTTCTTTTTCTTTTTCTTTTTTTAAATTATGTTATGTTAGTCCCCATACAATACATCATTAGTTTTTGATGTAGTGTTCCATGATTCATTGTTTGCATATAACACCCAGTGCTTCACGCAATATGTGCCCTCCTTAATACCCATCACTGGGCTAACCCATTCCCCCAGCCCCCACCCCTGTAAACCCTCAGTTTGTTTCTGGGAGTCCATAGTCTCTCATGGTTCGTCTCCCCCACTGATTCCCTCCCTTCGTTTTTCCCTTCCTTCTCCTAATCTTCTCCATGCTATTCCTTATGTTCCACAAATAAGTGAAACCATAAGATAATTGACTTTCTCTGCTTAACTTATTTCACTTAGCATAATCTCCTCCAGTCCCATCCATGTTGATACAAAAGTTGGGTATTCATCCTTTCTGATGGGTGAGTAATATTCCATTGTATATATGGACCACATCTTCTATATCCATTCGTCTATTGAAGGGCATCTCGGCTCTTTCCACAGTTTGGCTATTGTGGACATTGCTGCTATGAACATTGGGGTGCATATGGCCCTTCTTTTCACTACATCTGTATCTTTGGGGTAAACACCCAGTAGTGCATTTGCTGGGTCATAGGGTAGCTCTATTTTTAAGTTTTTGAGGAACCTCCACACTGTTTTCCAAAGTGGCTGTATGAACTTTCATTCCCACCAACAGTGTAAGAGGGTTCCCCTTTCTCCACAACCGCTCCAACATTTGTTGTTTCTTGCCTTGTTAATTTTTGCCATTCTAACTGGTGTAAGGTGGTATCTCAATGTGGTTTGGATTTGAATTTCCCTGATGGCTAATGATGATGAACATTTTTTCATGTATCTGTTAGCCATTTGTACGTCTTCTTACTTTATGTGGAAAACCCAAAAGACTCCACCCCCAAATTACTAGAACTCACACAGCAATTCAGTAATGTGGCAGGATATGAAATCAATGCACAGAAACCAGTTGTTTTCTTATACATTAACAATGTAACTGTAGAAAGAAAAATTAGAGAATTGCTTCCATTTACAATAGCACCAAAACCCGTAAGATACCTCAGAATAAACCTAACTAGAGAGGTAAAGGAACTACACAACACTCATGAAAGAAATTGAAGAAGACACAAAAAGATGGAAAAATATTCCATGTTCATGGATCGGAAGAATAAACATTGTTAAAATGTCTATGCTGCCCAGAGCAAACTATACTTTCAATGCCATCCTGATCAAAATACTAACGGCATTTTTCAAAGTGCTGGAACAAACAATCCTAGAATTTGTATGGAATCAGAAAAGACCCCAAATTGCCAAGGAAATGTTGAAAAAGAAAAACAAAGCTGGGGGCATCAAGTTGCCTGATTTCAAAGCTGTGATCACCAAGACAGCATGGTACTGGCCCAAAAACAGACACATAGACAGATGCAACAGAATAGAGAGCCCAGATATGGACCCTCAACTCTACGGTCAACTAATCTTTGACAGAGCAGGAAAAAATATGCAATGGAAAAAAGACAGTCTCTTCAATAAATGGTGCTGGGAAAATTGGACAGCTATATACAGAAGAATGAAACTCAACCATTCTCTTACACCATACACAAAGATAAACTCAAAATGGATGATGGGTTGCCTGGGTGGTTCAGTTGGTTAAGTGGCTGCCTTCAGCTCAGGGCCTGATCCTAGGGTCCTGGGATTGAGCCCCATGTCCCATGTCATGCTCCCTACTCAGCAGGGAGTCATCTTCTCCCTCTCTCTCTGCCCCTCCCCCACCTTGTGCTCTCTTTCTCTCAAATAAATACAATCTTTTAAAAAAAGTATTTAGTGCATTTTATAATATTTTCCATCAGTACACTAGTCTCATTTTAATTTTTATCAGATTTTACAAGATTATCAGCCAACTTGAATTGGAAATTACAAAACAAAACAGAAAAACAACCTATCCTTCTCCACAGATGGTTGGGAGGCACTACTTTGCCCTCAAAGCTTCTACCATTAAAGGCCCATCTTATCTCTAGCTCCCACTGACTTCTTCTCCCTCTACACATCCCTTCCTCCTTTGCCAGGATGTAGTCACACCAGCTTTTTTTTTTTTTCTTTCTGTGCCTTGAACATCCTAAGGTTATTTTTGTCACTTGAGTCCTCTGTGCAGTTCATATTATATGGGCACCTGTGCATTTGTGTGCAAGTGTGCATGTGTGTGTTTCGGTATGTAATGCTCTTCCCAGAGACTACCCATCATTGGCTGTCATTTGATCATTGGTGACCATTCAGTCTAAAGACACCAGCCTTGTCCCTGCAGTTCACTTTTATATGTCACCAAAATTTAATTTGTTCCTGGCATTCATCAGTCTCAATCAATTCTCACTTATTTATGTTTATTGTCTGATAAGAGTTGGAGCTCCATGACAGGAAGTATCTGATACAGTCCATTTCTCTAACCTTTGAGCTTAGAATAGTATCTGGAAGATAACAGGTACACAACAATATGGGATATGTGTTAGATAGTGAATAATTATACTGCATTTTATCAGTTTGAAAGTAATTGCTCATACATTATCTAATCTAATTTCATTGACCATAGGAAAGCTATTACAACCTGAAATAATAACTTGGGTATATTAATATCTCCCCATAAATATTGTCTCAAACATTTAGTTTTAACTTAATTAAAACACATTTGATCGAGTAGAAGGTGAAACATAAATCATGATTACATGGAGAGAGATGCTGGGTTAGAAAACCTGGACAGGAAACCAATCCAGGACAACTTGGATCCCCATTTATTATTTGAGTTTAAACAAATCCCCTGGTTCATTGTGAATCTCAGATCCTTCATCTATAATAATGAATGTTAAATCTACATTTCTAGGTTTTCAAAAGGTTTCAAGGAGATGACACATCTAAAATCACCAAACATAAGTTTTGGCATAAAATATGCTTTCTCAATTATTCCCTTAATCAGAGAGAATAAAGCTTGTCATTACTAATAAATTAATACCATATTTAATGACACATTTAAATTATATACCTGTTACTTGTTTACAAAGGAAAGCCTATCTCCCTTTCAGCATTATATATCTATGTACACTTTTATACTTTTAATATATCTATATCTATATTTATATCTATATCTCAGACTGTATTTTTATCACCAAACTCTAATTTTACCTGCTGAGAAAGCATTTCTCAACCTCAAGCAATTTTTACTTAACTTTGAAAAATATTGTTCACTATTGGGGCCATAGTTGTAAATCTAATCTTCCATCTAGCATTCTTAGGGATTTACTAACTGCCTAATTTGATGGTTTGGGACCTATTCATAATTATAATAAAAAATACATGTTAGAACACATTTCTGAATGACATAGTTATTTAATGACTGCCATTTCTACTAGCCTGAAACAGCATTATTGTCAGCATTTAGAGTGATTTATGGACTTGCTGAATATGATACAAAGGAGAGAATGTAATCTGTAAGGAATTTCTGCACAACCACCCTGATTCCTGTTTCACATCCGAAACTTCAGGCATTTTCTCTGATTCATGTCTTTATATATTTAGTTCATATCCTAGCTTAAAACTAATTTCACAGCTCTATTATAAATATCTACTTGGTTTGAGTTAAAATCAGGAAATTAGAAATGAACTGGTCTGTAGTAAAAATATTTATTTAGTTAGATTTCAAAAATATTTCCCCAGTGGGCATTTCAACATTATTGGGTTAAATAAAAGTCTGCAGAATTGCTTATTCTAACTCATATTTATACCAGGAAATGTTCCTCATGAAAAAAAATCAGATATTCCAGTTTTCTCAGGAAAATAATATATTTATATACATGGGAAAATAGAAAATATTTTGGATACATTATAGGGACACTGGTTGGCCAAATCTCTCCGCCATATAAACAGATAATGATCAATTAGTTCCGTAAATATTTCCCAAGTTCCATATTTGTGGAATACAAGAGATTCTAAAACAAGTAAGTTTCTTCTCTAAATGTTCTCACAGTGTATTCCTGATTACAATAAGAGTCAATTGCATTACAAGTGAGTAAATCATGGAAGCACATGGAAGGGCACCTGACATGGTCATAGAAATTATTTCCATCCTGGGATGCTCCTGACATATGAATAGGAGTTTGCCAAGGAAGAGTAACAGGAGGTATAATTCTATATTGTTCAGGCTGACCAGAAAATATAGACAAATAAGACTAGTCAGATTAAGTAGAAAGTAGATGAAAGTACAGTGAAAATTAGCTTTAAACCATCCATGGAATCAGTTGGAAATGGCAAGAGAAGACTGTTCAAGCAGATATAGGAAAGGTCAGGAAAGTTTCACAGGCTGTGAGTAGGAGTTTGGAACTTTATCCTGAATAATTGAAATAGGAACCCGGTACAGTTACGTTAGCATTCTTGAGCACTCACTCTAGCAGGTTTGCAATCTACACATGACATGCTTATTCTCATGAAGCTGAGCCCTGGGAGTACTTTCTTATCCTTTCATACTTGCCCTTTTTGTTGAAAGCTCAACATGGAGTTATATGAAAACATATTTTCTCCACTCATCATTTTCCCTACCCCATTCTCAGATTCACCATGACTTTTTAAGAACAGAAAAGACATTAAATTTTGAGAAACAAAGAAACTTTGACCCCTCCTACTTTGTCCCATCAAAAAGTCCACTAGTGCAAAAAGGAATGGGAAAAGGGTTTCCAAAGATGGCTCTTTGTGACATATACATAACAGAATGTGTCTCCTTGACATGATGTGTGTTAAGTGGAAGGACAGAGTATCTCTCTTATACTGTGATGTCTCCTTTGAAATTTTCCTTACTGGAAAGTATGTTTGCTTATGTGTTCCCAGGAGCAGCAGAAGCAGTGTATGTTTTGTGTATATGAACAAGTAATTCGGAGAGTCCTGGATGGCTTATACATATAATTAACAACAATTAATAAAGAATAACTTAAAAAGAAAAATAATTAATCAAGAAGTAGAAGATTTCTAAAGACCCTAATTCTCTGTCTCAATCTCTCTCTCTCTCTCCCTTGCATACACACACACACACACACACACAGAGAGTAGCACAAACAGTCATTGCTGATCAATCATTTCAATGTTTGAGGTCAATAATCAGCTTTTTTTCAGTGAATAAGCAAGAAATACTTGTCCTGGAGTGGCCAGTTTGCACACAAATACTGTGACAAGCTCCTCAAAGAAGATCCCAAGCCCTTGCAGAGTCAGAACACTGATGCTTTCATATCTTTTACTTCTTTTACTTCACACATGCTTTTACTTCTAGTTTTAACTCGTGTGTTTGAGTTCATTATGGGTCTAACAGGAATCTCTCTTCCAATCAGATCACAAGCAGTTACTGTAGAAAGGTGGCTTACATCATCTTCCATTTCTGTCCACTATGTCAACACTTGACTAATAGACATAAGCATTTCATTGGAAATGCTATAATCATTCCCTGTTCACCACAGTACAGTTCCTCAAATATTCTGAGCAATACTAGCACCTCCACAAATTATGTCCCTGGATCAAATATATATTTGGTATACTTCTCGCAACAAAATGCCCTCTCCTTAGAAATTCACAATTCAGGGGAATATGTTAAATTCTCAATAACGACACTTGGCTTACTGTTTTACAGAAAAATTTTCAAACTTATTTGACAACAGAATCTTCCTTCCCTTACTATATTTATACATACACACAAATATGGACACACACAAGGACACACACACACACACACACACCCCAAGTGATAGCACAGGAATCCATTTTTAGAAACAATGACATAGGAAATACAATAATTTATAAATCTGCATGCAAACATTTGCATAGTCTATTCTAATCCTTCTTTCATAACCCTCATTTCCCCTGAGGTTTTAAAATCTGAGAGAGATGATTTCCTTGTTATAATACTGCAAGTCTATTATTTATACCATGGCTCATTCTTCAACCTTTGCCACTCCCTAGCATCTCAGTCAGGTGTCCTTGGCAGTTTCTAGAACTCATCGTTCTGTCCCTCATTTGATGCTTCATAAAGATACTGCTGATTCTTTGCTAAGTGCTCAAGAAAAAAAAAGATTAAGTAGAACAGGTGTTGGTGTAGGAAGGCCATAGAAGGCTTTTGCAGGACACTATAGACAAAATTACAATTAATTTTGATGATCTTAAAAAAATGTAAATGGTGGAGAAGCATATGATCCCAATTATGATATAAAAATGACATGTTATGTAATAGAAAAAAAAAAAGGGTCTTTGACCTGGGGTCCAGTGCTTATCTTGCCATTTCCTACATTAATGATCATGATGAAAAAAAATGATCAAGATGGTCTTTATTTTTTTGTAGATTCATCATGTTTACATTGGCATAACAGTCTCCCTCAGAGAACCACTTTAAAAATCAAATAAAATCAATGGTGTGAGTAAGAACATCCCAATTTCTAAACAAATATATAAATTCAAGTCAGAAAATTACTAACAATCATGGTCATAACGAGCATGCGTTATGATTGATCACGTGGGACTCCATTTCACAAATGGAAAAACTAAGTTTTAGAAGTTAAATACCTAGTTCAAGGTCATGGAACAAGTAAGAGATGAAGCTGAGATTCAGAGGTAATATTCTTAACCAGAAAGGTTTATTGAATTCTCCTAGGGGTATCCAACCTATTGTATAAATCTGTTTATCCTCACCAAGCCCAGCACGTTATTGAGCATGTCCTAGTTAGCAAGGAACTAACAGATGTATTTATTCACAGAGAGGTAATGTCTTAGTGGAAATTCTAGCCAATGGAAGATACAACAATTGATACCTATTTAGTCAGCTGTTAGTTCTAATTAGCCAGAATTCAATACTGAATCCACTGTTGTACATCCCAGTCTATTAATTCTCAGAGTAGAAAAATCTGCTCTCATTTGGAATCCACAATATATTTATCATCAAACATTAAGATTTGTAAGATGCCAAAATTCATATAGCTGAGTTTTCTTTTTCTTTATGTGGAAATTGGGGCTATTAAAACAGTTATTATTTTGAAACTTGGCATAACCTTCAAAACTGCTTGGTTCTAGTCCAACATAGATGTGAAGACCAGGGAAGAAATGAATAAGGTAAACCTTAACAACATGTTAGTGTCAGGGCTGTGATATTTGGTTCTGTATCTCATAAATATTTGTGGGTATAGTTTTAGTTTCTGGTCTTTGGCATGACATACTTTGTGAGAAACTAGAAATCGAATACAATCCTGGGCACTCCATGATGGATAGAACTTCTAGGACAGATAGAACTATAAACATGAACTGGAGGACAACTAAGACTGAATAGTCTAACATCTTAAACCTTGAAAATATTCCAAATTTTCTTAAGGAGAGAGTTTATGTTATTGTTCTATTGCCGCTGTTATTGTTTTATTGAGCAATTAAGATGATGCTGAGATTTTGCAAGGCAGAAAATCTCCCTGTCCTGATCTTTCTTTAACTAACATAGATATCAGGCCTTCAGGGACAATTCACTGGAGTCAATGTTAAAGGAAATTGGGATATACCAAGGAAGGAAATAAATAGTTGAAGGGCACACAGAATGAAAGAGATAAGTTATACTCAGATCTCACAATGCACATTCTCTTCTGTATGTTTCTTTTTTACAATATTAACGTAAAAATAATAATGGCTCCTCTTCATCTTCCTTGGGATTATATTATTTTATTTTTTAATTATAAATACATTTCATGACTTTTTTTTTTTAAGGTTTTATTTATTGAGAGAGAGAATGAGACAGAGAGAGCATGAGGGGGTGAGGGTCAGAGGGAGAAGCAGACTCCCTGCCGAGCAGGGAGCCCGATGTGGGACTCGATCCCGGGACTCCAGGATCATGACCTGAGCTGAAGGCAGTCGCTTAAACAACTGAGCCACCCAGGTGCCCCCATTTCATGACTTTTTAAAAAGATTTATTTATTTGAGAGAGAGAGAGAAAAAAAAAAAAAAACAGGGAGAGGGGCAGAGGAAGAGTGAGAGGAAGAGAATCTCAAGCAGACTCCCTGCTGAGCACAGAGCCCAGCACAGGGCTAGAAGTGGGGCTTGATCTCACAACTGTGAGGTCATGACCTGAGCAGAAACCAAGAGTAGGTTGCTCAAGTGACTGAGCCACCCAGGCATCCCTATATTTGATGACTTTTAATGGTATAACAGTTCCATATACAGTGCTTTTAGATGTTATCATTTACTATTATTTAATATTTACCTCTACTCTAGGAGGAAAAACATATTGTAACCATTTTGTAAATGATTTAGCTGAAGTTCAGAGAAGTTAAGTATACAAAGTCTGCAGGTTCCCTGGATTCTCCTTTGGTGTGGATGTTGCATTTGGATCCAGAAAAGCCTAGACAGAGGAGGGCTCTTGAAATTAGTATAACAGAGAGCAGAGGTGATAGGGACTCAGAAAGTTTCCATAGCTTAACAGGAGACAAAAGGAGGGTGATTCAGCTAGGGATAACCATATCCAGAGTCAAAGCATTAATTAAATCAGCCACCACTAAAAATTAGGGGCCCATAAGAAGAGGAAAGAGCAAGTACCCAAGAGATATTACCCTTCTGAACAGATGGGATCCAGAGCACGCCACTTTAATCTATGGATGTTTTCACCATGTTGCCAAGAGGTCATGTGATTCTTTCCTTATCCAGAAATCTTGGAAGTAGTAAGGCTATGGTGCAGATATCACAGAGCCTGAACAGTCATCCCCAAAACACTAAATATTACTTTTCTACACTGTTTATTTCAACCTTCTCTCTTGCTCTGTTACCTAACATTTGGAGGGAAAGTTGGTGGAGCTGTGAACATTAGGAAGTTCAGATTCCTAATAGATCAATTAAATTATACATGTTATACTTTCTTTTCCCATCAAAGCTAAACTGTGTTAAGTTGCATGTTACTTCTTGTTCAATAGCCAATGGCATTAACCATTATATTGTCACAGTGCACAAACTTTCCAAAATAGATCACATTCTATGGATATTTCTTGCATTCAATTGTCATAATTTCAGAACCGCTAAGTATATCTAATTTAGTACTCAAAACAACATTGTTATATTCTGTTACTGTGTACCAACAATGATGAGGACGATAATTAATACTATTAATAATATAAAGATGAAATAATAGCAGGATAATAGCTTAATTCATCAAGATGCCAACCATATTTAAGGAATAATTAATTTATTCATTAATTAAATACTGAACAAAGTTTTTGAGTATTTCAACAGTAAAGGACCAATTATTTACTCATAACATCTTAGATACTTATCACATCTATGCATATGTGGTATCCAGTTTCAGAAAGTACACAGAAAATTCCCCTATTTCTATGGCAGTAACCATTTGTAACACATAAATATATCAAATCAACATGTTATATGCTTTAAACTTATACTATAAGTTAACTGTAGCTCAATACAGCTGGGGGGCAAAAAATTTCCCTCTTACTCTTTTCTATTCCCCTAATACCATCTTCTACTTCCCAAATAGTAGAATATCTTTATGAGGTTTTGAAATGGTTCCTTTCATAGGTAATCAATTTAGTTAATAAATGTGAAATAGGCCTGATTGATCAGTAATTACCCATGAACACTCACATGGATGAGCAATGGTGTTTTCTGGATAGTAAAAACTATATGTTCAAGACTAGGTGTTCCTATATGCATGTCACACATCCTTAAGCATTTCTCATTCCTATTTGCATTTTTATGATGCCCAAAGCCTGATATTGCCAGTCATTGTAAATAAAATATCTGATCTAACCACACATCAAATTAAATGTCTTTTCCTAATTATGTGGAAAACATTTTGTTTCTCATATTTATTACTCTGTATCTATTCAATAGGGCAGGACTGAGGGAAATGGATAGAACACAAGGAAGTTCTATAAAAGTTACATACACTTAGTAAAAAATTGGAAACCCCAGCACATTTGAACAAGGGGAAAAAAAAAAGTTTTAACTTTATATATATTAAAAAAAAACAAACAAACAAAAAACAAGGTGAGGATACAACGGTGAAATATGTAGAGAGGCTCCTAGGCAGTTTTTTTTGTTTTGTTTGTTTTGTTTTGTTTTAAGTAGGTTCCAAGCCCAGCCTGGAGCCCAACACAGGGCTTAAACTCAAGACCTGAGCTGAGACCAAGAGTCAAATTCTCAAACAACTGAGCCTCCCAGGTACCCTAAGACAGTCTTTAATGGTATCTCATCTCACTTTCACTGAGGTTCATTGGGCCTGCCAGAAGGCCAGAATTCAATCTGAGTTTGTGCTCATAGCACAGAAAAATCACTGCATTTTCCCAAATACTGCCCTGAAGATTGTGCAGTGTTTCTCCTGGATGGTAATGAGACCATTGCCTGTTATTATATCTACAAATGTCATCTTCCTACTGAAAGAACTTTTGAGACAGTTTTGAAGAACCTAACAGGAGAACATACATAAAGTTGTAAGTTGATTTAAAATCAACCAAAAAACTATAGTTAAAGTATTCCCTATTAGTGAAAAAGAGAGGTTTCTGATGAATAACACCCTCTCCAACCCTGCCATTTATTTTCTTACCAAGTAAGAGCAAAATTAATGGTGACCAGATCACTTTAATGACAGTTGAGGTGATCATAAAAATGTTAAGCTTTATCAAGTGGCCTCTTCAGCTATTCACCAAATAATATAAATTAACTGATTTTTAGCTAACATTTCTTGAATACCTTCTGTGTTCTAGCACTATTTTAGGCACTTGAGGTGTAATAATTCATATAGTTTTCTTAATATTCCCAAGAGGTATGTACTAATAGAGTCCTATTTTATAGAAAATAAAAATAAAGCACAAAAAAATTCTACTGGGGGCTACTCACTTGAAATGCTTGGATGGCCTTTCAGAAATGCCCCAAGTTGTGGAGGAAAATCAGTCCTGATATACTTGCAATTAATAAAAACAAGCTACCCCCAGTGAAAGTGAACAGCCCGAGGGAAGGGGGCGAACCCTGGGTGAGGCATGTCCTTGTACTGAGGACAATTACAGGAGAAGCACTCAACTAATAGCAGTAGGCAGTCAAGAATTCTAGCTTCTAGAATTGGTGCCTCAGTCCTGAAGGTGGATCTCAGCAATGCACTAGAGCATCTTCTACTGCCTAACGGAGAATCCCTGGATGTGTGATATAGCCATGGATAAACTAATGAATGAGGGCATGATTGTAAATATTTGTTTGATTTATCATCTGAACAAGGACACCTCAGTTTTCCTAGGGTAGGATCATATTCACCATGTTCAGATTTCTAATTTTCATTTGAAAGAAGAAGCATAATTTGAATTTTCATCAAGGAATATTCATAGATTCCAAATGATGACTATGGGACATGAAAGCTATCCAGTGGAACAGGAAGTACTAGGCTTTTAGTAAAGACGACTCTGGCCACTCAAGACAAATAGAAGAAAATGGACTGTCTCAGAATATCACCACAAAGAATAATAACTCTAGAGATAACACTGAAATTAGGTTTTAATAAACTAGAACAATAGAGGAGGAAGGGAATTACCATAGAGTGAGGTTTGTGCTGAGTGTTTTACTTTTATTATCAAACATAGAATTTAAAACTCTCTGAATATTAGAATAGGACAACCAGGTGAGGAAGTAAAGGTTCAGAAAGGTAAAGTAAGTTGTCTGAGGTGACACAGCTAAAAAGTGATGCACCTCATATTTAAACACAAAAGTGTCTAGATCAAAATTCAGGGATCTTGTCTAAAGAGGTTACAATGACTGTCTCTAAATTTTATGTTTATTATTAAATAATCATGATTGCTATGCTTGACATTAAAATCCATTTTATAGTTCGCTATAGAAATATTATTTTTGAAATTTATTTTGTATTTTTTCTTTATATCTTGCTCAATAAGCAAAGCAAAAACAATGACTGTTCTTGTTTTATATATGGTAGGTTTAGGCTTAGATGAGGGCTCCTTTTGTCTTTCCCATTCTCTGGGCTGCTGGGATGATGGAATTTCCACCCTCATTTGTCACCAGAGTTGATGACATTCTAGGTTGAATTTTAACAGAATGAACTGAGCAGTGTACACAGAAAGCACAGAGTCCTATGGCTCATTTCTTTGGTGTTGCCTTCCTTCCAAAATTACACATGGAAAGGTTTTGAAGAGGCTAAGTGGCTTATCCAAAGTGACTCAGCTTGGACATGGCTGAGTCAAACCACGAAAACAGGTTGTCTGTTTCAAAATCATTTTGACATATTTTTGACACAACAGCTATAGCTCTTGATGTGATGATGGTAACATGTTTCTTTCTTAGTTTTCTTTTTTTTCCCCCTGAGTTCCTGCTTCTTCTAAAATGCTTAAGTTCTGGATCTCCAAACTGATGGCAAGGAGAAGCCAACGTCAGATGAGACCTAGGACAATCTCCTGGCCCAGATAATGCTTCCTCTGTCTACTCCTGTAATCCCACTGAACAATACTTGGCAACATCTTTTTTGCTCTACAGGAATGTAGAAGATCTTCCCTCCTGCCCCAGAGGAAAAAAAAAAGTGCTATTGTTTGTTTTTTCTCACTCTCTTACATCTTTCAACTTAAATAAAATTCTTTTGAAGTCAGATGACCTTTGCTTCAATCACTTTCAATTCTATTGCAGCCAACAATCTCTGTATTACCCATTTTTCATTTTTTTATGTGTCAAAAGATTTGTTTAATTTCAACTTTTCTCCATTTAGATAGTTCAGAGAAACTTTAACCTTTTATCAGCCAAGTAATTTGCACATTCTTTGGAATACATCTGTACTCCAGAGGAGAGAGAGAGAGAAGGAGAGAGAGAGGAAACAACTCTACATATAAAGGAAATCTTTAGATAAGCACGGAAAAATGTGAGAATCTAAGAATCAGGTGTGTGCACGAGTAGCATAAGAAGAAATCAGCTTTAAGTTTTTCTTTAGCCTGGAGTATATCCTTAAGTAGAGCAGGAAAATATAGTTCCCCTTACAAGCCACTACCACTCTAATGCATTAAAATTCCAAAAATGGGAGTTGGGGCTAAAGCTGTCATTTACTCATCTGTCAATTCATCCGTCCATTTACTCCTTTTTTCTCTCAATAGTCATGAATACCTAAGAGATTCTAACTACTAATAAATCATTTCATTGCCTTGATTTGGTTCCTACATGCATGTCTCCCTCAGAAGGTATTACCAGGTCTTTAAACCATGATCTGACCACATATTCTAGCATGATGACAAAAAAAGCTAAAGGAAACATTGATCAAAACTGGCAATTTGTTATTGTTGGGGCATTGTTTTCTAATTCATTTCTTATATATTTTTTCCCCATTAGCTTTCTCTTTGGACACTTTCTATATTTCCTAAAATTCTAGAATGATCCATTCAAGTGAGCAGCCAGAGTAATTTTCATTATCTTAGCTTTGTCACATACCTGTCCAGAGATAAGCTGCACATTTTTTTCTTATTAGATGTATCAGCTGAAGGTTTCTTTACTGAGATCAGGTTATTCTCAACCCTTCAAATCAGGGATAAAAGGAAGAGAGACACATTTAAATTTACCTTAACTTTCATAGACATTAATCCTTACAAAACATTTCAGGGAGAAGAATCAATAAACTCTTTTCTCTGAAGGGTAAACTGAGGCTTCAAGAGTCAACCTGTACCCATGGGCAGGAAGTTCATTTATGATGGAGCTGAGATTTACCTCAGACTTGTCCAAATCTAAAGCCTTGACTACTTCTACCGGAATAAAGCAAGAGAAAGCTATACACTACTGAAGAAGCCATTGGATATTAGCATAAGATCTGTTACGTAGCTCATTTCTACTTCATACATTTGATATTTGTTATGATTATGTTGTCACAGTGGCTTCCTGGTGGTTTTCTATATCTCATTCAACTGGGACATTTTATCTGTGAATGATCTCTTCTACTAAAGCAGTTGGTACCTCCAAGTTTAAGTGCATCTGTGTATAATTTTAATATGCAGGGCCACTTCCTCTCTGCCACTAACCCCTTCCCCTCTTGAATTATGCAGGTGGCTGACGCCTACCACTGCGGCAGTTAGTTGTATTAAATTGAGAAATAGTCACAGGTCATAAACCTCCCAAATAAATAGTGCTCAAATAAGATGTGCACAGAAACTCAAGTTCCAGATCACATTCATTTCCAAGTTGCACTGTGTTCACAACATTTCCCCTTGTTCTTGTAATGAATCCTTATTTGTTTAATGATAGTGATTAGATGCCTTAAATTACCAGAAATAAAATCCATTTCCCTCAGCACTCAGCATATATATGAGAACCATCAGTTGTGTATTCTCCAGGCTCTTTTTATAATGGTACTAAATACATATAAACAAGCATCTGTTGCAGTAATTTAAATGTTTTATCCTTATGTACTATGTGTATATTAAAAACAGAATGTGTTATTTAAAATATTAGTTATGTTCATGGATTAGAATCTTTATGTATGACTAGCTAACACATAAAGATTACCAAGTGAATACTGCAGAATACACTCTCTGATTCAAGTAGGCATATTATCCATTTGACTCTGTCTGTTTTACATCTATTATTTGGGATTATGGTACAAATACTTAGAATCTACATCTACAAGAGGTCACACCTCTTCTTGCTTTAGGTAATTTTAAAGAAAATAACTACTTTTTCTTAAGCTACCCAGGAACTCAAATACAATTTTGACATTTGCTGCCTTGAAATAATGATGCTGATTGTAATTAAAATTAGAATGGGGGGCGGAGCAAGATGGCAGAGGAGTAGGAGACCTGGATTTCGTCTCCTCTCAGGAATTCAGCTGGATAGGGATCAAACCAATCTGAACACCTATGAACTCAACAGGAGATCGAAGAAAAGAAGAGCAACAAATCTCTGAACAGAAAAGCGACCACTTTCTGGAAGGTAGGATGTGCGGAGAAGTGAATCCGAGGCGGTATTTGGGAGGATAGACTGCGGGGAAGGGGCCTCCGTCGACCACTTCTGGCAAGTGATAGAGCCGCGGAGCACAAAATCGGAACTTTTAGAAGTTGGCTCCGCTGAGGGACGTCACTCTGGTGGCTAGGCAGGGGTGGAACCCTCACGGGACAGTGTGGTCTCAGGACCCTCGGGGTCACAGAAAGACCTGGGGTGCCTGAGTGTGACAGAGCTCCCAGGTATCAGAGCGGGGAAGCCGGCTGCAGAGATGGAGCCGAGGCACGGGCTCTCAGCTTGGGGATACCATAAACTGTGATCTGCAGAACAGTCGGGCCATGGCTCCTCCAGCAGGGACCCAACAAGCGGCAGATCCGGGGAGACTCCACTTCCTCCCCCGGGAGGAGCGTCGTGGGAGCACACCGCAGGGATCTGCTGGGTTTGGAGACTCCACACAGGGTCGGGTGCCAGAGATAGAAACACTCGGTCACAGGCCAGGTGAACATGGAGTGTGGCCGGAGACCGGGGAGACGGGAGTGACTGGTGGCTTTTCTCTGCGGGTGCACTGAGGAGCGGGGCCGAGTTCTCGGCTCCTCTGGGGCGGAGATTGGGAGGCCGCCATTTTCACTCTCCTCCTCCAAAGCTGTACAGAAAGCTTGAAGGGAACAAAAGCTCCCGAGAGCAAACCCGAGCAGATTACTTAGTCTGGACTGGGTAAGGGCGGGGCAATTCTGCCTCTGGCAAAGACTTTTGGAAACCACGACAACAGATCTCTCCCCCAGAAGATCAGCGAGAACAGCCAGCCAAGACCAAGTTTACCGATCAATGAGAACGGCAGAACTCCAGCGCTAGGGGAATAATGCACAGAGAATTCATGGCTTTTTTACCATGATTCTTTAGTTTTTCAAAGTTAATTTTTTTTAAATGTCTTGGTTTTTTTTTTTTTTGAATTTTTCTTTTTCCCTTTTCAACCAACATCTTATCAATCTCTTTTTTAAAAAAAAATTTTATTTTTCATTTTTAGAGTCATATTCTATCCCTTCATAGTAGTTACCCATATTTTTGGCATATATATATGTTGTTCTCTCTTTAAAATTTTGAGATAGTTTCTTCTAACAGATCAAAATATACCCTAAATCTCTATTGTATGGTATTTTTCTACTCCCCTGCCTGACTACATTCTCTCCCTTTTTTTTTCTCTTTTTTTTAAATCTTCTTCTTTCTTTTTTTAAACAACTTATCAATTCCTTTTATAAAATTTTTTATAATTTCCATCTTTACAGTCATATTCAATCCCTTCATCATATCAACCCTTATTTTTGTACATATATAAGTTTTTCTTTCTTTAAAATTTTGGGAGGCACTTTCTTCTAACAGACCAAATACACCCAAAATCTGGTGTGTGGCATTGATCTATATACCAGCCTGATCATATTTGATCACATCGGTTTTTTTTGTTTGTTTGTTTTTATCTTTTTCTTTTCCTTTTTCTTTTTCTTTTTTCTCTCTTTCCCTTTCTTTTCCCACTGCTTCAGGTCTTTTCTGATTTGTTTAGAGTATATTTTCTGGGAACGTTGTTACCCTGTTAGCATTTTGTTCTCTCATTAATCTATTCTCCTCTGGACAAAATGACAAGATGGAAAAAATCACCTCAACAAAAAGAACAAGAGGTAGTACCGACTGCCAGGGACCTACTCAATACAGACATTAGTACAATGTCAGATCTAGAGTTCAGAATCATCACTTTAAAGATACTAGCTGGGCTTGAAAAAAATATGGAAGTTATTAGAGAAACCCTTTCTGGAGAAGTAAAAGAACTAAAATCTAACCAAGTAGAAATCAAAAAGGCTATTAATGAGGTGCAATCAAATATGGGGGCACTAACTGCTAGGATAAATGAGGCAGAAGAGACAATCAGTGATATAGAAGACCAAATGATGGAAAATAAAGAAGCTGAGAAAAAGAGAGATCAACAACTACTGGATCACGAGGGCAGAATTCAAAAGATAAGCGATACCATAAGACAAAACAACATTAGAATAATTGGGATCCCAGAAGAAGAAGAAAGAGAGAGAGGGGCAGAAGGTATTTTGGAGCAAATTATAGCAGAGAACTTCCCTAATTTGGGGAAGGAAACAGGCATCAAAATCCAGGAAGAACAGAGAACCCCCTCTCAAAATCAATAAAAATAGGTCAACACCCCAACATCTAATAGTAAAACTTATGAGTCTCAGAGACAAAGAGAAAATCCTGAAAACAGCTCGGGAGAAGAGATATGTAACCTACAATGGTAGAAACATTAGATTGGCAACAGACCTATCCACAGAGACCTGGCAGGCCAGAAAGGACTGGCAGGATATATTCAGAGCACTAAATGAGAAAAATATGCAGCCAAGAATACTATATCCAGCTAGGCTGTCATTGAAAATAGGAGAGATAGAAAGCTTCCAGGACAAACAAAAACTAAAGGAATTGGCAAACATGAAACCAGCCCTACAAGAAATCTTGAAAGGGGTCCTCTAAGCAAAGAGAGAGCCTGAAAGCAACATAGACCAAAAAGGAACACAGACAATATACAGTAACAGTCACCTTACAGGCAATACAATGGCACTAAGTTCATTTCTTTCAATAGTTACCCTGAATGTAAATGGGCTAAATGCCCCAATCAAAAGACACAGCCTATCAGATTGGATTAAAAAACAAGACCCATCGATATGTTGTCTGCAAGAGACTCATTTTAGACCTAAAGACACTCCCAGATTTAAAGTGAGGAGGTGGAAAACCATTTACCATGCTAATGGACACCAAAAGAAAGCTGGGGTGGCAATTCTTATATCAGAAAAATTAGATTTTAAACCAAAGACTGTAATAAGAGATGAGGAAGGACACTATATCCTACTTAAAGGGTCTATCCAAAAAGAAGATCTAACAATTGTAAATATCTATGCCCCTAACATGGGAGCAGCCAATTATATAAGGCAATTAATAACAAAAGCAAAGAAACACATCGACAACAATACAATAATAGTGGGGGACTTTAACACCCCCCTCACTGAAATGGACAGATCGTCTAAGCAAAAGATCAACAAGGAAATAAAGACTTTAAATGACACACTGGACGAAATGGACTTCACAGACATATTCAGAACATTGCATCCCAAAGCAACGGAATACACATTCTTCTCTAGTGCCCATGGAACATTCTCCAGAATAGATCACATCCTAGGTCATAAATCAGGTCTCAACCGGTACCAAAAGATTGGGATCATTCCCTGCCTATTTTCAGACCACAGTGCTTTAAAACTAGAACTCAATCACAAGAGGAAAGTCGGAAAGAACTCAAATACATGGAGGCTAAAGAGCATCCTACTGAAGAATGAATGGGTCAACCAGGAAATTAAAGAAGAATTTAAAAAAATCATGGAAACCAATGAAAATGAAAACACAACTGTTCAAAATCTTTGGGATGCAGCAAAGGCAGTCCTAAGAGGAAAGTATATAGCAATACAAGCCTTTCTCAAGAAACAAGAAAGGTCTCAAGTACACAACCTAACCCTATACCTAAAGGAGCTGGAGGAAGAACAGCAAATAAAGCCTAAACCCAGCATGAGAAGAGAAATAATAAAGATCAGAGCAGAAATCAATGAAATAGAAACTAAAAGAACAGTAGAACAGATCAACGAAACTAGGAGCTGGTTCTTTGAAAGAATGAACAAGATTGATAAACCCCTGGCCAGACTTATCAAAAAGAAAAGAGAAATGACCCAAATCAACAAAATCATGAATGAAACAGGAGAGATCACAACCAACACCAAAGAAATACAAACAATTATAAGAACATATTATAAGCAACTCTATGCCAGCAAATTAGATAATCTGGAAGAAATGGACGCATTCCTAGAGATGTATCAACTACCAAAACTGAACCAGGAAGAAATAGAAAACCTGAACAGACCTATAACCACTAAGGAAATTGAAGCAGGCATCAAAAATCTCCCAACAAACAAAAGCCCAGGGCCAGATGGCTTCCTAGGGGGATTCTACCAAACATTTCAAGAAGAATTAATACCTATTCTTCTGAAAGTGTTCCAAAAAATAGAAATGGAAGGAAAACTTCCAAACTCATTTTATGAGGCCACCATTACCTTGATCCCCAAACCAGACAAAGACCCCATCAAAAAGGAGAATTACAGACCAATATCCCTGATGAACATGGATGCAAAAATTCTCACCAAAATACTAGCCAGTAGGATCCAACAGTACATTAAAAGGCTTATTCACCACGACAAAGTGGGATTTATCCCTGGGCTGCAAGTTCAGTTCAACATCTGCAAATCAATCAATGTGATACAATACATTAACAAAAGAAAGAAGAAGAATCATATGATCCTCTCAATAGATGCAGAAAAAGCATTTGACAAAGTACAGCATCCTTTCTTGATCAAAACTCTTCAGAGTATAGGCATAGAACATACATGCCTCAATATCATAAAAGCCATCTATGAAAAACCTACAGCGAATATCATTCTCAATGGGGAAAAACTGAGAGCTTTCCCCCTAAGGTCAAGAACGTGGCAGGGATGTCCACTATCACCACTCCTATTCAACATAGTATTAGAAGTCCTAGCCACAGCAATCAAACAACAAAAAGAAATAAAAGGCATCCAAATTGGCAAAGAAGAAGTAAAATTCTCACTTTGCAGAAGATATGATACTTTATGTGGAAAACCCCAAAGACTCCACCCCAAAACTGCTAGAACTCATACAGGAATTCAGTAAAGTGGCAGGATATAAAATCAATGCACAGAAGTCAGTGGCATTTCTCTACCCCAACAACAAGACAGAAGAAAGAGAAATTAAGGAGTCGATCCCATTTACAATTGCACCCAAAACCATAAGATTCCTAGGCATAAATCTAACCAAAGAGGCAAAGGATCTGTACTCAGAAAACTATAAAATACTCATGAAAGAAATTGAGGAAGACACAAAGAAATGGAAAAACGTTCCATTCTCATAGACTGGAAGAACAAATATAGTGAAGATGTCAATGCTACCTAGAGCAATCTACACGTTCAATGCAATCCCCATCAAAATACTATCCACTTTTTTCAAAGAAATGGAACAAATGATCCTAAAACTTGTATGGAACCAGAAAAGACCCCGAATAGCTAGAGGAATGTTGAAAAAGAAAAGCAAAGCTGGTGGCATCACAATTCCGGACTTCCAGCTTTATTACAAAGCTGTCATCCTCAAGACAGTATGGTACTGGCACAAAAACAGACACATAGATCAATGGAACAGAATAGAGAGCCCAGAAATGGACCGTCAACTCTATGGTCAACTCATCTTTGACAGAGCAGGAACGAATGTCCAATGGAAAAAAGTGAGTCTCTTGAACAAATGGTGTTGGGAAAATTGGATAGCCACATGCAGAAAAATGAAACTGGACCATTTCCTTACACCACACACAAAAATAGACTCCAAATGGTTGAAAGACCTCAACGTGAGACAGGAGTCCATCAAAATCCTGAAGGAGAATACAGGCAGCAACCTCTTCAACCTCAGCCACAGCAACTTCTTCCTAGAAACATTGCCAAAGGCAAGGGAAGCAAGGGCAAAAATGAACTATTGGGACTACATCAAGATAAAAAGTTTTTGCAAAGCAAAGGAAACAGTCAACAAAACCAAAAGACAACGGACAGAATGGGAGAAGATATTTGCAAATGACATATCAGATAAAGGGCTAGTATCCAAGAACTATACAGAACTTATCAAACTCAACACCCAAAGAACAAATAATCCCATCAAGAAATGGGCAGAAGACATGAACAGACATTTTTCCAAAGAAGACATCCAAATGGCCAACAGACACATGAAAAAGAGCTCAATATCACTTGGCATCAGGGAAATCCAAATCAAAACCTCAATGAGATAGCACCTCACACCAGTCAGCATGGCTAAAATTAACAAGTCAGGAAACGACAGATGTCAGTGGGGGTGCAGAGAAAGGGGAACCCTCCTACACTGTTGGTGGGAATGCAAGCTGGTGCAGCCACTCTGGAAAACAGTATGGAGGTTCCTCAAAAAGTTGAAAATAGAGCTACCATATGATCCAGTAATTGCACTACTGGGTATTTACCCCAAAGATACAAAAGTAGGGATCCGAAAGGGTACGTGCACCCCGATGTTTATAGCAGCAATGTCCACAATAGCCAAACTGTGGAAAGAGCCAAGATGTCCATCGACAGATGAGTGGATAGAGAAGATGTGGTATATATATATACAATGGAATATTATGCAGCCATCAAAGGAATGAGATCTTGCCATTTGCAACGACGTGAATAGAACTGGAGGGTGTTATGCTGAGCGAAATAAGTCAAACAGAGAAAGACATGTATCATATGACCTCACTGATATGAGGAATTCTTAATCTCAGGAAACAAACTGAGGGTTGCTGGAGTGAGGGGTGGGGTAGGAGGGATGGGGTGACTGGGTGATACACACTGGGGAGGGTATGTGCTCTGGTAAGTGCTGTGAATTGTGCAAGACTGTTGAATCTCAGATCTGTACCTCCAAAACAAATAATGCAATATATGTTAAGGAAAAAAAAAAAAAAAAAAAGAAGGTAGCAGGAGGGGAAGAATGAAAGGGGGGAAATCGGAGTGGTAAACGAACCATGAGAGACGATGGACTCTGAAAAACAAATTGAGGGTTCTAGTGGGGAGGCGGGTGGGAGGTTTGGTTAGCCTGGTGGTGGGTATTGAGGAGGGCACATTCTGCATGGAGCACTGGGTGTTACGCACAAACAATGAATCATGGAACACTACATCTAAAACTAAAGATGTAATGTATGGGGATTAACATAACAATAAAAAAAGTAAAAAAAAAAACAAAAAACCTTAGGGGGGGGAATTAGAATAGAAATTGAAAATTAAAATGACAAAAACGAAGGCCCTAGAGTTCAGAAAAATGTATATAAAATAAGGTCATAAAAGGAGAGAAGAGTTGGAACATAGTACACTGACAATTATCTTAGAAATAAAATGTTAATATGTGTAATAGAGGCATATATTCTATGTACAATGAGGTGACTCTTACCCTGCTAGTTTGGGTGCAATGACATTTGACGTGTAAGATATTAGAAGGAACATGAACTATACTCTTCAAAATAAGAAAGGTCAGTATATAGACATTATCTGAGATTTCTTTCATTAATTTTACTGCTTACAAATTCAAGTGGGATTGCAGAATAAAGCCAATTTTAGAGACATGCCATTTGACCCAAGCCCCTCAAAAATGATATTTAACCTCTAACTCCAATCTATATTAAAGTGCTTTGCCCTTGAATTAGCCAGTAAATGGCTTTCATTCTCCTCCATCTTGTGCATTTTTGTAGGCATATACTAAATGCCTATGGAACGGAATACTCTATATTGAAGATTAGCCTTTGGATGATAATTTAGTAAATGATATGCCAACTTATAAATTAATATTTACGTTCAAATAAAATACGTAGTTTTATCCAGAATGACAGGTACTCTGTAATTCGTTTATTCAGTTCATTTAAAGATCATGTTGGCTCTCAGAAACAAAGAAAAATCATGTTGGCTCTCTTTTACTGTGTAACAAATTACTATAAACTTAGCAGTTTAAAACACCATAAATTTATTACCTCATAATTTCCATAGGTCAGAAGTCCAGGCATGGTATACCTGGATTCTTGGCTCATAGTTTCAAAAGAGTATAATCAAAGTTTTGCTACAACACAGCTCATACGAGACTCAGTGTCCTACTTCAAGCTCATTTAAGTTGTTGGCAGAATTACGTTCCTCTCGGTTGTAATACTGAGGTACCATTTTCTTGTTAGCTTTTAAATAGGGACAAATCTCAATTTGTAAGGCTGCCTGCTTTCCTCACCAAACGGCCTCTAAAACCAGTTCACAGCAACACTGTTGGCTTTCTTCCAAGCCAGGATAAATATTTACCTGTAAGGTCTTCAAGGACCAGCTGGAGGAAAGTTGCCAAAGGGCTCACATGTTAGGTCAGCCTCACCCAGCATAATCTTTTGATCTTAAGGTCACAAAAGCCCTGCCCAGCAGTACCTAGATTAGTGTTTGATTGAAGAGACGAGATAACATACATATAACCCTTGGGGCCTGGATCTTGGGGGATAGTTTCAAATTCTACATAACTCAAAAAATACAAACGAAGGCTCTTTATGTAGCAAAGAAACAGCATTATCTTGCATGATCAAAAACTATGTGTGGGCTTAGACTACCTTGGGTTAACATTCAGGCTCTTGGGAAAAACTCTTTATCTCCCTAAGAGCAAAATTTCATATCCCATATAGATAGGATGTCTATACATGTTGGTTTACCCAGGGAAGTTCTAAATTACCTCTGTTTTTCTGGAGGTAGTAACAGTCTTCCCTTTTATTGTAAAATGCAGCCATGTTTGGATAATAAATCACATGGTATACTTCCATGGTTATTGAGAGGATATAATACGAGAATGTGCATAAAATCCTTCAGTATGTTTGCCTAATAAAAGGAACTCAAAAACCATTAATATAGGTGCCTCTTTTTCAGCAATCTGGACTTGTGTAAATGCCATTGTACAAAGGATTTACGTGTATAAACACTATGACATGTTCAATGATAAATGTAAAGAGATAAATATAAAATAAGAACCTAAGACAGGATAATGAGTTATACTTAGGAATTTCAGAAAATTAGGAAACCAAAATCAAAAGCCAAAGTTATAAGTAAATTTGTGTTGGAAATACAAAATTGAAGTGATCAAATTTTGGGGGTGGTGGTGGGAGAAGCTACATAAGAGTTCTTAGAAGAGAGAATTGAAATGATTCTAAAAAGATAAATATAATTCTTACCAATGAAAAAGAAAAAGGGAGGATAGTCTAGTTCAAAAACAAACAAACAAACAAATGAATAAATAAATCCCAGAGAATGGATTAGAAATTCTATGTGGATAGAACACAGGATGATAGATGGAGCCAACAAAGTGAAGTTCATTCCAAATAGTAAAGGATTTTGACAGCTGGGCAAGGAGTTTATATGTTTTTTAATAGGTGATTGACACAATCACAGCATGTCAAATGATTTTAAGGGGCAAGGATTGAAAGAGGGAACAGGGTCAGAAGAAAACGCCAACAATTTGAACAAAAATAATGGAATCTTGAGTTAAGATAGTGGTAGCTTAAAGAAGGAGGAAAGGACATAAATGCAAGAAATGGAAGAATACACACACACACACACACACATCAAAGCAGTATATGATGAGAGGAAATATCAATCACTTAAAGGATGGATGAAGGGATCTATTAAATAAAAGTAGAGAAAGATATCAAAGTTAGGTAGTACAAATACCAAGATTTAAGTTATCAAATTTACAAAGCAAATTGCTCAATTAAGGAAACTATAGCCAGGTATATAAATTATTACTGGAGTAAAGGGACCAAAAAAGGTGGAAGAAAGCAGAGCTGAGTATGGTTTGTACTTTATTACACTGAAGAGTTAGTGAAACTAAAAGCATAGCAAAAATCTGACCAGGTAGAGATAAAGGTGGACTTTTAAATGAGCATATTTCTTATATCTGATTGCTGTGTTCATGTCAACAGAGTTCCTGTTTTATGGTGTTAAGTACTATAATTACAAAAATTTAAGCAAGTAAGTAATATACTGATTAGAGATACGGCCACATCTTGTCTAGTTAGTTCCATCTTGGGAAAAGTTTTGTGGAGAAGTTTAAAAAAAAAAAAAGCATGGCACATGGAGCTTTGAAAGAAAGACTATGACCCTGGAACCTCAAAGTTAATATACATATATATGTGTGTGTATGTACATATATATGTGATGTTTAAATACATCTCTATGTTAATGTATATATGGTTTAATATATATTTTACATGCACATGCATACATATATTATACATATGTGTGTGTGTGTGTGTAGTTTTCCTAGTGTCCCATCAGTTCAACTAACTAATAATCAAGACGATAGAGGAGCTAGATTACAGGGAAAAGCCCAAGACAATATCTGTGTGGATGTTAACCTCAACTTGGTACAACCTAGAAGTCTGTTTCTTGGATTACTTTTTTCTTACTTTAGCCCTAGATGTTTGGGCCCACCTAGAACAGAGTTGAACAGAGTCACCACTATGCATATTCTTAATTGTGTTAAGTATTCTCTCTGTTTAGCTTACTATTTTTCACCCCATTACTTCCAGTGATCTAGGGAGAGTATAGGTTTCAGCAGTATTCTTGACTGCTTTTTTTATACTCCTAGGAAGTGTAATGGTCTCCCTCTGCATCTGGTAACTGATACCATTAATTAGACCTGACAAATTAATGATAGGCTATATTAACCACATTTGTCTAAGTATTACACAGATATCTCCTGCTTCCAGTGGGAATCATTTAGACTGGATTCACCAGTAAAGTCAGGTTTCCTAATCACAGAAGTATCACAAATAGTTTTTAACAAAGAGATAGGCTGAAATCCATTGCATGCATTTCAACCAAAAGCATCAGACCAGCTGGTTTGAAATCTCATCCTAATGGTTAAAAATCATCAATAGTTCCCCATTATATCTTAGCCAGAGAAGGCACTTCACATTCTGCCTTTCCTAACCTATATCTATTTCCTTTTACAAAATACCCCAGTCTATTTGAATTATTTGCTTATTCATGTCTTGAAGGGTAATATCCATTTGAAATTGATTTTATCCAGACAAGTTAGGTTTGGCTGTACCTGCTTGTTTTATCCTTACTTTATATCATGAGAGTGGACAAAGCAAGGAATACGCAACTCCAGTCTTATATTGTTCCAATGTCAAGAAATAGGGAGTGATCTGGGTAGAAAAGCTACAAGGCACTGATCCTTCATTCAAACTACCTCTTAGGTGCTATGCCAAAACCTGGGTATCTAGGTCACACAGCAAGGGACAATCCCAGCATGCAGAGACTCCCAACTCTCTTCTCAGACATTAGGTCATTTAGGGAGTAGAGATGGAAGAACTAGGGGGAGAAAGCACAGCCTCAGGCTCTGGGGAATTTTGCCTCAAGAACAGAGAAGTCAATACAGAATTGGGTTACACAGAAAACATAGTTACTTATCTGAAACCACATTAAAATCTGTTACCTTCCAATTTGCCCTAGGGTCAGAGCTAGATCAACAAGTCTTAACAATCTAGTACTAACTTCATGGCTAAGCAGTGGAGGACTCATGCATCTGTGAATGATCATATTATTTTACTTCAGTAGGTAGCCTGGACACAAAACTCCATAAGAACAACAGAGCTGAGGAGTCTAGTGATGGTCCCAAGCATTTAACCATAGCATTCAAAACACCCCTCTAAATTCATCACCTGCACTGTAGGGAGGTAGGAGAAACAAAAACGAGTTAGTATCAAACACTACAAGTTGTGTGATTAAAGGGAGTTCTTTTCAGTGGTACTCACAGACCAGTGGTAAAGTTCTAAAAGAGGTTGCAATTCAAAATTTTCAGTATCTCAATCAATCTAATTTAGGTCATGATCCAGAAAGTATGAGTAGGTTTATATGTATTCACTAAAAGAAAACACAAAAACAAAATACCTTTTCTGTTCTGTAAAATGGGGACATTAATACTGATAACATGGAATTAAGATGACTATTAACTAAGAGGATAAGGAAGGGACAGTTGAAAATGATATTGATGCTGTATCTCATCCATCTCATCCCCCAGGCCAAGCTGCATTCACCTGTTAACTGTGATAAGGTGTTTTTCACATGCTGGCAGCTTCCTAACTCAAGTGCCTGCATCTCTCCTCTTCTCTTCCCAAGAATTTTCTCCCAACATTCCTGGGCTATGCTAAATGAAAGCAGTTCTCTATTTTGAAATGTGAGAAATTAACACCCAGGGGGCAACCCTTTGCCATTAGAAAGTGGGAGTTGGTATATAAATAGCCCAGTCTCCAGTCCTCTGAGTCTATAGTTCTGAGCATGCTCCATACCATTTCTCAACAGGTCCTCAATGTCTTTGAGCTTCAGTTCCCCCAGCCCAGCAGTAACTAACATACCTTCTATTATCTTTCTTTCTTTCTTTCGCTTTCTTTCTTTCGCTTTCTTTCTTTCTTTCTCCCTTTCCTTTCCTTTCTCTTCCCTTTTCTTTCTTTCTTTCTTTGTTTCTTTGTTTCTTTGTTTCTTTCTTTCTTTCTTTCTTTTTTCTTCCTTCCTTCCTCTTTCTCTTTCTTTCTTTGTTTCTTTGTTTCTTTGTTTCTTTCTTTTTTCTTTCTTTTTTCTTCCTTCCTTCCTCTTTCTCTTTCTTTCTTTCTTTCTTTCTTTCTTTCTTTCTTTCTTTCTTTCTTTCTTTCTTCCTTCCTTCCTTCCTTCCTTTCTTCCTTCCTTCTTTCCTTCCCTCCCTCCCTCCCTCCACCCTTCCTTCCTTCCTTTCTCATTTTACTCACTCCCTTGCTTGTAATTCCTGATCGCTCCCAACTGAAGTACCTGTACTCAAGGCCTTACTGCAGTGTCTCCTTTTAGGAAAACACTAACTAAAATGGGACACCCCTCCCCCCATTCCTTTACTTCATAATAGTGTTGTACCTATTCAAAGATCTAATTTAATATATATATTTTTAAAGATTTTATTTATTTATTTGAGAGAGAGAGAATGAGAGACAGAGAGCATGAGAGGGAGGAGGGTTAGAGGGAGAAGCAGACTCCCTGCCAAGCAGGGAGCCCAATGCGGGACTCGATCCAGGGACTCCGGGATCATGACCTGAGCTGAAGGCAGTCGCTTAACCAACTGAGCCACCCAGGTGCCCTCTAATTTAATATTTTATCATTGATTCACTTGTTTATTTCCCCTATAAAAAATGGAATCTCTTTAAATACCAGAAAAATTTATTTGGCATTCTAATTTTAATATCATTGCAATCAGTAAAAGATTATCAAATGAATGAATAAAAAACACAGAGATGGAAATCAATGAATTGTTCTATGCCTTACTGAGTATTTCTGTGACCAATGTAGCAATAATTCAGCTGACAATAGCAGATGGTAATTTCCATATCCTCTGAGGACATAAACCGTGGCTCACCACAGGCCTGATTTCAAGGAGCTAAGCCGTCCTCTCTACTAAAAAGTAAACTAAAGTAGACAATACTAGATCATTACAATAGTATAAACATTTGGCAATGTCAGGTCGGTTCAAGCAAGTATATTGAGAAGAGAGCAGCTTAGAGTAAGAATCTCAGGGGCATTGGGAAAGTTTGGGAAAATAAGATAAGATGACTTTGGGTGCCAATTTTTTTTTACTCTATTTGGAGGCTCTTCCTTCCATCTGAAATAGTTGGTCAACAAGTTGGAACTGACAATAGACAAAATGTATAGACAAAATGTTTTACTGCCATGTGTCAGGCAGCTTGATGCATTTCATGCCTGAATAAATGCAAAATGAAATTTTAGCTCAAGGAGATGGTAGAGCAAATGGTTCTTCACAGAGCAAGGAGTAAGGAATATGTGTCCCATGGAGAAACTCATGGTGACAATGTGTCTGATTTATATTTTAATTGCCAGAATAAAATCAAATATCCCTAAATTCAGGCATGCTAATGAACAAGAAGCCGAACTAGCATTTTCTCCGCCTATTGAGTTGTCTAATGTTAGCTGAGAGAAGCAAACAGAGAATCGTAGATCCAAATATTACCCCAAGGTGTTATAAGCACTACAACTTGCAGATTAACATTAAATGGCCTTTTATAAGAACCTTTTGAAATGATACTGAATCTTCAGCAACATGGTTTCCTCACAAAGACATGTTACAAAGATTTGTTAAAATTGTCTACTGAATTTCATTAAATTGGGACATACTATAAAGTAAATCTGACTTTTAAGCCATGTTTTTAAAACTGGCTTGGACAAACATTAGTTTCCTATTTACCATAAGAATTTATTTATTTATTTATTTTACTCCCTCCCCCTTTAAAAAAATGTTTACTATATTTTATTAAAGAAAATTTATTTTTATTTTTATTAATTATTAATATAAACATTATTCCTAGCTAATGCTTTTATTTCACAAAACAAGTTTGCTTTACTAAAATGAGTCAATATGATTCCAACTTAAAAAAACAAACACACTTAATGTATTAGTACATCTATGTGGTCTAGTGGGGAAATACACAATCTTGAAATTGTAACAACAGCTCAAACATTCTCTTTGCAAAAATTCTATTTACTAGAGAATTTTGATGTTACTGTTCTAGTAGACTTGTAGAGAAGGGGGAAGATATTTTTTTTTTTAAAGATTTTATATATTTATTTGAGAGAGAGAGAATGAGAAAGAGCACATGAGAGGGGGGAGGGCCAGAGGGAGAAGCAGACTCCCTGCTGAGCAGGGAGCCCGATGCGGGACTCGATCCAGGGACTCCAGGATCATGACCTGAGCCGAAGGCAGTCGCTTAACCAACTGAGCCACCCAGGCGCCCGGGGAAAGATATGTTTTGAATATATCATTCACTTACTCCATAATGTTGACTCTGTAAGTATTCAATGTATGTTTACTCAGGAGGTTCCCCAAAATCAGATTATTGGTATTTTTCTCCAAAAAGACTTTCTTGAATTATGCAGGTTTAGGGAAGTGACAGAGAAAGATGAAAGAGCAGCTGTCTGCCTACTCATATATCCACATCCAAGCTGGGCCCTGGGGAATAGTAAGCAATGGGAGTGTACTTGGATATCCAAGTATGATAGAGCTGAGGGTGTGATAGATCAGAGAAATGAAAGGTAATGCATATTTTTAAACTCAGATCTTAAGTTTTTACTTTAAAATTCATATATCGCTACTTAAGAATTCCCTAGTGACTCAAAAGAAGACATGGTAGAGTCTAAAATTATCACATATGAGTATGTACACATGTGTACTATGTCAAGCACTATACTAGTCATTACAGTATAAGAGTGATACATTCCTTCTTGGTGTTTATATCATAATGTTCATGTAATAATAAGTGAGGTGTGAACTGACAAAAACAGAAAAAATATATGCATGTTCATAAAAATTCAGGTAATGCTAAGTACTATAAACAAAATCTAGCAATCTAATTTTTTGAATGACTGGAATTTGGGAGGCTGACAAGGGGGGCAAGAACATATCTGTAGGCTATCCAGGTATACAAGTAGTCTTTTATTTATATATATACTTAATAAAAATTATATATATTTAAAATGTATAACATGATGATTTGATATACTGATTGAAATGATTACTAAAGTCAAGCTAATTAGCATATCATGTCACACTGTTTGTTTTTTTGTGGTGAGAGCAACTGAAATCTACTCTCTTAATGTATTTCCATTATTCAATATAATATTATCAACTATATTTATCATGACTGTATATTAGATCTTTAGACACTCATACTATGTAAGTGCAACTTTGTACCCTTTCACCAATCCCAACCCATCCACCCCAAAACTCCTGGTAAACATTGTCCTGCTCTGCTTTTTGGAGGTCAACTTTTTTTTTTCTTTATTCCATATAAAAGTGAGATCATACAGTATTTGTGTTTCTGTGTCTGGCTTATTTTGCTTAGCAAAATGTCCTCCAGGTTCACCCATGTTTTAAAAATGGCAGGATTTCCTTCTTTCTCATGGCTGAATAATATTCCATTCTCTGTTGATGGACACTTGATTCATTCCACATTTTGGCTGTTGTAAATAATGCTGCAATAAACATGGAAATGCAGATATCTCTTTGAGATACTGATATTATCTACTTTTCATAAATAACCAGAAGGGGTTTGCTGAATCATATGGTAGTTCTATTTTCAATTTCTTGAGGAACCTCCATAACTCCATATGTTTTCCATAATGGTTGCACCAATTTACATTCTCACCAATGGCATATAAAGGTTCCCTTTTTTCCACATCCTCACTGACACATTCTATATTTTGTCTTTTTGATAATAGCCATTATAACAGCTGTGAGGTGATAGCACATTATGGTTTGATTTGCATTTCTCTGATGATAGTGAAGTACCCCTTATCAGATATATGGTTTACAAATAAATTCTCCCATTTCTTAGGCTCTCTCTTTACTCTGTTGGGTCTCCTTGGCTGTGCAGAAGCTTTTTATTTTGACACAATCCCATTTCTCTATGTCTACTTTTGTTGCCTATACTTTTAGGTTATATCCAAGAAATCATTACCCATAGCAATGTCAAGGTTTCCTATGTTTTTCTTCTAATAGCTTTATGGTCTTACATTTTTTTACGGTCTTACATATAAATCTAATATATTTTGAGTTGACTTTTGTATATAGAGTAAGATAATGGGCCTAATTTCATTATTTTGCATGTGGAAAATAGTTTTGCTATCAAACCACTGTACATTTTATATATATTGTATATACATGTATATATATCTGTAGTTAGTTGCATACATGCACATAATTCTACATAATTGTTATATAATACTAATGTTATGCAATACTTTTATAATTAGGAAAGTACTTCTGATTCTTTAGGAACATTTTTGTCTTATCTGTTTTGTCTTATAATAGGCTCTCATAATTTCTTACTGTTGCCAACAGAATGATATGACTTTTTCTTTCATTTTATTTTCTACTTGTGTCTTTGAATCAAATGGATGTTTCCAGTAGATGGCATGTAGTAGAATCTTGTTTATTTGTTTTAATCAAGTCTAGGAACACTTTGACTGGGTAGTTTATTCCATTAATATTTGAGGTAATTATTGATAGAGTTTTTTTACAGAGCTTTTAAATTATCTTTTTATTTATATTTCTGTTTCTCCTCAACAGTTGTTCCTTATTGTAGCTGACATTTGGTGTCATGTTCTTACACTGATATTTATTTTATCCCATCCACCAGTTTAGTGTGATTATTGAGAAATATATTATAATTATATGTGTGACATAGATCCTAGAATATTGTTTTGTAAATATGATTTTATATAATTGATGTCTAAATCAGTTAAGAGAAGAAAGGAGAAAAAAATATTCATAGAAATGATCTTTTACAATTACATAATCATCTTTACCAGTGCCTGGTTTTGTTTTGTTTCTTTTCTCTTGTGGATTTAAATTACTGTCTGGGTACATTTGTTTTCATCTGAAAGAACTTTCTTTGGTATATCTTGTAAACTGGGTCTGATAGCAACAGCTTCCCTCAGTTTTTCTTTCCTATGAACTCTCTATGTTTTTATTTGCATTCCAAAGGATAGTTTTGCTGGGTATAAGAGTCTTACTTGTTTGTTTGTTTTTTCTTGTTTTTTATAGTATCTTGAATATGTCATATCACTGCTTCCTGGCCTCTCTTTTGTTTGCTGGAAAGCAAGCTTGTAATTTTTTCAGACTCCCACTATATGTAATGAACTGATACTATCTTGCTGATTTTAAGGTTTTCTCTTAGTCTTTATCTTACTGTTGTTTGGATTGCATCATTTCTATCAATCTATATTTAAGTTTGCAAATCATTTCTTCTGCCAGTTAAGGTCCATTTGAACCCTCTTTAGGATATTTTCCATTGCAGGTGATGTAACTTTACATTTTATTACAGAAATCTCAGCCTGCCATTTCTTAAATAGAACCTTATCATATGAATAAAGGATAGATGAAGAAGGAGCCCCTGGCTTCCTGGCTGCACTCATCTGAAATTTAGCATATAAAATATGAAGCTGGGAGGAAAAATAAATTCTGGTGGACTCTTTCTTCCAGTAATTCTGGGAGCTGGGTGAGGAAACCTCACCTTTTGGAAACACAACCTGCAGATGAGCTTCTATAATCTTGAGTTGGGAAGAAGATGAGTAAGGCAGTGGGTCATGGCTCCACTTTCACCAACTCTTACTGTTCTCATTTAGATTAAGCAGATTTTCTTGAATAAATGTTACTTCATTTGCTATAATGCTAGCTCAAAATTAACATACTTTATATGTTTATTTTTGGTAATTTTCACCAGTTTCAGTTGTTTTCCAGAGGGTCAGAGTCATGGAGTTTCTTACATAGCCATCCTAGAAGTTGACTCAAAATAGTTCTCTTTCCTTATTCATATTTGGTTTCTGCTGATGTTTATTTATTTTTCTATTTTTGAATTAAAAAAAAAAAGATTTTACTTACTTATTTGACAGAGAGAAAGAGCACAAACAGGGGGAGTGGCAGAGGGAAAGGGAGAAGCAGTCTCCCTGAGCAGTGAACCAGACATGGGGCTTGATCCCAGGACCCCACGATCATGATCTGAGCCAAAGGTAGACACTTAACCAACTAAGCCACCCAGGCACCCCTCTGATTATGTTTATATAGCCCAGCATCCATCAGATGTTTAAAAACTGCATTTGTAAATAAATAAATAAATAAATAAATAAATAAATAAATAAATAAATAGAATTCAAGTGAATAATGCTGAAGGATTCCAATATGTTGCCTAACATTAAATATTTTTGAAGTTGACTGGCCTCACAGACAAGGTTATATATTGTAGACATATAAATATAGACATATAATTATAGATGTATAGAATATAGATACATAAATGTCAAGTTGCTTTCTATTTCTTTTGAAAATGAATAAAGGATATGTTAAGTTTCAGTTGTAAACATTCCCTATAGGTCCGAATCCAACTGTATCAAGAGAGTAGATTTGATCACCATGGAAACAAAATATCTCTCCCTTTTACATCTTGCTCAACCAATAAGAATCTTTCAATATAGATTACTCTGTGCCTTCCAGAGAACCCTGGGTCATTATCAATTCCAAATGGAAAAGCACAAAGGAGAATGAAAACACCTCTTCTCAAATATCATGTTAAACAAAACTTTGTAAAGAATCTTTAAACAGTATTTCAAGGAAAAAAAACCATTTTATTTGTATTTTTTCAACAGAGTCTAGCCTCTTGTTAGGTGTCTAATACAAAGCCTGATAATTGAGGTCCACAAATAATAAGCAATACAGCTAATAAATTAAGAAGTCTGAGTTTTAAGTAAGGGATATCTGTAGTCAAAACATCTTTTCCAGAGTAAGTGCATATCCCTTCAGTGGTCACAATAACATAAATCCATAGTATCTTAAAATATGTATGTTAGTCCTTATATTCTGCTTCTGTTACCAATACATATGAACAGGCTTTTTCAACCATGAGACTAAAACATCCTGGGGCTCAGTAAACAGTATTTAGTAAAACCCTTGGGTTTTTGCATTAGTTTTTTGTTTTGTTATGTATTTTTCATTTTCAGTTTATCTGAAATCTGGCTTTTGGATGGCCAAAGAGGATAATTTTGTTTCTTTAGACATTTAAAAACAAAACAACTCAAATGCATTTTTATTATTGGTCCTGCTATAGTAATGAAATAAATATGTTTAAAAATAATGTAGTGTAGCAGAAAATGGGCTTGATACCAGATGTGTCTCACAAATCTTAGATCTCCTACTCTTAAGGCAAAGACTTTAGATAATTACATTTTTGCAACACCATAAACAATACCTTTATTATATTTTGCATTAATTTAGTCTTGGCGTGTTTGTCTTTTCTCACACTTGCAGAGGAAAATTTATCTGTGAACTACATTGGTGGGAATAAAATGGGTCAATAAAAATGTAAGATGTCTTCTTATACTATAATTATTTCATAGTTACAACTATAAGATTCATTTAAGCAAATCAGTTTCTTAGGGTTTGTGAAATCCTAAGATGTGGCAACAATGCTTATCAAATGATCATTTCTCAAATAATGATTGACTGTCAGTGAGCAAGTGGGTTTTCTTCTTGTTTTTAATGCAAAATAATCACATGACGTTTGAGGAAAGCACAAACAAAACAATATCCCAGGTATATGCACATGTAATCACTGTTATTTTTTTTCCCCATTACTCTCCATTAGTAAAAGAGGGAGAGTTCTTTCTTTGAAGACATATTAGAATGAAAAATTCTCCCAACTCTTCCATACTCCCCTGAAATTCATTCCTAAATTCATAATAATGGTCAGTTATTAGAGTTTTGTTATGAAATTATAAAATGTGAGATTAAGTCACAGAAACAGTTCATAATTCATATTTTTTAAGTCACAAAATCTGAGATATGTTAACTTTATAAGAAACAAATACAATCTGTACTGAACACATTTTGTAAATCACAATTATAATTCCTACTGTTAATACTTCATAAATCCCACATACTTTCCACATTAACCAATTAGCTTGATGCAAACAGAGCATGTCCAAAGAAAGGATATTATGATGTGAGGAGATTTCTAAGCAACATCTACAAGCAATTATTTAAAGAGTCTTTTTCCTTTTATTTTCTTGAAAAAAAAAAAAAAAAGGCTGAATAGTAATGGTAACTCATTTAGAACATCACAAAGAATTTATTTTTAAAAGATTTTTTTTTTTTTTTTATTTGTCAGAGAGAGCGAGAGTGAGTGAGCACAAGCAGTGGGACCAGCAGGCAGAGGGAGAAGCAGGCTTCCCGTTGAGCAGGGAGCCCAACGTGGGACTCCATCCCAGGACCCTAGGATCATGACCTGAGCCGAAGGCAGAAGCTTAACAGACTGAGCCACCCAGGTGTCCAGAACTTCACAAAGAATTTAATGAAAGAATGACACATTTCATGTGTGTGTGCCTCCCAAAAAGGGGGTATATGCTCTGTGTGTATAGAAGGAGGTAATCTAATAGAAAGTAAGCCATTTTAACAGCCAGAATGGAAAAGTTATCTAAGTGGTTGAGGATGCTGTTTAAATACGTTGGATGATAGGGTTTCAACATTGAGAACTAATTGGCTAATCCATCCTTTGCCACCCCACCTCCCAATTTTTAAAGTGCATTTTTCAATGCATTTTTTTCTCCAAGCACTAATCCTGGGACAGAAGTCATGTGTCCTACAAATCCAGACTTAAAGGAATCTATTCCAACTTTGTGTCCTCTCCTCTCCTTTCCTTAAGAATTTAATTATTTTCTCCTGCCTTTTTCCTGATTTGCTATATAACATTTCCACTCAGGGCTTCTCTTTCTTACTTTATTTTCTCTGTTAGTAATGTTAAAACTTGTTAAAGAGCACTGTTTCCCTCCATAAAGCCTGGATCCAAATCTTCTTTACATAAACTAATTATTTATTTCCAATGAAGTTCACATTTTCTATCATCAGGAATTATAAATAATTTCAAACATCATAGTTATGTTTAAGTATACAGAAAAGAATATCAGCTTTATTTAGTGTCTCCAACAGGAATTTTAAATTAGTCAAATTATTTCATTTGTGTATCAACTATGAAAAATAGATATTACACTTATTTTAGTAGAAGGTAATGCCAAGGTTCATCAAGAATAAAGAATTTGGCCTAAATTGCAAATCTGCTTTGACTTCAATAACAATTGTGAAGCTTACCACTTGATATCAACTCTGGTGGCTAGCAAGCTGGAGGTTGAAATCATCTGTAAACTCTTTCACTTGTATGACTGATTGTTTATTCTACCTCTTACATCTCCTCAGAATTTAACTGGGTCTGTCAACTGCAATACTAACATAATTTCTCATGCGGCTTAGGATTCCTTATAACAGCTTAAGTACAAGGTCAGAGCAAGGGGAAAGAGAAAGAGATAAGAAAAGGGAAAGAACCACAAGGAAGATATTATACCTTGTATGACGTAGCCATGAATATCATACAATGTCACTTCTGCTAGTGTTTATTAAGGTCATAACAAAAAAGAAGAAATTAATCTCCCTTTTGGCCAGATACTGGAAGAGCATGTGGTATTGAAATATAGCTGTGGGCATTTTAGAGAACATACTGTACTACAAGTTTATTCTTTGCCCAAAGCAGACTTTCTCCAAGTATTCTGAATTGTTTATTTATTTTTTTCCTTTCAACATGTTCATATAGATTTTAGAGATTAAATAGAGTCCAAAAGCCTTTTGGAAGTAAATCAGGTTTCAATAAGAACAATGATTAGGTCTTTGGGAGTCACCTTAACAATTCTCACTGACCTTGAAATTAACCAGCACAGTACCAACCACATTGAGTTTCCAACTCAACCTTTTAAGATAACTGGATTTGCACCAAATGCCCAAGGCAGGGTTAAAAAAAAAAAAAAAAAAGAGCATGCTATTTCCTCCTCTACAATATATTATGATTACATTGTAGTAAAATATTTGATGTAGTAAAATATTTGATGTTTAAATTTCTGTAATTGTGCATTGAAGAACATCCACAGAAAGTGTTCATTCAGGGCGCCGAATGCTAAAAAAGTCAGCATCCCAGAAATGCTGATGAGCATAGCTAAAAATCACCAGTAAACATCTGCACTCTCAAGCCAAAATACCAGAAAAGGGACAGCCTATCAAGAAAGAAACTTTTTGACAATAATCAATGTACTACAGCCAAACACCACAGCCAAAACGGTGGCCCCACTGCCATCCACACCAGGAAAAACTGAGTTATCAGTCTAGATTACCATAGAAAGTGTTCATTTGGGGCACTCACCAGGCTGTAATGAAATGTTCTAACACTCCCACAAGGATGGTTTCAGAGAAGGCCAAGTAGGGAGCCAGGACTTTCATCCCTGACAGGTGGTAACTTTAACTCCATGCCTCATCATGGTTTTAGAGGAGATGATGTGAGCATCCTAGACTTTCAGTCCCCAGTTACCCAGCAGTAACAAGTCACTCCTCTTCCTCCCAGCCAGTTGGTGTCAGAGGAGACCTAGAAGAGAGGTTCGGGACTTTCACCGCCACCAAGGGATTTGACAGGCATTGTCTTCCACATGATGTGAGTCATAATACCAAGAAGCCACAAACTGAATCAAAACACAATCAACAGGTGTCAATGCTGAGATGAAAAAGATGTTAGAATTATCTGACAAAGATTCTATAGTGGCATCATAAAAATGATTCAACAAAAAATTGTGAATGCATTTGAACTTGAAAAGAGCATTTATAAAAACTCAGCATTACTATTAATAATGAAAGACTGACTGAATGCATTCCTACTATAATCAGGAAAAAAGGCAAAGATATCTGCTCTTAGCATTCTTATTCAACATAGTGCTAGATATTCTAACCAAGTGCAGAAGGCAAGAAAAAGAAAATAAAAGAATGAAGATCATAAATAAAAACTTCCTGTATGCATGTGATATGACTGTCTACATAGACAATCCCAAAAAATCTATTTTTAAAAAAAGTTATCCAAAAAATAATAGTGAGTTCAGATAGGTTGCAGGGTACAAGATAAACATACATAAATCAATGGAATTTATATATATTTTGCAATGAAAATGTGGGTACCAACACTGAAAAAAACAACACAGTATATAATTGCTCAAAAACAAAATACTTATGGGGCGCCAGTGTGGCTAATTCAGTTAAGCATCGACTGTTGGTTTCAGCTCAGGTCATGATATCAGGGTCCTGGGATCCAGCCAGCACTGGGCTCAGCGCTCAGTGGGAAGTCTGCTTTCCCTCTCCCTCTCCTTCTGCCCCACACCCAGCTTGAGCATGCACACGCACGCACTCTCTCTCTCTCATAAATAAAATTAAATCTTAAAAAAAAATAATTAGGTGTAAATCTGACAAAAAATGTCAGGAGTAATATGCTGTAAACTAAAAGATGTTGATGAAAGAAATCAAGGAAAATCTAAATAAATGAAGAGACGCACATATTCATGGATTAGAAAACTCAATTTAGTAACATATCAGTTTTCCACAAACTGATATAAAGGTTTTACTCAATTGCTAGCAAAATCTCACCAAAGGTTTTGGAGACACAAGCAAGATTATTCTAAAATATATATGGAAAGCAGAGGATTTAAAATAGAATATTTTTGAAAAATAAGAATCATAAGTCTACCTGGTTTCAACTCTTTTTATATAGCTATAGTAGTCAGGACTGTGAAGTGCAGGTGGAGGGGTGGACACATAGATCAAGGGTTCAGAACAGAGAATCATGAAACAGACCCACACAAAATATGCCCAACTGATTTTTGACAAAGACGCAAAAGCAATTCAGTGGAGTAAAGATAGTCTTCCAATAAGTGGTACTAATTCATTTGGACCTCCATAGGCAAAATGAACCTTGACCTAAATTCTACATCTCATATAAAAATTAAATCAAAATGGATCACAAACTTAAAGACAAATGAAAGAAGAAAAAAATAGGAAAAAAAAAAAGGTTGGTGGGGAGGTGGAGAATATCTTTGGGATGTAGGGCTAGGCAAGGGCAAAGTCTAGAGTTAACAGTCCTGATATCAAAATCACAACCTGTATATTAAAAAATGACAAATCGTATCATATTTCATCAAAATTAATAAGTTTTTCTCTATGGAATACTCTTTGAAGAGGATGGAAAGACAAGCTATAGACTGGGAGAAAATATTTACAAACTATATAACCATCAAGGACTATTACTAAAATATATAAAGAACTTTCAAAACTCAATATTAAAAAAAAAATCCAAATAGAAAATGTTCAGGATGCCTGGGTGGCATAGTCAGCTAAGTGTCTGACTCTTGATTTTGGCTCAGGTCATGATCTTGGGATTGTGGGATCAAGCCCCACCTCGGGCTCCATGCTCAGCACGTGTCAGCCTGTCCCTCTCTCCCTGCTCCTCCCCCTGCTCACGCTCATGCACACACTCTCTCTCTCTCTCTTAAATAAGTAAATAAATAAAATCTTTAAAAAAAAAAAGGAAAGAAAATGCTCAAAAGGCATAAAGGACATTTCACCAAAAGAGGAAAATCCCATGAAAAAAATCAATGCATTAGCCATTAGGGAAATGCAGATTTAAACCACATGAGTATCACTAAACATCTATTAAAAAGGCATGTAAGGTGTATGTGTGTGTGTGTACATACATATATATGCATATAGACACGTGTGTGTACCCACACACACAAACACTGATGACAGCATGTCCTGATGAGGGTGCATAGAAACTGATTCATTCATATTTTGTGAGAATTTAAAATGGCACATCCACTCAAGAAAACAGTTTCTTAAATAATTAAAAATGCAACTACCACATGACCCAACAACTGTACTCTTGGGCACATACTCCAAAAACTTACATTCACACCAAAATGTGTATATGGATATTTTTAGCAGCCTTATTTGTAAGAGCCCTAAGTTGCAAACAATCTAGATATACTTCAATGGTTGAATGGTGAAATGAACTGTTATACACCCATTCTATAGAATGCCAGTCAACAATTAAATAGGTATCAGACTATTGATACCTTCAACAATCCCGATGAATCTCCAGAGAATTATGCTCAGTGAGAAAAACTGATTCTAAAAGGCTGCATACTATATTATTTCATTTACATAACATTCTTGAAATTTTAAAATTATAGAGATGGAGAAGAATAGATGTTAGGGCTTCGAGAAAGGACAGGGGCAGGGGGGAAGTGAGGGGGACTTTAAAAGGGCAATATGAGAGATTCTTGTGGCAATGGAAATGCTCAGAATCATATATGTATAACCAATAATGTCATTTGTGATATTGTATTAGGGTTCTGTAAGAGATCTCATATGGGAAAGCCGTGTAAAGAATATATGGGGTCTTTCTGTATTATTTCTTATAACTGCATGCCAATTTACAACTATGTCAAAATGAAATGTTTAATTAAAAACTGTATTCTCTAATACTTTATGTACTCAGTCTGATATATTACCTCTAAGTTATCAGACTGAAAGTGTCTTGAAGGCAGGAAACATGGAGAGCTCTCACCAATTTTTATTCTGCCCTCTTCTTTTGAAAACAACCAAAAAGTCTGAAAAGCACAAAGACCAAAGAGTCTTAAAAACATATGTATAAATGCTTTTATACATTTATAAAGACAAAACAAAGACAAAGACAAAACACCTGGCCTTGGATTCATGCTGTGTTTTTTAACTAAAGATTAACATAGACCTTTTGGATCAGTATGAATTATCCTCTGTTTACTCCTTCAATTAACACCTCACTTCTCATTGTCATTCTTTTGGTACTTCAGGCAAATCAACGTTTTTTGATCCTGTCACTGTCCTCCCCAAAGTAGGTTTCTTTGGCTTATATTCCACAAATACTGGTCTCTCTTCCTAGAATGATCTTTAAGAGATTATAGGCAGTGGGATAAATTTAGTAGCATTCTATTTAAGGATATAAACAGTGGGCAATAGAAACATAGACAAGATTGAAAAGTCTTACTAGGGAGAGAGGAAAGGTAGGAAGACAAGCTTATCAGGAATGCACCTGAATCCAACCTTAAGGGGCCCGCCACATAGTAGGGATCATGATAAAATAATACTTGAACAGATGGGTGTGAGTGATATAAGTTTCTTCTTTAGATGAGTGTGGGGAGGGGTTGCATTTTAGAAATTTTGCTCATGCTTTTCTGAAATTAGAAATGTATGAAAGTCTATCAGCTTTAGAAGAAGTCCCCCAAAGAGATTAAAATGCCAGGGATAGAGTAGCTTGAATTGGTACAATTTTTTTAAAAGCAAATATATTTAACAGTGTCTTTTTTTTTAATGAACTATAATTTCAATAATGAAGGTCTTTAAGCTTTATAAGACCTGAGCACTTCCTCCATCATCCCCTTCCCCAATCACTATAACATGTGGTCAGTGAAAAAGTTTCCCTTCGTTGTAGCATTTATTTCCATATATTTTCTTACTTTAATTATATTAGGAAAATCCCATGATAACTTCACCTTTGAATCTGTCAGCTTTCGCCAGAACAGGTCTATGTGGTCTTAGAATTAAGGAGAAGCAGTAGGGGGAGCTCTGACAGCATCAGTTCCAGGGGCGTAAATTTTCCTTCATTGAGCGGACAATCTCACAGGCTCAATGAGGATCTCACAATAACACCTTGTGATTTGTGAGAACATTTGAGATAATCCATGTAAGACACACACACACACACACACACAAAAGGAAATAGTTTTAATATCCACGTAGTGTCCTATCTTTATGAAGGTCTTTGAATCATTGTTGATAAAAGATCATCATACCATATACCTGGCTTAGATTCTCCATCCCAATACCCATATATCTTTTTTGCCATTTTAAATGTCAAGCATAGAATTAAAAATAAATATCTAAAAACATTTGGTGCAACACTGTAAAACTTAATTTGTTTCTCTGATGGAAAAGGGGAACGATATAATGCTCCCTCTTCTCTACTCATTTGTCCTTCAGCTCAATAGTGTTTTTGATTTCCTGGTGTTAAAGCCTAGTTCTAATTTAACTCTCCTGTGTTCCCCAGAATCTTCAGGTATAAAATTCCACTGACTTCCCACCTGCCTTTTCTAATCACAGCCAGTAGTTTGATGACAGAAAGAGCTAGTGACCTTCCCTGGAAGAGGTCTCTTGGAAACTTCTCTCCTGAGGTTAGTGGGAGTGACAGGAAAAAGAAATTCACAGCCATATCTACTAATGGCATTTAGCAGCGCCATTAAAAAAGGAAACCCCTTGGCACAGCCAACAAAGGTCACCCAGAAGGTACGAGCACCAGCTTGCAGCAAATACCAGAATTGCTTCCCATCATAAACCCTATTACTCATTCCTCCTGCGTCTCAGGGTGTCTGTAACTACTCACCAGCAACCATTCTTGGACTGTGGCCACTAAGAGTGCCATTGTTCTAAAGTCAGGAGAGTGACTTCTTTTAGGTACTTAAACCTAAAATGAAAAATAAAAAGTACTGACCCTCACTCTGTAAGGAAACAAAACAATTTTCATAGCTCTCTCACTTTTGTCATCTACTTAGGATATCACTTTAGCTTACTCCAAATCTCAACTTCCTTATTTGTAGGACAAGAATAATAATGCCCATATTTCAAGGCTGATGTTGAAAGAATCAGAGATTGTTTATGTGGGGTTTTTTGACACAATTAAGGGGTTTGTTTTATGAATATAGTAATATTTTATTTTCTATGATTTCTCATGTCCTCTTATACTAAATATTTTGGGAAAGTCTTAAGGCATTTATTTAGTTATTATTATTAGATGAAGTGTTCTTCTTCTTTTTTTTCCTAACATGTGACTATTCTGAGAGGTACAGAGTGCCTGTGAAATGAGTGTCATTAAAAAATACCCCACTTGGAAATCATCCATTTACAGTAAGTGGTCACCAATTATTCTCCACTACCCCCGCTACCCAAAATACTGAGAACAGACTTGGCTAGAATTATGGAAGGAGTATTAGTATCAATGGGGGAGAATTAGTGAGATGCATTCCAAAAGCCAAACTGGGAGAATTATGAGACTCATTGCAAGAATGCAGAATCTAGAAGCTTAAGTTTTTTGTTGTACTATGCAGTCAATGTCAGGGAATACATTTATAAAACCTTTGCTGGGGGTACCTGGATGGCTCAGTGATTTCAGCTCAGGTCATGATCTTAGGGTCCTGAGATTGAGCCCAGCATCCAGCCCTACATCGAGGTCCCCACTCAGTGGGGAGTCCGCTTGTCCCTCTACCCCTCCCCACACTTGTGCACATGTTCTCCCTCTCTCTCAAATAAATAAAAAAAATTTATTAAAACTCTTTAAAAAAATTTTTGTTAGATTACAAAACCATTAACTCACTCATCTATAATCATTGCATTGCTTTAAATTTGTTTCTTTGAGGTTATAAGCATTAGCTATCTACGTAAAAGCATAAGTAAATGTAGATTTTCCATTAAGTGGATATTAATCAGTGGGAAAATTTTGGTGGTTGCTTTGAAATCCTCAACAAATATATATTTAGCATCTACTTTTTGCATTATGTTTAGTTATGAGGTTATGAAAGTAAATAGTCATTCCCTCAGTTTTCAAATTGTTCATAGTTCAAAGAGAAGGGAGGCATTGAAACAAATTGTTTCATAACACAATTACTATAGTGATGTGAAATTGGCATGGTTAAGAATGATCGTGGAAGTGTTTGCAGGCAGTTAATATTTCAGAAAAGGGCTAAATTATGGGTATGATTTGGCCAAATATACAATTTGTGTGAGGGATTGAGATGCTTTTGATGTGCTAGTTGAGCAAAAATATATAAAAATAATATAAAACCTCAGTTGCTATTCTTTTCCCTTGAGAAATAATGGAGACTTCACATCCAGGGTGGTAATAAGGAAGGCACAAAAGACTAGAATCAGAGGAGGCAGCTAGCAGGATAGTCTGAGATCAGGAAGCCAGGTAAAAAGAAATATAGGAGAGTCAAGTTACTGACCAAGCTTTGAGAAATCACCCACAGTGGAAAGTAGAAAGGTCTATGGTTTTTGTCACTTTTTTCACGCCATCAAAATCATAATTTTCTTGGTTACCTCAGATCCATAAGTGGTCCTTGGCATGTGGAAAAGTTTGTTTTAACAGCTTTTAAATAATATTGTATGGTGAGAACACAGGGCAGTGTCGACATTGCCTTGATCAAGCTGGCAATGCTGAGCAACTTTCTAAATAACTGAAAGGGAGGAACTTCTACCCTGTGCCTTAGACCTCTACCCTATGTTGGCAATTATATGCTATTCTCCCCTATTTGTCTGGACTCTCCAAAAGTTAGTGTTTCATTTTACTTACTTTTAATTTGGGGACAAATTGGGGTTACAACTAAAATTTTCAGTATCAATACACAAGCAGAGAATCTAGCAAGTGAAGAGTTCTGAGGCAGGGTGTTCATTCTACAAAGGTAGGGAATATTTTACCTAAGGCTGAAGCAGACACAAAATGCAGAATGTTACTATCAGGAGCAGTGGAAAGAATGGTCACGTAAAATTTAGAATGTCTGACAATGGAAGTACCAGACATATTCTCAAGGAGCCCGGCATTTCAGTAGGGCTCAAGGACCCCAACTAGGGTGTCAGCAAGTACCAGAGGACACACAGTTATCCGAAGGCTGGATGCATCAGTCTCAGATTGGGAGCAATTATTATAGTTTCTACTATCACTAACAGCAAAGAAAAAGGCCTGGGTTTAGAAATTGTAGGATATAATTCAAATAGTGGCTCTGCCATATTGTGGATTTTTAACTGTAAACAATTATTTAATATAACCGAACCTCAGTTTCCTCACCTGGAAAAAAGAGAGATGTATATTTATTCTTTAAAATGATTACAATAATTTGTTGGGATTGTGTCTTATATAATGTATGGACCTTTCACATACTCTACTCATTCTTTGAAGATGAGAAGGAGAACTACTGAAGAAATAACCACCATGCAACCCCACCTGGGGCACCAGTATGGTTGGATTGAGGTTTAAAATAGCGCTTGGTGTGTGTTAGGCAATCAGTAAATATTTCATAAAACAAATGAACTGATAAAACCAGTTTTAAATATTAGAAGGACGTGGATGATTCAGATTTGTTGGTAACACCATTAAAAGTGCTATAGAAATGGTTGACCCCATTGCTCCTCTTTTATACAGAGGAAGTTGGAAAAAATAAAAAGAAATTAAGCATCTACTCAGGATAGCCAGTTAGAGACAAGGTTAACATTTAAACCATGATGTTAGTTTTTATTTATTCTCTTCATATAATTTTGTTTTTATTAATTAGGTTAAACTGAATAGACAATCCAAGACATCCTTAGGGCAATATTTATTCTTTATTTAGTTCGAGAGAGTTCAATGACTGTTCTTTCAGACCAATGGTTCTTTTTTTTTTTTTTAAGATTTTATTAATTCATTTGACAGAGATAGATACAGCGAGAGAGGGAACACAAGCAGGGGGAGTGGGAGAGGGAGAAGCAGGCTTCCCTCCAGTGAGGAACCTGATGTGGGGCTCGATCCCAGGACCCTGGGATCATGACCTGAGCCAAAGGCAGACACTTAACGACTGAGCCACCCAGGCGCCCCCAGACCAATGGTTCTTAAAACATAATATGCACCACACACACACACACACACACACATAACACATCTCAGAGATGTTTCATTTGTGTGTGTTGTGTTCATGCACACAAGAGTTCTTTTTACTAGGTTTACTCCCCATAGATGTTGATTGATTTTATTTGAAGTAGAACCAACAGATCTGCATTTTTATATGGAACAAGGTAATTCATATGCATATTGTTTTCCATTTGAAAAATACTACATGCATTCCTTCGTTTTATTTTTCAACCATTTGTCCACTAAACAATTATTTTAAAATAATAATATAATAAACATCTAAGTGCTACAACCTAACTAAATAAAACAGTATGATTTTAGCATTGATTCCATGGTTATTCAAATAGAATTGAGAATTCTTCTGTAGATTTTCCCTGATTCCATTCCCACACCCCTACTCAAAAATAATCAATCTTCTGATATTTTTCTTTTAAATTCCAACAAATGTTCATTATATTATTATTTATTCATTTGTGGAGCTATAATCTATGTTTGTAACTATCCATCATATACTTAAACTTTATAAAATCTTATACAGAATGAATCATTCAATATCTTGCCTTTTTGGTAAATACTATTATTTTGGAATAGTGGTGCATATAATTTCAGTCCATTCATTTTAATTTCAGCACAGGTTTCTAGTCCATGAATATTTCATACTTTTTAAATATATGTCCTACACATATGTATTTTATGTTATTTCCAATTTTTGTTATAAAAAACAATGCTGCAATTCAAACCTCTGGTACATGTTTTTCTAAGTATATGCCTAGAAGTAATATCTTTACTGGATACTAATACATGGGTAATATCTTTAAAAGTACTTAGGATAATAGTGAGAATTTTGGGCAATTTAGTTAATCTAACCCAGCTCAATTCCCTTGCCTAAAAATGAGGATAGTAATTCCTACAGGATTTCATAAAGATTAAATGGGTCATCTTTTGTGAAAGTCATAGGAAATTGAGATAACAAACAGTCTCCAATTTTTTTTTCTTTCTCATTCTAAATTGTGTCTATGGACAGAGAACTAAAGACACAAAACTGTCATTGAGACCATCAGCATTTCATACGTTTATCTAAGTCAGAGAACTCACCCATATCAACAAGAAACATCTGCATTCTGCCTGAGTTTGTCTGGGTAACTTTTACTTTGATATTCAGAATCATCATCTTTGAATTTCTGAGCTTGTGACCTGCACAGGTGGGTGGTGTGTCTGTTTCTCTGATTTAAAAAAAAAAAGGAAAAAAAAACAGTGCCATTGAATCTTATTTCTTATTCTGTCCCTTTTCTCCTCCTCTATTTTATATTCATTTGCTTGTCCTTACTGAGTCTTCTCAGGCTTTTCAACCAAATGCAAAGATTAAATGAAGGCTTTCCTGCAATTTCAAAGCAAAGCAAAGCAATTCCCCTAAAGGGAGAGAAGGCAGTTGTTGACTGTTCACAGACACAGTGAGACTCAGCTTGCCCCTTTGGAGGGAGAAAGGGAGGTCCAAGCTAAGAATAGAAGGCCAGGAAAATATTGCTGCCTGATACAAGATGTTAGGACCCAGAGGAAGGAAATCAAAGCATATAGATTTTACTTTTAGTATATACCAGGCTCTGTCCTGAGCAGCTTCATCACTTTCACAAGACAGGACAGATGACTGCCTATGTTTACAGATTTCAAGGTTATGGAGAAGGTCAATCTCACTCCTACATTGTTGATTTGTTATCTTCTCCATCCCCCAACATGTCAAAGATTACGTTTTAGTTACCAAACTAAAATTATACACACAATTTTATAGAATGTACAATTTTCCTGAACAAATGTAATATAAATATAATGTTTCCCTTTGGCCCAAAAATTCTATACTAAAAATAGTATATAGTAATACTATGATATCAGGAGAAATATTTATATGGAAAAATATTTATTTCATCATTCTGTAGACTCACAAAAATGGTAATCATTAAATGCATGATAACTGAGGAATAATAACTGAAGTATCATATATTCATGTTAGAAAATATTATGCGGCCATTAAATTGAGGTGTTTAAAGAATTTGCAAACATACAAAAAATTATCACATTAAGTTAAGGAACCAAAATAAGGTAAAAATATAATTGGATTTCAAGGGTATAAATGCACATACTTTACATAAAGAGAATACAAAAAATGACTAAAAAATGCAAATAAAAGTAAAAATTGTTTATATTTCTTTGTCCTGACTTTTTTACTATATGTGTTTTTTTCATATTTTTCTGTATTTTCATAGTTTCTACAATAAGTATGTACTGTTTTTATAATCAGGAAAACATCTGAATTATGGAAAAAGTAAAATATTGCCATTATTTACAGGTAGTTTTTTGATAAGATTAGAGAACTTGGAGGGTAGAAAGAAAGTATTTTGTTAGCCAAGTATTGGCTACAGAACCAGTCAAATTATTCAAATTCTAGGGCTTCATTCATAAAATCAGTTTATATAACCAGACTACTCACAGTCTAGTTTTGTCCTGAGGGTTAAATGAGCAAATGAGAATGAAGGTATTTTACAAATACATCATTAAACATAAACACTACATTTTGCCAAAGCAGTCCTACTTTTTTTTCCTATGGGGTAAGAGGTCATGTCTTATTTCCCCTAAAATTCCTCCCTGGCCTGAAGGAGTTGAATAGATGAGAGGCAGAGACAGTCTCTCATGAATGGATTTCTGTTAGCAAGTTGCTGTGGAAAATGTGTAGGATTTCAGGTGAAACAGATCTGGCAGTTTGGGGGATTTCCTCACATGGAAGGTAAAATTAACATCATGGCTTTCATAGGGTTGCTCTAAAGATCAATTTTGATGACATCCCCAAAATGCCTTTAGGGCATGGCCTAAAAGAGGGGTTTGATAAAGGTGGTGCTGTGCCTCATATAATGTCAACTTTTCCAAGCAGTGGCAAGCATTCTGCATTTTCTATTTGCACTGGTAGAAGTTATTAAGAAATACACAATCTTATAACACAACTGACTTGAAATAATAAACAAAGAATCAAGGCATAAAGTGCTCGATCATAACAGCAAAACAAATATATTTTTTTAATTGTACAATAAAGAGTTTTTCCTGTGTCAGCTACTTAACCCACTACCATTACTGGAGATAATTTCTAGTTGGCAACCATAACTTTCATAACTAGCTATCAAAAGACCAGAACAACCAAATGAAAATCATACGGTTCCTTTCTTATTATAAACCCAATGGGATAAAAAGACATATAGACATGGTGGAAGAGTCATGAGATTTGTTTGGGGCCTATTTTATAAGGATATTAATCGAATGGAAGGACCTAACCACTTCCCAAAGGGCCCATATCCTAATACAATCACATCAGGAATTAAAATCTCAACACAGTTTTTGAATGGACAAAAAACATCCAGGCTAGAACACAGGTATATAACCAAAGAGTTGAAAGCAGGATCTTAAAGATATATTTGTACACATATGTTGCACACCACCAGTATTCACAAAAGCTAAAATGTGGAAGTACCTCAGGACTATCAATGGATGAATGGATAAACAAAATGTGAGATACACACACACACAATGTAACATTATCAACCTTAAAAAGAAGGCATATTCTGACATATACTATAAAATGGATGTTTGAGGACTATGCTCAATGAGTAAGCTAGTCACAAAAATGTAAATACTACAGATTCCACTTATTTGATATACTTAAAGTGGTTAAAATCATAGATAGAAAGTAGAATGGTGGTTGTCAGTGGGTGGAGGGAGTGGGAAGGGAGTTCTTATTTAATGAGTATGAGTTTCAGTTTTACTGGATGAAAAGAGTTATGGATGACAGTGATAGTAGTATAACATTATAAATGTATTTAAAACCACCAAACGATACACTTAAAAATGGTTAAGATGGTAAATTTTATGTGTATTATGTTTATGGTTATTTTACCACAATACAAAAAAAATGGAAATAATTGATAACTAACAATCTGAGGGAGGGAGATCAAATAAAATAAAATAATAGATGAATCCAAAGGAAGACCAAAAGAAAAAAATAAATATGAACAAAAATAAGTGAGATAAGTAAACAAATATTAATGAAGTAGATTTAACCCAAATCTCATTCATTACATTAAATACATATAGATTAAGTTTTCCATGAAAAGACAATGGCTGCCAGGCTGGATACATAAACAACATACTGCAATGATATGCTATTTACATGAGACAGAATTTAATTATAAGAGCACAAAGTTTGAAAGTAATTGAAAAAAGATATGCAATGCAGACACTAACAAAAGCCTATATAGGGGCGCCTGGGTGGCTCAGTTGTTAAGCGTCTGCCTTCGGCTCAGGTCATGATCCCAGGGTCCTGGAATCGAGCCCCGCATCGGGTTCCCTGTTCAGTGGGAGGCCTGCTTCTCCCTTTCCCCCTTCCCCTGCTTGTGTTCCCTCTCTCACTGTGTCTCTGTCAAATAAATAAATAAAATCTTAAAAAAAAAAAAGCCTATATAGCTGTACTAGGATTGGGCAGATTAACCTTTAAGATAAGAAGTATTAAAGGATGTATAAAAGAGCATTTAATAATATTAAATTGATCAATTCATTAGGCAAATATATTAATCCTAAATTGTATTTATCTAAGACTCTAACTTAAAATATAGGAAGCAAAAGCCTGCTGACCTAAAAGGAGAAATGAGGAGGAGTTAAGATAGTGAAGTAGTAGGTGAACCCTGGGCTTGTCTCATCCCTCAAACACAGCTAGATCAACATGAAATCATTTTGAACAAGGAAATCAACCCTAGGATTAAGAAAACAATCTGCACAATTGGAGGGAGAGAATGTGGCAGATGTAAGGTTTAGAGACATGAACTGGGGGAGAGAAAAGCCTTGGTGCTGCAGAGGGGAAGGAGCCCTTTTCACAGAGAGAAGTCAGAGAGAGAGGGAGAGAACAGAAGAAAGAGCAGCATGTAGTGTTTGCGCAAGATGCTGTGGTGTGGGGATCCCCTGGGCCACACTGGGCCCTTCTTGGAACACATTTGGAAGAGGGTATATTGCCTCTCCAAGGACAAAAGTCCCACTGAGTGGCCATTCAACAGTAGGGGGCAGAGGTGCATGCAGAGGGCAGATAATCTTATCACAGCTTTTCACTGTGCTTCATCATAGCCTCTGGGCATCTATGCCGGAGCGCAACTGCTTTTCTGGGACAGAACAGTTCTGGGCAAAGCACTGGGAGGCTCTCCTTTCTGGGAGGGGAGTGAGTCCACGCTTTGCCAGGTACTTTAAGATTTGGAGTTTTGAATCCCAGCTATCAGCCAGAGATAAAACACAGAACTTTGGTTCTGTGCACAGACAGGTTGAGAGTAGGGATCTGATTAAAGCCTGGGACATAGGAGGGGAGATTGTTTGCTTTTCTGTGAGGGCCTCCTGAACAGCAGTGGCAGGGAGATCCCCTCCACAGGGCCTGAGAGGGCAGGGTGATGCCATCTTCTACCCCACTCCCCATCACCAGCCCACTAGTACTGTCAGACTTGAGAGAGAAACAAAGCACCTCCAGCGGAAACTGGAGTCCCTCACACCAAACCCTGCCCTGTTGCACCCAGCAGGGGATCTTTCCTAGGGTAGGTCTGACCGTGAGCCAGCAGAGTGGGCCTCTCCCTCAGAAAACCAACATGGCCCCCCCATATGTACCAAGTCTACTAATCACAGAGTGCTACAAAGTGTCAGCTTCAGTTCTGGTGGAAATAGGACCAGGCTTTCCTTTATTTATTTATTTATTTATTTAATGTATTTTTAATTTTATTTTGTTTTAATTAATTAATTATTTTTTTCTTTGGAATCAGGCTTATAGTTTTTTTGGTTGTCTGTTTGCTTTTTTGCTTCCTTTCCTTTTCTCTTTTCTTGGATCAGGTGTGTTGTTTTGTTTGTTTTGTTTTTTTCAGGCTTATCTTAACAAACAAAGGAAAGCACACCTAGTTAAAGGTCTAAACACTTCCTACTGCAAGTAACTCTGCAGAACTCTGGGGGAAAAACAGCCAAAACACAATAGCAGAGTGCCCACAGCATACACCAGAAACACTTCCTGAAGTGCCAGGCCCTGTACAGTTTATGACCCTTTCTTAATATAGTATTACTATCAGGAGCAGGAAACATAACAAGCTTCCATAACACACAAAAGTTAGAAACCTACACATAATGACAAGATGGAGGAATTCTACCTAAAAGAAAGATCAAGAAGAAATCACAGCCAGGGATGTGCTCAAAACATATAAAAGTAATATAACTGAACAAGAATTTAGAACAACAGTCATAAGAATACTAGGTGGGCTTGAAAGAAGCATGGAAGACACCAGAGAAATCCTGGCTGCAGAGATAAAAGACCTAAAAACTAGTCAGGCCAAAATAAAAAACGCTATAACTGAGATGTAAAACCAAGTGGATGTAATCACAATGAGGATGGAAGAAGCAGAGGAAGGAATAGGTGATATAGAAGATAAAATTATGGAAAGTAGTGAAGCTGAAAAGAAGAGGGAAGACAACTATTAGATCATGAATATAGAGTTAGGGAACTCAGCAATTCCACAAAGCACAATAATACCTATATCACAGGAGTTCCAGAAGAGTGAGAAAAAGGGGCAGAAGGTTTATTTGAATAAATTATAGCTGAGAACTTCCCTAATCTGGGGAAGGACACAGGCATTCAAGTCCAAGAGGCACAGGGAACTCCCCTCAAAACCAACAAAAATAGATCAACACCAAGACATATTATAGTGAAACTTGCAAAATAAAAAGATAAAGAGAGAATTCTTAAAGCAGCTAGAGACAAAATATCCTTAACCTACAAGGGTAGACACACAAACTTGGCAGGCCCAGAAGAGAGTGGATATATTCAATATGGTAAATGGGAAAAATATGCATTCAAGAAGACTATATACATCAAGGCTGTCATTCAGAATAGAAGGAGGGTTAGAGTTTCCAACAAAAACTAAAGGAGTTCATGAACACTAAACCAGCTCTGCAAGAAATATTAAAGGGGATTCTTTGAGAGGGAAAGAGAGGCCAAAAGTAACAGATACTAGAAAGGGACAGAGACAACTTATAGGAACAGTGACTTTACAGGTAATACAATGACACTAAATTCTTATCTATCAATAATTACTCAAGGTAAATGGACTAAATCCTCTAATCAAAAGACATAAGGCATCAGATTGGAAAACAAAACAAAATGAAAAACAAACAAAACAACAACAACAACAAAAACAAGACCCATCAATATGCTGCTTATAAGAGACTCATTTTAGACCCAATGACACCTTCAGATTGAAAGTGAGGGAGTGGAGAACCATCTATCACGCTAATGGACATCAAAAGAAAGTCAGAGTAGCCATACTTATAACAGAAAAACTAGATTTTAAAACAAAGACTGTAATATGAGATGAAGGGCACAATATCAAAATAAGGCGTCTATCCAACAAGAAGATCTAACAATTGCAAATATTTATGCCTCCAACTTGGGAGAAGTCAAATATATAAATCAATTAACAAACTTAAAGAAATTCCTTGATAATAATACAATAATAGTAGGGGACTGTAACTCCCCATTCACAGCAATGGACAGATCATCTAAGCAGAAAATCAATAAGGAAGCAATGGCTTTGAATGATACACTGGGCTGGATGGACTTGACAGACATATTCAGAGCATTTCATCCTAAAGCAACAGAATACAGATTCTTTTTGAGTGCACATGGAACATTCTCCAGCATAGATCATATACTGGGTCACAAATCAGGCCTTGACCACTACAAAAAGACGGAGATAATACTATGCATATTTTCAGACCACAAAGCTATGAAACTTAAAGTCAACCACAAGAACAAATTTGGAAAGTCTACAAATACTTGGAGGTTAAAGAACATCCTACAAAAGAATGATTGAATTAACCAGGAAATTAAAAAAGATATTTTTTAAAAAGTACATGGAAGCAAATGAAAATGAAAATGTGTTAGTCCAAAACCTTTGGGGTACAGCAAAGGCAGTCCTAAGAGGGAAGTAAATAGCAATTCAGGCCTTCCTCAAGAAGCAAGAAAAGCCTCAAATACACAATCTAACCTTACAGCTAAAGAAGCTGGAAAAAGAACAGCAAATAAAGCCTAAAACCATCAGAAGGGAAATAATTAAGATCAGAGCAGAAATAAATGATATAGAAAAAAAAAAAAAAGACAGTAGAACAGAGCAGTGAAACTAGGGGCTAGTTCTTTGAAAGGATTGACAAAATTGATAAACCTGTAGCCACACTTATCAACAAGAAAAGAGAAAGGACCCCAATAAATAAAATCACAAATGAAAGAGAAGTGATCACAACCAGCACCTTAGAAATACAAACAATTATAAGAGAATATTATGAGCAATTATATGCTAACAAATTGGGCAATCTGGAAGAAATGGACAAATTCCTAGAAACATAAACTACCAAAACTGAAACAGCAAGATATAGAAAATTTGAACAGACCCATAACCAGCAAAGAAGTTGAATCAGTAATCAAAAATCTCCCGGAAGACAAGAGTCCAGGGCTGGATGGCTTCCCAGGAGAATTATACCAAATATTTAAAGAAGAATTAATACCTATTCTTCTGAAGCTGTTCCAAAAAATAGAATTGGAAGGAAAACTTCCAAACTCATTCTACAATGCCAGCATTACCTTGATTCCAAAGCCAGACAAAGACCCCACTGAGAAGGAGAATTACAGGCCAATTTCCCTGATGAACATGGACGCAAAATTCTCAAAAGGACACTAGCTAATCAAATCCAACAATACATTAAATGTTTTTTTTGCCATTATCAAGTGGGATTTTTTCCTGGGCTGCATGGGTGGTTCAATATCTGCAAATCAGCTGACATAATACATAATATATCACATTAATAAAAGAAAGGAACCATATGATCCTCTCAATAGATGCAGAAAAAAACAATTGACAAAATACCACATTTTTCTTGATAAAAGCCCTCAAGAAAGTAGGGATAGAAGAAATATACCTCAATATCAAAAAGGTCATATTTGAAAAACCCACAGATAATATCATTCTCAATGGGGAAAATCTGAGAGCACATGCCTGTCAGGAAAATGACAGGGATGTCCATTCTCACCACTATTGTTCAACATAGTACTGGAAGTCTTAGCCTTAGCAATTACACAACAAAAGGAATAAAAGGCATCCAAATTGACAAGGAAGAAGTCAAACTTTCACTCTTTGCAGACGACATGATATTCCATGTAGAAAACCCAAAAAACTCCACCAAAAAATGCTAGAACTGACACATGAATTCAGCAAAGTTGCAGGATATAAAATCAACATACAGAAATCTCTTGCATTTCTATACACCAATAATGAAGCAGAAGAAAGAGAAATCAAGAAATTGACCCCATTTACAATTGCACTAAAAACCATAGGATACCTAGGAATAAACCTAACCAAAAAGGTACAAGATTTATAAGCTGAACACTATAGAACACTTATGAAAGAAATCAAAGAAGACACAAAGAAATGGAAAAACTTTCCATGCTCATGGATTGAAGAACAAATATTTTTTTCAAAAGATTTATTTATTTTACTTTAGAGAGAGAGAGAGAGAGCACAAGTGGGGGGGCGGGCAGAGGAAGATGGAGAGAGAATCTCAAGCAGCCTCTTTGCTCACAACCCTGTGGTCACCTCCTGAGCCAAAACCAAGAGTCAGCCACACAACTGAATGGAGCCACCTAGATGCCCCTGAAGAACAAGTATTCTTAAAATGTCTATACTACCTAAAGCAATCTACAGACTGAATGCAATCTCTATCAAAATATCACTAGCATTTTTCAGAGAACTAGAACAAACAACCCTAAAATTTGTTTGGAACCACAAAAGACCCCAAATAGCCAAAGGAATGTTGAAAAAGAGAAACAAAGTAGGAGGCATCACAATCCCAGACTTGAAGCTGTGTTACAAAGCTGTAATCATCAAGACAGTATGGTACTGGCACAAAAATAGACAAATAGATCAATGCAACAGAATAAAGAGCCCAGGAGTGGACCTACAACTCTATAGTCAACTAATCTTTGAGAAAGCAGGAAAGAATATCCTATTGAAAAAAAATGTCTCCAACAAATAGTTTTGGGAAAACTGGACAGCAATATGCAGAAGAATGAAACTGGACCACTTTCTTATACCATACAGAAAAATAAATTCAAATGGATGAAAGACCTAAATGTAAGACAGGAAACCATCAAAATCCTAAAGGAGAACACAGGCAGCAACCTCACTGACCTGGCCACAGCAACTTCTTACTAAACATGTCTCCAGAGGCAAGGGAAACAAAAGCAAAAATGAAATACAGGACCTCATCAAGATAAAAAGCTTCTGCACAGTGAAGGAAACAATCAACAAAGCTAAAAGGCAACTGACAGAATGGGAGAAGATATTTGCAAATGATGTAACAGATGAAGGGCTAGTATCCAGATTCTGTAAAGAACTCATCAAAATCAACACCCAAAAAATAAATAATCCAGTTAAGAAATGGGGAGAAGACATGAACAGACGTTTCTCCAAAGAAGACATAAATGGCTAATAGACTCATGAAAAAATGCTCAACATCACTCAGCATCAGGGAAATTCAAATCAAAACCACCAAGAGATCCCACCTCACACCTGTCAGAATGGCTAAAATTAACAGCTCAAGAAAAAAACAGATGTTAGTGAGGATGCAGAGAAAGGTGAACATTTTTGCACTCTTGGTGGGAGTGCAAACTGGTGCGACCACTCTGGAAAATATTGTGGAGGTTCCTCAAAAAGTTAGAAATACAACTACCCTATGAACTAGCAATTGTACTACTAGGAATTTACCCAAAGGATACAAAAATGCTGATTTGAAGGGGCACATGCACCCCAATATTTATAGCAACAGCATCAACAAGAGCAAAATTATGGAAAGAGCCCAAAATGTCCATTAACTGATGAATGGATAAAGAAGATGTGTAATATTCATATGCATATGCATATGAATATTACTCAGCTTTCAAGAAGAATGAAATCTTGACACTTGCTACAACGTGGATAGAACTAGAGTGTATTGTACTAAGTGAAATAAGTTAGTCAGAGAAAGACAAATATGTGATTTCAGTTATACGTGGAATTTAAGAAACAAAACAGATTAACATAGGGGAAGGAAAGAAAAAACTAAAATAAGATAAAAATAGAGAGGGAGGTAAACCATAACAGAACAAGCTGAAGGTTGCTGGAGAGGAGGTGGGTGGGGGGATGGGCTAAATGGGTGATGGGTATTACAGAGGGCACTTGTTAGGATGAGCACTGGGTGTTATATATAAGTAAGTGATGAATCACATAAATAATAATAATAATATAAAGATAAATGAAAAAATCCACACTCTTAATAAATATATTAACATATCCCTATTAAAATTTGATAAAATAATCAGACAAAAATTTTAAAGACATAAAGTAGTTCAGCAAAATAATTAACAAAATTAACTTGATACACACACACACACATACACACACTATATGGCAAAAAATAAATGCAAATACATCTATTTTCAAGTGTATATAGAAAAACTATCAAAATTGACCATAAGCTAGACCTTAAACTGAGTATGAACAAATTTTAAAGAATTTAAATTATGCAAAGTTAGGGGCACCTGGGTGGTTCAGTCAGTTGCATTCCCACCAACAGTGCAAACTCTTGATTTTGGCTAAGGTCATGATTTCAGGGTCATGAGATAGAGTCCTGTGTTGGGCTCCATGCTGGGTGTGGTATCTGCTTGGGAATCTCTCTCTCCCTCAGCCCCTCCCCACTCGCACACCTCTCTTTATCTAAAAAAAATAAATAAAAATAAAATAAAATAATAAAATCATGGATAGTTTAATATCCTTACACAATGGAATAAACTTAAGTATCAATAAAAATGTACCCAAGAAATCTCCAAATAGTTGAAAATAAAGCAATATAATTCTAAAGAAACCATGGAACACACAAGAAATCACAATGGAAATTTGAATGGTTGCTAAATATATTAGATGGAAAGAAACGATGAAAATAAGAGCAAGAAACAATGCAGTGGGAAACCTGCATCCATAAGAGGAAATCTACAAAGGCAAAAGTTGGATCAAAATTTGGAAGAAGGAGAAGATACAAATTACCAGTATCAGGAATGGGAATATCACTAAGATCCTATCAACATTTAAAAAATAATAAGCTTTATGGGGCACCTGGGTGGCTCAGTCGTTAAGCGTCTGCCTTCGGCTCGGGTTGTGATCCCGGGATCCTGGGATCGAGTCCCACATCGGGCTCCCTGCTCCGTGGGAAGCCTGCTTCTCCCTCTCCCACTCCCCCTGCTTGTGTTCCCTCTCTTGCTGTGTCTCTCTCTGTCAAATAAATAAAATCTTAAAAAAAAAGTTTAAAAAATAATAAGCTTTATGAATAGTATTTTGAAAATTCATTTGAAAAATAGATAAAATGGACAAATTCTTTGAAAAACATAAATACTAAATGGATACAAGAAGAAGAAAATCTAAGTCTACATCTATTAGAGTGATAAAATATTTTTAAATAACACTTTTCCTACAAATAAATTTCCAAGCCCAGGTGGCATTACTCTAAATTATCCCCAAATTTAAAGAATAAATAGCATCAGCCTTACACAAAATTATATGTAGAATAGAATATGAAGGAATACTTCCTAACTCTTTCTATGAGTTTATTATATATAGCCTTGTTTCGAGACCAAAGATATTTTAAGAATGAAAATTCACAAGGCAATCTCTTGCATGCAATGAAAATATCTTAATAAAATATTTAAAAATGAACACTACATTATTTAAACGAGATGATATACTACATCCCAGTGGAAACTGTTCCAAACCAAAGGTTGGTTTAACATTTGAAGTTCAATCAATGAAATTCTCTGCACTAAGGAATAAAGGAGATATGATTATTTCAGTACATGAAAAAATTTTTTACAAAATTCACCACCCATTTATGAAATACAGTCTCTAGAATTAGGAATAAGCGAATACTTAATCTGATAAAGAGATTCTGTAAATACAGATAAAATTGTACTTTATGGTAAATTATTAAAAACTCTTCCCAGAGATCAGGAATCAGAAAAAAATATTTCACTATTACTATTTCTGTTTAATGAAAAGTATATTAGAAAGTTGCTATGAGGGGCACCTGGGTGGCTCAGTGGTTAAGTGTCTGCCTTCAGCGCAGGGTCCTGGGATCAAGCCCTTCACCTGGCTCCCTGCTCGGCGGGAAGCCTGCTTCTCCCTCTCCCACTCCCTTGCTTATGTTCCCTCTCTCGCTGTGTCTCTGTCAAATAAATAAATAAAATCTTTAAAAAAAATAAAATAAAAGGAAATTTCTATGGTTTAAATATTTGTGTTTCCCTAAAATTCATGTTGAAAGACTTAAATGTGGTGTCACCAGCAGATGAGGCCTTTGGGAGTTTATTAGGTCATAAGGAGGGAGCCCTGAGATATGGGATTAATGTCATTTTAAAAAGATACTCCACAAAACTTCCTGGTTCTTTCCCCAGTGGGAAGATACAACAAGGAGTGTGCAACCTGAAAGAAGGCCCTCACCAGACTGAGTTGGACCCCTGATCTCAGACTTTCAGGCTCCATAAGTGTGAGAAATAAATCTGTGTTGTTTATAAGCCACCCAGTCTGTGGTATTTTGTTATAGCAGCCTGAAAGGACTAAGACAAGGATCTAACCAATATAATACCATATTCTCACATATATATATGAGAAAGAGAGATATACAATTTATTTATATGAAAACCTTTTTTAAAAATCATAGAACGTATGTTAATATTAATATGCAGATTTAGGAATAGCACTATATATGCAATTATATGTTGCATTTCCATACACTAGAAAAAAACTATTTGAAAATAAAATGTTAAGGGGCGCCTGGGTGGCTCAGATGGTTAAATGTCTACCTTCAGCTCAGGTTATGATTCCAGGGTCCTGGGATCCAGCCCTACCTCTGGCTCCTGGCTTGGCAGGGAGCCTGCTTCTCCCTCTCCCTCAGCCTCTCCCCCTGCTCGTGCTCTCTCTCTCTCTCTGTATCTCTATGTCTCAAATAAATAAATAAAATCTTAAAAAAAAAAAAAAGAAAAGAAAATGTTAAAATTAAAGGTAACATTTACAATAGTATCAAAATAACATCAAATGCAAAGGAAAAATGTAATGTGAGGTATGCAAGACCCTTACCTAGTAAATGAGAAGAGGGAGAGAGGGAGAAAGAAGTAAATAAATGCATCGATATATAATAAAATTAAATAGTTTAATATTAAAAATAGTTTTTCAGAGACGAGTTTGTTTTATCTTTTTTGTTTTGATTTCCTGGGGTTTTTTGTTTGCTTATTGTTCTACATTTTATATGTGAATGAAATGGAAAATGACAATCAAGATCCTCAGAAAAAATAACACAAATGGGTAACTCAAACTAGCAAATATCAAGACTGTATAATGACATGGGGCACCTGGGTGGCTCAGTCGTTAAGCGTCTGCCTTCAGCTCAGCTCATGATCCCAGGGTCCTGGGATCGAGCCCCACATCAGGCTCCCTGCTCAGCGGGAAGCCTGCTTCTCTCTCTCCCACTCCCCCTGCTTGTGTTCCCTCTCTCGCTGTGTCTCTCTCTGTTAAATAAATAAATAAAATCTTTAAAAAAAAAAAAAAAGACTGTATAATGCCACACTAATTAAGACAATGGTATAACATTTGTCCAAAGTTAGGCAAATAATAATAAAAAAATAATGTAAACCTAAAACTGCTCTTAAAAAAAAAAAAAGTAAAGTGTTTTTTAAAAAAATGGAACAGCAGAGAGAGGTCAGAAGCAGACCAACACATGTAAAGTAGCATGATTTACCATGAATGTACCACTTGGGGCACTGGAAAAACGCATGTCTTTTCAATAAATAGCAAACATGCACTTGTATATCCATAGTGGAAAAATGAATTTATACTCTTACCACACACCATAAGCAAAATCAATCCCAGATGGTTTATAAATCTAAATGTGAAAGTTGGAACAGTACATATTCTAGAATGCAACATATAGTATAATTAATTCACCACTTGGGGCAGGAAAAAAGTACTAACACAAATAGTGCTAACCATAAAATAAAAATTTGATAAAATGAGCTACATTAAAAATAAAATTTCCAATTTGTATCAAAGATATCTTTAAAGAATAAAAATGGAAACCACCAAGTAAGAAAACACATTTGCAAAACACATATTTGGCAAAGGACTTGTACCTAGAATATATATAGTACTCTGACAAATGAATAATAAACAGATAAAACCCAACTGAAAAAAGACGAAGGAAAAAGAAGGAGGAAGAGAGAAAGGAAGTAAATGAGGGTGGAAGGGAATTCATAAATCTTTGAATAGGCATTTTATAAAAACTGTATTTCCAAATGTTTAATAAATATGTGAAAAAATGCTTACTACCATTGATTAACAGAGACATTTAAATAAAAACCACAATTAATTGCACTATTATGTCATTTGTATGACTAAATTTAGTATAATTCTTTTTTTTTTTTTTTTTTTTTTAGGGCCCAGGGACAGAGGGAGTGGGAGAGAGAGGATTTTAAGCAGACTCCTCGCTGAGCACGGAGCCTGACTTGGGGCTCGATCTAATCACCCTGATAATCATAACCTGAGCCAAAATTAAGAGTTGATGCTTAACTGACTAAGCCATCCGGGCGCCCCAAACTTAATATAATTCCAGATGTACAAAGGGATGTAGCAAATCTGAACTCTCATACTGAAACAACCTCTTCACAAATTTGTTTGAGATTATCTGTTAAAACCAAACATATCATGAGATCTAGCAACCTCACTCCTACATAGATAAGAGAAATGCCCACATATGTACCACAAAGACATATATAAAAATATTTATAGCAACAGTACTTGTAGCAACCCAAATTGGAAACAACATGTCTATGAAGAATATATAATAGACAAATAAATGGTGATATATTCATATAATTAATTAATACATATCTATAGATTTTAACAGTTCTTTGCATATTTTGGATAATAGTCCTCTATCAAAAATGTCTTTTACAAATATTTTATCCCTGTCTGTGGTATATCTTCTATTTTTTTTCCTTTTTTTAAAATTTTTTTATTGTTATGTTAATCCCCATACATTACATCATTAGTTTTAGATGTAGTGTTCCATGATTCATTGTTTGTGCATAACACCCAGTGCTCCATGCAGAATGTGCCCTCCTCAACACCCATCACCAGGCTAACCCATCCTCCCAAACCCCTCCCCTCTAGAACCCTCGGTTTGTTTTTCAGAGTCCATCGTCTCTCATGGTTTGTCTACCCCTCTGATTTCCCCCCTTCATTCTTCCCCTCCTGCTACCTTTTTTTTTTTTCCTTAACATATATTGCATTATTTGTTTCAGAGGTACAGATCTGAGATTCAACAGTCTTGCACAATTCACAGCACTTACCAGAGCACATACCCTCCCCAGTGTCTATCACCCTCTTCTAATTTTGACAGTATCTTTTTCATAACATTTTTAAAATTTTAATCAAGTCCAACTTATCAATTATTTCTTTTGTGCCTTTGGTGTTATATCTAAAAACTCATTGCCAAAGCCAATACCATCTGGATTTTCTCCTATATTATCTTCTAGGAGTTTGATATTTTGTATTTATATTTTATCCTATGATCTATTTTGAGAATTTTATTTATTTTTGGACTGGATTTTCCAAAGGATGGAACTAAATTCTAAAACCCAAAACACTCTGTAGAGATAGTAGGGATAAAGGAGAAAATAATTTCTTTCATTTATTGAAGATCCAGATGGAGTCTGGTAACATACTGAATCATGTAGAACATAGAGTATCTCAGAATATATCATCCGGAAGGAGGCCTGGTAAATTGGTCTTCTTTGACAGTAATGCATTTAATGGATCATTAACAGGTAGATAAAAATGGATCTCTTTGTCAAATAAGTTTTGAAAAATTTTACTTAACATGCAACATATGCCTTTACCATTAAATTTTTAGGGCCTTTAATGTATTAGTGATTTCTGTGATTCTCCAAATGGGCAATATATTAGCAAGAGTTTCTCCAGCTCATTTTACTGGACATATAATACTTTTCTTGGGAAACCTGGAGTTTTGAGTGAAAAAAATATATTTTATCGATAAAAAAATAAGCTCATGACATGAAGTTCAGTATTGTGCCAAAGGTCATTCGGTTAGTTATTGGAAAATTTAGGATTGGCATAAATTGTTACAAGCCTGTATTGATTTCATTTCTGTCTACTTCTCCTTTAAGGAAGGGAAAATTCATTCATTAAATAACTATTTTCAGAGCACCTATTATGGTATTTTGGACATGGGGAATGTCACTACAAGGTCCATGCCTTAAAATTGAACTCTAGTGTCCTAATAGAAAAAAAAAAATTATCATGATATTCCAAAGTTTCAGGAGTTTATGTCTTAATGTATACATTGTCAGCTCTATTCAGTCCTTTGTAATTACCGTGGCAACAAGATTAACTGAGTGCTGCTTATGTCATTTGGGGCATTCATGACTTTCCCTAGTGACCTCATTTATGGGAACTATATTTAGGCTTCTCTATTTGTGCAGTGACTTTGTGAAGATGTTATTTTTGTGATTGGTGATTATGCAGTCAGAAAAACTTGTGCATTGATTGTGAGTTTATATTCTCCCATAAAAACACCATTAGATAAATTCTTCTGCAATCCACTTCAGTCTTTGCAGAGTCAGATAAATGCAAAGTTTGGGCATATGTATTCTTCAGAGCATAAAAAAGGTGGGGGGGCTTGAAATGACAGCTCTCAGTGAGAATTCTGAGCAACGATTAACATTATGAAAGAGCTTGTCCATCTGTTAAAGAAAAGCTAAATCCGGGTGCCTGGGTGGCTCAGTTGGTTGGGCGACTGCCTTCGGCTCGGGTCATGATCCTGGAGTCCCGGGATCGAGTCCTGCATCGGGCTCCCTGCTCGGCGGGGAGCCTGCTTCTCCCTCTGACCCTCCCCCCTCTCATGTGCTCTCTGTCTCTCTCATTCTCTCTGTCTCAAATAAATAAATAAAATCTTAAAAAAAAAAAAAAAAAAAGAAAAGCTAAATCCAATTCAACTTGAGCACAACACATGTATTTCCAGAGCAAAGTTCTCATCCAACGAATCTAACAATCCAGGTACTGCAGTGTTTATTATTAGTGTCACATTATGAACAGAAAACTAATCTTAATTTTTTTAAATGTCTTACAGATTTACAATTCAACTTTAGTAATGTGGCTGTGCGTAATAATATATTCAGGCAAATCAAGAGTAACAGTGGATATATTTGTAGAGTTCATTTGTACAATGCCTATCTACCAGAGTTTCCCAGGCCTACTACAAAACAAAACAAATTTCAAAATACATAGAAACTTCTCCTAACAAAATCTTACATTCATTAGTTAATTTTGAAAAGGTTTACAAAAATTTTTGTTTAAACAAGTTTTGATCACTCTTAGCATAAAACAACAACAAAAAACTTCTGAATACCCCACCAGGCATGTTCCCATGAAGAAAAACAGTCCCATTAAAAATTATGATCTCATCCTAATTATAATGTGGAGGAAAAACCAAGAGTTCAGAGAAACATGCAGGTAACTGGTATGAATCTTAGCTCCTTCACCTACTAGTCATGTGACCATGGGCGAGCTAAGCAACTTCTGATCTCAGCTTCCACACCTAGTAAACAGACACAGTGAAAATAACTGTCATGTGTATTAAAAAATGAATAACATAACACAATTAGTATGCTACTTAGTATTAAATAGATATATAGGAAATAGTCGCATCTTTTCCTTTTTCATAGAAAAAGTTTTCATTTACAGAATGCACAACACTTCCTAGAGAGTTTAGTGCTAGAAAAAGGAAGAAAGGCCATTTGTTCGTCTCACTAACTTACTGAAACAAGGCTATACTGTGTAATAAAAGAAGATACTGTGAATCATTTAAATAAAGAAGATTGAACAAGATCCAATTTATATTACATAGTCCAAGAGTTACAACACTCGGGTTTCCTTAAATATGTCTCCTAAATGGCATCTGGGTGATATGTAGAATACTTGGTATTAAAATACAATTTAAATTATATTTGGCAGTTTATAATACTATTAAGGCCCTTTTCTTTTGGAAAGGATGTAGTAATGAAAATCTCACTTAACTTCTCCATGAGTTTGATAGGATTGCCATCACGAAATACCATAGACTGGGTGGTTTAAATGATAGAACTTTATTTTCTCACAGTTTTGGAGACTAGAAATCCAGTATCAAAGTGTCAGCACGTTTGATTCCTCCCAAGGGCCCTCTCCTTGACTTGGTCCCTATCTTACTGTATCCTCACACAGTTGTCCCTTGGGCTGTGTGCCTCTGTGTCCTAATCTCCTCTTCTTATAAGAATACCAGTCATATTGAATTAGGGCCCACCCTTATGACCTCATTTTACCTTAATTGCCTTGTAAAGGTCCTATCTCCAAATGCAGTCACATTCTAAGGTACTGGAGGTTATAACATTAACACATGATTTTTTTGGGGGGGGCAGGCAGGGACATAATAAGCCCATAACAGTTTCCCATCATTACAAGTAGAAGACAGGACAAAATACATGGAATAATTATTCTCAGACATTGGATTCCAGGCAGCACAGGAATATTTTCTCTGAGAGAAAGGAAACAAATGTGATGAACAGTACTATTACCCTAGTGTTTTGCCTAGAGGCCCATGCCAGTCTCCAAATCAAGACAAAAATTCTCAAAGCAGAGCATAGTGGTCTCAGTGAGCTTAGGAGACAAAGATCAGAGTTTAGGGAGTCTAAATTATGTTACAAGGCAGAATTTTGGAGAAGATGTATCTACGTATCTACACAGAGAAAGAGCACCACAAACCTGAAGAGGAATCTATTTCTGTGTTTGCCAAACTAAGTCATGTATGCATGGGGTAAAATTCTAGGAGGCTTCGCAAAGGCCTAGTGTGCTGTAAACAGTAATTCTCAAAAATCACATTTTGTAGGTAGACTTTCTAGCTCTGTCAATTCAATGTAGATTTTTTTTTTAAAGATTTATTTTTTTTTTTTTTAGAGAGAGAAAGAGAGAGGGAGAGAGTGCAAGAGGTGAGGGGCAGAGGGAGAGGGAAAGAAGCAGATTCCCCGCTGAGCACAGAGCCCATGCAGGTTTGATCTCGGGAACCTGAGCCAAAATCAGGAGTTGGATCCTCAACCAACAAAGGCACCCAGGTGCCCCAATTCAGTGTAGATTTTTCATTTATCATGTGGGCATTCAATAGGAAACCTAAAAGGCCCACAGCTTAACAGTAAGGCTAAACAATTCCTAGAGTAATAGGTACTCTTAAAACATGCTTGAAAGAAGTCTCAACAGGGGCACCTTGGTGGCTCAGTCAGTTAAGCGTCTGCCTTTGGCTCAGGTTAGGATCCCAGTGTCCTGGGATCAAGCCTGTGTTGGGCTCCATGCTGAGCAGGGAGTCTGCTTCAGATCCTTTCTTCCTCTCCTTCTCTCTGCCCGTGCCCCTCCCAGCTCACTTGCTCTCTCTCTCTTTCTCTCAAATAAATAAAATCTTAAAAATAAAAATAAGTTAAAAAATAAAATAAAAAGAACAGCTCTAATAATCCATGGAACAAGACTGAGAAATCAAGAAATAGTAGATAAAATTTACTAAATATGATGAGAGCTATATATCTGAAATTCAGTAAGCTAAACAAAATCTATGCAAAATAAACACAATAAACCACATAAATGCATATTGTAATCAGACTGCCAATAAGCAGTAATAAAAAAAATTAAAGTAGAGAATAAAAAGGCTTATCAGAGACAAAGAAAAGATAAGAAGGACTAGTTTTCTTCTGTGAAATTATAAAAACAAGAGAATAATTGATACCATTTTTTAAGTTCTGAGAGCAAAGAAAAAGGAACTAGAGTTACCACAGAGAAAATGTCTATCAAAAATGCAGCTGAAATTTATTAAGAAAAAAATTTAGAAATTTTTGTCCAACAGATTTCCACTAGAAGAAATAGTGATTTTTCAGGCAAAATTAAGGAAAGATATTCTTCAGGCATAAGTAAAAAAACAATTCAAGATCAAGATTTGAATCTCTACTAATTAACACACAACAAACAGTAAACATACAGATGAATATAAAGACCTTCCCATATTAAAAATTCCTTAAATATTTGAATCTTAAAGTGAAAATAACAATTATATGTCATAAAATTATTTTATACAAGTAAAATATAGATAAAAATAGTACAAAGGTTGAAAGGAGGAAATTAAAATTATCATGTTATAAGTTTCTTACATTATATTTTAAATGGTCTAATATTATTGAAGGTTAAATTGTTGCCAAAGCTTATGAATGGGGAACAATTAATAGTTTCAACAAATTGTGCTGGAACATGTGGATATCACATTGGAAAAAAAATTGGACCTCAATCCTTGCCTTACCCAGATAAAAATCATCTTAAAATGAAAAAAGAATTCCTACTGATTCAAAATTAAGGAAACAAATAACATAAAACTTCTGAGATTTAGAAACTTCACAAAAGAAGATGCTGAAATGGCTAATAAACACATGAAAAGATAGTCAATATTTGTAGCCATTAGAAAAAAAGAAAAGAAAGTTAACATTACAAGATTTACCTATACACACTTGAATAAATAAAACTTTTTAAACTGACAACACCAAGTGTTGGCTAGGATATATAAAGAAATTGGAACAAATATGTATTGCTGGTGGGAATACAAAATGATACAACAAAGTTTGAAATACTTGGACTCTTCTACACTTGGTATTTCCCAAGAGAAGTGAATGCACATTTGTCCATAGAATTTTTTCTGAATGCTCATAGTGACATTAATCATAACAGTAAGAAAAATGTAGAAATAACTAACATTGCTCAATAGTTAGATGGCTAAGTAAATTATGATTTCTTAGACTACTGAATATGACTCAACAATAAAAGGGAACAAACTACTAAGAGGTGGGGGATGGAGAAAGAAATTATGCTAGAAAAACAGAAAGAGGCCTTTTAGGGTATGGACAATGATTTATACAGTGATCTTGTTTCAGTGAAAAGTCATGGAATGTTTTAAATGAGGCTATGACATGAAATTTTCTTAAAACAAAGTAATTTTGGTTTCTGTGTCTGCAATTATTGAGGGTGGGTGACAGTCAAGAAAATGAATAGACAGTAAGGGACGTTGTGCAGGTACCCTAGTGAGATCCAAGGCAGATCTTCACTTTGTGGTGGTAATTGGAAAGAGTGTGATGGGCAGATATTTAATTTGTAAACAGTTTAAAATACGCATGTCTATGTATATCTACATTGATGTGGATAGAGATACAGAATATAGATATATAGATATAGCTATGATATGAATGTATATATGAGTATAGATATAGGTATAGATATAAATATAGATATAAAGTTGATAAGCCTTCCTTATGGGTGGAATGCAGGTAATTAAAGATGTCGAATCAAATATGACTAGAAAATTTCTGTCTTGAGCATTTGGGGGATATGGTTCAATTTAAAAACTGTGGAATACTGGGGAGAACGTAGGACAGCTAAGAACCTTGTTGTGTTAAGGATACAGCAACACTAACCAAAAAAAGAAGGCAACACCAAAGCCCAAAGCTATCTTTGAGCAGAATTAAGAAAGAAGCTGCATCTATTGCAAGTGTCCCTGAAGTGGTATTTCTATCAATTCTTGATAGAGATTACCACAGATGCATGTATAATTTGGGTCCCACTTCTGAGATATCAATCAAATTAATGATACAGATGAGCAGAATAAAGTTCTGTTTGTAGTGTCAGGTGGGCCTGAAATATAATTAAAACAAATCCATCCAGGACTTGGACCTCTGAAGATACCAGCATAATCGGAAACTATTTTTCTACTAATCTGTATAAAAATAAGCAAACAAGCAAGCCTATTCAAATTCAGGTGAATACCAAGAGGCACATTTGCTCTACCGTGAAATAAAAGTAAACTCAGACTGGTAAACTAACTCTAACTGGGCAATTCAGAGATATCAACACAAATTTCTGCAACCTCTGCAAAATCACTAGGTGAAACTGACCAACATTAAGGAGCTTTTTCCATGATCCTCAATTTTCATGTAAAGATGGAAATATTTACTCTCTGGCTACTTGATAAAAACTCTCAACTTATTCCAGAGGTAAATGAATTTGGTGGTTTTAAAATCCCTGGGATGGTCTACAGTTTGCTTAGGAAATCAGGAGCATCATCCTCAACTCCAGTTGAAGTGACATAAAAGCCTGGAGTACAGTACCTCTTCAGAGAAGACGACAGAAAAACACCAAGAACCACTGGCCATGGATTCTAGATCTAGTTTACTACTCATCTAACAAGTACAAGTTGTTTCATACTCTTATCCCTCAGTTTCATTATTTATGAAATGGAAATGAAGTTCACTTTACATGGAGAATTGTATAAATTTATTCAACAAACATTTATGGGGTTCTTACTATGTGCAAGCCACATTTAATGGTAATAATCAAGATACAAAAGTCCCTATTCATGAGGATATTACATTCAAATAGAAAAAAAAAATAGACAGGGCACCTGGGTGGCTCAGTTGGTTAAGCAACTGCCTTCGGCTCAGGTCATGATCCTGGAGTCCCGGGATCGAGTCCCACGTCAGGCTCCCTGATCAGCAGGGAGTCTGCTTCTCTCTCTGACCCTCCCCCCTCTCATGCTCTCTATCTCATTTTCTCTCTCAAATAAATAAATAAAATCTTTAAAAAAAATAGACAATAATCAGAAATGAACTGAACAAAAATATAATGGAGAAATATAAAGGCAAGTGAAATAAAAATATACAAAAGTGAGGGTGCCTGGGTGGCTCAGTCGTTAAGCGTCTGCCTTTGGCTCAGGTCATGATCCCAGGGTCGAGTCCCACATTAGGCTCCCTCCTTGCGGGGAAGCCTGCTTCTCCCTCTCCCACTCCCGCTGCTTGTGTTCCTGCTCTTGCTATCTCTGTCTCTGTCAAATAAATAAAATCTTTAAAAAAAATATATACAAAAGCGAATGGGACGTTTTTCAAAGATTTATTTATTATTTTATAGAGAGAGTGAGTGTGGGAGGGGCAGAGGGAGAGGGAGAGGCAGAATCTTAAGCATACTCTCCGCTGAGCATGGAGCATGGAGCACAGAGCCTGACACTGGCTTGATTTCACGACCCTGAGATCATGACCTGAGCAGAAACCAAGAGTCAGATGCTCAACCTACTGAGCCACCAAGGCTCCCCATGAATGGGTTATTTTTGATAAAGCTTGTCAGGACTGTACCCTGAAAACAAAACCTTGATAAAATGTAGAATCAAGTCATGCAGTGGTCCAGAGGAAGAATATAACAAGTAGAACAAAGAGCTAAAACAATAGTCTTGAAATAGAAGCCACTTTGGTGTCTTCAAGAATAGCTGGTGCCTTAGGCTGGTGTGAAGTAGATTTTAGATGAGAAGAAATGGGGCAAGATCTCTGAACTTTTGATTGCAGTAATTCAAATGAGAGATGATGGGGCTTTTAATTTAGGTAGTAGGAAGTTATGAGGGGAGTCTTATTCATATTTTGAATAGTCTTTCTGAAGTTTGAAGAAACAAGTTGCTTATGGATTGGATTACATGTGTGAGAAAAATTCAGGAATAAAAGTTAGTCAACAGGTATTTGGGTTTAGCCAAATTGTGAGTTATTTAATAGGAGAGATATTTCTTAGCTGACCTCACAAAGCAATATCCAGGGTTAAATTTGATAGTGTCTAAAAACTTCTAGGGAATTAAAATGTTTGCTAGACATTAGATGATGTTATGTAAACACTAAGTGCATAATACCCAACAGTGCTCCATAATTTAAAAAATAGTTAATTATACAATTAATATAAACTAATTGTAAAATAATTAGTATAAGGAAAAAAATCAATAACCATAAACCTACTACCCAAATACAACCACTATTAAGAGATGGATGGATGGATAGATGGATGGATGGATGGATGGATGGATGGATGGATGGATGGATGGATGGATGCATAGATGGATAGATAGATAGATAGATAGATAGATAGATAGATAGATAGATAGATAATCTGCAGTTATAAATATACCTTAACATTTTTCAGGCATTTGCTTTGAGTAAAATACAAATGCATGTAGACACACATATATTTTACAATTAGGATAATAAAATTTATCCCATCAGTTCATTCATACATCCCTCTAGTCATCCATATTGCTTAATAAACTTATTTAAGTTAATTAATAATATGTCAATTTTCATTGTGAATTCACAGACAGGACTTTTGAAGCATCCACATGACCTGAGTTTATAACTCTAATTGTCTTCTTCCCTCCTCATACATAGAAACCACTAAAGTGCTTTGCAGGACAGGATGACCTTAATGAGGACATAGAGTAACTGATAAATAGAAACCATTCTGATTCTACAAAAGATTAGAAAAAATTTTATCATAGCCATTTTTTTTCTTGCTACCATTGACTTGACTTGAGAAATTCATTGTAACATGAAAATTTAAAAAACCCTGCAGACCTTGAGGGAAGAATTTCATCAAATGCTGATGTTCAAGTAATAGCACATACAAATAGAATACATGCATCTGTGAAATATTAAATATCAATGCAACGTATAGTTATTCCAAAGTCATTCATTTTATATAAAATGTTAGGTCTTGATCTTCCTTCCAATTTAACTTTGCTACTCTGCTCCTGATAGAATTTTTTTTTTCAAGCAATGGCTATGCATATGGATATAACAGCAGTGTAGATTTTAGCTTCACACCGCATGCATTACCCAAGTCGGGCTCACAATGAGTTAAAAAGAAAACGCTATAAAATCTGTTATTTTTTTATTTTAGTTAAGTATCCATTTTTGTTATATGTGTATGTGTGATTAATCATTCACAAGGAAAGAGAGAGAAAGCCTAATTTTTAAAGTTTTAATTAAGGCAAAAATAACATCACTGAGCATGAAGAATCAAAGTTGATCAAATCAAATCCTCCGTTGTATAGTGAAGTACTAGACAGTCACTGGACAGTTCTGAGGACTGGATTTAAATCCTAGCTTTATTTTTTGGTACTTGACAACTTAGTTAAACACCGAAAATAAAAATATTGTTTAAACACTTTGAATTAATTTAGGAAACCTTATAAAAATAAAGCATCAATGAATTCAAACAGAAGCAAGGCTTCCTGAAGGAGGTTAGATGAGCTAATGGCCTTAAAGATGATTAGGAGGTGGCTTGGTTGACAAAAAGGATATGGGAAGAAGAAGGCATTCTAGGTATGCACAAAGAGTATAATGCATTAGGATGTATGATTATTTTAGGAGGACCACACATAGAGTTCAGGTTACTAAAGAGATTACAGTCATAAGCAGGAGCCTTGCTTAGAATGGTGCCTAGATCCCAAAGGACATTTCATCAGACATATTAGATTAATAAGCCAAGAGTACCTATGTAATATAAAAGCCAAAACTGCATGATTAGATGACCTTATTTATCTTGAAGTGTGATTACTGTTAGTAATACTCTTGGTCCTGATATCAAAACCCTAATATTTAGAAATTAATGAGACAGGATCCTGATATTGTTTTTTTCTGTTAATATTCTTAGGGTTTTTGAAAAGGTATCTTAATGTCTATAGATCTAAGTGATATGCAATTGTACCTTTGCATCACTCCTTCTGCTCAGGCATATATATATGAATGGTCTGATATATATATATATCATATATAGTGGCATATATATATGCCCTACTCTCTGTGAATCTAAATTACTCTTTCTTGGGGGTAAAACAATTAATCCCGAGTTAAATCCCTTTAGCAATATTTTATTCAATTTTCTTATCCTCATCAAGATTTCTTTTTCTCTCTCATCTTCTCTGTTTTAACAAACAGAGGCTAGAGTTTAAAGGGAGAAATAGATTTCCTCAAAAATACTTTTCATCTAAAAGTCACTTATTTACAGAGACATATTTCAGGTGCTATATTAATACTTTCAAGCCAATTTGTTGCAGTTGTTCTTTTTTTTTTTTCTCATTAAGAAAATCTCAAAGGTGTGGTATATATATACAATGGAATATTATGCAGCCATCAAAAGGAATGAGATCTTGCCATTTGCAACGACGTGGATGGAACTGGAGGGTATTATGTTGAGTGAAATAAGTCAAACAGAGAAAGACATGTATCATATGATCTCACTGATATGAGGAATTCTTAATCGCAGGAAACAAACTGAGTGTTGTTGGAGTGGGGGGTGGGGTGGGAGGGATGGGGGGACTGGGTGATGGACACTGGGGAGTGTATGTGCTCTGGTGAACGCTGTGAATTGTGCAAGACTGTTGAATCTCAGATCTGTACCTCTGAAACAAATAATGCAATATATGTTAAGAAAAAAAAAAAGAAGAAGAAGGTAGCGGGAGGGGAAGAATGAAGCGGGGGAAATCGGAGGGGTAGACGAACCATGAGAGACGATGGACTCTGAAAAACAAACAGGGTTCTAGAGGGGAGGGGGGTGGGAGGATGGGTTAGCCTGGTGGTGGGTATTGAGGAGGGCACATTCTGCATGGAGCACTGGGTGTTGTGCACAAACAATGAATCATGGAACACTTCATCTAAAACTAATGTTGTAATGTAAGGGGATTAACATAAGAATAAAAAAATTAAAAAAAAAAAAAAAGAAAATCTCAAAGGTAATGAGAATAGTAAAATAAATATCCTAAAGTTTGAATAATGATTTTAGGGGTTCTTATTCTCTAAACCACTTCTGCTAATACATGATGATGAAATTTTACTGTAATGAAACACATCATCCATAAACCAATACTGTTCAGTTTAAAGACTCTACGAAGGGTCTAAAAAGAGCTGAATGTTGGATATTCCCCCATTTTTAATGACTTCGAACCAGTCCAAATTTATTCCATAAATAGAGTAGTTTTGTCCGTGTTTATAAATTTGTAAAGACAAAGATCTAGCAAATTGTCAATTGCTGTGTCTCCACTCATTTATTCATTAATTTATTCCACGCTTCAGGGGCAGCAGAGGATAAAGAAGGAGAGCTGGACTTTGGCCAAACTGAGGGATTTTGCATTAGATATGTAAAGCTCAGACTTTTTGTTTTCCTGTGTAGTGGGAGAACTGAGATGTTATAACAAGGGAATGGTCTGATCATTTGTTGTTTCTCAATCAGCTTGCTCTTGCCAAAGGAGGGAAAGTGGATTAATGGACCTAGAGGTGGAGATGAACAGTAAAATGATAAAATGGATACAGATTAAGAGAACATTAGATTTGTCTGAAGGCAAAATAATGAAGTCTTAAAATAAGGTAGTGACAGAATGGTTAGGAATGAGGGACAGGATTCAGAATACTTATGTGGTGGAAATTGTATAATTTGGAGCTATAGCATGAGAGAGGAAGAACAGCAAGTTTTGTGTTGTCTTTCAAATAACAGGTGATAATATTTACAGACCTCTGGAACCATGCTGTTTATTTATTTTATGAGACTGTGAGGAAGGATTTAATTGTGGGATGAAATATCTCTATGCTTAATGAATAATGACTTGAAAATCTTAAATTCTTAGGCTATGGAAGAGATGACCACATACGAATGAAACTAAGGTTAGAATATATGGCGTGGCAAGGGGGTCCGGAGGCAATGTCATCACAACCTTGAGGACCTTTCTTCTTTAAACTGCAAAATAACTTCATGGCAGTGGTGGTTTTGTAAATTCAGTCACAGTTGAATGTGGTTTGAATTTGAAGGAGAGTGTCCCCAGCTTGGTGGTATCAATTCTTCAGGAAACACAAGCTGAGAATCTTGATGCAAACTTGCAAGAACTGAAAACTTCTAAGACAGGAAGGGGAAACCAGAGGAGAATGAAAATATGAATAGACCAAAACTCTGTACATTTCTAATGTGAGCTTCATTTCCATACTGTACACTTGTGTAGACAGTCTCAAATTCTCAAGGAACCAGAATCCACCCAGTGCTGAGTTGTGTGTGTGTGTATGTGTGTGTGTGTGTGTGTACTCACCATCTCTGAAGAAGTGGCTAATATGGTCCCATATTCCCACTGTGACGAATAACAGAAATAGCAGACTAGCTCAGAAAGTCAGAGAGTGCTGCATTCTATATCACTTCAGAGTACCGTGTATATCAGCAAAGCAGCACCATGATAGGGCATTTTCTGGTAAATAGTAAGGACTCACATAATTCAGTAGTGGTTGTTTCCACAGTCCAAATTCTTCACCCCCGTGATAGATAGTGATGGAATGGAAATTGGCCATAGCGGTGTATTTTAATTCCAACCTATTTAAGCACCTTGACTACTGAAACCAGGTATGGACTCAGGCTGAGACAGTGGTAACAGAGAAAATACATCAAGAGGCTGAGGATAAATTTCATGGTAAAAACTAAGATCAGTTCCTGAGTATGTGATCCATCATAGTGTAATATTAAGACAATGGACTGAATTTAAGTTTCATTTACTAGTTTTGAGTACAAAGGTTAGAGAAAACTATATGGAACTGTCCTCATGGTTGGTATCATGGAGACAGGCATGTCAGATAATAGGAATTTAATTAGCAAGTGTTTGGAGATCCAAATAAGAGTGTATTTGATCATTTGATATCTAATTTTGTAAATGATCTCCTTTGTCTCCAACACCCTACTTATTCTCTTATAATTCAGAGGGAAAATCAAGTCATTTGAAAAATATACTGCATTTTTAGTTAAAAAAAGGCAGGGGGAGGGGTTTATATCCTAGTCAACTCACTATATGGGAGTTAAGTAAATTTACTTAAATTATTTGAGCCCTGGTTTTTTCATTTGTAAGGTAAGGGTAATAAAACCCAGCCTGTCTCTTTCTTGGCATTATTTTAAAGACATGGAGGGAAAAAACTATACAAGCATGACATCGATGCTATTATTGAATTATTTATCCTGTTTTATCCTCTAAATTTGAATGCCACGCTCTTTTTTAAGGTGCAATAGGACACTTCAGGCAAGTCCAAAATTCTATCAGCATTTCAACATAAGTTCCTCTACATGGTGTGGCTTTTATTTTCCTTTTACAAGTGTTAATATCAGTATTAATCATAAAATCATTTGAAGACTTCAAGGTTTTAAGAGTCATAGGACAAAAATGAGACTATTCATAAATTTAATGTATGTTTGGGTCATTACCAAACATAAAACATTCCTCTGGTAATTAAAAAGGTATATTTATGCATATGTGTGTGAGTGTACATTTGTATGTATGAATGTGTGAATGTGCATGTATGTGAATTTTCAGTATACAGAGATTCCTTTTAAAATTAGTGATAATAATAAGATTGACCTATCATGTAAACATCTGCCTACCCCAATCAATACTGTCCTTTTAACATGTATATAGAGGAGTTGAAAATTTGATATTTGTTAAGAATATTCAAAACTATGGAATAAATATGTGGAATTACTCAGATGGTATAAATCTTTGACAGATGTCAATCACTATTGTGATTAACTGGCAATTACATTGGCTCAGAATATTAAATAAACCGTTCTAGCTGGATTATGTATGCCATAAGCAAAAGGCCATTTTGAACTAAATGTGTTCCAATGCCCACACCAGTTAAATATTGCATGAGTATCATTCAAAGGTGCTAGTTCAGCAGGAAGCCTGGGCAGAGGAAATGACTTCCTTAGGTAAAATGATGAGTTCATTTAATCAGTTTCCAAATTCTTGACAGGGATTAATCTTCCATTAGGAAAGCAGGAAACTCCTGTAAACCAAACACATGGAGTGTTGTCTGCCATTTTAGCAAAGAGATTTTCTTTCTATTGCAGCCATCAGATGTCTTTTAGCACTTTATACATTCATAGTAATTTTCAGCTGATTCAAAACTAAATTGTACTATTATGAGTAATAATAAATATTATTTATTGAGTACAAATTATATGTTAGGCATTATGCTAAGCACCTTGCATGCCTAATCAAATTCTAAAATAAACTGACTGTTAGGTACTATTTATATACTAATCTTAGCACTGACTTCCTAAGTTGGCAATGCTAACATGTGGTAATGCAGGAATCTGAACCCCTTCAGTTCACTCCAGAGGAGAAACTCCTAATTAAGTAGCCATTTTTCTTATTCCCTTTCTTCTTTGTGATAATATGGCATAATGAGGACAACTCCAGAATTGAACTAAAAAAAAAATTGGGGTTTGTAACCTGATTTCACCATTTTTCAATTCCATGAACTTGGTTCCTTAATGTTATCAACTCAAGTCAGCTTGTAGGATGATACTATAGGAGTGAGAAACTCTTGTATCTAAATCAAGCATGGTTTTAGAGACTGTCCATCCAGTGATAACACATCCTCATATTTATATTTTGCAGAATACCTAATTTCCATAATAACATTTTTTCATTGGTAAAATGAACATTAAAAACTTGTCTTGTGCACCATGAGAGACTATGGAATCTGGGAAACAAACTGAGGGTTCTCGAGGGGAGGAAGGTGGGGGAATGGGTTAGCCTCGTGATGGGTATTAAGGAGGGCACGTATTGAATGGAGCACTGGGTGTTATACAATCAATCATGGAACACTACATCAAAAAACTAATGATGTACTGTATGGTGACTAACATAACATAATAAAATAAAATTAAAAAAAAACCTTGTAGTTGTGATGATATATTCAGATAATGGCTATGAACATATTTAACATAATGCCAGGCACCTAGTGCTACTAATAAAACATTAGATCACTCACCACTTTCTAGGAACAATAAACAAAAGATAATCTAAAATCTATCCATGAATAGGTTAGGGAGCAAATAAACCATGGTTTCTCAACCTGGGATTAATGTAACATGCTCACCAGCAAGTAATGGAGAGATAATCATAGGGCCTGGAGAGAAAATCTTACATTATATGGTCAGAGTTAAGGTATTGCCATGGCCTGTGCCTAGATGTAATGGTAATTCAGTTCAGAAGGAAAGGAAAACTATGAACAGACTTATGTAATGAGCTTTAGCATGTTACCCAGTATTCAAGTCAAAGCTCTTGGCTAAAGACTTCTTTTCCTGACCCACTGAGGCTGCGAGGTATAGCAGGTCTCATCTGGGTACAATAAATGGGAGAAGGATTCCTGATAAATCTCAATATTAATTTTCTTGAATAGTACCTGAGGAAGGGATCACATCAGTGATATCTACAAATAAGTAGTTATAATGCATGTTTCATTTGCACTTAGTTAATAAAAGGGTTTCATCATGATCATTTAAATTCCTCTAATCCCCATACCACAAGACTAAACACACACACACACACACACACACCTGTATTTTATAACTATATGGACATTTAGGTGAAATCTTCTAAATTGAAGCTATTAAAGTGAGAGCAGTACATCACAGAATAAATTTTCCTAATGAAACCTTCTATTTTTTTTTTAATTTTTACTTTTTAAAAGATTTTGTTTATTTATTTGAGAGAGAGAGAGACAGAGCTTGAGCAGGGGGCGAGGCAGGGGGAGAGGGAGAAGCAGACTCCCCACTGAGCAGGGAGCCCAACAGCTGGGCTTGATCCCAGGACCCTGAGATCGTGACCTGAGTCGAAGGCAGACGCTTAACCAACTAAGCCACCCAGGCACCCCAAACCTTCTCTTTTAAATCAATTAGCTCTCTTCAGTACTTTGCCAAAGTTTTAGAGCAGATGACATGGCTAGAAATCCTTATATAAGGCAGAGCCTTAGAACAATAAATGCCCTCTCAGAGAGTGGGGAGATGGATGTTAAGAGGTATTAATTTATGACCAAGTGAGCTTATTCAATGTCATATCTCATAGTGACACAGTAAGCATACTTCACTAATCACTCCTGGGAGGAAGTTGGAGGCATGAGAAGCCATGCGTTAGGGGATCATGACATAGGGACCAAGTCATTTACTCTTGGTGTAGGTAAGTGAGCTAGAGAAACATGTTATATTTATAAGACCTTGAAGATAACATGGTACGTGTTGGGCAAAGAGGGTACCATGTTACATCTGCTCAGGCCTGAGACACAAAAGCCACTGCCAGGGCAGATGGGACTGGTGAAAATGTGGCCTTCCACTGGATAGAGTATAAACCCTCTATGTTCAGGTAAATCTCCTCGATACTAACCCTGGACTATTAGAGGCCCACGTTATTTTTTATAGCACCTAAACCCTATTTCTGTGTTCCAATTCATGTACTCAAGAATTCAGTTACCATTCTATCCATTAATTAATTCATTCCTTTGATCAGGATTTATTGAATATCTACTTCATGCGAGACACCATCTAAGTACATTCCCCTGCTTATACTCAATGGTGAATGATATATGTATATCTCTTACCTCCATGAAGCTTGTGGATCTAAAGGAACATTTTATCCATGAGTCTCCAAAGACCAGAGGCTACACATTTTTCATACATAAGTCACCAGTGTCAACTCCATTGTCTGATATATGGCAAATGATCTTTATAAGATGATAGAATTTAACTAAATGATCCTCAGGACTGCCCAAGCTCTACTATTCTAAAATGATTAGGATAATAGTCATGATAATAATGACAATGATGATGATAATTTGATGATAATAATGAACACATTTTATTGTTCACTAAATAGCAGGCTCTCTGCTAATTATTTCACATAAACTAGTGCGTGCAACCCAAGCATATGAGTCAGATATTATTCATCTTCATATCTTACATATAAGAAAAATGAGTTTTAGGTTAGTAAATGTGAACAAATTCTTGAAAACAGATCACTGCACAACTAGTGTCCAATCCAAGATGTCTGACTCTAGAATTATCATATGATACTTGTTCCTTTCTGCAGAAACATCTGCCAGTGATAGATAAATATTACTATGGGTAACAGCAGCACTGGAGTAAAAACACATTCTTAGTAAATAAAGATTTTAAAGACAGAAAAAAAAATGCCTGCTAAATACAATTTAGGATTTTTCTTCCATCTATCACACTCAATGCAGTTAAGAATACAAGCAACTTTTTACAGCCTCCCTTGCCATTTAACTTACCTCTCCATTACTTTGGCAAAAGCATTGCCATGGCAACTGGTCTGTTCCAATTGTGTTTATACTAATGTTTCCATTTTAACTACTGACTTTGAAAGTATTCTTTAACTCTGGCTTAACTGTAAGTTAGGAGGACACAGTTATAAATGGTAAAAGAAAAAAAAAGTACAACCAAAACAACTCCAAGCAGAGCTAAAATCATTCACAGAAAAACAAAAGTTGTTGTGACAGTAATAGTAATAATAAAAGCTACTCTTTATGAAATTGATATGGCATACCAAGATATCTGGGGGGACCCCTATTTATTTCATTTCTCCAAACAGTCCTGTGAGATAGATATTACAGATAAGAAAACTGAGGCACATGAGGTTAAGTAACTTTTCCAAGGTCAAACTGTTAGTAGCTGATACAACATATATACCCAAATTTGTCAAACCATTCAATTAAAAAAAATCTTAAGGACACCTACATCTGCCTTAAAACTAGTTGATCTCTGGCAGGTAATTTCCATGTCAGTTGATTAAGAATGATTCTAGGGGCGCCTGGGTGGCTCAGTCATTAAGCGTCTGCCTTCGGCTCAGGTCATGATCCCAGGTCCTGGGATCGAGCCCCGCATCGGGCTCCCTGCTCAACGGGAAGCCTGCTTCTCCCTCTCCCACTCCCCCTGCTTGTGTTCCCTCTCTCTTTCTGAGTCTCTCTCTGTCAAATAAATAAATAAATAAAATCTTTTAAAAAAATGACTTTTCTAGAAGAAGAGCCTGACTGTGATTTTTTTATTATGTTATGTTAATCACCGTACATTACATCATTAGTTTTTGATGTAGTGTTCCGTGATTCATTGTTTGCATATAACACCCAGTACTCCATTCAGTACGTGCCCTCTTTAATACCCATCACTAGGCTAACTCATCCCCCCACCCCCCTTCCCTCTAGAACCCTCAGTTTGTTTCTCAGAGTCCATAGTCTCTCATAGTTCGTCTCCCCCTCCGATTCCCCCCCTTCATTTTCGCCTTCCTGCTATCTTCTTTTTTTATTAACATATAATGTATTATTTGTTTCAGAGGTACAGGTCTGTGATTCAACAGTCTTACACAATTCACAGCACTCACCATAGCACATACCCTCCCCAATGTCCATCACCCAGCCGCCCCATCCCTCCCACCCCCCACCACTCCAGCAACCCTCAGTTTGTTTCCTGAGATTAAGAATTCCTTGTATCTGTGAGGTCATATGATACATGTCTTTCTCTGATTGACTTATTTCGCTCAGCTGACTATGATTTTTGTGAAAGTATTTATTAAGGATATGTTCCCAGGAAAAGGTATTTATTAATGGGACATTCCAAATTCATTTTCTTCTACTTTCTTTTCTCCGCCCCCCCCACTATATATATATATATATATATATATATATATATATATATATATATATATATATATATATACACATGAAGCTTTAGCCCCAAACTAAATTCTAGAAGAGAAAAATCTGTACCATTCAGTTAAGATCAAGTATCCACGTTTGGTTTCATGAAATATGACCATAAGGACAGGATGATAGAGTAAACACACTGATGCCAATACTTCAGATAATGGTTAATTTTCAATAAAGATGAACAGACAAACATCTGAAAAAATATTCTTCACATTTAGCCTAAAATAGTTATCTCTATTACATGACAGCTTATAACTGTTGTCATAGTAGATCCATAGACTCTGTTAACAGCTTTAATGCAGTTAGCATTATTTAACCACCTGACTAGTCCTATGAGGTGGGTGTTATTTTCCTCATTTTACAAATAAGGAAAGAACTGAAAGAGCTAAAAAACGTGCCTAAGGTCACAGAGCTGCAGCAGCAAAGTAGCATTTCAAGCGCTTTTTACCACACCACACATACACATATCCTGGCTGCCTTAACAGATTTCTTGGGGATCATCTTTGTGAGTGTGAGAGTGTGTGTTCCTTTTATGATTCTCCCCATCCTTCCTGCCACATTAAAACAGGGTCAAGAAGGCCAGCTCTGGCCGCAGCAGGGTCCTTTTAAGGAGCAGCACCAGGGTTCCCTGGAAACCATTCATCTTCCCTCCCATACTGGGAGACCATCCAGAGCCTGCCACTCTCACAGCCAGACTGTTTAGATAAATATCTCACAGATAATCTTTTTTGTCCCCCTCTCTCTTCTTTTCTACTTGCACCGCCCCCCTATCTTTCTTCCCTCTGCAATTTCCAGGGAATTAATCTTAGATAAGGGCAAGATTTTTTAGACTAGAAAGAACTTCCACGGATTCATTTAACGTCTAAGCAGCTCTCAGAAATTCAATTTCCTTACCGCATATGGAGCACCTACAATGGGCCCAAGTTCCAGAGTAAGATTTGAAGATGAAAAGGATGTGGGGTGCCTTAATTTTGAGCAACATTAAGGACCTATTAAAAAATAAATCTTTGTAAACAAGAACAAAATGATTTTTTTAAATACTGAGAGCTTACCATGTTCCTGTTACTGTACTTCCCTTATAAATGTTCTTATCTAATCCATGTAAGAACTCTGTTAGGTACATACTATCAACACTATTTTACTAATGAAATGTCAAAGTTAAGGTAATATGGCTAAACAAGAATCCCATGTGGGATCTAAACAAGCATTCTTCTGACTCTTTTTAATACCCTCCCTTATCTGTTCAACAATTCAGTGAAATGTAATAAAATATTGAACAGAAGGTTATAGTAAAACTCACTAAAATGCCACACAAGACATGCAGATGTATAAAATTGCAAAATTCTGAATGCAGAATTATGAATTTTATTTTGTGTCATGCTCTTCGTTATGGGATTGTCCGAGGTGAGGATCCTCAGGCAAGACTTCAATAAAAGTCACAGGTCACATGCTTTCATCTATTTGTCGTAGCTACAGTTCTATATTTGGGGAGCTAGGAAACAGGTACCTAGAGTCAAGCAAGAAATTAACGGGGTGGTAGAGAATGAAGTTGCCAAGAACAAGTCAGATAAACATGGAAGGTCACTGCCAGTATCCACAGAGAATGGGGAATGGGAACGTAGAATAAGAAAGCAGGCTGGCAGCTCCACACATCAGAAGGTGCTACAGCAGAGAGCTGAGGAGCCTAAACTCTGAGTTCAAACTATCTCAGTTCAGCTCTTCACTCTGCATCTTGCTCCCTATCTGGCTTTAACTAAGATATTTACCACTTACGACTCCAGTTCTTTACTTTTATTGAGAGCAATCAAATGTAAATTGCAGTGACTAGTATTAGATAAGCATTCAAAACATATTATCTGAATTTCTTGGAATAAATCTGCAAATTTGTCTCATTCCTTGTCTCTATCCCACTTAGATTTAAGTCCTACCTGCCTCCATCTGTTGAAGATGCCAGACCCTGGTGTCTTGTAGGTGCCAGGCAGCCCTACAGAATGAAAGAGACAGATAATTTAATTTCTAGGAGAAGGAGGTAAGGGCACATATATAGTCATATTGTACATGACTTTCCCATTTTTATCCCAGTAAATGTGCTCAGAGATAAATTAGTGAAATCATTTGGGGAATGGAATCCTTTGCCTTGACTTTCTTCTCTTTTTTATAGAACTGCTTTCCTGATGCTGATCATCAGGAAAGGATAGGAGGGACCCCATTTTTTGCAAGGCGTTTAGAGGAATGGAAGCTGTCCCAGAGCTGTAAACCACGCTGTAGAGCCAGTCAGAGTTCATCACACACATCCAGCCGCACATGGACATTGATGAATCTGGCGATTAGATCATCCCAGCATCTAATACATAAAAGGAGCATATTCCTGGCTCTCTTAAAGACTTCATGGGATGCTAACCATGGCACAGTCTCTCCTCTGTCCCTGTGGCAGTAAATTGCAGTGGGATTAATAGCTGAGCTTGCTGGAGTGGGCTTCCTGATAGCGTTATTTTAAAGGGCAGCAGTAAGCTGTAGATTACAACTTTCACATGATGGCCTCTTCCTTCCCACACATGCTCCAGAGGCGGCTGATGAAGAATGACTTGTGTGATGATGAAGCTCAGATGGTCTCCTTAAAGGTACCACATTGCCTAAGGACAGAGTTCTCAACAAGGTTTGGGCTCCCTGGGTAGAGGTAGAAAATGTGGAATGCAATAATAAATAATTAAGTACGATTTTAAAAGATTTATAGAGAGAAAACCTAATATTTGAATTCCTTATTAGAGATAAAGTAGATATTTTCACTATTTCAACAAGTGTTATCAGGGCTGGAACACTGGATCAGAGTATGAATACAACAGTTATAATGTTTGATGTCTGTTCTTTTGGCTGAAGTTGTGTCAACTGATTGTGGACGTCCTGGTTATCTCCTGCTGAGTCAGCCCTGACAGGCAGTGATAAATGTCTTTGATTAATAAAACATTAGGAATCAAATTAAATATTACTGAATACATGTAGTGTCTTTGGTAGACAAGATCTTTCAATATATGCAGCCTTTTCATGGGTGGAAAATAGTAACAACTTACAGTAAAAGTTAAGGTTTACTGGGCACCTGTTGCATGATAGGCACTGTTCTAAGTGCTCACAAGTATTACCTTTTAAATCTTTAAAACAAGCCTAAAAGATAGGTTCAGTTTATTTTTCCATTTTACAGATGACAAAAGTTTACCACTTTGCCCAGTAATCTGCAAAGAATATGGCTCCAGATCCTGTCCTCCTATCCATTATAATATATTTTAAAAGTATAGTAACAATAATAATAATATTTTCAGTATTGTAGGGGGCTGACTGAAGGCCACCCAAAGATACCAGGTCCTAATCCCCAGAACCTGTAAATGTTCTGAGATTAGAAGACTATCCTTGATTATCTGAAAGGCTCCTAAATCCAATCATAAGTCACTTCATATGAGACAGGCAGAGAGGGATTATACACACAGAAGAAGAGAAGAAAATGTGAAAATGGAGATGAAGATTGGAGGGATGGGGCCACAAGCAAAGAAATGCCATCAGCCACCATAAGCTGGAAGTGGCAAGGGATGGGGGAAAAAAAAAAAAAGAAGAAGAAGAAGAGGCAAGGGATGTATTCTCCCTTAGAGTCTCCAGAGGAAGTATGGCACTGCCCACACCGGACATCTTGATTTCACCCCAGCAAAACCGATGTTAACTTCCAGCCTCCAGAACTGTGAGAAAGTTAAGTTTCTGTTGTTTTAAGCCACCAATTTTGTGGCTATTGGTTATGGCAGCCACAGGAAACTAATATAAATTGTGAAAAATAATACAGAAGTTATCAGACATTTTATTTTATTTAGAGTTAGTGAAGATAGTAGGGCTACAACCATTCAGTGATAACTCCTGGAAGTAGAGGTTATATTTGTTGACTCCTAGCCCAACATTTTTACCTCAGACGTAGTATCTCCAAACTTTCAACTAGAATTTCCTCTTGATTAATTGCATCAAACCCTCCTTCCCCTTCAGGGAGATCTTTCTGGTTTAGAGAAGTTTTGGTTTGGAGAGCAGTGCTTCTTTCTTGCTATGTCTCACTAGAGACCCTCATAAAGAATATCTTGTTTAGATACTATGTGACTTTTGAAAAAAAAAATGGACTTTGGGATGCCAAGGTGGCTCAGTTGGTTAAGTGTCTGCCTTCGGCTCATGTCCTGATCTCAGGGTACTTGGGATCGAGCCCCGCATTGGGCTCTCTTCTCAGCAGGGAATCTGTTTCTCCCTCTCCCTCTTTGCTTTCTCTCTCTCAAATAAATAAATAAATAAATAAATAAATAAATAAATAAATAAATAAATAAATAAAATCTTAAAAAAAGAAAATGGACTTTTAATTATCTAGAATGTAATTCTTTTTTGTTAAAAAATATGCATAATTACCTACCTTTCATGGTTTTTGTATTAAAAGGTATAATATATATAAGAGGCCATCCCCAAGTAAGACCCATCTGATTTTTTAAATTTTACTGATTTCCTTATCAAGTTATTATCATTCTTGGGAGAGATAAAACACTAAATTTTTCTGAAGTACATCATTTTCAGATTTAAATGACTCCATTTAAGTGCATCAGAGATCCATGGAAAGGCAGCATGTTGCACAAGGAAGAAAAGAGGTTTCAAGTGGAAAAATTCTTCTTTGAATCACAGGATATGCTGCTTACAGGATTACATTACACAAGACCTATATTCTTTGATCTTTGGTTTCTTCATCTCTAGACCAGAGATAATTGTGTTTGCCTGATCTTTTCCAAGGAGGCTTTGTTGGGGTGGGGAGTAGGGGAGCAGAAATGATAATAGATCTGCCTGTACTTTTTTTTAAACTGAAATATATATATAGATAGATATAGATATAGATAGATATAGATACAGATATAGATATAGATATAGATTATTAAGTCCATAGTTTTAAGTATATATCTTGTTTGTGCTAATCCTGTATGTGTCAAAACAGGAAACATGAAATTACTAAGTCATTTAAGAAGCATTTATAGATACTGTGCTAGGATTGTAAAGAGAAACTTCCAGATCTTAGGGATGAATCTACATTGTATAGCATAACCATCTTTCTCACCACACTCTCTCCTTTTAAAAATTTAGTATACTGATCTCTTACTTATTATTCATGATCTCATTCAACTGTTGCCTTTTTGGTGAAGGATTCCATAATCCACCAAGGTAGATTATGTTTTGGGTTTTTGTTTGTTTGTTGTCCCACAGTACTTATCCCAAGTTCTTATAATAGCATTTGCAACTGCCCTGCAATGGGTCTCTTTTCCAAGGCAACCTCTCCTGCTAGTTCCCTGACCCTCTGACCTGCATAGATTATTTAAGGCAGCCTATGGCATCCATCTACTAATCATGCAACTAGAACATTAATGCACAACAAGCCATTTTCAGTAACGACATCCAGAGATATCCATATAAGACAAACTCCATCATCTTTCCATTCATTTGCACTGCTGAATAGCATTCAGAGCTGACTCCTGATTCAATTAATTTCCTTAAACATCTCTTTACCTGATCTGACCTGGTACCACTTTCCCCATTTGCTCTTCTTTCCCTCTTTAACTGTGATTTGAATTCTACTCCTAACCAAGTAGACTTCTAGTTTAGAAGTAAATATTCATAGCAATCATACTTGGCTCCAGGATCCTCACAGTAGGACATTTAGAGGAGTCCTTCATAGAAAACTAATACATTGGCCCAACTATAAAACTAGAGAGCCTGCATATGATCTCCTCTCCCTATACCCTTAATCACTTTGTCCAAGACCTCTGATGTATTTAGTACATGATCACTGAACACATAATGAGATTAAACCTTAAAACAGTAAAGTATTATCCTCTGATAATCTTAATAAAATATTTATTTATTATAAAGACCTGCATTAACCTCATTTCAATAAAGATATAATGAGTACCAACTGTATTTAGACAATAGAGCTGTAGCTCTAAACAACACATTCTAGAGATGCTTACAATATAGTCCTAGAGACAGAGGGGCAAATAGACGGCCACAATGCAGCATACTGTGAAGGTGTTTTGATGGGGAAAGTCACGGATGCTAAGGGCATAGAGGAAGACAATGTATATAAGACAAGGAAGAATACAAGGGTAGATTCTAAAAGGAAATGACTCATAAAGGAAGACTGGGACCTAGCCAGGTGAAGACGGGGGAGAGAGCAATCCTCAGTACAGCTCTCCTTTCTCTTTTCTTCCAACATTTTTCAGGCATATTGAACACCCAGCAGGGTTTTAAACTATTTCTGCATAATTTCTTCACTTCTTTCCACCTTCTTTTAACCCTATGTGTCTTCATTTGTAAAATCTGCTCTGTAGTTAGTCAGAAAGCCTAAGTAATACAGCAACTATATCTCAATATTGCTGGTTTTAAAATCAAATAGATTTTATATTAGGCCTATAACAAAAGTTATGGGTTACATTAGAAACTGTTTAACATGTGATCTTCGGCCTTGTTCCTCCCACCATCAGTTTTATTCAAAAGCTACAATTGGATGCTTCGTGTGAAAATTTGTAAGATCATACCATTCAGTGACTACAAAAGCTCAGTTCCTTGGAATTTAAACCCAAGTTCCAACTAATGTGTTACATTATATTACATGGTCTGCTCTTATGAATGAAGGTAGAGTGTTTTAAGATTCTTATTTAAGCTTTCAAAATACAAGTCATGTTAGCACTGAGTAACAGAGCTATTTAAAGGAACCAAAGTTTGTCACCAGTAGAGATTGAAATGGGTCAAAAAGCCCAATGTCACTACAGCACTCAACTATATGTGAATGCTTTCCTAGAAGTGTGATTCTTCAAGACCAGCTGGAGGAGTTTCTAGTCTATGCATCTAGTCTAAAATCTTGATTATAATACATCTAGAGGAATATTGCAGAAACTTCAAATTAGAGATTATATAAATAAAAGTAAAAGGAAACTCAAATTTGTGTAGGGTTTTTCAGCTTATTCAGTCTTAGTAATTTGCTATAGAGAAAAAAAAAATAAAGTGGTGCCTAGGTTTCTCAGTCAGTTAAGCATCTGACTCTTGGTTTTAGCCCTGGTCATGATCTCAGGGTTATGAGATGAAGCTCTACGTTGGACTCCGTGCTCAGGGCTCAGCACGGAATCTGCTTGAGATTCTCTGCCTCTCCCTTTGCCCCTCCCCACACTTGCTTGTGCTGTCTCTCAAATAAGTAAGTAAATAAAATCTTAAAAAAAAAGAAAATGTATTTTCTGCCAAATGCCTCACCTTGTTCTTCTTATTTATGACTTGGAATAGCCTTGGGAGTGATGTATTGTTACTGCAGTATAAAGATGAAGACTTTAATTCAGTTAGGTGATGCAATGACCAAATCAACTGCTTAGTACTCATATAAGCCAGGTCAAAACCCATGCTATCCTCCCTCAGATATCAAGCTTTTTTTTTTTTTTTCCACCCCCAGACATCTCTCTATAAATGGTAGAAAGAAATTGAAGCAGAAAGAAAGGAAAACAGCTAAATGAAGTGATCTAAATAAGGCTGATCTCAAGGAACTCAAAGGGCCAAAAAGTCAGACTAAGGTTACAACTCCCTCTCTGAATTGAAGAAATGCAGAGCAGAAACTCTCTTGCCCACTGAGAACCATGTCCTGCCTTGGCAAATGACTATCACCAAACACAAAAGAAAAGTGATTGAATCATCTACCACCTAATAAAGTGAAGAAAGGTAGTGAAACAGAACACTCTGAATCTGGAGGTAGTGGTAGAGGGCATGGTGATTTGGGCCTTGAACTTGGTTGAGTCTTTTCTCATCACATAAGTCTTGATTTCTTTAGGACAATCATTCTCCACCTCTTCCTGAGCAAGACTTGTCTTCTGACTCCTTATTCCCAAAAGCTAAGCTAAAGAATATCAGCCTCTCTTTTTGTCCAAACTCCAAGGCAAGGCTAATCAGTCAACTGTGACTTCCATTCTTTTGGGCCCATCTTGACTATTTAAAGTGTTAGACTAGAAAACAAAAATGAAACAGCTTATTTTATGGTGTCTAAGGTCTTGTGCTAAACTCATTTTAACTAGCTGGATATTGTTGCATTATTTCCATTTACTTGATTAGGAAACAAAACTTAAGGTATATTATTGGTCATTGCCTTAGCTTGGATTCAGAATTCATTTCTCTGATTGCAAATGTCACACTCTATACTGGGAGAAGTCATTTTCTGTAACTCTATATATCTACATAATTGAAACCAAACTCTTACTTTGTACTATTGTTACAAGAAATAGATTAACATGGTAAAGTAAATAAAATAAATAAATGTTCAATAAATAGCATTCTTTTTAAAATTTTTCTACCAGACTCCTTGGTAACAAGTAATATATTTTCTCATCTACTGTTCACTATATGTCAAATGCTTAAGAAACATTTGTTATGTGAAGAGATAATTGATCAAATGAATACATTTTAAAAAACAAAAACAAAGAATAAATAGATGAAGGATTGAAATCTCTTGATAGTCCCCCCCACCCCCCGCCCTTTAGTTCTTCTAGATGTGTAATCCCTTTAGTCATCCAGAGCCTGGGCAATAGAAGATTTGGAAGGAAGGGTCTCCTAAATATCCTTCTGCTCCCTGGGTGAAAAACTGTAATAATAGTTCTTAGTCTTTCAATCATTTGCCCTTTCTCATGTTTGTAATTAATGCTGGCTCCCTGGATCCATCCAGTAATAGAATAAAAGGCAAACAGTGTTGGAGAAGCTTATTTCCACAACTATAAATATAAATTCATACTTAAGGTAACATATAATAATATCTTTCTATGAATTAATCATCAGGTATGTATTGAGTCACTACTCATATGCCAGGGAGCTCTTGCAAATAAAAAGATGAAAAAGCACAGCTGGAATTGGAAAAAAAGAAATTTCCTGCATTTTTGTCATTGTAAAATTTTTTAGAAATTAAAAATCTAAATGTGTATCAACAAATGGATACATTAAATTATGGTACATTTACATCATCAATCACCATGCATCCATAAAAAGAATGATTGAGATACCTCTATATGCTGATGTGGATAACACTACAAAGCATATTGCTAAATGAGAAAAAAAAGTGTATTATGAATATGAACACAGGGATTTTTCCATAGGGCATATACACCTATAATATGATTTTATGCCCATGTACAATATCATGGTCACAAATAATGTGCAAAATGCAACTCCATTAATGTAAAACAAAGCTAAATGCCATAGTATCCATATATATGTGTATAAAAGGAATGTGATGGGATGCATACTAAGCTATTGAAGGTGGTTTCTCCTGGAGGGAAATAAGAGATTTTAGGAAATTAGGTGAAGTTTTCATATCATGTGCTACATATTTATGATGTTTATTATTAAACAAACAAAAGTGTTAGACCTTACTCCAAGATTTTATATTTTATAGGGATAATATGGGGAATATAGGCATAAAATCATATTATAGGTATATATTCTCTGTAGAAAAATCCCTTGTTCATATTCATAACACTATCTTCTTATTTGTGAATTTTGTTTGTGAAATAAAAACAGTTATGATAACAAGTAAATTAATTTGGTGCATCACTTAAATATCAAAGCAGGGTCTTTAACTTGCTAATGGAAATGTCAAAAATGATCAAGTTCCCATTTCTTCATTTTACATGTGTGAAAAATTAGGCACAGATAAGGAATGCTACCTGACCAAATCACACAGCAAATTACTGGCAGAGTTTAGGGAAATATATGGTTTGGAATCCACATTTGGATTGATTATTTGGGGGCTTCTCTTGATTCTAAAATCAAAGAGAGTAAATATAATGTGATGTATAGTACAATATATTAAGATACTTGGTTATCTTAGTTGCTCCAGGATTGTTTATTCCACAATACAAAGTAGGCAGAGGTGATATTTAACAATTTAAAAACACTAAGGTATGATCATGTTTTGCTCTCAGCATTAGGCTGCTGAACACTACTCCTCCCATTTTTCTTTGATCTCAGCCTTGCAATTTGAAAGCCAGAGGAGTAATAAATGGCCATGAAATGCAGACAAAGATTCCTTTTGTTTGTCCCACAGAATAGGAAGATGGTCAAATTGATCAGTCATCAAGGTATAATGATCTGAAATAAATACCAGCGTCTTTGATGTGGCTTAGGATGCCAGCATCATGGAAAGAGATCATTCTCCTGACTTTCACATAATTGATTATGTTGGTTTGTGAATGGGCTTCCTTAATTGCTAACTGGTAATTTGGCATCCTGACATGTGTGTATGGGAACTATGATCCCTCACCCTGCACAAGGGATAGAAGATTGAACTGAGAGGGATAAATGGGAAGAGAGGTCTCCAAATTAGAAATAATTGGAGCAGAGAGCAGGTGACAGGAAAAGGCACAGAAATTACTCCCCTTCCCTCAAAGAAATGACACTGAGTCATCTGTGCAAGGCCATAGCCTTGATCTCTGACAGGTGTGTATTTGTTTTTAGAAACCATCAAGCAAAGACTCTGGGATGTTTCCATTTATAAGAAGGATGTAATCTAAAAGCCTTAACCATCCTGATCTTGAGGAAGCCTTAACATGAAAACAAAAGGCCACATGAGCTAATAGGTGAAGGGCATCTGAAAAGGTCAGGAAATATGAGAGATGTTAAAAATTAATAATTTGGAAGAGTATAGATGTTAGAGCTAGCAAATATTATTTGGAGGACCTGCTGTTTTTATGTACCTACTGTGCTACACTGGACAAATAAGTAAAATTTCTATAACCCATTTTCTTCCTCCTTCTCAAAAAGGTGACAATGGGATCACAATTGTCCTTTTGTGATGATTGAAAGAGTTTATGAAAGTGGTACTTTCCGGGAAAAAGGTCTAACTGGCCGTTGGGTCCTCCCCTTCCTCCCTGTCTTTTAGATCAGAATGAAATAGGGTTTATGGTGTCAACATTTTACCAAGCCTTAAAGGCCAATTGGTAGTCCCCACTTATTCACAAACACTTCTCTGGGGAATTTCTCTTTCTTTAACACATGAGAAGCCTCATTTGTGACTTATAATATTTTTTGTAATTTGGATATGCAGAACCTCCCTGACCATCATCATTTCAGTCTCTTATAGTTTTTTACATACATTCTCAGACCCTACTCTCTAGTCTCATCATCTTCTCACTAGTATTTGAACATTTTCAAATTTAGCTATCTTATCATGAATTCATGTTCAAACTGGGATTAAATTTTTCCAGCCATCACCAAATTTTTCTTCCAGGATATTATTGATTTATTTATACCTGTGTTCTTTGATTAATGAACTCAAAATGATTTTTCAAGTACTTCCTATGAGCTAAGAACTGAGAAAGGAACAGAACCAGGGATATCTCATCAAGCTTACTATCCAGAGGAAAATATAAATAAATACAGAAATGACCATGAAAGGAAAAATGTGTTAAGATCTATGAAATAAAGTTATAAGATACCAAGAGGATATTTGATAGGGAAAACTCCAGTGGTGATCAGGGGCTACTTCCTTGAATAAAGGATGTGGGATGTGTAATATCTATGTTCATGTGTATGTGATGATGATGGTGATGATGATGATTTTACCCCAGGCAGAAGGCTAAGCTTGTGCAAACGTTCTCTCATTAGAGGTAATATAGCACAGTCATGTGAAAGATGGATCAGCATGATTGGAAAGCAAACTGTTAAAGGGATTATGGTAGGGGATGAGGTTGGAGACATGAAACATATTAAACTCCCCCAAACTCATTTTCTTCCTCAACCTCAGGTGACTTTGGCAGAGACACTAGGCCATTTCTCCTCCCTTAGCCCCTAAGCTCTGTTATCAAGAATAATGTGCCCATGATAACTATCATTTTGCTGACTCAGACAAAATTCTCCATTGCTTTGAGTGAAAATTGCAAATTCTATCCAAGAACATGGGCCGTTTCACATTCTTGCCTATATCTTCTGGCAGAAAAAAACAAATTTGCATTAGATGAAAGTGTCAATTATCTCCACCTAATGTCTTTCCCTTTTTCCTTTATAGGTAACCATTGCCAGTGGTTCTCAAACCATGGGGTTCTTCACATTATGCCTTTAAAGTGCCTTAATATTCAGATATGCAAGGTTTTTCTTCTCAAATTATATGTATAAAGTCAGGTTTAGACCTGAGAATATGAATGTTTAACAAGGGGATTCTCTGTTTGCAAACTAAAATGTGAGACCTAGTGTACTACGTGAATCAATATTCTTTCACTTTCTGAATAAGAATTTAAACTTTGGTTAAGTTATTTTATTTTAATAATAAGATAACAATAATTTTATTATTATCCCTGGCTCTATGCCTTGCCCAGTTCTTGGCTCATAGGAAGTACTTGAAAAATCATTTTAACCAGGGACACCTGGGTGGCTCAGTTGGTTAAGCGTCTACCTTTGGCTAAGATCATGATCCCAGGGTCCTGGGATCGAATCCCGCATCGGGGTCCTTTCTCAGCATGGAGCCTGCTTCTCCCTCTGCCTGCCACTCCCCCTGCTTGTGCCCTCCTAGTCTCTTTCTCTCTCTCTGAAAAACAAATAAATAAAATCTATAAAAAATCATTTTAACCAAAGGTTAAAAATCATTCTTATCTGCTCCTAAGAAAAAAACTCTTGTAATTGACATGTGTCACATAGGGATTCTGGAAGCTCTCCTCTGGAGTGGTAGATAGATACTACTCATGTTAGGGATAAAGATTCTAAACTAGGCTGAATCACACACCTGCAAGACATGAGTATTTGTTTGTTTGTTTGTTTTTTGTTTGTTTTATTTTTTTATTACCTCAGCTTTCACCTGGGGGAGATAAGTGGAGCTGGCCAACAAATACCTGGACTTCTGCAAAGACATATTGACTGTCTAGTATGCTGTATTTCCTGCCCTAAATTCTTCTGAGTAGCTGGAACAACATGTGGCCTGTAATAGCCTTGTAATTCTTAATATTTATTTGAAGGTAAGAAGATGAGTCCCTTGTGGGTATTGTCCCTGACATTAATATGCATGCTTTCCCAAACTGTGCAATCCCATGCCTTTCTATCCTGTTCACAGTGTCTCTTCCCCTGAGGAATAGCTCCCCACTCTTCTCCACAGAAAAGCTACAAGCCGTCTTTCAAGGCTCAACTTAAATGCTTCTTCAACTTTTTGTTCATTCTCAAGGAAGAAGAATGTGTTGTCTTCTCTGTATTCATGTGGCACCATGTCCGCATTCCTATTTTAGCACTTCATTATCTGAGTTGCTGTCATCTTTGAAGTGTCTGTGTCTCCTCTTGGGGGCACAGTGTGTCTATGCATTTTGCATATCCACTGTCTTGCACAATTCTTGGAGCAGAAAAAAATGATCAGCTGTTCGTTAAATTCCACTAAATCACAGGGATGGAGCTGGATGTCTTGGGATCAAGTATAAATTATACCACTTCTTCAAGATTTAGGCAATAGCTAAATTTTACCTTAAGGGATTCTATTCCTAGAATTCTTTATGTGCCTAACCCATGGGATTTAGTTTCTGTCTTTTAATGATTCATACTACTACAATTGTTGTGTGGTTGTATTATCATGACTATACTTAAAGAAATTATTGTATGCCTAAGTTTGTCCCCTCAGAATATCACACCCTTGAGAGAAGCAGCCATATCTTACTCTTTACATGGTTTAAAATACCAAATTGAGGTATGAATGCAAAGGAAACATGCAATGGAATGTTTGTTAAAATACATTCAACTGCAGCTTTATAATTTAATGATTTAGAATTATTGTTGGATAGGAATCTGCTTATGTAGGTTGTTAGAATGGGTCTGATTTTGCTAACTTTAAAGAAACATATCATTAAATTATAGGTAGATAGGTAGATAGAAACAGTACAAATAGACAGATAGAAAGATGAGGCCAGAGATATTTAATTTCCCTACATGATGGCTTCAGAGTTGTTTGTATAATAATAACCCCTACTCCACTCACATGCACACTAGACGGCCTTAATTTCTTTGTTTTGTCTCTACTACTGCTGTGCCCTGCCCCCCATATGCTTCCTCCTTTAGTGGATATGTCACTGGTCTATGTCTATTTGTTTATTTACTTATAAATTTGAATATAATCCCATATTTATTAGTCTTACAACAATTTAATAAATATGGGACAAGTAAGAGAGAGATAATTTCAGCAGGCTTCAGTTCACCATCCTGAAACAAGTATGCTATTTCCATAATCAATATATTTGTGATTAATAAGTATAAAAAGTAACAATCTCTACTTATCACCCTTTGTAGATTTCTCTGTAGAAATTGATGATTTATTTATTTTCATTGTTCAGTTTCCTATTTGTGGGTTAATTATTTCCCGTTGAGGTCCCACAAAAACATGGGAGGTGAACTTTCCTGGTAGTCCTCCAGCTGAGAAGCACAAAATACCCTTCATAAATATTGAAGTAATCAATTATCACTTTACCATTCTCATTTTAATTTATATAGCTAGTTTTTTTCAGATTCAGATCTGAATGAATCTAAAGATTAAGATTTGATTAAATGTATTAAATAGATGTGTAAGATGTTCCTCCAGCTCTTTAGTGATTAAAAAAAGAAAAAAAAAGGTATGTTTCACAAAATGATACAGAAGCAATGTTAATGAGTGTATTTGTATTATTTATTGCTTGCATTAATTTAGCTATACTCTTTTCCTTTTTAACTTCAAAGTACTTTCTATCAGTGATAATTAATTGGAAAGGCCCCTGTGATTCTTCGTGACACAGACCTAGGAAGGAGATTTTAGTTTTACCTCTTCACTGGAATACAAGCCCATAATTTACATGCCTCATGATATCTCGTGGCTTTGGAAAACTATGTCCAGTTTTTACATCCTCTTGTATGAACGAACACAGAGTATAATAAATGAGCCAATTCAAAAATACTTGAAACTAAATTCAGAGGGAAAATGAAGAAAAAGGATGGAGGATAAAAACCCCACACCTCTTGACATACTTCTGAAATACTGACAGTAAAACAACGACCAATGTGACCTCATTTACAAAAGATGTCAGGTTTTCTGTGACATTTCTCCTAGCTGAGTATTAAAAAAGTGTTGTATAGAATTCTATGTAATGAATGGAAGCTGGTGTTTATAACTATCTCTTTACCAATGTGAGCATTTAGTCCAGTTCCAATTTTGCGATTTAAAGTTTTTAATAAAACGCCCCCTTGCTTTTTGTTCTATGTGGACAAGGTTTGGGTTGATTATTGCTTTTGTTTTGATTGATGTCGCTATTTTTTTTCCTCTTAAATAAATATTTGTGAATATAAATACTGAACAAAAGCAATGAATGCTTAAAATATCTACAAATGCTGACAAGTCTTGGTCTAAAAATGCTTGGCCAATTTTTATTTCCATTACAAATTTATGAAACTATGCTATACCCCACACTGTTTGCACTGCTGGGTGTTAATAACATTTCATTTATTTACTTTTTAATAATATTCCCTTTAAAATTTTTTCAATTGTACCTATAATCAATAATGATGTATTATAAATTTTAAAAAAAATGTTAGGAAAGTAGGCTTTATGTTAAGTGTGCTTACCACACTAAGTTTTAAAACAATAACAAAAAAGTTGTTTTTTTTTTGATATATTATGCATTTCTTTAATTACTATTGAAGTTCAACCTCTCAAATGCTTATTTTTCTTATATGTCTTTGTCACTGTGTAGACGGTTTATATGATGTTTTCTATTTTTATTGGTACGTTATTTTTCTTTTGATTCTTTATTTGTCCTTTAAAATTATAGTAAATAGTCAACCAATGTTATATATATTTATAGTGCTCCCAGGTAGGTGAATCTTTTATATACTAATATCTGCTAACCAGTATCACCTCCTCCTTACTTCTTTTTTTTTTTTTTTAAAGATTTTATTTATTTATTTGACAGAGAGACACAGCAAGAGAGGGAACACAAGCAGGGGGAGTGGGAGAGGGAGAAGCAGGCTTCCCGCAGAGCAGGGAGCCCGATGCGGGGCTCGATCCCAGGACCCCAGGATCATGACCTGAGCCGAAGGCAGACGCTTAACGACTGAGCCACCCAGGCACCCCACCTCCTTACTTCTTATATAATAAAGTCTCATCTTTTTTTTTTTTCTTAAGATTTATTTATTTATTTTAGAGAGAGAAAGAGAGCACAAGTGGGGGAAGGGGGAAAGGGTGAGAGAGAGAATCCTCAAGCAGCCTCTCCACTGAATGTGGAACCTGACATTGGGCTCAATCCAAGGACCCTGAGATCATGACCTGAGCTGAAACCAAGAGTCGGATGCTTAACCCTCTGAGCCAACCAGGCACCCCAAAGTCTCGTCTTTTTAATCTTCCATTTAAGTCTTTCTGTGATCTGACTTTTTTCTTTTACTATTTCATTTCGTTTCATTTTAGGTTTTAGCTTTCTCTTTTGTTAACATTGTTGCTGAATCTTGTGATGTTTCTAAACTTGCTCATAAATTCTACCAGGAATAAGCCTAGGATAACAATGGTTTGCAAGAAATCTTTGCGGAATGAATGAACTCAAACTGGCCATCCTCAAGAGTCACCCAACATTCTCTCACAGGTACTACCCAGCTCCTAGTATACACACCTCTGACATATTTCTCTATCTCTGATGTTTCCAGAAATTTTAGCAGAGTGCCTGGAAGAAATCAGTTGTTCTAATATAGATTATTCTGAGCTGCCCCAGTGAAAGAACTGTCATGCCATAAATGTGTTTTTCAGAGCAGGAAAAGTTGAAAGCAGTCCTCATCAGATGATGATAACAAATGATGGTGGTTTCTCATTCTCAGATCCTTAAAAATCTATTTGAAGTGTTTAGCACAGGACATAGTAAATTGCAGTCTCACAAAAAATATTAAAGGACCTCATTTTTATTCATTGAGAATCACTGTTACAGGTTTTGCTAGTTTAGATAGTCTACTTTCCCTCTAAAATGATGTGGCCTTGATGGTGTGACTAGTTTAACCAAAAGGGTGTTGGCAAAAGTGATGCAAGTAGAAGCCTCATATGTATTTGTATAGTTTGATTTGGCTTTTGTACATCAGTGACCCACCATGAGAAAAGTATGCCACAAGCATTTGCTGGCCCTGGGTTCTGGGCCTCAGAACAAAAGCTAATGGAGCAGATCTGAACCCAATCCAGAGCCTAAAGCCATGCTCAACTGCATCTTCATGCTAAAGCAAATCTACCCAGCTGAGATGCAGACAGGATCAGCCAAATCACAGTTGACATGTAACTCCCACAGTGTAAGAACAAATGCTGACTGTCATAAGCCACTGAGTTTTGGGATCATTTGTTATGTCATTGTGCAGTAGCTAAAAGGTATATTACTAGTGCTCAGCAGCATCCATAATAATAGTAATAGATTGTCAGGGACTTACTATAGCTTTTCTCATGTGATCTTCCCATAATTATAGAATATTTTATTATCCTCAGACACAGAGTTTAAATATAATGCTAACATAAAAAAAAAAAAAAAAAGGTGATGCACTTAGGATTGGAACCCAGGCTTTCTGAATTCAGTACCCAAGTTCTTTATGACCACACCACATAGCCCCTTTAAATGTCCAAAATGTGACTTCCCAAGAAGATAACATGAGATGTGTGTGTGTGTGCGTGTTTTAAGATTTTATTTTTATTTATTTTAGAGAGAGAGAGAGAGAGAGACCGTGAGTGAGTGGGTCCCATGACTGCGAGACCATGACCTGAGCTGAAACCAAGAGTTAGATGTTTCACTGACTGAGCCACCCAGGTGCCCCAATATGAGGTGTTTTAAGGCCTTTGCAAGCATGTCTGATATTCTTTGTGAATATCGGGAATCTGACCTAATCTGACATTAAGAATATGGGGTAAAGCAGTAACTCCCAATCTCAGCCATTGGTAAGTATCACCCAGGATTGGTAGTGGGGAAAGGGAGTAAAGATATTCAGGGTCCAACTTGGACATTCTTAAGTAAAAGCTCCATGGGTAGAGACTATGGATATTTATTTGGAAGATACTCCTTAGGTAATCTGGAAGGAGTTAGGCTTGCACCTCACCAAGGGACCCTTAGGCTAGGAATGACAATCTTTTTTTTAGACTTTTTTATTGTTATGTTAATCCCCATACATTACATCTTTAGTTTTAGATGTAGTGTTCCATGATTCATTGTTTGTGCATAACACCCAGTGCTCCATGCAGAACGTGCCCTCTTTAATACCCATCACCAGGCTAACCCATCCTCCCACCCCCCTCCCCTCTAGAGCCCTCAGTTTGTTTTTCAGAGTCCATCGTCTCTCATGGTTCGTCTACCCCTCCGATTTCCCCCCTTCATTCTTCCCCTCCTGCTGTCTTTTTTTTTTTCTTAACATATATTGCATTATTTGTTTCAGAGGTACAGATCTGAGATTCAACAGTCTTGCACAATTCACAGTGCTTACCAGAGCACATACCCTCCCCAATGTCTATCACCCAGCCACTCCATCCCTCCCACCCCACCCCCCACTCCAGCAACCCTCAGTTTGTTTCCTGAGATTGAGAATAGAAATGACAATCTTTATTAAGAAAAGAATTTTAGGGGAACCTGGGTGGCTCAGTCGTTAAGCATTTGCCTTCGGCTCGGGTCATGATCTCAGGGTGCTGGGATTGAGCCCCGCACTGGGCTCCCTGCTCGGTGGGGAGCCTGCTTCTCCCTCTCTCACTCCCCCTGCTTGTGTTCCGTTCCCTCTCTCGCTGTGTCTCTCTCTATCAAATAAATAAATAAAATATTAAAAAAAAAAAGAAAAGAATTTTAGGGGTGCCTGGGTGGCTCAGTCATTAAGCATCTGCCTTTGGCTCAGGTCATGATCTCAGGGTCCTGGGATTAAGCCCCGTGTCAGGCTCCCTGCTCTGCAGGAAGCCTGTTTTTCCCTTTCCCACTCCCTCTGTTTGTGTTCCCTCTCTGGCTGTCTTTCTCTCTGTCAAATAAATAAAATCTTTAAAATAAAAAAAAAAAGAATTTTATTTATATTTTCTTTCCTAAATGCCAGAGTTATTTGAATGTCCATTTTTACCTGGAAAGAATGTCATGCCCAGTACACTGAGCTAACAGAGATTCATCAAGAGAAATTCCGTATTTCCCATCTTGACCTTTTTACAGTATGATGTCATGAAAAGATCATGACATGAGAAGTCAAAAAGCTGGTTCCCAAGCCCAGCTCTGCTTTACTAGGTGTGTAACTTTGAACATGCCAGTTAAATTCACTTTCCTTATTTAAAACAAACAAAACCCAGCACAATAGTCCTTATTGAGTAGGGTTTTTGAGAGATTCACTGAGCTAACATGTTCTAGAACAACCTGTCCAATGACACAATTTAGTGAGTGCTCAGTACACAGTGGGGACAGTGTTCCCTTCTTCTGTGCATCAAGTTGCATGGAAGGTTTGTGACAGTAAGAAAACAAAGAACTGTGCTTTATTTTTTTCTAAAGATTTTTTAAAAATTAATTAATTAATTAATTAATTTGACAGAGAGAGAGAGAGCACAAGCAGGGGGAGTGTCAGGCAGAAGGAGAAGGAGAAGCTGGCTCCCTGCTGAGCAGGGAGCCAGATGAGGGACTCGATCCCAGGACCCTGGGATCATGACCTGAGCCGAAGGCACATGCTTAACCGATTGACCACCTGGGTGCCACAAGAACTCTTCTTTAAATGCTCAGTTTTTAAGAGTTCTATGAGCAGTGGATGCTAGGTAAGTGCTTTTCCCCCCAAATCACAATCTGAGACAGAGTCTCTCTAAATATGGGATTATGACTCCGGATAGCATTGCCTTCATGCCTTTAATTAAAAAGGGAAGAGACTTGCCTGAGTGGCTCTGATCCCAAAGCCTTGACAAGATCCCAAATTTACAAAAGATGGAATTGTCTCCGGTGGTCAATATGATCTGGAATCTGCCTTCTTTATTTTCTAACTTCACGTAGAAATGCGATAATGGAAGGTGACTATATCCATTCATTTATATATTGTGGATGTCTGCTACCTGCCTATGCCTAATTTAGAGGAATACTTTTTGATATTTAAAAAATATATATTTTTTTGGTTTGACTTTGTTTTAGTTTAGTAAGTAAAAGATAAACATGTTGGGTACTAAATAAGAAAAAAATATTGTTGGAATACAAAACCACTGTCTCTCCCATATCAATCTATCCTGCCTTGTTTTCCAGATAGGCAAAGCAATCTGTCAGCTCTGTACTCTTACTGGGAAATTGAAGCTTAAAGCTGTTCAGTGATATGCCCAAGGAGCTATAGGAAACATAGGTAAGAATGCCACAGGGTTCATTCCGTTGAAACTTGCTGAACCACATTGTTACACCATACACAAAAATAAACTCAAATGCATTGAAGATATAAATGTGAGACCTGAAACCAAAAAATCTTAGAAGAGAATATGGGAAGTAATTTCTTTGACATTAGCCATAGGTACATTTTCCAAGATATGTTGCCTCTAGAAAAGGGGGAAAAAACAAAACAAAACAAAATTAAACCTATTGAGACTATACGAGATAAAAAGCTTTTGCACAGGGAAGGAAACCATCAATAAAACAAAAAGGCAATCTACTGAATGGGAGGAGATATTTGCAACTGGTTTATGCAAAAAAAGATTAAAATCCAAAATGTATAAAGAAGTTATACAACTCAGCAGCAAAGGAAAAAAAAAAAATAATCTGATTGAAAAATAGGCAGAGAACCTGAATAGATTTTTTTTCCAAAGAAGACATATAGATGGCCAACAGACTCATGAAAAGATGGCCCTCACTAATCATCAGGAAATGCAAATCACAGCCACCATGAGATATCCCCTTATGCCTGCCAAAATGGCTAGAATTAAAATGAGAAGAAATAACAAGTGTTGGGGAGGATATGGGAAAATAGGAACCCTCATGCACTATTGGTGGCAATGCAGCCATTATGGAAAACAGTATGGAGGTTTCTCAAAAAATTAAAAATAGAAGTACCATATGATCCGATAACTCCACTACTATTTACCTCATAAAACAAAAACACGAATTTGAAAAGATATATGTACCTCTATGTTTATTGCAGCATTATTTACAACAGCCAAGATATGGAAGCAACCTAAATGCCCATCCATAAATGAATGGCTAAAGAATATATATAATGGATCATTACCCAGCCATGAAAAGAATGGAATCTTGTCATTTATAACAACAGGGATGGACCTAGAAGGTATAATGCTACGTGAAATAAATCAGTCAGAGAAAGATAAATACCATATGATTTCACTCATAATTTAAGAAACAAAACAAAGAAAAAAAGGAGACAAAACAACAACAGTAACAGACCAACAAAATAATACAAAAAAATAGACTCTTAAATGCAGAAAACAGATGGTTGCCAGAGAAGAGGTGGGTGGGTGAAATAGATAATGGGGATTAAGGGTACACTTATCCTGATGAGCACTGAGAAATGTATAGAATTGTTGAATCATTATATTGTATAATATAATACTATATTAATATAACATTATGTTAATTATACTTCAATTAAAGAAACTTGCTGATTTTTTGGAGGGGGGGAATTATGTCTTTTTGGAAATCAGCATGAATATCAAGGTGCAGAACTTCAGCACCTGGTTTATTTTTTAAGTTAACACCACACCCCTCAGTTCATAGTACACTATTAAGTTGTATTATTCTCAAGTAGACCAACATTAAAACAACAAACACATAAACAACAAAACAAAACACCCCTCTGATTTCAGTGTGTCAACAATTTTGCAAAGTCCTTTGAGCTATAGCCTTAGTCCACTCATCATCCTTTTGTTATGAAGTAGAGGATCTCGACACCATACACAGGAACCCACCAAAGCCTGGGAATGGACACAGGGCTGAGAGCAGCCCAGTTCTCGTTCCTTCTATTTTCTTTCTTTTCCTTTCCTTTTTCCTTTTATTTTCCCTTTTCCCCTTCCTCTTCTCCTACTTCTTCCTCCTCCGCCCCTCCTCCTCTTCTATCTGCTTCTTCTTCCTCCCCCTCTCCTTCTCCTTTCCTTCCCTTACCTTCTCTCTCTGTCTCTTTCTCTCTCTCTCTCTTTTTTCTTTTGAGTGGCTACAAGTGTCTCCAGGCCCCTGCACACTGGAGAGGATCAGGACAAGTTATCAGCTCGGGGCCCTCAGGCCAAAGTCTTATCCCTCCCCTCCTATTGACAGGCAAAGGGCATGGCTGAGAAAACCAAGACGTCTGCACAGACAAAAAGGAAAACAGGACCCCAGCCTGCCACCCACCCCAACAAACTACTGTATTGCTACTTCTCAGTGAAGTGTCCAGGGACAAACCCTTTGAAGGACGAAGTAGGGAGATCATGTTCTGTAGTCAGTAAAAAGAAATGAGTAAGAAGCCAAGGCTGATTTCTAGGAAGGGGAATTTATGATGAACGCAGTGCCAGAAGAAAAATAACACATCAGAGAATGAGGTATTGAACTGGATTTAGATAGGTTTAAGCTCATCCCAAGGCCCCTTGGTCAGTAAGTGGCAGAATGTGAAGCCATATTCTTAACTACTATGATCAAATGTGCTGGATAGTTTTAGGATATTTAGGTGCTAGGCTATGTGGGTAGGATGCCTGCATGGAGGTGCAATTACATTTTTATTTCATAATCTGTAATGTACATAACATTATTAGTCATAATGGAGGGCATTTATGGGAGGAGGTACATGAGAAACACTTTGTCTTCTCCATAAAAAACATTTGGAAAGAAAAATACATAAAATGTTTCAGTAAAGTTTGTGCACATTTTCATGTTTGGGATCTAAATGTCCTTACTTTAGCAAACAGGTAACCTTAAATAGACAATGCAAGCAAGGAAGAGCTCTTTTCCTGGAAGGATTTGAACAGCATGACTATCCTGTCTTGCGTTTAGTAAGAAGGAAAGGCTGCTTTCAGCAGGGACTTGGCTTTGGCTGTGGCCATAACTTTCTGGGAAGCATCTAACTCTCAGAGTAGTGTGTGTGTGTGTGTCCCCATCTTGATCCTGCTGATTCCTTTTCTATTTCCAAAAATTACTCACTGTCACCACTGTTGGGACCCCGTTTCCTTTGTTTGTTTGTTTGTTTTTAAGATTTTATGTATTTATTCCAGAGACAGAGAGAACAAGCAGGGGGGAGGGCAGAGGAAGAGGGAGAAGCAGAGATGCAGGACTACATCCTAGGACGCTGGGATCCTAACCTGAGCAGAGGGCAGATGCTTAAACGACTGAGCCACCCAGGTACACTGGGACCTGGTTTCTTTACCAGTTAAAAAAAAAGAAGAAGAAAAAAAGAAAGAAGGGGAAAAAGGGCTCATTCAGTGATTTCTGAGATCATAAGCTCAGTCTACATTAGGCTCTTTTCTTGGCAAAAAGGCCCAGAGCTTTATGAAAAACAAAAACAAAAACTTAAATCTCCTATGGAATTATTTTTGCTTTGAGATGCCATGACTTCAACTCTGGCTTCAAAATATTTCCGTTCCTTCATATAATCACATTCAATAATCATTTTTAGAAATGTGTTCCTTGCATGCCTACGGTTTTGTGCCCTTCATTTTTGTCTGCACCTAATTTGAAAGCAAACTAAAGTCAGGAGTAGATAGAGAACATCCTCCAGCCATTGCATTAATTGATGTCTGGGAGTAAGGTAATGCTATCTAATGAGACTGAATCAAGTGATCAGTGTAAAATACTGATTTTCAAATACATTCTATCTAACCATTTGAGCTGCCTTGAAAATTGGCATAATTACACACTCTTGAGCCTCTAAGATATGGTAATTCTTGATTCAGATATTTCATTTCACAGGAGAGGGAATGAGAAGGAAAGGTTTGATGTGAGTGACTTCAGTACCCATTGACTAGAACAGAGTACACTTTTCAAACACACATGAAAGAAATGTAAATTATTAAATTACCTGAAGTGATTCTGAACAAGTAGACCCACCCTAACACCTCATACTACAAATAAAGCCTTCATTTTTTTCTTTTACAGAAAAAGAGCATCATAATCAAAAGACTATCAATATTCAGAACAAAAATGAGATTAGAAAATTTATGATGCTTACACAATGAGAGGAAAGAAATCAGATTTTTAATTCATTGAGTCACGTCATACCCATTTCAGATTCCACGGTTGGGCACTTTGTCCTAAAAACAGAGGATTCATTGTGAAGTGAAAGCCATTTTAAAAATACATTTTACTGAATTATGGCAAGAAAAACACCATAAAATGACTGGGAGTTAAAAACTGAAGTAATGTGTGTGCATGTGTGTGCAAACACATGTGCACATGTTCACACATTTTGCATGTATGGATGAGAGAATAAGCATAGATGAGAGGCAGAGTTAGTGTTTGGATCCTGTTTCTAGAAAGCAAACCAAGCTGTATGTGACTCTATAATTTCAATGAGGACAAACCACCTCTCAAAAAAGAACATTATTGTCTGCCTACTATGTTTTAGCAGTTGGATAGTGCTGTAAAGCTGACTATGCCATGGTTTCTGCCCAGAGGAACTTAACAAGTAGAAGATATAGACATGTGAAAAGATCGATTCAATATAGTGTAAAAAATGCCATGATCTATCTGCCTCATCCAGACTGCTATACCCTAGGAGTCTACACAAGTCTAGGGTCCCCTCTTTCCAATCTGCTTCCATGTTATCATTTTCTAATCTGTCCTCCATCTGTCCCATTAGAGTAATAATTTTTCTATGATGTGAAAAGCTGGGCACATCGCCTCCCCAACAACTCTTTTGGAAAAAACAAATCTGGTTATGGAGTTTTCTGAAACTATGCAGACATTGCCGATAAGTCACAAGAAAACAAACTGCAATTTCTGACAAGAATAACTTTTCTTCTTGCTTTTTCAATATTAGAAAATGGCTTTGTGTAAGGTATTTGATACAGAGATATATAAATCAAGCCATTGATTTTTATCTTCACAAAATTTATGTGATAACATGAAGAGGAAGAAAACTGATTGCGCATGGAAAAAAATGCCATAAAGTCACAGAAAATGACTGAGAATTTTTTTTTCATATTTTAGCACCTCCCAGGTAAGGGTATTTAATTTACTTATATATATGTAATTAATATATAATTCTTATTATATGTTAATTATAATATATAATTAACAAATTAATATATATTAAATGTGTATAAAATTTATGTTTATATAAAACATAATACATATAAAATACCCTATATATGTACTTTATGTCATACTTAAAATACTTGTAACATCATTTTAGAGATCTAAATAAAGAAAAAACGCATTAAATTTTCAAAATAAGGCAATCTTTACTCAATCTTACATCAACAGATATAAGTTACCAGAAATGTATAGTATTTCAGAATGCCCAAAACAGAAAACTAGAGCTCAGAAAAAAGAAAAAAAAGAGAGAAAAATGGCATTGTTGAAATGATTTCAAAAGATGTCTAGAGATCCTAAACCCTTGTTTGCTCATCATGTGCTAAAGTTTACTAATAGGATTTTAACTATAATAGTAATAAGAAAATGAGTGGCTTCTATTCCATTTATCATTAAACACATACAGGGAAGTGAGAATGGGTTCTTTACATGCCTCACCATTATTTTTTCTTTCTCTTTTCTCCATTATGTTTCTATCTTTTTATTCTATATTTTTGGAACACACTTTTGGTGCTTAATTTTATGTGTCAACTATTATGTTAATTTTATGTGGGCTAAGAGAAGCCCAGATAGCAGGTAAAACATTATTTCTGGGGGACCCTGGGTGGCTCAGTCATTAGGTGTCTGCCTTCGGCTTGGGTCATGATCCCAGGGTCCTGGAATCGAGCCCCGCATCGGGCTCCCTGCTTGGCGGGAAGCCTGCTTCTCCCTCTCCTCCTCCCCCTGCTTGTGTTCCCTCTCTCACTCTCCCTCTCTCTCTGTGTCAAATAAATAAATAAAATCTTAAAAAAAAAACATTATTTCTGGGTGTGTCTGTGAGGGTATCTCTGGAAAAGACTGGCACTGAATCAGTAGACTGTGTAAAAAGGATTGGCCTTCACCGAAGCAGGTGGGAAACATCTATCCACTGAAGGCCTGAGTAGAACAAAAAGGTGAAGAAAAGGCAAATTCACTCTCTCTGAGCTGAGACATCCATCTTCTTCTGCCCTAAGACATCAGTGCTGCTGGTTCCTGGGCTTTAGGGCTCAGATCAGGATTTACACACCTGGCCCCTGAAATCTCAAGTTTTTGGACTCGAAGTGAATTATACCACCAGCTTTCCTGGTTCTCCTGCTTGCTGATGGCACATCATGGAACTTCTCAGCCTCTGTAATCATGTGAGCCAACTCCTATAATAAATCTCTCTTTCTCTCTCTCTCTCTCTCTCTCACACACACACACACACACATCACCACCACCTGAGGCATATTTTCATTCATCCTCTCACTTCCTGATCCAATAGTTACGGATCTACTGTACTTATATCTGCTGGCTGGGCTGTTCAAATCATTGCAGAATTCCTCACCACTTTTTGAATGCATTTAATTCAAATCAACAGAGAAAAGTTCCTAAGTGTCCCAGAAATTACCAAGCAAGAGTTTCTGTGTCTGCTTTGTTAATGACATGTAGAAGGAAAAGGGCTTATTTAAGGTCTGTCACAAAACTTAGAATGTAACAATAAGAGGATAAAGATAGAGCCCTATCCTTTTTTTGACTTTCACCAATTTACAAACCATTTAAGGTTCTGGCCATCAGTCCTGACCTGCCTGTCTCTGATTTGCCTGATGTCAGAGAAGAGAAAAAAGAGTTCACAAACAGTCCATTACCTTATTCCTCTTCTCTTATTTTCTGTACCAAATACGTACAGAGCAAATTCATGTCAAAAGCCATTTCTACTATAATTTAGACTATAAATCCTCAAGGCATTAAAGTGTAGTCATTAGTTCATGCTAAACCACACAAAGTTTGAAGGAAAAGAGAATTGCATTGTGAGGAAAAGTAAAAATGAGAGGGAGAGGTAAATAGATTGCAATTATTTTGCAAGGATCAAAAACTAGTCAGGGCCGTTTAAGATTCATCTTCTAGTCTAGTAAAGGCTACAGCATAGACAAAATTGAACAAGGGTCTGTTTAATTCAGCAGATCCAAAGTAAAATAAGGATTTTTTTTTTTTTTTACATTAACAACTTAGCTTACACTTAAGGGACAATATTCTGAGGGGTTTTATAATTGGAAATGAATATTCAAGAAGGTTATGGAATCCATTGTGGGAATGTCATCATGTTACATAGGCTCCCACCATTTTGAATGCCATTATACTAAATGTTTTAATTATCCCTTTTCTAAATATATATTTATTGAGTATCTACCATATGCTAGTGTGTCACACATACACAAACATGTATTAATCATTTCAAAATCCATTTGCTCACTCAATCACTCTTTCAAACATATTAATTAAATAAGCTCCTCTCTCTCCTGTGGCATTTTTTTTTTTTTAATTAGGTAATAGGATACACAAGGAGTGGTGTAAAAAAATGTCTACATTTGATAAATTCCGGGATTTATGGGGCAGACAGAAATAAAGTTTGTTTCAATACAGAGTAACATGATAAAATAGGGTGATAGGCACAAATATTAACTGTTAGAAGGATCAAAGAAAATGTCCCAAGAGCAATGGCACTTGAATTAGATGGATAAGTAAAAATATGTTTAGGGGATACAAAAATTCATGTGTACATGGTTTTGTACATTTGAAGATATACAATGAGTTCCATGAAACCAGCATTAGGATTCTCAGTAAGGGAAAATTGTGTGCCCATGGGACATTTGCCAATGCCTGGGGCCATTTTTAGTTGTAAGGACTTGTGGGACAGTGCTTTGGGAATCCAGCGAATAGGAGCCAGGTATGCTGCTAAACACTGTATAATGCACAGACAACTTCCCCATCAAACATTAAAAAGTATTCAGCCTAAAATGTCAGTAGTGATTTAAAGCAAGTGGGTGAAGAACCAATAAAAAAAGAGATAAGAAATGAAGCCAATGATCTAAATATGGTGTTTTGATCTTTTATTATGGGTAATGAGAGGAAATATAATTTTCATAGGATAATTACATTTTTATAATTATTTTCTTTTTTTTAAAGATTTTATTTATTTATTTGAGAGAGAGAGAATGAGAGAGAGCGAGTACATGAGAGGGGGGAGGGTCAGAGGGAGAAGCAGACCCCCCGCTGAGCAGGGAGCCCGATGCGGGACTCGATCCCGGGACTCCAGGATCATGACCTGAGCCGAAGGCAGTCGCTTAACCAACTGAGCCACCCAGGCGCCCTATAATTATTTTCTAAGAAAACTATACAAGTCAAAGGGTGGAAGATAAATTTGTTGGCACTGAAATTGAATGCTACGATATCAATAGTTACACTATCACAGTAATTCATGTGTTAATTCTGGTAAGTAATTATAAGATTGTGAAATAAGACCACAGAGATAGAGCAAGTTACAGAATAGCAAATCAAAAGAAACTACATACAAAAGCACTTAGTGGGAAAAAAAAAAAAAAGTTTGAGAGAGCTCACTAGTTCACTTCATGCAACCTGTTTGAAAGATTTACATTTGAGGTAAGATGTAAAGAAATATGTGTGCTTAGAGGAGTAACAGTAACTCAGGTTGAATTCCCCCATCTCCTACTTTTTGCCCTTCTTATTCTTTTGAAATAGTTTATATTTTGAAAACTCTAGATCCTTGGCAATTTGTTGAACCATATCATCACTGATAGTACTAGAATTTAAAATATTTGTTCACATTATTGACTCCAAATTGGGCTTGTTAGTATAATGTTATTAAGGAAATTCTCCCACAGATCAATGCCTACTGTTCAGAATGTAATATATTCAAGTAGACACTTAAATCTTACAGAGACAAAAATATGTGCATAGGTTTCTCCTGTCAATTTTTAGTATTTTGTGTTTTTAAAAATTTCTTTTAGTATGAAAATTTTGAAACCCTCCCCGACTCTTTCATTTGCTTAAGCAAAGTATGTGTCTGTGATTCCTTTGGAAGATGCTTTACAGATGGACAGGGCCTCTGTTTTTTGCATTAAATAGAACCAAATGCCGTGTTACATTTGTACAGCAATGAACATTTATGCAAATCCAAAGAGTAGGCAGGTGCAAGAGGAAATTTCTTAATGCCATTTGCTCTGAAAATTATATAAAGCTTCTAAATCTATGCTTTTTATAGTAGCTAAAGGAGTTTTGTTTGGTATTTTTAAACAATAACACCTGCTCCGGGCAGAAAAGTAAGTTCCCATACAGCAGGAAGGGGGCTGCTTTTGGTGGGGAGAGGAGTTCCAGAGCTTGTCTCCAATAAGTAATGAGACAATAAAATATAATGTATTTTGAAAAGGCTGGGGTGGGTGGTGGAGGGAAAAGTACGGGGGTAGGAGGGGAGAGATTTTGCCTTTTGCACTGACAGATGCAGACAAACGGCAGAAATTCAGCCCAGGCAAGGAGATGGCAGAAGTCCACAGGACTCCATCTGGGGCCTGTTTCTTTGGCCTCTGAAACCTGGCAGGTCTAAATTTCCCTTTCTCTTTCCACAGTAGCTTAAAATGAGAAGGCCTTTGTGTCAAATTCTCTGATTGACTATCATAAGCTACTGATGGCCATTTCTCTTTTGCTTGATGAATGTGCCTCCATTATTTTCAACCCAATGCCACAGAATCAATAGTGATTAATTAAGGTCAATGATTTTTTCACTCAAAACCCTTTTACCAAAGCTGAATTCTCCCTGATGATATATTTTGATAACATCCTTATTTCCAAAAAGATGCAGAATATCTGTTTTTCTTCTTTTAACACATTTTTATTACATGATTTGTTAATATATTTCTTTGCTCTCGAGGATGCTGGTAATTCACTGATATGTTCATTATTCCTTTAAAGAGGTCTTATCTTGTGTTGGCAAGAAACAGTGGTGCTAAAACTGAAGAAACTCCTATTTCATCCTAGCTGTGCCATTAACTTCCTTCACTCACTCAGTCACTTAATATAGTTTCACTGATCTTCCTGAGTAAAATGGCATTACGGCTATGACAGCATCACCCCATTCATCACAAGGTTTGTCAGCTATTGCAACTTTCTGGACTAATGTCCCATTCTTGTTAACGCCTCCCTGTACATCCCCCAGGAAACTACAATGCATAATCTTTAGAAGGAGGTAGCTTAACTACTCTTCAGCAAAGGATAAGAAAGGGATAAAGAGGGTGTCCAACAAAGGATAAACAAGGAATAAGAAACTTTCTCTATACTTAGCACCACACTATGTGTTAGAAATTCTGAAATGAGTAACATTTAAGCTGAAATCTTATGAAGCTGAAATCTTTCTCAGATATAAGTATAGAAATATATCACAATAATAAAATAGAATATATCTATTTATTATATCAAATAAAGGAATAGGCATTCTTGTGTGGCAGTTCTGTAATGACAGCATAATTTACTAACTCTGTTGCCTTAAGCAAGATACCTATGCTCCTAGGCATTATCGTTTCTTCCATTTGCCTCTCCAGATCCACCCATACCTTAACCTTAGCCTTGATATATTTGCTTTTCCAGATCCTTCCATGCAGTGTACATTTAAACCAACTGTTTCCCTCAACCAACAGCCCCAACCCTTTGGAATGTGGTCCTCTCGAGAGGCTTTTCTCCTATATTCCTTAATTACCCGTGTACCTCTGGAGTCAAGGGTGGCATAATCTCTGCTCCACAGTGTAGGAAGGAATAGCTCTGGCATTTTCTATATATTCTATCTATACCTTTTTACAATATTCCTTTTAATAAGCCCTCCTAAAATTATAATAGCTTTAATATGTCAACTATTTTCTACTGGTATCCTAATTATTGCAGTTTAAGCTGAAAGTGATATAGAGTTGTCCATGGAAGAAGGATGGTCCAAAAGGTAGCATTTCACAGTCATAAATATATAGGAAAATAAAGTACCTGAGGGGAATAACTACTAATTTGATGTCTTGATCATATTCCTAGGATAAGAGGCTCAGAGATGGAGACTTACATATTAGGAGCATTCTCAAGATCAACACCTATAGTGGAATGAAGGTAGTGGAGTTGTTCAGAAGGAGGAATCTAATTGTGATTGAATTGCAGTAAAAGAGTCAGATATTACCTGGGGAGCTCTGGTGATGGATTGGCCCTTCAGAATTGTTCTGTCTTTAAGGTAAAGCAGCTAGACCCTGACAATGACCAGTCAGAGAATACAGGTATGGGTGGGAGGGGGCATCAGCTTGGGTAAGGTGGCTCTGTTTGGCTAAACTAAACTCCCCAAGAAAGATTAATAGCTAGTCTTCAGCTGTCTACACTTCCAGCTGCCATTGAGGAAAGAGTGCCTTGGTGCAAAACAGATCTGAAAGGTTGGCACAACACAATATCCATTATCACACTTGGTATAGAATGATATTTTAGGTCATGTTTTGCAGAGTATCAAAAGAAAAGAGGGAGATATTAAAAAGTGTCTTATCATGAAAAGTCTTGCTAGCAGAGATAACTAATTGTAATTAGTAATAAGTTATTTACCCTTTCAAGGACTCACATGACCATAAAAACCAATAGCAAACCAATAGCTGCTAAGTGAAATAAGTCAAGCAGAGAAAGTCAATTATCATATGGTTTCACTTATTTGGGGAACATAAGGAATAGCATAGGGGACATTAGTAGAAGGAAGGGAAAACTGAAGGGGGGGATATCAGAGGGGGAGACGAACCATGAGAGACTATGGACTCAGGAAATAAACTGAGGGTTTTAGAGGGGAGGTAGGTGGGGGGATGGGTTAGCCCAGTGATGGATATTAAGGAGGGCACGTATTGCATGGAGCACTGGGTGTTATACACAAACAATGAATCATGGAATGCTAAATCAAAAACTAATGATGTACTGTATGGTGACTAACATAACATAACATAAAAAAAAAAAAAAAAAAAAAGAAACAAAACCCAATAGCTGGCTACGTATCTGAGATTTTTAGGATTTTAACTTTTTTGCATGTATCTAGTTCCTACTCTCATGTATGTCAACATGAAAATAAGAATTACAAAGTCAAATATGTCCATATCCATCGGTCTGCTTAAATGAGCCCTTTATTAACCTCCCTGTTTTAAAGAAAACAGGAGGTAAGTGGTTTTTACTAAATGCCTACCCAGGCCAGTCACTGTGGTATTTTCCAACCTGCTTAAGTATGTTGTTCCTCTATATTGGAGCGTCTTTTGTCTCTTCTGTATTATCATTATATATGCACATTTTTCAATCTGCTCTGCTGTCAAGGTAAAACTATGATTTTTTTAGAAAGACTGACATGGATTAAGATTATTATTCTACTTAGTTGTTATGGGACCCCTGACTGATTCATTAAGTTAACTCAACCTCAGTTTCCTCAAATGCAAAATAAATTCTCCCAAATTCTATAATGTATATAAATGCCCTGCAGAGTGCTTGAAAGATAAAAGGTACTCAGCACTGTATGTTACCTCTCCCCTCTCTTGACACATACTTTCATCTTTCAGTTACTTTTATGCTTCCTTCTCCTCTGGCTTTCTCCTTTCTTCTCTGGTGTGCTCCTTGAGAACAGAATATATGCATAGCACATCTTACTTTTACAGTGGTTAAAATAATGCTTTATGTTTAAGAGTGTTTCTCTTAGTGCAGTCTTTGGGCCACCAATAACAGAGTCAACAGTGTACTTGGCCCAAACAATCCGATTCAGAATATCAGAGGTTATACCTATGGGTTTTATCAGCATTCCAAAGTTAGTCTTATATACCTATACTCTAAAAACTATAAAACACTGATGAAAGGGACTGAAGATGACACAAACAAATTGAAGACATTCCATGCTCATGGAATGGAAGAAAAAATATTGCTAAAATGTCTATACTGCCCAAAGCATTCTACACATTTAAAGCAATCCCTATCCAATACCAACAGCATTTTTAACAGACCTAGAACAAACAATCCTAAAATTTGTATGGAACGACAAAAGACCTCTAAGAACCAAGGCAACCTTGAAAAAGAAAAGCAAAGCTAGGGGTATCATAATTCTGGACTTCAAGTTATACTACAAAGTTGTGGCAATCAAAACAGTATGGTACTGGCACAAAAATAGACGGAGAGATCAATAGACCAGAATAGAAAACCCAGAAAAGAACCCACCACTATATGGTCAATTAATCTTTGACAAAGCAGGAGAGAATATCCAATGGGGGAAAAGACTGTCTCTTCAACAAACATTGTTGGCAAAACTGGACAGCAACATGCAAAAGAATGAAACTGGACCACCATACACAAAATAAATTCAAAATGGATGAGAAACCTAAATGTGAGACAGGAAACCATCAAAATCCTAGAGGAAAACACAGGCAGTTACCTCTTTGACCTCAGCCACACCAACTTCTTAACTAGACATGTCTCTGGAGGCAAGGGAAACAAAAACAAAAATGAACTATTGGAACTTCATCAAGATTAAAAGCTTCTGTACAGCGAAGGAAACAATCAACAAAACTAAAAGGCAACTTACAGAAGGGGAGAAGATATTTGCAAATGATATATCTGATAAAGGGTTAATATCCAAAATCTATAAAAAATTATTAATTTCAACACCCAAAAAACAAAAAACCCAGTTAAGAAATGGACAGAAGATATGAATAGACATTTTTTCAAAGAAGACATCCAGATGGCTAACAGACACGTGAAAAGATGCTCAACACCATTCATCATTAGGTAGATACAGATCAAAACTACAATGAGGTATCAACTCACACCTGTCAGAATGACTAAAATTATCAACATAGGAAGCAACATATGTTGGAGAGGATCTGGGGAAAGTGGAACCCTCTTACACTGTTGGTAGAAATGCAAACTGGTGCAGCCACTCTGGAAAACAGTATGGAGGTTCCTCAAAAAGTTAAAAATAGAACTACTCTATGATCCAGCAATTTCACTACTAGGTATTTACCTAGTAAGTAGATATTTACCTAAAGGATACAAAAACACTGATTTGAAAGGATACATGCATCCCAGTGTGTACTGCAGCACTATCAATGATAGCCAAATTACAGAATGTCAATGTCCATTGACTGATGAATGGATAAAGAAGATGTGGTGTGTATACACACACACACATACACACAGACACACAGACACACACAGGAATATTACTCAGTCATAAAAAAGAATGGAATCTTGCCATTTGCAAGGACATGGATGGAGCTAGAGAGTATTATGCTAAGTAAAATAAGTAAAAATAAGTCAGTCAGAGAAAGAAAAATACTATAAGATTTCACTCATAAGTGCAATTTAAGAAACAAATGCTCAAAGAGAAAGGAGAGAAAGGCAAACCAAGAAACAGGCTCTTTTTTTTTTTTAATTTTTTTAATTGTTGTTATTTTTTTTTTAAGATTTTATTTATTTATTTGAGAGAGAGAGAATGAGAGACAGAGAGCATGAGAGGGAGGAGGGTCAGAGGGAGAAGCAGACTCCCTGCCGAGCAGGGAGCCCGATGCGGGACTCGATCCTGGGACTCCAGGATCATGACCTGAGCCCAAGGCAGTCGCTTAACCAACTGAGCCACCCAGGCGCCCCTATTGTTATGTTAATCCCCATACATTACATCATTAGTTTTAGATGTAGTGCTCCATGATTCATTGTTTGTGTAACACCCAGTGCTCCATGCAGAACGTGCCCTCCTCAATACCCATCACCAGGCTAACCCATCCTCCTACCCCCCCCCCCAGAGCCCTCAGTTTGTTTTTCAGAGTCCATCATCTCTCATGGTTCGTCTACGTCTACAAGAGAGAACAAACTGGTTACCAGAGGGGAAATGGGTGGGGGATGGGTTGAATAGGTGATAGGATTAAGAAGTGTACTTGTGATGAGCACCAGGTATTGTATGGAAGTGTTGAATCACTATATTGTACACCTGAAATTAATATTACACTGCATGTTTACTAACAGGAATTTAAATAAAAACTTTTTTAAAAAGACAAAGTTAGGGCGCCTGGGTGGCTCAGTTGGTTAAGCGACTGACTTCGGCTCAGGTCATGATCCTGGAGTCCCGGGATCGAGCCCCGTATCGGGCTCCCTGCTTAGCAGGGGGTCTGCTTCTCCCTCTGACCCTCTTCCCTCTCGTGCTCTCTGTCTCTCATTCTCTCTCTCTCAAATAAATAAATAAAATCTTAAAAAAAAAAAAAAAAGACAAAGTTAGTATTATATAGGTGAAAATTTGGGGACCACCATCGTAGGTTATTCATGATAAATATTTGCATAAATATGTGTGGTATGGTACCAATGTTATTCTCCAAGGAAATGTTGGTAGTCAGTAATAAAAGGAGAGAAAGATAAACATGCTTCTTTTAATACGTTGGCCCTTTTGTGTAAGTTCTATGAAAATGAAATGATGAGTAGGGAGGTTCATGCTAGATTTGGTTAACTATGTCCTATGATATTATAAACCAGAAGGATGCTGGATCAAATTAGAACCCCCACACAATACCTTATCCAGACAATTTGAAGAATTAACTGGACTCTTCTCAAAATTTTCTTATTTAAGAAATGAGAACTAAGACTTCCTGGTGTCTTTGGCAGTATCCTAGATCATTTAGGTTCTTCTGCTATAAAGAGACACAACATAAATGAGATTCAAAGGCTAGAAACTGGCGGGTTACAGACACCAATATTATTAAAGAGTTTTGTTAATAGAGATTTCAGTCATCCCACTTAATCGTTTCTCTGCTTTGTGGGTTGAGTGGCTACTGTACAATGTTTTTAAAAGCTTGATCAATTTCCCTTCTCTCTTCTCTGTTTTTCATTTTTTGTTTTTATTTTGTTTTTTTCTGCTTTGGACTTAAAGGAATTCCAAGGACAATGATAGCTTTCCTTGTGTACTCCTGTTGATTTCATTCTAAATTTTGATGTTATATGCATTGGTTTATCTTTAATCAAGAACACTTTTTTAAAAATTCTTCACATGAAATGAGTTTGGTTCTTCCATATCATATTGTATATGATTTCTGGGACTATGATTCTGCCACTTTTGGAAAGAGGTTGTTGTTATTTTCCAGCTAAACATGATCTAACTTTCATAAAAATTAACTACCTTTACTTCCAGTTTTCTGAGGGATATTTAAAACCAGGAAATCCTAAGAAACTGGTGTTGTACCAGTCTCTGCTGCACCATGGAAATAAACCTGACTCTTTCACAGTAAAATGTATGAAAATCAAAAGAATAAATAAAAACAAATGAAAATTCTGTTGTCAGACTCAGGAATCTTCATTACAAACTGAGTTAATGACTAATACTCATTTCCAGGCTCTAATATAATGCTGATAATGTACAACAGAATAAATCCATACATATGTGTTTTTCCATCCTAATTAAACATTGCCTGCCCAAACTTATCCCTAATCGGCCTTAATTTTTACTTAATAAGTACTGTTTTCCCTATGGTCCCCAAACTGTATGTTTTATATGATTGGTATTTATTTGAATCCTTTCTGGTAGGTATCTTATCTTTCTTTTTTTGTTTATCTAATCCCTAAGATTCCCTCCATTCCACAGCCTCAGTCTTATAGAATGCAACCCATACCATGGCCAATCACTTAGTATTCAGCTAGAAATGTACCAGCACTTAAATAAGGATTGTAATACCCATGGCCAAATGATATTCCTATTCATCTTTCAATGTATGAACTACATACTTAGATAAAGGAGCTTCTTTATATATTATCTATTTTCTCATGCTGAGTCCTATTTGAATGCAAAGTACAAAACCAAAACACGTCTTTGAATTCTGTAATCTAATCGCATCCTCACACCTCACAATGGACTATGTCAAAATCCAACCAGATATTTCAGCATATGGATCATTAAGGCAAGAGATGAGGCTGACCTTGGCATTCTGGACAACTATTCAGGGGTCCAAATAATTTAAGCAACAAAGTTAATATGGAAGCCATTACAGTATACTTGAAAAATATCATTCTGGAAAATCATGTTTTCTACAATGTTGGTTTGAGTCAAGGGAGATGAAGAAGTTATATATGGTTCATAAAACAGACTTCAACTGCATTGGGAAGAGAAAAAACTAAACTGCTAGAAACAAACCATGATAGTATCTTCTCAATACCTTTTTCTGTTCTTATTTTATTTCTTTAAACCATCTTTATAAATAAATTATATTATAAACCAACGACATGAGAAATCTTCCAGGAACTAGATATTAAAAGAAAACTGTTTGAAAGGAGAAGCACAGTACAAATTTTACTCTAAAAAACCCAGAAATATAAGCAAATTATCATAAAAATATAATATATAATATATATACTATACAATACAGTATACATACAATATATGTATATAGTTGCAGCACCAAAGCGGTAGTATGGATTCTAGCTGGTAATCAGACTCACAAAATAAAAATAAGCTTTTGTCAAACACTATGTTTACTTAGCTTTATAAAAGTATTCCAGGTAATAGATATAACAGGTAGAGAGCATTGTCACCTCACTGAGAGACCAGACAGTTTCTGGAGTACACAGTTTTTTTTTTTTTGCCTCCTTACCTGTGTAGGCCATATATGGCTTCCATGAATAAGACCCAAGATGTCTGTGGGTCGATTTGATACAGAGAAGCCATCCCCTCAGTTCTCCACCAAACTTTTATACCATTTGAGAGACAGAGGTCCAAGACTTGCTTGACTACCCAGCTTCACAAAACTAGGTCTATTCCCAAAAAGCAAGTGAGGCAGAACAACTTTGTACATTTATCTTAACTCTAAAGTTTCTAAGGAAACATTACTAGTAGAGTGATGAGGGACACCAAGGTCAAGTTTGCTCTCAGCCAAGCCTGCAGAGACTAGGCCTGATATTAACTTTTAGTCACAGTTATAAAACAACAACGCAATATGGTAAATGCTAACATATAGGCATGTAAAATTCTATCAGAGGGAAAAAAAAGAAAAGAAAAAGAAAAAGAGATGAATCCTAAATGGGGCACTTAGGAAAGGCTTCATATAAAAGGTAACATTTGAGGGTTTTTTGAGAGAATAAAGAGAATTTTTAGTAGTTGGACAATAAAGCTAAGGCAATTGAAACACACGACAGAATAGGTAGGAAACTAGAGAGACTTGCAGATATTTGGGAGAAAAGATTTGGGATTTCAAGATGTTAGAAATATTTTGAGTATAGCATTTAAGGGATGTGAAACTAGAAGGGCTGGGTCCAACTGATCTGACCTTATGGAATTGAAAATATCAATACAGATTTTCTGTAATAAATTTACATGTTTAAATCGGCTTTGATTTAGGTTTACATTGTTAAAAAAGTCAACCTGGGTCACTATCATAATATTATTTATAATTATGGACAATAAAAATAACCTTCATTAACAAAAAGAGAAAAGTATTAAGTACATTTTACCACTTCCCCTTGAAGGACCGTACATTCATTGACAAAGAACGCATGTGATGGACATATGCTATGAAAGCTAATACTATGCATAATTTATCAGGCCTCCCTGAAATAAGCGGGTGTTGAAAGAACCAGAACAAGCAGACTAGAAGTACCACAATTTCCAAACTGGGAGTTACACTCCCTGATGCATTGTTATCATAAAGAATTCTTTTGTGTTTTATTATTTATTGATGTAACTTGTCTTGGGGCACAATTAGCAGTATTGTATAAACTGGATAATATCTGTTCAGCCCCCAAAATATTTTAAAAGTATTTTTCCTCACTCTTAACTGAATAGTAACATCAAGCCAAATTCCTATGATTTCTCTGACAATATTGAAATAAGAATATGTCGAAGGGACAAAAAAGCCTATGGAGTTAAATCCCAGGGAATTAGGGTGATTTTGTTCTGAAATCTCCTGCATTGTGATCTTAGTACTTCTTTGTCTTTGAAAATTTTATATTGAACTGATGTGATTTCTTATGAAAATAGTTCAGTTCTAGGAGATAATACTAAGATCAGTACATTAATTAAGTATAATTTAGAGGGAGTTAGGGTGATACCTGTTACATTCCTCTCATCCAAGCTTCTAAGACTAAAATAAGGTCTTTATTAAAAAAAAAAAAAAAGAGTAGTAATTTGGGGGCTGTTCACTTCATTCTTTAAAATTCCAGAGTCTGACAAGTTTAGATATATTACTAATACAAAACCATCCCCTCAATTACATTTAAAAGAAAAATACTTACATGAAGAAATAATCTCCTTTTTCACTAATTGCTTCATTTTAGAAATTAGAAAAATGTATACTTTTTCTGACAATGACTTCTATGCTTATTATTGACAGTTTAGGAATTCAAAAAATTTGAGGTAGCACTTAATGCTATCCATGCCCTACACCTTAGATGCAATCACATCAATACTTAGGTGTTTTCTTCTTGAAATTTTACATTTTAAAATGAATGTCTTAATTTTTTCTCACCTAACATAAAGACATATCTTCCACTGAAGTAATACTACTCTTTTTCATAAAAATACCTTTGGTCCTACATAATATTACAGTGGTTGAATGTACTATGCTTTACATTGTGATTTTTAATTTTTTTTGGATTTGTAGGCAGTTTTCAGTACTGAGCAAGTTGTAGTGAACATATTTGAGAATACAGATATTCTTTACCTGCTTTATTTTTTCCTTAATATTTATTTTTTAAGTTAGCCAAAATGTTTATTTTTTAAGTTACCCGAAAAAAATATTTATTTTTTAAATAAGCTGATATTTATATAAAAAAATGTCATTTATCACTATGGGTGAATCCTTTGCTTGAGGTCTCTTAACTTTAAAATGACTTTTACCGGGGGGCGGAGCAAGATGGCGGAGGAATAGGAGACCTGGATTTCGTCTCCTCTCAGGAATTCAGCTGGATAGGGATCAAACCATTCTGAACACCTACAAACCCAACAGGACGTCGAAGAAAGGAATAGCAACAACTCTCTCATCAGAAAAGCGACCACTTTCTGGAAGGTAGGACGTGCGGAGTAGTGAATCCGAGGTGATATTCGGGAGGATAGACGGCGGGGGAGGGGCCTCCGTCGGCCGCTTCTGGCAAGTGATAGAGCCGCAGAGCACAAAATCGGAACTTTTAAAAGTCTGCTCCGCCGAGGGACGTCACTCTGGTGGCTAAGCGGGGGGTGGAACCCTCCGGGACAGTGTGGCCTCAGGACCCTCGGGGTCACAGAAAGACCGGGGCTGCCTGAGGGCGGCAGAGCTCCCAGGTAACGGAGCAGGGAAGCGGCTGCAGAGGCGGAGCCCAGGCGCGGGCTCTCAGCTCGGGGTGGCCATAAACCGTGATCCGCGGCACAGCCGGGCCCCTGCTCCTCCAGCAGGGACCCAACAAGCGGCAGATTCGGGGAGACTCACCTTCCTCCCCCAGGAGGAGCCGCGCGGGAGGGCACCGCAGGGATCTGCTGGGTTTGGAGACTCCACCCGGGGTCGGGTGCCAGAGATAGAAATGCGCGATCACAGGCCGGGTGAGCACAGAGTGCAGCTGCAGACCGGGGAGACGGGAGTGACTGGCGGCTTTTCAATGGGGGCTCACTGAGGAGCGGGGCCCCGAGTTCTCGGCTCCTCCGGGGCGGAGATTGGGAGGCCGCCATTTTCACTCTCCGCCTCCAAAGCTGTACGGAAAGCTCGCAGGGAACAAAAGCCCCGGAGAGCAAACCCGAGCAGGTTACTTAGCCGGGAGGGGGCAAGGGCGGGGCAATTCCGCCTCCGGCAGAGACATTTGGAAACCACGGCAACAGGTCCCTCCCCAGAAGATCAGCGAGAACGGCCAGCCAAGACCAAGTTTACCGATCAATGAGAACGGCAGAACTCCAGCGCTAGGGGAATACTGCACATAGAATTCACGGCTTTTTTACCATGATTCTTTAGTCTTTTAAAGTTAATTTTTTTTAACTTTTTGTCTTTTTATTTCTTTTTGAATTTTTCTTTTTCCCTCTTTCAACCAACATCTTATCAATCCCTTTTTAAAAAAAAACCACATTTTTATTTTTCATTTTGAGAGTCATATTCTATCCCTTAATAGTAGTTACCCATAGTTTTGGCTTATACATATAAGTTGTTCTCTCTTTAAAATTTTGAGATAGTTTCTTCTAACAGATTAAAATATACCCTAAATCTCTAGTATATGGTGTTTTCTATTCCCCTGCCTGATCACATCCTCTCCCTTTTTTTTTCTTTTTCTTTTTTCTTTTTTAAAATCCTCTTCTTTCTTTTTTCAAACAACTTCTTATCAATTCCTTTTATAAAATTTTTTATAATTTCCATTTTTACAGTCATATTCCATCCCTTCATCATATCAACCCTTATTTTGTACATATATAAGTTTTTCTTTCTTTAAAATTTTGGGAGGCACTTTCTTCTAAAAGACCAAAATACACCCTGAATCTAGTGTGTGGCACTGATCTATATACCAGCCTGATCATATTTGATCACATTCTGGTTTATTGTTGTTGTTGTTGTTTTGTTTTGTTTGTTTTTGCTTTTATCTTTATCTTTATCTTTTTCTTTTTTTTTCTCTTTCCCTTTCTTATCCGACTGCTTCAGGTCTTTTCTGATTTGTTTAGAGTATATTTTCTGGGGACGTAGTTACTCTGCTAGCATTTTGTTCTCTCATTAATCTATTCTCCTCTGCACAAAATGACAAGACGGAAAAAATCACCTCAACAAAAAGAACAAGAGGTAGTACCGACTGCCAGAGACCTACTCAATACGGACATTAGTACGATGTCAGATCTAGAGTTCAGAATCATCACTTTAAAGATACTAGCTGGGCTTGAAAAAAATATGGAAGTTATTAGAGAAACCCTTTATGGAGAAGTAAAAGAGCTAAAATCCAACCAAGTAGAAATCAAAAAGGCTATTAATGAGGTGCAATCAAAAATGGGGGCGCTAACTGCTAGAATAAATAAGACAGAAGAGAGAATCAGTAATATACAAGATGAAATGATGGAAAATAAAGAAGCTGAGAAAAAGAGAGATCAACAACTACTGGATCACGAGGGCAGAATTCAAGAGATAAGCGATACCATAAGATGAAACAACATTAGGATAATTGGGATCCCAGAAGAAGAAGAAAGAGAGAGAGGGGCAAAAGGTATAATGGAGCAAATTATAGCAGAGAACTTCCCTAATTTGGGGAAAGAAACAGGCATGAAAATCCAGGAAGCACAGAGAACCCCTCTCAAAATCAATAAAAATAGGTCAACACCCCGACATCTAATAGTAAAACTTACAAGTCTCATAGACAAAGAGAAAATCCTGAAAGCAGCTCGGGAGAAGAGATATGTAACTTACAAGGGTAGAAACATTAGATTGGCAACAGACCTATCCACAGAGACCTGGCAGGCCAGAAAGTACTGGCAGGATCTATTCAGAGCACTAAATGAGAAAAATATGCAGCCAAGAATACTATATCCAGCTAGGCTGTCATTGAAAATTGAAGGAGAGATAAAAAGCTTCCAGGACAAACAAAAACTAAAGGAATTGGCAAACACAAAACCAGCCCTACAGGAGATCTTGAAAGGGGTCCTCTAAGCAAAGAGAGAGCCTAAAAGCAACATAGACCAGAAAGGAACACAGACAATATACGGTAACAGTCACCTTACAGGCAATACAATGGCACTAAGTTCATTTCTTTCAATAGTTACCCTGAATGTAAATGGGCTAAATGCCCCAATCAAAAGACACAGGCTAACAGACTGGATTAAAAAACAAGACCCATCGATATGCTGTCTGCAAGAGACTCACTTTAGAACCAAAGACACCCCCAGATTGAAAGTGAGGGGGTGGAAAACCATTTACCATGCCAATGGACACCAAAAGAAAGCTGGGGTGGCAATCCTTATATCAGACAAATTAGATTTTAAACCAAAGACTGTAATAAGAGATGAGGAAGGACACTATATCATACTTAAAGGATCTATCCAACAAGAAGATCTAACAATTGTAAATATCTATGCCCCTAACATGGGAGCAGCCAATTATATAAGGCAATTAATAACAAAAGCAAAGAAACACATCGACAACAATACAATAATAGTGGGGGACTTTAACACCCCCCTCACTGAAATGGACAGATCGTCTAAGCAAAAGATCAACAAGGAAATAAAGACTTTAAATGACACACTGGACCAAATGGACTTCACAGACATATTCAGAATATTCCACCCCAAAGCAACGGAATACACATTCTTCTCTAGTGCCCATGGAACATTCTCCAGAATAGATCACATCCTGGGTCATAAATCAGGTCTCAACTGGTACCAAAAGATTGGGATCATTCCCTGCCTATTTTCAGACCACAATGCTTTGAAACTAGAACTCAATCACAAGAGGAAAGTCGGAAAGAACTCAAATACATGGAGGCTAAAGAGCATCCTACTGAAGAATGAATGGGTCAACCAGGAAATTAAAGAAGAATTAAAAAAAATACATGGAAACCAATGAAAATGAAAACACAACTGTTCAAAATCTTTGGGATGCAGCAAAGGCAGTCCTAAGAGGAAAGTATATAGCAATACAAGCCTTTCTCAAGAAACAAGAAAGGTCTCAAGTACATAACCTAACTCTACACCTAAAGGAGCTGGAGAAAGAACAGCAAATAAAGCCTAAACCCAGCAGGAGAAGAGAAATCATAAAGATCAGAGCAGAAATCAATGAAATAGAAACTAAAAGAACAGTAGAACAGATCAACGAAACTAGGAGCTGGTTCTTTGAAAGAATGAACAAGATTGATAAACCCCTGGCCAGACTTATCAGAAAGAGAAGAGAAATGACCCAAATCAACAAAATCATGAATGAAAGAGGAGAGATCACAACCAACACCAAAGAAATACAAACAATTATAAGAACATATTATGAGCAACTCTATGCCACCAAATTAGATAACCTGGAAGAGATGGATGCATTCCTAGAGATGTATCAACTACCAAAACTGAACCAGGATGAAATAGAAAACCTGAACAGACCTATAACCACTAAGGAAATTGAAGCACTCATCAAAAATCTCCCAAAAAACAAAAGCCCAGGGCCAGATGGCTTCCTAGGGGAATTCTACCAAACATTTCAAGAAGAATTAATACCTATTCTTCTGAAACTGTTCCAAAAAATAGAAACGGAAGGAAATCTTCCAAACTCATTTTATGAAAAATACATTTTTTAATCTCCAAACTCTCTTAGGTTAGTCAAGGTCCTAGCAGGAGGAGGAGAGAGATGGATCATTTAAGCTGGCTAATTTGTAACAAACTAAATTAAGTCACTCTTTATCAAGATATGGTCAGAATACAAGGGAAAAAATCAAGGGATAGTGAAATATTCTAGATCTAACAATAGCAGAAAGATATAACAAATACCAGGATTGAGGAAACAGGAGGAGATGGTGATTATTGCAACAACATGGAGTAAGCTGGGTGGATAAAGGGACCTGTTATTAGCCCGTGTTAAGGGACATTGTGGCCCACAGTCAACTGGCATGGAAGGATTTGTGGTAAATAAACACTGAGTCTCCTCCCATCCTCTGACCTCATTTGGTGTCTCTCATCTGCCAGACTAATATGGCAGGCAAAGAGTACAGGAGATGCCGGTATAATCCAGTTTCTGGGGCAGAACAGGGTGAAAAAGAGTCAAGAATGCATCTGAGTTCGCAAATGAAATCACCCTCATCTTAAAAGATTTCTATTATGAATCCTTTGGGGGAGGGGATTATTGCTTTGTGAACAAATAATTACTCTGTGTATTCTTTGCTTGCAAATCTGAGTAGAACTCTATATTATAATACAAAATGGAAGAAGATTATTTGAAAGATGTATTGTTGAACTTCAGCTCTAGGAGTAATTTAGATGTTAACAATTATAGCTTTTACAAATTATTTATTTGTTCAATTGTTTAGTGCTTGTTATGTACCAAACACAGTGCCATGTGCCAGGTATGTACTCTCTCATTTGATCCCACATAAGTATTGGATATTTTAAGTGTCTTGCCCACAGACACGGAAGCTAACAGAGGCAGAGCCAAAATTTTGGCATGTGGTGTCTAACACTAGCACAATTGAATATATTGCCCTATGTGCATTTGACACTATCCCTCCCTCGGGAAAGACAACTTCACTATGTTTTATCACCTTCTTTCCTCCTTCATTAACCTCCCCTACCCCTAAAAGACAATGATCATATTCTGCTTTTGTTTCTGTTGTTATTAACTGTCCATCTTTTCCCATTTCAACCAACTCTTCCTTTCAGGCATTGTTTCTGGTATTTCTCCTTGGAAAGCAGATTCTGAGTGCAATAACTATTCAGGATTTTTAGAAAGGAGTATTCCTAGGGTTAACATCTGAGAAAGGAGACTGTTTATTTCATGGAGATCTGCATGTCTGTTCAGATATGGGGGCTGAGCCTTGTATCCTTGTAGTGATCATCTGCAGTATGGTGGGTGCTACAGGAAAGAGGCCTGACTCTGGATATTGTCATTTTCTTCAGCTGAGAGAGTCACAAGAAGGACTGACAACTGAAGGCCAAGGGTCATCTTGGCAGGACTGTCATCAGGTGGAAGAAAGAGCATTTCACTCCTAAAGGGAGACTGTGCAGTGCATGACAGCATCCACCGTAGTAATTATGAATCTCTTCTTTAATTTATAAGCAAAATAATATAAATTATGCACACATGCTTATACACATATATTCTATTATATGTATAAATGTGTTGTTATAAATAACAAATAAGGAGATTACAGCAAAGGCGTTTAGACAGTTACTACAGTAATACCTGATAAAATATTTAATCTACATACTTAGAAAAATAAAAGTACATATGTGAATTTGTAGCTAAACCTGAATTATTCCTAGATAAAAAGGACTCACTGGAAAATTTATGAATTGCTCAACCACAGAAATCAATGAGTTTATACACTAAATTTGTTTTTAGATTCTTGAATTAGGGCAATTAATGGCTGTACATTATAGGCACAATTTCTGAATTCTGGCATCCAAATAATTAATGATATTGTAGATTCTACATGTTTATTATTACTTAAGAAAAGAAAGCCTCTGTGAGTGGTCCTGATATTCTGCCCACAGTTGGACAAATTGTTCATTTTTATATTCAAGGTTGCAAACTGTCATGCATGAGTTTGACCCTTCCCTAACTATGGATCTCAAATAGTTTCTTCTGTAGCCAAGGAAAATGATATAGAGAAGTCAAGCTCTTCCTTTAAGATGAGTTCTGGGAGGCAAAACACAGACCAGAGTAAAGCTGGAAGAGCAGAGGTTACAGAGAAAAGAAAAGGAAACATGCACGCTGTATATTTTATTTATTTTAATCTTCACAATATACTCTAATCAAGAGGTATTTTCAAGTGAAAATCTGAGTTAAAGATTTTAGATGAACTTGCTCATGGTCACACATGAAATATTTTTATAGAGAGTATTTAAACCTAGTTCTATTGACCAAAAATGCAAGTTTTAATCCATTATTCTGGTTCACCTGCTATGAAACTCTTTCAAAGGTAAGCTTGCATTTGGGATATCTAACTGGAAGCACATATATGATGAGTGCACTAACATAATACCAGTTTGCCTTCTTTTCCCACTTCCATCTGCAATTCTTGATGCGGATTTGTGACTATTCCTCTTTGGAAGAGAATTGGTACAGATGTATGAAAAACCTGAACTCTTAAAAATGTTAAAATCTAGAGCAAATGAACCATTAAAGTGTTCAGATAAAAGTCAAATGAAACTCCTTGTGATTCACTTGTAAATTTGGTTTAAGATTTTTCAATTTCTGGACAAGCCTGCTCCTGTCCACAGATTCTGCTTTTCCTCTTTTAATAATTCAGCTGCTGACAGTTGGAGCTTTGCTTCTGCTTCATTAATCTGCTCCTGGGAAGTAGTATTTTCTCAAAATTTTGGTGACATTTTCATTTCTCATCTTAAAGGATCCCTCTCCACCTCTTCCAGAGGTCGCACATTTCCACCAACTCAGACAGATGGACTGGCTCATTCTTATTCAACCTGACAGTGTTCAAAATCAAGTGCTCATTTTTTCCCTTTGATTTACCACTGCTCATTTACATCTTTGCCCATTAGATAGAAGTGCCAGTCTCGTTCCTATTCCTTTTGTCTCTAAATCACAATTCACTGAGTTTGCGTCCTCAGAGATATTTTGGATTTTTCTAAGGATGTAAGGGGTTCTTTTTATTATCAATGAAATGTTAATCAAACGAAAGTAATATTACTATAACATGCTGACTCCTCAAACAGATCGTAATGCAAAAAGATCATGGCATATTTTAAATGTATATCTATTTTTTTTTTTTTCAGTTTCAAAAGGCAGTCTATTTAAATACTGATTTTTTTTCCTCTCTAATTCTGGAGGTTTAATTCTGGGCCCTTGTTTGGGTGCCAATGTGTTCAATAAGTAACCTTTTATGTTTGTTTTCCAAACTCCCAAACATACTAATTTCATTCATATTGAGTCTTATTTATAAAGTCAAATATTATAACACATGCTGATTTTTTTTTTATGAGTCAGAATATTTGAAACTATCAAGTTCCACAAAAGAAAGGATGAATGTGGAGCACAAAAGATTTAGAGCAAGGCTCTGGTGCTTACTGACTAAGTGACATTGAGTCAGTATCTTAATCTAAGACTCATTTTTTTTTTCTTGGCTCCAAAATAGTATAATTGTCAATGCCTATCTCATAGCACTGTTGTGAGTACCAAATGAATCGCTACATGTAAATTCCTAACACAGAACATGAAACATGGTGGCTTCTTGAAAATGCTATTATCGTTGATATGAAGAGTTTTGGAGCATAAGACACATTACTCTCCAATGGTAACTTGGTTATCCACTTTGAGTTTTAGTTTCCATCTTTGACTTGAGAAAAAAGTAAACTTAATGTTATTGGCTGGATTGTGTCCCTCATTCCCATTCATATACTGAGGTCCTGAACTCCCACTACCTCAGAATGTAACCACATTTGGAGATATAATATTTTTTTTTAAAACTTTTAAAAGTTATTTGAGAGAGAGAGAGAGCACCAGAGAAAATGTTATTGGCTGGATTGTGTCCCTCATTCCCATTCATATACTGAGGTCCTGAACTCCCACTACCTCAGAATGTAACCACATTTGGAGATATAATATTTTTTTTTTAAAACTTTTAAAAGTTATTTGAGAGAGAGAGAGAGCACCAGAGAAAGAGCACGAGTTGGTGGGGGGGAGGGAAAGAGAGAGAAGCAGACTCTCCACTGAGCAAGGAGCCCGACATGGGGATTGATCCCAGGACCCTGGGATCATGACCTCAGTCAAAGGCAGACACTTAACCAACTGAGCCACCCAGGCGCCCCTAAAATTCTTTTCTTTATAAAGATTGTCATTCCTAGCCTAAGGGTCCCTTGGCAGTTTTAGGAAATCAATATTCTTACCCCTAATTATGAGGTATAGCATACTGCCCATACACAGGAGGCATTTAGTATTTATTTCATTTCCCCAAATTATAAAATTTACAACTTTCTTTGTTTTATAATTATTTGTGTAAATGTTTTTTTCTCTTAAGAATATAATCTCTTGATGTCAGTAATCATATAACCCCTACTTAGCACTCTTCCTTCTGTAGCAAAAGTCAGTGATTTGCAACTAGTGCACTGATGATTATTAAGTAAATAAATGGACATATGAATGATAGTGAGGCTGAAATATCTATAGGAAAACTAAAAATTCTGTTTGGACCTCATGTGGTTAAATTTAATGACAACTTTATCTCCAACATCCTGAAATTGCCAGATGGTTGTAGCCATTTTAACATAATACTAATTGGCAGCCTAGAAGCAACATATTACCAGAATATTTTCCCATGTAACTCTCCCTATTTGGGCAGTGTGGAAATGTTTACCTCTCATTTACCTTAAAGCCATGTGAATATGGCCTATTTAATATTTTATTTATGTCTTTTCCTTTGTTTTCAGGGTGAGATTATTAATGTAGCATAAGTAGTTTAGTTAAATATTCTTGCCAGCCACAAAATAAATGCAAACATGCACAGATCGGTAATGCCTTACTTGAAAAGTGCTCTATCAATATTTTGCAGAGAAAATGAAAGGATTTGTACAACCAGTCTGAGTTGACTTGAGACAACCAAAGAATATCAGCATAGCTTATACCATGCCCATACATGAAAAGCCAATGAAAGGTTACGAATGCCAATACACAGACTACCATCTAGAGCACTGAAGCACATTGGACTGAGTTTTCATCATTGGGAAATCACAATCTTTTTCAAATTGATGCAGCAGGTCTATCTGAACATTGTAAGAGAGGTATTTGATTTCATAAGATTGTAGTTTGTCTTGCCCATTTGCAGTTAAATCAATTGTCGGTAAGTTCATTTTGAATCTGGCTACATGAAAAATTTTATAATGTAGGAACCCACACAGCATTTCCTGATGTGTGTCCTTTAGAATACCAATTTCTCCACTTATTAGTGAAAATAAGAAAGAAATAGTGGGATATTTTCTAGTCAATTCTATTTGGGAGACCATTACTCGGAGTTAAACTGAATTCTGACTCTCATAAATTTGCAGAAATTTTAATGTATGAATATATGTTAAGATTATCCAAACATGTTATTTTCAAAATGTACTTGACCATGAAACCCTAAATTTAGAGGGTGACTTACAGGCTCATCATACTGTACAATGCACCAAAGAAACTGCTAAACATAACAGTAAACATTGCTAGCTCGGACATTAGAAATATAATTTTTTTTTTTTTTTTGGTATAGTGAGGAATATATGTCAGAGGAGGGTTGAAACTTAGGAACAAGAAACCTTGAGAATCTCTATTAATCCTCTTGGGTTTGGCACAAAACTGGTTTTGTGTGTGTGTGTGTGTTTGCTTGGTTTGGTTTGGTTTGTTTTGGTTTTTGTTCTGTGGCTTAGATGTGACCTTACTTATGATTCCCTCCTCTTGAAGGACATGTGAGACCAAATGGGTGTTACTTGGTTAAATCATCCAAAATGGGAATTAAAGCATAATCCAAGGCCAACTAACAGGGAGATAAGGACTATGGAATAGAGTTTCCGGTTAACAAAATAAGGTCTCCCTCAGTGGTTGAACTATTACTCAGTGTGACATAAGTGGTAAGTACTGGAGGTTTCTATTCTAAACTTGTTCTTGAATTCATTGTGCTAGGCAGTTGGGATAATGAATTCATATATATGTATATACACATATATACATATATATACACATATATACATATATATACACATATATACACATATATATATAATTTGCAAAATGTTTCAGACATAATTTTAGAATTTTATCACCCAAAAAAGAAATACTGTACTTTTTAGTTGTCACCCTTTAATCTCCCTCTCTGACCTGGGTCTAGGCAACCACTAATCTACTTTCTCTGTATATTGATTTTCCTATTTGGAATATGTCATATAAATAAAATAACGTAATATGTGGTCATTTGTGATTGCTTCCTTTCACTTAGCATAATGTTTTTAAATTTTCCCATTTTGTAACATATAAAGTACTTCAGTTTATGGTTGAAAAATAGTCTATTGTATGGGTATGCGACATATATATTTATCCACTCATCAGTTGGTATACCTTTGGTTTGCATCTACCTTTTAGCTGTTACTAGTAATACTGCTATGAACATCTATGTACAAGTTTTGTTTGTACATTCACTTTCATTTCTGTTTGGTATATAACTGGTATAATTGGTATACCTAGAATTTCTGAGTGAAATAAGTCTGTGCTTAACTTTTTGAGGAACTAAGAGACTTTTCCAAAGCAATGGTACCATTATATATCCAACAGCTGTGTATGGGGGTTTTGATTTCTCCACATCCTTACCACCACTTATTTTGTGTTTTGCTTTGTATTGTTTTGTTTTAAAATAAAAGCTATCCTAATAATGTAAAGCGGTATCTCATGGTGATTTTGATTTCCATTTCCTTAATGATTACTGATATTCAGGATCTTCCCATGCACTTTTGGCTATTTGTATATTTTCTTTGGAGAAATATTTATTGGAGTTCTTTGCCCTTTTTTTTTTTTTTAAGTCGGGTTGTTTGTTTTCTTGCTATCAAGTTCCAGCAGTTCCCTTTATATCATGAATGTTAATACCTTATCATATATGATTTTCAAAATTTTCTCTAATTATACATGTTTTCACATCATTCATGGCATCCTTTAAAGCACAAGAGTTTTTCATTGTGATTAAGTCCAATTCTGTCTCGCCGCCCCCCCCTTCCCCCCCAGCTTTCGGTCACTTGTGCTTTTGGTGTCATATATAAGGTTACAAAGATTATCTTTACCTTTTTTACTAAGAGTTTTACAGAATTAGCTCTTACATTTAAGTCAATGATCCACTTTTAGTTAATTTTTGTGTTTGGTGTGAGGTATGAGTCACCTTCATTCTTTTGCATGAGGATATACGGTTGAATTATTTTTTGAAAAACTATTCTTTCCCAATTGAATGGTCTTGGCATTTTGTTGAAAGTCGGTTGACCATAGATATATTTTATTTTTTTCTCTCAATTCTATCTTATTCATTTATGTGTCTACCTTTAGGCTAGTACTACACTATCTTAATTACTATTATTTTGTAGTAAGTTTTTACATCAGGAAGGGTAAGTTATCCATTTTTGTTTTTCCAGATTGTTTTGGCTATTCTGGGTTCCTTGAGTTTCCATGTGAATTCAGGATCAGCTTGTAAATTTACAAATAAGCTAGCTGGTATTGTGATAGGGATTGCACTGAATATGTAGGTCAATTTGATACGCATTTCTTTCCTTACAATACTAAGCCTTCTAATTTATGAACATAAAATGTCTCTTTATTAGCTATTTAATTTCTTAAAAAAATAATAATTTTCATACTATGAGTTTTGCATTTCTTTTGTAAATTTATTCTCAGGTATTGTATTCCTTTAGATGTTGAAAATTAATAGCTTTTTTAATTTATTTTTTGGAACGTGTATTACAAGTGTATAAAAATATAATTTATTTTTGCATTCTGATCTTGTATCCTCAAGCTTCCAGAACTTGTTTAATAATTTTAATAGATTTTTTAATTGATTCCTTAGGAATTTCAATATAAAGATCACATTATCTTGCAACAGAGTATTACTTCTTTTTCTTTCTAATATAAATAATTTTTATTTCATTTTCTTGGCTAATTGATGTTGCTACAACCTCTAGTATAATGTTGAATAGAAGTGGTGAAAACAGACATCTTTGTGAAGTTTGTTGTGGGTGTTGCATAGATGCTCTTTACCAAGTTAAGTCCCTTTTATACATAGATTGTTCAGTGTTTTTATCCAGAAAGAGTGTTGGATTTTTATAAATGCTTTTTCTGCATCTATGGATATGATCATATTTTGTCTGTTTTGTTATTTGTTTTGTTCTGTTTTCTTTTTTTATTATATTAATATGCTGTATTGTTGATTTATGGATGTTAAAGCAACATTACATTTCTGGGATAAATTCCACTTGGTCATGGTTTGTTTTGTTTTTTTTAAGATTTTATTTATTTATTTGAGGGAGAGAGAGAAAGAGCGAGCACAAGCAGGGGGAGGGGCAGAGGGAGAAGGAGAAGCAGGTTCCCCTCTGAGTAGGGAGCCCAATGCGGGGCTCAATCCCAGGACCCTGGGATCATGACCTGAGTCAAAGGCAGATGCTTAACCAACTGAGCCACCCAGGTGTCCTCCCACTTGGTCATGTTATATAAAACTTGCTATATGTTGCCGGATTTTATTGCTAATGTTTTGTAGAGAATGTGTCTTTGGAGGGTAGTTTTAACATTATTAATTCAATCTCTTTATTTGTTATAGGTCTATTCGGATTTTCTCTTTTTCTTGAATCAGTTTTGGTGGTTTGTGTCTTTCTAGGAAATAGTCCATTTCATCTAAATGCCTATTTTATTGGCATAGTATTGTTCATAGTACTCCTTTTTATCCTTTTATTACTCTAATGTAGTATTACCTACTCTTTTTATTCTGATTTTAGTAAGTTGAGCCTTGTATTTTTTTTCTTGATCAATCTACTGAAAAATTTGTCAGTTTTATTGAGCTTTTCAAAGAAAAAAACAACTTTTGGTTTCATTGGCTTTTCTCTATTATTTTTTCTGTTTTCTCTTTCATTAATTTCCAGTCTAATTTTATTATTCCCTTCCCTTTGTTAGCTTTGGATTTGTTATATTTTTCCAGTCTTCTGGGGGGAAAGGTTTGGTTTCTGATGTTTAGATTTTTTTTTTTTTAGTTTAAAATAGGCATTTACAGCTATAAAATTCTAAGAATTGCTTTAGCTCCATCCTATATATAATGTTGTGCTTCATCTTATTTCTCTCAAAATATTTTCCATCTTGTCTTACAATTTCCTCTCTGACCCACTGCTTAAGAGTATATGGTTTAATTTTTACATATTTGTGAGTTTCTCAAATTTCCATCTGTTATTGATTTCTAATTTTATTCCATTGTATTTTGTTATTTTTTTATGGTTTGGCCCTTTTATTGTCATTACTGATACAACTGGATATAATTTTACTTTTAGTTTTGTTTCTATATGTGTCATGTGTTTTTTTTGTTGTGTTTTATCCCTCTTTGGTGCTCTGTTTTTAAGTGATTTATTTTATTTATTTATTTTATTATTATTTTTTTTTACAGAAATCTTTCAGTGTGAGGGCAACTCTTGCAACAATTTCACTGGTATGGCTGGAAGCAAATGACTATATATTTTTTCCAGAAGCCAAAAGAAATAACTATTTTCACCCACAGATATCTTGGGATTTATGGAAATATTTGGTGAGCAAGTCCCCCAGAAAAGACTAGGTTTTATGACACTCTGTGTTGGTAGGGACATAAAATCATTGTAATTTGATTAAATAAATAATATATCCTATTTATGTACTCCAAGATTGCAGATCAAGGCATTTTATGTTACACTACCTTGAATAATTGTATGCATAGGCTTTCCATTTACTGAGGTAAGTGCTGCAGCTGATAAATCTGGTTTGGGGAAAAGGATCTTGTGTTCAAATTAAAGGGATTTAGAATTTACAGTATTCTTGGTATATCCAAAATATATGCCTACTACTCATTAGAATGCAATAGTAAGTCATTAAGGTAACTAAAAGGAGGACATCTGTGACCACTCAACCAGGTACCTAAGGTCTCAACTGGGCATGAGATAAGATCACTGTCTGCAAAATCATTCCTAATCCTCACTGGAGATCAGATTAAATGTATAGTTCTCAGCATTATCCTGATTAGGTTTGTCTAAAAAAACTGGGCAGAGATAATTTTGAGGAGTCCCAGGACAGTGACATTGGATGAGGTAAGGCATTACGGAACAGCGACTGATGCTTCCAATGAGTTTGTATTTATTGGTCAAGATAAGAAAGTGTTTGATGGGGAGTTTTGTGCTGTGGCTGAGTAAAAAATGTTGATATCACTGCATTTAGGGTCTCCTGTGAAAGTCAGTATGTATCAACAATGCACTTCAAGTTCTATTTGTTGGAGGAACAAAATAACTGTAGATTCTTCTTCTTTTTTTCTCCTGAGGGCAGATGTTTCTAATGAACAGGCATTAGTGTTTCTTCCATTAGGAACTTTTAAAAATATAAATTAATGTCTTGGTATTGTGGCTTCTGTAGCAGTCTCTTGTGTTTTAGAAGAGCATGAATCAATTCACCAAGGCTACAGCCTCTTACATTGTAAACCAGTGAAATTAAGTTTGTGAATCTGAAAAGCTGAAAAATTACTCCTGGGACTGAGGAAAATGTGAGAATAAGACTGAGAAGCCATGATTCCCTATCCATCTTCTTACACACTTACATAGCCTCTGTCATCTGGGAAAAGAAGAAAGGTTTTTACCATGCCAGTTAAAAACTGTGAATGTGACCTAGATAATTCTTGAAGAATTTAGGTGAAACACTGCCTTTAATGTCTATTGGAAGGAAAACTAAACCTTCATTCCTTAGAATGAATTGTGGTAAAACAAGTGTATCAAAAGGGCTAAATTGAGATTTTTAAAAGATTATACATCCAGGTAGCTGTCTGGATATATTTGGTTATTATCTAAAATAGTTTTATCATATTTAAAACACAGGAAATACAGTGTGTGTGTGTGTGTGTGTGTGTGTGTGTGTGTGTGTGTGTGGTAGTTTAAATAACAACCAGACATTATTCTCAGCCATAGGAATAAACAACCTTTCTACAAGAGTAAGAAAAACTTGACATTCAAGAAATATCTAATCTGGAATTCTAACGCTATAAATAATTTTCTCACTGAAAATATGATATTTTATCCCTTACTAGAGTTCTCCTTTGCCACTTATCTCAAGAAAATAAATTATGTAATAAATTTTAATATTCTTAGCTTCCTGTTTTAATTAGAACAGGAACAGAGGATAAGCAGGATGATTGTCTGGCCTGATGCCTAGCTCTTTTATAGATTTCCAATAAATTTTTTGTGAATGATTCACAATTGGTATTGAAACATCAGAGGAATGAAAATTGAAGAAACTTGAGCTATCCAGCATATAAAGATAAAATCTCCATGTTGGCATTCCCAATAGCTAAAATTTAATAGGAAAGAGATGTTGGACATGATTTGTCCTGCTTCTAAGGAAAGCAAATTTAAAAGAAGGAGGGATTTGGTTCACTATAAAGAAAAACAGTAAGAATTGCCCTATGGTAGTTTAACTTTTTGGCCTTTATCCAGTAGTGTGGTTCACTGACTAAAAACAATGAAATGCCATTTTTTTCTTTAGAGACTTTGACTGGGTGACCTAAAATGTTTCCTCTAGTATCAAGCTTATAAAAAGTTAAATATCTCATGCTTTCAATTAATTTGTTTATTCACCCATTAATTCATTCACATTTAATTTTGAGTATCTACTTTTTCCCCCTAATTGTGTTAGTTACTAATGATCAGAGTTTTGGAAGATACACATTGCCCTTTCCCCTCATGGCTTCAAAAACAGTAGAGAAAATAAGAAGTAAACAGACAGTGCCGGTATCATGTGATAAGAGCTATAACTGAGAAAGGGAAAGTTATGGAAGCAGAGAGCAGGGGCTTTTCAGCCCTAATACTTTTCCCAAAAGTATGGAGGATTCAGGTACCATCTAGGAAATTTCACACTATTCCACATACTTATATCAAACACCCTGGGACCAAAGTAAAGTATGGACCATCAAAGAATCAGGAAGCTAGGGTCATGTTTAGATAGATGGAAGAGGCAGAACAAAAAGCCCATTTTCACTGAGACTCCTACGATTCAATTAATTCTGCTAGAGGTTATACTAGGATAGTAATGTACTTTCTTCATAAATGACATACTATCCATTGTTATATTCATTGCTGAATTCCTATGAAGTAAGTTGATCTTAGATAATGAAGAGATGGAAATTTTAAGTTTAGCTGTGCAAGTGTCTTCTGAGATTTAATTGACTTGACATTTGAGATTTACCCAGTCCACATTATGCACATTTGCAGCTCCAAAGGTTTGATAACATCAATTTTGAAGCCTCCCTATCAAAGGATGGAGAAAGCTCTTTTAGCCTTTCTGTAAATACTTTCCTAAAAAAATGCTTCCAATATGATAAAATAGTTTTCTCCAGGTGGTGGTATACAATATATCAAGGTAAAAAATTTTGCCCCAAGTAGCTACAAGAAGTAGCAGAGTAGAATGACTGTAGGCATTCTTGTTCTGTGCACATTCCTTGTATACTTCTCTTCTTATTCATGTCAACTGTCCTTCATAAATGAGCTATAGGTTACATTTTTTATACAATACAGCCACAGAAGTCTATATGAACACACTATAAGTAATAGCACATGATGGACTTCTACTTTCCTAAATTCAAAGGTTACAGGTGAAATTAGGCTGATGTCTTAGAAAATCTACTTTATCATTGGTGACTAGACAGTTGGGGTGGGGAAAATTACACACATACACCCCCATATTAAGTTTGGACAAAGTTTGCAATTCATTAGCTAGGAATATAAAAACAGATGACAGAGGAGATTAAGCCATATTTATACACTTTTACTTGGCCCCAGAATTTTGAGGGAGACATCCGTCACATATGCTATCCACACAGAAGAGGGCCAATGAGAGGTTAAATATGTAATATGTACTGCCTTGTCATGTCCCTTTTATGTTTGTGGCTTAACAAAGCATGCATACTACTTGAATCATTATTTGAGAATATTTACAAATATCTAAGGCCTTCTTTCTTTCTTTTTCTTCCACTCCATTTTTAATGAAATATAGTTCACATAACAGAAATTCACCAAATTTAAGTATACAAACACAGCCATATCCATATTCAATTTTAAAACATTTCTATTACTGGCAAAAGATAAATTTAAAAAATATTAGGGATTATCTTCCTTATCCTCTTATCCCCAGTCTTAGAAAAATACAAGTCTACTTCTTGTCTGTATGGATTTGCCTATTCTCAACATAATAACATAATGTGGTTGTGTTCTTTAACAAAACAGTTCCAAGGTTTATGTGTGGTGTAATATATATCAATACTTCATTCCAATTTATGGCTGAATAATATTCCATTGTGTGAAAACACCACATGTTATTTATCCATTTATCAGTTGGTAGGTATTTGAATTATTTCTACCTCTTGGATAATACTTTTTTTTTAAACTTTGTGTACTTTTTTCTTTTTTTTGGTAGACACACATTTTTGTTCCACTTGGGTATTATACCTAGGAGTGGATCTGCTGGGTTATGTAATAACTTTATAATTAACATTTTGTGGAACTGGCAAAATGTTTTCCAAATTGGCATCATTTTACATTCCCACCAGCAATGCTTGTGGGTTCAAAATTCTTCTCATCATAGTCAACATCTATTTTGTCTGTTTCTCTTGTATTGATCCTAGTGAGTATGGAGTGATATCTCATTAAGGTTTTGATGTGTGTTCCTAAATGACTAATAATATTGAACATCTTTCCATGTGTTTATTAGACATTATGTATCTTCTTTGGAGAAATGTCTATCTGAAACACTTGCCTATTTTTTACTTGGTTATGTATGTTTTTTTTGTTGTAACACATATTTATATATACTGTATACAAGAGCCTTGTCAGATATATGATTTGCAAGTATGTTCTCCCATTCTTTAAGTTACCTTTTCACATTCTTGATGGTATCATTTGCAGCATGAACATATTTATTTTTGATACAGAACTATTTACCTGTTTTCTTTTGCCAATTGTGCTTTTGGTGTCATATCTAAGAACCAATGCCTAATCTGAGCTCACAAAGATTTGTTCCAATATTTTCTTCTAATAGTTTAGTTTCAGCTCTTACACTTAAATTACTGCTTGATTTAATTTTTGCATATGACATGCCATAGAGGCCATCTTCATTATTTTACATATAGATAACCAGTGGTCACTATACCATTTGTTGAAAAGATGAATCTTGCCTTCATTGAAATGTCTAAACACTCTTGTCAAAAAAATTATTGACTAGAAAGATGGGGGGGATGAACTGTTGATTCTATTTTATTAATATAGATACCTATTCTTAAGCCAGAATAACACTGTATTGATCACTGCAGCTTTGTTGTAAATTTTAAAATAGGAAGTATGAGACCTCCAAGTTTATATTCTTTTTCAAGATAAATTTGACTCTTCTAGATCACTTATATTTCCATATGAATTTTGAGATAAGTTTGTCACTTTATGCCAAAAAGCCAGATGGGAGTTTGATACAGATTGCATTGAATCGGTAGATCAATTTTGGGTATGTCCCCATTTTAACAATATTAAGGCTTCCAATCTGTGAAAATCGGATATATTTCCATTTATTTAAATCTTCTTTAATTTCTCAGCAATGTTTTGTAGTTTTCAGCCCTTCGTTATTAGTTTTATTCCCAAGTATTGTGTTTTATTCTTTTAGATGCCATTGTAAATGGAATCGTTTTCTTCATTTAATCTTCATATTGATCATTGCTTATGTAGAGAAATACAACTGATTTTTGTATATTGAGCTTGTATCCTGTATCTTAGACTACTTATCAGTTTTGTTTTTTTTTAAGATTTCACTTATTTTTGACACAGAAAGAGAGAGAGAGAGTGTACAAACGGGGGAAGCAGCAGGCAGAGGGAGAGGGAGAAGCAGGCTCCTCACTCAGCAGGGAGCCCGATGAGGGGCTCGATCCCAGGGTCCTGGGATCACAACCCGAGCCAAAGACAGATGCTTAACTGTCTGAGCCACCCAGGTGCCTGGATTTCTTATCAGTTCTAATTATGTTTGTGTGTGTGTTAGTGAACTCCTTAGAGTATTTTATATAAGACATCATGTGATCCACAAATAGAGATAATTTATTCCTTTCCAATCTAGATGTCATTTATGTTTCTTTCTTAATTGTCCTAGAATATCCTGTACAATGTAAAAAGAAAAGTGGTGAAATCAGGTATTCTTGTCTTGTTCCTAATCTTAGGAAATGATATTCATTCTTTCACCATTGAATAAGATTTTAGCTGTGGGGTGTTTTTCCTTAAAGTCTTTTATCAGGTTAAAATGTTTCCTTATTTTTACTAGTTTTTTGAGTATACATATCATGAATGGATGTTGGACTGAGATGAGCATTTAATAGGGTTTTTGTTTTTATTCTTTGAATATTATATATTATTTGATTTTTAGATATTAATCAGTTTATAGATATTAAATCAGCCACAGAATCTTAGGATAAATCCCTCCTGGTCATGGCATAAAATACTTTTATATATTGTTGAAATATTTTGCATCCATTTTCATAGAGGGCATTGGTTTGTTGTTTTGTTTTCTTGTGCTATTTTTGTCTGTTTTGGGTATCAGGTTAGTCTGTCCTCAAAGAGTAAATTCAGAAATAATCTTATTTAGTAGTTTGATTGGATTCACCAATGAAGCCATCTGGTATTGGACCTTACACAGTGGAAAGTTTTAAATTACTAATTTAATGTATTTCTTTTACACGCATATTTAGAATTTATTCTTCTTGAGTCAGTTTAGTTAGTGTTCTTCTAGGAATTTTCCTACTTCATATAATTTATCTAATTATAAAATTCATTTATGTGACCTTATATATCCTTTCATATATATCCTTTCATTTTTCTAAGATTAGTAGTTATGTCCCCCTTTTTGGTATGATTTTCATAATTTTCATCTTCTGTATTTTTTCTCCTTTGTCAGTTCAAGTAAGTTTCATCCATTTTATTACTCTTTTCCAAAAAAACACCTTTTTATTTCACTGATATTCTCAAATGATTTTCTAAATCCTTTTAAATTGGGGCATCTGGATGGCTCAGTCAGTTAAGTGTCTGCCTTCAGCTCAGGTCCTGATCTTAGGTCCTGGGATTGAGCCCCACACTGGGCTCCCTCCTGTTCAGTGGGGAGTCTGCTTCTCCTCTTTCCCCTACTCCTGCTCTCTCTCTCTCCCTCAAATAAAATAAATTTTTAAAAATCTTTAAGTCCTTTTAAAGTTATTTTCCTGTGATCTTTATTATTAACTGTTTAATAATTGCTTTGTGTTTGCTTTTGTTTTTCTAGTTTCTTAAGGTAGAATATTGTTACTACTTTGATTTTTTTAAAATACGGGGGTTAGAGTATAAGTTCCTCCTAAGTACTGTTTTAGCTGCATCCCATAAGCACTGGTATATAGTATCTTCATTTTCATTCATATCAAAGTATTTGCTAATTTTCCTTATGATTGCTTACTTGACAGACTGTTTCTTTAGTATGTTGGTAATTGCCATATGATATACATGGTTGTATAGGTAGGTAGATAGATAGATATTATAATCATTAATTTGTATAATCTTATGTCCCTCTAAAAAGTTGAGCAAAGAATAGGAAGCAAGTATGTATTTATAGAATTTGTTATATTAATGTTTTAATTTATCATTTCTGATTTCCTTAATTTTTTAAATGTGAATTTGAATTTTTATTTCCTTATTTCAATACATCTTTTAATTTTTTCCCTACTCACCTCATTTGTGCTTTTACTCTTCAGTGTATTACAGTTCCATAAGTTATAGGTATAACATACATTATTTACTGTAGTTACTGTTTAAATCATTTGAGAATAAACAAAAATAAATATATAATTGTACTGTTTTTTGTAGTAATTTATATAATTACCTTTTCCAGGGTTCTTTTCTTGATGTTGATTCAAATTGCTATCTGATATCACTTTTTTTCTTCAGGCTAAAAGAACTTTTTTTGGTATTTCCTTTAAGCCAGATCTTCCAGTTACTTACTCTCTCTGTTTCATTTACATAGGAATGTGTTATTTTGATCTCCCTTTTGAAAAACAGGTTTACCGGATATAAGAATCTTAGTTGTCATTTTTTTTAATACTTAGAAAAATATGTTATTGTACTGTTTAACTAAGACAGTAGACAGATTTCCTAATTACCTCAAGCAAAAAAAGACACAGAGAGGGAGAAAAAGAGAGAGAGAAGGAAAAGAGAAGAGAAGAGAAGGAAAAGAAAGAGGAAGGGAGAGGAAGGGAAGGGAACTGAAGAGGGGGAAGAGAGGAGATGGGAAGATAGGGGAGGGGAGGATAGGGGAGGGGAGAGGGGAGGGGAGGAGAGAAAAGAAGAGGAAGGAGAGGGGAGGGGAGGAGAGAAAGGAGAGGGGAGGGGAGGAGAGAAAGGAGAGGAGAGGGGAGGGGAGGGGAGGAGAGAAAGGAGAGGAGAGGGGAGGGGAGGAGAGAAAGGAGAGGAGAGGGGAGGGGAGGAGAGAAAGGAGAGGAGAGGGGAGGGGAGGAGAGAAAGGAGAGGAGAGGAGAGAAGAGGAGAGGAGAGGAGAGAAAAGGAAATAACTCTCCATTATTTGCAAATTGGCTTTGTGTTGAGGTATTCCTCCAATGCCTAGCCAAGACTTTTATACCTCAGCCTTAGCTTTCACATAGTGCTTGCAATGAGTCTGAAAATCAGCTAGAGGTAAAGCTTAGTTTCTTCTCAGTTCTTTTAAAAACATGCTTCCTGGGGCGCCTAGGCAGCTCAGTCAGTTAAGCATCCAACTCATCATTTCAGCTCAGGTCCTGAGCTCATGGGTTGTGATCTTATGGGTCGTGATCTCATGGGTCATGGGATGGAGCCTGAGTTAGGCTCTGAGCTCAATGGGGAGTCTCCTTGAGATTCTCTCCCTTTTCCTCTCTCTATGCCCCTCTCCCCTCTTTAATCAGTCAATCAATTAAAAAACATGCTTCCTGCCATGCCTTTGTTGATTGATTTGTGTATGGCTTAGGCAGTGCTTCACATCTTCCCATCCTACTCTGATTGTTCCTGAGTGGGCATAGCCTAGTACATTCATACAGCCTCCTGGCCCCCAAATTTTGTGTGATCCTATGAAGGGTCTTTATTACTATATCCCTTATTCTCTCTTTTATCATTCTGAATTGTCTGTTTTGTGTTATTTATTTATTTTTTTCTGGTTGCTCTAAATACCATGAAGCTACCAGTCCCCCATTCACTGTACTCTACCAAGTATTCCATCATTTTCAACAATTTTCTTACACATGCAATGAATTCTCCTTGGTCTGTTTCAAATATAATCAGTCCCTTCAGTGAGATACATATATTTCCATCCTTAATGCTGCCTTTACCCCTGGTATAACCTCTCCATCACTGCACCAGAGCTACGGGCAGAGACATTAACCTCTTTCCTCCAGAATGGGGTCTCTGCTCTATGAGCCAAAGTCCAGCCATGATGTTATTCCTGGCTCTTGGTTTGCCTCTCTCAATCTGAAGCCTCTGAACATTTGAAAGTGAGTGTGATCAGAGCTCCAGTATTCTCAGATTACCACACTTAACCTAGAGTTTTCACCCTAAGATTAAGAGCTACTTTGGGTAAAAGAGCCCTAGTCCTCTTGGCTATTCTCATCAAAACCACAGTTTCTACATCATTAGGCTGTGGGTGATGAGAAACCTTTCGCAGTCTACTGTACCCAGAATGAAAATGTAGCTCTGGAATGTATGCTGGAATGAGATGGAACCCTCACATTCTGGCCACATCCACACAGTACACAGCTTTTGGTATAGAGCTCTCATTACCTACAGCTTGGAGTGCTGGGAGTAGGAGCATTCTCTGGCATACATGTCTTAGTAAAACTCTGTCTTTACTAAGATTTATTAGGGTTTTCTTGAATAAATGTTTTGCCACTTGATGTTTGCCCTTGCTTGGGACAATTTCTAGAGAATATAAATGGTTTTGATTTTGTGTGTTTGTTTTTTTTCTTCTTAAATAAAATTTTCTACTAAAGTAGTTGTTTTACTGAAAAGAGGGTTCACTGAGCTACTCATTTTGTCTTTCTGAAAGTTGCCCCATTTCTAGCTCCCCACATACTTTTTAATGCAACTCTTTTAAAGATGTAGCATAAGGATGTAGATTTTGGGGTAGAGGGACAGGGGTTTAAGGAAGTGCATCTAGAATACTCATTAACAAGGCAAACTTGAGAGGTGATTTCTCAAAGTTACCTTGAGTTCTCCAGTAACTCACAATGGCATTTCCCCACAGTGATCAAACACTGGCTATTTAACTACTTGTATAAATATTTATTTTGATATAACCTGCTATATATTTGCTTGTAAAAAATAATAACTGAATTTCCTTTTGGATATCCATTCATCTGCCACTCTACATTCATGGACTTTCCATGATGTAGAGCTCTCTAATAATAATAATAATAATAATAATAATAATAATAACTATAATAGTAACTATATTCTTATTCAACAGATGTGCTAAGCAATTTCTATGAATCAAACACATAATTTTGATAAAACAATATGATTCAAGTACTGTTATTATCCACTCTCTATAAATGCAAATAGGAAGCAAAAGGATTAAGTAATTTGTTCAAAGCAATACTGTTATCAAGGTCATCAAGATATCAGGTTATCAAGATACTATAGTTATCATAGTTATCAAGGGAGACAGGTTAGAGTCAGGCAGCAGGACCCTAAAGACTAAACCATGAGCTGACCATCTACAATCTTTCTTTTCCTTAGAGTTTAGAAATAAGCTTATATTGAAATCAAACCAATGGGGCTAATAGATACTTGGCTTTCAGAAAAAACTCTTCCTGTATGGACATGAATCTCTGAGTATGTTAGGATCCTTCCTTCATCTACTACTATGTGGCTGTAGAGACTAAGACTGCAGAAAGGAAAACAGCTAAAAGTTGGAACTTCCTTGAGACTTGTTGCCACCATTTAAACTCTGAATCTGGCCACTTTAATTCATGAGTAACTCAACAATTGAAAGTTATTTAAAATCAGTTCTTTCTGTTTCTTGAGTGTCTTAACTGAGGTTCACAGATTCCAACGTTCAGTGAGATGCCTTTAAAAACACAATCTTGGTGGCTTGTCCTATCAGTGAAAACACAATACTTAAACAATTGTATCATGACAACATTGTCACTTTCCTCTAAGGAAAAAAGAATTTGTGTATATTTGTGTGTGTGCATGTGCATGTTTACATAAATGTACATTCAGTCATGATTCTTGTTTTCTGTCATATTAATAAGAGAAAATGCATGCATATATGCAGCATATGTGTGTATGTCTGTTTACAGACAAATATAAATTTTATTATGATTCTTTTTTTAAAAATATATATTTATTTACTTTAGAGAGAGAGGGCACACACTAGTGGTAGGGGAAAAGGGAGAGGGAGAGAGAATCTCAAGCAGACTCTGTGCTGAAGGCAGAGCTGGATGCAGGACTTGATCCCAGGACCCTGAGATCATGACCTGAGATGAAAACAAGAGTCGGATGCTTAACTGATTGTGCCACCCAGGCACCCCAGTTATTATCGTTCTTGTTTGTTTGCTTCCATGTTGGCAAAAAGATAAAATTCAGGTTCATGATATTGCTTGTGAACACCAACTCTTCCCACACAACCAAGAAATACATCTTTTCTTAATGATTTACAAAATTAATGAGGCCCATTAATATGAGTTGAAAGACTGATATCCTCCATTTTATTACATAAAAGAAAATTATTACATAAAATATAGTTTGTAAGTACAATTTGTTTGTTTTAACCAACACTAAAAAAACAGAACTAGCAAAGTCGGAAGGAATATGCCCTGGAGTTATTTGCTTATCCTGTCATGGAACATTTAATTTAAAGGTCTGTATAATTCAGAACAATACTTCCATGTTTGTTCTGTTCAACTTCTGATATGTCTCTCCTAATCTTGACAACAAGAACAAGATTGTGGACAGATCAAAATAAAATGTATATCATTCATCATGTTACTTGCTAAGAACTGCATAAAAAGGAACAATCAATTATCGTTTCTGATTCCCTGTCTCTGATACCTTTCTCCCACCTCTTTTCCCATGCAGCCTAGTAAGACACAAACATGTTTTCAACAATATGATGAATTCTTTAATGCAGACATGAACAAAGTATTAATCATGTTTGCATACCCCACAATGCCTCTCTCAGGGCTTTTTACAGAGGAAGAACTGACTAAATGGTGGTTGATTAATATTTGTAAAATGCAGTGGGTTTACAATTCTCGTAACAATCCACTACAATAATAAACCTGTTTCTATGTCTAAAGACTTCATATGGAGTGAGGTTTATCTGTCTGTCTGCCTATCATCTATCCCTGTATCTATATCTATATATTTATCAACATCTACATATATCTTAAAAGGTTTTTTTTCTTTAATTTGGAAAAATCTTATAATGATAATGCTTTCCCTTCTTATCTTTGTATTTCAATCAAAATTGAATGGAATCATCAGAGTAACCATTACCATTTGCTTTTCCTCCACCAGGTAAACTCTTTTATATATATAAATAATACCAATTGTTCCATTCCATTTACATTTCTATATTTTATCTCCTAATCACCAAAAAATTCTACCTCGGTCTTATATTTCTGTTCCTGTTTTAAGGAAAGTCTTATAATGTAACAGACATTGAATGACAATCAAAATGCTCTTCATTGTGGTTTAAGTTGTTCCTTTCTTGGGACTCAACCAGAGATAACACAGACCTTCAGATGCAAGCACCTCTATCTTTACCACTATAGTAATGAAAAGGGGTATTATTTTTTTTCTTAAAGATTTTATTTATTTATTTGAGAGAGAGAGAATGAGAGAGAGCACATGAGAGGGGGGAGGGTCAGAGGGAGAAGCAGACTCCCTGCCGAGCAGGGAGCCCGATGTGGGACTTGATCTAGGGACTCCAGGATCATGACCTGAGCCAAAGGCAGTCGCTTAACCAAATGAGCCACCCAGGCGCCCGAAAAGGGGTATTATTACCCACTGTGAATATGGCATAAAAGACGTTCTGGATCCAAAGTTCCAAGTCAATTATATTTCTAAACTTGAAATCAAGAAGAAAGAATGTAATATCAACTTCACACAAAAAGAATCATCACCTACTGGAATTATACTTGATTGAATGTCAGCTTATCGAGATTCTAGTCTAGCACTGATTCCTAATGATCAGGCATAAGTCCCTATATCTCCTAAGAAAAAGACATTGGCCAGTGGCCAGATAATCTGCTGTTTGAACCCTCCATTCATTCATAGGAGGGGACAAATGACCTTGTAGGTTTTTAACCCATGTTTTGATATTCCAATTCCTAATAACTTCAGTTATAAAATGCTGATAATATTTGTCTTATTGGCTGTACACAGATTTATTTCAAGATTCAAATAAGATGAAGGATATGAAATTACTTTAAGAACCATAAAAACAGGCTTTGTTTTTCTGATTATACCTTGACAACAAAGGCAATTGTTAAAATAATGAATAAAGGTATGATTTCTTGTGTCTTTACATTGTCTGACAAGCAAAGATTTCCAAGATAACACAAGAAATTGTTAACTGTGCAAGACTTACTGCATTATGCCAAGTCATTGAGTCAAGTGGAGCCATCCCCAACTTTGCCTGTTTGTGCATTTAGGCTTGGGCTGATGACTGCAGGAATTTCCATCCATATGTTAGGCAATGGCCCGCAGTAAAACATGCTCAGGATCAGGGTTATTTGCCAGGTTAGGCTGCTGTAATACTTTATAGAACAGCTGGATTATGTTTTCCAAGAGTACACAATAGCACCTAAATAGCTGTCGTGCCGTGATTTAGAGATTTTACATTCATTCCCATGTTTAATTCATCGTACAACTCTGTCCTGATACTTTGATATGCATTTTTTTCTTTTTCTTTTTGTTTTCTTTTTGTTTTTTCTTTTTTGATGAAATCTATTTCTTGCAAGTTGCCTTTTCCATTTTGGTATATTCTCTGATGGACCTCAATAACAAAACCAGCATTTGGATTCCTTTTAGAGAAGGAAAAGGCACCAAAGTGATTAAAGCAGACAGCAGGGTTAGAGGACCTAGTGGTAGAACCCAGCAATCCATGAGGGAAAGGAAAAGATGAGTGTTCAAGGATACCAAATTAAAAAACAAACAAACAAACAAACAAAAAAACAGATTTGGCAAAACCAAATTTGAAATTCCAGCTCCCCTAAACTATTGGGTGCCTGTATAAGGTGAGATAGAAAATAAATGCATTCCTCAGCAAATTTACCTTCATTTTTTTCTTTTTTTGAGGTAGTGGGAGAGGCAGAGGGAGAGGGAGACAAATAATCTTATGTAGGCTTCATGCCCAGTGTAGAGCCCAATGTGGAGCTCAGTCCCAGGACCCTGAGATCATGACCTGAGCCGAAATCAAGAGTGGGATGCTTAACCGACCGAGCTACCCAGGTGCCCCAACTTTAGCTTAGTTTAATAGTTTATTAGTCTTTATAAAATTATAAGCTGCAAAGAGGCTATCCAGAGCTAGAACAGGGGTTGAATGGTGTCATCCAAGACTCTAACCCTTCTAATTATTCTGTTCTATCATCTTAGGAGTTATGGCTTTACATCTTTCTGATTTTCACCTCACAATTCCATGACATTGCTAAAGATGCTTGTTGTACCTCTGAATATTTATGTTTTCTATAACAGGAAGGAAGAGGTATGGGAAAAGTGCACCACAGTTTATTCTAGGAAGGGGTTATATTTTCATATCATAAAAGAAATTCACCCTACCTAATTTATTCTTATTTAATATTAGCTAGAACTGGGTAAGATATGTTTCCTTAGACCAACTGGTCAAAGGAATACAATTTCTAAAAATAGTACAGATTAATGGTTCTTTGGGATGAGGACCAGAAGCCTGTGTTTTAACCAATGTTCCAAGTGATTCTGATGCTAGCTAAAGTTTGAGAACCACTCATATTTGATTGCAGGTTGGATGGGGTCTATCATTCCTAAATCAAGAACACTTTACTTATGACCTAAATAGACCATAAATGTGACAACAAGCAAGAAATAGGGCTGGAGAGGCATTGGCTATTGGAAACCTAGATCTAAAATACTCTTATGAATGCATCTAAACTCTTTAGGTTTCAGAGGTTTCTTCCTATTTAATATGAGATTAGGGGCACCTGGGTGGCTCAGTCGGTTAAGTGTCTGCCTTTGGCTCAGGTCATGATCTCAGGGTCCTGGGATCCAGCCCTGTGTCAGGTTCCCTGCTCAGTGGAGAGTCTGCTTCTCCCTCTCCTTCTGACCCTCCTCCTTCTCATCTTCTCTCTCTCAAATAAATAGAGTATAAAAAATATGAGATTAATTTCCCTTATACAACATTATAAGAGCAAACGGAAATAATGAAATGGTAGATGAAACGATAAACAGCAAACAATCAAGGAAAGAAACAAACATGATGATACTACAGTGGAGTTCTAACATGAGGGTGAGGATCAGAGTAAGAAACATGAGTAATAAATAGATGTTAAAAGATTATAGACAAGAAGGGTTATGGTATCCAAGACTTTTTATCATTGTCCAGTAAGAAATGCATCCTTTAGCCTGAACAACATTCAGAGTATGACTCTGCTCTACTATAGGCTGACACATGCTGTGAATCGACCCACAATCAATAGAAAGCAATTAAATTATAGAGAGAAGCTTTTTTCCTGAATGAGTAGTGAGAGCAAAGTATTTTGCTAAATTAATTGAAGAAGCAAATATCCACAGAAATCAGCTGATTAAATGTAACATTGGAAGGGGACATTTATAAATTGTAGTTGAGATTAAGGATAAATTTCTAATAGGAATAACAGCTTTTAAAATTGACTGATAAAAACACAGAGAGTATGGGAAAAGAAAGTCATGGGGCACAAAAAGATGACAGAGGAACATGGACAAAGGAATTGAGACCACACTGTGCCTTTCTGGGCCATATTGTTCAAAAATTCCCATTAGTCCTTTAGTAGAGGGAGAATTAAATCTTACTATCATAATATAGTGTATAATACTAAATTTTTGAATTTTATAATTATGCAACATTAAATGTATCATGAACTGTGTCTCATTATCACTCTGAAGTGAAAGTTAAGTCATTCTCAACTTATAATTTTGTTATCTTTACAATGTTGTAAATTAAAGAATCCTTCCAGACAGCACAGGTAATTAACAATGAGAAGCACATGTGAATATTAAGTATAAATCCAAGTGCTCAGAAGGAGTTAAAAAAGAGGAAAAAGCCCCTCCACCCCCAGCAGAACATTATTTCTTTTTTCTTTTTAAAGATTTTAATTATTTATTTGACAGAGATAGAGAGAGCGAAAGTAGACAGAGCGGCAGGCAGAGATAGAGGGAGAAGCAGACTCCCCGTTGAGCTGGGAGCCCGACGTGGGACTCGATCCCAGGACCCTGAGATCATGACCTGAGCCGAAGGCAGATGCTTAATAACTGAGCCACCCAGGCGCCCCAGAATGTTATTTCAATAGGATTGTTTCTGACTGGGCTTTTTGAAACACTTAATGAATTTTAGATTAGTACGTAAGAGATAAATGGATAATATTTTAAAATACCATGAAATGCTAGTGTAGACAGTAAAGGGAAACTATTTGTGGTAAAAAAAAAAAATCCCCATGGATAAGTGTCTTTCTAATTATTTCAGTCAGAAAGATAGTTTACACCTGATCAGCTTGGTAACCAGCAGGAAAAGAAATCCATAGACACTGTGATACTGGGTCTATTTTGTGCCTGACCAGGCTAATTTGTCAAGGACAATCAATTTGGCCACTGAAGAGAAACAGGACATGTCTAAGGAAAACTTGTAATATATTTGTACTTCAGAGCTTATACCTGTCAAATGGGATATATTTTTTTTATAGTCAACTCATTGTTGCTCTGATTTAAATTCTTTCCACAATAGAACAAAAGTAATTTTGAAAATGACCTATTAAGTGAAGCTATTTATTTATGCTTTACTTTATATTATTATATTTGGAAACCAAAAAGAATCATGTGATATAAAAAAGAATGTAATATGTTTTCTGTGGAAAGAAATGCATTGAATGCAATATAGTCCGATGGATATAAGTATGGGATTCTGAATTGTATAAATATGTGCAATGCACAGAAGCAAGTTACATGGGAAAAATACCAACTTCATAGAATCCCAAGGTCACAATTACCCTCTTATCTAGATCATTGTCCTACATTATGACCTAGGAGAGGTTCCTACTTTATTGTTTTTTTTTTTTTTTAAAGATTTTATTTTATTTATTTGACAGAGAGACAGCTAGAGAGGGAACACAAGCAGGGGGAGTGGGAGAGGGAGAAGAAGGCTCCCCACTGAGCAGGGAGCCCGATGCGGGGCTCGATCCCAGGACCCTGGGATCATGCCCTGAGCCGAAGGCAGACACTTAACGACTGAGCCACCCAGACGCCCCTCCTACTTTATTGTTAAATGAGAGGACTGGACCCACATAATCTTTCTCTCAATTCCTCCAGATTTAAGTTAATGAATACTAGATTTGGAAATGCATGTGAATGTATGTGTGCTTTAAAATATAGTTATTTTCTTATAAGAAATTTCTATAAGGAATAAAGCAGGTGGTTCTTTAAATTATATATATTAATATATGCATCCTAGCAAGGAACAGATGGAACACAGAGATTGTAAGATTTTAAGAATTATTAATAAAGACACTATTAAAACTTTTGTAGAGAAGTTTAAGTTATACCACAAAGGATAGCGCATTACTCCAAGGTTTTAACCACCCCTAGGTATAAAGAGATAACTAAATAGAAGAGGTTAAGGCAATCTAAAAGGAGAATGTCCTATATTACAAGAAACTTTGAGAGGAGCTTTAATTTAATTCGGAAACAACCAGTAAGAGGTGATTCTTCAGAGAGGAAATAAATACTCTGATCTCACTTTCTTCCCTGTCCCTCAGTCTTCTGTCATAGCTCCCAATTGGCCAAAGCCAATGGAAAGCCAGAGCATAAAAGAGCTCCACTGGTAAACTCCATACCTGACAGTCTCAGTGGGAGTAGAATGAGTGGGGGGAGAAACAGAGCAAACTGGAGAAGAGTGGGCAGTGGATCTGGAGGGGCAAAAGAAGATATCTTGCTTCATTGTTTTTTTTGCATTTAAATTCAAATGTTGGACAGTATCCCAACGGATTACTGATATACTGAATTACTGTTTGCTTTTCAACAAATTATCTGTGTGTAAAAATTAATCTATGTGATACTAGTTTACCTGCATGAATATAAAGGTATATTCATATTACCCCAAAACCATTTGTTTCTAAAAATTGTAAAAACTACTATGAATGCAATAGTATGATTGTCCTTGGAACCTTGGACATGCACATGCAAACATGCATACATGACATACACAGATCATATACATACACTTAAAATAATTACTTCAAATTCTGTGACTTTAATAATAATAATGGGTACTAATTATTACACTAATCTACATAGCAAAATGCCTAAGAGTGTAGGCTCTGGATTCACATTACCTGGATCTCATCTTACTATTGCCAATAACTACCTCTGTGTTTTTGGTCAAGTTATTCAACATCTCTAAGCCACAGTTACCTTATACACAAATTGGGTATTTTGATAATTCTAATTGATTTTGGGTGGAAATAAAATAGGTAAAGACCCTAGCATGATTCACTTTTAGGGATGCTAGATTAATGAGCAGTACCAGTAATAGTAATTTTCTTTCTCTTTATTCCTCCTACTTGTACTACTGATATTACTACTGCTTTCTATGAGAAAAGTAGATAAAGTGTTGGATATATATGCTGACTCTACCTCTATTATTATAAACACTTAAAAGTAAGGTAAGAATAGTGCCTAGTTGGCTCAGTTTGTAGAGTATGATGATGCTCGATCTCTGAGTTGTGATCTCGAGCACCATGTCAGGTGTAGAGATTACTTAAAAAAAAATAAAAATATTTACAAGTCAAGTAAGAATAAATGTCATTGTGTCTCCCTATGTGATTTTACTGAAATCTGGAATGCAGTGAAAATGGAATAATATGGGAATTCCACATATTGGTCTCCAACTGAAAAGTAGCAGCTTAGAGTAGATGACACCAACTAAAACGATTTTCTTTATATATTGTTACATTCCTTAAACGCTGAAGAAAAAAATTGTCTTTAGGGGTCACACTGTACGTCATTTGTGTGCTTACTTGAAATTCCCAAGTGATCCTACCAGAGTATTAGGTAAAGCTGAGTTCAACATCTCTTTCCCTAGGGAACATCTTCTCTTAGTTTTTTGCTTGCTTCTTTGTTTTTGTTTGTTTGTTTGTTTTGGTGGGGGTTTGTTTTTGTTGTTGTTATCGTAATTCTAGAAAGTTAGAGAAGATCAGGAATATTCAGGAAGTACAAAATCTGAGATCACTGATTTGGAAACGAAGCCAAATAAAACAAATTCTATATCACCTAGTGTAACAGAGGTTATTAAACATCTAATTACAGAGCAGAGAGAGCTTTGAGGCCTGGACTTCTACTCCAGCTTAATGAACTGGCAGGTCATGTTTAAATAGAAACTGAGGTCATATAGATTTATGGATATATTTGAAACATGGATATAGCCCAGTGCAACGTATCTTGACATGATAAACCTAATTCAATTATGGAAAGAGCTGTTTTTCTGCTTCTTACTTCCTCTGCAAGTCTTATGAGGAAAAGGAACTAATGACTGAGTGTTTTATGTGTGTGTATATGCATATATATATACACATACATACACATTACATGTTATATATAACATATATAATTATATATAATGCATATCATTGTTCAAACACAATGATAATTACTTTATATACAGAATTTTGTTTGTAAGGATTTAAATGAGGGACACCTGGGTGGCTCAGTCAGTTGGGCAGCTGCCTCTTAATTTAAGCTCAGGTCATGAGATCGAGCTCCACATCAGGCTCCATGCTCAGTGCAGAGTTTGCTTGAGATTTTCTCTCCCTCTCCCTCTGCTCCTTCCCACACTCACGTGCTCTCTCTAAATAAATAAATAAAATCTTTAAAAAAAAGGTTTAAATGAATAGGTGAGAGAGGTATCACTATAAATGATGGCCTTAATGGATGTCTAGGTGAATATTATAAATAGTAATCTATATGACTGGAGACACTTTTGGGAATCTTAAGAATTTTACTAGTTTAAGATGGTAAACAGAGCAACAATCGCTAATTGAGAGACACTAAAAGCTTAGCCAAATAGCATAGGTATGTCTCATTCAGCCTATAGTTGGGACAAAAATAGGGAAATCTGAATTGTCACCCCTTGAAACCTTTGTCTGCTGTCTAAAAAAAGAACCTTACAAAGAGTATTTAAATCACCCATACTACTAATACTTCTACTATAATATAAACACTACTGCATTCATTAGAAGATCATAAGATCTATATTAGATACAAATGGGTTCATATCCAAGTTCTACTACTCAGTAGTTGTATGAACAATGTTGACTAAATTAAACTCTGCGCCTGTTTTCTAATCTATGAACAGAAATAAAACTACAAAGGATATTTGAGAAATTCCAACAAATAAGAAATATTGCAACCATATCTAACATTATATATTTCAGAACTATTTCCAAATAAAATTATTTCAAAAGGTAAGCTCAGCTCTGGATCCACCAAAATAGAGCAGCCCCATTCTTCCTAGGTCTTCTTCCTCACAATTAAAGTAGCTTGGGAATACCATAAGAACCAAGAATAGACAAACTCTGAAAGGTGGAAAGAAGGTTGGCTGCTTAAGGTGCTTGACACCTGAGCTGCACAACAGCAAGTCTCCTGGGTTGCTTTATTGCCTCCCATACATCCTACACAGGGAGTTGAAAAAGACTCCAACCTTGAAACACTAATAGGCACAGACTAAAAAAAGCTCTATGCAAAAGTCTTTCCCACCCCCCGCCCCAGCCACAGGATAGGGGAAAGGGCGGCCTAACAAAAGGAGATAGATATATATATATATATATATTTTTTTTTTTTTGGCAATACATAATCAACTACAGACAAATACCACTGGAAAGCATATATCAAGGAATAAGTGGGGAGTTGATTTTTTCACCCTACCTTCCCCCACCTTGTAGAAAATGTCAGCCATGCTATTTCCCAACCTAGTCATGTCAGCAGGACTAAGCACAGATCTGATCTTCCATGCCTTGCCCATCACAATCAGGTGAGTGGCATTACAGTTCCTCTGCTGAGACAATGATAATCAGCTGAGCAAGGAGCTCACCTTCAATCCCCACATAGTAGAACCAGACAGAGTTCTGTTTCCATTGCCAAGGTAGTGACAGTGTCATTCAGTGGAGAGCTGACCTACATAAACATTAACAAGTCTGAAGGAGATGGTATGAGTAAGGGCTACTAGGCACTCTGTTTTTATCCACCCTCAGAGTCAATGGACTCAGTGGGGAGCTAAGCTCTACCTCCATCCAGCATCAACAAGATACAATGAAGTGATAGAAGGTGTGGCTATTTGTCACTACCAGTCCACCCTTCCCCTTCGGTGGCAGTGTGTCTCAGCGGGGAGCTGAGCTTCCGTCACCACTCTGCAGTAGAAGTGGTAAGAGTCAGACCTCCTTGTCTACCCAAGCCATAGTGGGTTTACCCCCTCACTCAGATAAACTGAGATGGTACAAGTCAGTGCTCCAGTTTCACTGGGAAGCTGTCAGTGGGACTGGGGGACAGCTAAAATTCCACATCACCCATCTGCAAAAAGCCCAGGTCAGTCAGTGCCCACTGGGGCACTGGGGCACTGGGGTGGATTTGGAGAGTCCCAATGGGAAGTTGAACATAAAAACCTATGCATCCTCCCCACTACACTTAAAAAGGGAGACTGATCATTTAAAAAGAACATTTTCTAGAATCTAGAGCTTCATAACATATGAAATAAAAAATATCCAAGATATAATAGAAATCACTCAGCATAACAAGAACCAGGATAATCACCACAAGCATGAGAAAATACAATCAACAGACATCAAAACTGAGATGAATCAGATGTTGGAACTATCTGATAAGGATTTTGTTTTTGTTTTCCAGCCTTGAGCTATAATTGACATAACACTGTGTAAGTTTAAGGTGTACCATTTGGTTTGCATGATTTGATACATGCAGATATTGCAAAATGGGGGCACCTGGGTGGCTTAGTCGTTAAGCATCTGCCTTCGGCTCAGGTCATGATCCCGGGGTCCTGGGATCGAGCCCCACATTGAGCCCTGCATCGGGCTTCCTGCTGAGCAGGAAGCCTGCTTCTCCTTCTCCCTCTCTCCCTGTTTGTGTTCCCTCTCTCGCTGTCTCTCTCTCTCTCTGTCAAATAAATAAATAAAATCTTTAAAAAAAAGATATTGCAAAATGTTTATTTTAATACAACTATCATAAAAATACTTAAACGGCAACTATGAATTACCTTCAAACAAATGAAAACATAAATCTCAGGAAAGATATGAAAGTTATAAAAATAATAAATTTATTGCTCCCCCTTGCCACCAGCCTGAGAATTCCTCAAAGTCACAGATCATTTTGTAATCATTTATGTGTCTCCTAACTACAGGCAAAGGACATAATAAGGGGCTTAAACTTGTCTTCAACAAACAAAGAATAGATAGATGGATGATTAGATGAATGCATGCGTTATCCTCACTAAAAACCATTTTGAAATGTTTGTGTTTGGGAGAAAGGATACTAAAAAAGTCAGCCTGAAAGTTTCTAAATGAATATTTTAATACTCTTACAGAATATTAATACTTGATTAGGAGCTTCTAAACATAAAAAGGTGCAATTGAACCATTCTATCTTCTTCTATGGTGAATAAAGTGTGATTATTATATTTTGCAGAATTACTTTAGTAATATATGTAACTAATGTATAATGTATGTCAACTTTAGAACATTGGAGCATACCTAAAAATACAAAAGAAAAGAATTACGTATAATACCACCACCTTCCAATCACCACTAATGTTTTGTTGTTGTTCTCTGGAAACATAAATATATATTAAATTCAGTTTTATTTATTTTCAAAAGAGAAGACAATTCCCCAAATCAAATAATGGTAGAATAATGTACTTCCTTGGTAAATATGGTTGCACAACTCAGGAGTTCTTATGTCAGAACCATAGGCACATAAAATTTTATTTAAAAGTTGGCAGTTTTACATTGAAATTTGATTCCTACCTGACATCAGAGACAAAAGTAAAAGCTAAAACTATAAAGCTTCTAAAGCATAAGAAATAGAAGAATACTTAAAATTATGGCCTTGAGTTAGGAAAAGATTTTTTAAGTAGGACACAGAGAGCTCTAAATATTAAACTAAAAAGATAAATGGGACTTGATCAAATTCTAAAACTTTTGCTCATCAATAGATGTCATAAAGAAAATGAAAAAAATAAACAAGACACAGATGGGAGGAATATATTCACAACACCTATATCTGACAAGGGATTTATATCTGGAATATACTAAATACTCTTATGCCCAAATAATAAAAAAAGACAAGCAACACAATTAAAAGCAGGCAGAAGTCGTGAGCAGACATTTCCCAGAATAAGATGTACAAATGGACAATAAGCACATGGAAATGTGCCCAACGTAATTAGTTATCGGACAAATAAAACTAAAATGTGATAATACTTCACTTCCAATAACATGACTTAAAATTAAAAGATGGACAACACTAAATATTGGCAAGAATTTGAAAAACCTAAATTCTTTTTTTTTTTTTTAAAGATTTTTATTTATTTGACAGAGACACAGCGAGAGAGGGAACACAGGCAGGGAGGGTGGGAGGGGGAGAAGCAGGTTCCCGTGGAGCAGGGAGCCCGATTTGGGGCTCGATCCCAGGACCCCAGGATCATGACCTGAGCCAAAGGCAGACCCTTAAGGACTGAGCCACCCAGGTGCCCCTGAAACACCTAAATTCTTATGTACTGCTGATGGGAGTGAATGTAAATTGGTATGGTTTTAAAAATATGTTAGCTCCTTATAGTTAATTACAAACCTACCATATAACTTAGCATTTCCACTCCGTAATATTGTATTACATTGCTATTGCTACTGTAACAAATTATTACAAAATTAGTGGCTCAAATCATAACAAAATTATTATCTCACATTTCTGGAATTCAGGATCCCAAAGTGGGTCTCACAGGGGTAAAATCAAGGTGATGACAGGGCTCCACTCCTTTCTGGAAACTTGGGATGAAAATTCATTTTCATGCTTTTTCCAGCTTCTAGAGGCCACTCACACTTCTTGGCTTTGCCCCCTTTCTATCTTCTAAGCCAGCAATGGCCAAGTCCCTCATCACATCATTGTGACACTGACTATCCTGTCTTCCTCTTCCACATTTAAGGATACTTACGATTATATTGGGCCAACCTGGATATCCAGAACATGCTCCCTATTTAATCTATTTTAAGGTTAACTGAATAGTAACTTTAATTCCACCTTCAAACTCAATTACCCTTCCCATGAAACTAACTTATTCACAGGTTCTGGACAATAGATGTGGATATCTTTGAGGGGCTATTATTCTGCCTATCATAGGTATTTATCTAAAATGAATGAAAATATGTTCATGATATTCTTGCACAAGATGGTTTAAAACAGCTTTATTCAAAACAACCTAAAACTAGGAACAACTCTAACGTTTATCATTAAGGGAATCAATAAAAAAATGATAGTAAATTATTAGAAGGAAAAACTCCTCAAAATTTTTTTAAAGATGAAATAAGTCAATCAGAGAAAGACAATTATCATATGATTTCACTCATATGTGGAATATAAGGAATAGCACAGAGGACCATAGGGGAAGTGAGGGAAAACTGAATGGGAAGAAATCAGAGAGGGAGACAAACCATGAGAGACTCTTGACTCTGGGAAACAAACTGAGGGTTGCAGAAGGGAGGGGGATGGGGGGACGGGGTAGTCAGGTGATGGGCATTAAGGAGGGCACGTGATCTGATGAGCACTGGGTGTTACACAATTAATGAATCATTGAACACTACATCAAAAACTAATGATGTATGTTGGCTGATTGAATTTAAATAAAAAATAAATAAAATAAAGATGATTTCATACATTAAACAATACCCAAAACATTACACTGAGCAAGAGAAGCAAGACAAAAGAGTGAATACTATAGGATTCCATTTTCATGGCATTCAAGAAGACCAAAAGTAAACTATGGTGATGGAAATAAGAATACTGGTACTTTTAGCAAGACGAGATTATTTGGAAAGGAGCAGAAGGAAAATTTCTGAGATTGATGGAAATATCTTATATTTTGGTTGAGGTTATGATTACACAGGTGTGTGTGTGTGCACGCATGCACATGCATATGTGTTTTGTGTATGTGTTTGTCTATGAGTACTAAGATCTGTACATTCCATTTTGTGTAATTTAACTTGATAAAATAAATTAAAAACATATTGGAGTAATAAATAACCCATGCACATTTCTATAATTAACAACAAAAAACAAAAAGGAAACAAACAAATAGTAGTGGCTAAAATGTCATTGTTGCTTGTTGTTGTGAATTTGCAAATTCATTTTTTTTTTAAAGTAACTCTTTAAGTTTACTACCTATATCAATGTTCTCAACACAACTGAACATAGAAATTCTATGTTTTTACCTTAGTGGAGAAACCCTAGAGCTTTTCAAAAAATGTACATCAGATACAATGTTTTTCAATTTAATTGAGATATATTGACAAATAAAGTTTAATATGTTTTTAATTGGAATTTTTACACAGGTGACTTAAATATGCTGGCTTTTATCCATATTTTAAGGCACCTTTTACACTATGCCAAAATACTCATTCTTCAGATTTAACCCATATTTACCATCCATTAATTGGTAATAATTCAAAAAATAAGGTAATGCATTTTATGAGTGTTACTGGTTGTCTATACTTGAGGAAAATAATAATAACTAGGTCATGTCAGCCATTTCCAGGATTGCTTTGAAATTTGAGCTAAGACAGACAGTCCTTCAGTTTTAATATAATTCAAAGTGGGGTTGGGAGCAAGATGGCGGAGGAGTAGGAGACCTGGATTTCGTCTCCTCTCAGGAATTCAGCTGGATAGGGATCAAACCATTCTGAACACCTACAAACTCAACAGGAGATTGAAGAAAAGAAGAGCAACAACTCTCTCATCAAAAAAGCGACCACTTTCTGGAAGGTAGGACGTGCGGAGAAGTGAATCCGAGGCAATATTCGGGAGGATAGACGGCGCGGGAGGGGCCTCTGTTGGCCGCTTCTGGCAAGTGATAGAACCACGGAGCACAAAATCAGAACTTTTAAAAGTCTGCTCTGCTGAGGGACGTCACACTGGTGGCTAGGCGGGGGGTGGAACCCTCCGGGACAGTGTGGTCTCAGGACCCTCGGGGTCACAGAAAGACCGGGGGTGCCTGAGTGTGGCAGAGCTCCCAGGTAACGGAGCAGGGAAGCTGGCTGCAGAGGCGGAGCCCAGGCGCAGGCTCTCAGCTTGGGGTTGCCATAAACCGTGATCCGCGGCACAGTCGGGCCACTGCTCCTCCAGCAGGGACCCAACAAGCGGCAGATCCAGGGAGACTCACCTTCCTCCCCTGGGAGGAGCCCAGCGGGAGTACACCGCAGGGATCTGCTGGGTTTGGAGACTCCACCTGGGGTCGGGTGCCAGAGATACAAACGCACAGTCACAGGCCGGGTGAGCACGGAATGCAGCCGGAGACTGGGGAGACGAGAGTGACTGATGGCTTTTCTCTGGGGGCTCACTAAGGAGTGGGGCCCCAAGTTCTTGGCTCCTCCCGGGCGGAGACTGGGAGGCCGCCATTTTCACTCTCCGCCTCCAAAGCTGTACGGAAAGCTCGCAGGGAACAAAAGCTCTGGAGAGCAACCCGAGCAGATTACTTAGCCCGGACCGGGCAAGGGCGGGGCAATTCCGCCTCCGGCAAAGACTTTTGGAAACCACGGCAACAGGCCCATCCCCCAGAAGATCAGCGAGAACAGCCAACCAAGACTGAGTTTACCGATCAATGAGAATGGTAGAACTCCAGCGCTAGGGGAATACTGCACAGAGAATCCATGGCTTTTTTACCATGATTCTTTAGTCTTTCAAAGTTAATTTTTTTTTAACTGTCTTTTTAAATTTTTTTTTTAAATTTTTCTTTTTCCCATTTTCAACCAACATCTTATCAATCCCTTTTTTTAAAAAAAATTTTATTTTTCATTTTTAGAGTCATATTCTATCCCTTCATAGTAGTTACCCATATTTTTGGCATATATATAACTTGTTCTCTCTTTAAAATTTAGAGATAGTTTCTTCTAACAGATCAAAATATACCCTAAAACTCTAGTATATGTTTTTTTCTACTCCCCTGTCTGATCACATTCTCTCCCTTTTTTTTTCTTTTTTTCTTTTTTTAAATCCTCTTCTTTCTTTTTTCAAACAACTTATCAATTCCTTTTATAAAATTTTTTGTAATTTCCATCTTTATAGTCATATTCCATCCCTTCATCATATCAACCCTTATTTTTGTACATATATAAGTTTTTCTTTCTTTAAAATTTTGGGAGGCACTTTCTTCTAACAGACCAAAATACACCCCGAATCTAGTGTGTGGCACTGATCTATATACCAGCCTGAACATATTTGATCACATTCTGTTTTTTGTTGTTGTTGTTGTTGTTGTTGTTTTGTTTGTTTTTATCTTTATCGTTTTAATTTTTTTTCTTTTTCTTTTTTTTCTCTTTCCCTTTCTTTTCCCACTGCTTCAGGTCTTTTCTGATTTGTTTAGAGTATATTTTCTGGGGACGTTGTCACTCTGCTAGCATTTTGTTCTCTCATTAATCTATTCTCCTCTGCACAAAATGACAAGACGGAAAAAATCACCTCAACAAAAAGAACAAGACGTAGTACCGACAGCCAGGGACCGACTCAATACGGACATTAGTACGATGTCAGATCTAGAGTTCAGAATCATCACTTTAAAGATACTGGCTGGGCTTGAAAAAAGCATGGAAGTTATAAGAGAAACCCTTTCTGGAGAAGTAAAAGAACGAAAATCTAACCAAGTAGAAATCAAAAAGGCTATTAATGAGGTGCAATCAAAAATGGGGGCGCTAACTGCTAGGATAAATGAGGCAGAAGATAGAATCAGTGATATAGAAGACCAAATGATGGAAAATAAAGAGCTGAGAAAAAGAGAGATCAACAACTACTGGATCACGAGGGCAGAATTCCAGAGGGAAGCGATACCATAAGACGAAACATTAGAATAATTGGGATCCCAGAAAAAGAAGAAAGAGAGAGAGGGGCAGAAGGTATAATGGAGCAAATTATAGCAGAGAACTTCCCTAATTTGGGGAAGGAAACAGGCATCAAAATTCAGGAAGCACAGAGAACCCCTCTCAAAATCAATAAAAATAGGTCAACATCCCGACATCTAATAGTAAAACGTACGAGTCTCATAGACAAAGAGAAAATCCTGAAAGCAGCTCGGGAGAAGAGATATGTAACCTACAAGGGTAGAAACATTAGATTGGCAACAGACCTATCCACAGAGACCTGGCAGGCCAGAAAGGACTGGCAGGATCTATTCAGAGCACTAAATGAGAAAAATATGCAGCCAAGAATACTATACCCAGCTAGGCTGTCATTGAAAATTGAAGGAGAAATAAAAAGCTTCCAGGACAAACAAAAACTAAAGGAATTTGCAAACATGAAACCAGCCCTACAAGAAATCTTGAAAGGGGTCCTCTAAGCAAAGAGAGACCCTAAAAGCAACAAAGACCAGAAAGGAACACAGACAATATATGGTAATAGTTACCTTACAGGCAATACAATGGCACTAAATTCTTATCTTTCAATAGTTACCCTGAATGTAAATGGGCTAAATGCCCCAATCAAAAGACACAGGCTATCAGACTGGATTAAAAAACAGGACCCATCCATATGCTGTCTGCAAGAGACTCATTTTAGACCCAAAGACACCCCCAGATTGAAAGTGAGGAGGTGGAAAACCATTTACCATGCTAATGGACACCAAAAGAAAGCTGGGGTGGCAATCCTTATATCAGACAAATTAGATTTTAAACCAAAGACTGTAATAAGAGACGAGGAAGGACATTATGTCCTACTTCAAGGGTCTATCCAACAAGAAGATCTAACAATTGTAAATATCTATGCCCCTACATGGGAGCAGCCAATTATATAAGGCAATTAATAACAAAAGCAAAGAAACACATCGACAACAATACAATAATAGTGGGGGACTTTAACATCCCCCTCACTGAAATGGACAGATCGTCTAAGCAAAACATCAACAAGGAAATAAAGACTTTAATTGACACACTGGATCAAATGGACTTCACAGACATATTCAGAACATTCCATCTCAAAGCAACGGAATACACATTCTTCTCTAGTGCCCATGGAACATTCTCCAGAATCGATCACATCCTAGGTCATAAATCAGGTCTCAACCAGTACCAAAAGATTGGGATCATTCCCTGCCTATTTTCAGACCACAATGCTTTGAAACTAGAACTCAATCACAAGAGGAAAGTCGGAAAGAACTCAAATACATGGAGGCTAAAGAGCATCCTACTGAAGAATGAATGGGTCAACCAGGAAATTAAAGAAGAATTAAAAAAATACATGGAAACCAATGAAAATGAAAACACAACTGTTCAAAATCTTTGGGATGCAGCAAAGGCAGTCCTAAGAGGAAAATATATAGCAATACAAGCCTTTCTCAAGAAACAAGAAAGGTCTCAAGTACACAACCTAACCCTCCACCTAAAGGAGCTGGAGAAAGAACAGCAAATAAAGCCTAAACCCAGCAGGAGAAGAGAAATCATAAAGATCAGAGCAGAAAGCAATGAAATACAAACTAAAAGAACAGTAGAACAGATCAACGAAACTAGGAGCTGATTCTTTGAAAGAATGAACAAGATTGATAAACCCCTGCCCAGACTTATCAAAAAGAAAAGAGAAATGACCCAAATCAACAAAATCATGAATGAAAGAGGAGAGATCACAACCAACACCAAAGAAATACAAACAATTTTAAGAACATATTATGAGCAACTCTATGCCAGCAAATTAGATAACCTGGAAGAAATGGAGGCATTCCTAGAGATGTATCAACTACCAAAACTGAACCAGGAAGAAACAGAAAACCTGACCTATAACCACTTAGGAAATTGAAGCAGTCATCAAAAATCTCCCAAAAAACAAAAGCCCAGGGCCAGATGGCTTCCCAGGGGAATTCTACCAAACATTTCAAGAAGAATTAATACCTATTCTTCTGAAAGTGTTCCAAAAAATAGAAATGGAAGGGAAACTTCCAAACTCGTTTTATGAGGCCAGCATTACCTTGATCCCAAAACCAGACAAAGACCCCATCAAAAAGGAGAATTACAGACCAATATCCCTGATGAACATGGATGCAAAAATTCTCACCAAAATACTAGCCAATAGGATCCAACAGTACATTAAAAGGATTATTCACCATGACCAAGTGGGATTTATCCCTGGGCTGCAAGGTTGGTTCAACATCCGCAAATCAATCAATGTGATACAATACATGAACAAAAGAAAGAACAAGAATCATATAATCCTCTCAATAGATGCAGAAAAAGCTTTTGACAAAGTATAGCATCCTTTCTTGATCAAAACTCTTCAGAGTGTAGGCATAGAGAATACATACCTCAATATCATAAAAGCCATCTATGAAAAACCTACAGCGAATATCATTCTCAATGGGGAAAAATTGAGAGCTTTCCCCCTAAGGTCAGGAACGCGGCAGGGATGTCCACTATCACCACTGCTATTCAACATAGTATTGGAAGTCCTAGCCACAGCAATCAGACAACAAAAAGAAATCAAAGGCATCCAAATCGGCAAAGAAGAAGTCAAACTCTCACTCTTTGCAGATGATATGATACTTTATGTGGAAAACCCCAAAGACTCCACCCCAAAACTGCTAGAACTCATACAGGAATTCAGTAAAGTGGCAGGATATAAAATCAATGCACAGAAGTCAGTGGCATTCCTCTACACCAACAACAAGACAGAAGAAAGAGAAATTAAGGAGTCGATCCCATTTCCAATTGCACCCAAAACCATAAGATACCTAGGAATAAATCTAACCAAAGAGACAAAGGATCTGTACTCAGAAAACTATGAAATACTCATGAAAGAAATTGAGGAAGACACAAAGAAATGGAAAAACGTTCCATGCTCATGGAGTGGAAGAACAAATATTGTGAAGATGTCAATGCTACCTAGAGCAGTCTACACATTCAATGCAATCCCCATCAAAATACCATCTACTTTTTTCAAAGAAATGGAACAAATAATCCTAAAATTTGTATGGAACCAGAAAAGACCCCGCATAGCCAGAGGAATGTTGAAAAAGAAAAGCAAAGCTGGCGGCACCACAATTCCTGACTTCCAGCTCTATTACAAAGGTGTCATCATAAAGACAGTATGGTACTGGCACAAAAACAGACACATAGATCAATGGAACAGAATAGAGAGCCCAGAAATGGACCCTCAACTCTATGGTCAACTAATCTTTGACAGAGCAGGAAAGAATGTCCAATGGAAAAAAGACAGTCTCTTCAACAAATGGTGTTGGGAAAATTGGATAGCCACATGTAGAAGAATGAAACTGGACCATTTCCTTACACCACACACAAAAATAGACTCCAAATGGTTGAAAGACCACAATGTGAGACAGGAGTCCATCAAAATCTAAAGGAGAACACAGGCAGCAACCTCTTTGACCTCAGCCGAAGCAACTTCTTCCTAGAAACATCGCCAAAGGCAAGGGAAGCAAGGGCAAAAATGAACTATTGGGACTATATCAAGATAAAAAGCTTTTGCAAAGCAAACAGTCAACAAAACCAAAAGATAACCGACAGAATGGGAGAAGATATTTGCAAATGACATATCAGATTAAGGGCTAGTATCCAATATCTATAAAGAACTCATCAAACTCAACACCCAAAGAACAAAGAATCCCATCAAGAAATGGGCAGAAGACATGAACAGACATTTTTCCAAAGAAGACATCCAAATGGCCAACAGACACATGAAAAAGTGCTCAATATCGCTCAGCATCAGGGAAATCCCAATCAAAACCTCAATGAGATACCACCTCACAGCAGTCAGAATGGCTAAAATTAACAAGTCAGGAAACGACAGATGTTGGCGGGGATGCGGAGAAAGGGGAACCCTCCTACACTGTTGGTGGGAATGCAAGCTGGTGCAGCCACTCTGGAAAACTGTATGGAGGTTCCTCAAAAAGTTGAAAAGAGAGCTACCATATGATCCAGCAATTGCACTACTGGGTATTTACCCCAAAGATACAAAAGTAGGGATCCGAAGGGCTACGTGCACCCCGATGTTTATAGCAGCAATGTCCACAATAGCCAAACTGTGGAAAGAGCCAAGATGTCCATCGACAGATGAATGGCTAAAGAAGAGGTGGTATATATATACAATGGAATATTATGCAGCCATCAAAAGGAATGAGATCTTGCCATTTGCAACGACGTGGATGGAACTGGAGGGTGTTATGCTGAGCGAAATAAGTCAAACAGAGAAAGACATGTAATCTATGACCTCACTGATATGAGGAATTCTTAATCTCAGGAAACAAACTGAGGGTTGCTGGAGTGGGGGGTGGGGTGGGAGGGATGGGGTGACTGGGTGATAGACACTGGGGAGGGTATGTGCTCTGGTAAGTGCTGTGAATTGTGCAAGACTGTTGAATCTCAGAACTGTACCTCTGAAACAAATAATGCAATATATGTTAAGAAAAAAAAAAGAAGAAGAAGAAGAAGAACGTAGCAGGAGGGGAAGAATGAAGGGTGGGAAATCAGAGGGGTAGACGAACCACGAGAGACGATGGACTCTGAAAAACAAACCGAGGGTTCTAGAGGGGAGGGGGGTGGGAGGATGGGTTAGGATGGTGATGGGTATTGAGGAGGGCACATTCTGCATGGAGCACTGGGTGTTATGCACAAACAATGAATCATGGAACACTACATCTAAAACTAATGATAATGTATGGGGATTAACATAAGAATAAAAAAAAGTAAAAAAAAATATAATTCAAAGTGGCTCAGCCCAATTTTGACAGAATTTGAACTGAACTTTTAAGTAACTTTAATAATTTCATTCTCAAATCTTTACACTGCCTGAATCTCTGAGTACTAAACCAAGGCAGATAGCCCGAAGACATGAAATAGTATAAGTCACCATATTTGCATAATCAACTCTGAACAGACTGTAATAGTGCCCCACAGTTTAATTTGCTGGTTTTGAATCATTTAGCAGAAACTTAAAGCAGGTCTGGATATTTAACTATGTTTTTATCAATGAGATACTGGAAAATAAAAATTATATTTTTATGAGAATCTAGTAAAAGTCAAAGTGCTGTTAACCGTCTATTATCAGTGTCTAGAGAACCTTAATTATTTTAACTGCTATTTACAAGCCATGGGACCCCATTTGCATGAGTGTTTTGTTTTTTGGTTTTTTAAAAAGATTTTATTTATTTATTTGACAGAGAGAGAGAGAGAGAGAGCACAAGTAGGCAGAGTGGCAGGCAGATGGAGAGGGAGAAACAGGCTCTCCGCTGAGCAGGGAGCCGGATGTGGGGCTCGATCCCAAGACACCGGGATCATGACCTGAGCTGAAGGCAGCCGCTTAATGGACTGAGCCACCCAGGTGCCCGTTTTTTTTTTTTTTTTTTTTTTTTTCCAACTCATTTTATAGACGAGATCTTTCACTGTATTCAGAAATTGAACTTGTAGCACAGACTTAGGTCCACTTAGAGAGCAAATACTGTTTCTGGGAAGTGGTAAAGTGATATGGGGTAGAGATGGTGGTAAAGATGGAGTATGTGAGTAAAAATTATATTATGCAATATTCACCTTTACTTCCTTATTTTCATTGCCTTCCCTCCCTCCCTCCTTTCTTTCCCTCCCTACTTCCTTCCTTCCTCCCTTCCTTCCTTCCTTAGTTTCTTCTTTAGGACCATCCTCTCCTACAAATTATTCACACACATTTGAAAGGAAAAAACAGAAAAAATAAAAGAAAATTTTAACATTTTTATAGCTGTTATATTGTTCTTTCCTTCTTTTCTTCTTTCTTCCCACTCTTTTCTGGAGTTCCTTCATTTTTTGTTTCATCCATCCAAACATTCCCCCTATAATTTTGCTAAAACTTATTATATTCTTTTTTTTTTTTTTTTTTAGATTTTATTTATTTGAGAGGGAGAATGAGAGAGAGAGCACATGAGATGGGGGAGGGTCAGAGGGAGAAGCAGACTCCCTGCTGAGCAGGGAGCCCGATGTGGGACTCGATCCTGGGACTCCAGGATCATGACCTGAGCCGAAGGCAGTCACTTAACCAACTGAGCCACCCAGGCGCCCAAAACTTACTATGTTCTAAGTTCTGTGCTAAATGCTGGCAATATAAGGATTTGTCATGGTCCCTGAGCTTTAGATCCATATTCTCCTGTGGGTTTACAAATGTATAAGATGGTAAGCACTGCATACAGCAGTGATACACACTGAAATTGGTTTATGAACAAGGTTTGTGAATCCATAAGTATGGAAAGGAACATTGAGGGTCATACAGACCCAGGTTCATAGCATGAAGCAGGTTACTTCCCTTTTCAACTTTCACATCTCATGGAGATGTCAGGATCAATCACAGATAGTACATGCTGAGCTTACAGTAATTAGTTACTCTACTTTCATTTAAGGAAGATATAGTGAACAGACTTTACATAGCCTTCTGACCTTAACCTCAATTATGAATACTTCCTTACTTGGTTCTGAAAATTATACAAGTTGATGTACTGGGAATAGTATATATTTTAATCTAGGTAGTGGTGCCGTATGTTTACTCATGTTAACTCATTCAGCTATGCTCTTAAGTTTAGTGGTCTTATGTGATTTGTGTGTGTGTGTATGTGTGTGAATGTTAATTCAAAATAGATGGAGAGAAAGAAAGAAAGATGGGGAGAGAGGAGAAGGAGAAAAGGAAAAAAAGAAGAAAAAATCTTGGTGGTAAATATGAGTTCTGAAACACATAGAATGATTTTTACTTTTTTTAAAAGATTTTATTTATTTGTCAGAGAGAGAGAGCAAGAAAGAGCGAGAGAGTGGCACAAGCAGGGGGAGCAGCAGGTGGAGGGAGAAGCAGGCTCCCCGCTGAGCAAGGAGCCTGATGCAGAACTCGATTCCAGAACCCTGGGATCATGACCCAAGCCAAAGGCAGATGCTTAATCGACTGAGCCATCCCATAGAATGATTTTTAAAAGATACCAGATGTAATCAGAGTTGTTTTAATGTAAAGCTAATATGGATTTTGATATAGTTACAATATCACAATATTTGTGAACTGTTTATATTATCTTTAGATTTGTTAATTTTTGAACCAAGCATGAAAATGAGACTTATTTCATGGCACTATCTCATTTGATTCAATCAATCTTCCTACCAGCCAGGTACAAGAGAGATTAACATCTTTGTTACAGAGCTCAGTGATGTTCAGGGAGATGGTAATAGAGGAAATGACAAGAGGTGACAATACCTGGACTGGGAAATTACAATGTTGATGGAGAAGAGCAGGTAATGTGTCTCCACTATCATAGAATAAGATGCACTCATTTCAGTACTCTTCCTTTGGGTCTACTCAAACATTTAGTCTTTGACGTTCTATTTTCTGGGTCTTAGTTCAAGGAAAAATCTGAAGCTATCTTGAATTTTGTTTTGTTGTACATCACCTACTTACTTTTTAAAAAAATGTATGCATATTTGTAGTTTTTGCCCTTTATCCTGAAATCCATCATTTTTATCAAGGCATGTCTTCAGTGGTTGATTTCATCAAAATGCCTTTGTTTCCTGGGAAGAATGCCAAGGTAGCTCACAGATTGAAAGGGAGAATTGCAGGCGCTTTCTTCTCACAGTTTGGAACTGGGTCATGAAGTGATAGGCCTCCCTCTGTCTTCTCTTTCTGCTTAGCTCTACCCAGTTTTACTGTGAAAACAAGCTTTCCACATATAGCAGTTAAAAAGTATGTCACAGCTCCATAGCCACACTCCTCAGCCTTAGAATTTGTCTTGTAAAAATAGAGTTTCTTCATCCAATTGCTGCAGATCAACTTCTGAGAAGACTCCTCTGCTTGGTTTAGCCTCAGTGATGCAACTGCCTTTGAATTAATACTTGAGTTAACAATGAAAATCACTGGGGAAATAGAGAGTGTGTTTTACTGGGCCCTATGTTATGGTCTATCTTCACAGAGCTAGATAGGTTGCTAAGATTGGCAGTTCAATTAGGACCACATGGAATGGGAGAAAGATAGTCTTCTGAAGGATGGAATATTGAAAAATTGGAATGAATATATATGAATATATACTAATGTGTCTAGCATGTACTCTTTAGGTTAATTTGCTTACTATTCAAATAAGATCTTTTTGAATTATTTTATTATTTATTATCATTTTTAGCATACTTCTACTATTTCTTTAAGTATTCTTGTCTTCCCATGTTCTCTGAGCTCTCCTTTTGAAATAAAAACTATCAGTGCATTGGTTGTCCTGGATGCATCCTCCATGTTTTCTTTTATATTCCATCATTTTATTTATTTATTTATTTATTTATTTTTATACTCCATCATTTTAAACACTGAATTTATTCTCATAGTCACTGCCCATGTACTAGACATAAGCATTTTACCTGGATTGGTACAATTCATTCTCTCTCTTTACTTCTTCTTTAGTCTTAGGAAGAAAGTATCAGATGTCTAGCACAAGTAATAGGAACTAACAGGTTTAGTGTGTTGGATAGACATAAATTCAATCCTGGCAATTTGCTAGCTGAATAACCTAGAAAAATGTACTTTATTCCTCATTTATAAAGTGGAAAAATAATTCTTATATCTTATTTTTTTTTAAAGATTTTATTTATTTATTTGAGACAGAGAGAATGAGAGACAGAGAGCATGAGAGGGTGGAGGGTCAGAGGGAGAAGCAGACTCCCCGCCGAGCAGGGGAAGCCCGATGCGGGACTCGATCCCGGGACTCCAGGATCATGACCTGAGCCGAAGGCAGTCGCTTAACCAACTGAGCCACCCAGGCGCCCCTCAAGCTCAGTTTTGTCTGAATATTTTTATAGATCATGTTCTTAACCACTTTGCTATATTACTGTTATTTCAACTCTTTTATAAGGTAGCATCTCCTTTCTTCTTTTAAACTAATTTATATTCAACATATCCCCTACATTATGTGTTTGTTATTTTATATGAAAAGCCTGGTGAACCTTAAAAAACAGGGGTTTGAACTGTTCAAACTTGTACATGGGTATTTTTCTGTAAATACAGTATGCTACTGTGAATGTATTTTCTCTTCTTTATGATTTTCTTAATAACATTTTCTTTTCTCAAGCTTACTTTATTATAAAAATATAATATATAATACATATAACATGAATATATGTGTTAATTGACTGTTCATATTATCGGTAAGGCTTCTGGTCATCAAAAGGCTTTAGTAGTTAAGTTTCTGGGAAGCGAAAAGTTATACATGGATTTTCAACTGTGTTGGGGAGGAAGTTTAACACCCCTAATCCCCATGTGATTTAAGGGTCAAATATATTCTCAATCTTAATTTATATACTACTTTCCACAGACAAAGTATTTATAAAGTCACTACCAGAATCCACATTTTTTAGTTTCTCCACAACTTCAAATGAAGCTTCCCTAGATAGCTGTATTTGTATCTAATTTAGTTCTCTTATTGGATATATTTATTATTACTTAATTTCAACCATTAGGATCATGAGCTACTGCCCCAGATCAACTGAATATGTTGTAGATTACTGGTTCTTGCCATATGAAATGTAATCCCTATTAAGTCTTCAAGTCTTTACAATTTCCTTTCACGTTACTGATTCACCAACAATTCTCAATTCTACTCTATCTAGGCTTCCTGAGGCCTTGATTAGTAAAAATACTACACCCATCTCTGCTTTCAACCACATTTCCATTTTCCTGATAGGCTGACTCATCAGTGTAATGAAAGCAAATGAAAAAAAAAAAAAAAAAGAGAGAGAGAAAGTGAGAGAGAGAGAGAGAGAGAGGGAGTTAGAAATGAGATGAAAGCCACTCACCCAACATTGCACAAGCAACATCAACCCTTCGATCTTCTCTTATCACCCTTATAGAATTGTCCTGTCTAAAATTTAAGAACAAAAACAAAAAAGTTTCAGTCTTCTGGCTTTCAGTGTTATACACGTTATTCTCTCTGGCCCAAAAATCTTAGTATAATCTTTTTGACATCATGAAACAGTCAGGACATCTCTTTGCTTATAAAAGCAGCTTCTCATTGCCTTGTGGACAAAGTCAAAACTTTTTTCATGGCTTTCCAGATCTTGTGATTTTACAGATGAGAAGATTGAGCTTTAGAGAGACCAATATAAATTCCTCACAGAGTTAAGCTGTACACTGAACATCTTGAGTTTATTTAACTATAAAGCTAACATTCTTCATTGGTGTAGTCTACAGACTATCTAAGGCTTATCTTTTTAATGAAACTCTCTCATCTAGAACCTGAAAGGAAATTATGGCACACACAGAATGATTTAACTAAAGAGAATGTAACTGAGGAATTATTTACAGAGTTGTAGATAAGGCTATGGAAACCAAGAAGAGATGATGAGTCACATGTGGGCTTATGATAGCTGGAAGCTGTTACCACTGCTCGAATGGGTAATGTAAGGGGAATGACTGAGTTATCTAGAATGTAGTATGAATGGGAGTTTTGGGAAAAGTCCACCCAACTATATTTATAGGGGAATTAAACCATTTCCAGAGCCACAGAAAAGCATAGAGGAAGGAGCATAATCCCTATATACTCTCTTCTTGTGCCTTTTTTATCTCCTGTTGATGCCTCCCATTGGCCAAAACCAAGAGAAGTTAGAGAGTATGGGAACTCAGGAGTTGCCTTCTTTAGACAGCATAGATCAAGACAAAACAGAGAAGGGTAGAAAATGGATCTGGGGGACAAATAAAGAATAATCCAGAAGCCTTTCTTTTTACCCCCCAGTGGTGTTAGGTGTCCCTCCAAGGAGCTTTCTTTGCATCTTGCCCTTTCTTCATATAAAGTCTTATCACATTCTATAAAAATGTACCCTTTTAAAAAAGATTTATTTATTTATTTATTTATTTATTTATTTATTTATTTATTTATTTATTTAATAGAAAGAGAGAGAGCACAAGCACAGGGAGGAACAGAGGGGGAGGGAGAAAGAATTTCAAGCAGACTCAGTGCTAAGTGTGGAGCCCAATGTGGGGCTCAATCTCATAACCTCGAGGTCATGACCTGAGCCAAAACCAAGAGTCGGTCACTTAACCTACTGAGCCACCCAGGTGCCCCTAAAAATGTACTTTTTAATTATCCTAACTCTCCCCTCCCCCCAGCATGTGAGATCGCTAAGAAAATAGATGGATTTGACTTTGTTTTATTTTGACAATTGCATCCCTGGTGACTACAATAATGCATGGGATGTGTTTATTACTGAAGCAATGTTGACTAAAAAAAAATGAATGAGAATGAATATATGTAAATAACAAAGAATCTTTCCAAACTTTCAAACATAACAAACAAATTTTGTCTTGATCAGTGTTAATAGCTCATTAAGATTAGAGAATCTAACATATCTGTATAAGAGGACCTCAGAGTTGTCAATCTGTGTATTAGTGATTTTTCCTGGGGGCTACATTTGCATAGTAAACTCTTTATTACTTGGATTATTTGTTTATTTTGCATGGATTGGGGAATCAGCACTGACAAAATTACAAGAGGAGCTGCTACATTACATTGCATAACTCCAGGAGGGACCATTCATATTATAGTACACATTAGTGGTACTCTCTTGACAGTAATGTTGGAGTCCTAATAAAGTAGCTAAAGTTCTCCCAAACTACCCTCTGGCCACTATCCCTAGTACCACTGTTTTCATTGTTTCCATTGTATTCAAGGAACTGCTGATAGTATTTGTTAAATAAATAAATGAACTAGTACTTGAGTGCTGATAAATCCATACATTTAATTTAAATAACATGGTACCTGGTACACTCTCCACTCACTTGTTACCTATATGTCATCTTGGAATCTACCCAATAGTTACACTTTTATCATAATGTAGCTGCCTGACCAAATCCCAGTTTTTCTCATGTTAAAAACAAGGAAAAAAAGAATGAAAAAAGTTAAGCCAACCACAATAGGTTTGGTAATAATAAAATTAGATAACACTTACAAAGCCCAATGCATAGAACCTAGTATAAGCACAATTAATATTATTCTCTTCCAGATAATTTCTAAATTCTGGAAAAAGAATAAAATTAAGGGCACATTTTTTTCATTATACAGTAAAATACTCTTTAATATCATCACTTCCATTTTTTTCTGGTTAAGACAGCCTGATTAAACACCATACCAAATCTCAGGCATTTCCCATATCCAGGCAATTTGTTTACCTGTATTATTTTCTAATAATTTTGACAAGGAAGACTATCAAAGACATTTATAGTCAGATAAGTAATATTTGTTCCAGAATATCCCTGCATCCCATTCTGTAATTAAACTGTGAATTTGTAAGATATATATATATATATACATATATATAATATATATATAAAATCTTTTAAGAACATTTGTCTACCGATACTTTGAAGAATTAATGAGCTTACTTCTTTGAAAAAAGGAAGGAAGCAAGCAGATTTGGGAGAAGTCCACTTTATGACTTCAGTGAACTGGTTGTGTTCTGATTAAAGAATAATGCTTAGAACTTCATATTGTCAACACAAGGGAAATTAGCATGTCCATATTTGAATTTAGTGCATCATTTGGCATGCAGTATAATACCATAAATATGCTAGTACATGCCTACATAACAATTTGTGGCATGAATCACATGTAATATTTTCTCTGAGTTGGTTATAAAGTACATTTGGAAACCAAAATTAACCAGATGACATTTTATTATGCAGTTGGACTGATGTAATGTAAAATTTAATTACATAATATTTCACACACAGCTGTGACAAAACACATAAGAGCTTCCCAGATTCACCAGTGAAGCTGAAATGAAGATCTTTTGGGGAGGTGATTGAAGTGGGTTGTGCAAGAAGATCTTCCAAACTTACTCTCCTCTGGATAAATGAGAGTCTATTTATATGTCCTGAGGCTCTTTTCTTAAATACTCAAATGCCACTTTCACCAAGTTCCTCTGAGAGAGCAGATATGCTTCAAAGAATCTTTTACAACAAAGCAAAACAAGCAATAAGAAACAAGATAGTTCAACCGAATTGCTTTGAAAAGCATCACAAATAGTTGGTGAGCTCACCCTACTTTAATCCCCCTTGTGTTTACAAAACTTCAGATTTTTGGTATCTAATTGCTAGCAAACAGCAGATAATAAAATGCACTCATCAAACCAAACAGCATTTGAGTTCATTTTGTGGCTCCATTGTTTCTGTCTAAAAACTTCTATCTGAAATGTGCTCAATGAAAAGCCATTTTACACCTAGAGAAATTTAATTAGAATAAAGTGAATGAGCTGCCAATATCATCAATTAAACAAGCATTTATTGAGTCTTACTACTTACCCAGCACTGTGCAAAAAGATGAGGAGATATGGGAGAATGATTTACATCTTACATATCTAGTATATTTCTTTTTTGAAGTTTTGTGGGAAACATTCTAATGGGCTACACAAGAGGACATTTGATGCTTACTAAATCCATATTTTAAAGCAAGACTTTAATGAGGCCCCTCCCAGACTGGGCCTTATCTGCTCTCAGTCAGCATCCCTCTCTAGTACAAGGGCTTCTTACTAGCTTCCAAGGTCTTCTGTCAGATGTTTTTGGGCAGGGGATGGAAAGAATGAAACTAGAAGAGCCAAATCACCCTCACAGTCTTTGTACAGGGAGCTTCTTCTCATCAACCTTAGGGTATCTTAACTTGCAACTCAAAGATGCAAAGCTGGCTGGATGTATGGTAAATATGTTAGTAGAGTTGACTCTAAGAAGAATTCTGGGGTGAAATTACACACACAGTGTTCGCAATTCATTAAAGGTAGCAAAATTCTGACAGCAAATCCATAGTGAGAAGATTAAGGGGAGCCAAGGCAGACTTCATTGTCAGTTTCTCCTTAGAAGACTGTCTTAATTCAATTAATCCAAATGCTCATTGGGGTAATTTATTGTCTCCCACCCCAAAACTGTCCTTGCAACTACAAAACTGACCTCAGCATTTCTCTAACACTGTATGGTCAACCCTGTTCATGTCATGCCTTTATGTTTCTATTCATAGTGTTTATTCTCCCTACAATATTCATCATATGGAACTCAATTCCTTATTAGGATACAATACCACATTATTTCTTTAGGACAGTCCTCACTGAAGGTTTCTCAGGAGCTCCACTATTAAAGCTTGGTATGGTTATTACAATAAAACATTGGCATCATTTATTTTGTCTGTCTCTGCTAGCACATTGTAGGCCTCTTAAGAATATTTCAGCCTTGGGATGCCTGGGTGGCTCAGTTAGTGAAGTGACTGCCTTAGGCTCAGGTCATGATCCCAGCATCCTGGGATCGAGTCCCACACTGGGTTCCCTGCTCAGCGGGGAGCCTGCTTCTCCCTCTCCCTCTGCCTGACACTCCCCTGCTTGTACTCTCTCTCTGGCAAATGAGTAAATAAAATTTAAAAACAAACAAACAAACAAAAAACAAACATATTTCAGCTTTTTCACCCGTGTGTCACTGGTTTTAAACACCATGCCTGGTACAAGCTAAGTGCTGAACTGAAGAAAAAAATCAACTAAGATATCCCCTCAGCAGAAGTTGTCTTATACCTTTATAAAACTCCAAAACCCAAAGGAAAGGTAGGGATCATTGCATTTAGGGATTGTCAATCATTCCTTTTGCAAGACAAATAACAACCATATTTGCAAACACCACATATGGGAAATGTCTATTTGGGCAAAAAAGCAACAGTATAAACCACTACAGTAATACCTAGTCACCACATGCATTAAGAACGAACTAATATCGCTCTGTTCACTGCAGACCTAGATAAAGTAAATTTCAGATTTTTCACAATTTAAATTTTAATTGTAGATCTACGTACTAAGAAAGCATATCAAGATGGCCAGCCATTGCCTATTTAACTTTTTCAGTTTACAGGCCCTATGTAGGCAGCTGTGTGTACCAGAAAATTCATTAGCTTAATATGTATCTGTATAATTCTCTCAATTGACAATGTAAGCTAAGTTGTACAAACACTCAAATACATGTAGAATAAGGAGCTAAGCCATATATGAATGCAGAGCAAGGCAGGAGAAAGAGTCACATTATGGAAAGAAAAGATAAAATATACATCTTGAGAGACGGAGAAGATGTCTGATCAGTGATAGTGTTCCAGTTTCTATATCCTCTAGCTATACTACTTCTCAGGCTTTGGAGTCTGTGAAATTAAGACGTAAATATTGTTATAATCAAATCCCCCCCTTTTTTTTGTGAGCCAGCTTAAAGTGTTCTCTTATTATCTCAAACAACAAATATTTTAAAGTGGAAAACTGAAACCAATCATTTTATTTTTTTAAAGTAAACCATTTCCAAATCTTGATGGTTATATTTTTATTATTTTGTTTCTATTTCATTATCTTTGGACTCTTGAAAAATTATCTCACCATATTAGTGCAGTGTTCCACCTTCAAAAATACTGATTTCACCCAACCCATTCACTTTGTGCATGAAAAAACTGAGGTCCAATAAGGTTGGGTGGCTTAACAAGGCTAGCCAGATAACACTAAAATGTCAGTTACAGTGCATTATCTCATGCTTGGTCCTGAGATTTGGCATATAATGTCTGTTACTTGCTCTTTATTAAATTGCCTCTCAATGCCAAGTCTTCTCTTCCTTGTATGAATAGAGACTGGGAACAGAGCATGAAGGTATATTGTGCATACTTGAAAATAAAAAAAATAATTTTAAAGATAAAAAATGTATTGGAAGAAATGTCATTTTGTTGTTTTTATGTTCCAGCACCAAATAATCTTGATGTGTAAAGAATATTGTAAGCCTTATTTTGTCATATGTAAGAAAAGAGAATGTAGCTGAATTCTATGTTTCATTTCAGTCCACTACTGCATGGGGACTTCACTGGAAGAAACTAAGTGCCTGAAAAGTAATTTATTAATAGTGGATGAGTTCTATGTGTTGAGCTCCAGCTGGCACAGCTTACCCTACCCCTGACTGAGTGCTGAGGAGAAGATAAGCTGATAATGCTCTGTGAGCAGACTACCCTCGTTCCTAGACAGTTACAGATAATAGATCATTGGTGCCAACCATATTTATAGGGCAGGGTTTATTTTTAAGTGCGGTGAAATTAAACTAGACAAAAGAGTTCTAGATGCCCATCCTCCCTCCTGCCCAGATAGATAGATCGATAGATAGATAGCCAACAAAAAATTCTCTGAACAGACTGTTGTCAGCCCAGCATTGTGTCACTATGGAAATGTCCACCTGATCAAGTGATGCCCCTAGACCAAGGGGAAAGAAACAGTTTCTGTAACAAGAGGCGCCCACAAGTAGATGGGGGCCTTTCTGGTAAGGGGTGTTCAATGTTTCCTAATGCTGTTCATCCTCCTGCTTCCAACAAATGTTTTGAATCTCAGATAGATCTAGTGTCATATCCTAGCTTTTCTAACTCTCTGTGGTATAAACTTTGATAAGTTACTCAACTACTCTGAGGATCAGTACTTGCCTTATAATGCTGCTGTAATAATCACATGAGGTAATAGATAGCCACTTCTAGCATAGTGGTTGATGTAAACTAAATGTTGAATAAGGGGTGGCAGTAGCTTGTAATATACATGAGGATATCATAACCATAATGAAATAGCTGAATTCACATCTTATTCAATACTTACCAAAAACATACAGTGTGTGTATGTATGTATATATATATATATATACAATTTTTAGCCCTTCCGTGTTTTGCTCTCTCATTTCATTGATGATCAGTTTGATATAGAAATATAGGAAGCTGCTTTTTTTTCATAAGAATTCTGAAGACATTGCTGCAATATATTTTATTATCCAGTATTAATGTTGGCAAGTCCAATACTATGTGCATTTACATTGGTTTGTACATGACCTGCTAGTCTCTCTCTTTTTTTTTTAAGATTTTATTTATTTATTTGACAGAGAGAGAGAGATAACAAGAGCAGGAACACAAGCAGGGGGAGTGGGAGAGGGAGAAGAAGGCTTCCCACCAAGCAGGGAGCCCAATGTGGGGCTTGATCCCAGGACTCTGGGATCATGACCTGAGCTGAAGGCAGATGCTTAACGACTGAGCCACCCAGGTGTCCCGACCTGCTAGTCTCTTTAGAAGGCATTAAGGATTACCTTTTTATCCTTGGTGATTCTAAAACTTCACAGTTCTATGCCTTGATGTGCATGCTTGCATGTTACTCTGTGTGTGTGTGTGTGTGTGCGCATGCACACAATAGTTTGTTTTTCTTTAGGTTCTTGGTGATCCTTTTGGATTTCCTAGCCTTTATTTTTACTGTTTTCTCTGTTTAAAACTTGTTGAATTAAATGTTGAGCCTCCTGATCAATTTTTTTTTTTATTTGTCTCTCCTATTTTCCATATCTCTCTGCTTTTGGCTTACTCTGTAAATTCTTTCAATGTTATCTTTCTAACTTTCAAATGATTAAGGACATACAGATTTTATTTTATTTATGTATAAATCATTTTCATATTTAAAGATTTTTTCATTTTTATTTGTTCTTTGCATTTTATCATATTCTGTTTGCTTAAATTAGTCTTTTTCATGTTGGAGGATTTCCTGAAACATCTGGTGATTCTTGGCTGTCTATTCAACAAAGTACCAAAACTTGTGTGTAGGAGAATTAGTGATGGTCAGGGATCCTCTGTTTATTGTTTACATATACATGCTTGACATTGTCCTGGAAATATCATGTAGGGGTATTTATTGGGATCATGCAGTTTTCTACAGAAAAATCCTCTAATTTCTTGTTTTGGTGTGCATAGGCCATGCTTCCTAAATTTTGTGATTAGGGTGGATAATGAAGAAAATGTCCCACAGTATAATATATAGACCATTACTTTTTTTCACTTTTCTTTAACTGTCTTTCCATCTTAGCTTTGCACTTCGACTAGCATGGCTGAGTGTAAATGTTTTGATTAAATATTTCTATATAGCAAGCTTGTTTTCTCTGGTGAGAAAGAAGAATCAGTGGGAGAGGAAGTAGTAATCTTCCAAGAGTGTGGCATGAAAAGGAAACCTGTGAGATGTTAACTGCTCAACAAAAGAAAAAAATATATATATACACACACATACATAAAGAATCCCCATGTTTTTGCACCTTCCTCACCTCCAAATTCTGAGTCCCTCAAGGGTTCGATAGGGCAAATTACCCAACTTCTTAATAGTCTTCCTCCTTGGAAGCCATTTATGTTTTGACTCCTTCCCTTCTATGGCAGCTACAATTCCTTCATCTGCCACATTTGTTGAAAAAATTAGCCTGCTCTTTTCTCCTTACCTGTCTCATTGTCATTTCAGTAAAGAGTGATTTTACCCAACTCTCTTTTTAATTTTATTTTTTTAAATCCCAGCATAGTTAACATACAGTGTTATCATAGCTTTAGGTGTATAATATAGTGATTCAGCAATTCTATACATTACTCAGGGCTCATCACAATAAGTATTCACCTTCACCTAATTAACCCATTCCCCCACTAACCTCCCCTTTAGTAACCATCTGTTTGTTCTCTATAGTTAAGAGTGCTTTTTGGTTTGTCTCTCTTTTTTTTCCCTTTTGTTCATTTGTTTTGTTTCTTAAATTCCACATATGAATGAACTCATATGATATTTTTCTTTCTCTGATTGACTTATTTTACTTAGTATTATACTTTCTAAATCCACCCATGTTGTTGTAATTACATTTATAATTTAATTATTATATATATAACATTAATTATAACATTTATAATTTAAAATTACATAAAATGCATAAGTAATGGAAGAAAAAATAGATTGAACTGAGTCTCAAATAAATTTGACAGTAAAATGTTAAAATATCACTATTGAATGGGGTGCATAAAAGCCACACAGATGTTCTCTTACACAAACAGAAAACATAAAGATATACAAAATATGGGTGTGAAAATATAATGGCTACCATAGAAAAAGTAATAGACTTCTCTAAGTCAGGAAAATGAAATATGCCTTTTCACCTTTAAATCATCATGTTCAATACTGGAAAAGGTTAAAAAAAAAAAAAACAGACATGCACATCCTGATGAGGAAAAATAGATGAACACTTTGGAAAAAGAATATGACAAAATAATTTAGGAATTTTTTTTAAGAGAGAGAGAGTAGGTGGGGAGGGCAGAGGGAAAGGGAGAGAAAGAATCTTAAGCAGATTCCACATCCAGTGTGGGGCCCAATGCAGGGCTCGATCTCACAACCCTGAGATCATAACCTGAGCCGAAATCAAGTCTGATGCTTAACCAAATGAGCCACCTAGGTGCCCCAAGAATACTTTTTATACTATTTGCTTTATTAATCCTAATTCTGGCTATCTGTTTTATAGAGAGATAAATATTATAAGAAAAAGTAAATTACACGTAATGAGTGAAGGAAGGAAGATGGAAAGACAGAAAAGGAAAATAAAAGAAAGAAAAAAAATTGGATACCACCTAATGTCTAAGGTATTTTAATACACAGAAATAATATGACTTGTATATGGAAAACTACATGAATTTGTTCAAAATACTGATTTCACATATAAGAAAAATACTATATACTCTGTTATTTTTTAAAATTTAGGCACTAAATTATAGCACACATGCAATATGACCAAAACCATCAGAATGAGTGCTAAAGAAACAGCCCAGAAAGAAATATATTAAAATATATCAAATGGGTGGCTTTGTGTAGTTAAATAAGTGGGCAATTTTTATTTTTCAACTCTTCTGCATTTTTCCAATATTATCTGAAAATTTACATTACTACTAACATTGAAACAGCAAAATAAACTTAAAAAAATCAATGTTAGGATGAAAAATGCCTATGAGGCTTTTAAGGAAAAGTAGACTTCCACTCCCACCATTTTGAGCCATGCTCTCCTGACCACTTATACACAAACTCAGAACACTAGCTCCTGACAGGCAAGAAGTCCTCCTACTACTGATTTTGTCCTTTAGTAGTTGAGAACACAGGTCTTAGGGTTAGTCTGATGTGTTTCAGGCCTGGATTGTACTCTTATACCAAGAGTTCTCAACATTGGCATTGTTGACATTTTGGGTTCTTTTCTACTGGGGAAGGGATGTTGTCCTGTACATTTTAGAAGGTTTAGGATGAGCATCCCTGGACTCTACCCACCAGATTCTAGTAGAATATCCTCAATGACAACTAAAATGTTTCCAGTCATTGCCAAATGTGACTTGATGTGCAAAGTCACCATCATTTGCAAATGAATGTCTTGCTAGTTACATGGCTTTAGAAAAGTTATCAACTTTTTATTTCCTTTTATAAAATTAGGCTACTAATACATTACTCTCAGAGTTGTGATTATTAAACATGTTTGGGAATTTAATCATTGTTATTGTTCTTTTACTCATTGTTATTGTTATGGGTTGAATTGTGTCCCTCAAAAATACGTACTTTTAAGTCTTAACCCTCAGTAACTCACAATGTGGCCTTATTTAGAGACAGGGTCTTTATAGATGTAATAGAGTTAAAATTAGACTTTTATGGTGGACCTTTGTCCTATATGATTGGTGTCATTATCAAGGAGGGAAGTTTGGAGACATACACGCACATAAGAAAAATAGCTGGAGATGAAGGCAGCTATCAGAGTAATATTTCTACAAGCCAAACATGTCAAAGGTTGTCAGAAAACCACTACAAGCTAGATGAGAGGCATGGAATAAATTCACAACCCTCAGAAGGAAAAAAACCTGTGGACACCTTGATTTTGGACTTCTAACCTTTCTAAGAGAGTCAATAAATTTTTGCTGTGTAGCCACCCATTTTATGGTACTGTTATGGCAGCCCTAGCAAACTAATGTAAGTATTATATTAAATACAATAAGTATTTATTGTCGTTGTTGTTATCATTACTACTTCTCCATTAATCTACCTATATTTCATAGCAGCTAACTCCTGTGTAGCTATTAGTAGAATGTTAGAGATGCCTTTGGCTTGGCAGTAAAAGATAAGAAAAAGAAAATAAAACTGCTTGAATTCGATTATGGTTCTTCAATATCCAGCATCAGGATTTATTGTAAAAGTATGAAATGCTGCTGGATCCTAATTCAAGTTATAAATGATAGAAAGTTAAAATTTTGTCCTCATTTCCTTAGAGTGACTCAGTTTTAGAAAAAGTCACAGGAACTTGAATAGTTGCCTCAGACATTTTTTAGATAGAGTGTAACTGTTGATCACAGATAAAGTCTCTGAGGAAAATGACTTTTTTGGGGGTAGTTGGAGTGAAAATTGGATACATGCATTCTACTCCTGCTGTAGGACTTACCACAAGTCGGTTTACTTTTATGGACATTAATTTTCTCAACTATGTAATTTGAGATGGTTATGCTAAATGACCTATAGGTTTCCTTGAAGCACTGATGGTTATATTTTTATAGAGAGAAATAGCAAGCAGAAAAGAAACAAGAGGCAATGATACCAACTTTGGTTGCCTCTCTAACATGTAAGTACATATATAATACTTATTTATTTCAATTAATGTTTCTTGAAAGATGTAAACATGTCACACACACACAAGTAAATTCTGGATTGTGCAATCATCTGTATCTATGTACCATAGAACATCTGAGTAAAGTCACCTTGGGAGAAAATGCATGTAGTCTTTCCAAGAGCTCTGGCACAATGCAAGAGTATCTACATATACTGAGAATCCTACAGAATGACTGCCCTAAGGATTAACCTTATAAATGTCATCATCTTCAGTTCAGGGTAATAAAAATAAATAAATATTAACTTTCCAGTTTTACATAATTTAATTTCCCCTCCTGTTTTTTGGGTTAAAATCCATTTCATTGGTGGTATGAAAAAAGTATGTTTATATGTCCTTAAAACAGAAACCAACTAAAAACCTCTCACAAAAGACCAAACTACCAAAACCAATGGGATAAATGCTCTATATACATATATATACCTTTCAAACAACATTATTCACAAGAAACTAAGGTTCAAATAGTATATCTCCCCAAGTGTCACTTGGCTATATTCTAAAATTATCAAATGTTTTTGTTTTTTTTTTCTCCCCTTCCTTAGGATACTGTGTTAAAGGGAACATAGATTATAATGGTGATGGTGATGATGGATGGATAGATAGATGATAGACAGATAGATAGCTATAGATAGATAGGGAGACAAACACAGTCACCAAACACTTTGTTTACATAATGTCACTTAGAAATATTTGGAGGTAACATCTTTTTGTTTTAACTTTTCTTTGAGGGCCAAAAAGGATTCAAACAAAGCTCACATGTAAACATACAGAGACTGTATATATATATATATATATATATATATGCTCCAAACATGATGTGTTTCTGTTCTAATTGAAATTTAATATTTTAATCTAACCTTTTAATTATGCCAACTTGCCAACTTGCTATGTACCTGATCTGGACATATTGCTGAGATCTTTGGAAAAACAAAGAAACAAACAAAACCAAGCAAAACAAACATTTAAAAAAGGTAAAACCCAGTCCTAACATGAGACATCTGTCTGCATCTCTTGCTACCTGTTCCTCTGACCCTAAAATACGCACACACACAAAGACACACACAGAAAGAAAAGCAAAGAGGCAAAAACCCACAAAATACATAGTCTTAACATAGTTGGTAATTTTCTCACTTTGGAGTGCTACTGCCTACCACAGATTTCTGCCTCACCTGTCTCCCTGGACTTTGAGATACCCCATCCATCTGGACTTTCTCTTCTTTCAGTGTCCTTCCTTAGATGGGACCTCTTGGTTCCCCAGTGATAACTAAACACTCTGGTTCAGTACTAACTTAGAATTGCTTTTGACATCAAATGATTCTCTTGAAACTCAGCAACCTGGGTTTGTTCATCTGTCTTAAGTTTATTCCAACAAGTCCTACTGAAACATTCCCACTACATGATATTAGAATATGTCTGAAAAACCACAGGTGCTGAGTGTATCCAGTTAGGCAAAATAATAAACCGATATTTTTTGTTCTTGTTTTTCCTTCCCCTCCTCTTTCCATTAACAAAGTATCATTTCTATAGGTAGAAGTTGACACAGGATAAAATCTGCACCTGTGTCATAAGAGAGACAACTGGAAGCAGTCCATATAGATTTTTATTTAATGTTAGTAAAGTTGTATCTTGGAAGAGTGTGTTTTTTAGCCATAGAACACAACGGAGTATTCATGTCAATGAGGGTGAACATCCAGAATACATTATAATCACTTATGGCATCAACTGTCTTCTCTAGTAAAAGTCTAAAGGACAATGCAATTGAAATCATATTCACTCTATTCCCAGTCGATTAGTTTTCTCTCTCAAGAGGTGAATTATATCAGAAGATAAAATAAGTTTTTATTTGAATGCATGAATTTACTCACATAACCCCAGCACTGAGAAATGCAGTGCAGATTTTTGTGTCTCTCATAATCCTCATTATGTTGTCAGATTTTATTTTTCTAGTTATTAATTGTAGCACCCATTAGTCCACAAGTGACGTTCTTTGTCAACAGCATGTGTCACAGATTGTAATTTGGTGAAGTCATGTGATAGTACATGGAGCTAGTACAAGGAGAAAACATCAAGAGGCTGAGAAGCAAGTTTATGTGATTCTCTCACTGCTGCATCCAAGTTGCCTGGCATAGTGCCTGACAAAATACAAGGTGCTTCCTGAATTTTTTTTTTTAATTAAATAAACTGATAAATGAGTAAGTGAACTTCAGTGATGGCATTTTGTATTTTGTTGTTATTTTCAAAATACGTTAAATGTGAAATTCTTTTTCTTGCATCTCTCCCACCCCTCTTTTGTTAGAGTCTTGAGGGTTTCCCAATTTTAGGCCTAAAAAAGGCTCATCAATAAATATTGAATGGGGGCACCTGGGTGGCTCAGTCAGTTAAGCGTCTGCCTTCAGCTCAGGTCATGATCCCAGGGTCCTGGGATCAAGCCCCGCGACGAGCTCCCTGCTCAGCGGGGAGCCTGCTTCTCTCTCTCCCTCTGCCACTCTGCCTACTTGTGCTCTATCTCTCTGTCAAATAAATAAATAAAATCTTTAAAAAAAATAAATATTGAATGAATTGTGGTTCCTGATTCTTAGACTGTATCCCTGATATTCTGTTCTCACCCAGCACGTTTCCCTTAGTCAATTTGAATTATGTCAATGGTCTCAGCTATTATGCCTATGCAGAAAACTTCCAAATAAATGTCTTCAAATCAGATTCTCTCTGACCTCCTAATCTGTATGTAGCTCTGCCAACTTGCCATCTATTATGACACTGGCTCCCAGACAATATTTTCAAAACCCACTTTTTTCATGTTCTCCATCCGTGACCACTGTGTCATATTTCAGACCCTTGCCATTTGGCCTCTTGACTCTAGTCATTGTCTCTTGCTTCTGCTTTTTACTTTCTTTAACCCATCTTTGAATTGATGACTATATTACAGTTTGTTAATTCACTGTCTTGTTGGCATCCTTTGGTTGTTCATGATGATATATATTATAATTTGAATCTTTATCAAGATCTACAAGCCTCTTCATGATAGAACCATGTCTCCCTAAGCACTTCATCTTTGACTTGATAATTTGGCAATTCCCAGTGACTTTATGGTTATTTGAAATATATTTGCATTTTTCTAGACAATTGAACATGAGAATCTGTCCATCTGGAATGCTCTTTTAAACTTATCTATGTAGCAAAATGCTTTTGTCTATTAAATCTCATCTCAAATATTTCCTCCTCTGGGATGACTTGACTGACTCTAGGAAAGATTGTGAGATTACATTTCCTGCACATCATGTGTATTTATCCAGATCCTCTAAAATTTTAGTGAGTTTGAGTAGAGGTGTATGAATTTAGGGAGTCCTTGGATGAATGCCCTGGGGAGGTGGGGAGGATGTTCTGCATTTCCCACAGAAAATTTGGTATATAAAGCCATGTGCTCATACTTAAACATTTGCATGAAACAGTGCCAAGATTAAAATAAAAAAAAATTAACTGAAACTCAAATTCTAAATAATGGAGTTGAGAAGGTCACAGTTACTGAGTTACAGAGCCAAAAGAATTAGCCAAGGGGAGAAACCAGGAAAGTCAAGTGAATAAATTAGTAGAAGGAGGCAATCACCAGGGGCTGTACATAAGTTCTGAACTTAATATTATCTAACACTATTGCAAATATTGTCCCCCTCCCTATCTGTGTCTATTTGTTGAGAAATGTCCACATAGAAGGTGAGATACATAGCAAAGAGATACCTCCATTACATAACCATCTTCATGGTGATTTCATAATCCCTAAATCATGTATTTCCTCCTTGAAAATAGAGATGGAGTTTTATTTATCATGTTAATTCTGTATTTATCCAAGATATGAGCCAGACTAAGTGGCAATGAATGTTGGTTAAATTAATGAATGAAAAGTTATCATCAGTCTGCAACAAGAAAATCACCCAAATAACTGAATGGTAGTATAGTTATACGAACACTTCCCAGAAGGTTCTATTGAAACATTTTACTGACCTAGCTAAATTGGGTGATACTAGCTCCTTTTCTCCTCCTATCCATGTCTCTGCATCTCTTCACCACATTTCACATAAGCAGCATCCTAAGAGGCACTCAGTAAACCTTTAATGACTTTGGAGATGCATTACCAAAGAAGTGATGTTGTGAGAAGAATGATTTCATGCTGAATTGCACTCACTTCTGGCAGGGGCTTACACTATTTCTTGAAACAGTGGGCACTCCAAAACTGCAGCTAAGAAAGACAGCAACTGCAGGGAGATTCCTGTCCCTGCTGATGATGGAAGGGTTTTCAGAATGAAGCTTATTGATCCTTGATAAGTGAACGTTACAACTGTGAATTCTCACTCCATGATATTGAAGTTTAAAACCCATTCTAAAAGATGTTATGCATAACCCACTGACTCTATTGAAAAAATTGATGAGAATTCCCCATCCCTTAGTGATATATTCCTGGAAAGGTTTTTTTTTTTTTTTTCCAGAATGTGAGCTCATTTTGAGAGAGTCACATAGTTACCTATCTCTTAGGGAAGCAGATCCATTAGGCAATAATCTTTAAGGACGGAAGATGCCAGCACTCTCACTTGCCAAAATAAATTGCTTGCTAGCATTTCTGCTTTGAAATATTCTTAGGTAGCTTTTGCTTTATAATTCAGCTGTTACCAAAAGTTGGAAGCTATATTATTGTTAATTACATTTCTTTTTAATTTTTTTATTGATTTATTTGAGAGAGAGAGAGAGAGAAAACGAGCAGGGGGAAGGAGCAGAGGCAGCGGGGGAAGCAGGACCCTGGGATCATGACCTGAGCCGAAGGCAGATGCTTAATCTACTGAGCCACCCAGGTGCCCCATGTTAATTACATTTTCTCAAAGCAAAAAGAGATGTGATTCAGGATCATAGAATTTCATGTTCCAGAGAAGCCTCAGAAATTACCTCATGCTGCTGCGATACCTGAATTCCTGCCTAGACATTCCTCCATGAGGCTTTTGTCAGGGTCCTACCATTGGCAGAATGTACTATTGCTGACTCTCACACAGCTGATCTGTGATTTTAGGCAAAATGGCCTTATTGTTGTAGATACAGACAACGTGTGTGGACATAGAGGTCAGTTTCAGTAACTTAAATGATCATAGCTTCTGTGTAAGCTATCTGATTGAGATTTAACTGGTATTTATTGAACGTTTATTGTATGGCAGGCACAGAGTTGATGCATTTCCATACAGTTACATTTAACTTTCACAACAATTTTGCAAGTTTCTAATATTGTTCCAATTTTTAAAATGTTGAAATTTAAGCACAGATGATTTAAGTGTTTTGCCTAAAATGACAAAGATGAAGTAGCAGAGAAAGGATTAGGAACTAAGTTTCCTGATTCCAATATTAATGTTATTGCCTATGCTCTCAGCATGTACCTCTCATTCATTCTGTTTTTACTTGATAGGATTTAACACATCATGCTCAGATCATGCTCAGTGATTTCTCTTCATTATCTCTATTTTCCAAACTTCTTATTAAATAATTTAATAAATACCTCAAATATGTGTGTATATATTATATATTATATGTAATATTTATATGTATATATATATGTAATCTCATATTACAAAAATTATTTTTCCCATTATTAAAACTAGGGGTCCAGCAAGTTACCAACTGCTTTTGTAAATAAAGCTTTATTGAAACACAGCCACACTCATTTATTAATTTCCTGAGGCTGCTTTTGTCCTGTAATGGTAGAGCTGAGTACTTGTAATAGAGACTTGGAGACTTTATAGCCTGCAAAGCCGAGAATATTTACCACTGGTGTTGTCCAGGGTCTTTCCACAGAGTTGAAATTCTGACCCTAAACACAGCCCCTGTATTGGTGTTGTTTCACCTGTTTGGCTTCTTTGCTTGATTGTACCAAGATGGCCCTGGATAATGATGATGTACTTTGCACATTTTAATTCAATGTGTTATCTGAAATGTTTGCTCACCTTGGTTTAAACCATGGGAAATCATTTATTTCCCATGGAAAATCATTTTCATTTGTGTATGTACATATAGGGATGCATACATGTGTACTTTAAAATGTTAATAAAACCTTTTTTGGAAAAAGACTAGGTGGAAACAAATGCTTGCATATGAAGATCTTATCTATATAAGGATATATATGTCTGTCTATCTATCTATCTATCTATCTATCTATCTATCTATCTATCTATCTATCTATCTTGACCTATGTGTTTCAGCCATTTCTCATGCTCCACCTTTTATTCCAGCCATTACTGCAATAACAAGCTTTGCAAGTTAGAGTTGATTGTCTCAGCTGAACTATATTTCTCTCTCTTAGTGTCTTACGATTTTTCTGATGTCAAAGTATGGGATATCAGGAGGAACCTAACCCCTTGAATGCACAAACTTGGAAGATCAAAGGCAATAACAACCCATGGTCAAGTCTTGACTAATGCAGTAGAAGAACTGGGTACTCCCTTTTCTGTCCCCAGGATGGACAACTCAGAGGTGCATTCCACATGAGTCTTTAAATGTTCTCAGAAATAGAGGCCCAGGTGCCTATAACGATAATAACGTTTGATGATGTACTCTTTGATTGGCTTTTTCTTCTTCCTTATTTTCCCTTTCTAGTTCCTCACTACTAATCTCTAGGATCACTTTCAAAAATAAACTAACTATATACACACACACTCAAGCACACAGGATATAGAACAATATATGCATCGATGTTGTATATAATTAGTTGAGAAGTGGTGAATGAGAAATACACTTCCAATAATTTCCCTTTACCACAATATCCTTTAATATGCATATATTTTCCCAAGGCAGTTGGATGAGCCATCTGAATCTTGTTCACAATAGCATTTTAGAAAATAACTATTAAATATCCAGAGTTGCCACTGAAAATAAAAACTATGTTTAACTCACAGTATATATAGCATTATATAGCTTAAATGTAATGTGTGTGTTGATAGAGGTGGGTGGGGGTAAGTACTCATAGGTATGCATATACACCAGAGCATTACACAAAACACATTTTTAATATTATGCATATTCTTGCATATATTAAAAGTACTATAATTTTACATTACATAGTAAGATACTTTGTTACAATATACGAAATAAAATTATTTGAAACCCAGATATATATATCTATACATATATGTAGATATATAAATAAATAGAGATATATAGATATACAGATATAGATATAAAAGTTTTTGAAACCCACATATATATTTCCCTGTTTTGTGTTTTATCCAGTATTATATGTCACATCCTATACCTATCTAGCTAGCTAGCTAGCTAGCTATCATCTATCTATCTATATAAATTTAAAATAGAAAAAAAAAATACTAATATAAAAACAGTGGTATATTTTTGACCAAGCCTATGTGACTAGATTTATTAGAATTTGATTTGTTAAAAATTTGTTAAAAATTTTTAAAAATTTTAAAAATTGTTACTGTTACTCTTCATTTTTTTAGAAAGAGAAACAAGGGCAATATAAAATATACTGTGTTATAAAGTTGCTGTTTTGTGGAAATATTAAAGTCCCTTCTAGTTGCACAGTGTCTCCTATCAGTGAAGAGTAAAATGGTATTTATCAGTCATGTGTGAATATAACTAGCATTGCCAAGTATAATAGACAACAGATTCTACCCTAAGTTTAGAGAAGACATAGACATGTTCCTCAAAATGATGTTTTTTATACTCACCTTCCATAAAATCCAATGTCATAGTATTATATCTTTACTCTGTGTAAGAATTTTCATGTCAGACCAGGAAATTACGTCTCCTGCTATAAAATCTGTCCTTGATCCACAAAAAGAGAGGCTTCTGGAGAAAATATGGTTCTCCAACATGGGTTAGTGTGATGGGGAGATTACAGAGCCTAGAGTCAGATCTCTCATAAGTCGAAGTCTGGAGTGTATGAATGTGTGTGCATCCTTCTCTGACCCTCTGTCTCAATCTCAGTGGGTTAGTTTTCTCTTGCTGCTGTAACAAATTACCACAAAGTTAGTGGTTTAAAAGAATACAAATTTATTATCTTACAGTTCTGTAAGTCAAAAGTCAGATATGGATCTCATTGGGCTAAAATCAAGGTTATCAAGAAGATTACATTCCTTCCTGGATTCCGTGACAGAATTGTCTTCCTAGACTGCTCTGTTTTCTAGAGGACACCCACATTCCTTGGTTCCTGGGTCCCTTGCTCTATATCAAAGTCACTAACATAGCATCTCTTTCACCATTCTTCCATAATAACATCTCCTTCTGACCACAGCTGGGGAAGATTCTCCACTTTTAAAAACTCATGTAATTACATCGGGCTCATTGACCCATGTAATTAGAGATCTCACCCAGAATTTTCCCATGTCATGGTCCATAATTGTAATCATGTTGAATAAGTCATTTTTGTCATGTAAAGTAACATAGTCACAGGTTCTGTAGATTAGAATATAAATATCTTTGGGGAGGGGGGCATGATTCTACCTACCTCACTCTGTGCTGAGATTTAAAATATTTGTTTCCAGTCAGCTGGGAAGATGGTGGAGTAGGAGGACTGTAGGCTTGCCTTGTCCCACAGATAAAACTAGATAACACCCATATCAGTGTAAATAACCCAGAAGATGACCTGAAGACTGGCAGAACAAACCCTACAACCAAAGACAGGGAAGAAGCCACATCACAGGAGGGAAGGGCAAAGACAAGGTCTGGGAGTGAAACAGACTGTGGCCATCTGTGGTGAGGAGGAAGCCAGTGGTGTGAAGGACAGAAAGCAGACTTTCATACAGGGGAGTCCATTAATGTGGAGGACTAATTGCTGTAATACATACCTTTGAAAATGAGAGTGACTGAGTTTCATGAGCTCTTAAAACCAGTGGGACTTAAAGCTTGGAATTTTAAAAATCAGTGGGCTTACTTCTGGGAGAGCCTGGACTGCTTCAGGAAGTAGAGCCCCCACCCTTAAAGAGACAGAATGACAAACAGCCTGTGTGGATAAAGCACAGAACCAGCAGTTTGAAAAAGGTTGAGGCACGTGTGAGGGAAAGTGATTTGCTCATCTCAGTGTGCTGACCAGAGAAACAGGGATCATGGGAAGTCACCCTTCAGGAACAAAGAACCTGGCCAGCACCATTTCCCTCCACTGACCCCACACCCAGCATAAACAATGGCCACCTTCAGGAAGCAGAACAGCACCAATACTACTTACCTAACTTGCTTGCACCAAGCCGCCCTACCCACATTTTGTGGGATCTGCCCTTCCCAGCCATACTCCTCTCAGTCCTGGCATTGCAGGCTCCTTCCCAAGAAGACCTGCATGAACTCTGCCAACACCACATCTCCTGACTTGTGCATTTTGCCAGACCTGAGTTCTGGGGGCAGCAGGGGCATGTTTTGTTTTGTAAGCAGGCCATGGCACATGTCTCTGCCCACAATAGGAAAAGAAAGCCTCTGCAGACAACTGGACTGAAGGAAAAGGAGGCCAAGACTCAACAGCAGAGTACATGCAACACACACAGCAGATACTCCCTGAAGCACCAGGCCATGGGGAACAAGGGATACTCACTGCATTGCAGGGCACTAAAGAAACTCTTTTTCATAAGGCTATTACTGTTAAGAGCAAGAGAAGGAGCTGACTTTCTTAACACACAGAAATAGACATAGAAAGTCAGACAAAATGAAGACACAGAGAAATATCTCCCAAATGAAAGAACAGGACTGAACCACAGCAAGAGACAAAAGTGAAACAAATTAACATGCCTGATAGAGAATTTAAGGTATTATTCATGAAGATACTCACTGGACTGGAGAAAAGAGTAGAGGACATAAGTGAGACCCTTAACATAGAGGTGAAAAGAACCAATCAGAGATCAAGAACACAATAAACGATATTAAAAATAAACTTGATGGAATAAATAGCAGCTTAGATGAAGCAGATGAATAAATTAATGACCTAAAAGACAGAGTAATGGAAAGTAACCAAGCTCAGCAAACAGCTGAAAGAAAATCATGCAAATTGAGCATAGTCTTAAGGAACTCAGTGACTGTGATCAAGCATAATAAGATCCACAATAAATGGATCCCAGAAGAAGAGAGAAATAAGGGGGCAGGAAATTTATATGAAGAAATAATAGCTGAAAATTTCCCTAATCTGGAGAAGAAAACAGGTATCCAGATCTAGGAGGCAGAAAGATCCCTCCCCCCACAAAATTCAACCCAAGGAGGTCCACACCAAGACATATAGTAATTAAAATTTAAAGTAGAAACAAGTAAATAAATGAATATACATATTCATTTATGAGTGTGTATATATATAATTTATATGAAAGCAACAATAGAAATAAAGACAGGTACATAGAAAAGAAACCCCATAAGTCTATCAGTGGATTTCACATCAGAAACTTTGCAGGCCAGAGGGGAGTGACATGGCATTTTCAAAGTGCTGAAATGGAAAAATCTGCAGCTAAGGATATTCTATGAAGCAAGGCTATCATTTAGAATAGGAGGAGAGATAAAGAGTATCTCAGACAAACAAAAACTAAAGGAGTTCATAACCACTAAACCAAGACTACAAAAATTATTAAAGGGGGATTCTTTGAGTGGAAAGGAAAGACCATGAGTGAGAGGATGAAGAGTGAAAGAAAAAAAGCAAAAAGCAAACAAACAAACAAAAAAACACAAGAAAAAACACACACAAAACCCCCCCACAAAAACAGTAAAAATAAATATTTCAGTAAAAATGAGTCAAGGGATTCATAAAATGAAAGGATGCAAAATATGACATCACATACCTAAAAAGTGGTGAAGGAAGAGTAAAGAATGGGTTCAAACTTAAGCAACCATCAACTTAAAACAGACTGCTATATGCAGAAAATGTTATGTACAAATCTAATAGTACCGCAAATCAAAACCAGTGATAGATATGCAAAGAATAATGAGAAAGGAATCCAAGTATATCACTAAAGAAAGCCAACAAACCATAAGATTAAAAGAAGAAAGGATGAGAGAAAATCTTTAGAAACAACCACAATGGCAAGAAGTACATATCTATCAATAATTATTTTAAATGTAAATGGACTAAATGTTCCAGTCAAAAGACAAAGGGTGACAGAGTAGATAAAAACACAAGACTCATCTACATGCTGCTGACAAGAGACTCATTTCAGGCCAAAAGACACCTGCAAATTGAAAGTGAGGGTATGGAAAAACAATTATCATGCAAAAGGATACCAAAAGAAAGCTGGAGTAGCAATTGGACAACACAGACTTTAAAAGAAAGACTATAACAAGAGACAAGGAAGGACACTATATAATACTAAAGGGGACAATCCAACAAGACGATATAACAATTTTAAGAATTTATGCACCCAGGCGCCTGGGTGGCTCAGTTGCTTAAGCGACTGCCTTCAGCTCAGGTCATGATCTCAGGGTCCTGGGATCGAGTCCCACATCGGGCTCCCTGCTCTGCGGGAAGCCTGCTTCTCCCTCTCCCACTCCCCCTGCTTGTGTTCCCTCTCTCGCTGTGTCTCTCTCTGTCAAATAAATAAATAAAACCTTTAAAAAAAAAAAAAAAGAATTTATGCACCCAACATGGGAGCACCCAAACACATAAAAGAGTTAACAACAAACATAAAAAAAAATAATCAATAGGAATGCAATAGTACTAGGGAACTTTAACACCCCATTTACAGCAATGGACAGAACCATCCAAACAGAAAATCAATAAGGAAACAGTGTCTTTGAATGACGTACTGGATCAGATGGATTTAAGAGACATATTCAGAACACTCCATCCTAAAACAGCAGAATACAAAGTCTTTTCAAATGCACATGGAACATTCTCTAGAGTAGATTATATATTAGGCCACAAAACAAGTCTCAACAAATTCCAAAAAAAAAAACTGAATCATACCAGGCATCTTTTCTGACCACAATGTTATGAAACTACAAATGAACCACAAGAAAAAATCTGGAGAAGGCACAAATACATGGAGATTAAATAACATGCTATTAAACAATGAATGGGTCAACCAAGAAATCAAAGAAGAAATAAAAAAAAATTACATGAAAACAAATGAAAAGGAAAACACAACTGTCCAAAATCTTTGGGATGCAGCAAAAATGCTTCTAAGAGGGAAGTTTATAGCAATATGGCCCTATCCCAAGAAGCAAGGAAAATCCCAAGTAAGCAACCTTACTTTACATCTAAAGGAGCTAGAAAAAGAAAACAACAGAACAAAACCCAAACTCAGGAAAAGGAAGGAAATAATAAAGAGTGGAGCAGAAATAAATTATATAGAAGCTAAAAACAAAAACAATAGATCAATGAAACTATGACCTGGTTCTTTGAAAAGATCAACAAAATTGATAAACCTCTAGCCAGACTCATTTAGAAAGAGAGGCAGACAGAAAGACAGAGACAGAGACAGAGAGAGAAACCCAAATAAACAAAATTACTGATGAAAGAGGAGAATAAAACCAACACCATAGAAATACAAACAATCATAACAGAATATTATGGAAACCTATATGCCAACAAATCAGACAACCTAGAAGAAATGGATAAATTACTAGAAACATATAACCTATCAACTGTAGCAGGAAGAAACAGAAAATTTAGAACAGACTGATCACCAACAATGAAATGGAGTCAGCAATCAAAAAACTCCCAAAGAACAAAAGTCCAGGACCAGATGGCTTCACAGGAAATTCGACCAAAAATTTAAAGAAGAGTTAATATCCACTCTTCTCTATCTATTCCAAAAAGTACAAGAGGAAGGGAAACTTCAAATTCATTCTCTGAGGCCAGTATCACATGGATACTAAAACCAGATAAACACACCACACAAAAAAAGAGAAGTAGAGACCAATATCCCTCATGAATATAGATGCTACGATCCTCAACAAAATATTAGCAAACTGAATCCAACAATATATTATATCATATACTACGATCAAGTCGGATTTATTCTTGGGCTGCAAGGGTGGTTCAATACTTACAAAATAATCAAGCAATTTAACATACCACATCAATAAGAGAAATGATAAAAACATATGCTCATTCCAAAAGATTCAAGAAAAGCATTTGATAAAGTACAACATCCATTTATGATAAAAATCCTATCTATGCAAGGTGGGTCTAGAGGGAATATATCTCAACATAATAAAGGCCTTCTGTGAAAAACCTGTAGCCAACGTCATACTCAGGGGTGAATAACTCAAAGTTGTTCCTGTAATGTTAGAACAAGACAAGGTTGACCACTCTCACCACTTTTACTCAACATAGTAATGCAAGTCCTAGCCACACCAATAACACAAGAAAAAGAAATAAAAGGAATCCAAATTGGTAAGGAAGAAATAAAACTCTCTTTTATGCAGATGACATGATACTATATATAGGAAAACCTGAAGACTCCACCAAAAAACTACTAGAACTGATAAATGAATTCAGTAAAGTCACAGGATACAAAATCAATGCACAGAACTCTGTTGCATTTTTATACACTAGTAAAGAAGCCACAGAAAATTAAATTAATAAAACAGTTTCATTTATAATTGCACCAAAAACAATAAACTATCTAGGAATAACTTAACCAAAGTGGTGAGAGACATGTACTCTGAAAACTATAAAACACTGATGAAAGAAATTCAATACAACACAAAGAAATGGAAAGACATTCCATGGTATGGGTTGGAAGAACAAATACTGTTAAAATGTCTATACTACCCAAAGCAGGCAATAATCGCTCTGACATTAGATGTAGCAATATTTTTCTAGATATGTCTCCTGAGGCAAAAATATGTCCTGAGGACATAAAAGCAAAAATAAACTACTGGGACTATACCAAAATGAAAAGCTTCTGCACAATGAAGAAAACAGTCAACAAAACAAAAGGCAACCTAGTGAATGGGAGAAGACCTTTGCAAATGACATATCCAATAAAGGGTTAGTACACAATGTATATAAAAACTTATACAACTCAACATTCCCAAAACAAATAATCCAATTAAAAAATGGGCAGAAGACATGAATAAACATTTCTCCAGAGAAGACATGCAGATGACCAACAGACACATGAAAAGATGCTCAACATCACTCATCATCAGGGAAATGCAAACCAAAACTACAATGAGATATCACCTCACACTGGTCAGAGTGGCTAAAATCAAAAACACAAGAAACAATAAGTACTGGCAAGGGCTGGAGAAAAAGGAACCTTGTATACTGTTGGTAGGAATGTAAATAGGTGCAGCCACTCTGGAAACCAGCATGGAGGTTCCTTAAAAAATTAAAAATAGAACTATTCTATGATCTAGTAATTGTACTACTGGGTATTTACCCAAAGAATATAAGAACACTAATCCAAAGGGATACATGCATCCCTATGTTTACGGCAGCATTATTTATAATAGCCAAACCATGGAAGCAGGCCAAGTGTACATTGATTGATGAATGAATAAAGAAGTGGTATATACACACACACACGCACACACATGCACACACACAATGTATTATTATTCAGCCGTAAAAAAAGAAATCTTGCCATTTGGAACAACATGGATGGAGCTTGAGAGTATAATGCTAAGCAAAATAAGTCAGAAAAACACAAATACCATCTGATCTCACTCATTTGTCGAATTTAAGAAACAAAACAAAGAACCAAAGGAAAACAAGAGACAAAGATAGAGACAAATCAAGAAACAGACTTTTAGCTATAAAGAACAAACTGATGGTTACCAGAGAGGAAATGGGTGATGGGATGGGGGAAATAGGGAATGTGGATTAAACAGTATACTTAAGGGGCACCTGGGTGATTCAGTCAGTTAAGCATCTGCCTTCAGCTCAGGTCATGATCCTGGAGTCGTGGGATCGAGCCCCATGTCGGGCTCCCTGCTCAGTGGGGGTCTCCTTCTCCCTCTGTCTCTTACTCGTGCTCTCTCTCTAATATAAATAAATAAATCTTAAAAAAAAAAAAACAGTATACTTAATAATGATGAAAATAAATAATAGGAAAAAAAAAGATCAAAGACCTAATGCATGAAAAACTAAAAACCAACTATGTGCTCTACAGTAAGTAATGCCTTATTGAAATACAATGCCAGTAATAAAGGCTGATTGTTACTTCATGCATAAAATAAAATAAATAAAATACTTGTTTCATAGAACTACAAGATTGATTCAATAAGATGACATGAGTAAAACTAACTAACTAACTAACTAAATAAATAAATATTCAATATTTGGCTATTATCACACATGCTTGTTTATTTACTTTTGTCACTGAATATGTGTCATGACTTTTGTTCTGTCAAAAACCCAAATCATAAGACACAGTAAAATGGTTGTGATTTTAAGCTGTCAAATTTCAAAGTAATTTATTCTGTGCAATTGATAACTATTTAAGAGTGAAGGTAAGGATGATCTTGAATTCTTAAGAAGATGAAAGATGGTGGAGTGTAAGGCAGTATTTCAGTCTATGATTCAAGTTATATGGAGATTGGGAGTAAAAAGACCATGCATTATCAACATAGAAAGATTGAGTCCTCCCTAAGTTTTAAATTTAGTTTTGAGGAATGCTGACTCTTTGAGATTTCAATATAGCAAGGGCATATATGTGCTAGGTGATCTTTGTTTATTTATTATGTAGGAGGATAGTAGCCCAGAAGGAAGGAAGGAAGGAAGGGAAAGAGTGGGGATGGAAGGAGGAAATAAGGAAGCAAGCAAGCAGAAAAGCAAGCAAGCAAGAAAGGGGAAGGGGGCAGGAAAGGAGGAGGGAAGGAAAGTCAGATAGATGTTTAGGTTGAGAAGCAAATAAGTATGTAGGTTAAATGAACCAGGATCTAAATAATCAGCTTCCTACTGGCTGAAAGGGCCAGTTCTTGGAATCTGTCTTCTAGTAGATATACCTTACTTCTTAAACCATCAAGATGCACAGAATGTCATTCAAACTTTATAGAAAGTGTGGTGCCTCTCAAGGACTGCATGGGTGCTTTCTGGTAAATTACTTTTGTGTATTTAACTGTTTTCTAATGTTAATGCTAACTTATCTCACAGTACATTATAGAACATGGTTTGGAAACACCACCACTAACTATATTCAAAACTCTCTCAATTGCAGCACATACTGGTCCTTTTTCATCAGAGTCCTTCATTACATTTACATTTTCTTCCTTATAATGAACTCATATGCTGTCATTGAGTTAGTTTAGCATGGAGTGCTGGCTCATGAGCTCGTTTTGCCTGGATCCAAATCCTGTTTCTGCCTTTTAGCAGCATTGAGACACTGACAAAGTCACTTTACCCCTCTTGGCCTCTATTTTTTATCTTAATGCACTAAAAATGGCACTGATCATTTAGTTTATTATAAGGAATCAAAGAGTTCATGCACAGGAAGCAATTAGAAGAGTACGAGGCATGTAGCATGAACTCAAAACATATTCAATATCATCAGACTCAATTTCAATGCTTCTTTGAGGACTTCTTAGAATACTCAAGTCAGCTTCATTTCCTCATCATATCTCTTACCACAGCACATTTTGAAACATCTGTCACCTTGCAATATCACTGTCTGTCTTTCTGACTAGAGACTAAATCCTTGAAATGAAGACTAACTTAGTTATTGCTGTATTCTTGGTGGCTTACAAAGTTCAGACACAGATTCGTACTCACAAAACAGAATCCAAATAAATAAATAAATTATTCAATACATTTGTCAACATATTTTAGATGATTAAGATTAAGCGGGGATTTTTTAAAATTTTTTCAACTAAAACTCCCCCCCCCGTATATAAATATATATATAACATATATAAATATATATATATACATATATTTATTACATATGTAAAGGTTAATATAAAGGCAGAAAGTATTAGTTGAAAAAATGGAGGAGCTGAAATCATACAGAGCAGGATTAAAATAAAAAACAGTCTTTGGCACCAAGCACTTGCCGTTTGACCTTCAGGAAGTAACAACAAACTAGAGCCTCTTTTATCTACCTACATTGCATTGACATGAAAATTCATATAAAATGTATAAAGAACCTGCCGCCTTGAAGACACCTAATAGCTAATAGCTATTGTGTTGGCATTGCCAAAGGTTATAGGCTTGGCTATTCATAGAGCACAATACGGATTCTTAGGAATAAACAATTCTGCCTAGACACAGCCACATTATTATTGTTTTTAAAACAAAAGTAGTGAAGTAATTTAGTACCTTCCAGATCAGCTCAACTTTCATATATTGTTACTTGGGGCCAGAGAAAGTATCAGTGGGAAAGCAACTGGTAGAAATAGATAGGGCTATTTGCTTTTTAACTGTCTCTGGGCCTGTGATGAAAGTTCTACAGGCAGATTTCCCAAAGCTCATGAGAGGATAACTGCTCTGCTGGAGCCTTTTACCTGTACACTAAAATAGACAGAGTAGCTTCCTTTATATAAGAAGACTTAAGTTTGTCCATTTACTCCAAGAGATCAGTAAATCCCAGTTTCTGATTTTATTCTAAGTATTCATTTGCCACTATCATAAAATCAAATGAAAAAGTTTTATCCTCAAAGAAGAAATCATCATCATAACAGGTGTTATGTGTGCGGTGCCAACAAAGCCATGTTAAGTGTTTATGTGTATTATTTTATTTAATCCAAGCAAAGACCTTATGACTAAGATTCTATTATTATTAGCGTCATTTTATAGAAGAGGCTGCTGAAATTTGGAATAGCAGATTAATAGTCACAGAAAATAAGGGGTAGAAATGAGATTTAAGCTCAGCTTTCTATTACTCCATGACGTGGTTCTTTCCTTGAATTACACTGTCTTTCAAAAACATGAATTAATTAATGGTCACATGTTAGCGGGAAAGAGCTAGACTAGACATTGAGCTATGTCAGCTAAAAGGCCTTACTTTAATCATACAGTGAAGGAACATGTGATCAGAGGATGGCAGGAACAAAAGTCCACAGGAAGACTTTTATCTCAGCGCAATTCTTGAGGCTAAAAATACAGTGTTGTGTTTGGAATACAGGTATCATTGCCCCACCTCTACCAATTCTTAGCTGTTTAAGTTTAAGGTAATCACTGATCTTCATAAACTTTTCTCCCCAGAAATTGACCTTGTAACAGACTTGTGCACAAGTATTTTACTTAGGAAGCAATTCTAGAAGATAGTAGGGAAATGGGGTGGGGGGGAGGTACATAGGGGAAAAAAGGAAGTCAATACAGAGTTTAATGATGAAAAAGACAGGAATATGGGCAAAAAAAAAAAAAAAGGTTCAGTCCCACTTGATATCTCTGGGAGCCTGCAAAAAACATGTTTCAGAGTCATGCATCTTGGAAAAAGAGTGAGGAAGTTGGGACCTTTATCTATCAACTCCTGTCCATCTTTGGACAAGGACTGCACTATAGGCATTAGCACCTGTTGTTTCTGGTCTGTCTTGTGGAGGTAATCCTGCTCCAATTGCCAGAGAGAATCATCAGTTGAAACATCACAGGTTTGGAAGTAGAAAACCATCAATGCATACAGAAATGATGAGTGCTGAAGACATGTGGATGGGGCATTGACAGCATGTGCTATACTCACAGAGCCTCAAGGCTCTTACGCAGAAAATAAGGATAATAACCCTTACTCTGTGTAACTTAGTTGTTACTAAAATATAAATAACGTGAATACAAAAATGAAGAAAAATCTTAAAGTAAATGCTATATATTTTTGGTGAAATCATTAGTCTTATTGTTATAGCAAATCTTACCAAACTACCTTAAGTACTTCCTATTCAGGATGACAAAACCTAGCATTTCTCATTCCATCTTTGTTAAGCTAATAAGAGATATGTTATTATCATCTTGTTTTTCAAGCCATATACATTTGGGCTTTTCAGTTGAAAAGGTTTCTTTTTTTTAATTTATTTTTTATTTTTCTTTTTCTTAGGGGATGGTCAGAAAATCATTTGTAATTCATCCTGGGGGAAGAATACCTCATTCATCTTTGTGTATGCTCAGTATCAACTACATATTGGAGGTGATTCATGAATATTTCATAGATAAATGAATGGAATTTATAAAGCCTTAGATGGTAGGCTAAAGACCTTGGAAGTATATTCTTCCTTTTTTTAAGATTTTATTCATTTATTTGAGAGAGAGAGCACACAAGCGAGAGAGCACAAGGAGGGGGAGCGGCAGGGGAAAAGGGAGAAGCAGGCTCTCCATTGAGCAGGAACCTGATGTGGGGCTTGATCCCAGGACCCTGAGATCATGACCTGAGCTGAAGGCAGACCCCCTTAACTGACAGAGCCACCCAGGGGCCCTGGAAGTATATTCTTCTAAACTCATTATTTTTAAAAATTTCAATTATCCTTTTTCATTTTGTTCTCTCATTTGGAGTTTTTAAAAAGAATATATTTTTTTAAATGCCTCTTCTCATACCTGATTCATTACTTCAAAAAACCATGTTTCAGGGTGCCTGGGTGGCTCGGTGGGTTAAGCGTCCGATTCTTTTTTTTTAAAGATTTTATTTATTTATTTGACAGAGAAAGACACAGCGAGAGAGGGAACACAAGCAGGGGGAGTGGGAGAGGGAGAAGCAGACTCCCCGCCGAGCAGGCAGCCCGATGCAGGACTCGATCCAGGGACTCCAGGATCATGACCTGAGCCGAAGGCAGCCGTCCAACCAACTGAGCCACCCAGGCGCCCCTAAGTGTCTGATTCTTGATTTCGGCTCAGGTCATGATCTCCATGCTTAGTGTAGAGCCTGTTTAAGATTCTTTCTCTCCTTCTCCCTCTGTCCCTCCCTCTCCCTCACCTTGCACTGTCTCTCTCTTAAAAAAAAAAAAAAAAAGAAAAGAAAGCAAGCCCCTTCTCTGGAACACAGGAAAGCTTGGCATCATTTGTTTATCTGACAGATATTGTTGATTGACGTTTGGTCATTTACTACTTAAAATATTTAATATTTTTACAGATTTTATTTATTTATTTGCCAGAGAGAGAAAGCACAAGCAGGGGGAGCGGCAGGCAGAGGGAGAAGCAGGCTCCCCGCCGAGCAAGGAGACAGACACAGGGTCGATCCCATGACCTGAGCTGAAGGCAGCCACTTAACTGACTGAGCCACCCAGGTGTCCCTACTTAAAATATTTAAAAAATTATTTTTCCCTCTCTGGGATTCACATAAATTTTGTTCACTTAATTGATGCATGTATCTCAGTAAGCCTACCGTCGTTATATGGGCCAAACATATTTAAATGATATCATAGCATTTGGGGGGTGCCAGCCAGCCATTTTCAAATGTATAAATTGGGGTGTCAAACAACAAAATATTTGTGTTGGCATGGGTGGGGGCTAGCAACAGCATGGTGTTTTTGAGGAATTTAGAATTTCACAAATAAGATTAAAAAAAGATAGAGAGTAAACTCAAAGAGCAAGCATAAAGTGCCTTGAAAAATATGTAAACAGATTGTGATGCATACAATTTAAAAGATTTTCACACGGGGACAACACAGCTAAAATTATGCTATAAAATATATATGTCAGGTAGTGCCAGATCCAGGCTAGCACTTCCACCATGAGACCTGTAGAACTGAGCAAGATATATGAGGTGACATTTTTCAGGCTCAGGCAGTTGGCAAGGCAACCACGTTGTGTCTGAGAAAAGGAGAGCTCACAAGGTGAGTCCCATTGCCCAGATATCTCTCTAGAGAAAATTTCTCATCAGACAAGGATGAAGTCTGAGCAGAGCACAGCTGTCTGTGGAAGGAAGTGGAAATTTCAGATAAGGGCAGCTGAGTCTGAGAGGTGAAGCATCAGAGAAGTGCCTCAGAAGTTCATGCGGGACGTCCTGCACACTTGTAGCTGAGGGCTAGATTGAACATGTGCAGGGTAGGACCACTTGAGGTTGATCAGAGAGCAGCTGCTATGAGGTTGAAAGCAGGAGGGGATGGAAGTGAAAGTGCACAGAGAAGGGTGGTGTCTGAGGACTTAGAATTCCAGCCCCACCATAGTGGAGAGATTTCTTTATTATCTTATTCTCAACCCTGAACTATTTAAGATACAATAAAGGCTGTACCGTGGGAGCAAAGACCACACACAGAAAGAGAAACCCACACAAGTACAAAATGATTAGTTCATAACTGACTGTATCATCCTGCTCCTAGATATTTCTCCTAAAAGAAAAAAAAAACACACACATCCACTCAAATATTTGTATACAAATGTTTATAGAAGATGTATTAGTAATGGTTCCAAAGTGGAAAGAACCCAATCATCTATCACCAGGTGCATGGATAAGCAAATTATGGTATTTCATACAATGAAATAGTACTTGTTCAGAAAAAAAAAAGGGAAGAACTACTGAAACAGACAAAATGGGCAAATCTCAAAAACATCATGCAGAGTAAAGCAAGAAGCAAAACACAAGAATAAACACTATGTGATCTATTTATATGGAACTCCAGAGAAGATCAAATAACATGCCGGGACAAAAAGAAAATCATTGATTTACTAGTTCTATTTTGTTTATTTTTTAGAGTGTGAGTGTGTTGAATGCACAGTCTCAGAATTAATTTCCATGATTAAAGAAATGTTATATATCTTGATTGAGGCAGTGAAAACATGGGTGCTATGGAAAGAAGTGTGTCCACTCAAAATTCATATGCTGAGAGAGGGGAAAGATGGCAGAGGAGTAGGGGACCCTATTTCAACTGGTCCACGGAATTGAGCTGGATATCTACCAGACCACTCTGAACACCCATGAAACCAGCCTGAGATGTAAGAAGATCTGGATCTCTACAAACAGAATATCGCAGGCAGTTGGTTTTGAGGTACTAAGCGGAGAGCCATGATTCTGCGGGCAGATATCAGAGGATAAATTGAGGCGGGAGGGTGCCTGGATATGGGGATCCTACACCGCCGGTGAGTGACAGCCTCACGCACTGCGGACGGTGCACAGACTTGCAGACCGGTAGCGTCGGGAAAGGACTTTAGGGCAGCCCCCGGGGTGGAAAACCAGACCGGCGGGGTTGCGCGCACGCGAACCGCAGGCCCCCCGGACAGAAACCAGAGCAACGGTGGTGCACACACGAACTGCAGCCTCCGAGATGTAAACCCAGTGCGCAGGGGTCACACCGGTGAACTGCAACCCCCGGGGGTGGAAACCCCAAGCAGAGGAGTCCCGCGCACGAATTGGGAGCGGCTGGCGGTTTTAGAAGCACAAACGGCAGAGACGTGCCCCAACTGGGAGGCAGGACTGGGAGCGCTGCAGAGGGGTGCACAACGCAGGATGCTGCAGTTTATAGCAGCACGGACAGAAACGGAGACAGTGTGGCCTGAAAAACAGACTGAGGTATCTCTGCTCACTGAAAAACAGACTGAGGTCTCTCTGCTCTGAGGCAGAGGGTTGGAAACGGTCTCTTCTGCTCTGACTCGCGGAAGAGACGCGGAAAGCCGCCAGGGAAAGGCACCAGAGAACAAAAGCCCCAAAGACTGATTCCCACTGAGCCCATCCCCCGCCACAGGGGCACAGGGCAACTCCGCCCAAACAGGGTTGCCTGAGTAACAGCGCGGCAGGCCCCTCCCGCAGAAGACAGGCTGGGAAAACAAGAGGCCAGCAACCCTAAGGTCCCAAAAAAACAGGTGCATCTTGCTTGGGTTCTGGTCAATAATTTGGACTCTATACATTCCCTCAAACACCCATCAACAGAATGACTAGGAGGAGCAGCCCCCAAAACAGAAAAGACTCAGAGATTATGACTTCTGCTGCAGATTTACAAATGGATGCAGATATAACCAAGATGTCGGAGATGGAATTCAGGCTAGCAATTGTGAAGACAATGGCTAGAATGGAGAAATCAATTAATGGCAACATAGAGTCTCTAAGGGCAGAAATAAAAGGTGAATTGGCAGAACTTAAAAATGCTATCAATGAGATCCAATCCAATCTAGATAATCTAACAGCTAGGGTAACTGAGACAGAAGAGAGAATAAGCGATCTGGAAGACAGTATAATAGATAAAAAGGGAAAAGAGGACGCCAGGGAAAAACAACTCAGAATACATGAAAATAGAATCAGAGAAATAAGTGACACCATGAGGCGTCCCAATGTCAGAATCATTGGAATCCCGGAGGGAGTGGAGAGAGAGAGAGGGTTAGAAGATGTATTTGGGCAAATCGTAGCTGAGAACTTCCCTAATCTGGGGAATGAAACAAACATTCGAGTCCTAGAGGCAGAGAGGACCCCTCCTAAGATCAAGGAAAACAGGCCAACACCCCGGTAAGTAATAGTAAAACTTGCAAATCTTAGAACCAAGGAAACCATCTTAAGGGCAGTTAGGGGGAAGAGATTCTTTAAGTACAGAGGGAGGAATATCAGAATAATGTCAGACCTATCCACAGAGACCTGGCAAGCCAGAAAGGCTGGCAAGACATATTCAGGGTACTAAATGAGAAAAACATGCAGCCAAGAATACTTTATCCAGCAACGCTTTCATTTAGAATGGATGGAGAGATGCAGAGCTTCCACGATCGGCAGAAGTTGAAAGAATACGTGACCACTAAGCCAGCCCTGCAAGAAATATTAAGGGGGGTTCTATAAAAGGAGAAAGACCCCAAGAGTGATCTACAACAGAAATTTACAGGGACAATCTATAAAAACAACGTCTTCACAGGCAACATGATGACAATTAATTCATATCTTTCAATAATCACTCTCAACGTGAATGGCCTAAACGCTCCCATAAAATGGTGTAGGGTTGCAGATTGGATAAAAAGACAGGACCCATCCATATGCTGTCTACAAGAGACTCATTTTGAACCTAAAGATACATCCAGACTGAAAGTGAAGGGATGGAGATCTATCTTCCATGCCAGTGGACCTCAAAAGAAAGCTGGGGTTGCAATTCTTATATCAGACAAATTAGATTTTAAACTAAAGTCTGTAATAAGAGACACAGAAGGACACTATATCATTCTTTTTTTTTTTTGAACTTTTATTTTTTTTATTAATTTTTATTCTTATGTTAATCCCCATACATTACACCTTTAGTTTTAGATGTAGTGTTCCATGATTCATTGTTTGTGCATAACACCCAGTGCTCCATGCAGAATGTGCCCTCCTCAATACCCACCACCAGGCTTATCCATCCTCCCACCCCCCTCCCCTCTAGAACCCTCAGTTTGTTTTTCAGAGTCCATCGTCTCTCGTGCTTCATCTACCCCTCCGATTTCCCCCGCTTCATTCTTCCCCTCCTGCTACCTTCTTCTTCTTCTTTTTTTTTTTTCTTAACATATATTGCATTATTTGTTTCAGAGGTACAGATCTGAGATTCAACAGTCTTACACAATTCACAGCACTCACCATAGCACATATCCTCCCCAATGTCTCTCACCCAGCCACCCCATCCCTCCCACCCCACCCCCCACTCCAGCAACCCTCAGTTTGTTTTCTGCGATTAAGAATTCCTCATATCAGTGAGATCATATGATACCTGTCTTTCTCTGTTTGACTTATTTCACTCAACATAATACCCTCCAGTTCCATCCACGTCGTTGCAAATGGCAAGATCTCATTCCTTTTGATGGCTGCATAATATTCCATTGTATATATATACCACCTCTTCTTTATCCATTCATCTGTCAATGGACATCTTGGCTCTTTCCACAGTTTAGCTATTGTGGACATTGCTGCTATAAACATCGGGGTGCACGTACCCTTTCGGATCCCTACTTTTGTATCTTTGGGGTAAATACCCAGTAGTGCAATTGCTGGATCATAGGGTAGCTCTATTTTCAACTTTTTGAGGAACCTCCATACTGTTTTCCAGAGTGGCTGCACCAGCTTGCATTCCCACCAACAGTGTAGGAGGGTTCCCCTTTCTCCGCATCCCCGCCAACATCTGTCGTTTCCTGACTTGTTAATTTTAGCCATTCTGACTGCTGTGAGGTGGTATCTCATTGAGGTTTTGATTGGGATTTCCCTGATGCTGAGCGATATTGAGCACTTTTTCATGTGTCTGTTGGCCATTTGGATGTCTTCTTTGGAAAAATGTCTGTTCATGTCTTCTGCCCATTTCTTGATTGGATTCTTTGTTCTTTGGGTGTTGAGTTTGATGAGTTCTTTATAGATTTTGGATACTAGCCCTTTATCTGATAAGTCATTTGCAAATATCTTCTCCCATTCTGTCGGTTGTCTTTTGGTTTTGTTGACTGTTTCCTTTGCTTTGCAAAAGCTTTTTATCTTGATGAAGTCCCAATAGTTCATTTTTGCCCTTGCTACCCTTGCCTATGGCGATGTTTCTAGGAAGAAGTTGCTGCGGCTGAGGTCAAAGAGGTTGCTGCCTGTGTTCTTCTTTAGGATGTTGATGGACTCCTGTCTCACATTGAGGTCTTTCAACCAATTGGAGTCTATTTTTGTGTGTGGTGTAAGGAAATGGTCCAGTTTCATTCTTCTGCATGTGGCTATCCAATTTTCCCAACACCATTTGTTGAAGAGACTGTCTTTTTTCCATTGGACATTCTTTCCTGCTTTGTCAAAGATGAGTTGACCATAGAGTTGAGGGTCCATTTCTGGGCTCTCTATTCTGTTCCATTGATCTATGTGTCTGTTTTTGTGCCAGTACCATACTGTCTTGAGGATGACAGCTTTGTAATACAGCTGGAAGTCCGGAATTGTGATGCCACCAGCTTTGCTTTTCTTTTTCAACATTCCTCTAGCTATTCGGGGTCTTTTCTGGTTCCATACAAATTTTAGGATTATTTGTTCCATTTCTTTGAAAAAAGTGGATGGTATTTTGATGGGGATTGCATTGAATGTGCAGATTGCTCTAGGTAGCATTGACATCTTCACAATATTTGTTCTTCCACTCTATGAGCATAGAACATTTTTCCATTTCTTTGTGTCTTCCTCAATTTCTTTCATGAGTATTTTATAGTTTTCTGAGTACAGATCCTTTGTCTCTTTGGTTAGATTTATGCCTAGGTATCTTATGGTTTTGGGTGCAATTGGAAATGGGATCGACTCCTTAATTTCTCTTTCTTCTGTCTTGTTGTTGGGGTAGAGGAATGCCACTGATTTCTGTGCATTGATTTTATATCCTGCCACTTTACTGAATTCCTGTATGAGTTCTAGCAGTTTTGGGGTGGAGTCTTTGGGGTTTTCCACATAAAGTATCATATCATATGCAAAGAGTGAGAGTTTGACTTCTTCTTTGCCGATTTGGATGCCTTTGATTTCTTTTGCTGTCTGATTGCTGTGGCTAGGACTTCCAATACTATGTTGAATAGCAGTGGTGATAGTGGACATCCCTGCCGCATTCCTGACCTTAGGGGGAAAGCTCTCAGTTTTTCCCCATTGAGAATGATATTCGCTGTAGGTTTTTCATAGATGGCTTTTATGATATTGAGGTACGTACCCTCTATGCCTATACTCTGAAGAGTTTTGATCAAGAAAGGATGCTGTACTTTGTCAAAAGCTTTTTCTGCATCTATTGAAAGGATTATATGATTCTTGTTCTTTCTTTTGTTAATGAATTGTATCACATTGTTTGGTTTGCGGATGTTGAACCAACCTTGCAGCCCAGGGATAAATCCCACTTGGTCATGGTGAATAATCCTTTTAATGTACTGTTGGATCCTACTGGCTAGTATTTTGGTGAGAATTTTTGCATCCATGTTCATCAGGGATATTGGTCTGTAATTCTCCTTTTTGATGGGGTCTTTGTCTGGTTTTGGGATCAAGGTAATGCTGGCCTCATAAAATGAGTTTGGAAGTTTTCCTTCCATTTCTGTTTTTTGGAAGAGTTTCAGAAAAATAGGTATTGATTCTCCTTGAAATGTTTGGTAGAATCCCCCTGGGAAGCCATCTGGCCCTGGGCTTTTGTTTTTTGGGAGATTTTTGATGCCTGCTTCAATTTCCTTAGTGGTTATAGGTCTGTTCAGGTTTTCTATTTCATCCTGGTTCAGTTTTGGTAGTTGATACATCTCTAGGAATGCATCCATTTCTTCCAGGTTATCTAATTTGCTGGCATAGAGTTGCTCATAATATGTTCTTATAATTGTTTGTATTTCTTTGGTGTTGGTTGTGATCTCTCCTCTTTCATTCATGATTTTGTTGATTTGGGTCATTTCTCTTCTCTTTTTGATAAGTCTGGCCGGAGGTTTATCAATATCGTTCATTCTTTCAAAGAACCAGCTCCTAGTTTCGTTGATCTGTTCTACTGTTCTTTTAGTTTCTATTTCATTGATTTTTCCTCTGATCTTTATGATTTCTCTTCTCCTGCTGGGTTTAGGCTTTATTTGCTGTTCTTTCTCCAGCTCCTTTAGGTGTAGGGTTAGGTTGTGTACTTGAGACCTTTCTTGTTTCTTGAGAAAGGCTTGTATTGCTATATACTTTCCTCTTAGGACTGCCTTTGCTGCACCCCATAGATTTTGAATAGTTGTGTTTTCATTTTCATTGGTTTCCATGTATTTTTTTAATTCTTCTTTAATTTCCTGGTTGACCCATTCATTCTTCAGTAGGATGCTCTTTAGCCTCCATGTATTTGAGTCCTTTCCGACTTTCCTCTTGTGATTGAGTTCTAGTTTCAAAGCAGTGTGGTCTGAAAATAGGCAGGGAATGATCCCAATCTTTTGGTACCGGTTGAGACCTGATTTATGACCTAGGATGTGATCGATTCTGGAGAATGTTCCATGGGCACTAGTGAAGAATGTGTATTCCGTTGCTTTGGGGTGGAATGTTGTGAATATGTCTGTGAAGTCCATTTGGTCCAGTGTGTCATTTAAAGTCTTAATTTCCTTGTTGATCTTTTGCTTAGACGATATGTCCGTTTCAGTGAGGGGGGTGTTAAAGTCCCCCACTATTATTGTATTGTCGTCGATATGTTTCTTTGCTTTTGTTATTAATTGCCTTATATAATTGGCAGCTCCCATGTTAGGGGCATAGATATTTACAATTGTTAGATCTTCTTGTTGGATAGACCCTTTAAGTAGGACATAATGTCCTTCCTCATCTCTTATTACAGTCTTTGGTTTAAAATCTAATTTGTCTGATATAAGGATTGCCACCCCAGCTTTCTTTTGGTGTCCATTAGCATGGTAAATGGTTTTCCACCCCCTCACTTTCAATCTGGGGGTGTCTTTGGGTCTAAAATGAGTCTCTTGCAGACAGCATATCAATGGGTCTTGTTTTTTAATCCAGTCTGATAGCCTGTGTCTTTTGATTGGGGCATTTAGCCCATTTACATTCAGGGTAACTATTGAAAGGTAGGAATTTAGTGCCATTGTATTACCTGTAATGTGACTGTTACCATATATTGTCTGTGTTCCTTTCTGGTCTATGTTGCTTTTAGGGTCTCTCTTTGCTTAGAGGACCCCTTTCAAGATTTCTTGTAGGGCTGGTTTTGTGTTTGCAAATTCCTTTAGTTTTTGTTTGTCCTGGAAGCTTTGTATCTCTCCTTCAATTTTCAATGACAGCCTAGCTGGATATAGCATTCTTGGCTGCATATTTTTCTCATTTAGTGCTCTGAATATATCCTGCCAGTCCTTTCTGGCCTGACAGGTCTCTGTGGATAGGTCTGTTGCCAATCTAATGTTTCTACCATTGTAGGTTACATATCTCTTCTCCCGAGCTGCTTTCAGGATTTTCTCTTTGTCTATGAGACTCGTAAGTTTTACTCTCAGATGTCGGGGTGTTGACCTATTTTTATTGATTTTGAGAGGGGTTCTCTGTGCTTCCTGGATTTTCGTGCCTGTTTCCTTCCCCAAATTAGGGAAGTTCTCTGCTATAATTTGCTCCATTATACCTTCTGCCCCTCTCTCTCTTTCTTCTTCTTCTGGGATCCCAATTATTCTAATGTTGTTTCGTCTTATGGTATCGCTTATCTCTCGAATTCTGCCCTCGTGATCCAGTAGTTGTTTATCTCTCTTTTTCTCAGCTTCTTTATTTTCCATCATTTCATCTTCTATATTACTGATTCTATCTTCTGTCTCATTTATCCTAGCAGTTAGCGTCCCCATTTTTGATTGCACCTCATTAATAGCCTTTTTGATTTCGACTTGGTTAGATTTTCGTTTTTACTTCTCCAGAAAGGTTTCTCTAATAACTTCCATGCTTTTTTCAAGCCCAGCTAGTATCTTTAAAGTGATGATTCTGAACTCTAGATCTGACATCGTACTAATGTCTGTATTGAGTAGGTCCCTGGCAGTCGGTCCTACCTCTTGTTCTTTTTGTTGAGGTGATTTTTTCTGTCTTGCCATTTTGTGCAGAGGACAATAGATTAATGAGAGAACAAAATGCTAGCAGAGGAACAACATCCCCAGAAAATATACTCTAAACAAATCAGAAAAGACTTGAAGCAGGGAAAAAGAAACAGAAAGAGAAAAAAAGAAAAAGATAAAGATAAAAACAAACAAACAGAAACAAAACAAAACAACAACAACAAGAACAAAAAACCAGAATGTGATCAAATATGATCAGGCTGGTATATAGATCAGTGCCACACACTAGATTTGGGGTGTATTTTGGTCTTTTAGAAGAAAGTGCCTCCCAAAATTTTAAAGAAAGAAAAACATATATGTACAAAAATTAGGGTTGATATGATGAAGGGATGGAATATAACTGTAAAGATGGAAATTATAAAAAATTTAATAAAAGGAATTGATAAGAAGTTGTTTGAAAAAAGAAAGAAGAGGATTTAAAAAAAGAGAAAAAAGATAAAAAAGGGAGAGAATGTGATCAGGCAGGGGAGTAGAAAAAAACATATACTAGAGATTTAGGGCATATTTTAATCTGTTAGAAGAAACCATCTCAAAATTTTAAAGAGAGAACAACTTATATATATATGCCAAAAATACAGGTAACTACTATGAAGGGATAGAATATGACTCTAAAAATGAAAACTTAAAATGTTTTTTAAAAAAAGGGATTGATAAGATGTTGGTTGAAAAATGGAAAAAGAAAAATTCAAAAAGAAAAAAACACAGTTAAAAATAATTAACTTTGAAAGACTAAAGAATCATGGTAAAAAAGCCATGAATTCTACGTGCAGTATTCCCCTAGCGCTGGAGTTCTGCCGTTCTCATTGATCGGTAAACTTGGTCTTGGCTGGCTATTCTTGCTGATCTTCTGGGGAGGGGCCTGTTGCCGGGGTTTCCAAATGTCTCTGCCGGAGGCAGAATTGCCCCGCCCTTGCCCCCTCCCGGCTAAGTAATCTGCTCGGGTTTGCTCTCGGGAGCTTTTGTTCCCTGCGAGCTTTCCGTACAGCTTTGGAGGCGGACAGTGAAAATGGCGGCCTCCCATTCTCCGCCCCGGAGGAGCCAAGAACTCGGGGCTCCGCTCCTCAGTGAGCCCCCAAAGAAAAGCCGTCAGTCACTCCCGTCTCCCCAGTCTCCGGGCCACATTCCGTGCTCACCCGGCCTGTGACCGCGCGTTTCTATCTCTGGCACCCGACCTGGTCTGGAGTCTCCAAACCCAGCAGATCCCTGTGGTGCACTCCCGCGTGGCTCCTCCCGGGGGAGGAAGGTGAGTCTCCCCGGATCTGCCGCTTGTTGGGTCCCTGCTGGAGGAGCAAGGGCCTGACTGTGCCGTGGATCATGGTTTATGGCAACTCCGAGCTGAGAGCCCGCACCTGGACTCCGCCTCTGCAGCCAGCTTCCCTGCTCTGATACCTGAGAGCTCTGCCACACTCAGGCACCCCTGGTCTTTCTGTGACCCTGAGGGTCCCGAGACCACACTGTCCTGGAGAGTTCCATCCCCCGCTTAGCCACCAGAGTGACGTCCCTCGGTGGAGCAGACTTTTAAAAGTTCCGATTTTGTGCTCCGCAGCTCTATCACTTGCCAGAAGCGGCCGACGGAGGCCCCTCCCCCGCCGTCTATCCTCCCGAATATCGCCTCAGATTCACTTCTCCGCACGTCCTACCTTCCAGAAAGTGGTCGCTTTTCTGATGAGAGAGTTGTTGCTATTCTTTTCTTCAATCTCCTGTTGAGTTTGTAGGTGTTCAGAACGGTTTGATCCCTATCCAGCTGAATTCCTGAGAGGAGACGAAATCCAGGTCTCCTACTCCTCCGCCATCTTGCTCCACCCCCTGACACTATATCATTCTTAAAGGGTCTATCCAACAAGAAGATCTAACAACTGTAAATATCTATGCCCCCAACATGGGAGCAGCCATATACATAAGCCAACTGTTAACCAAAATAAAGAGTCATATTGATAACACTACGTTAATTGTAGGAACCTCTGTACTCCACTCTCAGCAATGGACAGATCATCTAAGCAGAAAATCAACAAGGAAACAATAGCTTTGAATGATACATTGGACCAGATGGACCTCATAGATATTTACAGAACATTCCACCCTAAAACAACCGAATACTCATTCTTCTCGAGTGCACATGGAACTTTCTCCAGAATAGACCATATACTGGGTCACAAATCAGGTCTCAACCGATACCAAAAGATTGAGATTATTCCCTGCATATTCTCAGACCACAAGGCTCTAAAACTGGAACTCAATCACAAGAAAAAAATTGGCAGAAATTCAAACACTTGGAAGCTAAAGACCACTCTGCTTAAGAATGTTTGGGTCAACCCAGAAATGAAAGAAGAACTTAAACAATTCATGGAAATCAATGAGAACGAAAACACATCGGTCCAAAACCTATGGGATACTACAAAGGCGGTCCAAAGGGGGAAATACATAGCCATCCAAGCCTCACTCAAAAAAATAGAAAAATCCCGAATTCACCAACTAACTCTACACCTTAAAGAACTAGAGAAAAAGCAACAAACGACGCCTAAGCCACACATAAGAAGAGAAATAATTAAAATTAGAGCAGAAATCAATGAATTAGAAACCAGAAACACAGTAGATCAGATCAACGAAACTAGAAGTTGGTTCTTTGAAAGAATTAATAAGATTGATAAACCACTGGCCAGACTTATCCAAAAGAAGAAAGAAAGGACCCAAATTAATAAAATTATGAATGAAAGGGGAGAGATCACGACTAACACCAAGGAAGTAGAAACAATTATTAGAAATTATTATCAACAATTCTATGCCAATAAACTGAGCAATCTGGATGAAATGGAGGCCTTCCTGGAAACCTATAAGCGGCCAAGACTGAAACAGAAAGAAATTGACAACCTGAAGAGGCCAATAACCAGGAACAAGATTGAAGCAGTGATCAAAAACCTCCCAAAATACAAGAGTCCAGGGCCTGATGAATTCCCTGGGGAATTCTACCAAACATTCACAGAAGAAATAATACCTATTCTACTGAAGCTGTTTCAAAAAATAGAAACAGAAGGAAAACTTCCAAACTCATTCTATGAGGCCAGCATTACCTTAATCCCCAAACCAGGCGAAGACTCCATCAAAAAGGAGAATTTCAGACCGATATCCCTGATGAATATGGATTCCAAAATCCTCAACAAAATCCTAGCTAATAGGATCCAACAATACATTAAAAGGATCATCCACCACGACCAAGTGGGATTTATCCCCGGGATGCAAGGGTGGTTCAACATTCGCAAATCAATCAATGTGATAGAACACATTAATAAGAGGAGGGAGAAGAACAATATAGTCCTTTCAATTGATGCAGAAAAAGCATTTGACAAAATACAACATCCTTTCCTGATTAAAACTCTTCAGAGTATACGGATAGAGGGAACATTCCTCAAGCTCATAAAATCCATCTATGAAAAACCCACAACGAATATCATCCTCAATGGGGAAAAGCTGAGAGCCTTTCCCTTGGATCAGGAACACGTCAAGGGTGCCCACTCTCACCACTGTTGTTCAACATAATGCTAGAATTCCTAGCAACAGCAATCAGACAACAAAAAGAAATAAAAGGTATTCAAATTGGCAAAGAAGAAGTCAAACTCTCTCTTTTCACAGACGACATGACACTTTATGTGGAAAACCCAAAAGACTCCACCCCCAAATTACTAGAACTCATCCAGCAATTCAGTAATGTGGCAGGATACAAAATCAGTGCACAGAAATCAGTTGCTTTCTTATACACTAACAATGCAACTGTAGAAAGAGAAATTAGAGAAACGATTCCATTTACAATAGCACCAAAACCCATAAGATACCTCGGAATAAACCTAACCAAAGAGGTAAAGGATCTATACTCTAGGAACTATAAAGCACTCATGAAAGAAATTGAAGAAGACACAAAAAGATGGAAAAATATTCCACGCTCATGGATCGGAAGAATAAACATTGTTAAAATGTCTATGCTACCCAGAGCAATCTATACCTTCAATGCCATCCCGATCAAAATTCCAATGACATTTTTCAAAGTGCTGGAACAAACAATCCTAAAATTTGTATGGAATCAGAAAAGACCCTGAATCGCCAAGGAGATGCTGAAAAAGAAAAACAAAGCTGGGGGCATCATGTTGCCCGATTTCAAGCTATATTACAAATTGGTGATCACCAAGACAGCATGGTACTGGCACAGAAACAGACATACAGACCAATGGAACAGAATAGAGAACCCAGATATGGACCCTCAACTCTATGGTCAAATAATCTTTGACAAAGCAGGAAAAAACATGCAATGGAAAAAAGACAGTCTCTTCAATAAATGGTGCTGGGAAAATTGGACAGCCACATGCAGAAGGATGAAACTCGACCATTCTCTAACACCATTCACAAAGATAAACTCAAAGTGGATGAAAGACCTCAATGTGAGACAGGAATCCATCAAAATCCTAGAGGAGAACATAGGCAGTAACCTCTTCAACATCAGCCACAGCAACTTCTTTCAAGATACATCTCCAAAAGCTAGTGAAACAAAAGCAAAAATGAACTTTTGGGACTTCATCAAGATAAAAAGCTTCTGCACAGCAAAGGAAACAGTCAACAAAACAAAGAGGCAACCCACAGAATGGGAGAAGATATTTGCAAATGACACTACAGATAAAGAGCTGGTATCCAAGATCTGTAAAGAACTTCTCAAACTCAACACCCAAAAAACAAATAATCAAGTCAAAAAGTGGGCAGAAGAGAGAACAGACACTTCTCTGAAGAAGACATACAAATGGCTAACAGATACATGAAAAAATGTTCATCATCATTAGCCATCAGGGAAATCCAAATCAAAACCACACTGAAGTACCACCTTACACCAGTTAGAATGGCAAAAATGGACAGGGAAAGAAACAACAAATGTTGGAGAGGTTGTGGAGAAAGGGGAACCCTCTTACACTGTTGGTGGGAATGCAAGTTGGTACAGCCACTTTGGAAAACAGTGTGGAGGTGCCTCAAAAATTTAAAAATAGAGCTACCCTATGACCCAGCAATTGCACTCCTGGGTATTTACCCCAAAGACACAGATGTAGTGAAAAGAAGGGCCATATGCACCCCAATGTTCAGAGCAGCAATGTCCGCAATAGCCAAACTGTGGAAAGAGCTGAGATGCCCTTCAACAGATGAATGGATAAAGAAGATGTGGTCCATATCTACAATGGAATATTACTCAGCCATCAGAAAGGATGAGTATCCAACTTTTACATCAACATGGATCGGACTGGTGGAGATTATGCTAAGTGAAATAAGTCAAGCAGAGAAAGTCAATTATCATATGGTTTCACTTATTTGTGGAACATAAGGAATAACATGGAGGACATTAGGAGAAGGAAGGGAAAAATGGGCGGGGGGAATTGGAGGGAGAGATGAACCATGAGAGACTATGGACCTGAGAAACAAACAGGGTTTTAGAGGGGAGGGGGGAGGGGGGGATTGGTTAGCCTGGTGATGGGTATTAAGGAGGGCATGTACTGCATGGAGCACTGGGTGTTATACGAAAACAATGGATCGTGGATCACTACATCAAAAACTAATGATGTATTGTATGGTGACTAACATAACATAATAAAATTAAAAACTACAAAAAAAAATAAAGGATACTGATTTCAACAAGTAAAAAAAAAAATTCATATGCTGAACATCTAACTCCCAATGTCACTGTATTTAGAGGTAGGGCCGCAAAGAAGTAAAGTTAAATAAGTTCATAGGGTGGCACACTGTTCTGGTAGGAATAGTGAAGAAACAACAGAGAGCTCATTTTTTCTTTTCACCATATGAGAACACAGCAGGATGGCAACCATCTGCAAGCCAGGGAGACAGCTCCCACCAGAAACCAAATAGACGAGAACCTTAATCTTCAATTTCTAGCCTCTAGAGTGTGAGAAAGTAAATTTCTATTTTTTATGCCACCCAATCTATAGTACTTTTGTTATAGCAACTCAAGTTGACTAACAATTGGTATTTACATTTGTTAACATTTAGTAAACTCCATATTTGAACATGTGTAAGATTTATTATATAAAAATTATATTTCAGTAAAGTTGATTAGAAATATTACTGAGACAGCACCCTGAGAGAAATGTAGTTTACTGAGAGAGATGGATGCAAATGAAAGGCAGAATGCATACTGCTCATACATAAGTTCAGGGAACTTGGGAAGTACTAAACAAAAGATTAAGAAAAACAAACAGATAAAAAGCTAAGCTTTTGACAGAAAGAGGAAAATAGGCACAAAAATGCCCATTATTATCCAGAAGTTAAAATGAACGTATTTTGAAGTTTGATATATTGTGTTGTGATGACAAAGATGGATAGGTTTTGGGTAATGTCCAGGTTTCTGGATTAAGTTACTAGGTGAATGGTATTTATTGAAAAACAGGGAACCACGTAACATGCAGATTGGGAAGAAGGATGCATTTATTTTGGGTAAGATAGGTTGAGTTGTCTTGTGGACATTCAAAAGGAGATACATCTATGGTACAAGATGAAGAGCACTGAATTTCAGAATGAGCTCATACTTACCTATAAATTAGAGTCATTAGCATAAAAATGAGAACTACAACCATGAAAGTGGATGAGATCACTCAGTTGGAGATGTTAGAGAAAAGAAAAGAAATTATCTGAGAATACATAAAAATATGAATATTTAAGAGACAAGCAAAGGAAGTGAAGTCAATGAAGAAAAAAGAAAGATAAGAGTGAATAAAGAAAAGAGGTCAAAGGAATAGAGAATTTTGAAGAGGGCAACATCAATAATGTCAAATGCAGCTGAAAAGCCTAGTAAAAAGAGTCCATTTAGGTCTGAAGTACATTTATTGGATTTGGCACTAAGAACCAGGACTGGCCAGGGACGAGAGAAAGAAATCTTGGCCTAAAAGCTGGAGTATCTGCATTCATATCCAGACTCCAGGGACACAGAACAAATTCCTTTACCTCCATGTACCTGAACACTCTTTACCAAATGGGATGATAAAAAATAAGTTGCTGGAAGATGAAATACAAGAATGTGTGGAAACAACTTCTTACTTTTTTTTTTTTTTTTTTTTAAGATTTTATTTATTTATTTGAGAGAGAGGGCAGAGGGAGAAGCAGACTCCCTGTTGAGCAGGGAGCCTGGTGCGGGACTCGATCCCGGGACTCCAGGATCATGACCTAAGCCGAAGGCAGTCGCTTAACCAACTGAGCCACCCAGGCGCCCCAACTTCTTACTTTTGGTATTTTTTTTCCCCAAATAAGCTATTTTAAGTGCTACTCTACTTTGTGAGGAAAGAATAATGTATCCGAAATATAACTATTCTATCATATCTTCATCAACCAAGAGAGGCTAAACTATGTTGCAGTAACAAAATATCAAAAATCTTCATACTTTAGCACAAGTAAATTGTATTTCTCATATCCATGCTACATGTCCAACACAAGCTGGTGGTGAGTTTGGGTCCATACATTCACCCCAGGCCATCTTATGATATTACACTATCTTATGATATGCTTTCACACACAAACGCCTTCAGGTTCCTTGTGGTATAGAAGGAGAGAGCTGAAAAATCAAATACTGTCAATTAAATGTTTTGTCCTGGAAGTGAAGGCCACTTCTTTTCAAATATTCCATGACATAATTAGATACTTAACAATTCCCAACTTCAAAGGCTTAGGGAAATCCAATTTCCCCACATTCCCTCACAGGAATAAGAATTAAAAATATTAGAATATAATTACAATACTCTAAAATGATATTAGGATACAAGTTCTACAGAATGATACATTTTAAAAAGAGACACAAATATTTTTAGCCTCATTCAATGCAGGACTTTTTTTGTCCCCAACTTTGTCACTTGTAACATCTAACAATGTCCACAGACTTGTTAGAAAAGCATAATCATTCACTTATATTACATGATTATTTTATTTATTAAGTGGGAAGATATTATTGTTCAGTGGAAAGAGCACACGTACCGGGAAAACAGATGTGGTATTCTGGATATGTGTTGCAAGTACACGCAAAATACTTAAACTCTCCAGTATTTGTCATTTTTATTTACATAATAAAATCAATATATCACCATTAGAATATTTTTTTCTGAAAATGGAATAAGATAAGAAAATCACTGAGCCCAATACCTTAGATAGAATTGGTAAAGCAATTTCTTAATTTGCTTTTTTTTAATTGCCAAAACTAACCTAGTCAGATCCACTGGGTTTAGAGATGATTTTGTATCTTTAGTCTTTACTTACAGAATAGGTTCATTTCAGCTTCCTTGAACAGCTGATTGAAAATACCATTAAATAAACATACTTTGAATGTCAGAAATAGTCCTACTATTCATCCATGTTCCACCTTCCTCTTGTTCTTGTGGATATACAGCCTAAGTAAGAAGGACAGGTTGTTATTTCTAGGATATCAAGTTTCTTATTCAAAAGGACTTACACATGCTTTGTCTAGCTTACTGCTCTGTGTCTTCTGTGGAACTGAGGAGATTCAAAGTATGAAGGTTCACAGTACTGCTATCCCCTCCCTAATCTCAATCACCATGCATACCTTACTCTTACTTTTCTACATGTAGGAAAAGATACAATATAAATACTTTTGTCATTATGGTTTGTGTGTTGCTTTCAATTAACTGCTGTTTCCCAGAACCCATAACTTAAAGTTAATACTTTAAGTGTTAGCCAACCAAATTGCCAGTAACCAGGCTATTACCCAATCACTTATTTTGTGTCTTACTGAATAAAACCATCAGAGGCGACACCTTCATTTCTGTTGTGAAAGGAAATATGCTTTTTGAGGGAAATTAATTATATTGCATCCCATCGCTCAGTTCTTATCTAATTTATTCCACTGGAGTAACTCAGGAGTGACTGTTAATAAAATGGCAAGCATCTTCTCATGACCAAAGACGTGTTGTTGGCAAATGATGCTGCTTGAGTCTGATAAAGATGCTCTTGCTTGCTTTGACCAGTGAGAAGGAAATATGTTTAGACATCTGGGTCATGATTTGATTTATTTAATGTGTAATTATATCTCTGCTTATCAGAGATACTAAAAAATAAGTCTTGCACCTATTTCCAAAGCACTGACTTAGAATCAAGAATCAAGGACTAGGCCATTTGCCACTGACTGTCAATGATATACATCAGTAGTGATTCATCTTCCCTGAAAGGAAAATCACTTCTTTGCATGTTCTTTGGAAAATGAATAAATAAACATATTATTACTATAGGAAAACAGCAGAATTGTAAAGGTGTACTAACCTTCCTTTAGAAATAATTTATTGAAGTAATATAAGTCACAAACTAAAAGAAAGACACACAGCATCAAAATATGATCAACCCTTAAAAATTATATCAGATTTGTATTAATATTTTGTGCCAAATAGCACTTTCAATTGTAAAAATACAATCACAAATAGTAACAACTACAAACACAAATCAAAATCCAGTTTCATTTTCACAAATGCCTTTCTTGCTTATTTTTAAAAAGAAATAAAAAATAACCCATCTCTATTCCAGTGAAGCTGGTTTTAAATAAAATTAAAGCTGAAGGGTTGATTAATAAGAAGTATTGACTAATCCCTATAATCCTTAAGCAGATTATCTGAAAATAGATTGATTTCTGATGGCCAAAGATAGTGCATCATGAAAATATTGGAGTTTTTATTTTTCAAATTGTTACTGTGCTTTTAAAAATAAACAAAATTCTAAAGCCAAAACCAAAACAACTCCCATTAATATTTGCTTAAACTACAATAATCTAAATTCAAATTGGATAAACTGTATGTTTTATCAAAGTATAAAGTCATACGTTACAAAGATAGAAATTTGAATTTGGCTTCTCTAGAATGATTTCTAGAGTTATTCTTTTATCGGTTTATTTTAATCAGGTTTCCTAGGGAAACAGAAACAATAGGTTGGGCATATGTACAGAAAGATGGGAAGAGAGGAGAGAGGAAGGGAGGGATGCAGGAGGAGAGAGATTGAGAGAGAGAAAGAGAGAGAAATAGATATTTTAAGGAATTGACTCACAATTAGGGGAGCCTGCAAGTCTGTCATTTGTAGGGCAGCTCTCAAGCTGGAAACCCAGAGAAAAGCTGATGTTGACATCTCAATTCTCAATTCTGTCTACAGAATGCCTTCTTTATCTCAGAATCTCAGCATTAGTATATGTTTCCAGTAGTCCAGCATGCCGGCCATTCAGCAATTCAATACCTAGATCCATCTTAATGGATGGAAGTCCATGCTGTTGGCCCATATAGTCTCCATCCCAACACTCTGGCTACTGTATTCATGTACCATGATGCATCTCAAAATGACCAATAATGGAGGCTAATTGAGGTCAGTTGGCTTGTTCATGCTATCTTCTTAATTTTTAGGGTCTTTTCCATAGTGGATACTCTCTGCTGGATTGTTTTCTTTTCTTCTTCTTTTTTAAATATTTATTTATTTATTTGAGAGAGGGAGAGAGTGCACTCGAGCAGTGGGAGGGGCAGAAGCAGAGAATTCCAAAGGACTCCACACTGAGTGCAAAGCCCAAAAAGGGGCTCAATCTCACAATCTGGAGATCATGACCTGAGCAGAAACCACGCTGGACGCTTAACCAGCTGAACCACCCAGGCGCCCCTCTGCTGAGTGGTTACATTCAATATAAAGATTATTCTCTGTGTTCAATATTATATATCCATTGCATACTTGCTTTCATGATCTCCTTATCCATTATCTTCCAATCATTTTCTTTCTAAGCCCCTGACCAGTTAGGTTAGTCATTTGCTACTACCTAGAAGTCCATGTATATTCTTGTCTCAGGCCATTACAATTTTCACACATATCGAATGACCATGTGCAACATCCAGATATCTTCCCACTGTGTTTTTTTTTTCCCTCTCTCTGCTATCTTTCATGACCATGTGCTAGTGGGGATGTACTAAAGCAGTCAATATTTGTCTCACACACCCATACCGAGCCAACCTTTGTAAGTACCACACTCATCCTATATCCTCTTTCCATCAGGTGGTGATCAGAGACATTGGCCTTGAAAGGAGGATCTTGGTGTGACTACAGACTCCACTACAAAGAATATGCATCACATTTTTGACCACCAGGTCAAAGAAGATGGCATCAATATCCCAGATTAAATAGTTAAAAAAACTCATAAAGGAATTTATAGTTTCACTTGATCTTGATAAATTAATGAGATAATTGTGGAAGAGACGAAAGGATATAGAGTCAGAATGACAGCATTTGAAATGCATGGAGACATTAAGGGGTGTTGCATATTTCAATAATAGTAAAACTCCCATACCCTTCAACATGTCTAGAATTTTTTTTTTTAGCTCATGAATTGAGGGACCTCCCTTTTATTTCAACAGACTAGCTCAAATATCTCTTCATACTTAATTTCTTCTCTGAACATGTATTCTAGACTAATATATTTTTACAGCTTTATTTGCCTGTAATTGACATACAAAACCACATATTTAATGTCTACAATTTGATGAGTTTGGACATATGCCTATATGTATAATGCCTTCATCACAATTAAGGCAATTAATGTATCTATTACCTTAAAAGTCTCCTGGTGTCCCTGTGCATTGTCTGTGTGGGGGGGTATGTGTGTTAAGAACACTTAACATGAGATCTACCCTTTAAAAATTTTTTAAGTGCATGATATCATGTTGTTAATTACAGGCACTATATTGTACAGAAGATCTCTAGCATTTATTCATCTTGTTCTAGTCTAATTTAAATACACATTTCTTTTGTTCCAATACTTGCTTCAGGATTCCTAACATTCAGTTATCTGTCTATTGCTACAGCAATCCTATAATCCCATTGAGAATGCAGAATTTTCTTAGTCATCTATATCTTCTCAGTATCTGGCACAGTAACATGCCCATAGTAGATGTCATGGTATTTTTGGTGATTGAATAAATGCATGTAGATTTCTTGCAAGAATACAGAGACTACATGAATGAATTGAAATACAGTAGGGTACAAACCTTAGCTTCTGTTATCTAGCTTTGGGACCAAATAATGCTGGCAATGACGAGTATTTAGAAATTTTAAAGGAGGGAGAGCAAATGCTGGGTTAAAACAAGAAAGACTGTTAATCTGTTTTGAACCTCATGACAGACACCCTATTAACTGCTTTGACTGCATCTAGATTTTATCTCCAATGTTAATTTCAAAATATCACAAACATATTGAAATATCTATAAGCCATAAAAACATAGTACTTTAAATTTTATCTAAAGCAAAATTGTATGAAAATGTAAATGGTTTATATTGTTTACTCTCTTGCATAATTCTCATTTTGAAATATATGCCCATATTTTCATTTATTTCATTATTATCTCACATCATGTAAACTATTCACAGTGACTTGTATTTCATAGGTAAAATTAATACAGACTTCACTGAAACACAGAACTTTCTGGAGAAAACACAGCAAGCCATTTGCATTCTGTGTTTAGGGAAATATGTGAGACCATAACACTTCCTAAATTAGAGCTTTCTCTATCTTGCAACTAATTATGACAGTGGGATTATTCTCTGCAGTGTCTGCATCTTAGATAATCATTTAATGCATAGGTGTGATTTAGGACTCTGCAGCTGTACAATGCAACATTAGCATAATTTGGGAGCTTGTTAGAATCACATTATACAAATATATCAAATCAATAGGCTGTCTACCTTAAACATACACAAGGTTATGTGTCAATTATATCTCAATAAAGCTGGAGGAAAAAAAGAAGAAAAGAAATGCAGAATGTCAGGCACCACTCCAGAGCTACTGAATCAAAATCTGAACTTTAGAACAATGCCCAGGCAAACCACAGGCACACTGAGTTTGAGAAGCACTATTTTTTTAATACGTAGGTCTGGGTCTTCTTGCTGCCATTAATTTGCCTTATAACTTTAGCAAGTTTCTTTCCCACTCTATTTCTCAGTTTCCTTATTTCTAAAATAAAACAATGACCCTTTCAAACTAACAAACAAAAAATGACAAGCAGATCATACTAACTCCAGACTGATTAAATCAGAATTTTACAGGTGGGACTGGGCACTGGTATTTTTTACAAAATCATACCAGATAAACTTAAGGTTCAGCCTGGATGAGATCCACCGGACTATACAATCCTGAAGTCCTTTTCCAAGTCTTGGATTTTTTTTACTGTAAGTTGTCAGCAGTCGTCTGTAATCTATGAGAACCAGCATATTTCATGACACAAGGTGTAGTTGTAGGGGCTACACCCTTCAACTTACAAAGTTGCTGCTGGCACTAATTACTTTTTAAAAAAATTTTTTGGCACTAATTACTTTTAAAAACAACAAAACACCATTTGTACAACTAAAGACATAAGATAAAATGATATAGAACTATGCAGAAGAGTCTTAATTTTTTTTAATAAGAAAACATGGAAGACAAAGGTGAAAAACAGAAGAGATAAAGAGAAGATAAAAGGTAAAATATAGATTCTCTATACTGTCTGAACCCGGCATTACTAAACCATTCTAGAAGCTCTTATTTTGAGCATGAATTGCGTTTGATTGTTCATGTATTTCATAGTTCAAATGTGGGAAACTCAGAGTATCCACTCCATGTGTTTAACTTTCATCCCTGGTAGCTTTCATGGCAATGTTCACACTTGGAATACATCTTTCCCTTGCAAGGCCTCTCAGATTGGCTATAGTTATTGGCTCTTCACACCTAGACTGCTGGTTGATCAGTGTAGTAACATATGGCTCTTCTTATTTTTAACAGTTATTCTCTTTATCATGTTCTCTATTCATCTTAATTGTTGTAGACTTTCATTTAAATCTACAGTGTATGTGGACCCTCCTCAAATATGTTACAGCATGATGCCAGTTTTATATTTTTCAAATATTTAAATCTTTTATGAAAAATCAAATTCCTTAAATCATTTAAAATATTTGATTAATTAAATTAAAAATCAAAAGTGCAGGGGTGCCTGGGTGGCTCAGTTGGTTAAGCGTCTGCCTTCAGCTCAGGTCATAATCCCAGGGTCCTGGGATCGAGCCCCACATCAGGTTCCCTGCTCAGTGGGGAGTCTGTTTCTCCCTCTCCCTCTGCCTGCTGCTCCCCCAGCTTGTGCTCTCTCTCTCTGTCAAATAAATAAATAAAATCTTTAAAAAAAAATCAAAAGTGCATACGATCCTCATGAACAACTGTTAGGTACTCTGTAATTTTGTAAAATTACCTATTATGGGAATTCTTGGATTTTTTTTTTTAATTAAATAAACAGTATTGCAAAAGTTTCCAATAAGCAGTCATTATCCATTTCCTCTCTTTGCCCAGAAATTATCATAATTAGTGTGAGATATTCCATATCATCATTCTGTATACATGAGTTCTTTAGAGAAGTGATCATGTGACAACCATGTCCAGATGAGCTAAGCCTTGGACAAATATGTGTAAGCAGGGTTTAGATAGAATTAAGGCCAGAGGGAGGTGGAAACATGATGAAATGAGTCTAAATAGAAGGGGATAGATTGACAGTGAAGAGAGAACAGCATGGCCCTGTCTATAGCATTATAGTTGATATTCATGCATCAAAAAATTACCAAGCATTTACTATGTTCCAGGCATATATGGCAACAAAGGGAAACAGAGAAGATAATATGGACATTGGCCTCAAGATGTTCATGATCTACTGGGAGACAAAAAAATGTTAAACAAATCAGAATGTGCTAGTTTTGTTACAAAATGTGGAAGCAAATAACTGAACACATAGTGGGTGAGATTAGTTTTGACTGAAGAATCTAGTAAGATTTTTCAAATGAGTTGATCATGCCATGGGTTTTCATTTCATGGCTTTCTACAGATCAGAAAGTCCATGGCCTCAATTTTAAGCAAAATAAATTGTATACCCAGTAGGACAGGGACACAAAACTGCTTAGGATTCAGCAACTGTACTCAGTATTGTTCTTAATATACGTGAAACAGAAAGAAGCTAGAGAGATGGATTTTGTCAAATTGTGAACTATTCTACAATTAATTCTATGAGCAATAGCGAGCCATCTGTAGGCTAAAAGGAAAAGGCTTTTTGGTAGTTTGCATTTGGGAAGGTCAGCCTGGCAGCACTGTGAAGGAGTGAAGGAGGCAGTGGTAACACATAATGGTTGGGAAGGGAAGATATGCCTGATAAAATTTTCAGAGACATAAGCAGTAGACGTGTTTGAATAGGGTAGATGACCTTTTGCTTATAAAATTGTTGAAATAATTCTGGTGTAAGATAAAAGCTGTTGATTAACAAAATGTATTATCTTTTTCAGCTCTAGAATTATAAGAATTATAAGATATTATAATCCTCCAAAATGCTATTGAGTAGGCATAAATTTAAAGTCAGAGCTCCAAATTAAAATCCCACTTTTGCCACTTTTCAATATGTAAATTAGGTCAATTCTTCAACCACTTGGAGTCTAGTTCTTCAACTGTAAAATAAGCATAAGCACTGAATCTTGTCGTGAGGACTATGCCTAGTCCAGTGTCTGGGACATGGGAAATGTTTAGTGAAGTGATTCTACAGTTACCTAAAAAGAGAGCTAAACTAGCATTTTGCTTTAAGAGGTCAGCACCAATCTTGGACCTTTATTGCAAAGTTCCATGTCTCCATGCCTCTCTTATCCATCATATTCTCATCACCTGTGACCAGGTGTGTGTATTTGGACCCTCTCCATATTTTAGCAGTGAACTCTCAGAAATGTTCCCAGGTCCATCTGGCATTAATCCTAGGAAGTGACAGATACTTAGATCAAATTATAGAAGATTGAAAATGCCATTTGTTCAGCTATTAAAGCAATAAAGGGACACTTTTGTCAGGAAAAATCAATGTCCAGTAAGGCAAAAATCTGTATAAGATAAACATCTTTATTCTTTGTCTTAGGAGAATAAGAACAGTAGCTTCATGTCATCAATATTTGAAGTTGCTTTGAAATGTGTTTAAATCAGAAATACAGGAACATCTGAGATAGTACTTTCTTCTCCAATTTATACTTCTAATTCCCCTTATTTAAAATCTTTCTTTCTAACAGCTGTTGAAACAAAGAACAAGGGGTTTGCTTTGACTTAAGAATATTTAAGTGACATATTCTTAGTTTCCCTCTAGTCCCCAAATTGACAGTGTTCAGTAAGATAATATGCTAAATTTAAGAAGATATCGTTCTAAATTTTTGTTATAAGCTGAGCCAAAATCTGTTTTAGGTGGTCACCTATCCTTATTTAAAACTCCCAAGGCCAAGGGGGGTGCCTAGGTGGCTCAGTTGTTAAGCATCTGCCTTCGGCTCAGGTCATGATCCCAGGACCCTGGGATCGAGCCCCGCATTGGGCTCCCTGCTCCGCGGGAAGCCTGCTTCTCTCCCACTCCCCCTGCTTGTGTTCCCTCTCTCGCTGTGTCTCTCTCTGTCAAATAAATAAATAAAATCTTAAAACAAACAAACAAACAAAAAAAACTCCCAAGGCCAAAGGCGGAAGGTGAAACAATGCTTCTCCATTGTTTCAACTTCCTTCTACTTACAACTCAGAGAGCAGGTAATGTTTATTTGAGGTCTGTTTCAGAGTGTGATATTAGTGTATATTATAAAGATAGTGTGTTTAGATGAAAATTCTAGGAATTTCTCAGGGAGGACATAGAGTGAATTAGGCTTTGCTTTTTATCTGACTTCTGCTTTTGACTCTCCTGGTTTTCTCAATATTAGGTTTCTTGGAGATGATTTACAAGAGAAGAGAGAGAAATTATAATTCTTATTCATTGTTCTAGAGTGACTTCTCACATTAGCATTCAGCAAGAATTGGAGGGAGGTGGGCTGGAGGACAGTCGGAGAGGTGAGACACAGACATGTTTAGAATCATTCCTTCCTTTGGACCCAGGTCTATTTCCCTGAGTCTTAGCTCTCTCCCTTCCTTTGAAAAGAAATGCTAAGCAGAACCAACTGTACAGGAGATCCTAATGTAGCAGATTGAGCTGAGTTTACCTTGGACTCAAGCTGGAGCCTTGTTCCACTTCAAGTACCCAATCTGTCATTTCCTATTGAAACCACGTCCTTGTGTTCTGTCTCCTTCTGTAAAGGTTATGAACTGTGCTTTCCATCTCTGTATCCGTTTGGCATAGAACCAGGTCAGGCATGAGATGGGTAATTTGGTAAATATTTATTGAACATCTAAATAGGTGCATGCATCCACACAGGCAGGCATGGATAAATGAATGGTGCCATTTAGAAGATAACAAATTATATATTACTAAGAGTTGGTCATAGTAAAATTATGTCAGATAGATGTTCCAGGGAAGAAACCATATTGCAACAAAAGCAGTTCTCTATCATTCTCCTCTTGCATTTTTATCATTAGTAGTAGTAGTAGTAATAATAATAATAATAATAATAATAATAATAATAATAAATTATCTTTAGAACCTAAAGATACCAGATACTAGATAGCATATAATGAAGACAGAAAGTATCCCATGACTCCATCCTATTTGAAATATTTATACAGAAACAGTACTAAGAATGCAGAAATACAGGTGTTTCTTTATAATGCTGAAATTCCCTCTTTTGTCACAAGTGCTGAGGTTTTGGCCTCTGGAATATCTTTTATTAATGGCAACTGTTATCAGCAATTAATAAACATGGAAGAATACTCAGAAGCACTGGGGGATAAAATTACAAACTCAATGTCCAAACATACAACTAGAAAAATTATCATCTCATTACTGGTCTGGTCATTTTTGTGCACATTTAAAAAAAAATATATTGTGGGTTTTTTTTTCCCCCTAGGGACAGATAATAAAATTCTGCTATGATGGAAATCACTGTAATATGATAGCCCTTTTGTGTTTTCCTTGTAACTTTTCCTAACATCTTGAAATGCAAGGCTATTGTCATAATGTTTTAGGTAGCAGAAGGCTCTTAGGGCTTGTATCTCTGACATCAGACCAACCCCCTGGGACTGGTCCAGGCCATTGTATCTGAAGTGATCCTATTTATCTGACAGTAGAAGAAGCAGTAGTAGTAAAAGGGGTCAACAGCAATAGCAAAATCCTTGTATCTCAGTTAACTAGGACTAGAAGTTTTTAGTCATTGTGAAATGGTAGTGCTCTCCAAAGGCAATTTACATACTATTTGAAGTCAAAAGACTCAGATGTGATTCTTTTTTTTTTTTTTTTAAGGATTTTATTTATTTGACAGAGAGAGACGAGGAGAGAGGGAACACAAGCAGGGGGAGTAGGAGAGGGAGAAGCAGGCTTCCCGCTGAGGAGGGAGCCCGATGTGGGGCTCGATCCCAGGACCCTGGGATCATGACCTGAGCCAAAGGCAGACACTTAACGACTGAGCCACCCAGGCGCCCTCAGATGTGATTCTTTTTACTACTATCTGTTGATATCATTATTTCCTTAAACCTTGCTCTCTTCCTCTATAATACTGATTGGTAATAAACTTTGCCATACAATGTGTCTATAAGAAACAGATCCAAGAATGTGTTTCATATCATCAGTGTTTAGTGAGGTTGAAATCTCATTCTACATATGTCATCAGTTAACAATTTCCCTTGTATTTGCTACCTAAGTCTTATTGATGATGTTTTAAAAAATAAACACCTAACTGGTTTAAAAGTAGTAATCAGTTTTTATAAAATAAAACCATAGTCCAATAATTTACTTTTCCCATCCTTATCCTGCTACCAGAAGCAAGCAAACCCATACCAATAATCGTTTTTAAATTTCAGTTAGCTTTTTATATTGGTATTTACCTCCATACATTTTAAAAAATATGTGCATCCTATTACCTTTTGACTAATCATATTTATTTTTCTTTTATTTGAGATGTAGATTGAGCTCTTCCCACTCTTTCTTTTTTTAAAGATTTTATTTATTTATTTATTTGAGAGAGAGAGAGAGCACAAGCAGGGGTAGTGGCAGGCAGAGGGAGAAGGAGGCTCCCCGCTGAGCAAGGAGCCTGATGCGGGACTCGATCCTAGGACCCTGAGATCATGACCTGAGTTGAAGGCAAGACGCTTAACCGACTGAGCCACCCAAGCATCCTGAGCTCTTTCCACTCTTGTCCTTACTCCCTCCTACCAAATGAATTTCCAGATAAATATTTTTATTGTTGTTGCTGTATCTATATAAATAGTATTCATTACTAAGCCAAGAAATGTACTAAGACTTAATTCTCTGTTTATTTTGCTTATTGATAACAATCATCTCATATTTTCCTTAAAAATCTAAGTGTTTCTACACATTCCAGGGCTCTTTAAAAACATCTTTCAATATAATTCATTAGATGGTCAAAAAGTCAGATAATTTATTAGATTTCTTCTTTTCACTCTAGACCTCCATCTAGACACACAGTCTGCTGTTCCAGGCTATGCTAGTTGCTTCCCAGGCCTGGCCACACATCTCACTTCCGTTTAACAACGGTCTTCTCATTAGACATTCCCCTTGTATTTATTTTTCCTCAGTATACTTCTTAATTTTGGAAGAGTAGATTCTTCAATAAGTTCTTGAAAATTGCACAAGACATGTGAAAGGAATGTGCTGTGAGAGTTAAAATGAAGTTTGGTGGGAAGCCATACCTCTGGGAAGACACGATAAGGCATAAATAATGAGGTTCTACAGCTGAGAACTTCCTGAACTTGAAGAATGCAAAGGGCCTCTCTGAGCACCCAGCACACATTTCTCATTAGATCACAGGGAGGAATGATCAAAAGGGAGTTAGCAGCAAAATCACAACTACAGTTAATCTCCTGATTAACCATCCAGGTCTTTCCTTCACACTGTACATATGTCTGTGTTTGGTTACTTTTGTGAGTATTTCTTTCAATATTCAATCTTTGCAATAATATTGTGGTATTTGCCTCACAGTGACTATGACTATTTTACAGGTGAGAAAATAGGGAAAAGAGTTACAGAAATTGATCAAACTGTACAAACAATAAGTGACTGTTGAGACTTCCAAAGCCACACACACACACACACACACACACACACACACAATCTATATTTAAATATTCACTGTTTTTAAAAGTCTATTTCTATTCATGAGCTTTAAAAATAAAAATTAAGTAACCAAGGCCACCTTTTTAAATGTTTCATGAGTTTTCCTTTGTTCAAAATTGGTAATAGTAGTAGCAACACTTTATGTTATTACTGCTGAGCCCCAAAAGCTCAGCTTTCTCTAAAGGTCAGCTAGAAATTTTCAAAAGGGCCAAGCTGATTCTACACATGCAGTAACTATGTAGGAGGATGTCAGCAACTGCTTTCTGAATTATTTCTCTCCTTAAATGAACTAATGTTTAAGGTACTTCAAATTTCTAATCCCTCTCTCTCTTTTTTGAACCACATTGAGTTCAATAAAATTTGTTCTACAATTTAAGGTGAATAGCATTGTCCCTATAAAGCTGAAACATTAGTATAATAGTTATTGGAATTTCCTGAGCAATGTTGATACAGTATGAACATTACCCATAGAAATGAAAATACATTAATGAGGAGAAAATAAACCCACTTTCATTTGTTCAACAACTATATCCTAAATGTCCCTGTGTCTACTGCGCTGTTAACATTCTAGCTACACATATGAGCAAGCTATCCCGTGTTCAAAGGAGGAAATTTCCCACTTACAAAATGAATGTATAAGCTGATAAAACTTTAATGCATTGTGAGAATTATGATCCTTGTTTTATAAAGTACTGTGTGATATGGAACAATCTCCAATATGTACAACTAGAAAATAAAAACAGGAATAAAGGAGTGCCTGGGTGGCTCGGTAGGTTAAGCATTTGCCTTCAGCTCAGGTCATAATCCCAGGGTCCTGGGATTATGCTCAGCGGGGATCCTGCTTCTCCCTCTCCCTCCTCCTGCCACTCCCCCTGCTTGTGCTCTCTCTGTCAAGTAGATAAATAAAATCTCTAAAAAATAATAATAATAAAACAGGAATAAAAATATACCATTTAGTTTGATTAACAAATTAAAGTATAATGCCTTAAATGCATTTGCTTAGATTATTTCTCTTAGGTATACAGGAAGCTTTTGAAAGATTGTATCTGACATATGGATTAAAAAGTTTAAGGTAAGAGATTTACTTTTTATTCCGTATAATTGTATGCCAATTGTTAAAAGGCACTATTTGCCCAAGATGAAAGATGAACGTTTAGGTTAGTTTCGGGGACCCAAGAAGTCTTTGCAGAAGATGTGTCACTACAATTCAGTTGTCATATATGAAGAAGAACAAGATAATAAAATATAAGAAGGGGTTTCAGGATAAAAGGAAAAATATGGTATGCGTGTCAGAAGTGGGAAATACTAGTCATATCCTATTACCAGGAAATGAGGCAATTCGTGCTTAGAGCAAGCCAGGAATGGGAAGCAGAGCAGCATTGAGAAGCATTTTAGTACTCAGTTAAGACCTTGCAGTTTGTGATGAAGATGTGAAAAAAATTACATGCCTAGAGATTAGTACTACTCACCAGGAGAGAATTGCATTGATTAAAAAGTGCAATGAATTTTCCAGGAATTTCACTTTGTAAAAAGTTCTATACATGGTAATGTCTTTTTTAGGATTAAAAAAATATTATTGGGTTTGTCAGTAGAAGTAGAATAATTTGACTTCATTTTTAGCAATATGGCAGATGAGATTCCTAAAAACTCAGCATTACAGAATCTTTAAAATATTGGATAAACAGCAAAAATGTATTGCATTGCCTAGTTGAATTTATAAGAAATTAAGCGGAATTCCCAAGGGCCAAACTTTCAGTAGAAGCTGAAAACCAGAGTGGCATACTGACATTGACACTTTAACTACCCTGGGGCCATTAGTCAATTCTGATCCAATGAGCCTCAAGGGAAAAGTGGAAAAAAAAAATGAATCAGATAAGGTCAAGCGTTAACAATGAGATACTTAAAGGACTAAAATTTCACTGAAAGATAAACAAAAATATTTAAATGTGTGTGTATGTTTATTTGACTCAGAACTCTGGGAATAAAACAACTCTTCCTTGGGAATGCTTTAACTTCAGCCTTTCCCTCACAACTTACCTATGGGGAGAGCATTTATAACACATGTCATAGAGTTTCTGGGAAACAGTGCCAGCTGAGAGAATCTCAGGCAGACTCCCCACAGAGCATGGAGCCTGACACAGAGCTCAGTTTTACGACCCTGAGATCATGACGTGAGCTGAAATCAAGAGTCAGATGCTTAACCAACGGAGCCACCCAGGTGCTCCTCAAGTATGTTCTTTTACACATAACCTAAGGTTAGCAAATACACAATATTTTGGTCATGCCCCCATACAGAAATTCAGATTCCAACCATATGTTTTATATATTTCTGATATTTTATTCTGGTTATATCCAAGAAATGAAAATCAGGATGTCCAAAAGCTATTTTCACACCCATGTCCATTTCAGTATTATTCACAATAGCCAAGAGAAAGAAGGAAGCAACCCAAGTGCCCGCAGAGGCATGACTAGATAAACAAAATATGGTATATACAAACAATGAAATATTAATCAGTCTTTCAAAAGGACATTCTCTCACATGTCACAACGCGGATGACCCTTGAGGATGTTATGCTGACTATAATAAACCAGTTCACAAAGATATAAATACCTTATGATTTTACTTACATGAAGTATCTAGAGTAGTCAAAGTCATGAAAACTGATATTTTAAGTCAAGAATATTATAGATTCAGAGGACTTACATGTCAATTTTCTGGCATCATTTTCCTTATTTGGCATTTCAGATAGGAGAAAGTAAGAACTAACATTTACTCAATATCTACTATATGTCATATACTATAGTGAAGAATTGCCATCCTCCTCACCCAATGTTCACTGGTTTTTCCAACCAAGTCACATCTTAATACCGCCTTTTTAGAGTTTTGGAAATGGAAAATTATCTAAAATTGATATGTTCTAGTTATCACATGGCTGGACAGTGGGTAAATAAATGATGGAATACATTAGTTATAAGATCAAGATTCCAAGTCTAACTTTCCCCAGTAGAAAGGTGTTAATAAGAAATGAATAAGCCTAAAATAGGCAGAAATTGGTGCCCGGAACCCAACTAAATTCCACATTAACTGATCAGAACTGATCCACATAGAACAATGTGGAAAACAGAGAGCAGAGCTTGAATATTTGCTACAATAACCATCCTTCTCCCCAGTCCTCTGGGAAAAGAAGAAGAAGAAGAAGAAGAAGAAGAAGAAGAAGAAGAAGAAGAAGAAGAAGAAGAAGAAGAAGAAGAAGAAGAAGAAGAAGAAGAAGAAGAAGAAGAAGAAGAAGAAGAAAGGAGGAGGAGGAGGAGGAGGAGGAGGTGGAGGAGGAGGAGGAGGAGGAGGAGAAATGCATTTTCATGTCCAGGTAGTGCAACTCAAATCCAGTTCCCATGTCAATTAGACAGGTAGAGGTAAGTACCATGCCAAAAGCCACAAACTAAAGAGAGAAAGACCTAGCTATGTACAGTTCCAGAGTCATGGAGCAGATCTGTAAGAGAAATCTGAAATCTGGGATCTGGATCTAGCCCTTTTAAATATAGTGAGTATATACTATATCCTCCTTTAAAGTGGGGCACTTCTGAGAGTTAAAAGGTACCCATTTAATACTTAGATTTGGAGAAGAGGCATAAGCCAGGACTATCCCAGCAAAGTCCAATGTGTGTTGATCATGCATATATAACATTATGCCACCCCTCGGAGGGCTTCAGAGTTTGTTCTGATGCCAGTTACAACCATCCCATTTTGCCAGTTTCCCAGGTCATTTTTACTCCTAAACTAGTGCCCTAGACAAAATTGTGCCATCAACATTTCCATATGCTCTAAATTAGGAAAGTAAGCTTGCTTTGAGAAAGCAAGCTCGCTCCACCACTGGGGGAGCATAAGTTTCAGAAATAGAATATTTTATCTCATGCATAAAGTCAACAAATAGTTCTAGAGGCATAAGAAAAATCCATGCACAGCTTCTAAATTCTCAGAGACAGATCCTCAATATCCACAGGAACTTCAACAGAAAGAATGACAAAACAGCCCCAAGATTCCCAATTGTGTCTTTCCCTCTTACAAATTAACACTTCATAACATTAATTCTTGATGATTTTGCTGAAGAAATCTTCTGATAAGTGCCTCTTTGAGGCTGTCAAATTAAAACTGTGTTGTTTTGCTTCCCTTAAAAGAAGGAATCCAGTGAAAGAACTGGAATGATCTCCATTCATCATTTGGACCCCAAACTCTGAGTCCATCTCTCAGGGTTCTCTTTGGTTATATGCATTTCCTCCTTTGTTCCATATTTGGTCAATTTCTGTCTGGGAATTAAATAATTTCAGCGCAGCAATAATGTTTCCATTTTTGTGAACCCAAAACATATGACCACTAATCAGAGCCATCAACAGCACAAAATGACAATGAGTCACATTTTCAGACATAAAAAAGAACTCTGATGTTGTGGATAATTGCTGTAGCATTATCTTAGGAAAAGACAGAATTTCTTTTAGAGTTCTAAAATATTGAACACAGTTTTCATGGCTTTGTTACTACTTTAAAATATTTTAGGAACCAGGGGACCTCTGCTTTTAATAATACATTGAGACCAATGCCTTCCTTTTAGAGATAGAGCAAGTGAATTTCAGGGAAGGAAGGAATAGAGTCATTCCATATCATGCAATTAGTGAGAATCAGAGTCAGAACAGGAGCCTGGGCAGGACTGAGTCCCTGGCTCACTGCATTTGTACCAACATCTTTGCCCTCATAACCATCTGTGTCACTCTGATACCTGCCAGTACTCCTAATTTTAATATCACTGGTTTTCCTCTATATATGCCATCCTATAATCTCTATTTGAGTCTCTTATGGTAATAGTGACCTTCTCTTGCCCTCCATATCCTCTGGCCTTAGTTTTTCTATGTTTATTAATTTGGTCTCTTTTTATCCTCTATTTAAAAATGCATTTATATAATTTAACCTTTGGTAACATACATATGAAATAGAACAGGCTTAAGAAAATGTCTCTGATCTTTCTTATTCCTCTTTCTCTTTACATTTCCCTACATTTATAAACTGAATAAAAACGATTAAGGATACCACACATTTTTTTTTAAAAAGAAATAAAATAGTGGGAGAATAGATAGTTTTAAGGATTACTGTAACACCAAGATGCTCAGGTCCACATGTTAAAGACAGTAAAACCGACAGTCTTATAGGAGAAGTTTTAGGCATACTCTGTGGAGTTTGGCAAGAGTCTTCTAGCTGGCCTCTTGGCCAATATCCACTTTCTTTTCCATTACATTCCCATCCAACTGCTAAACTGATATTCCTAAAATACAAAATGCATCATTTCATTTACCAGTCTAAATGTCTCCTGTGAATTCCTATTTCTCAAAGAAGAAAAGATGAATTTATTAACTTTGAGGCCCTTCCCTAATCTGCCTTACTGTCTTCCACCTTTCTACTTTTGCAGCCTATGTCTGGTCCCTGACCAAAACACATATACGATGCTTCAAGGAAAAAAAAAATTTCTCCAATATACCATGATACCCTTATGTCTCAGTGATTCTGTCTGTCAACTCTGTCTCCTCTTTTTTGGACTAGGAAATTCTTTTCACTCTTTCAGATCAACTTCAGGCTTCAGAATTCTTATAACATCTTCTCTACCTTTGCAATCATCCTTTCTTTAGTCATCTATTCACTCAAAATATATTATCATGTGTGCTTAGGTGCCAAGCCATTGTTGAGATGTCAGAGAGATGATGTTGAAAAAGACACGTTTCTCCCCTCTTGGCATTTACATTCTAGAGAAAAAGTAGAAAACTAAAAAATAATAATAAACAAGTAATATGTTTAAAAATAGTAATATATGTAATAAAAAAATAAGAACAGGACAACAGTTAAAAATGTCTGGGAATAGTGAGGAATACCATAAACTTGATTGTTAGGGAGATGTCTCCTAGGAAATGATCCTTGAGAAAAAACCGAATGAGTAGAAGGAAACAGACGTTCAAATGTACAAATTAAAATGCAAGGGACCTAACTGGAACCAAGCCTGTCCTTTTTGAAAGACAGGTGAATAAAAACAAAAAGAAAAATGTTTTTGGTTTTTTTTGAAGATTTTATTTATTCATTTGAGACACAGAGATACAGAGAGAGAGAGAGAGAGACCATGAGCAGTGGGAGAGGCAGAGGGAGAGGGAGAGGGAGAAACAGACTCCCTGCCGAGCCAGGATCCCGATATGGGGATCGATCCCAGGACCCTGGGATCATGACCTGAGCTGAAGGCAGACGCTTAACCATCTGAGCCACCCAGGTGCCCCAAAAAGAAAAATGTTTTGACTAGAATGTGGTAAGTGAATGGAAACTGGTACCTTGTTCTCAAGGGGGTTAAAAAAATCTTCCTCCTTTAGTATTTTTATAACTATTTTCTATAACATTATTATTTTTTTAAAGATTTTATTTATTTATTTGAGAGAATGAGATAGAGAGAGACAGCATGAGAGGAGGGAGGGTCAGAGGGAGAAGCAGACTCCCCGCTGAGCAGGGAGCCTGATGCGGAACTCGATTCCGGAACTCCAGGGTCATGACCTGAGCTGAAGGCAGTTGCTTAACCAACTGAGCCACCCAGGTGCCCCTCTATAACATTATTAAACCATTTTTCATATTTGTTTTGCTTTGTATGCCTAAATATCAAAAACCCCTGCTGGATTATGAGATACTTCCACAAGAGCACACCTTATACTTTTATCATATTTCTCTGTGCTGAGAAAGGCCTAAGAAAACACATAGGATATGCAGACCGATTTACTCATTTATCTGTATTTTTCTTTATTCCATAACTGTTTATTAAGAGGCCCACGTACAGCAGGTATTACATAAAGACACAGGATAAACTGGTGAGCAAAGATTATCATAGCCCCTAACTTTATTATAGAATTCACAATCTTGTAGGAGATTCATCAAATAATTATATCAAATAATATAAGATTGAAACACAATAAGTAATGTAAAGGAGAGATAGGTGTGTTGTAGTCAGGGGATCAGGAAGATATTCTTGGAGTAGATTCTAAACTACAATCTGAAGGAAGAACAGGAGCTGATTACCTAAAATCTGGGTTGAAAGAATAGTTTAAGTAAAGGCTTGATGTGAAGGACAAGATTTGAGGCACTAACAGAAAGCTAGCTTTTCATACCATGCAAAGGATTTTGGCTTCTACTGTAAGAACAATGGGAAATCTCCTGTTTCACCTCAGGTAACTACCTGAGTTTTAATTAATTCATCTCAGTGAACATTTTGAGGGTCTATTTTATGGCTATTCAGTTTGAATGCCCTCACCTTCTACTACAACCATGAGATATTTTAAAATAACAAGGCAGAGTGACTTCTCTGATAAAAACATGATGTAAAATGGTCTTCCTGTATAGCATTCCTTCCAGGGTAACTCTCCAACCTCTCCCATCTAGTGCTCATGTCATTCATGTGGCTTTTATTGCCCCCAAAATGCAATGTTATCACTTGTCTTTGTGCCTTTGAACCTCTGTGCATTTGTGCTGCCATATGTGAATGAATTCTTGATGGGAATAACAATTCCCTGGCTTACAACAAGGGATCAGGCATCTCTTGAAGGGTCATGTATACAGGATTTATGATCTGGGATTACCAATGACAATCTGATCAAACTCTCTTGCTCAACAAGAAACTGTTACTAGTCTTTGTGGTATATTTTTAAGGTTTTTCTTCAAAAAATATTTTTTATTTTTGGTAAAATCAGTCTACGCAGGAAATGGAGGATCCTGCCCATCATAATTGACAGTTATGATCTTGCTAGTGCCTTTAGGAACAGGACTCAGATACAGAAGACTGTCTATCTGTAGCCCAAACCAGCCCGCCTCTTGCATATAGTTTATACAGGAAGACATACACAAAGCCTCTTAGACATAATTTAAGTGTCTTCTAAGAAAAAAAAAAAAAAAAGATGGAAATGAATCAGGAATAATGTCACCATACCGGGCACAATGTTCTAGTTTTATGACAAGTCAGAGCTTCTCTACAAGATGTGGTTGTTTTACTGGACCCCAATGTCCACTAACTGACAAAACTAGAGAAATGTCCACGGAAAAATATGAGTGAAAAAAGAAGAGGCAAAAGAAAGAAAAGTCACAGAATAGATCTTTTTCCTTTTTTTCTCTCTCTAAGCAAAGACAAATTTTTCATTTGTTAAAAGCTGTACATATATGAAAGATAGAATCCTGCATGGCCTTTGCTTTATTTATTCATTATAATATGGCTTCACACCTCGGCATTACTGACATTTTGGGCCAGCTGATGTGTTGAGTGACCCCTATGTGCATTGCAGCATATATAGCAGCAACTCTAATGTCTACTCAAGAGACGCCACCAGCTCCCTTCTGCCCCCTGGTGGTGGCAATAAAAAAATGTCGCCATACATTGCCAAATGTTCCCTGGGAGGAGTGAGAACTGCATTACAAAATGAATTAAGGGTCTAATGTGAACAAAGAAATATACTAAATAATTCACCATTATATATTCTCTATGACTTATCCATATTTCTATGTATGAAGCACATGAGATTGTGTATTATGTGTATTTTATAGGTGTGATTCTTTCATTATCTCATTTAATTCTCACGGATATTATTTTTTTAAAGATTTATTTATTTGTTTGAGAGAGAGAAACAGAGAAAGCAGGGGGAGGGTCAGAGGGAGAGGGAGATAAGCAGACTCCTTGCTGAGCAGGGAACCCAATGCGGAGATCCATCCCAGGACCCTGAGATCATGACCTGGGCTGAAATCAAATGTCCCAAGCTTAGATGACTGAGCCACCCAGGCTACCCCCTCACAGATATTCTTGAAGCAGATATTATTTCCCACATTCAACTCATGTGAAAACTAGGTTCAAAAGATTAAATAACTTGTTTTAAATCCAAAAAAAATTAGAGGTAGAGCCAGGAAAGAAAAACAAACAAACAAACAATACTTTCCATAAACCACTGACAAACTGAATATTTTGAGTAAATATAAACTAATGTGATAACAGTCTTACAACTAAAACTTTGAAAATCACTAACTTATTACCTTCATTCCATTTCAACCCTAGACACAATAAAAGTCTCTCATGCACAAAAAACAGTTGAACATATTCTTAAGCACTTTCATGCCATGTTTCCCTCAGATCCCTCATCATAACCCTGTGAGCAACATAGCAGAGGTCAATATGCTCATTTTATAGCTGTAATAACTAAATGTCAGGGAGGTTGAATGGCTTATATAAGGGCTTATAGTTTATAGAAACTGGATCCATCTAATGTATAAATATATATATATGCACATATATATATATAGCATATATATACATTTATATGCATACATGTATGTGTGGCTAAGTATCACAACATCCAGACATGTCTTTACATACTAATTTTGAATAATTAAGTTCATCTCACAGCATTGCAGAATCCCAGGAAATGAGAAATAAATCTTCTTTTCTTTTCTTCTTTACTTGGTCAGCATTAGAACTTACTTATTAGAACTCAGCACACACTTTTCTCTTAAAATTAGATTTATTTTTTTTATCATAGTGAATGGATTATGATTATCTTTGTTTCAATGTGAATCACATTGGATGAGGATAAATATATACAAACCCTAATCCAGAAATGAAGATTTTTATGGAGATGCTAGAGGAGTATGGAGAAGCAGAAGAAAGATTGTGGGGTGCAGGATGAAAAAATTTACTAAGAAGACAATAAAATCTGGTAAGATTAGAGGGTTAATATCGGAAGTCTATGGGAGATACAGTCAGATTCTTGGGTGGGATAGGTGAGAGGGACTTCCACGTTTTTGCTCTAGAACAAGTCCATTTGGCAATATAAGCCAAAGGAGAATTCAGAAACCAAAGAGGTTAGAAGATATCCTTTTGAGAGATATACAAGTATTCAAATGGGAAAAGTCCAGGGAGGCCAACTAGGAGATCACAAACAAGTGATCATCATACAGGGTGAAATTAAAATAATCCAAAACTTTAATTTTTGTGTGTTTCTCAAACATTATTCAGTATTGCATCTTGGAGTTCAATGAGTACAACTCCTTCATGTTTTAGGGAAGACTGCTCTATAAATGTCAATTGGGTCAAGGTGGTCAATACTGTTGTTGAAATGTTCTATATCCTTACTGGTTTTCTATTTGTTCTATCAATTATTGAGATAGTAGTAAAGCTCTCTGACTATAATTGTAAATTTGTCTCTTTCTCTGTGCAGTTATATCATTTCTGATTCATGTATTGGAACATGCATGAAAATTCAGCAAAGAATTGGCTCCTTTATAATTATGAAGTGATCTTCTTTGTCTATGGTAACATGTTTGCTCTGAAATCTACTGATTTAATATTATGTAATATTAATAGAAGATGTAGCTTTTTAAAATTAGTATTAACATGGTATATCCTTTTCCATTATTTTAATTTTAACCTATTTGTTTCTTTATAGAGTATGTCTTGCCGCCAGTATAGTACTGGATATTGCTTCTTTAACCCATGGCTATTTACTGTTTGTATTTAATTTGAATTTTACATAATTAGTTTTACACCTCTCAATTTATTACTCGTTTTGGATCTGTGTCATCTGCTCATGGGTCTTTTTTCTTCTCTTTTTCTGCCTTCATTTTGATTAATTCAATATTTTTTTCATGATTCGTTTTATCTCTATTTTGGGGGATTATTAGCTATCACTCTTCATTTTGTTATTTTAGTGGTCTTCGTAGGGTTTACAGTATCCACCATAATCTTTCAAAATCTACCTTCAGCTGATATCCTTTCATGTCTAATATAAGAAATTTATAGTAGTATATTTTCATTTCTCTCCTCTCAAAATATTTGTTATTCTCATATAATTTGTTTCTATGTATGCTAATAAAACTCTTCACTAACTTGTTAATATTTTTGTTTAAAGAGGTGATTGCCTTTAAAGAAATTTAAATGAAAGGAAAAATACCTTATGCATTTGCCCATGTAGTTATATTTCCAGTGCTCTTTGTTCATTTGTGCAGATGTAGATTTCCAAATGGTACACTTTTCCTTCTGTCTAAAGGATATTTTTATAAACTTTCTTATAATGTGAGCCTGTTGGTGATTAATTATTTCAGCTTTTGCATATTGGAAAAAGTATCTATTTTGTCTCTACTTTCATGGATATTTTTGCTGGGTAAAGAATTCTAGGTTGCTAGTTTTCTTTTTAGCACTTCAAATACATTATTCCACTATGCTCTTGATTGTGTTATTTCCAATGACGTTTCTGCTGCCATTTTCACTGTGTGTGTGTGTGTGAGTGTGCGTGTGTGCATAATGTGTACTTTAATTTTTTTTTTTTCTTTATAGCTAGTTTTGACCATTTGATTATGATCTGCTTTGGAGCTGTGCTTGCAGTTTATTGAGCTTTCTGCATCTGTGAACTTTACATTTTAATCAAGTTTTGAAATTATTTAGCCATTTTTTTTTTTTTCAAATACATTTTTCTGTATTCTACTCTACTCCTGGAATTATAACTGCAAATATATTAGGTCACTTGAACTTGTTTCAGAATTCACTGGCAATTTTTTTTTTTTAAATTCTGATTCTGGTTTTCTCTTTTTATTTGTATCTATTGCTATATCTTAAAATTCTTCATGTTCTTTTCTGCTAATACCTATGTTAATTCTGTATCAGTTTCACCTAATCAGCTAATTGGTTTATGTTCTCATTATAGACCATATTTTCCTGCTTTTTCACATTCCTGATAATCTTTTGTATACCAAACATTATAAATTTTAGCATGTGGAGTGGATGCTTCTCTGTTCCCAAAAGATATGATTAAGCCTCATTCTTAGACACAGTTATAGAAACTTGGGGACAAATTTCAGGGTTTCACTTTTATGATTTCAATGTTCAGTGTGGGGCTATTTCCCTATGTATTGTACCCAATGCCCCATGAATCATGAAGATCCCTAGTCTGAATGTTGGGAACAGGCACTACTGTGGACCTCTGTAAGTGCCAGTCACTCTTAACTTTTGTCTTTCTGGGTGGTCATTTCCCTGGCTTCAGGGTTTTTTGTTTGTGTTTTGTTGTTGTTATTGTTGTTGTTGTTTGTTTCTGTTTTTTTGTTTCTCATGCATGCACTGATACACAATGAGGACCTTTTGCAGATATGTTTTTTTTCTGTAAGTAGCTCTCCCCTCAGTTCCTCTGTCCTTTGAATTTTATCCATCAGTGTAGCCCACATTTTCAACATTGCCTCTTCAATTCAGGGAGAGAGCTGCATGCTGCCTGGGTTTTACTACCTGCAGTATAGCCTGAAAAATTTCTCTAGACAATGAGCTAAGCCAATAATAGGGCTTTCTTTCTCTGCTTGCCAACACTTAGTCCTGGTACCTTTGTTGTGTGATGTCCAATGTCTTGAAAAACCTTTAGTTCCACTATTTCATTCATTTTGTGATTATTTCAGGTCTAAGTTAAGTCCAGTCCCTGCTCTTTCATCTTGGTCAGAATAAGTACCATCTCCCAGTTTCAAGCTCAAGTTTTATCACCTCAGACAGGGCTTGCTATGAACTTCCCTCCCCTTCTTTCCCTCATATCACCAACTATTGCATCCCTTCCATATGTCCTTTATGTCTACTCTCCTAATCTATTAGTACATTTTAATTATTTGTATACTTGTTCTCTTTTTCCTCTTTTGACCTAACAATTTCATTCATCACAGCATGGACTTCTAGAATCCCAGAAATTATGTGCACAACACATAATAATTGCTCATTAAATACTGGTTCAATAAATGAATAAATCTCAATCGTGTTATTCTCTCTCTTGCTTGTATTTGCCTCTCTATTTAAAATTTAATATTCTGTGCATGCATTGTCTACTGAAGAACTTTGTTAAGCAGAATACTGGGTTAGCAAAGAGGTGAATTGCCTTTCACTGGGCCTCTTTGCAAGGAGTTACCCAGCTGGCTGATCTGCATTCAAATGTAGGGTACAGAACTGAATATTTGTCCATGGAAAGCTTTCCAAGAGCACATTATATGAGCACCAGCCATATTTCTGCCTTCCTTCCTATGGCACTGCTCCCTGGATTGCATACTTGAAATGAGTTTAAGTGCAAAATGGAAAATAAGCAGGAGACTGCTGAGAGGTGAATATGGCAAGGTAGACTTTCCTAGTAATGACACAGGAGGTGACATATGTCATCTTCTGCTGTTGTGACCTTTCTTTCCTTCCAGCAACACACATTACTCTGAAAAATGAACACAGTTAAAGCAAGAAAAAAAAATGAGCCATCAATTAGGATACTGTTTAGTCACAACCAGCTTGTTTACAGCTCTTTAACATGAAATGCTGTTGGACTTTTTGAATTATTTCTCTTGCTTTTCTTTCAAGAAGAAAACTCCAAAGCTAGAATTAATTTGGAGATAACCCTCCATTCAACTTTTTACATTTAGTTACATTTATGTTATTTACATTTATACTTAAATAGAAGGAGAAAAAGCAATAATTATCAAGCAGCTACTAATTTCTAGGGACTGCAATGGATAATTCGATTTAGGGAAATAGAGACATGTAGAATAAACTCATGGAGGTCACACTCTAATTGGATTAAGTAGACTGAGTAATGCCAAACATCTGATGGATATCTGTACATCATAAATAAAGTATCATGGAATGAGAATAGATACACCATGGGTTCTAAGGACATAGCACATAAAAATGGGATCTGAAGAAAATAGTGTATTGGAACTTTTATTTCATTTTATTTTATTTGTAATAATGATTGTATAGCTACAGACACTTTAGGAAAATCCTGATGTAATAGCAATAGCATGGATTATAGGAATCATACAAATTTGGTCCAATGGGGAAACTAAAACTCAATGAGTATAAGTATTGTACTTAAGGTCACTCAGCTAATAAGGATAAGAGTGAGGATTTAAATCCAGGTCTCTGAGATCTAATAGGTGAAGCTCTTTGTTCTATCAGATTACTTATAGATAGCAATACTGATGTTTTAAAACATATTTCATCTTGTTGTAATATGGGTTAGGTGATCAAGCACTGCTAAGTCAAGTTCCTGGTGTTTATGTGGTCAGAAATATATGTACTTGAGTGACTTAAAAATCAACACCCAGAAGAGAGTGGACCTTTCTACTATGCTTCTTATGCTGAGACTTCCATCAGTGAGTGATTTCCTTGCTTTAAATTTAATACTGACTCTGTTCAAGCAGAAAATAGATTTGAAAACAATGAAAAATGCACCACTTTATTTCCCTAAGGGCTTCCCTACACAGTAGGCCTAGAACAAAACTAATTTTATAAAGAGAGACAAACAACCAAGTTAATCTTCAAATGCAAAAATTTATTTTTTTTTCTAAATTATTTTACTAAGTATTGATTCCCTGATTCTTATTATCTATCTTCAAATCACAGGGCTCAGTATAGAATTTGCATACATTCTGGTAACAAAATTCATAATCAAAAGGGAAAAGGGAAATAATCCCACCATGGTGCATGTAATTTTTCTGTCCAAGGGAACCTTGTAAATTGCCGATAAAAATAAATTGTAGTGAATGAGAAAATCATAAGAAGTAAAATATCAAAGAATCCTTAGTGATAACCTGGTCCAGTGATTTTTTTCTCACTCCTGAGGGGGAAAAATTGATTTTTGAGAAGGAGCATTTTGATTGCAGTTTTTCCACATGGGCACCATATTTTGGAGGATTTTCCAATACAAAAACATTATATTTATTGAGAAATAGTTGTTATACTGATTTGATCTATTTTAAAAATGGGAAAATGTGCAGAGCTTGTGATCATCTGTAACAACAACCACCAAATCAATTCTCTGAGGTCCAAATTATTCCTGACCTTTGAGGAAACCAAGAAAGTCTGAGGGTGTGATTTCCATGGTTGGCTTCAGTGGGTTTTATGATTGTATATCCCCTCAAAGGAAAGTGAGAGAGGAAAAGACAGTTGAATCATTTTAGAGTAAAGAACATAGAATAAGATCAGGCTGAGAGCAAATTGCACTTTCAAGGTCATAGAAGGAAATTTCAGAAATGCAAATGGAACTGAAAACTAAGAACTTATGAAGATGTGAGTAAGCTTAGAGTAGAAGATTGGGGTTTAGCAGGATACCTGTGCAAAATCAGTGGATTGTTCATTGCTAGTCTCTTGTCACTCTTTGGTGTTTTATAAGTACAATAGCTTAAATGTTTCTAGAAAAGGATGTCAAATAGGAGCCTATAAAACATAATCCAATCCTTAGATCCTTAGTTGAGTACCCAATGTGTTTTAACAACTATGGAAATTCTTACAGCCTCATTTTCGTGTATCTCTAGAAAAATTTACAAGAAAGACCTATGTTACTATATAGCATAAGGACTTATGTTACTATATGACATCAATTTCCAATACTCATGTCATGACTTTACCCTTGAAACAGCAGAGAATGTATGATTTCCAACTCAAACTCTATAGTATTCTGTATTTTCTTATAATCATGCCATTCAACTCATTTAACTAATTATATTTAATAATTTAAATAGTTTGTCTGGCCTCTGATGCATTTGATCAGAGCTGACTTATATCCATCTGATATAAACTGTTATGACATTTGATTTTTTAAAATTTTATTTATTTGAGAGAGAGGGAGAGAGAGAGAGAATGAACAGGGGGGAGGGACAGATGGAAAGGGAGAAGCAGACTCCCCACTGAGCAGGGAGCCCGATACAGGACTCAATCCCAGGACCTTGGGATCATGACCTGAGCCAAAGGCAGATGCTTAACCAACTGAGCCACCCAGGCATCTCATGACATTTGAATTTTAAGACAATTTTTCTCAAGCTTTAATGGGCAAGTAGGACTTCAGTGACATACACATTGAGATTCAGTAGATTTGGCAGTTCTAACACATTCCCAGGTAATGCCAATGCTGATGGTACGCATACCATACTTTAAGGAATAAGAGCTTAAAGCAAATGTCCTCCTCTGGGGCCGAAGAAAAGCGTTTCTGTGAAACTATTATATGTGGTAATGTGATACCAGGAAATGAGAGTACAGAGCAGGTAAATGGAACAAAGAAGGAGTGAAAGCCAATACAGGTACAGACTATCAAGTAGGTCACAGGATGGGTATAGATTTCATTGGGAAACTTTTAAAGAGTTTTGTGAAATATTTATCAAAATTTTCTGCCTAGGAGATAAAAGAAAGAAATATTTGGAGCACCTGGGTGGCTCAGTTGGTTAAGCATCCAACTCTTGGTTTCGGCTCAGGTCAATCTCAAGGTAATGAGACTGAGCCCCGCGTCAAGCTCCTCACTCAGAGGGGAGTCTGCTTGAGATTCTCTCTCTCTCCCTTGCCCCTCCCCCTGCTCTCTCTTTCTCTTTCTCAAATCAATAAATAAATCTAAAAAAAAAAAAGAAAAATATTTATCCACCCAACTTTATTCCCACCAAAGGTGGCTCTGTGAACCTGCCCTTCCAGTTTGCACTTGAGTGATAATAAAGCAGTTTTCTATGGCAGTCCCATCTATACACATCAAAGAAGACTTAGGGCATGAAACAAAAATATTTGCAACATGGACTAAAACAATGTGTTGTTTATGTTGCTCCAGCAGAAAGTTAGCCAAGGCCTACTTGAAACCAATTGTCATAAAAGTGACCGGGTAGCCAAGAGAATTTGGAGGTGGTACACAAGAATTATAAGATGCAATATGCTTTATTATGACTGGTTGGTGCCTTGAGCCTAAGCACTTGGCTATAAAACTCACGTCTCTTTCAGACAAAAGCCAAATGGTTCCTTGGCATTATGCCACATTTCTTCCCCCAAAGCAAAATCAAGATTTCACCATTCTAATGGTGAAAGCATAGGCACACTGTTAAACAATATGTGTCAGGGGATAAGGTAAATACTACTGCATTTTCTCTTTCAGAGTAGTGGATGGCCTTTGAGGGACCAGTAAAAGTCAGTGAGGCCTTTTCTCCTCTCAGAATTTCTATGGCTCCTCCAGAACCTCCTAGTTCATAAAATGGTTGCTATTTCGTAGAGAATCTGATCCAATTATTCTTCCTACTCTTTAAAAGAAAACCATATCCTATAGTGAAATAATTGTATACTATTAAAACATAGAACTCTCTCACACAGCCACAGAAGAGATCTCTCTCCTTTGGAGTTTTAGGCCCTTTAGCACTCCTGATAATGCTACTGAGCCAGACTTTGTCTATCTCCCCTAAATGAGTCTGAGATTATCACCAACCCCATTAGCAATAGCTATAGAAACCTCTGGGTTTTAGGCAGCTAGTCCTTTCAATCTCCTTACTATATCTGCCTAGGGAATAAAAGAAATATTTGGGGCACCTGGGTGGCATCCCCCAACTAATTAGAATGTTTCCAAAGGTTTAGATTGTTCCATAGACAATCACACCAGAACCCAATGTCTTACTCAAGTAACCGAGCAACTGGTAATTTAAATGCCCTGCATTATTTTCCCCTTAGGAAGACAAAAGGTTACTGAAATTGGGAGATTTTTAATATGTCAGAAGCATATAGGGTCACACATGAATTATCTGTTTTGGAGTATGAGAAACTGATATGTTCAAAAAAACTTTGTGATTCAATGGAACATCAAATGACTTACATTTGGCAAGAGGTCATATTGTGTAGAAGGTAGAGTTTTGGCCCAAGTGTTAGAATAAATACTCTGCATTCTTGAATTGAATTCCAGCTACTCTTCAAAACAAAATGTATGACTACAGATTTATTCTTTTGATGCAGAAACTTCAGTTTCCCCAAACTTAAAATAAGAAAAATATTATTCTTGTTCAGATCTCAGGATTATCAAGGGAAACAAATATTTTAGTTTTGCCCTATATACACATATATTGCCTTATTCTTTCAAGTAAGAAAGCCTAGAAGAAACAACACCTTAGTAGCAATGAGCATACCTAGCACCCTGATCTTGGTTTTAAATACCATTGTCCAATAAAAGGAACAAGCTCTTCTTGGAGAAACTGCTGATTCTAGGTCTGGAACAAGAAATATAAAATGAGCCTGTAGCATCTTGAAGTACCAGAAGTAAGGGCATACTTAAAAACAAAAACACAGTGATGAAAGGTTTAATAAAACAACTCAGGATCCAACTAAAAAAGCACTCAATGGCCAAGGCCAGAATAATTTGAAAAGTAAAATAAATAAATTAGAATTGGATGAAACCTAAAGTATAAGATAAATATCCATTAGTCAATACTTATTTAAATAAGTAATTGAATAATAATTATAAATAAATAAGACAAAAAGATAAAACTCCCATGAAGAGATATAATTTATGTAGACACTCTACTCTATCCTGAAGGAGGTGGAAGATAATTTCCCACTCCTCAAATGTGTGCTATACATAGTGATTTCCTTCCCAAGAGCAGAGTTTGGAAAGGGAGATAAAAGTGTAACTTTTCAGTAGAAAAACCTGATAAAAACTACCCCAGCCATGTGACCAAGTTCAACATTAACTGTAATACCTCATATTGTTAGTGTATATCCTCTAAATGTGATGAAAGGACACTTTATTGTCTTCCTCCTGATAATCCATAATGCCTATATAATCACAGGAAAAGATTCAGACTAATCCCATCTGATGGGCATTTCACAAAATATCTGACTAGCATGACCCAAAACTCTCAAGATCATAAAAAACAAAGTCTGAAAAACTAACAGTGCAGAGGAATCTAAGGAGACATGATGACTAAATGTAATGTGATACTTGATGGGATACTTGAATACAAAAAAGACAGTGGGAAAACAAAGGAACTTTGAATAAAGTGGGGCTTAGTTCATAACAATCTATCATTATTAGTTTATTAATAGTGACAAGTATACCATAATTATCTAACATCTATCAATAGTAGAATTAACTGGGTATGGGGTCTGGGGAACTCTGTGTCCTATCTTCACAATTTTTCTGTAAATTTGTCCTAAAAAATAAAGCCCATTAGCATTTTTTACAACGGAGTTACATGGGAGTCAGAAGAACAAAGTATGAATTTATATTATCTATCTATCCATCTATCTATCTCTCTAAAACAAACTGATAGAATACTGCTGATTTACAAGTTGCTCAGAGTTCAGTGGAATAAATAATATAAGGACAATAACAATATTGTTAAAGTGCAAACACTATACTTAGCCAAATATATAATCTGCATAGCTACCCTCTAGACCTACCACTTTTCAATAATTGAGGTAGATCAAGACAAGCTAGGTACTAGCAGCCACCATCCTAACTTGTCCTACTAGTTAAAGAAAAAAAAAAGTGGGAGATAATGTAGCATAGTTAATAAAATGGCCTTTTCTTGATAAAAATTACAATGCTGACTATAAAACACTTCCATTATTCATGAGTGGTTTGTTGAAAGAGATTTTCAATTTCTTCTGTTAATTTTACTACTGAGTCTATTTTAAAATTAAAAAGTAATAGGGCAGTGGCAAGGAATGAGATAGAAATACAATCACTAGAGTATGAATTATTTGCTGAGGTAAATCGTAATTTTTAAAGAGAAAATAAGTGTGAATAATCTTGACTCCTGTTCCAGGGAAATGTACATTAAATATTTGTTTTGGAATATTTACCCAGGAAGGCACAATTGATGAAAAAAGGTAACATTATTTGATAACCTATTGTGTCCTAGGCCTTGGCTAGACATTAGTAATAGTGGCATATTATTTAATTATCACCTGTCTTAACTCCATCTACCATAAGAAAACAACATAGACTGGGTAGTTTAAATAACAGGTATTTTCACAGTTCTGAAAGCTGGGAAGCCCAAGATCTAGGTTCTGGCTGATTTATTTCCTGGTGAGGACCGTCTTCCTATCCTGCAGATGACTGCCTTCTCTCTGTGTCCTCACATGGCAGAGACAAAGTGAGCTCTGGTTATCTTTTCTTCTTATAAGGTCATTAATCCCATGGGGAGGGCTCATCCTCATGACTAATTTCTTTCCAAAGGCCCCATCTTTAAATTCCATTATGTTGGGGGGCTTAAACATAATGAATTTTGAGGGGACACAGATATTTATTCTATAACATCATCATAAGCTGAAAGATTTAAATATCGTGTTTGTTTTATTTCTTCTTACTTTTGCAGATAAGGAAACTGAGGTTCAGGCAAGTTTAGTAAGTTATACAAGGTCTACCGGCAGTTGTAGGTCTAGCTGGAGGCTGCTGGCCAAATTGTGCTCAGATGATATTATTCAAAGAGAAATCATTGTTTGAATAACCCTAAAATCTTTGTGGCTTAATACTGAGGGATTTATTTAATTTTCATTTTTTCAATACAAATCAAGTTAGCAGGGGAAGTGTCCCTTTATTCCTTTATTCTTTCTGGTAGGGCCACTGTCCCCAAGAGATTCGGGTTCCTCAAGTAGGTCCACTGCAACAGGCCAGCAGCATAGGAAAGAGAGAGATCATGAAGGATTAGAAAAATGTGTTAACCATTGCTGATACTGCTGTTTATTAGCTATTTTTGCCTATATTCTCCATACCAGAATTCAGTTCCTAGATCACAGTTCCCCGCAAAGGGGACTTAGAGATATAATCTTGCTACATGCCCGGAAGAAAAGGGAATAAAAAGGGGACAGTATAATAAATAAGCAAACATTCTCAGCCCCAACAATCGAGTCCTTTTAGGGAAAAAAAATCCATATGATCTTTAGTTCTGGAGAGAGAGAGTCCTCTGCCATGAAATAAGTTGATTCCAGCAGTTCAAGCACAGTTTGGGGTTCAGAGGTCTGACATCATCTACAAGTAGACAAAAATGAAAGAGAATGACTTCCATTAGGAAGATATATCCCACCAACAAATATGGCAAAGGAAGCCAGGCTGTATGTAGGGACGGGAGCAGAGCTGAAAGAGTCTAAGAGCAGAAAGTGGACAGTGCGTATGAAGTGGTGATTGGCCAGTGTACAAAGCACTTCCGATGAAACCAAGAGGTAATTAAACCTTGGGGAGCAAACCAAATTGGCTGCATCGTGAAGAAATAGGTTTTGATTTTAGCACCGCTTCTTGGAGCACAATGAAAGAATGTGATCCTGAAGCTGTACAGACAGACCATTACTGACAGCCTGGCATTGCTCTGATTGTGAAAAAGAGCGTTAGCTTGAGACAAATACTGAAGACTGGGGACCACTCTGTCTTAGAAAGCACTCTGTGTAGGTATCAGCATAATCCCATTAAAGAGCAATCAGGGATCTGAACTTTCATTGACGCGTAGGGCTTGTAGGTTAAACCCCACCTCTACCATTGTATAAAGAGAAAGCCTTTGCATTTGGTTGCTCTAAGTCTAGAGATAGCCCAACAGAGATTCTAAGCATTTGGCAGAACTTTCTCATCCTTCATCCTGTCAAACCCTAATTTCTACATCCCACAGGCATACATGAGTCCACTATTTAAAACTCACTTTCTCTATTCCGATCAATCTTACACCTGGCTCTCAGAGTATTATGGTAAGGGCAACTCTGATCTGGTTCTTTTTAACCATTCTATCCTCATATCTTTTATTCTCTAGCTGCTTTCTCTGCTGGTGCATTTAATTCTACCTAAATTGCAGAACTTACTTATTATTTAGGCAGAAAAATCTACTTTATGATGTACACCATTACTTCTTTCTTCCCTATTTTCTTAACTATATTTACCTCACATGCTGATTTAACTGATCTGATTTAAAAACTTTACATTTCTCCCCTACTTTTATGGAGCCCAACACTGCCCTTTAGATAGAAGTTGCTCAATAAATGTGTGAAAAAATAAAATAAATGGAATTAACTCTGGTTGACAGTAACCAACACAGTGGTCATATGTTACTCCCTGAACGTGCAGTTATCTCTGAAATTCTATGTATAAGTTTACCTTTAGTGTTAATGTTTCATCATTAACAAATGTCTGAAAATATTTAATAATAGTACAAATAAATGAAGAGCTCTATATTTTGCACATTAATGGAATCATAAAAATTCCCTTTACATATAACTCTAAAATCTTACAATAGTTTAAAAATGAAGCAAATGCTTAATTTTAACTTTTTTGTTAAATATGTCATATAGGTCCATAGTATCTTATCCCATCTAATCATCACAATCATGCATGGAGAATTTTAAAAATATAGATTTCTCTATAATAAATAACCCAAGAGGTTATAATTCAAAGCTCTTAGGTAAGACCTATGTATTTGTATTAATAAAAACACTGAATATTCTCCAAGGATATTCTGATGATTAGCCAGATTCTGGAAACAATTATTTAATACAAAAACACTGCTGTATAATTTGATATAAAATTTTCTGCTTAAACCATTATTAATGAGACAGTATTTTCTAATCATTGCAGTGATATTTTGTCTTTGATAATTAACTCTCAAATAATTAAAGGTCATGGCAAGTCTAAATCATTATTTGAAAAATCAAGGAGATACTCCCCCCACCAACCCTGAAATATTTTGCTAGATTGGGCTAATTCTATTTTTAAAAAGTTGACTACAAATTTTCAATCACGTATTTTTGGTAGTACTCAGAGTGGCTAATTTCTGAATATTTAAACTCTTTATTGTCATTTCACTTTTGAAAACATCTGAATTGTCCATTACTTCACCAAATGCTTAGAGCAATGCAGTTTGTGTAACCATATTTCCTATTCACGAAGAAGGTGAGAGGCAAAACAGTTCATTTGAAAGATAGCCACACACAACTGAATTCCAATATCTGTTCTGGCACCTCGCATGCTTATAGGAGTTGCCTAATATCTGCTAAATTCAGTATTTTCTTTGGTAAAATGTAAATTTGGGTAGCTATAGAAAACTAGTATCTTTAGAATAAATTATTCTATGTCCAATTCAACCATGTTTTAATGAGGGATGTCAAATGGGGACTCTCCTGGCATCAGAAATAGGCCTGCAATCCAAATAGTGATCATCTAAGGGGTTCTCAGAATTTATAAAAATGAGAAAAGGAAAGTTAAATCTTTCCACTTTGGTGAGGAATGTGTATGTTTGAATTTGTTGGCAGTCTTAGTTTCTGACAAACGAAAGTAGTTGCCATATAGGAAATGATATTGTCAATACGGAAAAAAGCAAATTTACTAGTTGAAGGGAGAGAGCTATGGTGGCTATTTCTTCTTTGGCTGGACTGTCTGGCCTCCCACTACCTTTGCTCATTTAAGGAATCCCTCTTTATAGGTAGCCTTAAAAAGGGTCAGAATCCTCCCATGACAGAAAACTCCAGAGAAGAGGCCAATTTCTAAACTACTTTAATGGGATGCTCTTCCCCCAATATGGTTACTGGGTGTGGAAAACACAGAGCAACTCTGAGAATGCATTTGCTATAGATAATATTATGGGAGAATTAGGAAAACATATATAAAAGTACAGGTATTCTTGGATTGGAAGCTAATTCTAAAAGAAAGAAAAGATATAAAGCTTATGCATATTGATAGATACTTAAATGGTCTGAAGTGAAAGTGACATCTTCACTCATTCTATAAATATTTTATCAAGTCCTTAACATGTATCCAATGCTGTTCTAGTTACTAGAAATACAGCAGTACCCAAAACAATAACTACCACAAGAACATCACAAATGGTGCTCATGGAGCTTATGTTACAAAGGTACACTAGTCTACACCAGAATAGAGATGAGATGCTGCTGTCAGAAAAAATAAACACATTATTGACATAACTTGTTTATCAGGGTTTATGTAGGAACTCAACACGAATGTGGGGCATGCATCTGTGCACATGTATTAATATGTTTAACATCTGCATAATGCAATCGTTTCAATAAAGAGGGATACAAACATCAGGGATATTCATTAGAATATATACTTTATTGCCTATTACTTCTTCAGTTCATTTATTAACTTGTTCACATAGTATAAGTGTTTTATTTATTTTTTAACCATTTTCCACTTCAGTTGCAGAGTTTATAAATTAGCAGTTGAGTATTTGCCTTTATATTATTAATGCTATGCTCTGATTTATTTTGAACAAATATGGGGCTACTACTACATTGCTGAAAGAGCCTGACCAAAGTCCCCTGTATTAATACCGCTTTCTAACACCTGGCAGGAAAAAGAGTTCCATGTGGATAGGTAAGACCACAGAAGGCAGAGGTGAGCTCTTGGTTCATTAAACTGGGGGTTTTCTCACCTCTGCCTCCTAGGATGATTGGAAAAGTTTTTGCCTGTGTCTCCCAGGTAATTGGAAAAATTACCTAATATCTCCAAACTTCATGTTACACATCTCTAAGAAGACTTTGACCTCTTTCTATAGTATCATTATACAGCAGATTAAAAAAATACTAAATATAATTTTATAAATACAAAAAATATTTTTCTATTTATCAGCTACACATTGTTTTTTAAAAGCTGTAAATAAATATTTTCTTTCTCCCATACATCTTCTCCCTTCAAAAAAATTCTCCGGCTTATTAAAATTTCATTAATAATTTTTAGTTTGTGCCAAGCAGTATGATCAATGCTTGGCATACATTGGAATGAGGAGAGCAAATAAACAAACAAACAAAAACACAACACACTTCCAGGTTTTGCTTTCATACTGTCAATTTTTTGTCAGCATAAGAAATTGAACGACCTCAAGCAATCAGAGGCAGTATAGCAGTTCTTGATCTCCTATTTGTATTTATCATACTGTATTGGAAATTTTCAGGAAGGGTCCCCAGAAAAAGCTATTTCATCAATTAAAATATCTGTTTTCTATTTTAAGAGAGCAGTTCTGAGGGAGCCTTCCAATGCTCCCTTGATCAAATTCATCTGTGGGTGTGATACAAGTAATTTTAAATTCCGTATGTGTTGTTACCCACTTACACCCCTTTTTCTTGAAGCCTGTTAAACCTTATTTATAGAAAGAATTAGATCAATACCACAAAATGATGCTATTTAAATTGCAAGTGCATGTAGTGCTTTCCTAATGGATTCAGCAAGGAGTGACATCACCAAGTGGCGACATAGGTAGTTCCTGACTTCATTCCACTCACTAGAACAACAACTAACAACTATTCAAGAGCGAGACACCACTGACAGAATCCTAGAACATAGGGGTGAGGCTGAAGCACCCTCTGAACCTCAGAGACCAACACAGTCTGCATTAAAGGGCAAGAGAAGCAGCTACACATTGACCACACCGTCTCTCCCCCAGGCCAGTGCAGCACCAGGTAGAAAGGCCTCCCCTAGCCTCTGGTTCCTCCGGTGGGAAAAGACAACCCAGCATTGTGGGTCCTGGCATTTGTTGGATCCCCTACTCTGATCTCACACCACAGAGATTGCAGGGGAATCTGAGGGGCTTAAGCACTGGGAATGTGACTATGACAGAGAAGGGGAGAGGGTGGCTTGCAACAACCAGCACAAAGACCTTGGTAGATTGAGTTCTAACCTGCCACACCCAAGGAGTAATCCTAACCAGCAGTTTTGCTCATCTACAGAAACAAGGTAAGGGGACACTCTAACCAAGGAACTCAGCGGGGTGCAGATCTGCTGATTCAGACTTTCCAATGAAGAGTTTTGCTAGCCCTAGAGCTGAGTTTGCCCACGCCCAGGCAAGGGGTTGAGTCACAGCCCCACCCACTGCAGAGTGTCTTCCGGCTCCATCTGACCAGAAGGGCTAGTGACAACCTCCTGCAAGCTGTGAGCCCAGAAGCACTCCAGATGAGAGGTGGGCAGGCACTGCTGATCACCCCAAGAGCAAAGCTAGCACAAGGCATGGAGACTTCCCCATCACCACTCCCACCCTTTTCCCCTCCTCCTGATGCTATACTTAGGCAGGGGGATTGATTCACAGTCAAGGCTGGGGGTAGCTCCAGGCCTCTCCCAACTAGAAAGCCTGTTTGGGAAATTTAAGGGTAACCTGGAGTACACCTCTCTCCATCCCACCCGGAGCAAGGGAGCTGAGACATAGCCCTGCCCACTGTGGAGTGTCTTCCCACCTCATCTGACCAGAAGGGCTGGTAACAACTTTTGGAAGCTGTGCAGCCCAGCAGTGCTCTCGCCTACAGAAGGGCAGAGAAGATAGCTTGCAAAGCAAAGCCAGTCAGCTTGTTTGGGGTGTGGGCTGGTTTGAGTTACAACAAAGAGCTTTACAAGCTGCTGCTGCTGCACCAGGGCAGGGAATCAAATACATGGCCCCATTCATTGCTGAATACAGCCTTAGCCAGCCCAACCAGAGTGCCTAACCAGAGCACACCCAAAAGCCTTGCATACAGTGGCACTTGAACAGAGACCACAGCCCATTGTTTCCTCCACCTGCAGAGCAAAACCAGTGGCCTCTATGGACTAGGAATTCAGTGTATACTCTGCCTAATTCAGGTCCCAAAACAACAAGCTGTGCAGGGAAGTTAATTCATAGCCCTAATTACTACTGAATATAGTACCAGTCCTGGCCATCTTCTAAGCCTAATCAGAGCATCCAGGAAACTGCAGAACACACTACAGCCTCAGTTTTTAAGGGAACCAATGGATTCAGGAACAATCAATATTACAATCCAATTTCAACTCTTTTGCTGTTCACATACAAAAACAACTACACAAGCAATTTCAATATACACAGATTACTTCTAGTCTTCTCCATACCTTGGAAAAGAAAAAGAAAATAAAGTACCAACTTTGAATGTTTTTAAATCTAGAAGGAATTTTAGTTATTAGCTAGGACAATATAATCTTTCCTTGTACCTCTTTCATTTATTCTTTTTTAAGTTGATGAAATGGATGGTTAAATAGATTAATAAAGTGTTCCATGAATTTATTACAAGAGACCATCAAGTCTACCCAAATCTATCAAATCTAAATGGCCTGGAATCATTTATGCAGACAGCAGCTGAAAGTGTGAGTATTTAAATTTGTACCGAGTCATATCTATGTAGAGACAACGACCCAGAGGGAGCAGAAATAAACCTCTATTAATAATTCTTTCTTCTCAAATATAACAAATAAGACTGATTCTGTGGTTAATCAATTTGATTGATAATTATGATTAATTAATGATAATTGCATATAATCAATGGGTGCTGGAAATACCTGAGAAAATCCTCTATTTGATTTGAATATGGATAAATATTTACTATAGATAGATAGATAGATATCATATCACCAAGCCCTCCATTAGTGACTTAGCAAATCTATACATTCCAAAGATTCCACATCTACAGATTCAACTAGTGTAATTGAAATCTTTATTTGTGACCTGTGTTTGAGGAACAAAGGAGATAATATCAACACATATATTCTGTTCCACATTCCACTGTTCCTTATAGAATGGATTATTCCACAGATAGGGAGTCCATTTTGCTCACAGGAGCTCATATATTCCCCCAATATGTTATGCCAATACGTATGGCTCAGAAACCTAAAAATAAAACCTATTAATTAAGCCAAATTATGTTCTTAGAAGTTTTGGATTAAAGTATCTGTCTATAACATCTTTGTAGGAAATTCATTTTCCAAGCCCTTCAAGTTGTTTTATTATTATTCTATCCTCTCTTTTACTTTAATTGTTTTTTGTTTGTTTTGGTTTTTGTTTGTTTTGGTTTTTATTTGTTTAGTCTGGACTTCCTCATGCAGCCCTTCTTTATTTTCCATCCTTTACACTATTGTTACACGTTAAGACAATGTGCTGATAGCTATAAAAAAAAAACATGTCTAGGTGCGCATTTGCCACAGCACATATTATTATCCACCTAGGAAGATCTTTGGCCACTGCAAGAACTAAGGACGTAAGAACCAGGGGAAGGACCCAGCATCTAAAGACCTTTTCATATCTGCAATATTGGCAGAGGTAAGCTTCCTCCGTGGCTAGAATGTAGAACTTTAGAATGCCAGAAAGATTTTATCTCATCTCTCAACTTGGGGCAAAAATCTGTGGTGGGTGCATATTGCACTAGCTTGAGAAAAGTGTTAAGGCTCAAGAGTATTCAAGAATAGAGTACTGTGCATAGTTAATAACATTTTCCATGTTTGTGCCAGATATTTGGCAATCCTCAGATCTTCACTGTTTCTGGTCTATACCTTTATGCCCTTGAGTTCTGCTACTGATCTATAATTACTCTAGAATTTGTCATGCTACCTTTCCCTTTTAGACAATTTCTCCATTGTTGTAAAGAGTCTTGAGTTACATATTGGTTCACATTTCTTGTCATGTCAAAGTAGTTATGCCACTGAAGTTATTTGCAGTGCCCAGTCCACTCTGTGAGTGCTGAATATTCACCTAACCCAGCCTGGGACAATCAAGCCTTTTTCAAGATCAAGGTTTAGATCACACAGATTCAATTAATCCTATTTTGAGACTAGACTAATCCTGCCTTTGGGACTAGAGCTATAGGTGTGTGAGAGACAAATCTGAAGACCCTGTTGCCTAGGAGAATATTGATTTAACAGTTCTAAGTTATCTAAACTAAGGAAGAAGCTAACGGCAGCCCATGAACTCTAGAAGCTTCCTTTTTTGGCAAGCGTTTTGTTTTGTTTTGTTTTGATTCTGTTTTGGTTTTGTGATCAATGAGCTTTCATCATCATATAGACACATAAATGTTCCTTGATTTTTATCTTTGTTTTAAATAAACATCACGAATGCAGGGTCACTCTCTACTGAAACTTTGGCTATAATGTATAAGCACCTATGGTTGAATGAAGTTGTGGTTTAATCAGAGTTTGGGTGGATTGTGTACACCCTGTTATTCCTTTACATTTATGTTTGTTTTCCCAAAAAACCTTATGGCGCTAGTGATGTGTACCAGTGGTCCCTTTGCACATGGAGTCTTATGGAAATAGGGCTGTGGCAGGACTTTCGGAAATGCAAAGTAGAAAGGAGAGAAGTGGAAGGATAGATTGGTGAAAGAGGAGGGAAAGGAAGATGATGAGGTAATGTAGTAGTAGGGGACTCTTGATGGAAATAAAGACAAAGTCTCTCAAAGACTGACACATTATTAGTTTTTCCTTCATTCCAAATTCCATGAGAACTGCTATCCTTGCCCCTGGGGTTCATGCAGTTCCTCATGCACAGCATCTTTACTTTCATTCTCAGATTATTGGAATATTCATCCTTCATGGCTAAACTCAAATGTCAGTGCTGCTGAGAGGAATCCCCTAATCTCTCAAGCCCATATTAATCATTCTTTTATTTGCACTCAGAATTATGCTTATGAATTGATTAAAGATTAATTTTACTCTACCATAAATTATTACTAATAAATCAGTCCTCACCCTACCACCAAGTTCCATTTAGATAGTGATTAGTTCTGGCATACATTTGTGTATACTAAATATACTTTATATGATAAGATAAAAATAAAAAAAAATTAAAACCTTACTCTTAAGCACATTGGCAGATTTTTAAAATATATCCTGACACTGTTCATACAACTATGCTATGAAAAGGTTCTAATTCTCATTTTATAGATAAGAAAATAGAACTTGGAAAAAATATATTACCAGTTAACTGTGAAACTAACATATCAATCAAGATCTTTCTGATGCCAATGCCCAAATAACTCAGTAATTCCTGAAATGAATTATTATTCCTGGTTTGATGGCCTAACCAAGATGAAAGGCTGACCTTGGGTCACAAAATTTTGTTTAGATTAACATGAGATGAACTAAGCCATGGTTTTATTGATGATTGTTAACAAGACTTTGATAGTCTCTGTAATCGTCCTTCCTTAGCAGCTTGGGAAATCTTTGCTCTAAATACTTAAAAGAGGGGCGCCTGGGTGGCTCAGTTGGTTAAGCGACTGCCTTCGGCTAAGGTCATGATCCTGGAGTCCCAGGATTGAGTCCCGCATCGGGCTCCCTGCTCTGCGGGGAGCCTGCTTCTCCCTCTCCCACTCCCCCTGCTTCTGTTCCCACATTTGTATGCTCTTTGAGATTCCATTAATTCATTAATTGTGACCATTCAAGTCCTGGCAATTTGAAATGCCCTATTCTAATGATGTTAGGAAAAAAAGAGAGAGAGAGAGGGAGAGGGAGGGAGACTTAATAATAAACAAGGATTTCAGGAAGAAAATTATAAATTAAATTATGCTTCAACTATATTTAGTAACCCATACATTCTGTACAAGTATCATGCCTTCCTACTTTTAATACTTCGCTCAAATGGTTCCCCACTGCTAAACAAAATTTATCCTTTCAAGCACAACTTACACCTTTGTCACTCTGAGGACTGTCTCTACTTCAAGATCCAGCCCAAACACTGGGTCCTCCAATAGCCCTTCCTTATTTATGCAGCCAAAAGGAATCATGCCATCTTTTAAATTTCTAAATCAGTATGTTCCCCCTCTTTCTATGAATTGGAAGGGAATGAACACAGTTTAAACAAATACTCTAAGCCTGGAACTGACTTTAATATTCTTTTTGACCATTACATTATCTGATACTCAAATAAGACTCAGTGAGATAACACCATCATCCAAAACTCACTTTTATTTTAATGCAAGGATTGAGATTTGACAAATGCTATACATTTTAATTGTGCCATCATGTTGCCTGTGAGCTGGAACTATGAGCAATTGATTTTTGTATCTAACTAAAGCACTTATCACATGGCCCTCTGCATGGTAGATCCTATATTAAAGCAAACTAAATCTTGAAACATATTATTGCTACACATAAATATATATGTTTGTTCTTATCTATTTAGTAAGGCAGACTCACACTTCTCATCTAAAAATTAAAGTTGATTCTCACCACATCACGGTAGCAATTCACTAGAGTTGTTGAGGTAAATAAAGCATCATGCCTTTCCAAAACAAAATCCATATTTAAATATTTTAAGATATTTAATAATTTAGCTATTTTATTACTTCTAACAGCCAGCTCTTAAGACACAATTATTCTAAATTAGTGAAGTTGATTCAAGTACCTGTGATCAGTTAGCAAGAATCACTCATTACCTTGCTGAGAGTCTACTAAATCCCACCAACATGGCCCTTCTTTTCACTACATCTGTATCTTTGTGGTAAATGCCCAGTAGTGCAATTGCTGGGTCATAGGGTAGCTCTATTTTTAACTTTTTGAGGAACCTCCACACTGTTTTCCAAAGTTCATAGCAGCAATGTCTGCAATAGCCAAACTGTGGAAAGAGCCGAGATGCCCTTCAACAGATGAATGGATAAAGAAGATGTGGTCCATATATACAATGGACAATTACTCATACATCAGAAAGGATGAATACCCAACTTTTGCATCAACATGGATGGAACTGAAGGAGATTAAGTGAAGTAAGTCAAGCAGAGAAAGTCAATTATCACATGGTTTCACCTATTTGTGGAACATAAGGAATAGCATGGAGGACATTAGGAGAAGGAAGGGAAAAATGAAGGGGGTAAATCGGAGGGGGAGATGAACCATGAAAGACTATGGACTCGGGAAACAAACTGAGGGTTTTAGAGGGGAGGGAGGGGGGAAGGGTTAGCCCAGTGATGGGTATTAAGGAGGGCACGTATTGCATGGAGTACTGGGTGTTATACGCAAACAATGAATCATGGAACACTACATCAAAAACTAATGATGTACTGTATGATGACTAACATAATAATAAATAAATAAATAAATAAATAAATAAATAAATAAATAAATCCCACCAATGATAACATGTGTAAGAAAAACACCAGGCCACCCAGTCCTTCACATGCCCTCTAAGTCATATGCCTATTTGTGGAAGATGCAAAGACTATAACAAGAATGTATACCCAGCACGGATAGCATAGAAGTCTTAAAATGCCATTGGCCCCTTGCAAAACTAAAAATCACAAATGCTTTGGGGCTTTGGTGAAGTTACTAACAGTGTTAAACTCTCCTGGGAGGTGGAGTCACAATGCCAAGCAATTAAGAAACCAATCCTGGGGTCCAGGCAAGCCTGTAGAACTGCTCTGACAAATCTAAGGTAGTGGATGACTGCACTTACAGGACCTTCAGGATTTCTGTAAAAAGTTGTTTTCCATGATCCAAAAGACTGCTGAATAAAGTTTACCATACACTAACACATGCTCCCATAGGACCACATACAAATAGCTGCCAGTGTTCACTCTTTCTCCCTCTGTTTTCCTCTTCCTCTTCCCTTCTCTTTCAGCATCTCTTAAGGGCCAAAGTTAGATGGAAAAGCACACAAGCCGAAGCACACAGAATTACTGCAAACAAATGAGGGTTATGTTTTAAAGAAAAAACTTTATTAGGATCCACTGAAAAGTGGATTACATCAAAAGCTGGCAAAGATGTTTATCTACTAGATTGTCAGGGGTATTGAAGAAGGAAAAATATCTAAAAACAGAGTACAATGCCTGGCACAGCACAGGATATTCAATAATTGTTCAATAAACAAATGGATGATGATATAGTATTGATGGGGCTTGGTGTAAAGTGTTGTGATTGATTGTTTTATGTACTATGGGTGATTATCCAACATTTTAATCAAATGATAAAGGCAGGGAATAATTTAAATAATCATATTTGTCTGCTAATAGTTCTCCTTCTTTTGAGAACTGTGTTGTTCAGGTACTACATTACAAAATGTGTCATGAACAAAAGCTAACTTTTATTTTCTTTAAACAGATTAACAAGCAGAAAAACGTGAATTCCTAAGACAAAGTTGTTGGTTTAACAATAACAAGATCTTCTATCTTCCTAAATCATGGCAGATATGTTAGAACTTTCAACTTCATGTGATATATAACTTGTAAAAATGGGGTAAATAGACGTGTTACTCTCCTTTTCAACCCAGGCCAGCCAGCTACAGGCAGTTTAGGTCTGATGTGGTGGTTCCAAGAAGCCTTCAACAACCTGGATATGGATTTTAAACTCATCATTCAAGGTGACTGTTAGAGCTCCAACCATCATGTCCATGTTTTCAGCAGCACAATGGAAGAAGGAAAAAACAAACAAATATGACCAATAGAGGTCAAGTATTTCTCTATACAAGAATGAGAAACCCAATGACACTTCCATTTTCATCTCATTAGGGAAAACTCAATTACTAAGACAAAACTAGTTGAGAAATGTAGTCTTTGTTCATGATTAGCCTGTGGCCAGCCACATATTAGTGGGTTAAAAAAAATTATTGTTATTAAAGAAGAGTAAAATAAATCTTGGTTCAAATAAATGTCTTGGCAATAAGTAGCACTGCATAGAAGTTCTGCATCTTGGGCATTCCCTTCTACCAAGATAATAATACCTTAAGATGTAAACCCATAACTCTGGTTATCCCTTGAATGAGAAAGATGAAGATCTACACAGTGAATCCGTGGTTGATGTGGAGGTTTGCATAATATGCCTTCTGTTAGCCTTGTTTATCCTACAGGAAAACATCCTAAGGTAAAGCAGTATTCTTCCCTTGGGCCAAGAATGGAAAGAGCCAGCTGGTAAATCAGTGTAATTTGTGTTTTTTTCTTCTTTGTCTATAAATCAAGTATTTGTTTTCTTGTTTTTATGCTAGGAGTAGAGCATGCTTAATTTAGTTAAAATGTATAGCTTAGGCAACAAGACTTAAAATTGAGTATTAATTGGTAATTTACTTACATAATCATTCCACAGCATTAGGGGCACACAACAAAGTTCTCGGAAACCCTGCACCCTTGACACACACATATATTAATTCCTCAAATGACATAATTCCTCATTTGCCAAGGATAGAACTGAATGTTATTCAAGGAGAATAAAGTTCTCAGGTATTTAAGATAATTAATATCATTTAAAATCTTGTATATAACCTTTATTATATTTAAGAAAACAACTACAGGCTTATAGCTTCTACACAGGAAGTAATTTGTGATTGTGGAACACAACTATAAAACAGTACTCCAAATTGCAGGCTTCTGGACTCGCCTCTGCCTCTAACTCTATCTCTCAGGCAAATTAGATAAACTCTCTGGTGCCTGTTTCCTCATCTGTAAAATCAGGGGGTGAGTTTCCTTTGTGGCCTCGCAGCTATGACACTACATGAACACATGGATTTTTGTTGTCACAATCAATCAAATTTAATTTTCTTCAAGAATCTATCTCTTTACTTTTGGAACTTTGTTTCACTTTGTGTGTCTTAAATTTACACCTATACCTCATGGTCTCAATATTCCCCAGTCCTTATTCTCGCTTTATACTTCGTATCAGCAAAGGGCCTATTTTTAGCAATTTCCCAGAAGAATTGAGAATCTCATCTTTGGCTCATTACCTCTGAGAGCCTGTTCACTGAAGCCTGCTGTTTTCACAATGTGTGCCCAGAGTAATTGTCACCAAGGTCAACACAGGTTCATCACCTCTGTCAAATGGGGGAATCAAAATGAGTTTTCTCATGTTGAAAACTGACTAGGATTTGAGTCCCTAGGGCTTGAGGTTATTCAACACTGACTAAATAAGGAAATGCTACACTAAACAGCTACAAAACACACACTCGTACACACACAGACACGTACAGGGGCTTAGTAGTTACTCTTGCATTTCTACCTCTTTCAAATTAAAAGTCTTAGGAAAAGGAACTCACTGCTGACTCCAGATATAGGGTTTCATAGTACTTGTGCTTATATCAGGAGAGCCCAAGGAGGCACTCATGTTCTTAAATGCAGGTTGTCTTCTAAGTTTATGAAGTTGCAAGCTTGATATCCCAATTGGAAGCTCAAGTAGACAGCACAGGTGGAAGCAAGAATGAATTAAAAGCAGAGGTCTCCACCAATGGGTCTGCTGTCTGTTCAGTAGTCAAGATAAAGTAGACTGTGCTTTCTATTTTATAGATGTTAGACTATACATCCATAATAAAGCTTGACATACTCTCAAACTGTGCATACAGACTGACCATATCATAGGCACTAAGCTGAGATCTTGGCAACATGGTAACACCCACTCGCCCTCTTACATGATCTTTTATCTCCTATCTCTGTGAGCCCCAACTTTTATCTGCTTTTGGCTTCTAGATTTGAAGATTATTCCTTCACATATTTAACCTTGATTTTATTTTTTTCTCAGAAGATGTTGCTTTCTGCTTGTGGATAAAATCAGGAGAAAGCTTTGAATATTCCCAACTGTTTCAGTAACAAACAGACGTTGCACTTTGTAATTTGAAGTTTTCAAATTGATGTTCTAGGTCAAAATACAAGTCTGTGAGAATCTCTTTTACACAAAAGTTGTGTTGCCCTGGGGCGCCTGGGTGGCTCAGTCATTGAGCTTCTGCCTTCGGCTCAGGTCATGATCCCAAGGTCCTGGGAATGAGCCCCACATCGGGCTCCCTGCTCGGCGGGAAGCCTGCTTCTCCCTCTCCCACTCCCCCTGCTTGTGTTCCCTCTCTTGCTGTGTCTCTCTCTGTCAAATAAATAAATAAAATCTTAAAAAAAAAAAAACTTGTATTGCCCTTTGCAGTAAAAATATTTATTTAAGATATCCTGTGTGATAAGGATCAGCCAGATATATGATAAATATTCTTTAATCTTCATATAAAGTAAATTATGAACCTGCTTTACAGGTGATGAAACTAAGATCTTGGAAAATTATAAAGTTTAGGTTACTCAACCCATAAATAAATAGAACTATATTTCAAATTAATGTGTGACTTAAAACCTGGGCTCTAGCATCAGCCTTGTTATGGCAATTCTAACTTGCTCATCCAATGTCACTTAACCATTAAGGCTTTCTTTTATGGTATCACTAGTCACCTGCCCCACTGCTTGTTCTTTATGCCAGTCTGCTATTACTGACCATTCTTGGGACTCTTTTCACTGATGTCAACACACTGAGGGTCCTGCATTTGATCCTGACTGTGACTTTTGGACCAATATACTTGGCTTCTCTTTTTTTTTTTTTTTAAGATTATATTTATTTATTTGAGAGAGAGAGCAAAAGCGAGAGATAGAGAGAAAACACAAGCAGGGGTAGGGGCAGAGGGAGAGAGAAGCAGACTCCCCATCAAGCAGGGAGCCCAACTCAGGGTTGCATCCCAGGACATAGGGTCATGATCTGAGTTAAAGGCAGATGCTTAACCAACTGAGCCACCCAGGTGCCCCAACTTGGCTTCTCTTAAAGACATGGGATCATTTGGCATTATTGATATTTTGTGCTATTTACATAAGAACTCCTGCTACATCAGGACTTCTCACCAAGCCATGACGATGACCTATGGTCTTCATTGGCCAGGTCATTGTTGAATCAAGGACTGCGCAACTGATAAGTGGGACAATTTACACACTGGCCCTATACCTTCCTTCTTTATCTATTTTTATTTTTTAAATCTTTTAAGAAAGGTTTTATCTCTATTTACTTAAGAATGTCAACTTGTCAACTTTCAAAAAAATTTTTTAGTCATTGCCTTTGGAAAGCCAAGAAATTTTGCAGATTCGAATACAGCTGAATATCATCAACTAGAAATATCATTTTGTGGAAGAGAATTTATACATTTCACTACTTTTTTTTAATCTGTGTTGAACTGCAAAAAGTGGAAAATTGAATCATATGCTACTATCCGGTCAACAAATGTGCCCATGCTAGCAATGCTTTATGATGGCTTTTCAGAGCTGTAGCAAGTACAATCCATGATTAAATAAAAATTTTAACCTTCTTGCTTCACAGAGAAAATGAGATTTGTACTGTGGACTTTTTTCTAAAATGTTGAACCCAGCAGAAAGTCTCATCTTGCCATTCAGTTTTCCTTTCTACTATTTCTATTTGCATTCTATTAACATAATGTTGAAAAATGGAAGCGACCAATTTTTTTTCATAACTGAGCACTGAGAGAAATGGAATATTCTGCATACTTTTTAACTGCCTATTACTTTAGGATAGGGGTGGTGTGTCGTATTAAATGATTACAAAGTGATTTTTCTTGAGCTTACAGTCTTTCTATATTCCCTATTTCTAAACATACATATTATATGAGGAGCAAAGCATTCTGAAATGTATATTATCATTATGTGTAAACTCATATATCACTGAAAAGTGTACACATGACATCTAATAAGTATCTCGCCTCTTTTGAAAGTCTGCTACTTAATAGGTCTTATCTAACATTCTATGTAGACATATTTCCTTGCCACAATTCACACTGCATGGAGATTAATGCCCTAATCCAGCCCCAAACAAAATTCGTTTATAGTGTTAAGACATCCTGATATGAGAACAGACATTTTAGAAAAGTCATGTTTAAATAGTTAATGTAAGCTATAACATATCCAGCCTCTGAGGCTAAATAGTGGCTCTTTGATCATAAAAGCCTTTCAAAAAAAATAGCACACTGTACTGACTTAAAATATCCAGATATTCCAAATGGATATATTCAGGACTTATAAGGAATTTTCTTTCAGGATTACAACACTGCACATTTAATGAGTTCCTATGGATTGTGATAGTATGGTAGAGTCTAAATTGTGTTGTGTCAATGTATAATTTGCCCAAAAATGTCTATTAAAATTGGATGTGTAAAAGAGTGCATGTGCACTGATTAGAATGTTGGTAGATATATAAGTTAATTTATGTGAAATGACCCAATGAATGTGCTCAATCTTCTTAAAAAAGAAAAAGAAAAAAAAATGACCATGAATTTACCATTAACTTGGCTGCCAACCTGTGATCAGTGCATCGTTACTTACTTGCTTCAGTCATGAATACATTTACTTACTGAAATAGCCCGGCAGGGCTCTAGGTCTTTAACTTGCAGTGGAATAGACTTGTCTGAGCCTAAAAAAGAAAGTAAGCCACAGCTCTGGCAACATTGCTGCAAGTCATGTTTTTTTGTTGTTATTTTGCTTTCATTTTTGTTTATTTTAACATATGGGGATGTATTAGGACCAAGAGATATGCTAAGAGGCCCCTTTTCCCCAGAAAACATGTAAACAAAGCCCTATGAAACAGTTCTGGTGATATATCTGGTAATGGCTGACACCATCCTCCTAGAAAGGGCCTCTCCAGACACAGGTAAGTGGGAACGGTCTAGTGCTAAAGGCTGGGTCCCAGGAGCCAGAGCTAAGACATGCCACGCTAGTATTCATCTAAGCCAGTGTGGATTGGAATGATTTGAAGGGGAGAAGGTAATCAAAAGACCTCTGACCAGAATATAAAACAAAACAATTGCAATAAAAATGTAAGGGGTTTTCCAAAGATAGTGTCAAAGCTGGAAATGGAAAACAAGACAGTGTCTTAGAACTAGAAAGAACTAGTCTCTCAACATTTTTTTCTGAGACTATCATCCCTTTTTGCTATATCACTCAGTCATCTGTTTGAGAATCACAGAGTGTAAACAAAAGCAACTGGTTTTGAATGATATTCCATCCAGAAAAGGATAAGCCCTATTTAAATATAAGGGTCTGCAGCATTATTTTTCACCAAGGCCAGTGTGCTCTGCATTGTCCTGGATAAATACTGACAAGTTCTTATTTTCTGACTTCCACTTGGCTAGTTTCCTATGGTTAATGGAGTCTTTCTAAACAGAATGACTGTTTTTCTGCTTTCCTACTCCCAATCTCTTTCTGGTCCAGCATCATCTGCTAAGACACCAGAAAACAGTCTTGGAAATTTAGTCACTCATGCCTTCAAATACTGTAGTCTTAAAAAAAGCCACTCATGAGACTAACACTGAACATTTCTATGCATCGTGGTAGGTTGGACCCTATCAGAAGCAGATCCTGGTTGAAAAATTCAGGTACTACTCACATGTATTAAGGAAATGCTCCCAGGAGGAACTAGAAAGGGGGTATGGAGGACCAGAATAGGAGGGGGAGAAGCAAAAGGTGTGATTTCAGGGAAGTCCCAGATACAGCATGATCCCAAGTGGAGATCTGAAGAAGAAATCACACCCGACTTTGTCCCACTTTAAGGCAAAGGAGATGGGCTTTTATACTCCCCCACCAATCTTTGGTTATGAGATATCCTGAATTGGGGGGATGATAGTAAAACCCTCAAATACTTCTGGATCTTCACTTGATCATGTAGGTCCATGTGCCTAAGAGCCAGCCTCAGAGGTTCCAGGTGCAAGATGTTAACAACAAAGCACACAGAAGCTGAGTGATGGGTTCAGAGGTGAGAAAATGGTTCTCATGGATCTGAGTGGGGTACCAACTAATTTTTACTATTAGGTATATTGAATTTTCAGAAAATTAAATGATTTCTAGGTGACTGAGTGATAGTGGTGGTATGTACCATACTATAATCTTTTATGTAGTTATTATATTATAATCCATATTTTCCAGAAGGGGGCCTATGTTTCAAAGTGGGTAGCCAGTTTCCCTAAGTCACACAGCTTAGGTCAGGAACAACATGCTGGACTGAATTAAGAACATGGAGCCTTTCCCCAGGTCCCTGGGCTACTCTCCATACATGATGCTTGACATCCAACAGATAGCTATGTAGCTATCAGAGACACCATTTAGAATCCTTAATGGCAGTGATATCCATATGGTATATGTAAGAGTTAATCATGTCCCGATCTTCTGATTAACTCCCACTATCTTACTTCAGTGGAAAATGACAACCCGAAATGAAAGTTAATGTCAAAAAAAGGCAGTTGATTCTAAGAGAGCAGTTGATTCTGAGAGTAGTGGATTCTGAATGCACATTGACTTTTTTTTTCCTTTTTTTTTTTTTTACATCAGAAGTTTTAACATTTGGATCAGATTATACAATATTAGACACAGTCTTCTTCAGATCAGAATACTGACTACTCATACCCTGTAAACTATTTTTCCTAGTGAAAATAAGCACTTTAATTATATTAAACATTGATAGAGATCTTTGTGCAGAGAAGGTGTCTTTGGAATGACAGAGATCAGAGCATGTGGATGTGGATAGCCAAATCTGTCTCATGCATTACTGGAACCAGACTGATTATTTCAATTAGGTTTCCAGGCTCAAGTCTGTCTGTGAGATGCTTGGGATTCCTCTCATTCCAGATGCATGGGTTCATAGAGTCATTACAGTTTAGAGAAGGAAGGAGCTTTTGGGCCTATTTGGCCCAGCTGATCCCATAGTCCATGTAGGCAAACTGAGATTCAGAAAAGGGAAATAACTTAACCACAGGCACATAACAAATGTTATGTCATCAGAGGTTCTTGCAAAGAGTGATCTTTCCGACACTTACTCCTACTATGTAATGGTAGGCTTTATCATATTACATTAGGATTCCTAAAACTTCAAACCAATTTCAAGTTCATTACCCTCCAATCCATTCTCCATATTGTACTAAGTACTAATGCTGATCCTTTGGCTTAAATACTGCACTGGATTTATTTTATTTACTGTGGCTCTTCCATATCATCTACTTCTCTACTTGTCTCTCCTCCTAACACTACCACCCTATCTCCAATCCAAATATACTGAAGTACAAATATATATCAAAATTTTAATGTTCCTTCTTGCTTTCAATCATAAACACTCTCTATCCTCTCTCTGGCTTTGTCTAGCTGAGATAAATCTACTAGGCATAGAAATGTCTCTGCCTTTTGTGTTCTCACAACTCCTGTGTATATTTCTATCAGAGTGCATATCACTGACTACTGTGATATTCTGTCGACATTGTTGTCCCCCTCAGTAGGGTGCATTTATTTCCAAAGCAGAACTCTTGTTTAATTCATCACTAGAACACAGTACCTGGCATATATGAAACATTCACTAAGTGTACTGATTGCTGAAAACATGAAAATGATAATACACATACTGTTGACATACCATTGCTTTCTGGAGAGCCCAAAAGAGTGATTTGAAAGTGATTATGAAATGTAGGGGTCATGAATAATAAGTTTAATAATCCTCTGCCTCCTCTAATTCATTCTTTTGGGATACAGTGATAGAAGATTCAGATTCAGAATCTCATTGTGATGCTGTTAACATACACAAATATTCCCCCAGTAGACTGAAAGTGATAAAGGCAGGAAAATAATGTTATACATCTTTGTATCCTGCATTGTTCAGGATATTTTTGTCAAAATTTTGATATTTTGGTCATAATTTATAAAAGGGAAGTTCTTGGCTCATCTGACTGGGAAACCCAGAGTTGGTACAAAGAAAGTCATTGCCATATCGAGCACCTCAAGTAGTATCTCTGATGCTTGTTCTCCCCTCTCAACTTCAATGTTCTTGGTTCACTTTATTGCTTAAATGGGATCTTTCCACATGGAGGAGAAGATATCCCTCAACAAACCCATATTCACCTACTCATAGTTTAAGAGCTCCCATAGAAAAATTCAGTTTCCCTGCTATCTGTGGTGCAATCTTCCCAGGGAAAATAAAGTTGGCAAAGCTTGGGGCTATACTAACTTCAGAAACCATCCCAAGATTATGTACCTATCCCTTGTTATTTAAGAGGTGGAGAGAAGGCAGTTTCTCTAAGATCACAATGGTTGAGATGAAGAGAGTTTTATCTTTGGAAGGGATGAATGGTGGTGTTTCACCAGGTATCTCTGGTGATTGATAAAGCACTTGACATGTGTGTTACAACAATGTGGAAGGGAAGAAGAGGAAATAAGCCCAAGCCTATCACTCTCTTAGTAACCAACTATTTAGGACTTTGTCTTCAATTCAAGAAGGCCCTGAGCTGGACACTGGGATTAGAATGGTCCTAATTTCAAAAGGACTATCATTGGAGATAAGGAATCTAAAGGCAAAAGACGTTTGTTCCAATTAAAAGTTTCTGAGGCCACAGTTGAGTGCACCCCACTTATAGAGTGCATCCTCCCACATACAGAGTAAATTTCTGTACACATTCATAGCTTTATATAATGTCAGAGAGAAAATGCCTTATCATGAGAGATTGTTCAGTTTAAAAACATATGCCACCTTGGTGAATATTCAAGATACCTATTTGGGCCTATTATCATCCTTCTACTTAGCACATATAGGCATGTCATTTTATTTTTTTAAGATTGTGATGATATCAGTGAAAGCTACCTAAGGAATTATATTCAATAATTTCACACTGAAATATATATATGTCAGATGGTGAAATCTTGGTTTGGAAGCAGGTAAACTAGAGGATATAAAATCTTGGGCCAGTTATTAAAAGGAAGCCAAGTGTCAATTCCTCCGCTTACCAATTATGTTACCATGAGAAGTCATTTTAACTCTTACTGGTACAGTTCTCCATCAGTAAAACTGCCTAATGAAGTTTCTATCAGAAAGGGATAGTACCAGTAAAAAAGTGAAGAGAATTATAATATCGTGTGTATAGATTAGTGATATTTTTATTAATCTCAAGATTCTGGGTAAAAATTTTAATTCATATTTTTCCTCACCAGTTATTTATGTCTTGAATAGGATGTACCTAGTGCAGGTTTACAAATGTCCTTTACCATGTTTCTATTTCTGGAAATAAGTGAAACATATTTAGAGAAAGAAAGAGAGGAGGGAAAAATATACAAAGGGGGTAACTCTTATGCATCTGGGACACACAAAATTGCAAATATTCAACATCATTAGTATGATTTCCACTGAAAGCCCTTAGAGATGTGACAAAGTGCTAATCATACTCATAGATCAACCTAATCACAAAATGTTTGTGCTCAAAGGGCCATCAGAAGCCTCTAGTACAAGATGGGGAAAATGCATAATACACATCTTGCTGTTCTCTTTTATTCTCATGTCAGACAGCTCATCCATCTTTACATACTTTCCTTCATAATCTTTACTTCTCCATCCAGTACTTCAGGCAATATGACTCTTCCTTTAGAAAGCCAAACAAATAATACCAATCTGCTATACCAAACTGATCCAACCTGCACATGGTAGAGTTGAGAAATCCAATAAAGGGAGAATCCATTCCCTAGGCGCAAACAGCAAACTACCACTAAACAAAAGCAGAGTCAGAGTTAGAATATAGGCTTCCTGATTCCCAGTTATGAGTGAAAGGATTTAAAACAACATCACAAAACCAAAACAAATGTTAGGAACAAAAGTGCATGTGGTGACCTTCAAACAGTAGTTCCTTTGGGCATCAGAAAAAAATCCTAGCCCGCTGCTATATTAGTGTACTGTAGATAACAATGTCTGTCCTAGTTATAGAATGAAGAACTAACAAAAGCCAATGTATATACTGTAAATAAACTACATAGGAAAAAAAAATGTTCAGCTATAATATGGCTTGGAAGAAAGTAGGCTCAACCATTTTTTATTTAATGTAAGATTTAACAAGGGAGTTTCTCTAAGCTGAGGGATTTCTGATAAATTGGAGATGTGACTTAATTACAACACAGAATTTCTAAAAAGAAAAAAGTGACTATGATAATGGTCCAACTCAATATTGTACAGTAATAATGTTACCTAACTTTTTTTGGAGCCTGTATTAGAGGTAGACACTGGGTAACAACCATACACCATATATCAGTCTAACAATTGTCCTAATTCTAAAAATTTATAAATTTTACAAATTACGAGCTCTTGGGTGAGGAAATTATTTACCCAAGGTCACATAACTAGTGGAAGGGGCAGAGCATTGATTACATGATTTTGTTGCCTACACTCTCCCAATAGAGGAAAAGACTTAGTTTCCTTTCCTTTCTTCTTCCCTTCCCTTCCCCTCCCCTTCCACACTCCCCTCCCCTCCCCACCCCTTCCTTCCTTCCTTCCTTCCTTCCTTCCTTCCTTCCTTCCTTCCTTCCTTTCCTTCCTTTCCTTCCTTCCTTCTTCCCTTCCTCTTTCTTTCTCTTTCTTTCTTTCTTTCTTTCTTTCTTTCTTTCTTTCTTTCTTTCTTTCTTCTGGATGCACATTACATTAATTTATAATGTATTCAGTTATAGTGCATTTTATAGTGCATATATATGAATTTATATTTCTATAAATTCATGACAGCTTTTATTTAGATTCAAAACCCACTGAAAAGAGAGAATACATATAGATACATGCTTAGTTGTTTAAGACCAAATAAGAGATTACTGGTTGAAAAAAAATTTTTTTTAAGATTTTATTTATTTATTTGACAGAGACACAGCAAGAGAGGGAACACAAGCAGGGGGAGTGGGAGAGGGAGAAGCAGGCTTCCCATAGAGCAGTGAGCCCGATGTGGGGCTCGATCCCAGGACCCTGGGATCATGACCTGAGCAGAAGGCAGACACTCAACAACTGAGCCACCCAGGCACCCTTGGTTGAAATTCTTTTATAAAATTGTGAAATTTTTGCTGTATGAAATATAAGTATCTAAGCAAACATAATATTGTAAAAACCTCATTTGTAATAATATATACTATACAATGTAGCTATTTTATACATTATTTAAATGCAGCATTTATTGTATAAATAATACAACACACTATTAGATGGTTAGTAATTTATAGAGTGCTTCCTCACAAAAACACATTCTATGAATGGTTGAGTTTGCAGATGAGGCAGTAAAAAGTTCATGGGGACAGATGTCATATGACTCTACCCACCTAATACATGGGAGAAACTCTCTTCTGTAAATTAGAGCGATGATGCCTGCACTGAGGAAGAGTGATATATAGTTGAAATGTGAAAAAGGATATAAAACTTTCTGGCTCATAATATGCGTTAGCTCTTTGGTCATGACCAGGAGTTCTGAAGATAGATGAGAGAACTGAAATCCACAGAAACCAAGAAATGTTGCAGCAGAGAAGAAAGGGTGTGGCTTTGCAGTGAGATAGAATGTACGGTAAATACACAGAAGGGGCATTATTTTTCTAGTTAGTCCAGAATAAGGACTCAACAAAAAAAGGAGGCATTGTTATAATAAAAGTCTCTTGTGTCCACACACAGGAGGTAGCAAATGCTCACCACTGGACCCTTTATTTTCTTGCCACCCACCTCCGGTCCAGCCAAACCTCCCACTATGCTGACCTAAACTATTAAATTTCCCAGTAACTCAAACTTATTCAAATTTCTTGAACAGGTCTGTTTGCTTTGTTATGGGGCCTTTGCATATGTTGCATCCTCTAGGTTTAATATGCATTCCTTGGATCTACTCAACCATCACTCAATCAATTTTTACTCTACTTGTGGATCTTACCAGAAAGATCACTTGCTCCAAGAAGTTTCATGGACTCTTCTTATGAGGCGAAATAATCCATTGCATACTTTTATAGCATTATTTGTTTCCTTTAAGCACTTATCAACATTATAAATCTTTAGTTATTAAAATGAATATATATTAAAGTAAGTCCTCCCATGAGTCTGTAAGGTCCCCAAATAGACATGCTCATTTTTTTTGTATCTCCATACACCTATCATAATGTCTACAACAAATACAGACTCAGTAAATGATTACTGGCAAGTGAAAGGAAATATTGAGATTTGCACCTGGTATTTCCAACAAAATAGGTTTTCTCCTGGCACTTCATGAGAAATGGTTTATTATTAATATCTGCTCTTCTACAGCTTTTGAAGAGGAGCAGTCTCCTTTATCCTCTTTTCTGCCTCATAGTACAAAGAAAGGCCTGCCTGAACAGTCAGAGAAAATCAGGCATGGATATGACTTACCCATGAAACTAATGTTTGTTGAATTAGCTGACAGACTAGAGGTATTTGTGAATGTATGTGTGGTTCTGATGTCTGACTTGCAATATTTGTGGAAAGTTCATACTCATTTACTGGGAAAACCTCCCAAGTCAATCTCATTACTACAGAGATAGATGCGGGGCAGGAAAATCAACAGAATCGAGACACAGCCTCCACCTAATGTTCTGGGCAAATAAATAGGTATAGGATCTAGAATCTAAATCCTACAGTGTCAAGAAACAAATTACAGAAAAAAAAAAAAAAAAAACTCTCTGAAAAAAAAAATGACCTTAACATTAAAGTCTCTCTCTCTTTATTTTTTGGGGAGAGAGAAGAGGAGAAAAGATACTGAATCCAAGAGGGCAAAGGGAATTCTAGAGTTCAGATAATTACTCTAACTCCCCTTCAGCCTGTTGACATATCTAGTTTAATCCACCTTAGGGCTGAAATTGACAAGGTGTAGTGCTCTTTGAAAATAAAATGTTTCTAGATAGTTATCTAACTGCTCAGTCCACAATTTTATCTACGGTATAGCTCTCTCTAAATATTGCTAAATTATTTGCTAAATTGGAAGGCACAGTTAAGTTTTATCATCACTCCCTAAAATACTGGTAAAATGGTGGTGCTTCAAAATTTTTAACTGTCAGTTTTTATCAATTGATCAGCTGTAAGCAGTTTCTTAGATTAAATAAGATCAAATGGGATTTGTGGCAGTCAGATTTTCATTTGGCTTGCTCAATCATTATTTAAATTGCATATAACAATATGTTAATTTGTTAGACAATCCAAGCAGAAGTGACTTACATTGCATTCTCAAAATGAGTTGAGTGAGGTATTTCAATGTTGTATTGTCTAAAGTTAAGTATAAACTTTATAGTAAAATCTCCAAATGTTGTTAATGACAAATGGAATTCAACCTGATGTAGTTGTGCTTCTATAAACATTTTGTGCTTGCCTGTGCCTCAATGATAATAGATTTTCTTAGCTCAATAAACACATTCATTTGAAATAATGGAAATGATTTTATGTCACCCATATCACGCAGTATAGCACTACTAAAAAGAAGCATCTTTCCATTCTTAAAGCCAAGTTTAAATGTCTCTGCCTCTTCAGCAATAGCCAAACTGTGGAAAGAGCCGAGATGCCCTTCAACAGATGAATGGATAAAGAAGATGTGGTCCATATACACAATGGAATATTACTCAGCCATCAGAAAGGATGAATACCCAATTTTTATATCAACATGGATGGGACTGGAGGAGATTATGCTAAGTGAAATAAGTCAAGCAGAGAAAGTCAGTTATCATATGGTTTCACTTACTTGTGGAACATAAGGAATAGCATGGAGGACATTAGGAGAAGGAAGGGAAAAATGAAGTGGGGGTAATCAGAGGTGGAGACGAACCATGAAAGACTATGGACTCTGAGAAACAAACTGAAGGTTTTAGAGGGGAAGGGGGTGGGGGGATGGGTTAGCCCGGGGATGGGTATTAAGGCACGTATTGCATGGAGCACTGGGTGTTATATGCAAACAATGAATAATGGAACACTACATCACAAACTAATGATGTACTCTATGGTGACTAACATAACATAATAAAATTAAATTAAATTTTAAAAAATAAAAAAAATAAATGTCTCTGCCTCTTGTCCCTGCTATTCAGCTCACCTGAAAGATGTGTTGCCCTCCTCTGAACTTTCACGTTGTGTTTTTCCCTCTCTTTTATTTTTATTTTTATTTTTTTTAATTTATTTGAGAGAGAGAGAACGAGAGAGAGCACATGAGAGGGGGGAGGGTCAGAGGGAGAAGCAGACTCCCCGCTGAGCAGGGAGCCCGATGCGGGACTCGATCCCGGGACTCCAGGATCATGACCCGAGCTGAAGGCAGTCACTTAACCGACTGAGCCACCCAGGCGCCCTCCCTCTCTTTTACATAGGGCAATTTTTACCTTTGGAGATAGTTATTTGGTTAGTAATCTTCTCTCTCCTACTAGGACATATAAGAGTTGAGGGGCATTTGGGTGGCTCAGTTGTTAAGTGTCTGCCTTTGGCTCAGGTCATGATCCTGGGGTCCTGGGATCGAGCCCTGCATCGGGCTCCCTGCTCAGCGGGGAGCCTGCTTCTCCCTCTCCCTCTCCCCATGCTTGTGTTCCTTCTCTCACTGAGTCTCTCTCTCTGTCAAATAAATAAAATCTTTAAAAAAAAAAAAAAAAAAAAAGAAGAACATATAAGAGTTGAGGAACGCATAGCTCTAGAATTGTGACCACTGGATAAACAGCTTGGATACACAGAGGTAATTTGAGGTTCCCCTTATCTCTCTCCCAATGCTGTGTACACAAAGATAATTTATACAATTTCCCTTTAGATGTGTCAATTCTCAGAAACAGGACTAAATGTATTTAGACCAGACTAACCCTGAAAAGTTATCCTCAATTTGGAATAGTATGAATTCTCTTCCTCAAAAGGTATTTTGGGTTCACCATGGTTTTAGCAAGCATTCCCCCAGATTATCCACTTACTAAAAGAGTGGCAATAGAAATATTCTTCAAGATAAAATAAATTTTAAAAATCACAGCAAAAAAATAAAAATAAAAACAAAAACAGAAAGTCGTATATATTACATAAAAGCTCTAGTTCATCCTTTAAAACAATGCAACACTGAGCAAACTTCAAATATGAGAATACAGAAGCCTATTAATGAAATAATGTTTTAATAATATGTTGTGAAGTTAAAAAGCATATTACAAATGGAATTGGTACAGTGGTAAAAAAAAAAAAAAGACAACTCTGAGTATATGTGAATATGAATATTCACTAGAACATGATAGTTAAAGGCACATATTAGCATACTTGGGTTAGATATTTACTAACCAGAGAAAGTTACAGACCTTCCCTGACTCATGATGAGGTTATGTCTTGATAAACCCATCCTAACATCAAAATTTCGTAAGATGAAATGCATTTAATACACCTAACCTATGAAACATCATAGTTTAGCCTACTCTACCTTAATTAAACATATTCAGAACACTTATATTAGCCTACAGTTGGGCAAAATCATCTAACACAAAGCTTATTTTATCATAAAGTGTTGAATATCTCATGCAATTTATGTATAAAATTTATGTATAAATACTGTACTGAAAATGAAAAACAGAATGGTTGTATGGGTACAGAATGGTTAAAAGTGTATTGGTTATTGGCCCTCATGATCACAGGGCTCCCAGGCAGCTGCAGGGAGCTGCTGCTGTCCAGTATCACAAGACAGTATCATGTGGCATAGTGCTATTATCAGAAAAAGATCAAAATTCAAACTTTGAAGGACAGTTTCTACTGAATGTATATCGCTTTCGCACCATAGTAAGGTAAAAACTTCGCAAGTTGAACCATCATAAGTTAGGGATCACCTTTATTTACTAACTAGATATTACTAACCAGAGAAAGATACTTCATCTCTCTTTGCTTCATTTTTTATTATTTTTAAAGTGGAAATACTAAAAACAGCTAACTCTGCAGATGGAATGAAATTTTGCATGCAAAGTATTATGAATAGAAACTTAGCCAGAAAAGCATTTAGTAAAAATTTGGTATTTCATATCTCATATATAAAGACTAAAAGATTATTTTATTAGCTATGGCTGTCAATAGTTATATTTAGGTGGTCGGTTTTGGTATTTCCCTTTATTTATATTTTTCCTTCTGGGTTTTCTAACACTCTCTAATGAATAGGCATTATTTTTCCAACCACAAAAAATGTCTATAAAATATAGCCCTTTAAAATTTTTCTGACTCCTCCTCAACTGAGGACTTTCATTGATTTCTACCAGGGATATGTGTGTACCTGGAAAATATATGTTACAATAATATAATACAATGCCCTGTAATATATAATTAAGCTAATATGAGAGTCAAGTGACTTGCCAGCAAATTTAAATTTAGAAAAGATCAAGAATATCCAATCTGGACCTGGAAAAGGTGGTGGAGGAGTAGGGGACCCTATTCCAACTGGTCCCTGGAATTGAGCTGAATATCAACCAGACCACTCTGAACACCCATGAAATCAGCCTGAGATGCAAGAAGATAGGTCTGGATCTCTACAGAGTATTGTAGGCAGTTGGTTTTGAGGTACAAAGCAGGGAGCCATGATTCCACGGGCACATATGGGAGGATAAACGAAAAGGGGAGGGAGCCAAGGCATCGGGATCCTACACCACTGGTGAGCCATAGTCTCCCACGCTGGGGACAGGGCACAGACCTGCAGACCGGTAGCGATGGGGAAAGGACTTTAGGGCAGCCCCCCAGACTGAAACCTGAGTGGCAGGGCCTTATGAGTGAACTGGAGGCAGCTGATGGTTTTAGAAGCACAAAGGGCAGAAACGTGCACTGACCTGGAGGTGAGGATTGGGGGTGCTGTTGAGGGATGCACAACCCAGGACATTGCAGTTTACAGCAGCACAGACAGACACAGAGATAGTGTGGCCTGGAGAGCTCATGAAGAACAGACTGCCATCTCTCTGCTCTGAGGCAGAGGGTTGAAAACCGTCTCTTCTGCTCTGACTTGCAGAAGAGACGCAGAAAGCCACCAGGGAAAGCCACCAGAGAACAAAAGCCCCCCCAAAAAACGGTGTGCCCTGAGCCCATCCCCCATCACAGCAGGCAGGGCAACTCTGCCCAAACAGGGTTGCCTGAGTAACAGTGCAGCAGGTCCCTCCCAGAGAAGACAGGCTGGTAAAACAAGAGGCCAGCAAACCTAAGTTTCCTATAAAACAGGTGCATCTTGCTTGGGTTGTGGTCAATAATTTGGACTCTATACATTCCCTCAACCACCCCTCAACAGAATGACTAGGAGGAGGAACCCCCCAAATAGGAAAGACTCAGAGACTACGATTTATGCCACAAATTTACAAATGGATACAGATATAACCAAGATGTTGGAGATGGATTTCAGGGTAGCAATTGTGAAGACAATAGCTAGACTGGAGAAATCGATTAATGGCAACATAGAGTCTCTAAGGGCAGAAATGAAAGCTGAATTGGCAGAATTTAAAAATGCTATCAATGAGATCCAATCTAATCTAGATTATCTAACAGCTAGGGTAACTGAGGCAGAAGAACAAATTAGTGATCTAGAAGACCAATTAATAGACAAGAAGGAAAAAGATGAGGCCAGGGAAAAACAACTCAAAATCCATGAAAATAGAATCAGAGAAATAAGTGACACCATGAAACGCTCCAATGTCAGAATTACTGGGATCCCTGGAGGGGTGGAGAGAGAGAAGACTCGAAGATATATTTGAGCAAATCGTAGCTGAGAACTTCCCTAATCTGGGGAATGAAACAAATATTCGTGTCCTAGAGGCACAGAGGACTGCTCCCAAGATCAAGGAAAACAGGCCAACATCCCGGCATGAATAGTAAAACTCACAAATCTTAAAACGAAGGAAACCATCTTAAGGGCAATTAGGGGGAAAGATTCCTTACGTACAGAGGGAAGAACATCAGAATAACGTCAAACCTATCCACAGAGATCTGGCAAGCCAGAAAAGGCTGGCAAGACATATTCAGGGTACTAAATGAGAAGAACATGCAGCCAAGAATACTTTATCCGGCAAGGCTGTCATTTAGAATGGATGGAGAGATGCAGAGCTTTCAAGACTGGTAGAAATTGAAAGAATATGTGACCATTAAGCCAGCCCTGCAAGAAATGTTAAGGGGGTTCTATAAAAAGAGAAAGACCCCAAGAGTGATATAGAACAGGAATTTACAGGGACAATCTATAAAAACAAGGTCTTCACAGGCAACATGATGACAATAAATTCATATCTTTCAATAATCATTCTCAACGTGAATGGCCTAAATGCCCCCCAAAAATGGCAGAGGGTTGCAGATTGGATAAAAAGACAGGAACCATCCATATGCTGTCTACAAGAGACTCATTTTGAACCTAAAGATACATCCAGACTGAAAGTGAAGGGATGGAGATCCATCTTCCATGCCAGCGGACCTCAAAAGAAATCTGGGGTAGCAATTCTTATATCAGACAAATTAGATTTTAAACTAAAGTCTATGATAAGAGACACAGAAGGACACTATATCATTCTTAAAGGGTCTATCCAACAAGAAGATCTAACAATTGTAAATATCTATGCCCCCAACATGGGAGCAGCCATCTATATAAGCCAACTGTTAACCAAAATAAAGAGTCATATTGATAACAATAACAAAGCAGGAAAAAATATGCAATGGAAAAAAAGACAATCTCTTCAATAAATGGTGTTGGGAAAATCAGACAGCTGTATATAGAAGAATGAAATTCAACCATTCTCTAACACCATACACAAAGATAAACTCAAAATGGATGAAAGACCTTAATGTGAGACAGGAATCCATCAAAATCCTAGAGGAGAACATAGGCAATAACCTCTTTGACATCAACCACAGCAACTTCTTTCAAGATACATCTCCAAAGGCTAGTGAAACAAAAGCAAAAATGAACTTTTGGGACTTCATCAAGATAAAAAGCTTCTGCACAGCAAAGGAAACAGTCAACAAAACAAAGAGGCAACCCACAGAATGGGAGAAGATATTTGCAAATGACACTACAAATAAAGGGCTGGTATCCAAGATCTATAAAGAACTTCTCAAACTCAACACCCAAAAAACAAATAATCAAATCAAAAATATGGGGAGAAGACATGAACAGACATTTCTTCAAAGAAGACATACAAATGGCTAACAGACACATGAAAAAATGTTCATCATCATTAGCCATCAGGGAAATTCAAATCAAAACCACACTGAGATACCACCTTACACCAGTTAGAATGGCAAAAATCGACAAGGCAAGAAACAATAAATGTTGGAGAGGTTGTGGAGAAAGGGGAACCCTCTTACACTGTTGGTGGGAATGCAAGTTGGTACATCCACTTTGGAAACCAGTGCGGAGGTGCCTCAAAAAACTAAAAATAGAGCTACCCTATGACCCAGCAATTGCACTCCTGGGTATTTACCCCAAAGACACAGATGTAGTGAAAAGAAGAGCCAGATGTACCCCAATGTTCACAGTAGCAACGTCCGCAAGAGCCAAACTGTGGAAAGAGCCGAGATGCCCTTCAACAGATGAATGGATAAAGAAGATGTGGTCCATATACACAATGGAATATTACTCAGCCATCAGAAAGGATGAATACCCAGTTTTTACATCAACATGGATGGGACTGGAGGAGATTATGCTAAGTGAAATAAGTCAAGCAGAGAAAGTCAATTATCATATGGTTTCACTTACTTGTGGAACATAAGGAATAGCATGGAGGACATTAGGAGAAGGAAGGGAAAAATGAAGGGGGTGGGAATCGGAGGGAGAGATGAACCATAAGAGACTATGGACTCTGAGAAACAAACTGAAGGCTTTAGAGGGGAGGGGGTGGGGGGATGGGTTAGCTCGGCGATGGGTATTAAGGAGGGCATGTACTGCATGGAGCAATGGGGGTTATATGAAAACAATGAATCGTGGATTACTACAACAAAAACTAATGATGTATTATATGGTGACTAACATAACATAATAATAAAAAAGAATATCCAATACGTAGATATTATCTAATGGGCACCAGATGCCACAGTGTAAGTGAGCAAACTGTTTCTTAGGTAATCTACCAGGTAGCAGTCAGACAGTATCTCTATTCAGAGCAATCCTATCTTCCTAAAGGGAAACATCTCAACACACTTAACTTTCCCAGAGGCAGTGGATCATGTTTTGTCCTCTAACACCAATAACATCCTGCACTATAAATTCACTAAGCACATATTCAATAAGTATTTTTTGAATGAATGTTTGATGAACAAATATTGGGAGAAAATTATACAAACGTGCATTACTTCAAAGATTTAAAGGGGTATCAAATCTGTAATGTTGACAGACCTTTATTTTTAAAACATTTCTTCCAAGATTTTTGGATGATTTATCTAGTAAGCTATCTATTTCCCATATGGCCAAGTACATGGTACTAGAAGAAATACGACCAAGGTTAAATAAGCAGTCTTCAGCTCTACAGGCCAGTGAATATAATGTATCAGGGAAAGGCTGATGGTGGGAATCCAGTGACCTTGGCCTTCCCATCACTAAAGCAACCAATAAGAGAGACTTTCCCTGTAGGAATTAATTTGTAAATATGAAATTGTCAGTAAGTCTTTCTTTGTACCTGTGGCTTTAAAATGTACACATATTGGGGTGCTTGGGTGGCTCAATTGGTTAAGCATCCGACTCTTGATTTCAGCTCAGGTCATGATCTCAGTGTGTGAGATCAAGTCTCGCATCCAGCTCCATGCTGGGCATGGGGCCTATTTCAGATTCTCTCTCTCCCCCTCTCCCTCTACCCCTCCCCCTGCTCTAAAAAACAAAAACAGAAACACATATTAATCTGAAAGTATTAATTAATTGTGTTAAAATTTCTATGGAGTAACTAGAGATCTAGGTTCTATGAATGGTTAATTTTATGTGTCAACTTGACAGGGCCATGAGGTGCACAAATATTTGGTTAGACATTATTTCTGGATGTTTCTGTGAGAGTGTTTCTTGATGAGATTAACATTTTAAAATTTCTCTGGTTATTTTATGATGAGATTAACATTTGAATGGACAGACTATGTAAAGCAAATTGTTTTCCCCCATATGGATGGATTGCATCCAATTCATTGAAGGTCTGAAAGGAGTCAAAGGCTGAGTAAGGAAAAATTCTTTCTGCCTGTCTTGGAACTGGGACATCAGTCTTCTCCTACCTGTAGACTCAAACTCACATTGGAGTTTACACCACTGACTCCTCATTTTTAGTCCTTTGGACTCATACTGGAATTATATTTATTGGCTCTCCAATTTGCCAACTAAGATCTTAAATTCCTCAGCCTATCTATCATCATTTGAGCCAATTCCTTATAGTAAATCTGTTGGTATTAGCAAGATGCTTTGCAAAACAGATCCTAAATATTATGGACTAATCTCAAATTATTCTCATATGCAGACATGGATTACAATTGTTTAACAATGGCCAAGAGTGCAAATAACACATGACTAATGAAATACATTACAATTGCTATTTTAAATTAAAGAATAATCAAGGAAGTCCAGAGTCCTAAAGTTCATTTCAAGCTTTGTATAACAATTCTAGTTATCTTTCTCTGTTTAGAGGAATAGCATATCTGGGTTTAAAGTTTCCTTATTTATATACTGTCTCTTCCATGGAATCCCAAGATATACATTCTGGGTCCAGATGCTCAATAAGTGGGGTCCTGAACTGTTTTTGAGTCTGAGATCTCTCTCATTTATGTAGTTATCTTCAGCCCTTTGAAAAGAATTGGACACCATACATGTGCTGAGAAAATATTTGTTGAAGAAATAGACAAAGTAACTCTCTGTTATTAGACAAATATTGTTGAGAGTGTTTGCCTAGCAACATGTATAAGGTAATTCCACTTTCAATGGAATTTAAATAATGTCCTGCATTATGTTGCATTTCTGGTTTAACCAACAACTCTACTAGATGTTTTCTGTTCATGTCTGTTATAGTCCAATCACTTCATTTTAGATACATAACTCCCCATTCCTCCCACCAGATTATTTGCTATTGAAATGTTTTTCTTTCTAAATAGCAACAACAACAACAATAATAAGTAAATTGTCTTCAGTTACTTAGTGATTATGTTATTAGTCTTCATTTATTTTAGGTGACTTGGTCCATTTTAGGGGCTAGGAGACACGTAGTAATTTGGCAAAAGAAAACTAAGCTCTCAATTCTGTCACTCACAAAGAGAATTATCATTGTGAGCACTCACAGTTTGCCAGATAATGTCTTAGAGACATTTTAACATGAAACATAATAGCTATACTATTGAGCACTGTGACCTGATACAAGGCACCTCGTACATGTGTACAATATCTGAAATTCTCACCCCAAGTCATTTTAATTCTTACTCTTTTGATGAGTAAATAGAAAAAATCATAGTGGTTCTTATAATGCTAAGATCATATGCCTAGAAGTTGCTAAAATCAGCTTGGAATATACATCATTTTGTTGTCAAAACCCAATTTCATTGCATCATATGAACTTGTTTTGACACTTGCTCAACTTGGATGCTTTAATGTCTTCAACAGGATAAAGTTTTTGCTTGAATTACTGGCAATTTTTTCATTGGAAAGCTCACCAAGATGATGCCTTACTTGCATAGCTTTGACGTTGAATCTTTCTTTCATATCCTCTTATTTTTGTTTGCTAAGCAATTAACAGATTGATCTGCTAGAAAAATTCAAAACACAAGAATGTTAAAAAATGCTGTGTGTTCCTCTTCCAGAGTTTCAAAGTAATTTCATCTCTATAGGCAGTTCAGGTCCATCTACTTAAATTTTTGTGTCAACAGAATTAGAATATGCCTCAGAGGTTATACCTTCACATCTTTCTTCTGGAAAAAAAAAAAAAAAGCCTGTGGCTTTGTGATTTTGAAGCAATATGCTTAATTATCTTGCCCTCAGTTTCCTTTCTTCCATCAACCTCTCAGGCTATTTGAGAGGATATTAGGTAATTCACATGAATGTACTTTGCATATGATAGTCACTTAAAAAATATCACTTTGCCCTTTTTCCTTCTTTGTAGGACAGTTAGTTAACTATCATTGATAGGCCTGCTTTTGTCTGTATGTTTGTGTTTTTTTTGAGGGGGGGTGGGGAGTATCACTATTTATGTTGCTATATGGCACAGAATATTTGCTAAAAATATTCATTAATTTTGGAAGTAATCCTTGATGACAATTGTCATAGCCTTCATTTTACAGAGAAGACTGTCACATAGTTGAGAAGTGACAGAGCTCAGGTTCAAAAGCACATCTGTCTGGTTCCAAAGCCCTTATTTAATATACAATATCACTCTCTATGGAAAGTATAGCCACAGTTTTTTTAAATGCCAGACCATAATTAGCATGTTTTCTTAAATCTTTTTTTTTTTTTAAGATTTTATTTTATTTTATTTGAGAGAGAGTGAGAGAGAAAACAAGACGGGGTAGGGTCCGAGGGAGAAGCAGACTCCCCGCCAAGCAGGGAGCCTGATGCGGGACTCAATCCTGGGACTCCAGGATCATGACCTGAGCTGACGGCACTCGCTTAACCAACTGAGCCACCCAGGCGCCCAGCGTGTTTCTTGATTAATAAAATTTCCAGAACTATTTAAACTGAAAACATTTTTTTTTTCAACAAATTCTATTAAGAAGGTCACATAACTTGCAGTGAAGGAGCCAGGATCTATGTGCTGCATAAACTTCTTTCTTATGCATTAGGAACTGACAGTTTCTCCCATTCATATCAGCTTTTTTTTTTTTTTAAATACATTAGGGAGTGATTGACCCTTAATTACTCATCTTAATTATTTTCAGTGAGAGATATTTGTTACTTTGCAAATTCCAGATCCACATGTGAAGAAACAGAAGCTACTCTAATTATAAAAGACCACTTAGTATGTACCAGACCCTCTATGTATACTGTTTTACTTAATTCTAAAATATTCACTTGCTCATTGAATAAATATTCACTGAGTACCTTCCTGTTTCCAGCACTGTTCTATATCATAGGGATATAGTTATTAGCAAAAATAAACCTGGCTTTGCCTTCATTCACTAATAGTTTAATAGTAATAAAGACACTAATCAAATAATTATATACACAAGTGTAAAATTCAACTACAAAAGTGTTGTGATGATGGAGATGTTGGTGTGAGTGCCTTTTAAGAGAAGATTTTCCCTAGTCATAGAGATCAGAGAGGGTTTGCTGAAGAATCAGTGATGGGCCTGAGATTGAGAATTAGCAAAGTTAATTCACTGAAGAAAAGCAGCGGGGGGGAGCTTTCACAGAGTGGGGAAAAAATAGGAAAGAAGTCTGGATAAGAGGGAACAAATTGAGCTAAACAACAGGGAGAGAATGGAAGGAACAACATAGGTTGGCATGACACAGTATAAGAGGAAGAAAAAGTCTATTCTCTCGGATCAGAAAAGGCTTCTTTGTGGAAATACCATTTAAATTGAGAAGCAGCATTTAATGATACATTTTTTCCTATTTTACTTTTTTAAAAAATATCTATCAGAACAAAACTGAAAACTAATTTCAATACACAGTACGTAAGCAAACTAATTGTGCAGTGAAAAAAGTCATAGGAATAATGTAATAAAAATGTGGGTATTCATAAGCCCCTTAATAATATGCTGTTCCAAGAAAAGCCCTGGGATTTATCTGACATTAGGTATTTTTAGGAAGTTCAGATCAGCAAATGGAGAGACTTAGAAAGAGAAAGAAAGAAAGAAAGAAAGAAAGAAAGAAAGAAAGAAAGAAAGAAAGAAAGAAAGAAAGAAAGAAAGAAAGAAAAAGAAAGAAAGAGAAAGAAAGAAAGAAAGAAAGAAAGAAAGAAAAAGAAAGGAAGAAAGAAAGAAAAAGAAAGGAAGAAAGAAAGAAAGAAAGAGCGAGCCTTAAAAATAAATCCCCTTCTATATAGTCTACCAAGACTGTTTGCTGGATTTTTCCCTGGTCAGGAACACACACCTTCTAATGGCAGATGATGGGAGAGAAAAGCTCCCATTCACCAAATGCATGTCAAATAAGAATTGCAATTAATTTCATCAGTACAATAGAAGGAAAAATTGAGCAGGAAGGACAAATCTTTTGTGTTTCAACTTGATGAATCAATCCCCAAGTCTCTTTATTCTCCTGAGTATTGTTTATATAGCTAGTTCTAATACTTTATGCTGTGATATTTACATTGATATAGGTGAATCTAAAATGTGAAGTAATGTAATTAGCATTAAACTTTTAAAATTTGGGGACAACTGGGTGATGCAATCGGTTGGGCGTCTGATTCTTGGTTTTGGCTCAGGTTGTGATCTTGGGGTTGTGGGATTGAGCCCTATGAAGGGCTCCATGCTCAGTGTGCAGTCTGCTTGGGGATTCTCTCTCTCTCCCTCCCAGTGCCTCTCCCCCACTGCATGCATGCTCTCTCTCTCTCTCTCCTTTTCTCTAGAAAAAAATAAATCTTTAAAAGAAAAAAAAAAAACCTTTTAAAATTTCAATTTGAGGGGCACCTGGGTGGCTCAGTTGGTTAACCAATTGCCTTTGGCTCAGGTCATGGTCTCAGGGTCCTGGGACCGAGCCCCACATCAGGCTCCCTGCTCAGCAGGGAATCTGCTTCTCCCTCTGCTCCTGCCCCTGCTCATGCTCTCTCTCTCTCTCTCTCAAATAAATAAATAAAATCTTTAAAAAATTGTTTTCAAGTTGATAGGATTGAGGGTCTAAAGACTTTCTCCTCAAGTACTCTCTGTAGTTCAGGATTGGCTCCCTGGCAGGAATTTGTCCTTTACTGATAATGAGAGAGAAAGGTACATGTGTGTAGTGGGGTATGTAACAGGTCACCTGTCTTATGAAGAATGGCATTCTTAGTCTCTGGAACGTAACTTGGAGTTGAAACAAGATGGGCTCTCAAGACCTCAGTTCTAGTTTCTTTCTTTATAAATAAATCCTTTACACTATAAAGATAATAACCATACAATTGCCAAGAAAAGAGAGAACATGTCACCCTCAATCCCTCCACCTAATCACAACCAAGAGAAATAACAACAACAATAACAGCAGCAGCAACAATAACTGGAATTCACTGGGTCCTAGTATGGATCTAGTGTTTCAAGTAAATTATTTCTAATCTATAGTAACCTTACAAAGTATGTTGTAACTAATATCCTCCTTTTACAGATGAGGAAAGTTGCTCAGAGGGGTTCAATTACTTGTCAGATGTATCACAGAGCCATAAGGGCAGAAAACCAAGATTTAAAACAAGAACTACTTGGGGCACCTTGGTGGCTCAGTCGGTTAAGCATCTGCCTTTGGCTCAGGTCATGTTCCTGGGGTCCTGGGATTGAGCCCTGCATTGGGCTCCCTACTCAGCAGGAAGTCTGCTTCTTCCTCTCCCACTCACCCTGCTTGTGTTCCTGCTCTCGTTCTCTCTGTCTCTGTCAAATAAATAAACAAAATCTTAAAAAAAATAAAATAAAACAAGAAGTACTTTACTTAGGCTTTTACTGTAGCAGGTAGCTTTTCAGTTATTTTTCCCCGTTAAATATTTATTTTTTATTTGCACGTTTATTTTGTTCAGTTTTATTTTGAGCTTTCCATGACATTACATATTGACTTTCACTCTTTAATTTCTTAAATCATCTGCTACTTAGTTACCTGTTATTACATGATCTCTATCATTGTCATTAATAACACACACTAAAAACCCAAATGTATATACTCTAATTTGCCTAACCAGTAATTTGTATTTTGAACATTTTGCTTGTATTCCTTTTGTTTTTATATCATGGATGATGATATAATAGTATTTTTATGTAAAGCTTTTTCTACATGCTCAATTGTCTAGACCATGCTCATAGACAAATGTATATGACAAAATTAATATTCAGTCATATTGATTAAACTCTATGATTCCAGGTTTTCCCAATCCATCTACCACTAAGGCTACAGAAATTTACCTGATCAAAATAGATTTGCATTTTAACACATCAAAATAGATTTGCATTTTAATCTGTACTGGGACTATAAGGGTTATCCTGTCTAAATCCTTAAATTCAAAGCTACTCATCCCTTTATGAATCTAAAGAGATGGCCTATGTAACAAGTAGTCTGCAAGAAAAGATAGTCTACGTTCATCTGCATTTCCACTCGCCCATTTCTTTCTGCTTAATAACATTTTAAATTGCTTGAATTAATATGGGAGAATAAAAATGAACTACTTAGCTGAAGTCAGTAAAATATATCAGATCTACTTCTATTATATCATGTAAATTAATGGTTTGTCCTTAAGTACGTTTACCTTAAATATGGTCATCTTAATTAATGTTAATACCTACTTAAAGTAGACAAATATTAAGTATATCAAACTACAGGCATTGTTTACTTTTAAATATTTTTCAAGAACATTAGACTTTATATGCATAGGTGTGTATCTGTGTGTGTATGAATTCTCCCTTTATATCAGATTCTTGTCTTAAGACAAATCTGAATCAGTATTAATCTGTCAACTAACATCTATTTATTCATTCATTGCAGTACCTATTCTGTACTAGATACCCTGTCATTTTCTTGGAACTACTAAGATAAAAAATAATTTATAATAACAACTATAATATTTTTGTCAAACTTGTTATTTGTATGGCATTCAAATGCATTATTCCAACCTTCATATCATCACCACAATGCAACAATATGGCCCCCCTTCTCACAGGTGAAAAAAACAAATAGTCAGCTGCCCAAGATAGCATAGCTAGTAAGTGGATAAATAAAGATATTCAAGTTAGAACTATATGGTTGCAAGTGGCAGAAATATAAACTCAATTGTGGTAGAAGTTTATAAATATCTCTATGGGTGGGAGTATCAATAACAAGGCACCTCAGAACTTAGTGGCTTAAAACAGCAATCATTTATTACTGCTTAAAAGAGTCTGGTAGCAGTGGTCAGAAAGGCCTGGGGCAAGAAGCCGCTATTGCTGGTAGCCTCAAGTCAGGCATGTGTGTCCCTGATTAATAAATGCTGAAGGATTAAGGGGAAAGTACAAGAAGTATTTGTAATTCATAGGACTGATTAGTCTCCTATTAACGTCAGTCATTCAATACATTGGGTTGAGTATGTATCTTTTAGATGACTAGCAGAGGTCAAAAATAAAAATAAAGGATCAACAGAAAAATAAATTAGGGGTAGAATAAGATGAAAATTTGCTGTTAGAGATTCAGGAAAACAGTAGCATATGGCTTTGTGATTAAACACTGGATAGTTCTGAGGGCACAGAAGTTTGGGTTCTCTCGCTCATTCTTACACAGACAGGAAATGGGCAGCCTCAGGCTTTGACACTCCAGTAGGAAGTTTACCTTCAAGAGGCTGCTTCTTAGGGAGCTCAAGGATAACCAAAGAAGAAAGTTGGATGCCTCTCCGTTTTGGAAATAATTACTAAGTATTTCTTTTCACTAGGTTACTTTGTCACTTCAAATGTTAACTTTCCCTGAGTTAATACTTCAATGTATCTCTCATCAATATTATTTTATACCCTCTTAAAAATTATATTGTAAAACTACTAAAAGTTGTTAAAACAACTAGTAAAACATTTCAAACTAAATGTGCGGGACCATTTTATTTTCTTGGCACTGTTTAACAGTAAAACAGATACTAATGATTGTTGGTTCATGGTATATATTATGTAGTTCTGAAATAGTTATCACAGAAAATGTATAGAGGAGATATCTTCTGAAGGGTATTAAGCCTAAAGTCCAATTTGCTAAATCTTCCCTTCAGAGGGAAAATAGGAAGCAATTGCAAAGGACACAGCAGGATGCAAAGTTTTACACAATTGTTCTCACTATTAAAGAAACAATCCAACTAAATTGTTCTCTTAAAGCAAGAGGCCAGGCAAGTTGCATTCAATTTAGGACCTGGATTCTTAAGTATCTGGACCTGTAAGAAAGGGAGTTTAAATTGCTTTTACTTGCCTTTTTTTTTACAGATAAGAGACATTTTTCAAGGTTGCAGTACAAGTCAGAGGTAAAACTGAACACTTGCACTTTGCTTCATCAGGGATTCCCTTTTGGATGATTTTAGGGTCTCAAATTTTGTTAAGAAATGACAATAGTGACATTAGCTACTTGGTGTTTAATATGTAGTTGACAAACAACATATTAACTCCTCCGGGAGGAAGTGGCATCTCCAAAAGTCAAGAAGACTATAGGCACTATGCTGTGTATCATATTTCTAGAATTTATTCATCCCACATAATAGAAACTTGATATCCATTGAACAACTCTTCATTTCTCCCATAAAAACAAAGGGACACAGAGGACACATGGGAGATATTGGTTATGTCCATTCCCTTGATTGCAGTGATGGTGTCACAGGTGACTGCCGATGTCCAAACTCATAAATTGTACCCATTAAATATGTGCAGTTCTTTGTATATAAATTATACCTCAGTAAAGCTATTTTAAAAGTCAAGAAGTTGACAAGTATAGTATTGCAGGAAGAACAAGTCAGTCTTTATTGAATATACCTATTCATTCAAACAAACAAACAAATGAAGAGCCTACTTAGTGTCTCTCATTGTTCCTGATAATATAAATGATGTAAAGACAGGTATTGTTCCTACCTTTATCATTCAAAATATGTTCTCTAGAGTTAGAAAACTAAAGGTAAGCAAAGTTGATCTCTTAGCATTATTTTTTCTGATATTTTGTTAATATTTTCTAAGAAGCTGAAATTAAAACTACTGCTCTTTCAATTTTCAATTTAGACTCTGCCTCAAGTTCCTTCTCACCACGCCATTAGAAGCAATCACTGACTCATTTGAACTTGACATCTCCTTTGTATTTTTTTATATTATTAGTCTTTCTCAGTCTGTGTTGCTTCTCCAGATATACAGATACCCATGCTTGATTTATGGATGGGATGCTTGCAAAATGTGGGATAGCTTTATTTTGCTTCTTGTTTTGTTTTGTTTTTACACTCATGTTATCTTGAGCTTGAATTTAGGCTCCAAGATTTACCACTTGCATGACTCTTGGGCAATTACTTTTTCATAAGCCTCAGTTTTTCGATTTGTAAAATGGAGATTATAATTTTACATAATCCATTTTTAAGTATAAAATGAGATTGTACCTACAAAGTGCTTTAAACAGTATCTGATCCCTGCTAGTCATTCAAACAATGTTAGGCATTTATATTAACTTGGTAACAGTAATTATCAAGCAGCACTGCATTATATATAGAATGATCATAATAATTATCATGAAGTATGCGGGGCATATCTTAGAATACATTTTGGAATGATCATAATGCTATTAGTGATATTTTTGGTGCTGAGACTTAGGACTATCTGAAACCAATGCATGAATGTTTCATGTTTAATAACTAAAGCAGCATTTCTTTCTAGGCCCACAATCCTCATATCTTCTTTCCACTGTATTACTGAAACTCCAACCATACCATAATATGTCACTCCTGAAGCAAACACTATATCTTGATGCCTCCCAAATCTTCACTTACACTGTTCTCCTAGTCTTTTCTGTCCTTCTTTCCCTCTCCTTTATTAAAGTTATTTAAAAAATCATGTATATTAAACATATAAAGTTTAAATCTTACCCTCCTTCTGTTCTCTTTTCTTTCTCAGAAGAAATAAATCCTTCCAGTGAGCATTCTTAAAGTCTTGCTTCCTATTAATATAGGATGCTTTCGCTTTTGCCTTATATTAGGGTATTATTTACGTAATAGTATTCTCCTATTAATCTTGAACTCATTGGTCCTGTTTCATATACTAAGCCACACAGTATATATATATATATATATATATATATATATATAGTGATCCACACTGCTCAATAAATTGAATGGATACCCAGTTCATAAAGGTGTTAGAATGTGTCAGAAAATGCGGCCACTGTGACATTTACCAGTTGGCATTTATTAGCTTTTAAGCACTGAAAGAAAAGGAGATATCTCTGTTAGTATTATTGTTATGGGGAATCTCTCAAGAATTGTGTGCCTGCTTAGTAGCAGCACTGTATTACCTCTCTTCCATGTTGCTGTTATACACTAACAGATTAATTCCTGTCTGGTGCTTTGAGCTCCATTAGATTGTTTTTGATGACTAAACTAACATAGCTTGGAAGACCTTTTTTTTTTTTTTAAAGATTTTATTTATTTGACAGAGAGAGACACAGCAAGAGAGGGAACACAAGCAGGGGAAGTGGGAGAGGGAGAAGCAGGCTTCCCGCGGAGCAGGGAGCCCGATGCGGGGCTCGATCCCAGGACCCCGGGATCATGACCTGAGCCGAGGGCAGACACATAACGACTGAGCCACCCAGGCGCCCCTTGGAAGACCTTTTTATTGAATTTCTCAGACACTTAGAAGACTTGCCAAGGGGATTTTTGTATGAAAGCCAAGGCTTTTTATTATAGTGGTAATTTCTCACATGGTCCAGTGAGAGAAGACCTTTAATTTTTGCTTTGTAGAAGCCACTATACAACAATATGAGGAGATGGGAGGTTGAATAATTTCTTTTGATATATTTTTTTTCTTTTTCAGGACATGTTGGGATATTCAATGGTGTTTATTAAATGCTTACTACGAGTTAGGTACTGTGCTATGCATTTGTAATTTCATTTCATCCTCATACCAACCATAAATAGTAAATAATGTTATTACAGTTTTACAGAAGAATAAAGTGAACCAATTAAATTATTTGAATAACATGTCCCATTCCAAAATCCATGCTTTTGAGTTATAAGTGAGATTTTCCAAAAAGAAGTCTTTGAATATTGCAAATGGTAAGATTTAGTCAAGATTACTGGAAAAAAGGGCGCCTGGGTGGCTCAGTTGGTTAAGCGACTGCCTTCGGCTCAGGTCATGATCCTGGAGTCCCGCATCGGGCTCCCTGCTTGGCAGGGGGTCTGCTTCTCCCTCTCCCATTCCCCGTTTGTGTTCCCTCTCTCGCTGTGTCTTTCTCTGTCAAATAAATAAATAAAATCTTAAAAAAAAAAAAGATTACTGGAAAAAATAAATACTATGAATCAGTTGTCTATTTATGCTAATGTACTTATTTTTTAAGTGCCCAAATTTAAGAATATGTAACATGCATTAATACATAAAGATGAAAATGATAATCAGCCAAACCCTACCATGCAGAACTAACTAAAGGTGGTCCTTACTTTGTATGGTTTCAAAAGGCACATATTTTAGTTATAATGGCTTATTAAATAACCCACTCATCCCCCAAAACACAGTTCAAAAGTCATTTACCATGGTATATTCCTATGACCAATTGCAAAAGATACATACTTCTCTCTTATTTCTTGAGTCCACAAATCACTACATAAATAAATGTGTATCATGATCAATGATCAATCACATTACTTCTTCCAAAGTCTGTCAGTAATTGGACTCTACACACCCATTTTCACTTCATGCATAGAAAGCAAAGCATGTAGTTGTGTTGCCTCCTTGTCTCCCGGTGATGAACCCATGTAACATTTCACAAAGCTGGATAACTGATAAAGAGAATTAGCCAACAAAGATGGATGTACAGAAAGGAAACAGAAAATTATAATAGTGGAAGGGAAACTGGATATGATTAGAACACATGAAAAGAGTGACATTGTGTAAAGAAGTAGCATGTAGTATATATATATAACAGGACAGAAACATTTAATACACTGTGCAAACAAGTTGCAGGGGCTTGAATTGAACATAAATGGAGTTACAGAATAAATAGCTGACCTGGGGAACACTGGCATTGCCACTGTTTAAGAGAGTCTGGGTGTGTAGCCTGAGAATTTAGTGAAAGTGAAGTTACTGACACAAATGAGGAAAGCTATTGTGAAGAAAAAGATGAAGATGACCCAGAGAAAGGACACGGCAAAAGCTTCACATTAAAGGAAATCTCAGAGATACTTCATGACGTTGGAAGTACAAAAGACAAAGTGTTAGAAGAAGATCCAAACTAAGGTTTCAAATGCACTCTATACGGTATGTTATACAATGAGAAGAGATTTTGCACTTTCAAACACTACCCTGATAAGATTTTTTTCACCAAGAAATCAAAGATTTAAATAACTTTCTAATGCTTTAAAGTATACTAAATAAATCTTTTTTATTATTTCATTTTTATTTTCCCACACATTTGTAATTGACAGTAAGAGAGTTTTTAATGTTTTGACAAAAAAATTAAAGATTATGGAAAAATCATAATTCTTCCAATTGATTTTTAAGATCACTTCGCAGTTTCTACGTAGTTACATGGACATATTTATGGCTCTGTGCTACTGTGCAAAGTGAGGGCTGCCTCACTGGTTTTTTAATATGTCTTTGTTTATATATATATTTTTAAAATTTTCTTCCCATGTGACATTTGTGACTCATTGCTGCCAGGAAATCTAACTTAAGTCAAAATTTGCAAGGAAGTTATTCAACTTGAATAAGCTACGCTCATCAAAACACTTTGTCTTGTACAGTTGTAAAGCATCTACCCAATCCAGGAACCTGAAAGTAGTAACTCTTTATAACACGGCAAATAACTTATTCACTAAGAATAAGTGAACCTATACTGTGTGAATCCACTAATAAATTTGTTCTATATACCTATATGTAGCAGTCACTTCAGTTTGCTCTACCCTATATTGCAATGACCATATTAAATATATTCATATTCTATGTTAAGTGTAACTAAGAGATGAGTTTCAGTTGATTGACTGCTATAAAATTATGTATTTTAGATACTTGATCACACATTTTAAAATAAATACAGTGTCATATTTCCAAATTTGGTGCCCTCACTTTTCCTTTGGCCCTTGAACAGTTTGCAAGTCTTTGGTTTTCCATACATTTAATGGAAAAAAGTGACTCAAGGCTAACTTAAAACAGTGTGGTTCTCATGACCATTGACCACTTAATTTTATCCAAGATTTAATCAGTGCTGGCACACTGTTTTAAGTTATGGCTATAGAACACTGGCTTTGGTTTAAATGATCTAGATATAAGTCTCTGATACTTAGGCTCTAAATCCAACCCAAAACTATATTATCATACAACTATAATAGCTACATTTTTTCTACTGTGAGAGTGGGGGCCATTTTAAATCTCCCTTGATGAAATAATTGCTTTCTTCTTGGTTCCAAACTAGAAATATATCTCTCTCTTTTCTCAATGCTACATGACTTTTCCTGTACAAAGCCACTGAGCAATGAATATAATGTTTGGTCTTTCATTTTTATTAGTTGAGGAAATAAACCAAGGATTATTGGTAGATTAAATCTATCTAGATAGAATCCTCCATCTATTAATGGAACTGGTTTATCTGTTTTTCATTAATGTATAGTCTATACAGTTGCTAGAGCCAAAGAAATACCTATATATCACTAATATGTCATTTCTCCACTGATTTGAGCCTCAGGATCAATATAAGAAAGACACTGAAAACAAAATAAAAATATTCTACAGTAGTAATTGGAATTTAAAATAACTTTTATGAATATTTTGAAGACCTGTGTTGTCCTGAAGCAAAGGTATTTTTTCCTAAGATTTAATAAATATTTGCTGACTATTTACTATGTATCTAGGGCATTTATCAGGACTCCCCACCCTGAGTACGCTCTGAGTTCCATTTATATTTCTCTCCAACACTAGGTCACTGCTGAAACCTCACTTAGTTTTCAATCTCTAGGTGATTACTTTCTTTTCATCTCCTAATCTTCTTGATCTGGGTAGAATAAATACGAATTAGCAAAGACTTCAGGGAAAAGCCAAGAAGTGGATCTAGATGGCCTTAATAATCAGATTTAATTTTAATATAAAGGTATTAAATAAATGACAAAATGGAGAATTTAACCAGAAAATTGTAATTCATTAAAAAAAAAGGAATTTTAAACCCCCAAAATGTAACAGTTGAAAATAAGATTCAAATTGATAGATTTCCCAACAGAGAGAGGACACAACATTTTTTTTTTTTTTTTAAATAGTGAACTTAAAGATCTGGCAAAAGAATATATTCAGATTAAATCATAAAGAGCAAAAGTGACTGAAAACACGGAAAAGAGTTAAAGAGATGAAAGGGTGATTGTTCTAGGTACTCATAAATGTCAACAGAGTCACAAAAGGGGGAAAGAGAAAGATTTGTGAAGAAGCAATATTTGAAAAGATAACACATTAGACTTTGCAACATCAACAGATAATGGTAAACCTTCAGTTTTAATATATTTTCAGAAATTCAAGCAGGGAAAAAGAAAAAGAAAAGCATAGGGATATAACTCTACTGAATATCAAAGACAAAAATAGGAATAAAGAACAAATACAGCAAATAGAAAACAGTGAAAATATGTATATATTAATCCAACTATATCAATAATCAAATTGAATGTAATATGAATGTGCCAATTAAAGACAAAGATGTCAGAGTGGATAAAAAAAAGATCAAACTATATTTTGTCTACAGGAAAAATATACCATGCTAATACTAATCAAAACAATGCAAAAATAGTTACATTAATTTCAGATGCAGCAGACTTCAAAGTAAGGAAATATATTAGGGAAAAAGAAGGGCATTACATAATGATAAAGGGGTCAATTCTCCAAGACAACATAACAATGCTTAATAAGTACGTACCTAAGAACAAAATGTCAGACTACATTAGACAAAAAAAAATGGTAGCACTGCAAGGAGAAATAGATGAACCTACCAACATCACTGTAGAATTTAACACAGATGTCATGACAGTCTATGTAGAAAATCTTAAAAAAAATAAAACAATAACAACATTTCCTGGAACTAAGAAATGATTAGAGAGAGTTGCAGGATACAAGGTTAGTAAACAAATGTCAGTAATTTACTTACATAGTAGCAATGAACAAGGGGAATTTGAAAGTGAAAACACATTTATATTAGCACCCCCCAAAATGAAATACTTCAGTACAAATCTAATAAAATATGTATAAGATCCATATGAGGAAAACTTACAAAACTCTAATGAATGAAATTAAAGAACTAAATAGAGGGACATCACATGATCACAGATAGCAAGACTCAATATCGTGAAGATGTCAGTTCTTCCCAACTTGACCTATGGCTTCAATGTATCCTAAACAAAAATCTCAGTGAGTTATTTTGTAGATATTGATAAACTGATTCTAAAGTTTATATGCTGAGGCAAAAAACCCAGAAGAGCCAATGCAATATTGAAAGAGAAGAACAAAGGTAGAGGACTGATACTAACCTAACTTCAAGACTTACTATTAAGGTATAGGAATCAAGACAGTGTGATATTGGTGATAGACTAGACAAATAGATCAATGGAACAGAACAGAGAGCCCAGAAACAGAACCCCATAAATATAATCAACTGATCTTTGATGAAGGAGCAGAAGTAATACCATGGGGCAAAGGAAGACTCTTCAATAAAGTGTGCTGGAACAAATGGACATCCACATGCAACAAAATGAATCTAAACACAGACCTTACACCCTTTATAAATATTAATTCAAAACATTATACATTTGAATTTAAAATGAAAAATACTATAATATTCTTAGAAGATAAATAGGAGAAAACATAGATGACTTTGTGTATGGTGATGCCTTTATAGATCTAATACTGAGGGTGTGAACTCTGAAATAAATAATTAATAAACTAGACTTCATTAAATTACAAACTCTGCTCTGCAAAGTCAGTGTCAAGGGAATGAGCATAGAAGCCATAGACTTGTATAAAACACTTGCAAAAGATAATTCTGATAAGGGATGTTATTCAAAATATACAAGGAACTCTTATAACTCCATAAGAAAATAAGCAACACAATTGAAAAGTGGGCCAAAGACCTTAGCAGACATCTTACCAAAAAAGATAAACAGATGGTAAATATGCAGATAAAAACATGTTCTACAGGGGCACATGGGTGGAGCAGTTGGTTAAGCATCTCGCCTTTGGCTCAGATCATGATCCTGGGGTCCTGGGATTGAGCCCTGCATCAGGCAGCCTCCTCAGTGGGGAGTCTGCTTCTCCCTCTGACCCTTCCCCCTGTTTGTGCTCTCACTTGCTCTCGCTCTCTCACACATGAATAAACAAAAAAATCTAAAACAAAAAAACAAAACATGTTCTACATCATATGTTATCAGGAAAATGTAAATAAACATAATAACGAAACAACACCCATGCAAATCTATTGCAATGGCCAAAATCTGAAACAATGACAACATCATATGCTAGTGAGGATGTGGAGCAACCGCAACTCATATATTGCTGAAGGGAATGCAAAATTGCACAGACACTTTAGAAGACAGTTTGGCCAATCCTTATATAAAACTAAACATATTCTTATGATTTGATCCAGCAAGCACACTCCTTAATATATACCCAAATGAAATGAAAGCATATGCCCACATCAAAACTAGCACATAACATGTTTATAGCAGCTTTATTCATAATAGCCAAAACTTGGAAGCAAGCAACATGTCCTTCAGCAAGTAAGTGGATAAACTGTCATAACTCCAGACAATGAAATACTATTCAGTACTAAAATGAAATGAACTATCAAGTCAAGAAAAGAATTGAGGAATCATAAATGCATATTAAGAAGATGAATCTGAAAAGGCTATATTCTATATGATTCCAAATATATGACATTCTGGAAAAGGCAAAATTTTGGACACAGTGAAAAGATCAGTGGTTGCAAGGAGTTGGGAGATAGAGGGAGGGATGAATAATTAGAACATAGATGATTTTTAGGGAAGTGAAAATATCCTGTACGTTATAATGATAGATAAGTCATTACACATTAGTCTAAACCAACAGAATGGACAATACCAAGACTGAACCCTAATGTAAACTATGGACTTTAGATAATTAGCATATGTTAGTGTAGATTCATCCCTGGTAACAAATGCACCATTTTGTGTTGATACTGGGATGGGAGGGGTTATGCATGTATGGGGGAGTATATGGAAAATCTCTGTACCTTTCTTTCATTTTATGGAAGATTATCATAATGTCCCATGAGGTCAAAAATATGGTAGAAATAAAGGACAAAAATCAAATCAAAAGAAAGAGGTTTTAAAGGAGATTAAATGCCCCAAGTCCTTACATTTTCTGATTAGTGGTAAAAATAATAATTTATATTAGACCCTAGAGAGTCAAGCATTCACAGTGTAATTTCCAGAAAATATAACAGAAACTAGAGTAAAAACATGCAAACTTAAGAAGCTAACAGGAATATTGAATAGTGAAATATAGATTTAATTAATCAAAAAGAATGGAAGAAAAAAAGTTAAGATGGGACTAAAAAAAATAGAGGATATATTTAAATAAAAACTTATCAATATGATAAATATTAATTAATAAGTGTTTCAATTAAAAAATAAAGACTGTTAAGAAAATTTATTTAAAAAAAATAACTATATGTTCCTCTCTTAAGTCACAATCTAAGTATAATGATAGAGAAAGATTAAAAGTAAAATGGTCGAGGGGTGCCTGAGTGGCTCAGTCAATTAAGCCTCCAACCCTTGATTTTGGCTCAGGTCAGGATCTCAGTCAGGGTCATGAGTTTGAGCCCTGCCTCAGGCTCAGTGCAGAGTCTGCCTGTCCCACTCCCTTTGGATGCGGGGAATGGTGAAGCTATTTATTTTTCCTTTTTCTTTTGTTATTTAAAAAAAAAAAACTTTTTCAGAAGCAATGACATATACTATGTATATTTACACACATATGCACACACAGTACTCAAAGTAGAGGAAAAACAATCTATTCAGAATGCCACAAAGCAGTTGGATATTAAAAATGATTTATTTTGTTTTTCAAATATGCTTGCTTTCAGTAATGATTTACTTATTACTAAAAAGCTCTGTTCGGTGCAATGAATTATCACTTGTAGGTTGATGATCATTTCACTGAGCCAATTTTATTCTTAAACGAGAAGCTACTTCTGTGGCCCACTGAATAGCCACATCTTCTCTTGTGGATGATTTTGTTCTGAATCCTTTTTGGTAAATAGAATGTATATTCTGAGTTTTTTTTCTTGCCTGTCACCATCTGGCCTTGGTGTAAGAAATCAATTCCACAGCAGCCATTGAACTCTGGTGCACTGAAAGGCATGTCCAAACTGTGCTTCTCTAAATATCTTTTGCACAACTGACCTTTTGTTCTTGCAGAAACAGACTCAATTGGAACAAGAAGGAACCTGTCATGCCATTTCCCTGCTACAATATTCATTAGCTGGGGGCCATGATCTTCTGTATCTCTACAGAAGATTCTTATTAACAAGCCTCAAGTCAGCAATCTGCTCTTTCCTCGTGCCTCAGAAACATTTTTTTCAGGATAACTAATTCTTAAATGAGCTTTTTCTCATGGAATAATCTTCTAACAGTTTTGGACACTGTTCCCTTCAACAGTTACTCCTTGATGACAGAAAAGACTATACTCTGTAGCATAACATTTAAACAACCCACAGGCCCACCTTCAGTGCTGACTCTGCCTTCTGGGTACAGCAATTACTACAAAGTAGAAGTTTAGTCACCAGGAACCTCTGCAGCTCTGGGTTTGATGCATTTGTCCAGGGAAGTTGGGTCAAGGTCCTCCTGGATCCAAATCTTCTAGGACAAAGATTTTTTTTTTTTTTTTTTTAGACTCACTAAATATTTTGAAAAGTGGTTTTAGGCTCTTCACAAATATGCAAAAGAGAATAGCAAAGAATACATTTCAGGTCTATAAATACTTTAGTGAAAAAAATGCTTGCACTTGAGAATTAGTATATATTTATATAATGGGTTATATAATGCATATATATTATATCTTGCATTTATAAATTTCTCTATATTATATTTAAATAGGCTACATTGAGGGAAGAGGGTAGGAACACATCTGGCTTGAAGGAAGATCATTGATCCAGAATAAGTTATAAGTTATGAGGTTTTACAAAATGATTCAGCTGACTGAGGAAATAGTGACCACTGGGTCAAGGTATTGGCTATATAAACAGGACAACATTTTTCTGGATTGTCTTTGTTGAAAAAAAATATACAGTGATAGACTTTCTCAAATCAGTGAGACTAGAACTTGAGGTATCTTAATGTATCCTTTTGGGAGGTATAGCTTTTGTAATGTGAGGTCATATCAGTTGCAGAAACATAGGAGGACTAGATTTTCTCTATTTCTGACATCCTTCCCTTTTCCCATGTCCACATGTTCTGTCTAGCTCTTAATTTATAAAGGTGACTAATGATGACATAGAGAGGATAATGCCTTTGAAAGAAGATTTTTATTATTTGTATTTCTGAAGAGATATGGGCATGCCATGCATTGCAGGGCCATGGAAGAAGCATCATAATCTAGTCAGGAGACAAGCAGGAGTGAGGGGAAAACCAAGGCTAAACCCTTTATTGTAAAGGTTTCTGCAGGAAAGGCAAGGGAGGGTAGGGTAAATAGCTTAGCACTGGGCAGTTTGAATAATGTTGGTGGGATCTGGGCTACACAGGTGGTCTCTAATTATCTGCTACCTCACCTGTTTTGGTGTGTGAGAGTTAGATAGAGGGGTCTTAGGTGTACACTTTGGGTTGGTTGATTTATCCATGAAAGGCATGCCCCCAGAGCCCTTTGCTTTTTCTAAGAATCAGCTAGTCCCAGAAAGGGCAGTCTCTTCCCAGAGAGGCCACAAATGCCACAGCACCAAGAATAGAGAAAATAAGACAATAGAGTCAATATAATTGAGCCTGTGATTAATGGGTGCCAAATAGACAAACACAGAATCTAAGAAAACACACTCAGAACATAAAACTTCTCGTATATAGAACAAGATTTAGAAATACTGCTAATGTAATTAATCTGTGTTAAAATCTAAAGTAGAGTTTTCCAGGATCAGAAAGAGAAATATTTGCTGTTTTTGGAGAATCAATTCTAGTGAATCTGGAATAAATGACCATTTTGGTCTATCTTCCATGACAGAGACACAAACCTTGAGAAATGAAGAAAGAGGCACCCCAGGTGTCAAGGAAATAGAAAAGAAGGAGGGGAGCAAGGGGAGAAAACAAGAGAAAAGGGCATCAGAGAAATATGAGATTCTTAGACATTCATTGTAAGCAGAGTCAATGCTCTCATTCATCGTAAGCGGAGTGAATGCTCTCCAAAGTTATTCATGCTCCGCACCATCTTAAACCATGAGTGCTCATAATTAGTTATAAGCAAAAGTTTTCATCCTGGGGATGTACCACCCATTGATACCCCGTGGAATTAAGTAAACAGTGGCATCTTTGAAAAACTATTAGATTGTTATATGTAGCCATATTGGACAGTAATAAGTTCTCATGGAAAAGTCATAGAAGGTATTCATTTTGTTGAGTTGGCAGTTTTAAAAGGAAACAGTATTACTTTCAGAGAAGGAAAAGTTCTAACAGGCTTCTTTAGGTATTCTGGAGTTACTAAAGCTTGAACTGAGACATTATACAGAGTGCCCTCTAAGTTTCTACTTCTTTATCAGAGTTTTGACCTGACTTTAATATTTTTTTTACAGTAGTATGTGAATCTTCTTACTTATTAGGAACAAAAGGAGACATAGCTAAAATTCTGTGGGCTTCTGGGTCAAGAAAGTAATAATTACTGCTTAAAAGTATCCTATGCAAAAGAAAGAACTGTGAAAATGTCATTTTTGAGAATTAAAAAAAAAAATCCAAGATCTCTTTCTCTTAAGAAAATGTCTATAATTTCAGCCAGCCCTGTTAATTTCCAAAGACAGTTAAATTCCATCAGAAGCAGTGCCAAGCTGCTGGTTAAGGGCAAAGTTAAGTGCCTTACTACCTATAAAAGGTCTCCTTTTATTATGTCTCAAGAAAGCAATATGGTATTTCTAATTTAATCAAAACTAATCAGAATGTGTTCCTCCACATTAATATAAGTCAGGTCCTTCTGGGGTTACAGCTCTTTAAATGAATCTTGTACTTGGGTTTATGTACTAGAAATAGAAATCCTAAAATGGGAGGTGGTGTATATATATATACATATATATATTTAAGGATATAGGAGCTATTAGCAATTGATGTAAATTTTTAGCTGAAAATACTTGGATTTCTTGTCTAACGCCACATAATAACTATAATTTTACCTGATGGAAGGTAGTTTTGTGCTCACAAAATTTCAGCATAGAAGTAGAAACCAGACATGGGACAGAATCCAAAAACCAGATACCTGCTGTTAAAGAAAAATTACACCTAGGAAGACATTTTATTCAACCTACCTATTACATGCATAAGATTTGGGTCAGATACTTCCTGTCTGAATTAAGTACCTGAATATGACAGACTGCATTCAGGCATAATACTGTTCTTTTAAAAAAATAATAATAAAAGTGTCTTAAAGTTTCATAGCTTAAAACTTAAGATAGCAATGTCCGGGAAAAATGAAACAAAAGGATGGTTTTCCCAAGCATTATTTGTATTTTTCTTTTCTTCATCTTTCCACAACATTATGTCCCAACCTCTACCTATAAAAAGACATAGAACTGATACAAAAGGGGAACAACATGGAATCATTTAATCATTAATTTGTTAAGGAGCACTCATTGTGTTCTAGATATTCAATAATGCATTATCTCACTTAACTTCACAATTTTTCAAGGTAGTCTTTTTTTTTTTTTTTTTTTTTTTTTAAGTCAACCACCTCTTTTGAAGACGGAAGGGATTAAGAGTTTGAAGCACTAGTTCAAGGTCACAGTGTTGTGTGGAATAGCAAGAATTTAACAAAGTTTTGTGAGGCTCCAGATTTCCACTAGAGCTGCTAATGAGTTTCCATAAGGTCCTCCTTTGAAAAGAAAAAGGTAAAAACAAAAAAGCCAGAGAAGAAAAAGCATACGAAAGCAGAATACAACCTTGTGACTTTGTCATCTAATTTTCAGCCCGCACAGAATCCCTCAGTAATTCTAAAACAATTATTCTGTACTTAACTATAGTTAATGCCTAACCTGAAACCATTCTACTTGTAATTATTTTTATTTTAGTCTCTTTGGTATTTCCTTGGAATAGCTGGGGGACTTCAAGCTGCTGTTGATGGAATATCACATCTAAGTTTTCCTTTAAGCCCTAGACTTTATCATGGTCATTTTAAAAGAGATGTCACCCAAGAACTAAGTGGATACTTTTAATGTTATGCTTCCTATTCTCATCTGATGCCTGGCTTCATCAGCTGGCCTAAATCCTGAGGCAGTGGCCTAGTTAGTTTAATCCCTAAGGTAGGTTATAAACTTTGTCTACTGCTTGAGTTCTCCATGCATTTGATGAAATATAGACCTATAATCATGCCATTAAATTTATGTTTTCCAATAGAAGATAAAAATGCTACACTTCTAAGGTGAGACTCAAGAATTGCTGTATATTGTGGATTTCTACTGCTAAAAATGGAAGTTTTGGAGGGTGGGAGTCATCTTCCAATTTGGGATGCTTGGATAGACACAGCCATTAACATCCTCAATTCATCATATGTAAAGTGAGAATAATATAACATACCTCATGGGGTGGCTGGAGGACTGACTTACTTAATGAAGTAAAGGACTGAGAATAGTGCCTTTTATGTGAGTGCTATGGAAATACTGAACATAACTGTAATTCACAGTAAACAAAACTCTATGTCTGAATTCAGATGAGTATTGACTGCTAAGAATGAAACAGGTAAGATTTGGGTTCACCTTGTCATTTAAAGAATGGTTGTTGAGAGGACAGAAGGGTCTGGTTTTAATGATTCAAGTTGAAAATGGTATCAGAAAAGCAAAATTTCAAGATGATATGGTAAACATCTTATTGAAAACATGGAGTCAGTTTATGCTATTTTATGGACACATGGTTTTAAAGCAAAAAAGAGCTGTGCCATCTCAGCTCTAATCCAACATATCTGTATCAATTCCATGTTTTACAAACCCCACACCCCCACTGTATGAAACCATTCAATAGCTTCCTATTTCCTCTTAAAATAAAGATCCTCATATTTAGTGTGGCCTCCAAGTCCCTACGCAATTGACTTAACTCCCCAGCCTCATCTCTTAATATTCTCTTGGCTTCAGGGCTTCACCCACTGCTTTCTCAGGTTTTTATGAAACACCATGTGACCTCCCTCCATAAAGCCTTTGTTTCTGCTATTCACTCTGTGGGGAAATCTTTTCTCCTTTTTGTCTACTTACTTATCTTTATTATTCATATTTCAGATCAAATAGCATTTAATGAGGGAAGACTTCCCTGATACCTGAAATAAAGCTAAGGTCCTATATGTTCTTATTAAATGTTGACTCTTTTGTAGCAGTTACCATAATTAGAAATTATTGTTTTGGGTGATACTTTGAATATGTTTCCTCAAATATTCTCTAAGATCCCTGAAGGCAAAGGAGGCTTATCTGTGTTTGCTCAACATTATAATCTCATTATTGTGTTTTCATATAATGGATACCCAATGAATAAAAAAATTATATATATAATAGATATATATTTCATATATTATATTGACTATTAAAATTTATTATTATTGAAATTATATAATTATTAATTGTAAATTATTTTCTTTTATAAAATTATATTTTATTATTAAAATCACTTATTAAAATATAAAATATATTATATATAATATATACAGATATGTGTATGCATATGTATGTAATATACACACATATATGAATTTATACAAATATATACCTATTTATGTGTATGTTTGTTATATATATATATATATAGATATATATATATCACATCAACCTTCAAGCATGCACGATTTATTATTTAAAAAATAGGAATTCATAGGGCTCCTGGGTGGTGCAGTCAGTTAAGCATCTGAGTCTTGATTTCAGCTCAGGTCCTGATCTCAGGGTGGTGAGATGGAGCCTGGCATCAGGCTCCGTGTTCAGTGTGGAGTCTGCTTGGGATCCTCTCTCCCTTTCCCTCTACCCCTCCCCACAAGCTCTCTCTCTCTTTCTCTCTAAAATAAATAAATCTTTAAAAAATATTAGTTCATTCAATAGGTATCTGAATATGTATCAAGCATCCAACACCAGGTTGATACGCCTCTATATGCAAGGAATATAGTCACACACAAAAAGGACAAGCTCCCTATTTTCATGGAGTTATTTTGCATATAAAGTGAAAGTGAGGGGGTGCCTGGGTGGCTCAGTTGCTAAGCATCTGCCTTTGGCTCAGGTCATGATCCCAGGGTGCTGGGATCGAGCCCCTCATAGGGCCCCCTGCTCCATAGGAAGCCTGCTTCTCCCTCTCCCCCTCCCCCTGCTGTGTTACCTCTCTTGCTGTCTCTCCCTGTGTCAAATAAATAAATAAAAAATTAAAATTAAATCTTTAAAAAAATAAAATAAAGTGAAGGTGAGAAAAAATATATATAAAAATTAAAATCTGTAGATTGTTGATATGAAGAACACTTAATCATAAAAGGGAACAGGCAAAGAGGTAACTGGAGAGAGCACTTCTGAGCAGATGGCATTTGAGCACATATCTCAATAAAGTGGCAGAGTCTGTCTTGTGGAGATTCCACTCATAGCTTCCTCTGCATTCTCTGATGCTGTTCTTTCTCACCTTAACTTCTAGGTGCTGTAACCAGCACTGTAGCCCTGAAAGCACTCAAGCAGGCAAATTCATCTAAATGTAGGCGTGACTTTGTTGTTGGCTTTTTCAAAATGACTAAAGCCATCCTCTTAATGGTATCTACTTTTATCCAAAGATAAACCTTAATATAAAAGTGAAATTACCAAGAATGGAATAAATTAAATAAGGGGTTGAAATAATTTGTACGGTATCAGACTTTCTACTTAAGAACAAAACAAATATGTGATGAGAATAACTATGTGTCATATCTCTAAGAGTTCTGGTTATTTAAATTGATTGCTGAGGGGCACCTGGGTGGCTCAGTCATTAAGCATCTGCCTTCAGCTCAGGTCATGAACCCAGGGTCCTGGGGTCGAGTCCCACATAGGGCTCTCTGCTCAGCGGGAAGCCTGCTTCTCCTTCTCCCTCTTCCTCTCCCCCTACTTGTGTTCCCCCTCTTGCTGTCTCTCTCTCTGTCAAATAATTTTAAAAAATTAAATAAATAAACTGATTACTGAAAGGTCGACTACTACACATTATTCATGAAAGCTCAGTGGAGCTGTGTTGGGTGCTTAATATATATTCAAATGCCCATTGAATGGATTAACATTTTTAAAATAACAAGTCCTGCATGTTGAAAGGTTGGTATGTATATACATACACATACACATACATACAAAGGTATATGTATATATGTATATAAGTGTGTGTATTTATGTATATATATATATATGTATATATAGTATATACATATTATATATATTATCCAGTAGAGAAAGCATCCTTTCATAACAAAAATGAATATTCAACTACAGATTGGAGATTTTCCTTCAGTATAAATGGTTACAATCATTCTCCATAGCAAAGCACATTTAAGGTTAAAATACTTTATAGTAAATATTTTAAAGTAAATACTTGGGACTAATCACTTATGGCCATTCTATTAAGTCCTCATAATTTGAATATGATAATGCATTAAACTGCAATGTCCAATAAGGTAGCCACTATTCACATGTAACTATAAAGCACTTGAAATGTGGGTAGTGTGCCTGAAAAGTTGTGTTTCCCATTTTATTTTTATTGTAATTATTTTAAATTTGCATTTGAGGTGCCTGGGTGGCTCAGATGGTTAAGAATCTGCCTTCAGCTCAGGTTATGATCTCCAGGTCCTGAGATCAAGCCCTGTGTTGGGCTCCCGGCTCAGCAGAGAGTCTGCTTCTCCCACTCCCTCTGCCGCTCCCTCGTATGCTCAATCTCTCTCTCTCCCTCAAATAAATAAATAAATAAATAAATAAAATAAATAAATAAATAAATAATAAATTTGCATTTAAATGTGAAGCAGGATGATTTATTTTTTCTACTGAAACATTCATCGGAACATTGAACATAACTTTATTGGTCTATCAGGACTGCATTTCACTCTATCCAAAGCAACACATAAGGTATTCCTTCATTTGGGTGTTCACGTTAAATAAGTATGTCATTTCAAATATTACACAAAACACATCACTGATCTAGTTGGTATAAACGGACTGATGCTGTTCAAATGACTTTCTATGTATTGATCTAATGTACTTTGATAGGTTTACTTGAATGCTTTATGCAGACAACAGGAGTTACAATGATGTCAGTGCAATTGTTGCTGGTAATTAAATTGAAATACTTATTATAAATAAAATTTCTCTGATATAAGTATGAACAAATTTTTACACTAAAAACAAAAGCAAACTAATGAAGCAGAGTTGAATGTAGATGAAACAGAGTAGATGTAATACATCAAGGATGGTGTAGGGGGAAAAAAAAGGAAAGTGGAAGAAGGTATGTCAAAAAATTCACTTTTTTTTTTTTTACAAATTTCACAAAACAAATGTGATTAACATTGTGGTAGAGCAAATAGAAAACTCCATTTATCTGCTGTATAAAAGATTTTTTAAAAATAATAAATAATATTATAAGATCTATTTCTTTTCAGTGATAAAAAAAATGACAGAGTCTTCTGGTTTCCTGTACTTCATGTTATGAAGCTTGGAAATTATCACTCTGTACTGACAACAAGTAAATGGCTGAACAAGCAAAAAAAATAAAGAGTTATTCTTGGATCTATGGAAATAATGCAAAGGGCAAATCAATGCTCCCCAAATTGGAGAAATGGACAGGTGAATAAAGGGAGTCATGGCTTAACTGAGCCGAAAAGCAATAGCAGAAAACTCCATAGGAACCAGTGTTGGGGTAGAAAAACTTGAACTGTAATTGATGAATTGCTGGAGGCTCAGTACAGACAGTCTAGGAGTTAAAATATTCCAGGGGGACCTGGTCATAGGGGAACTCCCATATTTTTGTGAATTTTATCTGGTTTTATCAACCAGATTCTCACAAATAACTATCAGAGAGAATATTCCTCAGTCTTCCAGCAGGGTAAGTGAAAAAGAAAATTTTAAATATACCAGAACACTATGTTCTTCTTAACAAGGGCTGCACTCAGGAGAAACCAGTTAACCCCAGCTAACATACTGGGGTTTTATCAGAACCTAACTGCTTGGAAAAAGGGTAACTCCACTCACTTCTAGCCTTCCACATAGAAGGGAAATACCCAACTCCACTCACTTCTAGCTTTCCACATAGAAGGGAAATACCCAACTCCAGACCACTCCAGACCACTTCAGCCCATTCTATCCATCCTGACCCAATTCTGAAAGTAAAAGAGAAAAAAAAAAAAAAATCAAGAAACACTTGAAAACCATATAGTCCAGGGACCTAATCATAAGACTATAAAATGCTTCCTCTTCCCGCACAATTGACCACTACACTATTAAAGGCATATTAATGTCAGTTCCTTTTACCTAGTACATCATATCCAGCTATGAAGAGAAAGTTAAAGGCATACCAAAAGGCAAAAAATGCAATTTGAAGGGACAGGGTAAGCATGGGAGGGATGTTGGAATTATCAGACCAGGTATTTAAAACAACTAGGATTAATATGCTAAGGACTCTTATGGATAAGGTAGACAGAATGCAAGAACAGATTGAACAATGTAAGCAGAGTTGAAAATCCTAAGAAAGAAGCAAAAAGAAAGTAGGGGGGGGAAACTCGATAAAAATGAATAAGGCGTTTGATGGGTTTATTAGTAGATTGGAACTGGCAGAGGAATGAATCTCTGAACTTCAGAAAAAACACGACAGAAACCCCCAAAATTGAAAAGGAAAGAAAACAAAGACTGAAAAAAAATACAACAGAAGATCCACGGACTGTGAGACAATTACAAAAGGTATAGCATTAAAAATAAAAGATGTAGCATACATATAATGGTAATACAAGAAGGAGAAGAAAGAGAGAAAGGAAGAGTAAAAATATTTGAGACAAAATGATTGAGAATTTCCCCCAAATTAATGTCAGACACTAAACCACAGATCAAGAAATTTCAGATTACACCTAGGCATATCATTTTCAAAATCCAGAAAATTAAAGATAAAGAAAAAATCCTAAAAGAAGCAAGGGAAAAAGCAAACAAAAAAACTTATCTACAGAGGAACAAATATAAGAATTGCATACTTCTCATAAACCATGCAAGTAAGACGAATGTGGAGTAAAATATTCAAAGTGTTGACAGAAAATAAATGATGAGCCTAGAATTCTGAACTCTGAAAAATTATCCTTCAGAAGGATAATTTTGTCAGACAAATAAAAATTAAAGAAATTTGTTTTGTGTAGATCTGCCTTGCAAGAGATAGTAAAGAATTTCTTAACGGAGGAGGAAACCCATATATGTCAGAAGCTTCTGTCTACGTAAAGAAAGAAAGAATATCAAAGAAGAAATAAGTGAAGGTAAAATAAAAACTTTTATTTTTATAATCATAAACTGTTCTAGCACATAAAAGTTTTTTCAAAATACTAATAGAAACAATGTATTTGAAACAATGTATTTGATTAAACATATTTTTATATACACGTGTGTGTATTAGGCATACTACCCATGAATCAGTACATATTTAGAGTGGACTTAAATTAGTAATAAGTGTATAATGCAAATTCTACAGCAGCCATTTAAAAAGTAAAAGAGAAGTATCACTGATATATTGAGGAAAGATAAAAAATTAAATATAAAATGCTCAATTAAAACCACAAAAAGCAGAAAAAGAGTAGAAGACATAGAGAATAATAAAGAAAAAGGGCAACAAAAAGAACCAGTAAGAAATACAGTAGTGATCCACCCAACTATATCTAACACTTTGAAATTCAATAAAGTAAAACACGAGTTAAAAGATGGAGATTGTCAGATTGGGTCAAAAAACAAGACCCAATTATATGTTGTCCACAAGAAGACATACAAATATAAAGACACATATAAATTGAAAGTAAATGGATGGGCTAAGAATATACTATGCTAACATAAATCAAGAGAAATTAGTCTAAGCAGACTTAAAGCAAGGAAAATTAACAGGGTTAAAAAAGGGTATTACATCATCACAAAGGGGTCAATTTTCCAATAAAAGATAAGAATCATTAATATTTAAATTGCTAAAAATAGAATGTCACATTACATGAAGAATAAACGGGTGCCTAGGTGGCTCAGTCGGTTGGCATCTGCCTTCGGCTCAGGTTATGATCCCAGGGTCCTGCAACTGAGCCCCACATCGGGCTCCCTGCTCAGCGGGGAGCCTGCTTATCCCTCTCCCTCTGCCCCTCCCCCTGCTTGCGCTCTCTCTCTCTCTCTCTCTCTCTCTCTAATAAATAAAATCTTTTATAAAAAAAAGAAAAAACTGACAAAATAACAAATAGAAAGAGATTCAATCAGAAATGGACAGATGCAGCAGGCCAAAAGTCAGTAAGGGTAGAGTTGAACTCAGTAACACCATTAATCAGATATATAATGGATATCTGCGGACTACTCTATCCAACAGCAGAATACATATTCTTACAAAACTACGTGGAACATTCATGAAGATAGAACATAATCCGGGCATCATACATCTGCTCTCAGACCACAATGGAAATAAAAAATTGATAACAAAGAGGTAGTTGAAAAGTCCTAAAATACATGGAGATTAAACAATCCACTTCTAAGTAACACATGGCTCAAAGACGAAATCTCAAGAAATTTAAAAAAATATTTGAACTAGGGGCACCTGGGTGGCTCAGTCATTAAGTGTTTGCCTTCAGCTCAGGTCATGATTCCAGGCTCCTGGGATCGAGCCCTGCATCAGGTTCCCTGCTCCGTGGGAAACCTGCTTCTCCCTCTCCCACTTCCCCTGCTTGTATTCCCTCTCTCACTGTGTCTCTCTCTGTCAAATAAATAAATAAAAATCTTAAAAAAATTTTTGAACTAAATGAAAATGAAAACACATCAAAATTTGTGGGAAGCAGCAAAAGCATTAGTTATAGGAAATTTATAACACTGAATACATATAGTAGAACATAAGAAAGACCTAAAGTCAATCATCTAAGTCTCAACCTTAGGAAACAAGAAAAAGAAGAAAAAAATAAGCACAAGGAAAAAAAAAATAATTAGAGCAGGAATTAACAAATTGGAAAACAGGAAATCAGTAATCAACAAAAGCAAAAGCTGATGCTTTTAAAAGGATCAATAAAATGTATTAGCCTTTAACTAGGCTAAGAAAAAAAGAAAGAAGATACAAATTCTACTATCAAAAATGAGAAGGCAGCGTTACAGATCCCATGGAAATTAAAAGGATAACAAAGGAATAACATGAACAACTCTATGCCCACAAACTTGATAACCTAGGTGATGAAATGGACCAATTTATTAAAAGACACAATTTGCCAAAAGTAACACAAGAAGAAATAGAAGATTTGAATAGGCCTATAACTATTAAAGAAATTAAATCAATTCTGAATAATTTTCCAAAACAGAAACACCAGGCTCAAATGTGTTCACTGGTGAATTCTAATAAACATTTAAGGAAAAAATTATACCAATTCTCTGTAATTTCTTCAAGAGGACAGAATCATAGAAGCATAACATATTTTATGAGGCCAAGAATACCCTAATAACAAAACCAGAAAATATTACCAGAAAATTACAGATAAATATTACTCATTGTACATAAATACAAATGCCTCAACAAAATATTAGCAAATTGAATCTAACAATGTATAAAAATAATTATATACCGTGACCAAGGGGAATTTGTCCCAGGTATGCAAGGCTGGCTCAACATTCAGAAATCAATTAATGTTATCATTACATCAAAAGGCTAAAGAAGAAAAATCACATGATCATATCAATAGAAGCAGAAAAAAATTTTTGACAAAATTCAACATCTATTCATGATAAAAACTCTCAGTGTAATAGAAATAGAGGGGAACTTTTGCCATTTAATAAATAATATCTACAAAAATACCTAACACTAACATCACACTTAATGGTGATAAGCTAGAAGCTTTCCCATGAAGATCAGAAACAAGGCAAGGAAGTCCTCTCTCACCACAGATTTTCTTTTTTGTTTTTTAAATATTTTTTTTGAAGATTTTATTTATTTACTTTGACAGAGAGAGAGACAGTGACAGAGGGAACACAAGCAGGGGGAATGGGAGAGGAAGAAGCAGGCTTTCTGCTGAGCAGAGAGCCTGATGCAGGGCTGGATCTCAGGACCCTGGGATCATGACCTGAGCCGGAGGCAGATGCTTAATGACTGAGCCACCCAGGTACCCCTCACCACAGATTTTCAACAGTATACTTGAAATCTTAGCTAATGCAATAAGGAAATAAAATGCATACAGATTGGACAGGAAAAAATAAAAATGTCTTTGTTCACAAAAAACATAATAATTTATATAGAAAATCAAAAAGAATTGACAAAACACTCCTGGAACAAACAAATAATTATAGCAAGGTTGCAGAATACAAGGTTAGTATACACATGTCAATAATTTTCCTCTACACCAGCCATGAACAAGTAAAATTTGAAATTACAAAGAAAACGCTATTGATATAAATGCTCAAAATAAGACATACTGAGGTATAAATCTAACAAAATATGTACAAGATCTACATGAGGAAAGCTAAGAATCTATTGAGCAAAATAAAATAAAAATCTTAGCTTTTTAAAATGTTTCTATGACAATGAATGGTACTCTAGCTACATCAAGAAAAGACAAACAAGAATTACTCTAATTTAAATTAGAAAACTGAAGTTTCCTTTATAGTTTCATTCAACTGTATGATACTTGTTGAAAACATATGGGCTTAGTTTCCTGAAAGAGACTTTTTGAAAAGCTTCAGAGATATAGTTGTTCAAATCTTTCAGCATATATATTCAAAAGAAACAAAGAATTTAATGGTCTCATGTTCTTTACCAATGCTCATTGATTTAAATGTTAAAGAGCTTCAGAATTATTTACTATATTGTTAATTCAAATTCAATATTTTCTTGAAATAAAGGAATGTTTGCTGAATACCCAATAAGCAAAGATAAAATTGGCAGCATGAATTATGAAGCTCCAAGAGGAAAAAGAAAAGTAATTGTTGACACCTAGACAGAAAAGGGAATTATGTGGAAATTTCAACTTTTCATAAAATAAATCATTTACTATGATTCATGACATTTTCTAAAATAAGTCAATATGGAAAAGATTTTAATTATAAACTATAACACCATGAAAACTGGTCACAAAACACAAAAAAATAAAACTTTTTGATGTTAATAAATTTAGTGTTTTTTTCATTTTCTACAAGACCTCTTTGAATTTGATGTTTAAAATAATAAGTTGACTCAACTGTTAGTCAATTTACTTAACTTGGACAGATGTAGTTTTAAAATTAATATGCTTTTGCTTCAAAGTCAAATCAATCCTTCTAAAAATGATGAACAAGTTTTGTCAATGTTTATGTGAGTATTAAAAGAAAATTATGTTGGAGTACTCAATTCAGATATTGGAAAACTATTAAGTATGGCTGGAACACTGGAGTGTATGAATTTACTTTATCAACTGTAAATCTTATGAAATCTAAATAGAGATTAAGTATTTTCAATGAAAATTTAGCATGTTGAGATTTGCACAAGTTTAAAATACATACTACATACTCAAGAATATGAACAAAAATTAAGTATTTCATTAATACTTTTACATAATGATTATATATTAAAATGGTAATTATTAGATATATTAGGCTAAATGTAATATATTGTTATAATTAACTACATTATGTTTCTTTTTATTTCTTTAATGTGGCTACTAAAATTTTTAAATTACATGTATCTTGCATTATTATTTTTATTGCTCAGCCCTCATCTAGACACTATCAAAACATCTGACTGAAATAGACAATTCATACCTAAATGACTATTTGGTAATTTACACATTAAAATAAACTGTTCATTTATAAATATTAGCTTCAATTGCGATTGAATTTATATTTCCACCAACATTACTAGATTGCAAATTATATTTTATTATTTTTCCTTTCTAAAATATTGATTGTGATTATTTAACCCTTTGCTTCATCTTTTACAATTGAGAAAAAAAGACATCAAAAAATTTAAAGGAGATGCAATGGAAGGTGAATTTGTGTATATAGATAGATATAGACATACAAATATATATATATATATATAAAATTGACAAAGAATGGCAGAAGTGACACACATCTTGTTCATTTCTTCTAATGACACAGCAAGATGGAGTCATTCACTGTATTTTTAAAGTAAATAACCAAAGTGAATTGGATATGAGATTATTTCATTGTATGATATTGGACTTCAGAAATGGCTAGATCTTCCCTTCCTAGGTTGAGTTTGAGAATCAGTTTTTTTTTTTTCCCCACAAGAATAGGAGATTTGATTGTCATCATCACCATCATTTAACTCTTATTAAAGAATTATCAAGTAATTTTTATGTGTTGGGCTTAGTGCAAGTACTTTAAAGGAATTTTCTCATTGAATTTTTATAATTCTAGGAAGTAAGCTCTTCTATCACTCTCATCACAGAGATAAGAAAACAGGCTGTTAAGTCATCTGTATAATAACCAAGCAGCTGAGATATCAGTGGTGGTGTATGTGGACTTACTAAGGGAAAAAAGTACCACAGATGGTACTATCTATAATTTTCAGGCCACACTCTTGGCACTAATATTTGCTATTTAAGATAACCATGCTAAATGTTCTCTCGCCTGACATGTAGCAGAAGATATTGAAAATGAAAATTTGTTAAAGAAAAGAATTATCCAATTGTGACTTTATCTTAAAAGGAATAATAAGACAAATGCCTTCAACAAAGATGGAGCCCAATTATGCCACTTTGCTATTCACCAAATTCAAGGAAGATATAGACCATTTTGTTGTGTTCCTCTGCTGAGCTCTCTACCTTAGCTGGAATGTTTCTTCATTGCCAGCTACCAACAAAGAATCACAGCTAGCACTTAAATTAGCATACACTTTCCATTCTTGACCCAATATGACAGGTCCATTAAAAAAAAAAAAATCTGGAACCATTTAGAAGAAAGGAAAGAATAATGTGTAAGTAGTTGGAGCAGTAAGAAAAGTCAACCTGCAGCTTGCAAGGCAAGAGACCACTGCATGGTTTCATGACACTCTTTTTTCTTCTTAGAACCTTGATGGATGAAAAAAAAAGATGACAGGGCAAGAGTCAATAGTCCAATGCACTACAGAATCTGAAATACTGAGGTATCCTAGCAACACAAAAGGATTTCTCTTCTTTTTTGGTGAGAGGGTGTTAAAGGCTAAAGCCATGGCATATATGCTGCTTGCCCCCTGGCCTATATGCCCTATGTCTACAACTATGAGAATTGGTTGTCCTGAGTGTAAAATCCCACTGCCTCTGTCTTTCCCAAAGGAATTCAACAATTGAAAGGCTGTGAATGTGTGTGCATATGTGTGCTTTAAGCCAATATCATTTATGTTTTTGGGTTGTCGTATTTGCTGTTTCTTCTGCCTGAAATCCATTCTCCCTATGGTCTTTACAGATCTCAGATTAAATGTCAAAGTAAAGGGAATCCTGAGCTCCACAATAGAAAAGGTCATATTTGTCTTGCTTACTGATAAAGTGCCCTGTGGCTAGCCCAGTGCCTGATACACTGTAAACCCTCAATTACTCAAAAATAGATTAATGACTGTGTGAAAGAAGGACCTTCATCTGGATGGTATTTTTTCAGATTCCAAAGCTCTTATAACGCAATTTTTTTTAAAAAAGCCTTAGAAGATTAATACTTTATTGTCCTTAATTTTCAGTTGAGGAAATGAAGGCTCAATTGAGAAGACAATGAGTCCAAAGTAATTCAGCAGGCAGGTGGGAGCACAAGGCTTCTGATTCCAAGCACTGTGTTCTTTCTACTACACCAAGGAAGTAGAAATTAGGATTTTGTTTGGGTCTACTCTGGATATGAGTTGATAAGAATCAGACGTTGTATGACCATGCCCATGATTTGGTCCTTGCTCGCCATTCTGATATTCTCATTTCCCCAGGAGCCCTGAGATCCTAAAATATTAAATACTTGTAGTTCCAGAAATGTATCTTATATCTTTCATGCTTTCATAATTTTACATATGCCATGCCCTCCTTCCAGGATGTCTTTCTTCCCTTTGCCAGTCATTTAGTACTATCTCAAGATATCTTTCTCTAGATAGGCTTTCTGAGTTCTTCAAGAAGAATCGATAACTACCTTTTGCCCATTTATCTCTGTCTGCTGTGCCAGATATCTATTCCTACTATGGGATTTTCATGTTTTATTTTGTCCATGTACCTACCCGATCTCCTCACTAAACAGAATGCATGCTTTAAATATTTGTGAACACACAGTAACTAGCATTTCATGTTAAAAAGTTGACCTTGGAAGCATGGCAAAAGCCCAGAATGTGATAATGATTTGTGGAAGTTCTTTTTTTTTTAAGTATAGAGAGAACCAGAATAATTCTCAGCAACTGAAGGAAGAAATCTAAGACCTCCTCACTGAATAACCAAAAAAAAAAAAAAAAAAAAAAAAAAAAAAGGCTGGATGCTGTAAAATACAGAAATATATAGGATATAAGGTAGTAATTAACCTCTTCATATGTGTGCCCAACAGCAATCTTCTACAAGGGTCAGGCAATTTGCAATAAAGATGAAGTTTAAGACATAAAACGAAGAAAGATTGATCTCAGAAAGCTCAGTTTCACAAACAGCTTTGGGCATTTCCAATCAACACAGGTTGTTAACATATGCATTCAAAATTTGTATTTCTTTTTTCTAAAAATGGAAATGCTTTTTTTTTTTTTAAGATTTTATTTATTTGACAGAGAGAGACACAGCGAGAGAGAGAACACAAGCAGGGGGAGTGGGAGAGGGAGAAACAGGCTTCCCACCAAGCAGGGAGCCCGATGCGGGGCTTGATCCCAGGACCCTGGGATTGACCTGAGCTGAAGGCAGACGCTTAATGACTGAGCCACCCAGGCACCCCAAAATGGAAATGCTTTTAACAAGCAGTCTCAAAAAATAGAAAATGCATCCATCTCTTATGTTAAGCAAGGTTATAGTAGGAGCTTTATCTATTATAGTTATTGCTTGAAAATATATTCTGGAAATGCATAACAAAACAAGAGAGAAGGGTGTGAGAGACTTAATGGCAGGGAATATATTTTGAGTTCATCTGAATTCATATCACAGACAGAAGGAAAAAAGTGACAGACAAAATCATAGTTGGTTGAATGATATATCAAGCAACCCTGGGTCAAAACACTAAACAATACTTACGACTCATACAAACAACCTGATTCTGTAAATTTCTTTCTAAATTGGAGAGTAGATTCCTGCAGACTTTGAAAGGGAATTCTTTTCTAAATTACTGGGTAATTTTCTCCACTCCAATTGAGCTATATAATCAGACGTGGTCAAAACATTGTACTAGGAAGCATAACAGAAAATGAATTCAACAAAACCATGACTTCGTGGACCCACAGCTACAGAAAGGGGTCAGAAATTAAAATGGTAAACATATGAGCTGGACTTTAACTGGTTTTTAGCTGAAAAAAAAAAAATCATTGCTGTACTGTATTCATGGAACTTTCAAATTATTGTAATTGAAAAAAAATTTTAAATGATATATTTACCATATTCGACTCTTAGAAATCTGGACCCATAGTGAGATGTGCTCCACATGCTCTTATTTCTCACCCCTAATGCTAGTTAGAACAAAAGGAGACCCATGAAACAGCAAATTAGTATAGCCAAAGTGTCCTTCATAGTAAAAAATTAAATCTTGCTTCCCACCCATGCTTAAAACAGAACTAACACTTCCCTCTAGATATATTTTGCTTGATGTCAGCTCTCTTAAAGTACACAACCCCACCCCCAGCCAAAAAATGACAAGTGATTTTCATAACAAGCATCTGTTTATTTCAATGCAAATCAAGTGTATAAACAATTTTTTGTTTTTGTTAAAAAATGCATTTTTGTTCCCAAATTTGCTGTCTATGAAACTGGTTAGTTCTACTGTTTTAACCTCTGGAAATGGGAGAGAATTCCAACTTAAGCTCCTGTACAATCTCGTGGCCTAGTACCCACATATTCTTGGCCTTGGGTAAGGATAAAATAGCCAGATTAATGGCTAAAGTAAGTAAAAAAAAATGTTCTTAATGAAAGAAAGACCTCTTCCCCGTCCCCTTTCTGAGCAGGGCAATGTACTTAGTGTCTAGAGTACTGAGCTGTTGGCAAGGCCTCAGGGTGCTAGAATACAATTGGCAAATGACATTACAAGGGACAACTTTCATCCATCCATTAACTATTTTTTGAGCACCAACTGTGTGCCAGACAATATTCTAAGGCTTGGTGAATAAAACAGAGAAGTCCTCTGGAAACTTGCGTCTATTGTTTGGGAAGCAAACAGGGAAGAGTTAAGAGTCTGTGTCAGAATATTTTCTTTTCTTTTCTTTCTTTTTTTTTTTTTTTTACTTAGGTTTCATTCATTCATTCATTCATTCATTCATTCATTCATTCATTCATTCAAGTAATCTCTACACCCAATGTAGGGATCGAACCCACAATCCTGAGATCAAGAATCGCATGCTCTTCTGACTGAGCCAGCCAGGTGCCCCAGATTTTCTATATATAAAATTTTCTCCATAACATTTATTAGAGATTGGTATACTAGGATTGAGTAGGTAGAACAGACTTCCTGGGAAGGTAAGCCCTAAGCTAACAACCAAAAGATGAGACAAAAGCTGGCCATATGAAGAGCAGAAAATGGAGGTGGAGAGGCTGGGGGTGAATTATTTCAGATAGATTAGTATTAAAGCAGACATTCTTCATCAGGATATTCTTATATGTCAAATGCCAAAACATTCAAGTGTTACACAGATATATCTACATTGAATTTGCTTCAATTTATTTATTATGCATACTGTCTTACCTCTAGAACCATGCATGTGGAATGTTGCTGGCTTTCTCTTGCTAATAATGTATTTTCTTACCTGCTCACTCCTTTATTTTTGGCTAATATGTACCACTCTTTTTAAGCATAAATTCAAATATGCACTCTGGAAGATTTCCATGATTCTTGAGTATAAGGATATGCAAGTTTTCTTTTTCTTTTATTGACCTCATTTCTATATTTAAACTGTAGATAAATATGTATCACCATTCCAAATAAGAGAAAGAAATATTAGTACTCTCACATTCATTGCAGCACTATTCAGAATTGCCAAGATGCGTAAACAACTTAAATATCTATCAACAAATGAATGGATAAAGAACATATGATATAAATATACAATGGAATATTATTCAGCCTTTAAGAAAGAAGGGGACCCTATAATATGCAACAGCATGGATAATTCTTTTTTTTTTTTTAAGATTTTTATTTATTTATTTGACAGAGAGAGGCACAGTGAGAGAGGGAACACAAGCAGAGGGAGTGGGCACACAAGCAGGCTTCCCACTGAGCAGGGAGCCTGATGTGGGGCTCGAACCCAGGACCCCGGGATCATGACCTGAGCCGAAGGCAGACGCTTAACGACTGAGCCACCCAGGCGCCCCCAGCATGGATAATTCTTGAAGACATTAAGCTAAGTGAAATAAGCCAGTCACAGAAAGACAAACACTGCTTGATTCCACTTATATGATATATCCAAAATAACCATATTCATGGAATCAAAGTGTAGAATGGTGATTTGTAGAGTCTGGAGGTAAGAAGAAATGCAGAGTTACTAATCAATGAGCATAAAGTTTCAGTTAATCAAGATGAATAAGTTCTAGAGACCTACTATACAACATTATACCTATAGTTAATAATACTGTATTGTACACTTAAAAGAATACATGTTGTGTTCTTAAAATAATAGTAATAATGATGATGATAATGTAAACAGAGGATAATTAGTTCCAGAAAAAGTAGAGAACTTACCAGGAGCAGAGAGAAATCATCAGATGTGTTTATACAAAATAACCTTGTAGAAAATGGTCATAGTGCGGGACAGAATAAAACATTTATGAGAAGTCTGGGGGGAGAATATGATAGCAGATCCTTGTTCTCTGTCTCTTGGAATCTGACAACACTGTACATCCCTACTGGTGATTAGAATGTTGTGATCAGTAAGAGGAAAAGAGTAATTATGGCAGATTATATGGTGACTAGGTATTGTAGTAATGGTATGTTTCAGGGAGGAATTCTAGTAAAGGGGCTATAGGAAGGCAAGGGGCTTCCTGATACTCTGTCTGCAATGGAATTACTTTGCTGCTCTGGTTCTCTGCTCTTTGACATGGTGAGTCAGGTATAAGAATTGGAAAAAAAAAAAAAATGAAATGTTCCATTTTGGTTACCATTGCCGTTAATCCAGAATAACACTCTTTCTGAGATCTTTACATAGAAAACCTTACTTGGTCTTCATAACATACCTATAAATTAAGTGTGATTATCATTCCCAAATCCAGATGAGGGACTAAAGCAGAGAGGGGTTGAGAACTTGCCCAAAGCCATAAAACCAATTAATCGTAAAGTTGGGATAAAAATGCAAGCAGACTGGCACTGAGTTTAAGTTCTTAAACATATTCCAAAGCTGAATTGAGGAGTAAGTTAATTATTGACTATTTGGGAAAGATAAAGCATGGAACTGTGAGGCTACTAAACTATGTGGATTAATTTATTATGAAAAAGATGTGTATAGGCAAATGGTTCTCAACTGCAGGCCATTTTGTCAATTTTCCCTGGAGATATTTCACAAGGTCTGGATACATCTTTGGTTTTCATATCCCTGGTCAGGGGCATGTTCCTGGCATAGAGTGAGAGAGGTCAGGGAAGGTGAGAAACATCTTACTGTGCCCAGGACAGTACCTCACAACACATACATGTCGGACCTAATAGGTCAAAAATACTGCTGGAAAAACTTGTTGTTGATCTTATATGAACCAACTCTATTTTTCTGACTCTCAGATTTCTCATTTGTTAAAAGAGGAGAGTCATATCTACCTGGGAGTCATGACAATCAAACCCAAGATAGTTTGTGACATCGTAACAATGCCTAACATGTAGTGAAGAACTTTAACACTTTAGACTTAAGCAGGCAAATTTCATGTTCGTTATGTTTTATTTTAAATATTGTTTTAGAAAAATCACTCTGAAGAAATATGAGGGGAATGAATAGATGGACTGGTGAATTTCATAGTGGGAAATGAATGAGGAGATGATATAATAACCTAGGCAAGAAATAATGCACATTTGAAGCTGGAGAGATGCAAGAGGGTTCTTCAAACCTACCTAGCACTACTGACTCATTTATTAGGATATGAGGTCATTTTTTCATTTGTTTGGTTTTTGTTGGTGGTGGTTTTTAGTTTTATACTTTTGCCACTTCATTAATCTCTGACTACGAACCTGAGGATAATGTGAATTTAATCTTTTCTTGCAAACAATGATGCCTCATTTCTTATCTAAAAAACAGTTTAATCTATGAAATGAATTATATGTTCACAAATCAGACTGTCTTCAGGTGAGCTGTGTGTGCAAACAGACACGTGAATACACACACACACAACAAATCCAATTTGGAGCTGTGAATTATTATTTGAAAGGTGTAGGTTTCACATGAGAAATTTCATCATCTGAAATTGCCTTGTCGTTGAGGATAATAAGAATTAAATTCAGCTACTGAAAGGAGCAAAGACAAATATTGAAATATGGGAGACTTTTCTAATCCACTGCAGAACTGTAGAGTCTTCTGTGAGATTAGACTGAGGCACCATTTGCAGAAATCTCTAACTGTTTCAGTTTATTAAAAGATTAAGAGTAAATCTATTTGGGTAATATGTGGTTTGCAAGACAAGAAATTTCTCCAAAATGAATGCTTTTGCTTTTCTATTTCCTCTCAACTCACCAAGAGATAATCAACGTGGGAGTAGCTCTGATCATACTAAGAGAACATTCTGATCTTCATTAGTGCAGGGTCGATGCAAGAAATTTTATTTCACATAAAAATCTAGAGACAGTTCCCCTAGAATTAAAACCCTCTTCTGTTTCAACACATGAAGGCTCAGGGTTTTATAATCCCCATAATTAATACACTACTTACTGTGCACAGAACTTTCAAAACAGGCTTTGGAAGTTGCAAATGGAGGCTGCATGTTTGAAAATCAATAACCTGAAGTATTTCTCTTCCTTTCACTTTTCATTTTTTTCACTTCTTTTTGTGGGATTAGAGAGGGGTGAGATGTGAGATGGTAGGAAATGTCGGGAAAAAAGGATTACTTTTCCTTAGCCTTTAACTAAGTTTTAATGTTACCTTCTTTATATGCAACACTGTATGCATGAAATGAAACGCAAATTGCTTCCCAGTGATTTTGTTTGGGTTACTAATGCATTGATGAATCTATTCTTTTTTTACTTAGTCAATAAAATGTTACTTGAGCATATGTGCTAGTCACTATGTTGAGCATAAAATGTCAAACCAACAGAGGTTCCATTTCCTCCAGGAACTCAAGGTCTTAAAGGGAAACAGGCTTGAAATATAAAAACATAAGAAAAGTTGTGTGAGGAGTGACAAAATTAACATAAATACATGGGGCTATAATAGTAATGAAGAAGGACATAACCTGTCTCTTTCAGAGTGTCACTGAGAAAAATTTAGGAAAGCAATGACTAGTTTTGAACTGTGTGTACTCAAAAAACAAGAGCAGTCCAAAACAAAACAAAACAAAACAAAACAAAACAAACAAAACACCAAGAGCAGTTCAGTGATTGGGTAACTTTTATTTTTTATATAGAAGGTGGGAAAATTAAAGTGCAACTAGCATTTTCATTATGTTCCTAGAGTTTACAGAATTTCCTTTCAAGAAACTGTAAGTTAGTTCATCAAAAAACAAGGATGCTTACTTATTTTTGTGGTTGCATGAGATTCTTGTTCTCTCTCCTTTCAGTGGTGATTTCAGAGTGACCTTACCTCTCTCTTGTTCCATCCTGGCTATGTAGTAGCTTGTTTGAGTACTGTTCAGATGCTGTAAAAGTTCTTTATGTTCAGTAGGGAATACTGCTGACCTATCAACTCCTACCTGGTCAGCAACCAGTTGCCAACTATCAGGTCCATTTTTTTAAATTTATTTTCTCAACACATTACATGTCATTGAATTACTCTTCTACACAAAGATATTTATATCGTCCCCATCTTATTTTTTTATCATATACAATGCTGCAGTGAATATCTATATCTATATCTGTATCTATCTACATCTATATCTATACTCAGAGACATAATTTCTCAGAACTGGGGATATAAATATTAAGATTATTAGATACTGCCAAATTCTTATTCAACACATCAGAACCAATATTCTGTATTTAAACTCCTTCCAGCACTTTGAGGAAGTTCATTTTAATTTATATGTGTCCAAACAATCAATATTGGTAGTCCTTTTGTTTGCCAATCTAAGGGTATAATTATATGTTAATATATGCATATATAATTATATATAAATGTATACGGTAAATGTGTTATATGTATGTATTGTATATATCTGTCTATATATTTCTATGTACCCATATATGCATGTATGTATGTGTATGTATTTATGCATATTGTATGTACTGAAAAGCTTAATTACCTTGGTCAACGTTATACAGCTGATAATGAAATAATTAGCTTTTCACGAATGAAATAACTGCTTTCATTGTCATCCCCTTGATTAAGCACTTATTCATATGTTGATTTTTCCCAGTGTACTTTTTCTATTCTGTGAATTATTTCTTTCTTTATCTAAATTTCCTGTGATTATTTTTCTCCATACTAATTCTTAAATAGTTCTTATATTTTATGGAAGCAAATAGTTATTGGCAGCTAATATCTCCATTTAGTATTCTACCTATCATTGAAGCTAATTTATATTATTTTCTCAAAGAAATTTTTGATGAAGACACATGGATAAACAAAGCACAAAGTCTAGAGGAAAAAAAAGTGTAAATTTTAAAATACTGTTAAGGGAGAACATGACATCACTTACATAGATAGATCATCTATTGAGTCCTAACGTTTAATTTAGATTTCTATTTTGTACTTTCATAAAGCTTACCAAACAAAATTTACTCCATGGCATTATGCTGAACTTTTGCCCATGATCATCTACATATTTCTTTCAACACTTCCCACTGATTTGTCTACTATACTGGAAATTATCTCTTTAGCTTTAAAAAGAATGCATTCTGCATCTTTACACAGGGAGGAAAGTTACAGTTTATTTTGTATTTTTCAGTGTTTCACATGTGGAGTAGATGCTGAAAAAACATTTATAGCATAGATGAGAATTGGTGAAATGTTAATGGCCCTTATTTGCAATTCTTTTGACTACTATTTCCTTTTGAAAACACTTCACAGTGGACAGAAAGAATTTTTCTCTACACATCTGTTTCATTTAAAGGCAGCTGACTTTAGACTTCAGAGCCAAGCCATTCTGATCTTAAAAGCTAACTCTCTCATTGTCAACTGTACAACCTTGACCAAGATAATTAAGCTTTTCAATACTCAATTTCCTCATCTACAAAAAATTGGGAGTTATTATGGCATACTCCCAGTAAACTTTGTTTACATGGCAGTACAAAGAGGCCTTGAGTACATTAAATATCTTGTCCTCTTAGGAAACAGATACAACAGATATCTGTTACTATTGTGATTAAGTAAGGCTAACTGTGTACAACTCCCTTAAAAACATTTTTTTCTGCTTCTTACTATAAGAGATTATAATTTAGGAAAACAGGATGAGGGGGGACCTTGTACTCTATTTTAAAAACCCTACCTTTGGAATCTACTGTTTAAATATATTTTTTTTAACTTTTAGAAATATTTTATTTATTTATTTATTTATTCATTCATTCATTCATTCATTCCTTCTTATGTTAATCCCCATAATTACATCATTAGTTTTAGATGAAGGGTTCCATGATTCATTGTTTGTGCATGACACCCAGTGCTCCATGCAGAATGTGCCCTCCTCAATACCCACCACCAGGCTAACCCATCCTCCCACCCCCCTCCCCTCTAGAACCCTGTTTGTTTTTCAGAGTCCATCGTCTCTCATGGTTCATCTACCCCTCCGATTTCCCCCGCTTCATTCTTCCCCGCCCGCTACCTTCTTCTTCTTCTTTTTTTCTTAACATATATTGCATTATTTGTTTCAGAGGTACAGATCTGAGATTCAACAGTCTTGCACAATTCACAGCGCTTACCAGAGCACATACCCTCCCCAGTGTCTATCACCCAGTCACCCCATCCCTCCCACCCTACCCCCCACTCCAGCAACCCTCAGTTTGTTTCCTACAATTAAGAATTCCTCATATCAGTGAGATCATATGATACATGTCTTTCAATAATCTGCTTTTTAAAAGAAATTATATTTTAAGAAATACTAATCTACTTTCTGATTAATATATTTCTTAGTGTGATTGATACCCATTTCCCTTTATTCCTTGTTAATAAAATTTGGTATTATTCAGACATCCTGTGCCTTCCCCTTCTCTCAGAGAAGTTGAACTAACTCATCTTATTTTAGAATTTATAACCTTCTAAACCAATAATGGAAAATCCTTTTCTCTTTGGTAGTAGGGCTGATCATACGGTCCATTGCTGGCCAATGAGATATAAGATAAGTTTGGCCTTCTGTGGGCTTATAGTAAAAATTTCATTTCTCTTAAAAATAGACCTAAGACAAAGGAGATCATGCTTCTGCTTTTGGTTACTGAAATGCTGGATGGGATTTATGAAACTATTGTAACCAAGTCTTTCCTCTAGAGAGAGCTAACCAGAGAAGAAAGTCCAGATATTGAGAACAGAAAATAATGAGTTTTTGAAAATCTTTGAGGTAACTCACTTGTGAGCCAGGCTTTTGTTCTTTTGAGTCATTATTATGTGAGCTAATAACTCTTTTTTTTTATGTCTACTGACTTGCAGTCAAAATCATTTCAATGGTTTATAAAGTAAATATTCCACAACAATCAATATTTTCATTCATTCATCCTTCCAATAGAAAATGATGGACTCTCAGCTATATCCCAGGTGTTAGGGTCTAGCAACTCGGATGAGGACAAGACATGCAAAGTCCCTGCTGTCAAGGCCAGGGCAGGATTGAGTCTAATGTTACTAAGAGCTGCTACTATTAAACCTAAGAAAAGATTAGCCCAAGAGCTGATATGATGATGTACAAGAAGTAGAATATGTTCTATTCCAACTATCAGAAGGACTACTGGTTCTACCAATAACTACACTCACAATTTCCTCAGAGAATAGAGCATCACAACAATTATGACAGGACAAAATAAGGCCCTAGATGTGACACAGGACTGTGGTATCACAAGGTGACCATTCTGGACTCATCTTATGATATTTAGGTCAAATTTCTTAAACAATGTAAATGCATATTGTTTTCAGCTCACAGGAAACTTGCTATAGTGATTGTCTAATTCTGCTTATGCTTTATATTTATATTTTAAGAGTTCTATTTATTAGATCTAGAACTAACTAAATTAAATGTTTTTTGTTTGGTTGCTTGTTTTACTTGAAATATAGAAATGTGAATGAGGAAAAAATGTGTCTAGAAATGAGGACATTTGAATGTAATAGTATAGTATGGAGAAGGGAAAGAAAGGTGACTTTCTGTGAGTGCTTATTGTATGTCAGGCTATTAACTCATTTAAATCCTAAAAATAAGCATGCATTTTTATCTCCACTTTAGATATGAGAAAACTGAGATACAAGCAAAAGAAATGACAGCCCTTCAGCCTGGGAACTTGAATTCACATATGTGAGTATTTAAAATCAAAGCTGCCCCCTATCACATCAGGTTGACTCAAAATCCCCTTCATTTGGAAGGTGGGACAATATTATTTCATGGGCTAGACTGGGGCTTTTCTTTACAATAGCTATGGGGGAACAAATAAGAAAAATGATTTCTTGTAGAAGTGAAATTTCAATGGGAAAGTTAAAGACAAAATCACAAACTAAATGCTTCCAAAGATCAGGAAGGCATGTGACATGCTTGAAGGTACACAGAACAGTGAAGCAGGGATCTTGGCTAACTGGAGAATACATGTACCAGCCAATTATTACCATGGAGAAATGAGAACTCACTGTTGCCAGATGTTAACTTTTTTGGGAGAAGACAGAAATTTAGGTTTTTATGGTGCTATCAGTTCACAAGTAATTCATGTTTACAAAACCGTAAGGCAAAAAAAACCAACAAAACAAAACAAAAATGAAAACCCACCAAAAAACCTATTGAAATCTGATAGACATACACAGCAAAGAATTTATGACAACTAAATTACTATATATAAGCAATTCCTAGCTAAGCTATTTATAAAACATTTAAATAATATTTCCAAAAAATTCATTGATTGCCAAATTACAGCATACAAATTATTTTTTACCTAATTACTGTCACTGCTTATGCTTAAACTGAGTATCTAGTATCTTGTAAAAGGGAGGCAAGGCTAAAATTCTTTGCAAATGTAGTTTTTATTCCTATTCATAAAAATTAATGAGGTAATACTAGATATTAGAAACATATAAAGTAATTCTTAGCTCTGCTCATGATTGAAAGTAAAAATTAATATTTTATCTTTTGATGAGCATAATTTCTTGATTTTTCACATTTTATTTGGGAACATTTTAAAATAATTTCACACAGAAATGTTGCAAAAATAATACAAAGCACTTGGGTATACTTTTACCCAGTCTCTCTTTCCCTTCCTCCCTCCCTTGTTCTTTCCCTCTCACTGTACCACGACCAATAGTCATACACAATTTTTTTTCAAATCATTTGAAAATATATTACATACATGGTACCCCTTCATCCTTAAGAAATTTAGAATTTTTTTTTTTTTTTTTTAAGAGAAAGAGAAAGACAGCAGGGGCAGTGGGGGACGGGCACGGAGAGGGACAATGGGAGAGGGAGAGATAGAATCTCAAGTAGGCTTCATGTCCAGCACAGAGCCCCATGCCTGGGGCTCGATCTCACAACCCTGAGATCACGACCTGAGCCACAATCAAGAGTTGGACACTTAACCAACTAAGCCACTCAGGTGCCCCTAGAATGTATTTCTTAAAAATAAGGATGTTCTGTTATATGACCTCAGGATTATTAAACTCAGGAAATTAATGGTGATACAGCAGTATCATCCAATCTACAGGTCTTATTCAAATTTTGCCTATTGTCTTGCTATTGTCTTCATTGCACAAGAAAAAAAAAAAAAAAAAAAAAAAACTGGCTTGGTTATTGACTTCCCCAGAACTTAACTACTAATAGCCTAGTGTTGACTGGAGGCTTAACCAATATCGATATAATAGTAACAAATATATTTTGTATCTCACATGTATTATATACTGTATTCTTAAAGTAAGCTAAAGAGAATAAAACATTATTAAGAAAATATTAAGGAGAAAATATATTTACAGTACTGTAGTGTATTTATCAAAAAACCTGCATATAGGGGTGTCTGTGTGACTCAGTTGGTTGAGTATCTGACTCTCGGTTTTGACTCCAGTCATGATTTCAGGGTTGTGAGATTGAGCCCTGCAATGGGCTCCATGTATAGCAGGGAGTCTTCTCTCTTTCCCTCTCCTCCTGCCCCTCCCCCTGCTCATGCTCTCTCTCTGTAAAATAAATAAATCTTAAAAAAAAAAAACAAACACAGAAAACTTGCATATAAGTGGATCCATGCAGTTCAAATCTGTGTTATTCAAGGGTCAAATGTAATTGAATGTATTAATACTTTTTTCTATGGTTAAAGCTTACTTAAGTACACTTCTCTTACCCTCAAGATCATAAAGATATCACTTATGTTTTGTTTATAAGCTTTACTTATTTCTTTCCTACCCTTTCAAATTTAGATGAACAATTTACCTGGAATTGTGTTTTTGTGTTTCGTATACTATAAAAGTCATGATTCATTTTTTCTTATATACATATGCATATGAGTATATTTATATAAAATGACTATATAAAAGTGTATGTGTACATATTGGATATATATATACCTATATATGAATTTTTAGACAGATAGTAGGTACACATGGAATTGTATATGCATAATTGATCTAACACCATTTTTTGAGAAAAGAACAAAAAATGTTTACCTATGGATTATCAAGGATTGTATAAGAAATATACCCATTTCATCTATATTTTCAAATTTAACAACATAAAATCGTTCATGTTACCAAATAATTGACTATTCATTAACTGCAGATCTGTAATGATGAGTTCTATTTATGGTCTTCTCCCATTTAAAAATTTGGTAAGTTTTAATACTAGTAGTAGTCAAAATTATTAGTCTTTCCAAAAATTAACAAACAACTAACCAACTTTGGATCTTGTAATCCTCTCTATATTTTGCATTCTGTTCCATTTACTCTTGCTCTCACCTTTAGCATTTTTTATACATACTTTGAAATTATTTTACTATTATTTTTTTCTGATGCTGAGTTTATTAGTTTTGTTTTTTTCTTTCCTTTTTGTAACAAATAAGGAAGGTTTTAAATTTTCCTATAATTACTGTTTTCAGTGAAACTTTTCTTTGATATGTTTTATTCTATTTTTTTAGGTCAAAATATAAACTATTTTTACTCATTTGCTATTTTCACTCACGGATTATTAAGCAATGAATTTCTAAATAACTAACACAAAGCAATGTGAGCTTTATTTTTATATTTGAATTTTGACTGAATGCACTATTTGCAAGGGACAAACTTTAAACATTTTGGAAATTGCTTTATCACCAAATACATGGTCAATTTTTTGTAAATGTCTGTGAATGCTTCAAAAGAATGATTTTGTGAGATTGAATGCAATGTTCTACAGATCTCAATAGATGTCGAAACCATTCTATTTGACTGTTTTATACTATTTGTAATAATTTGTCAAGTTTTTCTATTGCTTTTTCAAATATTCTGTTAAAATATAACCATTAGAATTTACATGTTTCTTCTGGCACCTCTGTCCATTTTTGTTTATATATTTTGAGGCCATATTACTAAATAGAAAATAGTAATTTAAATTGTGATTTCCAATTCACAATTTATCTTTGTCAAAAATGGCTACCTTTATCTCTATAACAAATTTTTGCATTAACTTCCATTTTTCTGTTAATAATATAGATATACAAGTTTTAATTTGTTTAGTTTTGGCATATATTATTTTGTTTCATTATTGTTAATTTTTGTAAGCCTCGTAATTGTTGCTTGTTTGCCATTGCTCTATAACAATTTTGGAGTATTCCTAGAAACTTTGATTGATATATCTTTTTTTTTTTTTTTTCCTACAAAGGCTTTCCATTTGCTTCTGCTGAGCACCCAGCGGAACCTAGGGTCCCTTCTACTTGGTAATGCCTTCAACCTTGTTCCGAATTTGAGGGCCCTTAGACCATAAAGGTTATAAATTCTCAGGAGAGAGAAAAGTACTATGCCCAAAGCAGGAGAGGAGGCAATAACAGATCTGGTTTCCTCTCACTGTGAAAACATAGCCTAAAGACCCCAGATCCCTTGGGATAGTTCTTCCATAAGCCTTTCCCTTGTTCCAACCCTGGATTCTAACCTCTGACTGTGGCTGAGAGGGGCCTTAGAACCAAACCAAACGAAGCAAACAAAACAACACAGCAATAACAACAAAGTATTTGTGATGTATATTTTAGGTTATATGTAGCTTTGGTGCTCTTATATTCTGTATGTATTTCCGATTATAAGGTTTTTTTTTCCCAAAACTGGCCTAGAAATTCTGCAATACTTTTTCAGATCCTCAGGGATTTGTTTGTTTTAACTCAGTACTTAATAGCTGTTGTTTCCAGGGACAGTGTTGTTCTGACTCAACCTAGTCTGCCACTATCACTACCATAAACTGAAGTCCTTGCACATATATTTTCTACTCCATGTTTTCTTGACTCACTCCTGGAAAAATAAATTGTGATTTTATAGAATGCTAGCTCATCAACTTCAATATCTTCTCTCCTTTACAGCTAAAAGATAGTCTCCCTAAAAGTGGTGTGAATTACATAAGGAGTAGAACTATTGAGTTGCGGTAGAAAAAGGCTACAGACAATTCATAAGTGAATTAGGGTTATTAATTTTAAATTTAGAAGAAATTATTTCCTGACACCTACACAAATTCACATTATCACTAAGTTTGGCAATCAGATTCTTCTTGATGAGATCTAAACCACTACTGTGTCTTCCAACCCTAGCCACTAAACCTGGAAAAAAAACTCCAGAATGTCCTTCTAAATTGTTATGCTTTTTTTTTTTTTTAAATGAAATAAATCAATACATAGCATAATGTCTGTCACATACGGGACTTCTAATATATGTTTGTTGAGGGAATTAAATGTTAAATTGTACCTGAAAATTACCTTGCCTATGTCAGATAAAATTTAATGGTCAAGTTGTCAAACTGTTGTTTGATGTTTATAATGAATTTAAGACAATGGATACCTAAGAAAAAACCATGAAAGGAAGACAATTAAGATTTGCTCAAATCTATATGTCTTTCTAGCTATACATATACATATCAAACTATACATATTATGCATATATCTATATGTATGTTTATATATCTATATATGTGTGAATGCAATCCTCAATGCAAATCTTTGGCAGTGTTTTGTTTTTACATGAGTTCTTAAACGCATGAATTAACACTGAATTTGATTTCTGTAAAAGTGAAAACTAAATTCTCTCTGGGGAATATATTTATCCTTTATATTAATGCTCATCTTTTAAAATGGAATGTTAATATCACTTTGGAGTACACCAAGGTGTGTGTGTGTTTTACGCATTTCAAAATGATAGATGAATTGAACAACATATTATTGCTTTAGGCATGATTAAAAAAAAAGAGGTTGCTCTGCTGTTCTTCCATATTTATTTTCCTCTCTTTTCTTCACTGTTCTCTGTGGTGGGAGGCTGGAAAATAGAATATACCTGCAGCCTCCCTTAAGACGTTGTTTTGGTTTGGTTTTGGATGAGTGGAGGTACTGGTTAGAGTGGAGGAGGGAAGACAGGAAATGAATGGATTGTCCAGGCTGTGTCCCTCAAACAATGGTCGCACTTTTATTAAGTTTTCCTCCATTTATACTAACTTGAGTGGTCTGTTTCCTGTTGCCACCGTGAGTAATGTAGGTTGTGAGGGTGGAATCAGGGGAAGAAGTTGTTGGTTACCTGGAACCCACGGTAAATGTCCAACATCATGTATGTGTGTGTGTGTATATTACAAAAATATCACTGTCAAAATTATTCAAATAGCTCTGGGCCATTGATTCCCCACATTTAATATTAAAATGAAAATGATACCCTAATAAGGAGTCAGCCAAACAAACTTTGAATATTGTCTCCGCTCATTTACCAGCACCTTTAGTAAGTTTCTTAACCCCTCTGAGCCTCAGTGTATCATCTTCAAAGGGGGATATTAATACATGTTTTGTAGTATTGGTTTAAGGATTATATGAGATAAGGCAAATAAATCATAATACCTAACATAATGCATCCTCATTTAAGATGCATACCTTCATGTTCCAAATAGAAAAAAAAGAAAAAAGCAAATGTTTTAGTCAATTTCATATATACATACACACACACACACACACATATATATACACACACACATATCAATATATGTATGAGTGTGCCAATGCACATAATTATATTCTCCTTCCTTTGATCATTAATTTCCCTGTTTATAGGCAAAGCCCTTACAAGAATCTTTACTATTATTTCTTATTGAACATTGTTCTTGCTCCTTTATCAACCAGGTCCTTCCTATTTTCTTATTTTTATTGCTATTTTAGCAGCTTTATTGAAGTATAATTGACATACAATATACTGCACATATTTAAAATGTACAGTCTGGGGGCTCCTGGGTTCCTGAGTCAGTTAAGCGTCTACCTTTGGTTCAGGTTATGATTCCAGGGTCCTGGGATTGAGTCTCACATCAGGCTCGTTGCTCAGTAGGGAGCCTGCTTCTCCCTCTGCCTCTGCCTCTCTCTCTTTCTCTCATGAATAAATAAATATAATCTTTAAAAAATTTAAAAATAAAATAAATAAAATGTATAATCTGATATATTTTGAGATATGGGTACACCCATGAAGTTGTCACTACAATCAAGACTATGAACATATATATCTATCATCCCCAAGATTTTCTTCAAGTCACTTTGTAATCCCTCCTGCCCCAATCCCTAGGCATTCACTTATTTGTTCTCTATCACTATGGATTATTCTGTATTTTCTAAATTTTTTATATAAATAGAACCAAAGAGTAGGCACTAATTTTTTATCTGCTACTTTCTACCAGCAAACTTATTTTTAATTTCACTCATGTTGTTGCATGTGTCAATAGTTCATTCCTTTTTATTACTAGGTATTCAATTTTAGAACTATATCATAAATTGTTTACCCATTCATGTACTAATGAATGTTTGGGTTGTTTATAGTTTTTGACTATTAGACTAAAGCTGCTATTGATTATCATGTACAAGTCTTCGTATAGACATATACTTTCATTTCTCTTCAGTAAATACCCAGGAGAAAAATGGCTGAGTCATATGGTCAGTATATGTTTAGCTTTTTAAGAAACTGCCAGGGGCATTTAGGTGGGGCAATCAGTTAAGCATCCATCTCTTGGTTTTGGCTCAGGTTGTGATCTCAGGATCTCTGAGCTCAGTTCAGTGCCTGCCTAAGATTCTCTCTCCCTCTCCAGCTTCCCCTACCTGCCGCCCCATCCCATATGCTCTCTCTCAAATACATAAATAAATCTTAAAAAAAAAAAAAACTTCCGAATTGTTTTCCAAAGTGGTTGCTCAATTTATACATCCATCAGCTATGAATAAGTGTTCTTGTCACCTTAACTTTCCATCATCAGTCTTTATACTAATAGGCAGTGTAGTAGTATGTATCTCATTGTGGTTTTAATTTGCCCCTAATAAATAATATTAGGCTTTTTTAAAATAAGATGATTAATAACCTCACAATAACCAATACCCAATTTATTTCACCTTAGACCAACACTATAAAGGCTGAGTGGCCTAAATTAAAATTTTAGTATAGAGTTCAGTTCTTATATATTGCTGTTTAATTCAATTTATTTAAACCAAAACAACAACAACCATTTACACATTTCTCCCACTCCTGATCCCCTGTCTCTAGCAACCACCCATTAATCCCCTGTATCTATGAGTTTGTTTGTTTGTATTGTTAGGTTCAACATATAAGAGAGGTCACATGGTATTTGTGTTTCTCTGTCTGACTTATTTCAATTAGCATAATGCCCTCAAGGTCCATCCATGCTGATGCAAATGTGAAGATTTTACAATTTTTTAATGGCTGAATTATATATTTATATAAACCTTTATATTATGTGTGTGTGTGTGTGTATTACAATTTCTTTATCCATTTACTCATCAACAGGCACTTAGATTGTTCTGGTATCTTGGCTATTGTAAATAATGCTGCAGTGAACATGGGGATGTGTTTCTCTTTTTGAGTTAGTGTTTTCATTATGTTATTTTAAGAAAGTTTTGGAAGGCAAAGGTCTTGCAATGCTCACCTACATAAAGAATTCCATTTGGTCCAGGCAGTATCCAAGCTTGTTTGTTTTTACTATTTCAAGGATATCAAGGATAATTTTGTAAAACAAAATTAATGTTAGAAGACTGTCTCCAAGATCCAGAGACTGGTATAAATCAAGACCATATATTAGTCACAAAACCTAACTCAAATTTACTTAAATGCTACAAAGACTTAGTGGAGTCATATAACTAAAATCTCTAGGAGCTTCAGCAAGGCCAGATCCTACTCATTCAGTCATCAGGATTTGTCTTGCTCCATATCTTGGCTCTGCTTTCTTCTGCCATTGCTTGACTCACAGGGAACCTTTTCCTCTGAAGAAGCAAGAATATTTCCTGCCTCCTAGGAAGAGGTTTTTATTCTTCTTATCTACCATTGCTGAAAAGAAGAAAGTACCACTTTACAAACAGCACAATTGAAAGTTCTGAGATAGACCATCACTGGCCAGGCCTAGACCATCTTTTCATCCTTGAGCCATAGTCAGGATCATATTAGGCTCTAATAAGAAAAAAAAGGAACTAAAGGAACTCTTACTTTGCCTACATGTAAAAAAAATTCTATAACCAGAGAAGTAGAAAAGGATGCTAAGCTGGCAATTCAAAACAAAACAAAACAAAAACATGCCTACCATATGGCATTCTTTGTTGATAAATAATTCCTTTGTTGATAAATAATATTCCACATCTCTATAAGATGTTTGGCTATTAGGTAGTTTGATTCTATTCCATTAATTCTATTTTGAGTGATTTAATTATAACTGTTAACACCCTGGGGTCAGATTCCTTGTTAGTTTTTTGAGCAAGGTTATCAATTAAGTTTCCAAACACTGTATGGAGTGTGGTTAAGAGACCCTGAGGCATATGATAAAGAAAACATAATTGAGTCCCTTTACGTTCAAATCCAAGTTAATGTTCATCTTCATTACACCTATGGTGAATGAACAGTACCATTATTTTAAAGTCAGCAGTCTTGATACTTCCAATTTTAAACAGCTTCAACATGTAAAGACCTTGACAGTCATCAGTCCATCCTTAATACCAGATAAAGCCGAACAAACTGGAAACCAATGACTTTTTTTAAGACTGACCCTAGAAATGAGACAGTAACATTCTGAATTCTTGACAGACAGGTGAATTCAAGGAGTCACAATAGAGATCAGCGTACTTGGAGCAAATGCCACTGGAGCCATAAACTGATAGGAACATCTAAATGGTAAATTGGACTAATTGTTAGAAGCTGACTATAGACTTGAGTGACAGTGAGAAACTGTTAGGGGAGGCAGTCTTAAGGAGCCCCCCAAATTCTCCTGGGATTTACCTCCAGGAATCCCAACAGTTTATCATGGCAGGGAGTCAAGAAAGATCTCTGGCAAGGAGAAAGGAGAGTAAACATGGTGAAATATTCCTAGCGTATACTCTACAATAAAGGGCTCCTTGCCAGGGAAAAGAGTCTACCAGAGCCTTATCCTAATTAGGAGAGGGGTAGTTCTACCATTACAGTCTATAGGAGCTTTGCTGTCTCAACAATGATGGAAAATATAAGAACTACTTGTGAAGGTCACAGCCTAAGGATACAGATCCACCAAAGACAGATTTAATCATGGTATTATAAACATCTATAAAATAATTATAACAATGATAAGGAAAAGGCAAAAAATGTAGACTAACCAACAAAATACTGAAGAATAAGGATGAAGAGGAGGAGGGGGGAAGATTGGAGGACTCAAACTATCCTTTTCAAGATTTACTATACAACTACAGTAACCTAGACAATGTAGTGTTAGCGAAACAATGGGCACATACATCAGTTGAACAGAATAAACATCCCAGAAATAGACCCACACATATATAGTCAACTAATGTCTGACTAAGGAACAAAGTCCATTCAATAGAAAAATTATAGTCACTTCAAGAAATGGTGATGGGAATATTGTACATCCATATGCAAAAATAGAACCTAGGCACAGAATGAACACCTTTCACAAAAAATGAAATAAAAATGGACCATAGGTCTAAATGAAAAATGGAAAACTAGAAAACATTTAGAAGAAAACATAGAGGAGAATTTTGAGGATCTCAGGATTGGTGGTGAGTATTTGCGCACGACAGCAAAGACATAATCTATGAGAGCAAAAATCTGTAAAATGGTTTTTATTAAAACTGCAAATTCTGCTCTGTGAAAGATACTGCTAAGAGAATGAAAAGAAGTAACAGACTGGGACAAATCATTTGCAAAATCATATCTGACAAAGGACATATATCCACAATATACAAATAATAATCAACAATAAGAACAAATAATGCAATCAGAACAGACACTTCACCAAGGAAGATATTCAGATTGAAAATAAGCAACGTTTTTCATTAGGGAACTGCCAATTCAAATAAGACATCCTTCACACCTATTAGAATGTCTAAAAACCCCTCCCCCAAACTGACAATATCTGCTATTGCAGAAGATGAGGAGCAACAGTAACTTGCATTCTTTGCTGGTGAGACTGCAAAATAGTAAAACTATCTGAAAAATAGTTTGGTAATTTCTTATAAAGCAAAATATAGTTTTAACTTATGAACCAGCAGTCATGCCCCTATGCATTCATCCAATTTATTCAAAACTTAAGTATACACAAAAACCTGCACAAAAATGTGAATGAAGCCAGTCTAAAAAAGACTACATCCTTATGCTCTCAATTGAATCTCATTCTGGAAAAAGAAAACCGTAAGAAAGGTTAAAAAAAAAATAACAATCAGTGGTTCCTATGGGTTTGGGAAGAGGGGGTAGGATAAGATAGTTGAAGCACAAATAATTTTTATGTACAACTCTTTTATACAACACCTTAATGGTTCTTTCATAACACTGTGCTTTTGTTAAAACCCATAGAATTTAGGACAAAGCATGAATTTTAATGTAAACAAATTTTTTTAAAAGTCATTTAGAATGTCATGGGATCCTTGGATGGAATAGAGAATATAGCAAAACAGCGTAAGTATTACAAATATATGAAATAACCTCAATGAAGGATTTGGGGTAAAATGTTGCTGACCTAAGTGACTTTGGAAATGAGTGGAGTTTTCAGTCTAAAGGCAAAAGAAACTGTACATAGGCAAAATACTACAGTTCTTATGAGGGTATAGGTTAACAATCATGATACTGACTTACATATATACTGAAAAAGAACAAGTATGTAAATAAATGGCCAATGTTGGGGGCCAGATTCCTTACTGTGGTACAGGGAGGTTAATGGCAAACAAGAAGAGGATAGAATGATCTTTGTGGTAATGGATTTGAGTTGAAGATATCAGTATGAAGTCATATCTAGCTATAGTACTAGTTTAGTATACACAGATATATTTCCATGCTTTATCAGCTGACAGTGTCTAGATTTACTAATACTGTAGTAGCAATGATCATACCTACCACCCAGAACTAGGTTTCAAATTCTATTTCCCAATATAAGAAACAAGGGCTCCTTAGAGGAATTGCTAATTCTGAGACATGAAAGGAGTCATACAAGGCAACCTTAGAACAACTTGTAGTAAGAAAAAGTAAGAAAGTGCTGGGAAAAAAAGGCTCCACTGATGATAGTATTTCAAAGGGAAATAGGAGCCAAGTGAAAGAGTTTCCAATGGCCAAAGCTAGAATAATTTGAAAAATAAAATAAATAAAATAGGATTGGATTATAACCCAAATTACAAAATAAAAATCAATGAGCCCTTACTGATGTAAATAAATCATTGAATGAATAAATGAATGGGAGAGAGAAGACAAATATCCTGCACAGAAGAATACCAAATAATTTATAGATGCTCTGCCCTCAAGGAGGTGGATTATAGCTCCCCACTCCTTCAAATGTTGGCTATACATAGTGCCTTCTCTCCAAATAGTACAGTATGAAAAAACAGAGGAAAAGAGAAACTACACTGGAGAAGCCTGACCTACTACCTCAGCCAGGTGATCATGGTTAACATCAATGGTAATAAATCATGTTTATATGTGCCCTTGATATGTGATTAAATGGCATTTAACTTTGTTTGTGATATTCCTCCCCCAAACCCACAGTCCCAGTCTAATCATGAAGAAAATATCAAACAAATCCCAATTGAAGGAAATTCTATAAAATACTTGACCAGTGCTCTCTAAAACTCAAGGTCATCAAAAACAAAAACAAGTAAAGTCTGAGAAACTGTCACAGCCAAGAGGAGCCTCAGGTGACATTATGAGCAAATGTAATATGATATTCTGATGGGATCCCAGGACAGAAAAAAAAATACGTAAAAAAGAAAAATCTGAATAAAGTATGGACTTCAGTTAATATATCAATATTGGTTCATTGATTGTGCCATAGTAATATAAAATGTTAATAAGAAACATTGGGTGTGGGGTTGCAGAAACTCTGTATTGCTTTAGCAATTTTTCAATAAATCTAAAACTTTTATAAAATTACAAGTTTATTTTAAAAGGTTGGTGATAAATATGCAGCTAATGATACATTCTATAAGTTGTGATGATATGAGGCAATCCACCTTGACCATTGTTATGAAACCAGGAGCTAGTTCTTTGAAAAAATTAATAACACTGATAAACTTCTAGCCAGACTTATCCAAAGAAAAGGGAAAGGACCCAAATAAACGAAATCACAAATGAGAGAAGAGAAATAACAACCAACACCACAGAAATACAAACAATTATAAGAGAATATTATGAAAAACTCTATGCCAACATATTGGACCACCTGAACAAAATGGATAAGTTCCTAGAAACATAAATTACCAAAACTGAAACAGGAAGAAATAGAAAAATTGAACAAACCAATAACTGGGAAAAAAATTGAATTGGCAATCAAAAAGCTCTCAACAAACAAAAGTCCAGGGCCAGATGGCTTCACAGGAAATTCTACCAAACATTTAAGAAGAGTTAATACCTCTTCTCAAACTATTCTAAAAAAATAGAAAAAGAAGGAAAACTTCCAAATTCATTCTATGAGGCCAGCATTACCCTGATACCAAAATCAGATAAAGACTCCACTTAAAAAGAAAACTACACACCAATATCCCTGATGAACATGGATGCAAAAATTCTCAATAAAATACTAGCAAACCAAATCTAACAGTACACTGAAACAACCATTCATGATGATCAAGTGGGATTTATTTTTGGGTGGCAAGGGTGGTTCAATATTCACAAATCAATCAACATGATACACCACATTAATAAAAAGAAAGAATAGGGGCGCCTGGGTGGCTCAGTCATTAAGCGTCTGCCTTCCGCTCAGGTCATGATCCCAGGGTCCTGGGATCGAGCCCCACATCGGGCTCCCTGCTCAGCGGGAAGCCTGCTTCTCCCTCTCCCACTCCCCCTGCTTGTGTTCCCTCTCTCGCTGTGTCCCTATCAAATAAATAAATAAAATCTTTAAAAAAATAATAATAAATAAATAAATAAATAAATAAAAAGAAAAAGAAAGAATAAAAACCATATGATCATGGGGTGCCTGGGTGGCTCAGTTGGTTAAGCGACTGCCTTCGGCTCAGGTCATGATCCTGGAGTCCCGGGATCGAGTCCCGCATTGGGCTCCCTGCTCGGCAGGGAGTCTGCTTCTCCCTCTGACCCTCCTCCCTCTCATGCTCTCTGTCTCTCATTCTCTCTCTCTCAAATAAATAAATAAAATCTTAAAAAAACAAAACAAAATAAAAAAAACCTATGATCATTTCAGTGGATGCAGAAAAAGCGTCTGACAAGCACAACATCCATTCATGTTAAAAACCCTATGCAAAGTAGCTTTAGAGGGAACATACCTCAACATAATAAAGGTCATCTATGAAACCCCCCCAGCTAATACCATCCTCAATAGGGAAAAAAACAAAACAAAACTGAGAGCTTTTCCTCTATGGTCAGGAACAAGACAGGGATGTCCACTCTCACCACTGATATTTGGAAGTCCTGCCCACACCAATCAGACAACAAAAATAAATAGAAGGCATCCAAATCAGCAAGGAAGATTTTAGACATTCACTATTTACAGATGGCATGGAACTCTATATAGAAAATCTGAAAGACAGGGTGCCTGAGTGGCTCAGTCATTGGGCATCTGCCTTCGGCTCAGGTCATGATCCCGGGGTCCTGGGATCGAGTCCCGCATCAGGCTCTCTGCTCAGCGGGAAGCCTGCTTCTCCCTCTCCCATTCCCCCTGCTTGTGTTCCTGCTCTCACTCTCTCTCTGTCAAATAAATAAATAAAATCTTTAAAAAAAAGAAAAGAAAACCTGAAAGACCACCAAAAAACTGCTAAAGCGAAAAGCAAATTATAAAGTCACAGAATACAAAAGCAATGCACAGATATCTCTTGCATTACTATACACCAATAATGAAGCAGCAGAAAGAGAAATTAAGGAATCAATCTCATTTACAATGGCAGAAAAAACAATAAGATACCTAGGAATAAACCTAACCAAAGAGGTGAAAGACCTGTACTCTGAAAACTATAAAATACTGATAAGAGAGATTGAAGATGACACAAATTGAAAAACAATCCAAGCTCTATGGATTGGAAGAACAAATACTGTTAAAATGTCTATACTACCCAAAGCAATCTACACATTTCATACAATCCCTATCAAAATGTCAACAGCATTTTTCACAGATCTAGAACAAAAATCCTAAAATTTGTATGAAACTACAAAAGACCCAGATAGACAAAGCAACCTTGAAAAAGAAAAGCAAAATTGGAGGCATCACAATTCTGGATTTCAAGTTATACTACAAAGCTATAGTTAACAAAACAGTATGGTACTGGCACAAAAATAGACACATAGATCAATAGAACAAAATAGAAAGGCCAGAAATGAACCCACAACTATATGTTCAATTAATCTTCCAGAAGTCAGGAAAGAATATCCAATGGGAAAAAGACAGTCTATTAAACAAATGGTGTTGGCAAAACTGGATAGCAATATGCAAAAGAACAAAACTGGACCACTTATACCATGAACAAAAATAAATTCAAAATTGATTAAAGTCCTGAATGTGAGACTTCAAACCATAAAAAATCTAGAGGAAAACATACTTTGACATCAGCCATATCAACTTCTTTCTAGATATATCAAGTAAGGGAAAGAAAAGTAAAAATAAACTATTGGGATTTCATCAAAATAAAAAGCTTCTGCACAGGGAAGGAAACAATCAACAAAACTAAAAGGCAACCTATACAATGGGAGAAGATATTTGCAAATGACATATCTGATAAAGGGTTAGTATAAAATATATAAAGAATGTATAGGGGAGCTTGGGTGGCTCAGTTGGTTAAGCATCTGCCTTCAGCTCAGGTCATGATCCTGGGGTCCTGGGATTGAGCCCTACATCGGGCTTTCTGCTCCGTGTGGAGTCTGCTTCTCCCACTCCTTCTGCCCCTCTTGTGCTGCTCTTGTGCTCTCTCTCATTCTCTCTCTCTCTCAAATAAATAAAATCTTAAAAAAATTATAAAAGAACTTATAAAATACAACACCCCAAAAATGAATAATCCAATTAAAAATGGGCAAAAGACATTAATAGACATTTTTCGAAAGAAGACATACAGATGGCCAACAGACATGAAAAAATGCTCAACATCACTCATCATCAGGGAATATTCAAATCAAAACTGCAATGAGGTATCACCTCACACCTGTCAGAATGGCTAAAATCAACAAGTGCTGGCAAGGATATGGAGAAAAGGGAGCCCTCTTGCACTGTTGGTAGGAATGCAAACTGGTGCAGCCACTCTGGAAAAGAGTATGTAGGTTCTGGGGTGCCTGGGTGGCTCATTTGTTAAGCATCTGCCTTCAGCTCAGGTCATGATCCCAGCGTCCTGGGATCGAGCCCCTCATCGGGCTCCCTGCTCCGTGGGAAGCCTGCTTCTCCCTCTCCCACTCCCCCTGCTTGTGTTCCTGCTCTCGCTATCTCTCTGTCAAATAAATAAATAAAATCTTAAAAAAAAAAGAGTATGTAGGTTCCTCAAAAAGTTCAAAATCAAAGTACCCTATGATCCAGCAACTGCACTACTAGGTATTTACCCAAAGAATAACAAAAATACTAATTCAAAGGGATACATGTACCCTGATGTTTATAGCAGTAATGTCCACAATAGTCAAATTATGGAAACAGCCCAAGTGTCCATCAAAGACTGATGAATGGATAAAGAAGATGTCAGATATGTATATATAAACACACATACACACACACACACACACAGGCTATTATTCAGCCATAAAAAGGAATGAAATCTTGCCATTTACAATGACCTGGACGGACCTGGAGAGTATTAGGCTAAGTGAAATAAGTCAAAGGAAGACAAATACCATATAATTTCACTCATATGTGGAATTTAAGAAACAAACAAATAAGCAAAGGGGAAAAAGAAGAGAGAGAAAGAGAGAAAAACCAAGAAAGAGACTCTTAGCTCTAGAGAACAAATTGATGGTCACAGAGGGGAGGTGGGTGGGGGGATGGGTTGGATAGGTGACACGGATTAAGTAGTGCACTTGTGATGAGCACCAGGTGTTGTATGGAACTGTTGAATTATTATATTGCACACCTGAAACTAATATTACATTGTATGTTAACTAACTGGAATTCAAATAAAAATGTAAAAAAATCAAATAAAAATGAAATTTTCTGTAATCTTGTAGTTAGGAAATAAAACTAGGGTGCTTAAAGGTTACTTTTGAAAATCCAATCACATCTGTTTCAAGTACACCTGCCATCTTCAAATTCTCACATCTCAATCAAATAGGTCATTTACTTAAATGTTAAAGAGAACTTATTTTTTTTAATAATCATATTCTCTCAATTATGATATTCATAATTTTTACATTAAGTTATCTTTATTTTTTTAAGATTTTTTATTTATTTATTTGACAGAGAGAGAGCACAAGTAGGCAGAGTGGCAGGCAGAGGGAGAGGGAGAAGCAGGCTTCCTGCCAAGCAAGGAGCCTGATGCAGGACTCAATCCCAGGACCCTGGGATCATGACCTGAGCTGAAGGCAGTCACTTAACCAACTGAGCCACCCAGATGCCCCAAGTTGCCTTTATTTTTTATAGTCTCTTTTTATCATCCTAAATTTGTTTATTCTTAGTTGATTTCCATATCTGTAGCCAGACACATTTATTCTATGGAGTTAATTTTTCCTCTCATTATTTACACTTAGATGTTTCCTTACTGTCTCCTTTCTTTTTACATTAGTGTAAATATTAAACCACTCATAAATTAATTCATTTTTGCTGTTTTCATTATGACTTGCATGCAGTAGATCCTAAAACCTATATCCTTTAGTCTTGACCAGGTTTCTAAGTCCCAAATTTGCCTTCAAACTGCCTTTCAGCCATCCCCACCTGGGTTTCCAATGAGTATTTCACATCTAACATACACCACTCATAGAGACAGCATTCTTTCCATTTAAAAAATTAAGCCAGGACAGAAATGACAATTTCAGAAAACACTTCTTGACACTTTGAGAAATGATAGAGAATATGAAGTCTTTGATAATACAGCTTAAAAGGAGATAGAAAAATAGGCAACTGTATAGCAACAGAGGAATGGTGAGATGATGGAATTAAAAAAAAAAAAAAATTCCAAAAAACCCCAGACATTAAAACAACATTAGAAACAGCTAAAAAACATAAGGAATATCGCAGAAGACTGCAGGGGAAGGGAGGCAAAACTGAGTGGGAAGAAATCAGAGAGGGAGACAAACCATGAGAGACTCTGGACTCTGGGAAACAAACTGAAGGTTACAGAAGGGAGGGGAGTGGGAGGTTGGGGTAACCGGGTGATGGGTATTAAAGGAGGGCATGTGTGGTGATGAGCACTGGGTGTTATTTGCAACTAATAAACTGTTGAACACTACATAAAAAACTAATGATGTACTATATGTTGGCTAACTGAACATAATAATAAAATATAAATAAAATCTTTTAAAAAATTTTTTTAAATTTTAAAAAGAAACAGCTAAAAACAGTATAAATAGAGCTGAAAGTCGGGAAGATACACAGATAAAGGACCAAGAACCAGAAAGGCTAAACCCCCCTGCTATTTCCAAATTCAACCACACCAGCTCCCTGTTTCGTTTTTCCATTGTAGAATCACAATTTCTCATAAACTTCACATAGCTCCTGAACAATGGTTTATAGATGCATTCTATTTTCATAGAGCTTGTTTCCTGTCTTCAGTTAGCTTCCATTCCCTCAGATCTCAGACTGAATATCATATCCTTAGAGAAATTTCCCCTTACCACCCTGTACAAATTGCATCCAACTGTTTTAGATTTTATACCCTTCTATTACCATGCTCTTACCATATAGATCGATTGATAGATATCTAGACAGATACAAAGATAGAGTTGTGGTAGTGGTGGTGGTGGTGGTTTTTGTTGCCATTGAGATTGTGCATAAATTTATTCTACTGTTTGATTAATATCTATTCCCCTCTACAAGGCTATTTATTGCTTGCTGCAAAACTTGTAGATTGCAGTGTGCCAGGAACAAAGTAGCTGCTCTTTAAATGCATACTTTATCAGAAACTTTAACATGATAATAATATGCATTATAGATCTCCTAGAAAGGCCTAATATCTAGGTTTTTATAATTTATTTGATTCTGAAATACATTCTGTGTTCTTTTGGTTACTTGGCCAACTAAAGAGGTTTTCTGTTCTCCCTGATGCACACGTATGTATGTGTGTGTGTGTATGTATGCGTGTGTGTGTGTGTTTTCCACTAACCTTACAAACAAGTGATGATTTAAAGTGAAAATATCACTGGAGTCCAACAATAAGTGTAAGAGACATTATGTTAATTCATATCTCATGTCGTGTTTGGGCAGCAAATTCAACTGTCATCATGATTAACTTTATTATCATCAGAAGATAACAATAGCAATATAAAATACCCTCCACTTATTAAATGCCTACCATGAGTTCAGCTCTGTGCTGAGCACTGTGCATACATGATTTATGAGCCTAATACCAATTTCCTAATTGCCTCCATGTCACACTTGGTGTAAACCCACAATTATAGATGCACTTAACAGCCTACACCACACATAAGACAGCATTTGAACCCAAGTCAGACAAAGGCCCTGATCAGTGTTTCTTCCCTAAACCACTTTGCCTAGCATTAAAAAAAGGTAAGAGAGCCTACCTCCAAGGCATTTGTTTGTATTACATGTGATAGAGTAAAGCAGCTATTCCACAATTTGAAACATAGTAGGGGTTCAATAGACATTTACTGAGAACAAATTCTTAACTGAGAGACATACTTGTTAAGTGTTTACAAAAATATATTAATTGGGTGCCTGGGTGGCTCAGTCAGTTAAGTATCTGCCTTCCGCTCAGGTCATGATCCCAGGGTCCTGGGATCGAGTCCTACATCGGGCTCCTTGCTCAGCGGGGGAGTCTGCTTCTCCCTCTGCCCCTCCTCACTGCTCCTGCTCACTTTTTCTCTCTCTCTCTCACAAAAATCAAATCAAATCAAATCTTAAAAATATGTATTAATTGACCTCACCAGGTTGGAAACCCTATGAAGACTGGAATACTTAGTATTTCCAACAGCAAATGGAATGGCAATACTTGAGATAAAATCGATACAGGCAGTAGGATGCACAAACCAATTGTTCAACAAACATTCACCAAGTACTATGTGTTAGGCAATCTTTTAGGCCCTGGGGAAATCAAGAGTTATCTACACCTCATAGAGAGAAAGACTGCTACAGAGTTCAGAAACAAAGTGGTTAAGGGTGAAGAGGCAGGTGATAGATGGTATATTGGCTACACAAACTTAGTGTTTATAATAAAACTGCCAAGCTATAATTTAAAACATCATTTAAAAATATCTCTTATTGTGTAATTGTTTTTCAAGAGAACAGTTACGTAAATAATCTTTTTTCAAATGGACTTCCACCTCTTTAGTAGATAGTCTATCTGACTATTACACTTAGCTTTGTCAGGTAAATGGATGGTATTCCATTCTTGCCTCATTTGCTTTCCTCAATAGTTATTCAATGAAAATAAATAATTCACCTAAATTGTCACAGACTGAAATTCAGGATCTTTGCTTACTCCATACATGAACAGCATAATTACCTGCTAATTGTTCTGTAATTACATTTACCTTTAGCTGTCACAACTTTAAAAGGTACCCTAATTGCCCCTCAAATAATAGCTTTCCTCCATCATGTTACCTTCAGCTTAACTGCAATGCAGAATAAAAGTATTTAATTTCTTTAAACATGATCATCTCATTCTGGACATTAAAAAATTTTAAAGAGAAGCAGTTATAAATGAGGAAAGCTCCTGCTATTTACGCTTGTCCAAAGGGGAAATTTATCAGAAGGCACAAGTAATGTGTTAATGTAAAAAGACGCTCTAAAAGGACACATCTAATTGTAAGCTTGTTTTGATCTTTTCTTTGTATAAAGCCCAACTGGTGACTGAAATCTTTTTAGAGTAATGGTAATTGGGACAGCATGGATCACTGACAAGCACAATTAATATTGTTTATAACTGTCAATACGCCATGCCTTCTTAATGAGATGACTTTTAGCCAGAGGGAGAAGGATTTAGTTAACCAAATGGAGGAACAGAAACTGGCAAGTATTTCTTTAGAATATTTTCTGTGGTTCTCTCTCTTTCTCTCTTTCCCTCTCTCATTTTAAGAAAAACAATTTGCAGATGTTTTATTCGTGGTTAGCCTGTTTATAAGTTTTGACTTTTCCTTTGGTCCTATGCTTTGCTCAGTTAAGTTCAGTGGTCCTGTTTCTCCCAGTCACTGAGATTATTCTGAACAGGAAAAAAAGAATGTATTTGAAGCTATCCTCACCCCCCTGGGTGGATACAAGATAGATTTTGGGCCTGAAATGAAATTTTGTTACCTATACATCACCATGCCTCACTCCTCCCCTTAACCCTGATTTCTTGGGGAGGAACCTGAGTTAGTCTTTTTTGAAATATCTCAGGTTTTTTTTTAAAGTAAGGTGGGTGTTAAAGAAGTAGTGGTAACACCCCAGGCAAAGCTTCTGGTAGCTGATATTAGCAATGAATGCTTGAGAAATGTAAATAAAGAACTACAATTTGGGACTGCATGATTATTTTGTTGCCTCTATTTTTCAGGAGATCCAAATTCCCCTGATAATAACCAAATGGTGTGTGCCTGTATGTGTATAATATTATATGTAATATGCTATAATAAATAGTAAAAGCAATTTTTATTTTCATGTATTTTATATATTTTATATAGTTTTACATATATTTATTTATATTAATTTATTATAGAAGGTAATAGGGCAATGAGTAGCATAGAGGCTATGTGCAGGGACTTTGGAGTCAAATAGTTGTTAAGTTCAGATGATTGTAATCAACTACTTTTACCCTCTTGAAACTCGAATTTGGAAAATGTAACACGCAGAAAATAGCAGCACTAACCCACTGTGTTGTTGTAAGGACTGAATGGAGTAATGTACTTAAGGTACTTAGAATAGTGTCTGTCACACAGAAAACACAATTATCATAATATTATTATAAAACTGTGTCATGCTCTGAACATCTAGTGTCAAGAATATTCTTCTCTAAGTTCTGAATCCTATCTTTGGCATGTCTAAATCTTTTGCTGAGATGGGAATGCATTTTATTACACTGTATATAATGTGTATGTGCTTGTGTGTGTGTGCATGTTATTTATTTAAAATGTTAAACTGCTCTATCTGACCTCAGGTATTTCTATTTTCCGCAAGTATATATTTTTTTATTTTTAAATATTTATGTTATTTATTTTAGAGAGAGAACATGCAGGGGAGAGGGGCAGAGGGAGAGGGAGAGAGAAACACAAGCAGACTCCATGCTGAGCATGGAGCCCAATGCAGGGCTCGATCTCACAACCCTGAGATCAGACCTGAGCTGAAACCAAGAGTCAGACACTCAACTGACTGTGCCACCCGGGCACCCCTTTCCACAAGTATTTACAGCTCCTGCATCCTTTAAATGATAATTTTTGTTTCTCTGTCTTACTGATAGATATATCAATTTCTAAACTTTATTTGTCAAAAATATTAGTATTGGTGAACCCACACTTTGCAGTTTTGTAATCTGGTTATTATATTTAAGTGAGGGAATATATTCTGAAGTTCTAGTTCTTATCTCTTTCCTCAACTGCTTAATTAAAATTTATATATTTAAAATTCACCCATTGTACATGTACATAGTAAATTTAAATTCAATAAATTTATACATGACCACCATCCAGTTTTATAGCATTTCCATCACCTACAAAAGTTACTGATGTCAATCCCCACTCCAACTTCAACCCCAAACAACCACTGATATGCTTTCTATCTTTATAGCTTTCCCTCTTCTTAAATTGCATATAAATAGAATCATAGAGTACAGAGTATTTTTTGAATCTGATTTTGTTCACTTTATCATGTTTTTTTAGCCTTATCCCTGTTGTGTTCATCTGTAGTTTGCTATTTTATTGCCAAGTAGTATTCTATTAAGTTCATATATCTCGTTTTATTTATCCACTTAAATATTGATGGATATTTGGATAGCTTTTGGTTTGAAATTAATATAAATAATGCTGTTATAAACATTTGCTCCTCTACTTTTTTTTATGTGAAGAATTTTTTGGATTCTAACAAACTTAGCTTCTGTTCTCAGAGAAATATATGCACCTTGCCAGAAAAACTGATTCAGTTTCAAGATTCACAGGCTCCTTAAACCAGAGTATCACCTACAGTTCCCTGGATAGATCTTAAATTAAAAGCTCATTCCCAAGAACATGAAGATTATTATATTTTATTATTTTAAAATTCAGACAAATGTTATTTCCTTATATAAAATAATAGTTATACTATATTTTAGAGAAAAATGAAGCAATTGGCCTTCAAAAACTAAAAACTAAAGTCATTTATCAAGTTAATCATGATAAAAAAGCCACACACAAGCAGAGTGGCCTGGGGACAAGGAAGAGCCATGAGCTATTGTGACATCTGTTATGATGGCAATGTACAAATAGAGAAGACATAGGAAATCTATACCCTGGGAAGTGTATAATGTGGTAAAACAGCAAGATGTGTCAATATAATGATGACACCAAACCCTGATTCCTGGAAAAAGAGGGACAAGAAGTGACACACATCAACAATCATCACTGTTTGAGTACATGTCCAAGCTTTATGCTAACAGCTGTGGAGTTAACAATGAAGCATCAAGTGTGGTGCCTACCCGCAAGAAACTTAGAGTCCATTGGTGCTCAGAGAAATACTCTTTTTACTGAGCTTTTAAAAATAGCATCTAAGTGCCAATTTCAACATCATGGAACCATTTTAAATTTAGATTTATGGAGCTGAGCTGCTTCTAGAAATATGACATAATTATGTGGACATGGTGCCTAACACAGATTAGGCATTTGATTCATCATAGCTGTTAGGACTTGTCCCATTCCATTATAATCCTAATATAATAGCTGGGGAATCTGATGTATAACTAAGTAACTGCAAATAATTAGTGTTGTAGTGAAGGCATGAATAATGTGCTTTCCAGGAACAAAGGACGAAACAGTTGTCATAATCTGGCTGGGTAGGAGAGGGATCCAGACGAAGTACTGAAAGAAGAGAAAACATGAATTGGGTTTTGGAAGATGAGATCAGAGGAAAAGCATGTAGCCAAACATGGACACATGGAAGTTTGCAGAATATTCAAGAACCAGGGAGTTTTCAAATGCAGCTAATCCAAATGGGTGTAACAAAACACGTAGGGTGAGAATTATTCCATCTCAGGGTTTTAGCAGTGTGGGAAAGCAGGCAGAAGGGTTAGTCCTGGGCAGTCAGTCCCTGGCTATGCTCTACCTTATTGTCTTTCAGGAAGATATTACTATAGACTGTACTGACACACTATTTCATGCTGCAGAAAACTTTTCATATAGAATCATCTCATTTGTTCCTTAATACTACCTAGAGATAGAGGTAGCTGAGGCATCTTTGGCCTAATTTTTAATCAGGAAATCTTTCCAGAGAGGTTAATTGATTTTCCTAAATCACAGAGGCAGGTAGTGGTCTGATTTAAAGTTAGCACTACCAATTGTAAATGTAATGGTGCTTTTCAATTGTCCTTGATCTTTGGAGTCAAACTAAGTGTTAATATGGAGAAAATGAAGATCTCCAATGATGGTGATGGTGATGATGATAATATTGATTCCCATGGTGGTTTTCATTTTGGTTTGGTTTGGTTTGTTTTTTATTCCCTGGGTTATTTACTGTATTACTCTATATTTCAGGTTGAATAACTCTATATTTCGGGTTGAATAAATGACTTTTTGGTCTGGAATCAGAGTAAACCTCATGCCAGGCACTTTACTAAATAATGAGCATAAGAAAATGAGGAATCTTGAGCCTTCTTTCAGAAGCTTGCTGATGGTAGATGTCTCGGAATGACCATACTATGAGATTATCACACAAACTGACTACACTTCTTATTTTACATTTACTCTAAATTCAAATTGTTTGTCCATTATCAAGGAATCATAGAAAATTAAAACAACCATTAAAAAACAATCTCTCTGTCTCTATTCCCTACCTCCCACATTAATCTAAAGAGCAATAAAATATGGTACACCCTCCTTTGCTAGGTAACTAGCACCTTGCAGTATGCAGCACAAAGTAGTTGGGTAGCAATTACATGTGGAGATGTGTCAGTTGTAGACTTTGGGTTCCCTCTACACAAATAGTCTCGATACCAGAAATGACTAATGCTGCCTGATGGGCTGCTCCCTGTGAAAGTTGTCGCTGCCTAACCTTCCCTCTTTCCCTATGACTGCATATTTCCTGCTGCATTTGTCAAACTGGAAGAAGATGGGGTATACTGACAGAGAACTTATGCTGTTTTTTTTTTTTTTTTCCTTCCAAAGGATAGAAGTCATTGAAATATTTATGAGTAAATAAGAAAATGCAGTAAAATATTTTATGAACTAAAAAGTTATTTCAAATTGAATCATCTACTTTTACTACTATACTGAGTGAGAGTAGGACTTAAGGAAGGATTCCAAATCCTTGAGGGCTCTTAGAGTAGTCTATTTTACTGTTTCATCCAATTGTCAGCTGAAGACAAGTGATATGAAAGGATGAAAATACCCTTTAGGCATTGCTTAAAATACACACAAGGACTTGCTTAAGATTTCCATCACCTATCTTCCATTTAGCTCTTCTTTTGGACCCAGGATTGTGCCAAGTTTTTAGAATACTGAATGAGAAAGGGTTCCCTATTGTCAAGGTTTTCATCATGGGGAGTGGTATGAAGAGATAAACAAATGAGTAGGTAATTGCCCTGAAATGTGTGAAAGTCTATGGCAGGGTTAACTTGGCTACTAAGACCACAGTCCTACAGGGTATTTAGGGTAACTTCACATAAATGGAGAAAGTTTGAACCTTTAAGAATCAATTGGAAATAAAGACCTAAAAATATAAGCTGAACAAAAAGGAATTTCCAGAGAGTGAATCGACTAGCAATGAAAGTAGTTCTTTCCTGGGTTAAGGTAAATGGCTGGAGTAAAACATCTTCAATAAGTGGGATGTGAGGAGTACTAAAGAGGAAGCTACAAAAGGAGATTTTTATATAAGCTTGTAAATTGGGAATTATAACTCACTGTAATTAACATACTGTTAAGTTCCTTCTCTACTAGTTGCTAGAGATAGACCTGAGATTAAAATTGACATGGTCCATGCCCCTTTGGAGGATAAGAAACCATCTAGTGGAGGAGGCAGACAATTCAAAATAAGCACAAAAATAAATATGTAATTAATACAATTTTATAAGTACCATGAAGACAATTTTAGAGTGCTATACAAGAATTTTAGTCTTTGGTTCTTAGGGAATCATCAATGGATTATAAGCACAGAAAGTAATGATCAAATAATCTTCAAGATTAGGATTTTTGTTTGTTAGTTTTTTTTTACCACAGATGGTGAAATGGAGTCCTCAAACCTGGACTTGGTTCAAGCCATCCTCACCTTAGCTGATCTTTCAATATGAGCAGAAGAGGGATGAAGAGACCCAGACAATTTTAGCAGAACTCTCAGAAGAAAAAGCAATAACTGTACATGAGGGAGAAGTGAAAAGAAGGGATTTACTGAGCTTATACCAATATTGACAGAAGCAAAACACATGCATCCATGCTTTTCTGGCACACAGTCCAAGATAAGATCATGCGATGTTGAAAGAGGAATTCGACCCAGTTTTTGTTCTGTTTTGTTTTGGTTTGGTTTTGGTTTTGGTTACTAGAAAGCTCTCAAGAAAGTTAGCATCTTTTTCCCCCCAATTTAATATTTTCCCACTTGGGTGATAAGTGAGTTATTCACAGTGCTTCTGAAAACATACTCTTCATTCATTTGCATATCAAACTATTTGGTGAGCAACTACAATCTATCAGGCACTACCGTGGGCACTTAGTAATAAGACTGAAAAGGAGTGCTTCTCCCTCTCCCTCTGCGTGCCACTCCCCCTGCTTGTGCTCTCTCTCCCACTCTGTCTCAAATAAATAAATAAAATCTTTTTTTTTTAAAAAAGAAAATAACACGTTTTTTAAGGGATGTCTTGGGTCTGCCTCTCTGTTGGTGTTACTTTTGCTATTGCTGTCCTTTTATGGTTTCTGAGACAGTTGTGCTAAATGTTGATGTGGTTTTTCTTCTACACTCTTCTCCCTTATATGATGATTCTTTATGCTTTATAATACTTTTTTTTTTTTTTTTGGCGGGAGGCTAAGCATTTCAAAAGTTCATACTCAGAGCTACTTTGTGCTTTATGCCATCTTGCAGACCATCCTGTTATCACACAGATATTGTAAAATTGTCCTTGTAATTAGGATATAGTTAAATTTGCAACTTGATTTTGCAGCCAATTGTTATGTAGGTCCTGTGTAATCTTGGCAACCTTGTCATTGATGACTCATACAGTGCACTGGGGAGTACAATGGTACCAAAATTCCACAAACATTCTCATACAAATATTAGCTTTCAGGCTCATTATCAGTGTGCACAACAAAACACACTTAATATTCACAGGAGAAAGGTTAAACCACAGCTGAGCTAAGTCCTGTCCAGTTAGCACAATGGTGCTGCATTAGAGCACGTGTCAGTATAGTGTCTTGTGAGTCCCCTGAAAATTGGACCTTTCTTATTTTGGCCTGAAGCACATATAAATAAAGAGAAGGGAGGAGAGAGAGAGAAAAAAAAAAAAACTAAAAATAAACTAAGATCAATTCATATATATTCAATTGCTACTTAAGAGAAGCGTGCTTTAGTGGTGATTGGGAGAGGATGGAGATATTCCAACACTGAGACTTAAAATGTAATGACATTTGCAGAATTCTATTCCTATGAGTTGACCTTCAACATAATTTTATCTATTTAGTTTTGGCCAAGCTTTCAGTAAATCATTTTTTTTTTTCCAATACAGATTCATATATTCCATTTCTTCTTTGACATCTCTGTGTAGACAAAAGAAGACCAAATATGGACAAATGCTCTTCATGACTCTTAATCCCATTCTGAACCTTCCCTTCACCGATCTCTCCTATCTAGGATAAGACACTTACTAGCTTTTTACAAAGCTAATAAAAATTTTTCTCTGCATCTTGTCTTTCCTTCATACCTTGCATCCAAATATCCACAAGTCCTGCTGCACTTCTATTACTACTTCCTGATTCCAAGATTCCATAGTCTCTCACTTGGACCATGAAAGCCTCCTAAGTAGTTAGTCTCTTTCATTCATTCTCATTGCTACTATATTCTTTTTTTTTTTTTTTAAGATTTTATTTTTTATTTGACAGAGAGAGACATAGCGAGAGAGGGGAACACAAGCAGAGGGAGTGGGAGAGGGAGAAGCAGGCTCCCCATGGAGCAGGGAGTCCAATGTGGGGCTCGATCCCAGGACTCTGGGATCATGACCCAAGCTGAAGGCAGACGCTTAATGACTGAGCCACCCAGGCGCCCCCACTGCTACTATATTCTATTCTTCATACAAAAGCTAAAAAAAGCTTTAAAAAAATAAATCATGATTCTTCTTCACTTAAATCTGTTCAGTGGTTTCCCCAATAAACTAGAATAAAATCAAAATTATTTTCCTTGGTTTATAGATATGGTCTCTTTCTACTTTCCCCTTAATATCATACTCCCAACTTTTGTCATTCCTCTTAAGCTATACCCACATTGTTCTCTTCATTATATATGTGAAGCTTATTTTTAACCTAGAGCCTTTGTAACAACTCTTCTCTTTGCGAAAATTCTTTTTAAATTTGGTATGATTGAGCCCTTTTAAAGATCCATGCTTAGATATTATCTTTTTTAGAGAATCCTCTTGGCTATCTAAATTAAAATAGTCCATTTAGCAATCCTGATCACTTTATTTACTGCATATTTTTACATTAGTGAACAAACAAGAAAACAACATATACGTGTTTATTGCAAGTCTACTCTTTCTAGATTATAAGCTCCTTGGGAGTAGAAACCATGTCTGTCCTATTTGTGCTGAATCCATAGGCTCTCGAATATTTCCTGTCTATCGATAGCCTCTCATGAAATATATGTTGAATAAATATGTATTTAACAGGTATTATTCCATGTTGAATCCTACCTTAATTATTGGATAGTCAGTGCTGAGCAAAACAGATATGGTCTCTTTCTTCATGAAGGTGGCTTTGAGAGGGAAAAACTCATATTATTTAAATATTAACCCAAGAAAGAAGAGTATTAGCAGCATACGGCTGGAGGATGCAGGAGAGCTTTCTCAGGGAAACAATAGCAGTACTAGGATCCAATAGTGGAACGTAAGTTAACTAGAAAAAATGTCAAACATGAGAGAATGTTGGTCCGTGTCTCAGGCATCCAGGGGGAGATAACAGCATGTATTAAAAACCATGAAGCAGAGGGGCATGTGGGTGGCTCAGTCATTAAGTGTCTGTCTTCAGCTCAGGTCATGATCCCAGGGTCCTGGGATCGAGCCCCGCATCGGGCTCCCTGCGCCCGGCAGGAAGCCTGCTTCTCTGTCTTTCACTCCTCCTGCCTGTGTTCCCTCTCTCGCTGTGTCTCTCCCTGTCAAATAAATAAATAAAATCTTAAAAAAAAAAAAAAAAAAAAGAATAACCAGTGTTAGATAACACGAAGCTTAGTATTATTTGCTGAAGAATTTGGACTTTACTCTGGTTAATGTGTCTCAACTTTTCCCATTCAAATAGCACTAATGGAAGATGAGCTAAAATGCATATCCTCAGGGGACTAGAGATACAGCCCCAAAATATCCTACGCCAGCTTAAAAATGTGTGTGATTCCAACCATGATTAGTTTTGTTTATTGTAAAAGATATATAGTGTCCAAAAATTTGGAATAAATCAATACCATGCTTATCCATACTATTGCATTTCCTTGGCAGACCACTTTATATTCCTTAAGGTTGGATCCTCTAGTTATAAAGACAGCTAGCCTGCCCCCACCCAGGGGCATTGGGAAGGGGCTTGGGGTGGTATCAGAAGCTAGAGGCCCAGGCCCTGCCCTTCAGAGCTGGCCCTTCTACTCTGCATAGTCCAGGGCTGGGGGGGAAGGACCTCCCTGTATATTTTGTGCTGTATAGAGTTGTTTTTTTATTTACTGTCATGGGGATGGGTTAGAAGAGTGAAAAGAAGATGTTTTTTCCCTTCCCCCAAGAATGAGCCCTGGTCTGGCCTTGTCTACAGAGCTTGATGTGCTGCATCCTCCCCACATACCCCAGGGCTCTCAGGCATTGCATCTGATTACTCTGTCTCCCACAGGCCCCAGTAATAAAATGGTTGGTTCTGGGTGGGGTGGGGTGGGGGGTGGGGGGTGGGGAGATTGAGAGAGAGAGAGAAGACAGCTAAAAAATAGCCTGCCATTGAGGTCTTTAAAATACAGGAGTGACATAATCAGATGTGTGATTTAAAAAGATCACTCTAGCTAAGAATGTAGAGGTTGGCTTAGAGGGGAGAAATAAATATGCACTCAATAAACATTTGTTTAATTACTCTGTTAACTCTCACCAAAGCCAAGTTTATACAGTCATATGTAATCACATCGGTGTGGTTTATCCAGGTTCAAATACTTCCTCCTGAGAAATAAGCATAACACTTTGACCTAAATCATCTAGAATCACAGTCTGTGCTAATCAAATTCACCACAGCCTTACTTATTTCTCACTCTACAACCTCAGACAGTATAAAAAGTTATGATCAACCACATCTTTGATCTAGTAAACAATAACCGCTTATCACAGCTGGAGTAAAAGTTATCCAATTAAGTCATTTATTCTAGCATTCCTTTTGGAATAGACTTATGAAATCATTTCCACAATGGGGAAAACATTTTCCAATATGCAAGAATTTCCCCAGTATGCAAGTTCTCACCTAAGCGGAAGACTAAGACTGATAGGATTAAGACTGTGGGAGGGAAATAGCAGCTCAAAGAACTGAATTTTCTCTTTCCTGATCTTATCAACTAAAAAGCCTCATCACTTGTAGCATTTTTTTTTTTTAACCCCTAAGACTCTTTTCTTCAAAGTGATTTCTTTGATAATCACTTAAAGGCACTCATTGGCTCTGAAGTGAGTTGATGTTTAAGAAAAAAAATGCTTCATGAGTTGGATAGGATAATCAAGTCTTAGGTAAGAAGAAGCAAAGGGAGGCCCAAGCATTAGTGGAAAGGGGCTCTGGATTAGTTAAGGTGGAACTGGGGAGAGTTACAAAGCATTTTTTTTTTTCCTGCAGGAAGTGTTGTCGATCTTGTGGCCTAGCTGACAGGATAAGCAATATTCAGAGTTCTTGTGCCTTTCCCAGGCATTTTATGAAATACTGAGGGGAAAAAAAAAAAAAAAAAAAAGACAGAACTTAGACAAGGATGGGTAAGGAAACCAAGCTTTCTTTTAGCATCTCAGAATCATCCCTCTACCCTTTTTCTCTATTAAGGCGACAACTTAACCCTTTGAATGTGGTTTTCCTTGTATAAAATATACATTATATTCCCTACCTTCCAGGAATGTTATAAAGTAATCCAAGAGAAAGTACCTAGTGTACAAGAACTTTTATGTAACCAAGACATTCTTAATGTTCCCCTAAGATTGAATACATTTTATTGAGGATTCTTTTTTTTTTTTCTTTATGTTTCAAGTTATTTAAATTCTAGTTAGTTAACATATAGTATAATATTGGTTTCAGGAGTAGAATTTAGTGATTCATCACTTACATATAACACCCAGTGCTCATCCCAAGTGCCCTCCTTAATGCCCGTCACCCATCTAGCTCATCCCTTACCCACCTCCCTCCATCAACACTCAGTTTGTTCTCCATTATTAATAGTCTCTTACGGTTTGCCTCCCTCTTTTTTTTTTTTTTCTTCCTTCCCTTATGTTCATCTATTTCATTTCTTAAACTGCACATATGAGTGAAATCGTATGGTATGTATCTTTTTCTGACTGACTTATTTCACTTGATATAATACACTCTATCTCCATCCATGTCATTGCAAATGGCAAGACTTCATTCTTTGTGATGGCTGAGTAGTATTCCACCATATATATATAAATTTTGTCCATTATATATATCTATTTTATCCATTCATCAGTCAATGGACATTTGGGCTCTTCCCATAATTTGGTTATTGTTGCTAATGCTGCTATAAACATGGGGGTGCATGTGCACCTTCGAATCAGTATTTTTGTTTCCTTTAGGTAAATACCTAGTAGTGCGATTTCTGGATCCTAGGGTAGTTCTATTTTTAACTTTTTGAGGAACCTCCATAATGTTTTCAGAGTGGCTGTACCACTTTGTATTCCCATCAACAGTGCAAGAGGGTTCCTCTTTGTCCACATCCTTGCCAGCACCTGTTGTTTCCTGAGTTGTTAATTTTAGCCATTCTGACACTTGTGAGCTGATATCTCATCATAGTTTTGATTTGTATTTCCCTGATGATGAGTGATGTTGAGAATCTTTTCATGTGTCTGTTAGCCATTTGTATGTATTCTTTGGACAACTGCCTATTCATTAGACAGGATTCTTTCTGACCTTTCTTCTCCTTGAGCATTTACTTTAGAAAATTTCCAGTTGTTAAGTCTTTTTCTGCCCTATGAGATGTAAATCTTCCCCTTGCTCTTGTCAGTTTTACAACCCAGGAATGTCATTCTCAAGGACCTGAAACCCATTCTTTGAAATGTAATCATGAAGGAAGATAGTGCCCCATCTCTAAGTCTCTATGGGAAATATTTTATTTTTTTATTATGTTATGTTAATCACCATACATTCCATTATTAGTTTTTGATGTAGTGTTCCATGATTCATTGTTTGCGTATAACACCCAGTGCTCCATGCAGTAGGTGCCCTCTTTAATACCTATCACCAGGCTAACCCATCCTCCCACCCCCCTCTCCTCTAGAACCCTCAGTTTGTTTCTCAGAGCCCATAGTCTCTCATGGTTCATCTCCCCCTCCAATTTCCCCCCCTTCACTCTTCCATTATGGGAAATATTTTAGATACTCTCAAAAATAAATACCGACAGCATTGAGTAGAAGCTCCCCATACCACATTCTTCCCTTGACACATTGCATTCCCACTATCACTATCTATAGAACAATAATACACCATTTAACCTTTCTATGTCAGGACCTAAATCCACACTGTAGAGCAACAATAGCTAGACAGATCCAAACCACCTAAAAAGCATCAATACTTCAGGATTTAAAATGATAAAGATACAAGGCAAAACTGAGTCTGATTATTTCTGTAGGTTAGTTGGAATATTGTAGAAGTGGATGAGAAAAGAATTTAGAAGAATTCTGTGGGAAGTACAAAGGAATAGGTAAAATTAAGAAACAACGGAATATCCTTGTCAGATAGCTTAAAAAGTTCAGTATTGGATCAGGGATATAACATGGGTTCCTCCTAAGAATATACAAGTACCTGCATATAGTTTATTAGGCCAAGGATATATCTATTACATAATGATACAATTAATGTGAACTAGGGAAAGTGAGAACAACCCTCCTTAAGAATCAGATAAGCTCAGGGGGAGGAGCAAGACAGCAGAGGAGTAGGAGACGTAAATTTCTTCTGGTCCCAGGAATTCAGCTAGATAGCTATCAATCCATTCTGAACACCTACAAACTCAACAGAAGATTGAAGAAAAGAATAGCAGCAATTCTATGAACAGAAAAGTGACCACTTTCTGGAAGGTATGACCTGCGAAGAAGTGAAGCCGAGGCGATATTAGGGAAGATAGACCACGGCTGGAAGGTGGGGGCGGGTAGGAAGCCTCTGTCAGGCGGCTACTGGCAACTGATAGAGAACGGGGCACAAAATCCGAACTTTTAGAAGTCTGCTCAGCTGAGGAAGGTCGCTCCAGTGGTTAAGCAGGGGTGGAACCCTCACTGGGACAGTGTGGTCTCAGGACCCTCGGGGTCACAGAAAGACCTGGGGTGCCTGAGTGCGGCAGAGCTCCCAGGTATCAGAGCAGGGAAGCCGGCTGCAGAGACGGAGCCGAGGAGTGGGCTCTCAGCTCGGCGTTGCCATAAACTGTGATCCGTGGCATACTCAGGCCACTGCTCTTCCAGCAGGGACCCAACAAGTGGCAGATCCGGGGAGATGCCCCTCCCTGCCAAGGGAGGAGCGGTGCGGGAGCGCACCACAGGGATCTGCTGGGTTTGGAGACTCCAAATGAGGTCGGATGCCAGAGACAGAAACGCTCGGTCACAGGCCAGGTGAGCACGGAGTGAGGCCAGAGACCAGGGAGACAGGAGTGATTGACTGCTTTTCTCTGGGGGCTCACTGAGGAGTGGGGCCCTGAGTTCTCAGCTCCTCCAGAGGGGAGCTTGGGAGGCCGCCATTTTCACCCTCGTCCTCCAAAGCTGTAGGGAAAACTTGCAGGGAACAAAAGCTCCGGAGAGGAAACCCCAGCAGATGACTCAGCCTGGCCCCTGGCAAGGGAGGGGCAATTCCGCCTCGGGCAAAGACATTTGAGATACACAGCAACAGGCCCCTTCCCCAAAAGATCAGCAAGAACAGCCAGCCAAGACCAAGTTTACCAATAAATGAGAAAGGCAGAACGCCAGCACTAGGGGAATACAGCACATAGAATTCATGGCTTTTTTCCCCCTGATTCTTTAGTCTTTCAAAGTTAATTTTTTAAATTTTCTTTTTCTTTTTTTTTGAATTTTTCGTTTTTCCCTTTTTCAAACAACATCTCATGAATCCCTTTTTAAAAAATCTTCTTTTATTTTTCATTTGTAGAGTCATATTCTATCCCTTCATAGTAATTAACCTTATTTTTGGTATATATATATAAGTTGTTCCCTTTAAAATTTTGGGATACAGTTTCTTCTAACAGACCAAAATATACCCTAAATCTCTAGTGTATGGCTTTGTTCTAGTCTCCTGCCTGATCACATTCTCTCTGCCCCCTTTTTTTTAAATTCCTCTTCTTTCTTTGTTCAAACAACTTCTTATCTTATCAATTCCTTTTATAAATTCTTTTATAATTTTCATTTTTACAATCATATTCCATCTTCTCATTGTATTTACCCTTATTTTTGTACATATATAAGTTTTTCTTTCTTTAAAATTTTGGGAGGCACTTTCTTCTAACAGATCAAAATACACCCAAAATCTAGTGTGTGGCACTGATCTATGCACCAGCCTGATCATATCTGATCATATTCTTTTTTTTTTTATCTTTTTCTTTTTCTTTTTTCTTTTTTCTTTCTTTCCCTCTCTTTTCCTCCGGTTTCAGGTCTCCTCTGATTTATTTAGTGTATATCTTTCAGGGGTCGTTGTTACCCTGTTACCATTTTGTTCTCTCATTCATCTGTTGTCCTCTGGACAAAATGACAAGACTGAAAAACTCACCTCAATAAAAAAGAACAAGAGGCAGTACCAACTGCCAGGGACCTAATCAATACAGACATTAGTAAGATGTCAGAAGTAGAGTTCAGAATGACAATTTTAAAGATACTAGCTGGGCTTGAAAAAAGCATGGAAGATATTAGAGAAACCCCCTCTGGAGAAATAAAAGAACTAAAATCTAACCAAGTCGAAATCAAAAAGGCTATTAATGAGGTGCAATCAAATATGGGGGCACTAACTGCTAGGATAAATGAGGCAGAAGAGAGAATCAGTGATATAGAAGACCAAATGATGGAAAATAAAGAAGCTGAGAAAAAGAGAGATAAACAACTACTGGATCATGAGGGCAGAATTTTAGATAAGCGATACCATAAGACGAAACAACATTAGAATAATTGGGATCCCAGAAGAAGAAGAAAGAGAGAGAGGGGCAGAAGGTATATTGGAGCAAATTATAGCAGAGAACTTCCCTAATTTGGGGAAGGAAACAGGTGTCAAAATCCATAAATCCTCAAAATCAATAAAAATAGGTCAACACCCCGACATCTAATAGTAAAACTTACGAGTCCCATAGACAAAGAGAAAATCCTGAAAGCAGCTCGGGAGAAGAGCTCTATAACCTACAATGGTAGAAACTAATTAGATTGGCAACAGACCTATCCACAGAGACCTGGCAGGCCAGAAAGGATTGGCAGGATACATTCAGAGCACTAAATGAGAAAAATATGCAGCCAAGAATACTATATCCAGCTAGGCTGTCACTGAAAATAGAAGGAGCAAAAAAAAAGCTTCCAGGACAAACAAAAACTAAAGGAATTTGCAAACACGAAACCACCCTACAAGAAATATTGAAAGGGGTCTCTAAGCAAAGAGAGGGCCTAAAAGTAACATAGACCAGAAAGGAACACAGACAATATACAGTAACAGTTACCTTACAGGCAATACAGTGGCACTAAATTCATATCTTTCAATAGTTACCCTGAATGTAAATGGTTTAAATGCCCCATTAAAAAGACACAGGGTATCAGATTGGATAAAAGAACAAGACCCATCGATATGCTGTCTGCAAGAGACTCATTTTAGACCCAAAGACACCTCCAGATTTAAAGTGAGGGGGGTGGAAAACCATTTACTATGCTAATGGACATCAAAAGAAAGCTGGGAAATCCTTATATCAGACAAATTAGATTTTAAACCAAAGACTATAATAAGAGATGAGGAAGGACACTATATCATACTTTAAGGGTCTATCCAACAAGAAGATCTAACAATTGCAAATATCTATGCCCCTAACATGGGAGCAGCCAATTATATAAGCCAACTAATAACAAAATCAAAGAAACACGTTGACAATAATACAATAATAGTAGGGGACTTTAACACTCCCCTCACTAAAATGGACAGATCATCTAAGCAAAAGATCAACAAGGAAAAAGAGGCTTTAAATGACTCACTGGACCAGATGGACTTCAAAGGTATATTCAGAACATTCCATCCCAAAGCAATAGAATACATAGTCTTTTCTAGTGCCCATGGAACATTTTCCAGAATAGGTCACATCCTGGGTCACAAATCAGGTCTCAACTGGTACCAGAAGATTGGGATCCTTCCCTGCCTATTTTCAGACCACAATGCTTTGAAACTAGAACTCAATCATAACAGTAAAGTCAAAAAGAACTCAAATACATGGAGACTAAAGAATATCCTACTAAAGAACGAATGGGTCACCTGGGAAATTAAAAAAGAATTTAAAAAATTCATGGGAGCTAATGAAAATGAAAACACAACTGTTCAAAATCTTTGGGATGCAGCAAAGGCACTCCTAAGAGGAAAGTATATAGCAATACAAGCCTTCCTCAAGAAACAAGAAAGCTCTCAACTACACAACCTAACCCTACACCTAAAGGAGCTGGAGAAAGAACAGCAAATAAAGCCTAAACCCAGCAGGAGAAGAGAAATCATAAAGATCAGAGCAGAAATCAATGAAATAGAAACCAAAAGAACAGTAGAACAGATCAACAAAACTAGGAGCTGGTTCTTTGAAAGAATTAATAAGATTGATAAACCCCTGGCCAGACTTATCAAAAAAAAAGAGAAAGGACCCAAATCAATAAAATTATAAATGAAAGAGGAGAGATCACAACCAACACCAAAGAAATACAAACAATTATAAGAACATATTATGAGCAACTCTATGCCAGCAAATTAGATAACCTGGAAGCAATGGAGGCATTCCTAGAGATGTATCAACTACCAAAACTGAACCAGGAAGAAACAGAAAACCTGAACAGACCCATAACCAGTAAGGAAATTGAAGCAGTAATCAAAAATCTCTCAACAAACAAGAGCCCAGGGCCAGATGGCTTGCAAGGGAATTCTACCAAACATTTAAAGAAGAATTAATACCTATTCGTCTGTAACTGTCCCAAAAAATAGAAATGGAAGGAAAACTTCCAAACTCATTTTACCCAGCATTACCTTGATCCCAAAACCAGACAAAGACCCCAGCAAGAAGGGAAATTACAGACCAATATCCCTGATGAACACGGATGCCAAAATTCTCACCAAAATACTAGCCATTAAGATCCAGTAGTACATTAAAAGGATTATTCACCATGACTAAGTGGGATTTATTCCTGGGCTGCAAGGTTGGTTCAATATTCTCAAATCAATCAATGTGATACAATACATTAATAAAAGAAAGAACAAGAACCATATGACTCTCAATAGATGCAGAAAAAGCATTTGACAAAATACAGCATCCTTTCTTGATTAAAGCTCTTCACAGTGTAGGGATAGAGGGTACATACCTTAATATCATAAAAGCCATCTATGAAAAACCCACAGTGAATATCATTCTCAATGGGGAAAAACTGAGAGCTTTCCCTTTAAGGTCATGAACACAGCAGGGATGTCCACTATCACCACTGCTATTCAACATAGTATTAGAAGTCCTAGCCTCAGCAATCAGACAACAAAGAGAAATAAAAGGCATCCGAATCAGCAAAGAAGAAGTCAAACTCTCCCTCTTCACAGATGATATGAGACTTTATGTGCAAAACCCAAAAGACTCCACCCCAAAGCTGCTAGAACTCATACAGGAATTCAGTAAAGTGGAAGGATATAAAATCAATGTACAGAAATCAGTTGCATTTCTATACACCAACAACAAGACAGAAGAAAGAGAAATTAAGGAGTCAATCCCATTTACAGTTGCACCCAAAACCATAACGAAAACCTAGGAATAAATCTAACCAATGAGGCAAAGAATCTGTACTCAGAAAACGCATAGAATACTCATGAAAGAAATTGAGGAAGACACAAATGGAAAAATGTTCCATGCTCATGGATTGGAAGAACAAATATTGTGAAAATGTCTATGCTACCTAGAGCAATCTACAGATTTAATGCAATCCTTATCAAAATACCATCCACTTTTTCAAAGAAATGGAACAAATAATTCTAAAATTTGTATGGAACCAGAAAAGACCCCGAATAGCCAGAGGAATGTTGAAAAAGAAAAGCAAAGTTGGTGGCATCACAATTCCAGACTTGAAGCTCTATTACAAAGCTGTCATCATCCAGACAAAAACCGGCACAAAAGCAGACACATAGATCAATGGAACAGAACAGAGAGCCCAGAAATGGACCCTCAACTCTATGGTCAAGTAATTTTCGACAAAGAAGGAAAGAATGTCCAGTGGAAAAAAGACAGTCTCTTCAATAAATGGTGTTGGTAAAATTGGACAGCCACATGCAGAAGAATGAAACTGGACCTTTTCCTTACACCACACACAAAAATAGACTCAAAATGGATGAACAACCTATATGTGAGACAGTAACCCAACAAAATCCTTGAGGAGAACATGGGCAACAACCTCTTTGACCTCAGCCGAAGCAACTTCTTCCTAGAAACATCGCCAAAGGCAAGGGAAGCAAGGGCAAAAATGAACTATTGGGACTTCATCAAGATAAAAAGCTTTTGCACAGCAAAGGAAACAGTCAACAAAACCAAAAGACAACAGACAGAATGGGAGAAGATATTTGCAAATGATGTATCAGATAAAGAACTAGTATCAAAATCTATAAAGAACTTAACAAACTCAACACCCAAAGAACAAAGAATCCAATCAAGAAATGGGCAGAAGACATGAACACACATTTTTCCAAAAAAGACATCCAAATGGCCAAAAGACACATGATAAAGTGCTCAACATCACTCGGCATCAGGGAAATCCAAATCAAAACCTCAATGAGATACCACCTCACACCAGTCAGAATGGCTAAAATTAACAAGTCAGGAAACAACAGATGTTGGCGGGGATGCGGAGAAAGGGGAACCCTCCTACACTGTTGGTGGGAATGCAAGCTGGTGAAGCCACTCTGGAAGGCAGTATGGAGGTTCCTCAAAAAGTTGAAAATAGAGCTACTCTAAGACCCAGCAATTGCACTACTGGGTATTTACCCCAAAGATATCAATGTAGTGATCTAAAGGGGCACGTGCACCCCAATGTTTATAGCAGCAATGTCCACAATAGCCAAACTTATTGACAGAGCCTAGATGTCCATCAACAGATGAATGGATAAAGAAGAGGTGGTATATATATACAATGGAATATTATGCAGCCATCAAAAAAACGAAATCTTGCCATTTGCAACGACATAGATGGAACTAGAAGGTATTATACTAAGTGAAATAAGCCAATCAGAGAAAGACGCGTATCATATGATCTCACTGATATGAACAATTTGATAAACAAGACAGATGATCATAGGGGAAGAGAGGAAAAAATGAAACAATATGAAACCAGAGAAGGATACAAAGCATAAGGGACTCTTAATATCAGGAAACAAACTGAGGGTTGCTGGAGTAGTGGGGGGTTGGGAGGGATGGGGTGGCTAGGTGATGGCCACTGGGGAGGGTAGTTACTATGGTGAGTGCTGTGATTTGTGTAAGACTGATGAATCACAGACCTGTACCCCTGAAACAAATAATACATTATATGTTAATAAAAAAATAAAAAATAAAGAGAAAATATTTGAAGAAAAAAAAGAATTAGATAAGCTCATATTTCTGATGTCTCTACCTTCATAAGGTAGATACTTTTTCATAAGAGGCAAAAATAAAATGAATTTATCACCAAAATTACATGTGTATCACATTTAATTTTTGAACTTAAAAGGATTATCTACATTGACATTAAAATCATGAAGAGATTTGACTGCAGTTGTGCTGGAGAGAGACAGTGAGAGTGGGTCTTTAAGCAATTAAAGGGAATGACAGGGAAGCTGAAGATGACTACCAAGAAAGGATTAGAGTATAGCATGGCATGATGCAATGCTGTTTAAGTCAGGGGGATCTGAGGGAGGAGGTGGGATAATTGTTAAGAAGCAGCTTCATACAGACACTAAGAAGACCCACTCTCTCTCCCTGTCAGTGAAGTAGGATAATAGGCAAGATACTAAAAGGCACAGGGAATGTTTAAAGGAGAGGTGGGAGATAGGATACTGCTGAAGAAATGCTGTCAGTTTCTGAGGGCAGAAAGATAACGTTTCAGGAAAAAAATAGGGAAGGAAGGAAGGAAGGAAGGAAGGAAGGAAGGAAGGAAGGAAGGAAGGAAGGAAGGAAAAAAGAAAAGAAAGGAAGGAAGGAAGGAAAAAAACAAAAATGAATTGCAAGACAGATTTAATCTGTTTCTAATAGAGCTATGAGTAAAATAAATTATTTGCTCAAAATCATAAACTTTGTACACTTTGAGATAGAATTTGAATACCAGTACCACAGCAAAGCTCAAGAACTTCTAAAACTTTTTGCTACTATGATTCAGAAACTATCTAATGCAGTTAGAGAGTCATTTTGGTGTGGGAATCACCTCTGACCGCATAATACTCTCTTATTTTCCACATCTATACTGTATAACATGCTAGAAACTAGGACATGTCTTTACCAATTCTGAGATAATTCTGAAAATTATTTTTTCCTTCATAGCTCATATTGAATATTTGATTATCTTTATATATCTGCAACATGTATATAATGAAAATGGACAGAGGAGCACCTGGGTGGCTCAGTCGGTTATACATCTGTGTTTGGCTCAGGTCATGATCTCAGGATCCTGGGATGGAGCCCCACATCACACTCCCTGCTCATCGGGGAGTCTGCTTCTCCTGCTTCCTCTGCCCTCACCCCACTCATGCTTTCTCTCTCTCTTTCAAATAAATAAAATCTTTAAAAAAAAAAAGAGAATGAGTGGAAATTGGCTGGGTTCAAATTCCAACTCCAGCACTTTATTAGATATGAGGTTAAGATTAATCAGTTAAATCAGTTATATTAAATCAATTAAACTCTCTGAGTCTGTTTGCATGGTTGTGGTATTGGGGTAATAATACCTACCTTGTAGTTACATTAAAATAGCATTAGGTGGGTTGGCAATTGAACTTCAATTCAAATTTTTAAAAATTTCAACATTATGAAGAAAAGATAATTCATTACTAATGAGAGGAAAATTTTCCTTATTCTCACAGAAGCCAGTAGAGAAGAGAAGAAGAAGAGGAATGACACTGTGAAACTGTTTCTTAGACCTTCTGTACCTAGATTTGTGTCCTACTTTGTTGAATATAGAATAGATTTTCTGTTCTTTAACAGCACAGAGTAATAAATGTTCAGATATCCTAAGGTAAGCCTGGGGATGAATAGGGGGTGGAAAGGTAGGTTACGCTGCACAATAAAAGTAGGACATTAGGTGCGGGAGAAAGTTTGAAAGTGAAGAAAAGGAATTATTGAGGGAGGTGGGACTTAAGTAGTATGGTGGAAAAGATAATGGAGTTTTATGAATGGGATTTTAGTTGTCTGAATGTCTCTAATGTAAAATTGCTCAGTTATATAATGTCTTCATTAAAGTCAGCTACAAACTTACATTTATTAGCAGTAGACTGAGCCAAATATTGAAAGTCAGAATCACCCTTCCAAAACCATAAATTATTTAATGAAAGAGCACTTCAACTCCAAATCGGCCCTACCCTACCTTACTTTCTTCTTCTCTTTTCCACCTTACTCTTCTCCTTCCTTTACTTCTGTGGCCTGAGATCTGGGTTCTCTTCATTACATGTATTGTCCCAAGTGAGTTCACAGCTTCTTTGCATTTCAGAAGCCAGCTTAAAGACAGCACCTAAACAGCTTTATGATGCAAGATTAGCCCACAAAATAATTTAATTTGATGTTTCCCTACTGAAAAACAAAACAAAAAACAAAAAAACCCAAATAAACATGGATAAAATTCTGATGTTTTAATTGAAATGGCTCTGTCGACCTGGATAGAGAGGTCATGTTCCAAAGACAAGGAAAGGAAGGGGGTGCGCTTGTGAAATATCCATGAATGACAGAGGTCTCTGAACAAATTATAAACACTGCTAAAGATGGGACTAGTAGATAATTACAACGAAGGCAGTGAGAAGTTAGACATTAAAGATGGTGGCCATGGAAGCGGTGGCTAATATTTTCTGAGGATGAACCTGTTAGCAGAGGACTCCTGGGAGGTATATATACACAACCCACCTGTAGAAGGAGTGGTGGGCATATAGTAATGCAAAAACCAGGACTCGACAGATACATTTTATACAAAAGGATGAAAGGTAGTCATTGAGCTGCCAGGACTGAATGCCAGAATCATCTCTATTTACCCAGGGCCAGGTGAGCCTTAGTAACACTACAAAACAAAGCCAAAGTATTAGGGAGCCCTGATAGTGGGTAACATTAGAATCAGGAAAATACTGACAAGTTAGGTCTAATCCAGTTTAACTTGATGTTGAAAAGTAAACATATCCGATATTTCTGGAACCCAAGTGTCGAAAACACAGAAATTAGATCACACAATTTGTAATACAGAGAGTTAAGTATCTATCTTGGTATAAGATGGGGATATAATTAATAAAAGCAGGCATACCTTTATAGCTTTATGGTGAAGATCACAGGCACCAGTGTGAGAACTGTCTGAATTAGAATTCTGATTTAGAGTTAATACCTACCTCACAGGGATATTGCAAGCACTGAACGAGATCATTCATGTAAAATAACTCATCATAGTTCTAGGCACATCAGAGGTATTCAGTAAGTATCACCTTTATCAATAGCATTACTCTAAGTGATTCTGCAAATTTTGCCAATCACATACAAGTTCTCACTATATAACACAGAATTATAACTACCCAAAGTTAGGAAAGGTATGTTATTATATATATGGGTCTATTAGTTGGAGAAGTGCAAGAATGCCAGTCTGAATATCTCTGGGAGATAAACCAATCCCTCAGCTAGACCTCTTCCCTCCAACAGGGGGGGTTGCTTGGAAACAGCTGGTAATGTTGAGCTCGGCCACTGAATTGACATCACTGAACCATTTTGTTGCTCTGATTTATAAATACATTATCTGTTTGAGCAAAAAAAGAAAAGCCTCAACCTTTTGCATGAACAAAATTTAGAGCCCATAGCATTTAAACTAATTAGATTCTAACAGGAGGTCTTAGTTTTGTAATATTTCACACGATAGACAGATGCTTCCCTACCGGCGACAGTTGTCTTCCGGGGCAATTAGTCAGCCACCAATTGAAGACTTTTAACACTTCCATTTCTTTTTCAGCTTTCAGTATCAGGCATTTAAACATGTTATGACTGTTAATTAATTTACACTTTCAGAAAAAATGTCAAGGGCTTCTGAGAAGTAGTAGTAAATGTGCATAATCAGTTGCTATATGGCATTAGGAGTTTGCATCCCCTCTCATTCTTAGAAATATGAACCCACACTGTGAATTGGAATCATAGGGTTGAAATGAAGATTAAGAACAGTTAGTGCCCTAATATTATAAAGTTGGTTAAGTCGAGGGTGTATGCTATGTAAAGACTATTAATATAACTACTAATATTACCATTACTGGGGATACTGTTTTTCATGTCCCATGCACACTGTGTTTTACAAATAACTTGACTTATATTTTCATTCTGCAGTTGAAGGATTATTATCCACATTTGGTGCATGAAACTCATTAAACTCATAGAGCCCAAGTAACTTGCCTCAGGCACACATATACTAAAAGTGTAGCCATGATTTGAATCCCAAACTTCTAATTCTGATATGCTTTCTACTACCCCCACTCTGACTCACTTAATGGGTTTGAATGGATGTTTTTACTGGTGATGGTTGGAACAGTTAAAGACTCAACAGGAAACAGATGGTATACTCAAATTAGGATAATTTGAAGAAAGTTTATTTAAAAAAGGACTATATATCGAAGTGTGGGTGGTAGGGTAGCCACAATGAATGATGCACACAACCCTGGGCTGGTAATAGAAGAGCTATTACTATCCCAGGACCTAAAGAAAGAAGGGTGATAAGCACTTACTGAAATACAGACCATCCTGAGAAAAGCAAAGGCCTTTCATGAAGGACACAGCAGGCCCAAGATGACCTTGCAAAAAGGAAGGTGGGGACCTAAATATACTCACCTCAGTTTCATTTTTGATTCTGATCCCCTGCCAGGGCTCCCTAATGTCCTAATCTAGTCCCAACACCAGAGGCTAGGGGCTCATTGATGTCCTTCGTAAAGATTGTTTGCAACAGTGAACAGAGTAGAGAATGAAAAAATTAAACGCGAAGGGCAAACAGTAGAGAACACACACGAAATCCCTGTTTACATTGAGCTGTTTCAAAAGTAGTTTGTTATAACTTCTCTCATCTTCAGTCTCAAAATTTATTTTTATGATAATTTTTGATTAAATAATATGGTAGTTTTTAAATAATGGACAATATAACTGTGAATATGTGCATTCACTATATACACATATATAATATATATGCATTTATTTTATATGTATGTGTATATATATAACAAGACACAACAAATACATATATCATTTGTTGTGTCTTGTTTTTTCAGTCCTTTGGAACATCAGAGCAACTATCTGTTGTAACAAGAATACTGTTCTCTCTATATTTATGATTCAGTGTGGTGCCTCCTCTCTGGCAACAGCTATTCCCAGGAGTGAAACGGTGGTCTGTTGCCTACCAATGGCCAAGGAGAGGCCTTGAAGGTATGGGATATCCACACCAGAGTCAAAGTCAGAGAACTTTGTCTGTGAAGGAATCACACACGAATGGGAGGGTCAAAAGCATGCAGCTACAACTGTAGCTTTGCTTCAATACAACCCTCTTCTAAAATTAAAAAAAAAAAAAAAATTAGAAACCAGCCTATCAACAGGTAACAATAATGGATTGCTGTGACATCTTACTTATGTGTATCATTTGTTGTCTCTCTCAAACACTGAAGTATAAGTTTCAAGAAAGTAAGGACTTTGTGTGTCTCTTTAAAAGTGAATACTCAGTACCTGGATATAGCAAAGTCTTCCCTGGTGAGATTGCTTGGGATCAAGGAGTACACTTGTCATGATGATTAGCACTGTGTATTGTATGGAAGTGCTGAATCACTAAATTGTACACCTGAAACTAGTATTACGCTGTAGGCTAACGAACCCAGAATTTAAATAAAAAACTAAAAAAAAAAAAAAAGAGTATTTTGATTCCACCCCCCCAAGAACTAAAGAGTATTTAGTTCTCCCCCAAAAAATGAAAATAAAGAGTATCTAGGTTTGGGTTTGAGGACTAAAGGGTACACTACACTGGCAATTAATAGCACATTCAAAGGCGAGAGAAGCATGTCAAGAGAAAGAGGTAGGTGGCTGGCATTTAATGATTGGAAGCTTGGTCAGTTTTACTGAATGTGAATTGACTTTTACCAACTTAATAACAATGTTCATCATTTTCCTATTATTATCCCCAAATACTGTGTCTGTACTCATATCAGAGTGTCTATAATGTTCGTTCATACTCTTTTCTGTTGATTTGGAAAGAATAATACTGCAGAGTATTAACAATTCCATGAAGCTCCTGATGGCAGAGTGGTAGCCTGACACAAGACTCAGGCCTTTTTTGTCAATATTTGACTGCACACGCTAGGTCCTCTTGTCATTGTTCATGCATTCTGAGTGTGAAGCAAGAATCAACTTCTTGAAGGTGTAATCAATTTTTCATGCTGCCAGAGTCATGTTAACATAAATGATTCTTTTTTTTTTTTTTTAATTTCCTTGTTTTGGGGGGAAAGAGCCCTTTAAAATTTCATCATCTGATCATAGGTCATACTTTTTTAGCCTTAAGTTTAAAATAGTTTCAAGCAAAGAAGAAAACACAGTGTAGTTCTATTCAGATACCACCCCCACCATCACTGTCATACCACATGCTGCCCCTATTCATAGTCATTAGGTTCTAAATATGCGGCCCAGGGTCCAAAGGGCTTATTCCAGTGATTGACTAAGACTTAATGTTAAAATAATAAAGAGAATATCAAGGATGTTGTTTCTTAAAAGTGGGCCAAAAGCTTATCTCTATCAGAAATATCTGAGAGCTCTATCAGATATAAGTATTTCTGGAAATCACCCAGATTCACTAAATCTTTAGGACTGGATATTGAAATCTGAATTTTTAACAAGGGCCCCAGATGAGTCTTACATACACTAAACTTTGAAATTTAATTGCTCTTTGTATCTCCTCTGTATATTCCAAGGAAGTCCTGTACTCATTACCTCTAGAACCACCAACCTCCATTATTGTACAACAGTTCTGTTAGAACATCTTTTTGTACTAGCTGATGATGTGTTTTTCTGAAGCTGCCCACACATTAGGTGAAAACAAGATCACTTTTGACAGCTCTATAATGAGTGTAGAACTCAGTGTTCAGGAATATTTTTCTAAACCTAAAAAACTGGGAAAATCTAAAAGAAATGGTATAACTGGGAGATCTTAAAAGCAATAAAGATTTTTAAAAAAGCAATATAGATTCCCAATGACCCAAAACAAAGCTATGTTATTAAACAAGGGAGCCGCGTCAAAGTAGAAATCATCAGCTGGTTTCCCATGCCAAAAGAATCTTCTTCCCTGAGTATGACCTTTAACATTATGAAAAGCACCTAATTCTAAAGAAGTCATAAGTGGGCCCCATCATCTCCTTACTTTTCTTGTCCCACTTGCTACTTAAAAAGTTGGTTGGCCATTGAATTATAAGATGATTAAGCTGCAGTGGTTCTGATTATTATACTTCATCGTCTGGTGTCAAATACTTATACAGCTTCTTCTTCTGCAGACCCCAATATGATACTCTAGAATCTGTCAGAGTTTCTCAACCTTCTAGACCTATCAGTCTTTCCTGACTCTGTAACTTGCTGTCAATTGTTCCCTATAATTGAAAACCCCCTTTCTATATCCCTTCTTCCTCCAACATCCATACTTGCCTGTTATGTACTGAATGTCTGTGTCCCTCCAAAATTAATATGTTGAAATTCTAACCCCCAGTGCGATGCAATTAGGAGGTGGTATATTTGAGAGATGATTAGGTCAGGAGGGGGAAGTCTTCAGGATGGGATTAGTGTCCTTTAAAAGAGTCACCAGAGGGACGCCTGGGTGGCTCAGTCGTTAAGCGTCTGCCTTCGGCTCAGGTCATGATCCCGGGGTCCTGGGATCGAGTCCCGCATCAGGCTCCCTGCTCCGCGGGAAGCCTGTTTCTCCCTCTCCCCCTGCTTGTGATCCTGCTCTCACTGTGTCTCTGTCAAATAAATAAATAAAATCTTTTAAAAAATAAATAAATAAATAAAAGAGTCACCAGAGAGCTCTCTCACCCCTTCCATCATGTGAAGGCACAGTGAGAGGCCATCCATGAACCAGGAAGTAGGCTCTCACCAGACAATGAATCTGCTGGCTCCTTGATCTTAAACTACTCAGCCTCCAGAATTTTAAGAAATAAATTTATCATATTTATAAGCCACCCAGTCAGTGCTTCTGTTATGGCAGTCCAAATGAACTAAGACACTGTCCTCTTCATCTGCAAAAATTGCACATTTTTCAGGGGACAGCTAAAAATTCTCTTCTTAGTGATATCTTTCCTAGTCATGTAATGGTTTTACATTTTAGCAAAATTTGTATTTGTGTGATGGACTGGGCTCTCACCAACTTCAGTGTTCTAGATAATGTTCTCCTAGATAATAAACTGTATAAACAATAAATTGCTAGTCCCTTTTCTGAATATATTCATTGTAGAAGAGGTCGTATGATATAATGGTTAAGACAGAAGGATTTGGTGTCTGACATCCAGACTTCATCACTGATGGTACATGGGATTGAACAAATTCCCTAATCTCTTTGTGCTTTGATGTCCTCTTCTAAAGAGCAAGATAATAAGAGAATCCACCTTAAATACAGGGTGACATATATAATAGGTTCATGCATGATAACTATATAAATATAGTACTACTTAAGTGTACTTACATTTAAACATAAGTAAAAAATACTGTGAGGTTTAATCTCTTTGCCATCTGAGAAGTTCTTAGAACATTATAAGCACTTAATTCTAATCATTTGAAATATAAATAATGTTAATTTCATTTCAACGTTTTTGTATTACTCCTTTTTCCAGATAAGAAACTGAGATTCGGGGCACCTGGGTGGCTCAGTCGTTGAGCATCTGCCTTTGGCTCAGGTCATGATCCCAGGGTCCTGGGATCGAGCCCCACATCAGGCTCCCTGCTCAGCAGGAAGCCTGCTTCTCCTTTTCCCACTCCCCCTGCTTGTGTTCCCTCTCTTGCTGTGTCTCTCTCTGTCAAATAAATAAAATCTTAAAAAAAAAGGAAGAAGAAACTGAGATTCAAGGATAAAAGCCATCTTGACCACCACCTTATAAATAACAAAAGGTGAGTGCTATAATATATACTTTAACACATGTGTAAAGTTCTTTTCCTGCCCACATTCCCCATCATGGATCCAGCAGTGAGTTTTTTTTCCGTCTGAGGATGTTAGATATACTTCTATATACTTACCATCTCTGCCCAACCCTACAGAATGTCTCTGGCAACCTGCTCAAATTTCATCATGTACATTGTAAAATAGGTTAGGAAGAAGTAGAACATTCTGTCATCTGGTACCTAATTTAGGATATTAGTACATTAACAACACTAAATATTGTCTTTTCCCTTGTTACTCTTTTAAATTTTATTGCACTGAATCATCAGAAGTATTACACTGTTAAAAAATATCCTATAAATTGAATATGCTTTTCTTAAACTTATGACAGACTATGTTTTGATTAAATCATAATTTGCCAAAAATATAAGTAAGAAATGTATATATTTTTAGGTAATTAACAGTTGGAATTAGAGATGAATAGCACTTCCTCCCCCTTACCAGTTGGTTGGTGATTATAACTGGTATTTTTGTCCAGACCAATTTTTATCATCAGTCTTTCTTACAGAAACTAACAGCCACTTCATCTTTTCAGCTGCTGTAATTCATCCAATTTCATATAAGGACTATAAGAGATGGAGTTGAAATGAGAGAAGAAAAACACCACTTCCCAGAGTTTGGGGCCCCACTGGTATCAATCAACTGGGTTATTTTCAGATATTTTCACAATAATTGCTGTAGAGGGTTAAATAAAATACTTCGCATTCTCTTGCTATAGAAATTCTCTAAGATGTGTTGTTTTTGGTTGTACTCACATTTCTAGCATACCCATTGTTTTTTCTCTTCAATTGTGATGCTGACAAGATTACTCCCTAATTCTGTATCCTCCAAAGCAAGGATCCTATGATTGGTCTGGGGAGTTGCAATACAGCCTCCGATTCTCTTTTCCCCAAAGCAGAGAAGTCAGACAGACCTTTCAATTAGTATTGGAATTATTATGATAAACATATTGACCTTCATTCAAGTGAATATGAATGGTTAAACTCACATTTCTCAATTGCATACATATCAGACAAACCAGAGCTAGGAATCAACCCTAGGTGGGCTTACTTGACTCAAAAACATATGTTCTTTTTATACTTTCTATCTATGTTGAGTTAAATGCTGAGGATGAAAAACAGAAAACCGAAGAACTTAGAGTGAAATTAGAAGGAACACTGTGAGGATCTGAGCTCAGGGAACAGCAACAGGAACAGGAAACCCGACATAAGTGGGACCAGAACCTACAAATTGTTCACATTTATTCAACACCTATTGTGGACTACAGACTGTTTTAGACACTATCTGCTGTGAACCCATAAAATATGAATTGACCTCACATTCGGGTCTTAAGTTATCAGAAGCACGATGATTTGCAGTTGGGAAAGAGCAAGTAGAAACAGAAAGAAAAGAATAACTTTTGTTTAGACTTTCCTCAGTTAACTAAGACAGGTGTCCAATTATAACAGCTGAGGTCAAGGTAAAATTCTCAGGGTCTTCAAATAAGTTATATCACAACAATGAAAAACACATAAAATTAATGTTAACTAAAAAATCAAAGGATTAAAAAAACACACATATAATAAAATATAAGATGTTTAGTATAAATTTTAAATTGACCCACAAATCAACCTAATTGATGCTAGTATCTTATTTTACTTTAAAATAATAAGTAAATAAAATGTATTTTATTTTATGTTAAATGAAGGAGTAATGGGATCATGTGTTATACTTTTTCTATTCTTCTAAAGTTTTTCAGCATAATTATATTATTACTTTTAACATGGAAGAGTAACTAGTTTAAAAAAAAAAACAAAACCTTAAAATCCCTACACAGTTAAGTGATTCCTCCGGTTTAGGAATATATTTCTTTCTTTTTTTTTTTTTTAAGATTTAGTTATTTATTGGGGAGAGAGAGAGAGCATGCACAAGTGGAGGGAGGGGCACAGGGAAGATATCTTCAAGCAGGCTCCCCACTGAGCATGGAGCCCGAAAAGGGGTTCCATCTCAGGACCCATGAGATCATGATCTGAGCCAAAACCAAGAGCTGGACACTCAACCAACTGAGCCACCCAGGCACCCCTAGGAAAATATTTCTATTTATTAGTATGGCTTGTGATTATTGTAACTAAATTTATCCCTTAAATATTAGGTCTACAGGTGCTCTTGGTTCAAAAAAAACTCTTCCTGAAGAATGGCCCCAGCTTAGTTCAAATCAAACTCCCTGACGAAAGGGTCCACCATGCATTATAGCTGGCCAATTACAAACTCCCTGGGTTTTCTGCCGTAAGGTGCCCCACAAGGTGACTCAGTCTCTCCACAAGGCCCCACTCATGGAGAAGACCTGCCCAAACCAGCACTGAAGAAGGCAATCAGGTCTGTAGTGTGATTATGCCCACAATATTCCAGATAGTCACAGAGACCTTCTCCTTCTCTTACTGCAAGAGGTAGCAATGCAGAATGCTGTCACATTCAATTGTTTTTAATAAGCTCTGTGTGTTTTCATCTTAACACTTTGGAAAAGTGTGTGAATGTGTGAAAACAAATTAAAAATTAAAGCCAGAATTTTGGGAAAATCCGACCTGCCTAAATATATGTAAACACTAAAAAAGACTACCTATGTTCTTCATATTCAGACAACAGCATTGTATAGTTGACAAATCATGGGCTTTAGAGTTAGAGGAAGCTAGATTTGAAAGCCAACTACATCAGTGAGCAACTGGATATTGTAAATTTAGAGTGCTTCAGAAACAAGGCTCTGGGATAAGTATTAAAGTACAAGTAGTTAATGTGGGAAGAGATCACAGGAGGGCGCCTGGGTGGCTCAGTTGGTTAAGCGACTGCCTTCGGCTCAGGTCATGATCCTGGAGTCCCGGGATCGAGTCCCGCATCGGGCTCCCTGCTCGGCGGGGAGTCTGCTTCTCCCTCTGACCCTCCTCCCTCTCATGTGCTCTCTCTCTCTCTCTCATTCTCTCTGGCTCAAATAAATAAATAAAATCTTAAAAAAAAAAGAGAGATCACAGGAAACATCAGTAGGGAAGGGGGAAATAACAAAGAGGAAAGGTAATTGATTAAAGGTGCATATAGGTACAGGTTACTGTTACAGGCAACTGGGGCTTAATCCCATTGGAAAACCTTGGGAAATAGTAATGTGCCTCAAAAGAGCAAGAAAGCCGAGGGGGGGGGGGCGCTGTATATCTACTCCCATCAGTCATTGATGAAGAATTGTTGAGAGGCTGTGGTAAGCAGTGCCTATGAATGCTACCTGCATAAATTTTATGCTTTGCAGATGTTTTCTCTCATTATTTAGAGTACAAGGTATTGACTCTATACATTGTTCAAATGATGGAATTAGGGTTGGAATCCTTTTTTAATGTCTTTTTAAAAATTGTGCATCTTGGCCTGTTAACTTCCTGAAAAGTCCTGAATAATTAACATAAAAGAAGGTGTTTTGAGATTTTCCTAAGTAGTACATAAATAACAAGTCTGTGTTTGTGTTAATATCAATAGGATTGCTTGTTTAAAATTATCTAGGGAAGTAAAACTATTATACAATCACAATTCTCTGAATCATTCCTAATATTATCTAGTCATTATAAGATACTGGAGAAAATGATTCCTTGCTTGGATTTACATTTCTCATCCAAAACAAATAAAAAATAAAAATGAAACTGCTGATCTATTATTAGTGTCAACAAATATAAAGCTCCCTTCCTCTGGATTCACTGGCTGACCTCTCACATAAAAAACTCAGCATCTTTAACACAGTACTCCCAAAAGTCAGGAGTAAGATGAAAGCTTTGAATTTAAAGATAATAATTTACATTCAATATTTAAGTTATACCCAAGATCACTGTGTGATCTAACAGTCTAGAAACCTGGAATTTTCAGTCCCATTTTAAGCCACAGAATATCAAAATTGACCAATTCTTTATTCAAATTTAATTATTTGTGGATTTCAAATGTATAAGGTCACAAAAGTTAGACTGATCTAGTTCAAGTAAGAATGTGATTCCATAAACATCCATAAGTCTGTGTTTAAGTATCTCAGGCATCCTATTGACCTATTGATCCCTGAGGAACATTTGAGGAACTTTGGAGCTATAGAAATTTGCTAAACTAGCTCTGAGTGCAGGTGGCTGGACCGGCCCACAGCTATGTGAAGGTGAGGCCAGGAGTAGAAATGGACATTGTGACTACTGAATGGCATTCTTCTTAGTACTTGGGGTCTAAGTGCACATAATTGGCCCACACATACCTCTTTGGTGAAGGAGGTCTTATAAATCTCAGTTGGTTTTCACAATTCAAATCACTTTTGGTTCGAATTGCTCCAGCAGGATTTAGAGGCAGGAAATAGCACATTCCCTGAAATTACTGTGAAAATGGATTATTCCAAAAGGACATGTGCTTTCTTAGATATGTAATATCATAGTATACAACTTCCAAATGAAGTATACTGCACAGACAGCAAAGAACAATCAAAAAGGGGGATGACATTTTATATGGGAAACAGAGAAACTGAGGCCAAATAAATAAATCAATAATGTGACCTATGGTGAAAGGAGAAGAGGTAATTATTGTATTATGGTAGCTATTATCAAAGTCAAAGTTGTAATGAGGAAAAATCCCAGTATTTTGGATAACTATGCCATTAATTCTGATTTCAACAACTTTTATGGAGTTTGGTAATTATACTCCTTGATCCTAAAAAAAGTAGTATACGATTTTCTTGTGTATCATAAAATTATTGGAAAGGGACTGATTTATACAGAAGAAATGACATCATATAGACAGTATAAAACTGTTGACATTATTTTTCCTTCTCCTGAATGGCAGCTTTGTCTATATTTCAGTAAAAGCATTGTTAAATTACAGTGTTTTGGTAAGAAGAGGCCAAACACTTATGTATTAGCTAAAGGTCATCAAGATTCAACACTCTTTTTTGTTGTTGTTGTTGTTGGTAGCCTGATCCTTTTTGCTTCCCCATGAGTTTTATCAATTTAGTTTTCTGCAATTATATTGAAAACATAAAACTTTGATTTTCTGTATTTTAAAATCTAAACATCTCCATCTATTACTAATATTCAATATACTTTAGAACTACCAAGTGTTTTGAAATCTGCTTAGTTTTAATTTAACTCATTTGACATGGTTTGAAATCATTTTTTATAGTCTTGCCTGCAGTAGAGAAATGTTGATATTCTGATTATTATGTATCTTTCAATTTCCTCATTAAGTCAGTTATCCAAATCTTATTCATTTAATCAATTATTTAAATATTTGTTTTCCTAATAAATATTTATTGATCCTTGATTATGTCAGGTGCTAAAATATAGTAATGACTAAGATGAACCAAGTAGCTGCATTTATGGGCCTTATGGTTAATCGAATCAATTTTTTTCTTTTTGGTTTGTTTTACTAGAAATGCTATTCTTTTCATTTTACAGGGAAACTATTTTGTGTCAACTGCCTTGCTAAATCTAATTATCCTGGCAGTCTTGCAAAGTTGTATTATTTTACCTATTTTACTGGTATGGAAACTATATCCTAATATAGTTAAATAATGTGTATATAATAAAACTGCCAAATTAATGACTAAGCTATATATGGAATTGAAGTCTTTTGGGCTGGCTGAAAAATACTGTACCTATCATATCACACTAATCTTAGAGGTTTCCAAGGGAGGGAAGTGATGGCTAGATATCTCACAGACTGAGATAGGTAATTGCAGCTTAGCTTGGGAATACCTACAGATCACTATTGCAGTTCAAAGTTATGGCATGGCATTAATGAGAACATTTCTCCACTTTTCATTTCACATATTACAGCTTTAAAAAATAAAACTGACTCTTCTGTGGACAGCTCTGGGATTATATATCCCTCCCCCATCCACATGTGAGGCAGCGTAACTTCACCACCCCAACACCACATTTGATTTAATTCATCTAGAGCTGGGCCCCTGCAAAAAGAACTTTTTAATTAAAAAGAATAAAAATATATATGTAAATATGTATTCTATCATAAGAGCAGAGAAAGTGTTGGGTCAGTTGTTGGGTCAATTGCATTCCCATGCCTGAAACCATATGATATAAAATTAGAATTTGTCAGTGGTCGTATTTCCCAGTATGTGAAAGCATAGAGAAAAACTAAACAAAACAAACAAAATACCCTAACATGTACAGAAAAAATCAGTAGAGACAAAAATCTGTATCACTAGAGAAATGTCAAAGAGAGAAACAAAGACAGAGACATTGATCAAGTGTCATTTGAGACCATTACTCCCGCTGTTCTAGATGTCCAACATTTTGGTTTGACCTTGTCTTGGATTTTATGAACCTCTATTTAATTGAGTTTTTAATACATTTCATCTAGCTTGGTTTTACTTTCACCTGTATCTGGGTAATTAGATAATCCTTGCTCATAACAAAGCTGTGTAATAATGTACCCAAATGTTTTTCTCGATCTGTCACTTCTCTAGATATCTCCTCCCTAATCTGCAACATCCTTAGGTGTGACTACTTCATAGTGATATGAGAATCAAACTGGACATTGCATGTAAAAGCACTTCATTACCATACATCACATGCTTATATACATGAAAAGAATGATAAGAAATTAAGGAGTGTGTGAACACCTTGAATGGCTCTCCATGACATCAGTTTTAAGGCCTTTGAGAGCATGTGTTTGCTTGCCTCTCCAAGTCAATTCCGCACCCAACTTACACTTCAGTCATGCTGAATTACTCACAATTCTCTAAACACATTCTCTTGCCTTTGCATACACTGTCCCCTCTTCTTAGAATATCATTTTCCCTCAATCCTATGCACACTTATTTAACCTTTTCTTATACTTCAAGTTGGTGCTTCCTTTGTAAAGACTTTTTTCTGTGATTTTCTTCTTTATGAGAAGAATGGACATTATCCTGCCCACTCTATTCTTGGGACATGACTCTTATCTGGAACTCATGGACTTTCCAATTAATGCTTTATTTCCATTTTCATCACCATTGTTAGAATCTTCGGAGGCAAAGGGTATGTCTTATTCATCTTTCATAAACCTTCCAACATCCTTAATTCCTCATCTTTAGTTGCCTACAGAAAATAAGCATTAGGGTGCCTGGGTGGCTCAATGGGTTAAGGATCCAAATCTTGATTTTGGCTCAGGTCATGATCTCAAGGTTGTGAGATGGAGCCTCATGTCAGGCAGTGCATTAGGTGCAGAGTCTGCATAAGTTTCTTTCTCTCCCTCTCCCCGTGTCTCCCCATCTCTCTCTCTCTCAAAAAAAAAAAAAAAAAAAGCATTACATACAGATTCTAAAATGATAGATAATTTTTTTCTTGAGTCTCCCTTTCCTTTTGTCCCTCAGAGCACATGATATAAAATGGTGATACCACTGTATTTGAATCAATTTCCTGTAATGCTAGTGCATTAACATCTCTTGAGAATCAACACCTTTGTTTAACTTTGAAAGAACTGTGTCCCTGCTCAGGAATGAACGACAAAGAGTCATCAAGGAACAAACCTCCTATTTATTTTTAAGAGAACATTGTTTTCATTTAACTTGATTATATTTTAGCAATTCCAATTCAGTTTGATTTATAGCTCTGAAAGATCAAGAGAGATTTGATCTACATTTCCCTCAGTAAGTTATTATTACTTATCAGAGAGGTTAAAGAAGTTTGTCATCATCTGAAATAAATGTGACCATGCCCTAGTACTGTTTACTTTTTAATTGAACTTTCATATATCCAAAATCTATGCCAGATAATTTGGGAAACTCTATGCTAGATAATATGAGATACTGGCATAACTACTTATACAAATCATTTCACCTCATCTTCACAATAACACCATAAGAATTTTCATAGCATTCCACCTAACGATCAAGAATCATAGACTTTACATGACAAGCTTGAAATTACATAGCTTTGTTCTTCTGGAAAGGATAGATATGGGGTAGTATTATTGGTACTCATTCCTAATAACCTAAGGGAAGGACAATCCTTTCCCTGTTTATCATTCTTCTAGAGTCTTAAATTCCTTGTTTACCTCTTCCCATTGTTGCTTTCTACCTGTCTCATGGGTGATAGGTCAGGCATCACACCCTTGACAAGGTGTAGCACTCTTCTACTCAGCTCCCTATTGAGAGCATGACCTGAGCCAAACTAAGAGTCGAGAGACAGAGGCTTAACCGACTGAGCCACCAGGTGCCCCTTGACTGTTTTAATCTTTAATGACATATGATGAGAAAATTGTTACTAGCACTCTCACCCTCCTCTCCTCCTGCCTGAAACACATAGTAACACATTTCTTTCTGTTATGGTACTGATATCTACCTTACATTGTCTCTTGGGGCAAGTAATTAATATTTCACTATGTCTGGTATTTTACTCTTCACCTTGAAGAATAAGCCACATCTTTAAGTCAAACCAGGCATATCATTGCAGCTGTAAGTCAGCAAAGAGAAGACAAACCATCACCATGGAAAACTAGAGGGGCGTAGGAAAAAACTACATCATTGCAGCTGTGGGAGGAATCTCTTTTAGCCTCTGATTTTTCATGAAAACAAATGCCATTGGTGACAGATAATGACTGCTATCATAAACCTGTCTCAACAGGAGTAAAAAGAGTATGTGCTTCTCCTTTCATCCTCACATGTCAATAGGACACATATGGAACCCCATGGATTTCATGGTAGCTTGGATCAGAGAGAAGCAGTGTGAAACCTCACAGAATTTCACAGATGTTACCAGGCTGGACATATAAGCCTTGGTAAAGTGAAAAATAGTCCCTTGGCATAGTTCACTCTTAGAAGGTCCAGTGCTATCTTCGGTTTGAAAAACAAACAATAAAAAAAAAAAAAAAAAAAACCCACAAAAACACATGGTAGTCATTTACAGGAAGATGATTAAAGAGGTAAAAAGTTCCAACTGAGACTAAACCACATTTTCACATGTTTCAAGGAAGGGAAGGAGTTAAGCCACTAGTAAAGATCACTTCATAGATGGAGAAATTTACCAGGGATGTATTATTTTTCTTCTACTTAACAAATGAAAAAAAAGATAAAATAGGGCTTTGCAAAATGTGTAACTTCTAAGCTCCTATACAACCATTGATAAGAAACTGTGATTCCTGCCCTGTGCTCTTTTTTTTTTTTTTTAAAGATTTTATTTATTTATTTATTTGAGAGAGAGAGAGAGAAAGAGAGAAACAGCATGAGAGGGGATAGGGTCAGAGGGAGAAGCAGGCTCCCCGCCGAGCTGGAAGCCCGATGCGGGACTCAATCCCAGGACTCCAGGATCATGACCTGAGCCGAAGGCAGTCGCTTAACCAACTGAGCCACCCAGGCGCCCCGTCCCTGTGCTCTTTCTAATATGTTGTGCTAATGGTCAGGTCTGAATGAAATTTAAATGTCACATCTCCTCCATGACTCATAAAATGCCCAGTGCCATGATAGGCTGATTTATTGTGTGTGGCCAGAGAAGAATCTATAGCATAATAGACTATAAAAAAGGAAACAATTAAAAATGAACATATGTTCTCATTTTACAAATGAGGAAATGGAAACAGAGAGGGGAAATGACTGCCAATTGGTCATTAATAGAATTTATTGAACCCAGTTCTGATTATATCACTCTTTTCTTTAATATTATTCAAGGCTTACCACTGAAGTTCAAATAAAATCCAAACTCCTCTGCATGAATTATGAGACCCTCTGAGATTCATTTCTGCCTCTTTTTCTGTGCAACACTATTAAAGTCCTCTTTTAGATAGCCTGCCATATCAAGTACTAATTTCCTGGGACTAAGGTTTTTAAACATCCTGTACATTCTGATTGAAATTATTTTCCTCTGCCTCTCCATACACACACAGACCTTGGCCAACACCTATTTATACTTCAGAGTTCACCTTAAATGCCATTCTTAGGCTGAACAAGATTTCCTGCCTAGGTTATTTTCTAATACCACCTGCACTAATTTTTCGTACTTGTCAAAATCAAAATTAGATCATTACATTAAAATTTCTGTTTAAAGTCTATATTCCTTTCTAGACTATAAACTCCATGAGGAAATGTATTATAACAACATATTTTAATGATTTAATGTTAAATCGAGACTATCAGCGGTGAAAAAGATTTGAAAGGCATTTCGATTTCTCATGGAATGCTTGAATTCTGCCTGCATGTCTGTCCCCACATGGCTACTTTTTTTTAACTCAGTGTCATCTTTTACATCAAAGAATTTTCCACAGGTGCTTACTGCTACTTTTCCACCTATGTTTGATTAATGTTGAAAAGTTTAAGATTTTTTTTTTAAGATTTTATTTATTTATTTGAGAGAGAGAATGAGAGAGAGCACATGAGAGGGGGGAGGGTCAGAGGGAGAAGCAGACTCTCTGCCGAGCAGAGAGCCTGATGCGGGACTCGATCCTGGGACTCCAGGATCATGACCTGAGCCGAAGGCAGTCGCTTAACCAACTGAGCCACCCAGGCGCCCTAATGTTGAAAAGTTTAAACCACTATATAAGATTTGTGAGCCTATATATGCTACAGAGGACATTTCTTTTTAAAATATTAAAATAACTATTGACATAAAAGTATCTAGTAGTAAATAAAATCTACTTATTATGTCATTAAAATAACAAAGAACCTTAAAAATATCACACTAGATTTATAATGATGTATGAAATACAATGAAAATAAGTACAGGCAACTGTGGAAATGGGCAGTGTAAAAGCTAAACTTCATAAATGAGGAAGGCCCATCATCCTAAATAAGTTGTAAATTTAGAACATGATCCCAAGTGAGCCTGGTAGCCAATCAGACTAAACCTTCTTCTATGTCTTTATCTCCCTTCCTCAGGTTTGGTGAGAATGCTAAAAACCTCCAAGTAAAACCTAGCTTTTCCTTTTAATAAGTATATCCATTTTGGGACACCTGGGTGGTGCAATCAGTCAAGTGTCTGCCTTCGGTTCAGGCCACGATCCCGAGTCCTGAGATCGAGTCCCACATTGGGTTCCTTGCTCGGCGGGGACCCTGCTTCTCCCTCTGCCTGTCACTCCCACTTTCACTCACTCTATCTCTCTGAGAAATAAATAAATAAAATCTTTAAAAAAGTAATGCCCATTTTATTCTTATTTTAGGGGATCCCTGTCCTCTGTTGACTACCAAATTGGAGTCTCAATATATTCTCCATCCAACCTTTTATTCACAAGACTTCAGCTTTATGTCTAGCAGATCAGTGTCATGGAATATTATTTTTTGACCTTCACTTTCAGAGAACAATGTCAGTTGCTATTAAACATCTATTTGAAATGATTTTGTCTGCTTAAGAATTTTACTTTGCTTGACTATGGCATCTCAGGATTCAGGCCAGAAGCATTTTTAATGAAAAACATTTGAAAATGAGTATTTTCAAATTCCAACAGTTTTTTTTTTTAATTCAATTATATATGGCTTTGATAATTTTAGTCTCTATTTACAAAGAGTCTTCCCCTAAAGCAAACAATACCTCCTGGACTTTGAAACTTCCACATGAAATTCACAAGTTCTCATCTTTCATTACTCTGCACAAAAACGATGATCTCCATTTAAAGTGGTATTCAGCATCACTTCATAGGTCTCTACCTGCAGTGCATTCACTTAAACATTGTACTCTGGACACCTAACAATTCTATAATGCTGAACACCTCTTCTGGAAAAATAGAAGCACCTGAACCCTGAATGTTACATGATAAGGTAAGGTAATAATGAAAAAGATTAAGATGATAAAAGAATGATCAGTAAAATTAAGTACCAACTGGATGATGTTTAAGATTCTTATTGTTAACCAAATTACATTTGTGTGTATATGTGTGTGTTTGAGTGTGTGTGTATGTGTGTGTGTCCAGTTGTGTTTTTATGTGATTGTGTTTCTTGTAATGATACCCAAACCATCCATATTGTCCTTTATGAAAAGGAGAAACAAATGCTTTTAGCACATATAATGTTTATTTATCCCATTTCATCTTCTTAATAATCCTGTGAAGTATTTTGACCAGTATGTGATGAAGAAACTGTGATTCAGAGAGATTAATAAATAGCTCAAGATTACATGTCAAATGGGTGATTAAATTCAAATTCAAAAGCAAGATTATAGAAATAGAGAATCTGTGTTGTTTCCAACTATCTCTGTGATTTTTAAGCAGCAAAGAGCCATATGCATAGACATTTATATCCTCTTTCCTTGACGCTTAATCCAATCAATTCAACAAAAATCCCAGATCTCTATGTAGAAGTTTCCAAAGGATAATGCATTGATTTTCTAAATTTGGAGACTTGTTCTCAAACCATATGCAGAAAAATCCAAATGAAGAGGTATATCTTACTGTTGTGAGGTGAATGTTTCCAAGAGATATTTCCCAGAAATAAAGTGAGAAAAATACACCTATTGAATCAGCAAGCCGTAATATTATTAAGTAGTTTTATACACTGTGCTCTGCAATGTATCACATTGCAAAGCTCAAAATATCCCAAACTCAAGCTGAACTTTAGCAAGTTAAAAGGTATGGAAACCTTGATGCTGTTGCTAATAAAAACAATTTCAGGGACAATGTACAAAGGAAAAAAAAAAAGAAAGAAAGAAAAAAGAAAGGAGGGAAGAGAAAGAAAAGGCAAGAGAAAGAAAAAGATGAGAAAAAAAGTCTTGACTTTACTACTTGACACTCAGGAAACAGAAGAGAAAATATAGCTAGATTTCCTTCTACCATTACCATTTCTAGCTGCTGTAGATGGTTGGAATGGGGGGATCAGTGGAATCAATGGGGGGAACAGTGACAAATAGCTGTCAGAAGGAATGATAACTGGTAATGACTTGAAGTCACATTTAGTAGATGTGAGAATTAAAGTGTTATGCTGAACACTGGACAACTTTTAGTCTATCTGAAATACCTAGTAGGGACCTATTAAGAGAAAAGTTCTTGAAATACAGTGCATCCTTGAATATCTTTTATCTTGATTTCCTATTTAAAGTTAAGCAAATGCCTTCTTCTTTGACGATTCGGATGCCTTTTATTTCTTTTTGTTGTCTGATTGCTGTGGCTAGGACTTCTAGTACTATGTTGAATAGCAGTGGTGATAGTGGACACCCCTGCCGTGTTCCTGACCTTAGGGGGAAAGCTCTCAGTATTTCTTCATTGAGATTGATATTTGCTGTGGGTTATTCATAGATGGCTTTTATGATATTGAGGTATGTACCCTCTATCCCTACACTCTGAAGAGTTTTAATCTGGGTATTATGCTAAGGGAAATAAGTCAATCAGAGAAAGACATATATCATCTGATCTCACTGATATGAGGAATTCTTGATCTCAGGAAACAAACTGAGAGTTGCTGGAGTAGTGGGGGGTTGGAGGGATGGAATGGCTGGGTGATAGACATTGGGGAGGGTATGTGCTATGGTAAGCGTGGTGAATTGTGTAAGACTGATGAATCACAGACCTGTACCTCTGAAACAAATAATACATTGTATGTTAAAAAAAAAAAAGAAAAAGAAAAAGAAGAAGAAGATAGTAGGAAGGGAAAAATGAAGGGGGGGAAATTGGAGGGGGAGACGAACCATGAGAGACTATGGACTCTGAGAAATAAACTGAGGGTTCTAGAGGGGAGGGGGGTGGGGGGATGGGTTAGCCTGATGGGGGATGGGTATTAAAGAGGGCACGTATTGAAGGAGCACTGGGTGTTATATGCAAACAATGAATCATGGAACACTACATCAAAAACTAATGATGTAATGTATGGTGATTAACATAACACTAAAAAAAAAAAAGGAATGCTATGGAACTCTCTGGTTCTCGGACTGTGACTTTAGTTGAGCTTCTCATTTCATTTATGTAAGGACTCAGGTGTACTCAATAGAATCTATTGCACATCATAGTCAATGCTGTTTGTTGTCATTGCTACCGTGATTTCAATCTTCTAACTGGATGCTGACATCTTTAAGTCAATGTTTTAGTAAACATTTCTGTAATTCATGTTCTGTGTAAGTCAGAATCTGGTCAGTAGACTGAGATCACACCAGTAATTTGAACTGGAAAATTTTAATATTAAATAATTAACTAAAATTAAATGTAAAATTTAATATGTGGGTTGCAGAATTACAAAAACAGTTGAATTTGAAAAAAAAATAAACAAATGGGCATTGGGGGAATTGAAAATTACTATGCAACTTTTATTTGTCCTATGAAAACCTCAGAACATCCTCACTGAAGCATACAGACAATTTCCCAGAAGGGATACAGTGATCCTTCTTCTTAACTTATTCTGTCTTTGAACTCAGTTATTTCCATACAACACCTTAATACTTATTATTTTATTCATCTGCATATTTATTGAGTGCTTACTACAAAGCAGATTCTGTTTTCATTCTAGAATGATACTTGTAAATGAATTAAAAAATTACCCCTGCTCAATTAATATTCTAGTGAGAGAGACAAATAATTAAATAAATAAGGAACATTATTTCAGATGTTCAAAAATGCTATGTAGCTTCCAGCTATAAAATAAATAAGTCATGGGGATGTAATGTACAGCATGGTGATTATAGTTAACACCACTGTATTGTATATTTGAAAGTAGCTAGGAAAGTAGATCTTAAAAGTTCTCACCATAAGAAAAATAATTAGTAACTATGTACCATAATGGATGTTAAGTATACTTGTTATGGTGGTCATTTTTCAATATATGCAAATACCAAATCATTTTGTTATATACCTAAAACTAATATAATGTTACATGCCAATTATATCTCAAGTTTTTAAAAGTGCTATGAAGAAGGTAGCAGAGTGCATCAATAGCAGGCAATTGGGAGACAGATATCATTTAAATAAAGTAGTCTGAGAAGATTTCAGTGAGAAGATGACATTTGTTTGGGGGCCTGGATAACAAGAAGGAGCCATCAGATGAAATGGGCCCACCCTGTTTCAGGCAGAGAGAAATAAACCCTCAAAAGTACTGAGTTGAAAAAGAGCATGGTCCATGTTCTTAGATCAGAAGGGAAGCTGTTACAACTGGAATTTACTGAGCATGAAGGGTTAGGTTTAAGAGTAAGTCAGGGGTTAGACTCAGGAGGGATTTGATATTCTTATTTATTTTTATCAAACCCACTCTGAGTTCTCTGGATTCTTATCACCTATCTTTTATTCTGTAGATCTCAAAAGCAATGCATTTTATGTTGAACTGAGCCATCAACATTCACTTGGAATAAGTCCTAGCACTAAACTGCCTAGTATTGTCAGGGGCATATCTATATGCATCTCTTCTCACATGAGCATCTGTCAAGTGAAAATGTGCCAGGCACCATGCAGTTTCAAAAGCAGTATGAGGAAACTGAAATAGACTGAGGTGGAAGTCAGAGATGTGTGTTCTAACACTTTTCTTCCCCTTAACTATCTCTGCTATTTTGGTCAAGATATCTACCTTCCCTTCATCCAAGTTTTGTCATCTGTAAAATGGGGATAACACTGGTGGATCTGGCTGAATAGACCACTGCTCCAATATATGAGGGACCTTGAGTGATAATGTCTTGAGAAGGCAGAATTGAATAAGGGAGTTTCCAGGAAAGGAAAGAGCCAGCAAGGAAATAATATATGGCACTGGATTGGGAAGCAGCATTAGGCACAGAATCTGTAGTCATGTTACAAGAATAATGAGAGGGAACACTACTATGCCCTTGATAGGTTAAAGTCTAAAAATGACTGGTGACTGGCTGTGGTTTTGTTTGCTTTGTTGTTTTGTTGTGTTTTGTTTGTTTATTAATGTGAAGAGGGCATCTTAGAATAGAATTTGGCACATACTAAGAATTCAACAATAAACATTAGATAAATGAACAAATACAAATGGATGGACTGAGAGATGTGTACACTCATAAAGATAGTTAGCAAAGCCTTAGTTCTTGATGTAATCCATATTCTCAAACCTTTGTGTGCTCAAGTTTGAAGTATTAACTGTGTGAACTACATTCATCCTACAATCTAGAAACTAGAAGACTTTTCCACAATATTTTTTTTTTTTGTAGGGTTTCTGGTGAAAACTAAATAACTATGTAGGTAACTAGTATATTTAGTGACTGAGCACATCTCAGAAAATGGAAGTTCTCTTAGGTTGGAGATTTTCATGGTGGGGTCCTAGATCACCTGTTTCAGACACCTTGGGAGTATCTTCAAACCAAGTTCCAGGGCTCCACATTTAGTAGGCTAAGAATCTCTTGGTTTGAAGGCTAAAATTATATATTTTTAAAAAGTCACTTAGGGGGCATCTGGATGGTACAGTCAGTTGAGTGCCTGACTCTTGGTCTCAGCCCAGGTCATGATCTCAGGCTCATGAGACAGAACCCTGCATGGGGCTCCGTGCTCAGCAGCGAGTCTGCTTCAGATTCTCTCTCCCTCTGCCCTTCCCACTCGTGCTCTCTCAATCTCTAAAATAATTAATAAATCTTTTTTTAAAAAGTCACTTAGTTGATGCATATGTTTCCAAAAGTTTGATTTGTTTGTTTTTGTGGCTTAAAAGCATTATCTTTTCAAATTTATATTTGTGGGAAATATAAAGTAAGGTAAACTATTGACTCCATTGGGAAGCAGAATTAGAAATGGTTCTCAAATTATATACAAAATAATTATTTCAATAAAATAAAATGTAACAGGGGAAAGAAAGCAAAGAAGCAATATAGGTATAAAGATGTATGTCTTTTAAAGTGATAAAAAATCCAGTGGTAGTCATCCATGGGATGCAGCTAGTTCAAAAGCTAACTAGTCTTCAGCTATAGTAATAGAAATCACATACTCATCAGAAGTAGGCCAATGATAGTCCCATATTTTTCAGACTACCACAGGAATACTGTGTTCACTTTTAGGTGTTGACTTTTAAAAGGATAATAAAAAAAATGGAATTTCAGATTAAAAGACCATGTCCTAGAAGGAATAACCCAAGAAACACAAAGTATTTGACTTAGATGAAAAAACATAGACCAGTGTGAAATCTACCTTCAGATACTGGAAGGATAACCTGAGAGAGAAACAAAATTCTCTCTGGGAGGAGGGACTGAGGACAGTCGACTTCTGAAAACTGCAGGTGATTATTTTGTCTCAATATAAACATATGTTTATCTCACTAAACTATTAAAAAGCTTTTTATTTATAATTATAGAAATATTGTTTAAAATGTGGAAAAATGGGGTGGTGGTGCCTGGGTGGCACAGCTGGTTAAGTGTCTGTCTGATTCTTGGTTTCAGCTCAGGTCATGATCTCAGAGTCCTGAGGTTGAGCCCTGCATCTGGCTCCATGCTGAGCACGAAGTCTTTAAGACTTTCTCTCCCTCTCCCTCTTCCCCTCCCTCCTGCATGATCACTTTCTCTCTTTCAAATTAATAAATCTTTAAAAATAAATAAATAAAATAAAATGTGGAAAAATGGTATCCATAATTCTTCACTGTAATGTGCATGTTCATATTTTCATTAACTTCTGATTATGTCCAAGCTTGTCAATATGACAAGCAGGTCTATGTTTTTAAAAATAGTTGTATCATGGTACATTCAGTGGCATGCCTTACTAACATTAGATTCTGAGATTTTCATGTGGCTATGTGATTATCATTTTGATGGCTGCACAAAAGAACATCAAGTTACATACCAATACAAGCCATTTCTCTATTGACTATGTATGAAGAGCTCCGGATAATAAAAGATAATAATTGAAATAGAATGCCTCAAACTAATAGAATCTTAGGCCTCAAGGGATATTTTGAGGTAAGTTACCCAGACAAGCATGTTTTATGAAGAACAGAATCTGAGTTGTAAAGAGGGATACTTGAGGACTTCTATGTAAGTACAAGAACAACTTCTGCTTCATGGATTGATACTCTTTTTCCACCACCAGACTGGAAAGAACTGGTTCTCCCACTTTAAAAGTACTCAAATACGTCACCATGATGACTTGCAGGGACATCATAGAGGAGATGCAAAGTATCAAAGTCAGGACATGCAGTTCAACCATTAAAAGCCTTTCCAATATGAAGATGATATGGCTTTGCATAGTAAGGGCTAGCTGGTCCTGAGGGAGGAGAGATCACTATTCCTAGAGTGGTCTCAGAATATTCCCCAGAAGAGAGACATGAACTGAACCAGGAAGACTATAGAGAGTTCTCAGCTATAATTTGTGCAGAGTTGTATACATTGCTATGGTTATTCAAAACTGTACATGCTTACGAATCTGGTATCAAGGCATTATAATTCGGATATTCTAAATGTCCTATATTCATTCTTTCATTAATGCCTTAAGATAAAGGCAAAAAATAAAATAAAGTTGTAGCTATTTCTTGTGATTATTCCCATTTTGCAAAGGTAAAAATGATAGGTAATCACAATGGGACACCAAGATACAGGCTGGAATGAATAAAGGTGATGATCTTTCATCCTTCTGTCTAATCATCTCAAGCAAATACGTTTAATATGAAAAGTAATCTTTTTTTTTTTTTAAGATTTGTTTATTTATTTGACAGAGAGAGAGACACAGCAAGAGCGGGAACACAAGCAGGGGGGAGTGGGAGAGGGAGAAGCAGGGGTCCCGCTGAGCAGGGAGCCTGATACAGGGCTCGATCTCAGGACCCCGAGATCATGACCTGAGCGGAAGGCAGACGCTTAATGACTTAGCCACCCAGGTGCCCTGAAAAGTAATCTTTCTAGAAAAACTTCAGAATATAACCAATGGCTGAGGTATTTCCCTGAGTCTCACTCCAGGTGCCTTGGTAGGCACAGTATTATGAATGCCAGATGGATGTTTTTATACTCACTTGTCTTTTTCTAAATCCCATTTTTATAAAAGTCCCTAAAATCAAAGCTAATTAAATACAGTATTTCTACTTTATTTGCGGAAGATATCTACTGCCAGATTTGGTCGGCTATGTACTGCTGTCTATAATTTCTCACTTAAGAGGGTAATTTATTCATGACACTAATTGATGATGAAGTGATTATTAAAGCTACATGGTGTGTCATTCCTTTCAGTCTCTGTGTCATTTTGCACTGAGTTGGGATTTGTCTTTTCTGAATCTCTGTGCCAGGATAATTATATGACCATATGTAAATCACCCCATCCCACCTTTCTGAATTTTGAATGAAAACCAGGGATAGAATTACTGTAGTTCTATAACCATTTTATATACAACATAAAAGGATTTTCAGAATTTAATATGAACTATAAGGTGAAGATTAATTTGAAAGAGTAGTTTTAGGACATATTATCAGAAATTAACTTTAATGGTAAGTTTGGAGGGTTTTAAACTTACACTAAATGAAAGCTGCAGTATTATGCATTTATTCTCTTTACTAACTTCTTAAGACACTCTGTGACTTGTCCCTTATTTTATGACAAGACACTTGAAAGGTTGATTTGTATGAGTCATAGTCATAATTATTAGGCAGTATAAAAAGATAATAGATTTTGGAACTTCTTTTTTTATTATTTTTTTAAGATCTTAAATACTACCATGAACTCTTGCACTATTGAATCTAAAATAGGATTCTTAAGTGTCTGACTTTAGGCATCGACTTAACTTCAAAAGTGTATAAAAAAATGAAACCACATATTGACAGATTTAATTCACTTTTTACAAAGTATAGATCATTGCCCTTATATGTAATGTAGGGACTCAGGAATACAAATTACACTCTTTCATAGTACAGCATGACTTTGATCTTCAGGAAGGAAGGGTTATCACCCACTGAGGTGCCAGAACAAAAATGTGGCTTCCAGGGGAGTAGTTGAATATATTGGCATTGCCTTTCTATTGTTTAGGCCAAAAATCTAAGTATGACTCTTTTCCTCACTCCAACATCAAATCGGTCAGAAAATCTTATGGATTTATCCTTCAAACCAGACACAGAAGAAGGTATCCTCTGACCACCTTCACAGCAACATCCTGGTCTAATCCACCACAGTCTCTTGCCTAGAATATTAAATAGCCTAAGTAGTTTCCCTGGTTCCACCCTTACCACCCTACCAGGGTGGACACCTTCATGCAAATCCAGTAATGTTCCTTACTTGCACAGAAACCAGTGGTTTTTCATCAAGCTCAAAATTAAAATCCCCTACATAGCCTACTAAGTCAAATATATTATAGTCCCTAACTACCACTCTGAGCATATCACCTGAAACTCCCTTCTCCTACTCAGCTCTAGACAAGTTAATTGTATTTCTGCTTCTGGTAATGTAAAGTTCATGTCTATATCAGGGCCTTTGCATTCACTATTTCCTCTGCCTAGGGCACTTACCTCCCAGATATCTTTACATGATTGATTCCCTCCCACTTTTCCTCCTGCTAATGAGATACCCAGTGAAACGCCACCTCCTCCAAGGAACTGTCCCCTGGCTAACAATCTATAATAGTCTCCTAAATTACCTTCATTATCCTCTCTAGACCCTTCCCTCACCTTATCTTCATAGCATTCATGACTACATTAGACATGTGTTTAATGTTATTTTCCCTCATGACAATATAAACTCAAAAAAATACCTATCCCCCTAAAGACCAAATAGCACTTGCTTCTCCATAGTGCATGTCAATTTAATAAATGGTTAAATATGTTAGTAAATAAGTTTATAGGTTTTATAAACATATATAGTAGTAACAGGATTGTTCTGTTGGGTTTTTTTTCAAACCCACCAGAATTCCAGATAACAATGACTATATTCCACTTGATTCCTTTCTTAGACTTAATTTGTTGAATGGCCTTTGACCCAAAATTTCCATACACATGCTCTAATATCTAAAAGTTCTTGAAATATTCAACCCTCCCCCAATTGTGAATATAATATTCCAAAGTGAATCTGGACTCATAAGAGTCTAGAACACAGTTCCAATTTTCATTTACTTACATTGTATGATAGAAGCCTACCATGAATAAAACATGCTCAGCTAATAAAATTTAAAGAAAAATACATAAAATGAAAAATTTATATTAATTTGTGATGAATCCCAATTTTCAGGGTGTGCTTTATAAACTGGTACCCCATAAAGAAACAAATGAATTCTGTAAAGTTACAGGATACAAAAATTAATACCCAGAAACTGTTCATGTTTCTAAATATTAGTAATGAAGTAGCAGAAAGAGAAATTAAAAAAGTAAGACCTTTGGGGCACCAAGGTGGCTCAGTCAGTTGAGCATCCGACACTTGATATTGGCTCAGGTCTTGATCTCAGGGTCGTGAGTTCAAGCCCTTCACTGGGCTCCTCACTAGGCATGGAGCCTACTTAAAAAAAAAAAAAAAAAAGAGAGACCATTTACAATTGCAAAAAAAAATAACATACATAGGAATAAACTTAACCAAAGAGGTGAAAGACCTGTCCTCTGAAAACTGTAAAACACTGATAAAAGAAATTGAAGATGACACAAATGGAAAGATATTCAAATGCTCATAAATCAGAAGAATTAATATTGTTCAAAGGTCCATATTACCCAAAACGATCTATAGATTCAATGGAATGCCTATCAAAATACCAACAGTGTTTTTTCACAAACTAGAACATATAATACTAAAATTTGTATGGAACCCCAAAAGACCTGAAGAACTGAAGCAATCTTGAGAAAGAAAAATAAAGCTGGAGATGTTACAATTCAGTATTTCAAGAAATACTACAATGCTGTAGTAATCAAAACAGTATGGTACTGGCACATACATAGACATATAGTTGAACAGAACAGAGAGCCCAGAAATAATTCCATGATTATATGGTCAATTAATCTATGATAAAGGAGACAAGAATATCCAAAGGGAAAAGACAGTTTCTTCAATAAATGATAGTAGGAAAACTGGATAGCTACATGTAAAAGAATTAAACTAGACCACTTTTCAAAACCGTATGTAAAAATAAACTCAAAATGGATTAAATACCTAAATATGAGACCTGAAACTATAAAAATCCTAGAAGAGAACACAGGCAGTAATTACTCTGACATCAGCCATAGCAAGATTTTTCTAGATATGTCTCTTAAGGCAAGGGAAACAAAAGCAAAAACAAACTAGTGGGACCACATTAAAATAAAAGGCTTTTGCACAGCAAAGGAAACCATCAACAAAATGAAAAGGCAACCTACTGAAAAGGAAAAGATATTGGCAAATGATATATCTGATAAAGAGTGAGTATTCAAAATTATATATAAAGAACCAATACAAAAAACAAGCAATCCAGATAAAATATCGTCAGAGGAGCTGAATAGACATTTTTCAAAAAAACAAAAAACAAAACATATAGATGGCCAACAGGCATGTGAAACGATGTTCAACATCACTAATTATCAGGGAAATGCAAATCAAAACCTCAATGAGATATCACCTCATACCTGTTAGAATGAGCAAAAAAAAAAAAAAAAAAAAAGATAAGAGTAACAAGTATTGGTGATGATGTGAGAAAAAGGAGCCTTTGTGCACTATTGGTGGGAATATAAATTTGTTAAGCCACTCTGAAAAATAGAATTGAGGTTCCTCAAAAAACTAAAAATAGAAATACCATATGATCTGATAGTTCCACCATTGGGTATTTACCCAAAGAAAACGAAAACATTAATTTGAAAAGATACATGCACCCCTATGTTAATTGCAGCATTATTTACAATAGCCAAGATATGGAAACAACCTAAGTGTCCATCAATAGACAAATGGCTAAAGAAGATATGATATATACATATCCATATATGCACAATGGAATAAGGCTGAAATCTTGCCATTTGAGACAGCATGAATGGAACTAGAGGATATTATGCTAAGTCAGACTGAGAAAGACAAATACCATATTATTTCACTCATAAGTAGAATCTAAAACAATAACAACAAATGAATAAACAAGCATAAAAGGCAGATTCAGATTTATAGATACAGAGAAGACACTGCTGTCTGCCCTGGGGGCGGGGGATGGGATGTGAGGTTGAGCAAAATGGGTGAAGGGGAGTGGGTGATACAGGCATCCATGTATGGAGTGAGTAAGTCACGGGAATGAAAGGCATAGCATAAGGAATATAGTCAATGATATTGTAAAAGCAATGCATAGGGACAGATGGTAGCTACACTTGTGGTATATACATCAAAAAGTATAAACTTGAGCAACCACTATATTGTACACCTGAACTAATGTAACATTGTGTGTCAACTATACTCAAAAATAATAATAAAATAAATAAAACTGGTACTTCATATCTCCTCCAGTCACTATAGTGACAAGTGACAATATAAAAAAATCAGACTATCAGTAATGGGCTCTAAGGATAAACCAACATTATCACACTTGCCTTTTCATATAAATCCTCCTCCTCCTTCTCCTCCTCACTAATTACATTGCAAAAATACAAACATTAAGTTGTTTATTTCTTTAGAAGTAATAAGTCTCATTGATTCTTACATAATCTCATATAACCTCTAATTAAACTGCCTCCTGGTAGGTCATCAATAATCTTTTCTTGGTCCCCATCATTGCAAACTTAGATAGTTAACCATACTTCCCATCATAACTATTATAACTCCTTTTATTCTTTGGCATTTTAGTGTGACCTCTGCCTCTCCCTTCCTTGACCATTTTTCATACTCTCTCCTTGTTACATTTATATGAGGTTCTGTTAGATAGATGGTTTAATTTCCACTGCCCTGATTATGAGTAAGCAAGAGACAAGAGAAGAGAAGAAATCCAAGGAAACAGGTTATAAGAAAAGAAAAATAATTGAGTACTTGCATTATTCCAGGTGATATTTTAAGTGTTTTCATGTTGTTTTCTCAACTGATTTTCATAACAGTGCTATATAGTGATATTAATATTTCCCATTTTGGGGGAAGAAAATTGAGTCTTGCTACCTGCAACTAAAAGCTACACATTATTATGAGTATATCCATGAATTTGGATAACAATTTTAAAAAGCGTAACTGAACAAATCTGTCCCCAGAATGAAAGTGTCAAGATCTGACACTGTCTGTCTCTCCAAATCCACACTCCGCCCACTTGCCTTATTTAATCTTCCCCATAGTATCTCCACTGACACCAATAATGGTGAAGGGGATGGGGCCTACCTTGTGACTGCTGGGCAATAGTGAAAGTTCTAGAAACCTAGACTGCTACCCTGCCAGGCTGTAATGAGGCACTTAACCTGGAGTGGGGTTTGAGAAGCCATGCAGGCAGCGGGAACTTCATCTGTATCTTGTGCTAAGGAAGACCACATCCATTCACCACAGGAGTATGTCAGAGGAAGCAAAGTGGTGAGTGTTTATGGGCTTCCTTATAACCAGGTGGAGATAAAAGTTTCAACTACCTACGTGGTTTTTCCAATACCATTCTGGCATTACGGTTACGGCATCTCATTACAGTCTGATGAGGGTGAAGGTGAAGTTGCCCATTAGAAATCTTGATGTGGGTGAGAATGGGGACACCATTTTTTCTGTGGTGTTTGGCTCATGTAGTTTTACCTAAAAGTTTATCCATTATTGTTTGTTTTGCTAAGTTACCCTTTTCCTGGTTTTTGGCTAGAAGAGCAAGCAGGCTTTTAAAAATCTACACCTGTTGGCATTTTTTTGGCTTGCTGGTTTCTTCCACTCCATGTCTAGGATATATGAGACAAAAAGAAAACAAAAGGAACTCATCATTGCATTGTTTCTTGAGTCCAAAGGTCTACAGCTAGTGTGTCTCCTCTGTTGTTGTTGTTGTTTTTTTTTTTTTGGAAGATTCTTATGCTTATTTTATTTATAATATCCAGAGTTATTAGTTACACTTAGCAAGAGGAATAGGTAAATGTATATTTCTTTCCTCTTCCTGGAAACAGAATTCCCTGCCACATCTGTTTAAGTGAACTTTCTTCAATTATCTGGTTTGGGTGATCCATTTTTTTTTTTTTTTTGCTAAAATTCTGATATACCATATTTATTAAGGATATTTTATCTCTCTAAAGATTGACTTTTACTCCAGGAAAATGTCATATTTATATTCCTAGTTTTTGATAAATACTTAACACTATAAATAATGTAAAAGTCACAAAACATTAATAATTTCTCCACATTTGCTATTCTAGTTCTTTCAGGCCTTTATCTCTATAGCAATTTACAATCACATCTCTAAAACAAACTAACCAAAATGTTCTGCACTTTTAACTGACTACAAATAGGAAAGCTTTGGCCTTAAAAACTATCCACTTCAGAATATGAATGGGAAAGAACAACAAGGTATACAGTAGCGTCATAATGACTGAGAACAAGAAGAGATGAAAGCACAATGAGATCGAGAATTAGTCCCCATTGCAAACAATGATTACTTCCGTATTACCATTTAAAGCACACTATAACAATTTATTTCTCATCCCGGAGTGCATATCCTTGAGAGTACAAACCTGGTGTTTGGTCTCTGTACCTATAGTGCCAAGATCAGTCCCTCACAAAGAGGTGACTAGTAAAAGGTTTGGATGCATTCTCTATATTCCCACATAGCGACCTATGCATTATAAAGTCTAAAATGGTTAATGAAAGAATGATTGCATGGTATATTGTTTCTTGAAAGAAACATCATTAGAGAAAAATGCATTTCCTTACAAAAGACTTAATAAAGTCAATAAAATAGATATTACATCACATTTGTCAAGCACACATCGGCATTGCCCAAGGATAATAAAGTAGATACAATAGACATAAAGCCACATAATTAAAGTAGCTGAATTAATGTCATCTTCTGGAAGAGTACACATTGTTTCTTTATCATTCTATCATATTTTGAGGCTTAATTTTGACTGGCCTCAAGAGAACCTTTTTCTTCCTTGGCCAATGAGAAGCAATCTTACTTTTTTTTTTTCTCATTATAATATAGAGCCTTCTGAAATCATGTTTCTGAATTACTAGTTAATAAAGGTGAGTCATCCAGGAATTTGATTGGCTGAACCTGATTTCATTAGGTATGATATGGTAATACAGGAGATGAAGAAAGCCCATCTTATTAAGATCAGCAATTTGAAAGCCAAGAATCATTTTGGGATAATAGCATGCAGAATTCTTCAAGCTATTGAAGTGTACAGAAGATGTTAAAATAAACCGTGGTGCTCTAAATGGAGAATTCATCCTATGCAAGAAAGATGAATTTATGCTAATTGTTCATTTAAAGTGGATAAAATTGCCTTCTACTTTAGAAAGCACTGACCTCATGAGGGATTTGTAAAGTTGGAAGCAGAAGAAAGTGACTCTTATTTTTAAAGAGCAGAAAATAATAAGGAAAATAAATCAGGGCCCCAACATGCAGCAATCAAATGCTAATAAGAATATATTCTAATGAATATCAGGAACATACATGAAATAATCCTAACTAAATACCAATGGTCACATCCATGAATTGTTTGCACATACCACATTAAGTATTTTAGTTCCATTATGTGCATGTTTTTTTAATTGTGGATTTTCAACAGAGAACATAAAAACACAATTGAATTAAAAGCAGTGGAGCCATGACTGGACTGAATTAAGGAGAACCAAGAATGCAGGATCCCTGCCAGATGAGAACATACTGTGTCAGAATTCAAAAGTTGCGTTCTCCATTATTTTAAGCACTTTTACATTACTTATGCAGGAGCAGTAAGACTTCTATCTATGATGTTTAGGGAAAAAAGTACAAAAGTACATCACTTTTGAGGAAAAAAAAATCACAAGCATTTATTTGTCAGCCATCATGAAATCAAGGAACTGACAAACAAGCACACATGTGAAGGAAGCACACACATAACTGGAAGAAAAATATGCAGATATGTTCAGTGGGGTCCTCAACATATTTACTAAATGGGCTCCCACTATCTTATTTACACCATCATCATGCTAAAGGAGGAAGGTATCACAAAATCTTTTATGCAAGGCATTGGCAGATTATTTAATCTATTCCCTACCCATTTGACAGATGATAAAAAACAACACTGGAATCATAAGAAAGTGTGTCATATTGCTAAAGCAATATCAACATTTAAAAAAAAATTATTCCAGGCCTTTTCTGTTTTTTTTTTTTTTTTTAGATTTTATTTATTTATTTGACAGAGAGAGACACAGCGAGAGAGGGAACACAAGCAGGGGGAGTGGGAGAGGGAGAAGCAGGCTTCCTGCAGAGCAGGGAGCCTGATGCAGGGCTAGATCCCAGGACCCTGGGATCATGACCTGAGTTGAAGGCAGATGCTTAACGACTGAGCCACCTAGCCACCCTCCCAGGCCTTTTCTAAAGGGAAAGGAAAACAAAGACATAAGCTATAAATGATTTCTTGTAAACTTTCACAATAAGGTGACAAACGAAAATTAAACTGCTTGCCAAACTTCACGAGCCCCTCCTCTCACAGCTCCAAAGGAAGTAAACTCAAATTATAGACAGTGTAGAGTTGAAGTGAGTGGGAGAGCTACATCTCTACTTTTCTCACCTCCTCCATGTCTGTGCCATTCTACCATCAAGTTGCAAGCAGAGCAAAATGACAAGGAAGGCTTTAGATAAGGTTACACTTAAAAAAAATCTTCTCTGAAGCAGTTCATGTTTTCACCATTGTTAGGCAAAAGAAGTGTGACATGTTACCATTATGTATATAGCTGATTTAGTTCCTTACTACTTTTCCTATTGGTATGCATTGTTAAGATGTTAAATTTCCCAAGTGAGGGCATGAATGTTCATTGTTATGATAGCCACTCCCCAGCCACCAAAAGCTACATTCCTGCACTATACTGCAAATCAGATTCAGCTTTATCTGAAAATGAAAAACATATTTAAATATGTTGTGGCAAGGAAGGAATAAAGAAGAGACAAACAGAAAAAGGCAGGAAAAGGAAGGGAGACAGAGGAAAGAAGGAAGAAAAGGAAAAAAAAACCCACATGTAGACTTTTAAAAATCAGGAAAAAATTACCATGGAAATTATTAGATCACAGTGTTACCAAATATGTATGAATTCAAATATCAAATAAAATATTTATAAATTCACTACCAAATAAAATATACATAGCTGCAGTATTATTCATAATAGTTAAGATATGGAAACAATATGTCTATTTAATTCCTGTACTGTACACACTATGCTCTAATGTTTATGTTAATATAACTCAACACAGAGAAGAAAGAGTGTTCTATAACCTTGAACTTGGAGAATCTTCTTAAATTTTGTTCAAGAAAATATAATGTCTTGATGTGACTTAAGAGAGAGATTCATAGAAAGCAACAGTTCTCAAACTGTAGTCCCTAGACATTAACATCCCCTGGGAACTTGTTACAAATGCAATCTTTGGCTCCTACCCAAACCTAAGAATCAAGAGTTCCAGAGGTGAGACCCAGGAATCTGTGTTTTAACAAACTCTCCTGATGTTTGGGATATATGCTGAAATTCAAAAGCACTTGTTTAAAACTACATAGGGCTCTGTATTTTTAAAGTTACTCTCTTGGACAATTTCTTTAAAATACAGTGACTATATGGGAATAGCAAGGATTTATTTTTCTAAGCACAAGAAAGATAAAGAAATTTAGAGACTGATAAAAATGATTTATGTTCATTCCATTCACATTTCAAAGATGAAACTCAAATAATTACAGTAAGAGAATGGAAGAACTTAAAAAATGCTTCATTATATATATTTGCCAACATTCTCCCTAATTCAGAAGGATAAAGGTGGATAACTTGTCCATTTAGGAGGAAATGGGTTTTTACTTATATAGTGTGTTTTCAGGGTTTGTAAATCAACCCTATGTTCCTATGTCTTCATTTGATAGCTGAAGTTTCAAGTGTTTGTGCAAATTAAAGAGTGGTAATGGTTAAAATTCAAATAGTTAAAAAAAGGCTAGCACTTTTATATATTAGCAGTCATTCATAATTTGAGGAAAAACAGAAGTTGAGTGTGTCCCTTATTTTACATCATATCAAATCAAAATGGATTAAAGACTTAAAGGTAAGATCTGAAGCCATAAAACTCCCAGAAGAAAACATAGGGAGGAAGCTTGTTCACATTGGCCTTGACAATGATTTTTTTGGATGGGACACCAAAAGCTCAGGCAACAAAACCAAAAATAAACAAGTGAGACTATATCAAACTAAAAAGCTTCTCCACAGCAAAGGATACCATCAACAACATGAAAAAGCAATCTATGAATTAGAAGAAAATATTTGTAAGCCATATATCTGATAAAGGTTTAATATCCAAAATATATAAAGAACTCATACAACTCAATAGAAAACAAACAAACAACCTGATTATAATATGGGCAAAGGGCCTGAACATGCATCATTCCAAAAAAGACATACAAATGGACAACAGATATATGCAGATACTCAACATCACTATCAACAGAGAAAAGCAAATCCAAACTAAAACATAGTATTGTCTCACACCTGTTAGGATGGCTATCATCATCAAAAAATATAAATGAATGAATGAATGAATGAATGAATGAATGAAGTTTTGGCAAAGCTGTGGAGAAAACAGAACCCTTATATACTGGATATAAATTGGTGAATGCAAATTGGTACCATTATGGAAAACAGTAGGGAGTTTGCTCAGAAAACTAAATATAGAGCTAACATACAATCCAGGAATCCCTCTTCTGGGTGTAAACACTAAGGAAATGAAATCAGTACTCCAAAGAGGTCACCTGCACTCCAATGTTTATTGCAGCATTATTCATAATAGTTAAGATATAGAAACAACCTAACTGTCTATCAGTGGATGAATAGATAAAGAAATGGTGGTATGTGTATATATATATATATTTTAGGTTTAATAAAGGAGATTTTGCCATTTGTAACAACATGAATTAACCTGGAGGATATTATCTTAAGTGAAATAAGTCAAATACCAAAAGAAAAAAAATCATGCATTATCTTACTTATATATGTAATGTAAAAAAAAAAAAAGTCAAATACATAAAAATAGAGCTTAGAATGGTGGTTGCCAGTGGCTGGGAGGTGATGGAATGTGGAGATGTTGGTCAAAGGGCACAAAGTTGCAGTTATTAGGATAAGCCTAAAGATGAAGTGTGCAGCATGATGACTGTAGTTAATAATTCTGTACTGAATAGCAGAAATGTGCTAAGAGACTAGATTTCAGGTGCTTTCACTCATTACAAAAATGATAATGATGTGAGGATATGGTATGTTAATGAGCTTCACTGTAATCACTTCACTATGTATGTGAATATCAAATCACCATATTGTACACCTTAAATACATTCAATTTTTATTTAAAAAATAGTTGAGTGCACCTTTGATAGACATGTTTGAGATCATTCCCTTTTTATAGTAATAACCCTGAGTGAATAATACATACAAAGACCGAAGTTCGGCATTAAGAAATAATGCCTTTAAAGATATTATTAAAAATCACACTGGTGAATTAGCACATCATCTAAGCAAATTCACCAGAGACTGTGTTTCGCAGGTACAACACTGGAAAGGAGACATTTTTGTTTTCATTTGGTTTAATAAATTCTACATTAATTTATTCAAAATTAATGAGCTATTTGGGAAACAAAAGAAGAAAACCTAATGTACATTTTCTAATCTATCAATAATTGTAAGAAATAAATGAAAATTTAATCATATAATATAGCAACTCTTTTTATGTTACCATATTAGCCTGAATTATTATTTTAATTGAAAGTTCAACTCGCAATTAGAAAACTGTATTTTGTGAACTTGGTAAGTCACTTTAGCTCTCTGAGCCTTGATATTCTGTTTAAAATACAAGGAAATAAAACTAGGTCTTTAATTTCTATATGTGCTGTATAGAGTCTTCAATAATTATGGTGAATATTTTGGAAGCCACAGTGGGGAGAGGGAGAAGGAAAAGACAGAGGAGTCTCTGTCCAAACCTTAATTCAATTTAGCAAGTAAATCTGAATTTAATAATTACCAATAGTTATTAATATTTGTACTGTCTTTTCAATTTCTAAAGTTCTGTACCTCTGTACCTTCCTGATACTGTTTCGGTTATTAGAAGTGTTTCATCCAAAGCGTCATGCAAAGTTAGATTCATATATTTTTTAGGATACTTAATGGATTTGGTTTCATGGTTTAGAAACCAGTGTAGATTGTTTCCTGCCAAATTAAAGGCAAATAATAGTGTGCTGGGTTTATGTGCACACTCCAATAAAGTTAGTTTCCAATAAGAAAAAACAGTGGAAATTAGCACAAAATTTTAAATATTCTCCTAAGAAAAAAGACATTTTTAAAAAGCCAATATAAATGAATATCATAAATCATTTCTGTTGAGAGGTATTTTAGGAATAAAGTGTACCATTAACATCACACATACACACAGACACATACACACAGACACATTCACACACACACACACATTTAAAATGTGTGTGTATATGTGTGTATATGTATGTATATATATATATATATATATATATATATATATATATATATCATGGAAATTTTCAAACATACAAAAAGGTTGAAATAATTTTACACTGAACACATATATAGCCATCAGCCAAATTCTACAATTACCATTTTACTGTACTTCTACTAACACATATCTACCCATTTATAGATTATCAAATTATCTTTTTTCTTTACTTTTTGGATGCATTTTAGAGTAAATTATTATAGTAATGCAGTTAAATACTTCAATATTCATATTATTGACTGGTGTGTGATATTTATTTACAGTATTTTTTTTCTTCTGAGGTAAACTTTACAAAACTGAAAACTTAAGTGAATATTTGCTGACCTTGACAGATGCATTCACCTGTATCAGATTATAAAACATTAATATCACTCAAAAAATATTCTCTCAATCCCTCCAGTAATAGCTAACGTTCTGATTTTTTTTCCACCATAGATTAATTTCTTTTTTTTTTTTTTTAAAGATTTTATTTATTTGACAGAGAGAGACATAGCGAGAGCAGGAACACAAGCAGGGGGAGTGGGAGAGGGAGAAGCAGGCTTCCCGCAGAGCAGGGAGCCCAATGTGGGACTCAATCCCAGGACCCTGGGATCATGACCAACTGAGCCACCCAGGCGCTCCACCAAAGATTTATTTCTGTTTGACGAAGAACTTCATATACAGTCATGCCTTATATACTCTCTGTGTAAATCTGTTTTCAGTGAACATAATTTTTTGAGATTCATCTATGCAGTTTTGTGTATCAGTGATGTGTTCTCTTTGACCAATGACAGTATTTCACTGTATGACTATATCACTTTTTAAAAAATGTATTCTTGGGACACCTGAGTGGCTCAGTCATTAAGTGTCTGCCTTCGGCTCAGGTCATGATCCCAGGGTCCTGGGATTGAGCGCTGCATCAGACTCCCTGCTCAGCGAGGAGCCTGCTTCTCCTCTCTCTGCCTGCCGCTCCCCCTGCTTGTGCTCTCTCTCTCTGTCAAATAAATAAATAAAATCTTAAAATAAAATAAAAAATATATTCTTTTGTTGATGGATACCTAGGTAGTATTTTACTTGGGGCTAAAATGGATAAAATTGTTACACACGTTTTTGTATAACTCTTGTAAATCAATGTTTTAATTTCTCTTCAGTGAATACCTAAGAGTAGAATTGCTTTTGCTTAATGAGGTGTATGTTGAATGTTAAGAAATTTCCAGGCAATCTTCCAATGCAGTGTGCAACTGTATATTCCTACCAACAATGTATGAGAGTTCTAGCCATACCACATTCCTGGCAATTCGTGGTAGCAATCAGTCTTTTAATGTTAGCTCTTTTAGTGGGTGCATAGTACTATCTTATTATGATTTTAATTTACACCTTACTGATAATTAATGCTACTAAGTCTTTTTAAATGTGCTTATTAGCCATTTGTATATCTTCTTTTTTTACTGTGGTTGTTCAAATCTTTGCTCAGTTTTTTATTCAATTGTCTTTTTATTATCAAATTGTAATTCTTTATATAGTTTGGATACCAGTCCTTTGTGCCTTTCTGAAATTACACATTGTTAATATTTCTCACCTGTGACTTATCTATTAATTTTCTTCATGTTATATTTTAATGAGCATATACTTATGATGAAACTTGATTTATCTTTTTTTTCATTTATGGTAATTACTTTCTGCGTCCTTTGGAAGAAACTTTTGACTACCAGAATCCATGGACATGAGCTTCCATATTTTCTTCAAAAGCTTTATGGTTTTATTTGTTATATTGAGATCTGTTATCTATTTCAAATTAAGTCTCTGCATAAAGTGAGTTGAGGTCAAAGTTTGTCCATCCTTCCTTCCTTCCTTCCGTTTGTTTTTCCCCCATATGAAGATCTACTTGATCCAGCACCACTTATAGAAAGGATCTCTCTTTAACCCATTGGATTACTTTGGAATACTTAATGAAAATTCAAATAACAGTATAAGGTTGGGACTATATCTGGAGTATTTTTTTCATTATGTTTCCACTATTTATTGATTCTTATGCTAACATAATTCTCAGATTAAATTTGCTCTATATTAAATCTTAAAATCATGTAGTTCAATTTCTCTGTTCCTCCTCTTTGTCTGTAAATTTATACAAAAATGGGATTTTTAAAAAGCCTGTGGGATAATAAGAACGACACTGAATCTAAACATCAATTTGGAAGAATTGGTATATTAACAATATTGTGTTTCCCAATCCATAACCATGGTATGTATATCTCTTCATTCACTTTGGTTTTCTTTCTTTTCACTCAGCCTTGTTCATTGGTTTTTTTCCTTTCTCTTCCTCCTTCCCTTCCTTCCTTCCTTTTGAGTATTCTAGAGAGATTCATATGTTCCTTAAATTTATTTCTAAATTTTGATACTTTAAGTAGAAATGCTTATTTTTGAGCTTATTTTCTGATTGCTTATAGAATACAACATGCATTAATTATATACATTAAATTGTAACAGTTTTGTTAAATTTAATTGTGAATTCTAATATTTTTGTCAGTGTTTTAACATACTCTGTATAAACAATCATGTCAAAGTAAATAGAAAGTTTTACATTTTCTTTTCACATATTTTATGTCATTCAATTCAATCTCATGTTTTATTTCAATCACTTAGGCCATCGTATTCTAAAGGCTGAACAGAAGTGGAATAGTAGTTTTTCCTAATTTTGTCAGAAAAGCATTTTATATTTCATCATTAAATATGATGTATCCATAGAATTATTGTAGATGTTCCTTATCAAATTGAGGGTGTTTTCTTCAATTCTATAATTGCTCAAATTTTCTTTGATCACTCATTAGTTTTATCATAAATCAGTGTTTTTTAAATGATTTTTCTGTATCTATTGAAATAATCATATACTTTTCTCCCTTTATTCTATTACTGTTGTGAATTTGATTGAATCTTTTGAATGTTAAATTAGCCTTTTGTTTTCATTTTGTAATTGAATTATAAGGCATATCATATACTTCATTCTTTTTAAGGGTAAAACAATGTTTTTTAGTATATTAACATAGATGTAAAATATTCACCACTATTTAATTTCAGAATATTTTCAATGCCCTAAAAAGAAATCTGTACCCATTAGCAGTCACTCCTCATTTTTTCCTCCCTCATATCTTTGGCAACCACTAATCTACTTTCTGCTCTGCAAGTTTGCCTATTTTGGACATTTCATAAGATTGGAATCATATACTATGTAGCCTTTTGTGCTTCTTCCACTTAGCATACCATTTTCAAGGTTTATACATATTATATCATGCATCTGTTATTTTCTTCCTTTTTATAGCTGAATGATGTTCCAATATTGGATAAATCATATTTTGTTTATCCGTTGATCAATTTGCATTGTTTCTAACTTTGGGGTATTATGAATAATGCTTCTCTGAATATCCATGTACAAGTTTTTGTATGGATCTGTTTTTTTTTTTTTTTTTTCTTCTTTAATCCTGTTGGAAATATACCCAGGAGTGGATATCCTGGGTCATATTGTAACTCTATGTTTAACTTTTGAAAAATCAACCAGCTATTTTCCAGAGTGGGTGTATTATTTTACTTTTCCACCAGATATTTTTGAGGGTTTCAATTTTTCCCCAACCTCAGCAAAACTTACTGTCCATCATTTTTTTTATTATAACCATCCCATCCAGTGGATTAGTGGACATAGAGTACTGCATCATGTGGTTTTGATTTACATTTTCCTAATGTCTAATGATATTGAATATTTTTTCATGTGCTTGTTTGCTACTGGTGTATCAACTTTAGAAAAATGTCTATTCAGGTATTTTTCCCATTCTTGAGTCATTTATCCTTTAGTGTTAAGTGGGTAGGCATTCTTTATAAATCCTGAATAAAACTACTGTATATGTAATTTGAAAATATTTTCTCTAATTTGGTGGGTTGTCTTATATTTTTAGTGTTAGAATGACATATATTTCTATTCATTTACTTTAAAAATAATTTATTTCTTAGAGCAATTTTAGGTTGAGAGAAACAGGCAGGAAGTACAGAGAGTTCTCATATGCTCCTCTGGCCACTGAACAGAGTTTCCCCTATTAATGTCTAGTATTAGTGTAGTACATTTGTTACAATTGATGAACCAATACTGAAGCATCATTGCTACCTATGAGTTTACCTTAGGGTTCACTTTGTATTGTGCAATTCTATGGGTTTGACAAATGCACAATATCATATATCTACTATTACAGTACCATATGTAACAGTATAACTGATTTAAACATCCCCTCTCCTCCACCTATTTATCTGTCTCTCTTTTCTCCACCTCTGATCGACTGGCAACCGCTATCTTTTTTTGTTTCCATTACTTTGTTGTTGTTTGTTTTCAGAACGTCATATAGTTAGAATTACATAGCATATAGCTTTTTCAGACTGGACTCTTTCACTTAGCAATATATATTAAGTTTCCTCCATGTTTTTTCATGGTTTAGTAGCTCATTTCTTTTTATCTATGAATACTAGTCCATTATACAGATGTATCACAATTTTTTTTGTTTTTTGTTTTTTTGTTTTTTTTTAAATCTGTTCACTTACTGATGAATCTTGGTTACTTCCAAATTTTGGCAATTATAAATAAAGCAGCTATAAGTACTCACGTGCAGGTTTTTGCATGTACATAAGTTTTCAACTCATTTGGGTAAATACCTAAGAGTATGAATCACATGCTAAGACCATGTTTAGCTTTATAAAGGCGGGTTGTCTTTTCACATTTTTAAGTGTGTTTTGAGGCACCCAAGTTTTTAATTTGGTGAAGTTCAAATTATCTGTTTTCTTCTTTTGCTGCTTGCACTTTTGATGTAATATTTAAAAAATCGTTACATACTCTTATGTCATGAAGATTTATACCTATGTTTTCTTATAAAGGACTTAAAGTTTTAGCTCTTAAATTTAGGTCTATGATTAATTTTGAGATAATTTTTGCTTCAAAAATCATTTGGCCAAAAATTTGTCAGTTAGGGTTTATATCTGTGAATGATATGTTGTGGAGATCCTAGATCCTATTATATGCCTCCAAAGAATGTTGTGTGTGTTTACTTGTTTAAGAGGTAATGTATTTGGTTGAATTAGAACTGCAAACCCCCTAGGATATCACTTCAAATACTAGGTCAGTTCCTTAATCTTTAGCTGTGCTACCTGGAATCTACCTCATATACAGGCTTTAGAGATCAACCAGAGATACTTGGTAGGAGTGGTTTATACACAAAATTTGTTCCCCCACCTCTGACTTGCTCCTTTCAAGGATTCCCTTCTTCCAATTTCAGCTGTTATGGTTGCCTCAAACTTGTGTTCTCTGGTATTTCAGGCCAGACAGACAGTTGATTTTCTATGTTAGCCTCTCCATGCAGAACTAATTTCAGTCTGCCCTTAGGCTAAATCTCATTTTAAAAAGGAAACGTCCTCCAGTTACTTCCTATTCCAAGTGTTGAGTGCCCTCTAAAATGTGCCAGTATTGTTTTGCTCTCAAGTACTTTCAGTTGTTTTGGTATTTTTGTTCAGTTTATCGTTAAGTACAGTATTGGTTTTATAGAAGCTTAACTGGCTATTTCAGAGGTGGAATTTTCACATGCAAATTAAAGTTCTCAATAAAGTTAGTTATTCTTAACCTCCATCAACTAGTTCTGCCTTTTCTTGTTGGGTTCTATGGGTTTTAAATCTCTCATCTTGAGTTCAGTTGGGTTCTATGGGTTTTAAATCTCTCATCTTGAGTTCAGCCTGTATTTACGCTTACTTAAATTTCCTTAAAACATACTGCCACATAAATTTTCCTCCAAGTGATCCATTCATTGACACAGTCATTCATTCAAGGAATGTATATTGATGATAATATCTTCTTTGAGAGTAGACCTTTTGTGCTCTTATTTAACTCTGCTCAAAAGTATAGCTGTGGCTTCCCTCGTGACTTCAAATTTCTGAGAACCAAATTCTCTCTACAATAAGAGTAAATTAAAAGTGATTAAGATAATAATTTTCATAATAAGAATTTTTATGATTTGAGAGAGAGAGAGAAAGTAAAAAGTAGAGTACTTTCTCAGGATTGCAAATACTGATAAATCTTTGTTGTCTGAATTATTGTAAGTCTTTATTTGTATCACATTCACATTTTCTTTTAAGCATGAAAAGGATTTATGTTGCATTTCATGTGGCCTTTGCAACCACAACCCTGCCTTTCCACTCACCATCAATTTAGAAACCATTTAAATATGGAGTCTCCAAATTTGATAACTGTCTAACTTAACTACGATATTTAATTTAATGAGTCAACACATAGCTGCATGTTCTTTAAGAAATGCCTGAATTAGCTAAAAGGAGACTCTGTATAATGGTATGCAGCCCATAATTATGCACTGAGGGAACTTCTGTCAAATTGCACTCTTGCTAGGAAACTGATCTTATCTTTTGGTAAGTCCTCTAGAAGAGGACTCCATCCTTTTAAATGGCCAGACCTAGAACAAAACTCTTTGCCACAGCATTGAGATGAGAGCAGCAGACTGCATTTTATAGAACAGGGAAAACGAGATGTTCCTAGATGAAAAAAAAAAAAAAAGTAGAATAAAGGCTCAGTTTTCACTGGATGTGACACCATTGCCAAGATCTTTGTAAATTCACAAAAAAGCAACCAAAGCTAATGATATACAGTTTGACCCTTGAACAACCCAGGAGTTAGGGTGTGAACTAATGCACAATATAAAATCGCATATTATTTTTGACTTCCCAAAAAGTTAACTACTAATAGCCTACCGTTGACTTAAGTCTTCTCAATAACATAAACAGTTGATTAACATATATTTTGTATGTTATATGTGTTACATACTGTATTCTCACAGTACAGTAAGCTAGAGTGAATAAAATGTTATGAAGAAAGTAATAAGTAAAAATACATTTATAGTACTGTACTGTAGTTATAAAAACAACAACAACAACAACAACAACAACAACAACAACAACAACTGGGTGTAAGTGGGCCGGCACAGTTGAAATCTATGTTGTCTAAGGGTTAACTGCAGTATACACAACATTTGCTTTTAAGGTCTAAAATTAAGAAATGAGGGGAAAGACTGACAGTCTTCTTTACATGAACATAAATACATTCAGGTGGAAAAAGAAGGAAAAGATAAAAAGCTTCTGCACAGCAAAGGAAACAATCAACAAAACCAAAAGACAACTGACAGAATGGGAGAAGATACTTTCAAATGACATGTCAGATAAAGGGCTATTATCCAAGATCTACAAAGAACTTATCAAACTCAACACCCAAAGAACAAATAATCCAATCAAGAAATAGGCAGGATGGGGGCGGAGCAAGATGGCGGAGGAGTAGGAGACCTGGATTTCGTCTCCTCTCAGAAATTCAGCTGGATAGGGATCAAACGATTCTGAACACCTACAAACTCAACAGGAGATCAAAGAAAAGAAGAGCAACAACTCTCTCATCAGAAAAGCGACCGACCACTTTCTGGAAGGTAGGACGTGTGGAGAAGTGAATCTGAGGCGATATTCGGGAGGATAGACGGCGGGGGAGGGGCCTCGGTCGGCCGCTTCTGGCAAGTGATAGAGCCGCGGAGCACAAAATCGGAACTTTTAGAAGTCTGCTCTGCTGAGGGACATCACTCTGGTGGCTGAGCGGGGGGTGGAACCCTCCGGGACAGTGTGGTCTCAGGACCCTCGGGGTCGGACAAAGACCGGGGGTGCCTGAGTGTAGCAGAGCTCCCAGGTATCAGAGCAGGGAAGCCGGCTGCAGAGGCGGAGCCCAGGCGCGAGCTCTCAGCTCGGGGTGGCCATAAACCGTGATCCACGGCACAGTCGGGCCACTGCTCCTCCAGCAGGGACCCAACAAGCGGCAGATCCGGGGAGACTCACCTTCCTCCCCCGGGAGGAGCCACACGGGAGTGCACCGCAGGGATCTGCTGGGTTTGGAGACTCCAGACCAGGTCGGGTGCCAGAGATAGAAACGTGCGGTCACAGGCTGGGCGAGCACGGAGTACGGCCGGAGACCGGGGAGACGGGAGTGACTGGCGGCTTTTCAATGGGGGCTCACTGAGGAGCGGGCCCGAGTTCTCGGCTCCTCCGGAGCGGAGATTGGGAGGCCGCCATTTTCACTCTCCGCCTCCAAAGCTGTACGGAAAGCTTGCAGGGAACAAAAGCCCCGGAGAGCAAACCCGAGCAGATTACTTAGCCGGGAGGGGGCAAGGGCGGGGCAATTCCGCCTCCGGCAGAGACATTTGGAAACCACGGCAACAGGCCCCTCCCCAGAATATCAGCGAGAACAGCCAGCCAAGACCAAGTTTACCGAACAATGAGAACAGCAGAACTCCAGCGCTAGGGGAATACTGCACATAGAATTCACGGCTTTTTTACCATGATTCTTTAGTCTTTTAAAGTTAAATTTTTTTTAACTTTTTGTCTTTTTATTTCTTTTTGAATTTTTCTTTTTCCCTTTTTCAACCAACATCTTATCAATCCCTTTTTTAAAAAAAAAAACATTTTTATTTTTCATTTTTAGAGTCATATTCTATCCCTTCATAGTAGTTACCCATATTTTTGGCTTATATATATAAGTTGTTCTCTCTTTAAAATTTTGAGATAGTTTCTTCTAACAGATTAAAATATACCCTAAATCTCTAGTATATGGTGTTTTCTATTCCCCTGCCTGATCACATTCTCTCCCTTTTTTTTTCCTTTTTTTTCCTTTTTTTAAATCCTCTTCTTTCTTTTTTCAAACAACTTCTTATCAATTCCTTTTATAAAATTTTTTATAATTTCCATTTTTATAGTCATATTCCATCCCTTCATCATATCAACCTTATTTTTGTACATATATAAGTTTTTCTTTCTTTAAAATTTTGGGAGGCACTTTCTTCTAAAAGACCAAAATACACCCCAAATCTAGTGTGTGGCACTGATCTATATACCATATAGATCATATCTGATCACATTCTGGTTTTTTTTGTTGTTGTTGTTGTTTTGTTTTGTTTGTTTTTGTTTTTATCTTTATCTTTTTCTTTTTTTTTTTTTCTTTTTCTTTTTTCTCTCTTTCCCTTTCTTATCCCACTGCTTCAGGTCTTTTCTGATTTGTTTAGAGTATATTTTCTGGGGACGTGGTTACTCTGCTAGCATTTTGTTCTCTCATTAATCTATTCTCCTCTGCACAAAATGACAAGACGGAAAAAATCACCTCAACAAAAAGAACAAGAGGTAGTACCAACTGCCAGGGACCTACTCAATACGGACATCAGTACGATGTCAGATCTAGAGTTCAGAATCATCACTTTAAAGATACTAGCTGGGCTTGAAAAAAATACGGAAGTTACTAGAGAAACCCTTTCTGGAGAAGTAAAAGAGCTAAAATCCAACCAAGTAGAAATCAAAAAGGCTATTAATGAGGTGCAATCAAAAATGGGGGTGCTAAGTGCTAGAATAAATGAGGCAGAGGAGAGAATCAGTAATATAGAAGATGAAATGATGGAAAATAAAGAAGCTGAGAAAAAGAGAGAGAAACAACTACTGGATCACGAGGGCAGAATTCGAGAGATAAGCAATACCATAAGACGAACAACATTAGAATAATTGGGATCCCAGAAGAAGAAGAAAGAGAGAGAGGGGCAGAAGGTATAATGGAGCAAATTATAGCAGAGAACTTCCCTAATTTGGGGAAAGAAACAGGCATGAAAATCCAGGAAGCACAGAGAACCCCTCTCAAAATCAATAAAAATAGGTCAACTCCCCGACATCTAACAGTAAAACTTACGAGTCTCATAGACAAAGAGAAAATCCTGAAAGCAGCTCGGGAGAAGAGATATGTAACCTACAAGGGTAGAAACATTAGATTGGCAACAGACCTATCCACAGAGACCTGGCAGGCCAGAAAGGACTGGCAGGATATATTCAGAGCACTAAATGAGAAAAATATGCAGCCAAGAATACTCTATCCAGCTAGGCTGTCATTGAAAATTGAAGGAGAGATAAAAAGCTTCCAGGACAAACAAAAATTAAGGAATTTGCAAACACAAAACCATTCCTACAGGAAATCTTAAAAGGGGTCCTCTAAGCAAAGAGAGACCCTAAAAGCAACATAGACCAGAAAGGAACATAGACAATATACGGTAACAGTCACCTTACAGGCAATACAATGGCACTAAATTCCTATCTTTCAATAGTTACCCTGAATGTAAATGGGCTAAATGCCCCAATCAAAAGACACGGGGTATCAGATTGGATAAAAAAACAAGATCCATCGATATGCTGTCTGCAAGAGACTCATTTTAGAACCAAAGACAGCCCCAAATTGAAAGTGAGGGGGTGGAAAACCATTTACCATGCTAATGGACACCCAAAGAAAGCTGGGGTGGCAATCCTTATATCAGACAAATTAGATTTTAAACCAAAGACTGTAATAAGACATGAGGAAGGACACTATATCCTACTTAAAGGATCTATCCAACAAGAAGATCTAACAATTGTAAATATCTATGCCCCTAACATGGGAGCAGCCAATTATATAAGGCAATTAATAACAAAAGCAAAGAAACACATCGACAACAATACAATAATAGTGGGGGACTTTAACAGCCCCTCACTGAAATGGACAGATCGTCTAAGCAAAAGATCAACAAGGAAATACAGACTTTAAATGACACACTGGATCAAAGGGACTTCACACACATATTCAGAACATTCCACCCCAAAGCAACGGAATACACGTTCTTCTCTAGTGCCTATGGAACATTCTCCAGAATAGATCACATCCTAGGTCATAAATCAGGTCTCAACCGGTACCAAAAGATTGGGATCATTCCCTGCCTATTTTCAGACCACAATGCTTTGAAACTAGAACTCAATCACAAGAGGAAAGTCGGAAAGAACTCAAATACATGGAGGCTAAAGAGCATCCTACTGAAGAATGAATGGGTCAACCAGGAAATTAAAGAAGAATTAAAAAAATACATGGAAACCAATGAAAATGAAAACACAACTATTCAAAATCTTTGGGATGCAGCAAAGGCAGTCCTAAGAGGAAAGTATATAGCAATACAAGCCTTTCTCAAGAAACAAGAAAGGTCTCAAGTACACAACCTAACCCTACACCTAAAGGAGCTGGAGAAAGAACAGCAAATAAAGCCTAAACCCAGGAGAAGAGAAATAATAAAGATCAGAGCAGAGATCAATGAAATAGAAACTAAAAGAACAGTAGAACAGATCAACGAAACTAGGAGCTGGTTCTTTGAAAGAATGAACAAGATTGATAAACCCCTGCCCAGACTTATCAAAAAGAGAAGAGAAATGACCCAAATCAACAAAATCATGAATGAAAGAGGAGAGATCACAACCAACACCAAAGAAATAAAAACAATTATAAGAACATATTATGAGCAACTCTATGCCAGCAAATTAGATAACCTGGAAGAGATGGATGCATTCCTAGAGATGTATCAACTACCAAAACTGAACCAGGATGAAATAGAAAACCTGAACAGACCTATAACCACTAAGGAAATTGAAGCAGTCCTCAAAAATCTCCCAAAAAACAAAAGCCCAGGGCCAGATGGCTTCCCAGGGGAATTCTACCAAACATTTCAAGAAGAATTAATACCTATTCTTCTGAAACTGTTCCAAAAAATAGAAACGGAAGGAAAACTTCCAAACTCATTTTATGAGGCCAGCATTACCTTGATCCCCAAACCAGACAAAGACCCCATCAAAAAGGAGAATTACAGACCAATATCCCTGATGAACATGGATGCAAAAATTCTCACCAAAATACTAGCCAATAGGATCCAACAGTACATTAAAAGGATTATTCACCACGACCAAGTGGGATTTATCCCTGGGCTGCAAGGTTGGTTCAACATCCGCAAATCAATCAATGTGATACAATACATTAACAAAAGAAAGAACAAGAATCATATGAGCCTCTAAATAGATGCAGAAAAAGCTTTTGACAAAGTACAGCATCCTTTCTTGATCAAAACTCTTCAGAGTATAGGCATAGAGGGTACATACCTCAATATCATAAAAGCCATCTATGAAAAACCTACAGCGAATATCATTCTCAATGGGGAAAAACTGAGAGCTTTCCCCCTAAGGTCAGGAATGCGGCAGGGATGTCCACTATCACCACTGCTGTTCAACATAGTATTGGAAGTCCTAGCCACAGCAATCAGACAACAAAAGAAATCAAAGGCATCCAAATTGGCAAAGAAGAAGTCAAACTCTCACTCTTTGCAGATGATATGATACTTTATGTGGAAAACCCAAAAGACTCCACCCCAAAACTGCTAGAACTCATACAGGAATTCAGTAAAGTGGCAGGATATAAAATCAATGCACAGAAATCAGTGGCATTCCTCTACACCAACAACAAGACAGAAGAAAGAGAAATTAAGGAGTCGATCCCATTTACAATTGCACCCAAAACCATAAGATACCTAGGCATAAGTCTAACCAAAGAGACAAAGGATCTGTACTCAGAAAACTATAAAATACTCATGAAAGAAATTGAGGAAGACACAAAGAAATGGAAAAACGTTCCATGCTCATGGATTGGAAGAACAAATATTGTGAAGATGTCAATGCTATCTAGAGCAATCTACACATTCAATGCAATCCTTATCAAAATACCATCCACTTTTTTCAAAGAAATGGAACAAATAATCCTAAAATTTGTATGGAACCAGAAAAGACCCCGCATAGCCAGAGGAATGTTGAAAAAGAAAAGCAAAGCTGGCGGCAGCACAATTCCGGACTTCCAGCTCTATTACAAAGCTGTCATCATCAAGACAGCATGGTACTGGCACAAAAGCAGACACATAGATCAACGGAACAGAATAGAGAGCCCAGAAATGGACCCTCAACTCTATGGTCAACTCATCTTTGACAAAGCAGGAAAGAATGTCCAATGGAACAAAGACAGTGTCTTCAACAAATGGTGTTGGGAAAATTGGATAGCCACATGCAGAAGAATGAAACTGGACCATTTCCTTACACCACACACAAAAATAGACTCCAAATGGTTGAAAGACCTCAATGTGAGACAGGAGTCCATCAAAATCCTAAAGGAGAACACAGGCAGCAACCTCTTTGACCTCAGCCGAAGCAACTTCTTCCTAGAAACATCACCAAAGGCAAGGGAAGCAAGGGCAAAAATGAACTACTGGGACTTCATCAAGATAAAAAGCTTTTGCAAAGCAAAGGAAACAGTCAACAAAACCAAAAGACAACCGACAGAATGGGAGAAGATATTTGCAAATGACATATCAGATAAAGGGCTAGTATCCAAAATCTATAAAGAACTCATCAAACTCAACACCCAAAGAACAAAGAATCCAATCAAGAAATGGGCAGAAGAATGAACAGACATTTTTCCAAAGAAGACATCCAAATGGCCAACAGACACATGGAAAAGTGCTCAATATCGCTCAGCATCAGGGAAATCCAAATCAAAACCTCAGTGAGATACCACCTCACACCAGTCAGAATGGCTAAAATGAACAAGTCAGGAAACGACAGATGTTGGCGGGGATGCGGAGAAAGGGGAACCCTCCTACACTGTTGGTGGGAATGCAAGCTGGTGCAGCCACTCTGGAAAACTGCATGGAGGTTCCTCAAAAGTTGAAAATAGAGCTACCCTATGATCCAGCAATTGCACTACTGGGTATTTACCCCAAAGATACAAAAGTAGGGATCCGAAGGGCTATGTGCACCCTGATGTTTATAGCAGCAATGTCCACAATAGCCAAACTGTGGAAAGAGCCAAGATGTCCATCGACAGATGAATGGATAAAGAAGATTTGGTATATATATACAATGGAATATTATGCAGCCATCAAAAGGAATGAGATCTTGCCATTTGCAATGACGTGGATGGAACTGGAAGGTATTATGTTGAGTGAAATAAGTCAAACAGAGAAAGACATGTATCATATGATCTCACTGATATGAGGAATTCTTAATCGCAGGAAACAAACTGAGTGTTGTTGGAGTGGGGGGTGGGGTGGAAGGGATGGGGTGACTGGGTGATAGACACTGGGGAGGGTATGTGCTCTGGTAAGCGCTGTGAATTGTGCAAGACTGTTGAATCTTAGATCTGTACCTCTGAAACAAATAATGCAATATATGTTAAGAAAAAAAGAAGAAGAAGGTAGCGGGAGGGTAAGAATGAAGCGGGGGAAATCGGAGGGGTAGACGAACCATGAGAGACAATGGACTCTGAAAAACAAACAGGGTTCTGGAGGGGAGGGGTGTGGGAGGATGGATTAGCCTGGTGGTGGGTATTGAGGAGGGCACGTTCTGCATGGAGCACTGGGTGTTTTGCACAAACAATGAATCATGGAACACTTCATCTAAAACTAATGATGTAATGTATGGGGATTAACAAAAGAATAAAAAAAAAAAGAAATAGGCAGAAGACATGAACAGACATTTCTGCAGAGAAGACATCTAAATGGCCAACAGACACATGAAAAAGTATTCAACATCGCTCGGCATCAGGGAAATACAAATCAAAACCACAATGAGATACCACCTCACACCAGTCAGAATGGCTAAAATTAACAAGTCAGGAAATGACAGGTGTTGGCGAGGATGTGGAGAAAGGGGAACCCTCCTACACTGTTGGTGGGAATGCAAGCTGGTGCAGCCACTTTGGAAAACAGTATGGAGGTTCCTCAAAAAGTTGAAAATAGAGCTACGCTAGGACCCAGCATTGTACTACTGGGTATTTACCACAAAGATACAAATGTAGTGATCCAAAGGGGCACGTGCACCCCAATGTTTATAGCAGCAATGTCCACAATAGCCAAACTATGGAAAGAGCCAAGATGTCCAACGACAGATGAATGGATAAAGAAGAGGTGGTATATATATACAATGGAATATTACACAGCCATCAAAAAATGAAATCTTGCCATTTGCAATGATGTGGATAGAACTAGAGGGTATTATGCTAAGTGAAATAAGTCAATCAGAGAAAGACAATTATCATATGATCTCACTGATACGTGGAATTTAAGAAATAAGACAGGATCATAGGGGAAGGTAGGGGAAGGGAGCATAAAATGAAACAAGATGAAACCAGAGAGGGAGACAAAGCATAAGAGACTCTTAATCTCAGGAAACAAACTGGGGGTTGCTGGAGTGGAGGGGGGTGGGAGGGGTGGGGCGGCTGGGTGATGGACATTGGGGAGGGTACGTGTTATGGTGAGCGCTGTGAATTGTGTAAGACTGATGAATCACAGATCTGTACCCCTGAAACAAATAATACATTATATGTTAATAATTTAAGAAAAAAAAAATGTTCATGTCCTTTGGAGATTGGGTTTGGAACACACAGAGGATCTCTGCATACTTTAGACTTCAAGGACTAAAGAAGGTAATCCAGGCAATGAGAGAACAACTTCAGTTAGCCACACTTGCTAGGATTTTCACAAAATTACTTTGCCAGTTCTTGAGATGATACCAAAACTGCACAATAAATGACCTGCAATCGTTCTTCTGTGTATGCATCTGTACATGCACAGACATATAAGCTTTTCAAGCTTACTGTTTTGTTAACCAAATATAGCTGAGATGTGAATTCAGTCTTCCTCAAAACAAAGAAACAAAACAAAACAAAACAAAAACACACAAAAAAAGAATGCTTGCTGATTTAGGACACCCTGAGTTAAATAGTAGTAAAACTCAATTTCCAACTATGTCTCACACGCTAGTGCCATGTCTGACACTTCTCTCACACACACATGCACATGCATAAACACACACACACAGAGTGCTGTGATAATTAATAATTATCTTTGAGAAATGCTGCATATTTTATTTTCCTCTTACAGATTTGTAATGTTGAAGAACATATGAAAAGCTTTTGCATGAAGGAAAGTTGTTAAAAGGCTGTCTACCTGCCTTCCTCCCTTCTTTCCTCACTCTCCTCCCTCCCTCCCTCTTTTCTTTCCTTCCTTCCTTCCTTTCTTTCATTCCTCTCCTTTCCCACCTAAATAACATTTATTAACATAAAAACAACCTCTGGGACACATTTTAGGAGCATAGGTACAAAAATACTGAAATAGATATAAATCTAAAAATAATGTATTCTAGCTGACTACCCTCTCCAAGACCCCAGTGCTCAAAAATAAGCCAAGTAAACATCTGGTAATGATCAGCTTGTTGCTCCAGAGACTTAAGGTGATGCATCCAAATAAGCATATTTCTTGACCATTATGGAAGAGCCAAAAAATAATTTGAATATTTAATGTGACCCCTCAGAAAATATAAATAGGGAATTCCATTTATGAGGTAAAAATATGTCCTTGAAACTCCTTTCCATTCATCTATCTCTGCAAGTCCAATTTATGGACCAAGACAGCTATTCTTAATCTTTTTTCACCACCCAGTTGCACCCCTATCTCTTCCTGCATATGTAGAATTACCATATGTCTCCCTAAAAAGTTTGTGTGCTGTGTGTGTGCTCACCCCACAACTATTTTCCAACTTTGATAAATATATATCAACTTGTTTCTGATAGCCTGTTCCTGGCTGTTTTCCCCATTCTAGAGCCACTTGGCTATGAGAGGAAAGGCAGTTACTTGAGATTAGGGTAGGAAGAAGCTGTGACAATTCAGATATGTTCTCCTAATACAAGCAACCTTTAAACCTTTATTTTTTTATTTTTTTAAGATTTTATTTATTTATTTGACATAGAGAGAAAGAGCACAAACAGGGGGAGTGTCAGGCAGAGGGAGAAGGAGAAGCAGGCTCCCCTCTGAGCAAAGAGCCCAATGCTCAATCCCAGGACCCTGGAATCATGAGCTGAAGGCAGATGCTTAACCAACTGAACCACCCAGGCACCCCATCCTTTGTTTAAACATTTACTGAATTATGACTTAGAATGTTGTTTCAATTAGTGTTACAATGGGTAGAGCATGCTAATTATTTTAAAAACTCATTTTATTTGAAAAGATTTTGTTTACTATTTATTCGACAGAGTGAGAGAGAGCGAGCGCGCACAAGCAGGGGGGAGTGGCAGGCAGAGGGAAAGGGAGAAGCAGACTCCCTGCTGAGCAGAGAGCCTGATGCAGGGCTTGATCCCAGGACCCAGGATCATGACCTGAGCTGAAGGCAAACACTTAACCAACTGAGCTACCCAGGTGCCCCCTAAAAAAAATCATTTTAAAAGAGAAATAAAAAGAATCCAAATAATTAGTGTCATAGATCTAACTGTGAAAGGTAAAGTCCTCTGAAGCAAGAAAATCTTATCCGTCTGAAATATTACCTAAGCATGCACTACAGAGAGAATAGATGCTGTGAATAACTTAGGTCCAATGAACACTAATGGATTTGGTACTGATCCACATTTCTTCAACAAGTGATCTCATACTGGTGGTCATGAGCTCCAAATCACAGGACACCCTGATCTCTAATCAATTTGATTCTCAAACAATGGTTGAAAGTCAAGAGCTAGTGAGAAAGAGGTTGCCTTTATTGGGCACTGTGAATTTCCTCTGATCTCTTTTGTAATAAATCCATATTTTTCCCAGGGTGATTATCTTTTGATTATGTTTGACTGTGATGGTTTTAGCTTTCATAAGTGAAATAATATTGTTCCCAATATTGTTGAAAGCATGCGGATCCTTTACCACTCATCATTGGTTCATGCAATAGTATCTTCTTCTACTTTATAAAAAAACACATTGAGGGTGTGTGTGTGTGTGTGTGTGTGTGTACATGCATGTGCACGTGTGCTTATTCATATGTTTATTTAAAGATATGATTGGTGGCTTTGCTTCATGCCACTTGATTTCATGGGAGTTTTCATTTGTGTAGGTTCTATAATTTGGCAGTGGCAAAGAGGTAAATGTAGTCCATATATCAGAATTTGGCCCATCCTCACATTATCTTCTCTTGCTAAGTATTCCCTTCCTGAGTCTTCTTCCCTTCCCTTGTTAAGTCTCAGTGCAAATTTGTGATATCCCAAATTAGGAAATAAAGATCTTGAGAGTGATGGTACTTCAAGAAAGTTATATTTATTGTGATGCCATAAATCAAGGCTCTGTTCATTTTTGGAGATACTTTTAAAAATTGTTTCCGTATCTTCAAAACATAAAAATTAAAATAGCAAATTACTAGTACCATGTGGTATTATCTGCCAGAAATACCTCACATCATGCCAATTCATCTCTAATATCCAATCTGCTTTCTATGATTCTTATGGGCCTCTAGTGACTATCATGATTGTATAAGAGAAGAAAGGTCATAAAAGAATGAGGCTGCTATGCTGTGTTTGGGAGGCAGGGGGCTATAAATTAGTAAGATGTCCTAAACTGAAGATCATTTTTTGTGAGATATAAAATTTATGCATATAAAATATGTAAATCCATATTTTAAGAGGTAGCATGTCACATTTTTGATGACACCAGGTTTTAAAACCAGTGTGCCTGGCTTAAAACCCTATGATGCCTTCTACAAGGCACTCAACCTCAGGCAACTTATGGACTCTGTCTGTGCCTGAGATTTTTCATGCGTGAAATGAGGATAAAATGAAAATCAGTTATTGTTTTGCAAGGAGGAAAGGGATACAAGTGTGTGAACACACTATAAATATTGCCTGAACATAGTATGCACTGTCTAAGTGTTAACTGTTGTCATTGCTCTTTCTGTTGTTATTAGTAATGTAGGGAGTTTTCTTGTATTGCATATCCTATCCCAGGATTTTTATAGGTTAAAAATATCACCATATACACCAAAAATCCTTGATGAAACATGGTAGTAACCTGTGTGTGGATGTGAAGAAAATCTACTGTCCATGCACATTGACTGACCTCCAAACTTACGCTTTTCCTCTCACTTATAACCTAGATAATATAAATAATTCAGAATCATTAATAAAATACATTGGATTTCATATTTTAAAATAGCCCTTAAACCTCCTTAATCTTGAACCATCCTCTGAATACATTTTTGCCAAAAATTTTTCACAATCGAATGTGTTGAAACACATACATTTTATCATTTAATATTCCACTAAATCTTGACCTTCAATACTTGCATAACATTAACCTTTGAATAGCAAATTACAGAGACATCTGGAAGCATGAAACAGTAATATTCACTCAAAAGTATGAATTGTGTAGTATATAACATATCTTGGAAGAACTTAAATTGCTAAAAGCTACGTATTTAATTATGCATGACCTGAATACTTTTGGAACAAATTTAATGTGTTCAAATAAGCACTGTTTCAAAAAGTACTTTAGAACAGAAATGTAAACTGACATCCCCTTTTGTGACTTATTTTCTTACTCAATAGAACTTTACTTCTAAAAAGGAACATGAAAAAGATCCACTTAGTAGGTCACTGTTATTAGAAAAAAATGCAAATGAACAACTAAACTTCATTGTACAAATCAAGCTGCCTACTCTCCTGGGCATTATTCAGTGCTTGATTTAATATTTTCCTAACATTTTAAGAGTTTTTCCAATTAAATATTAATACTTTTCTCAAAGAGAAAGAGAGATTTATTATCCTAAAGAGATGGTAAAAGGGAGGGATAGTGATCTGTGTCAGCAGTTAGAATGAGGAACTGAAGAGAAAGCTTCATTAAGGAAAACATGCTGAGCCTACTTTCTCTAATACACCAAAAACTTACATGTAGAAGCTCGTGTTTAACTGTATGATGGAATTAAATAAAAAATCTTTAGGGTTTCCAAATGATTGACTATATTGGGCAAGAAAGTCCTTAAACATATATCAAACACTAGAAGCTCAAGGAGATACTACAAAATCCAAATGTTTGGTCTATATTTAAAAAATAAACACATAAACACACAAACAAAAAACTTCAGACTTATTAGGTATCTTCGCATCTCAACTTTCCTGGCTATTCAGAGTGCCCACATGAGAGGCCTAATCTCACATTAATACATACTGTGTTCAATTCCACGTCTACCAAAGCAGTAGAGTTCCAAGGGTTGAGAAATCTCAGCTAATTCTCTTCTGGGGATAGGCTGAAATGAGTTGCCTTGACCAAAGTCACATCCCATTCCTGAGGGTACACTCCATCAATTTACTGGTCTATGTGGGGTATAAAGACCTGGCCCACTGGCTCTGATTCAAGAATCTCTGAAAATCTATTCCAGCTCCAGAGGGCCTTGTTTAAAATGGCAGAAACATGCTGTGACTGTATCGCAGTGCAACATCTCCCTTTGTTCAAACCTACTTTATTTACTTCTTCAATAATGCTAATCCTGAAAGCACGCCCCAATAAACTTATTGCATTAAAATAGCCACATAGGAGTTGGGTTCTTAGAGAATCCAAATGTATGATATCTATCATTCTTCTTGCCTCATTTTGTCACTTTCTTCTGTCTATCCTGTCTGAAAGCACGCAGTGTGCCTCTCTGCCTTGTCACTTACTGTGGCTTCCTAACATATCTCAAGTTGAGTTGCTGTGCAGCTACAGTTTATGTCAAGATAGGATAGACTATGTTGCATAACAAAGAATCCCCAAATCTCTGTCGCTGATGAGTATAACATTGAATTGCTCTATTACACAGTATTTTTTTTCCAGAATGGGAATATGCTCTCTTGTCATTTTCAACTGTTTATTTAGGTATCTGGGCTACCTCCATCTTGTATTTACGCATTCTATAACACAGAGCTTCCAAAGTTACCAAGACAAGGGAAGAGATGCAGGAGGCAAGATTCCTGAAACGGTCTTTTGCCCCAAAGTGACTGGTACTATTTCAGATTACAGTTACATAATTCAGAACTGGTTGCATGGCTCCAATCCAACTGCATGGGAAGGTAGAAAATGCACATTGATAACTGGTGAGCCATGAAAAAGTATAAAATCTCTATCCAGCAGCTACATAATTCCTTCTAGCCACACTTCTAGTAAAGTTAGGATCAGTCTCTCAGTGACATATAAGGTGAAGCACCCCAAATAAAGCCTCTAAATGGTAAAATTTTATTTTTCCATCACATGTACAAATAAAAAGAACACTTTATTTATAAAAATAAATAGAACAAATTATATCTGTGAACTTCAGTATCTTCATCTGTCAAATAGTAAAACATAAGGCCTGTCAGTCAGCTAGAACTTTGACAGATAAAATTATCTCAAAAAAAATTTGTCTTCATTATTTTAGTCAGAATTCCTACTTTTCTTTTTATCTAGGAGAATATTTTTTTTCTCCTATTATTGTTAATACCCTAACCTAGATGAAGATGTAAAGGACAAACCTTGACAAAATACCATAGAATGAGGCTCAAAACATGATTTGAAAATAAGTAACTTATAAATATACATATCAGGTTTTGGGGAATTCTTCTTGAATATGGAAAGATATGTTGCTATAGGAAACACAGTGTAAGTTTTCAAAAAGTCTACCTGGTTGAGGGAGAAGAATCTTTCCAAGCAAATCTTGTTTCCTGATTTGTCCTAGAAGTCAGGCTTTAACTATTGCCAGTACTGGGTCCCATTCACCACCTAAGCCCAAATACTGGTTCTGTACCTCATAAGCAGTATAATTTAGGCCAAGTTACTTGACCTCTCAGGGCATCAACTTTCTCATTTGTGAATATTAAATGAGACAACCAATGTGACTAGCGGATAATAACCACCTAAAGGCAAGTTCCTGGATAAAAACCTCCCCTCTACCATATCTAGCCTTTTCAAATCTAAATTCACTGAGCTCTCAACCTGAAACTTAGTTCTTCACTAATCTCTAAAATATTAAATCATAAATAGAGTAAGTATGTCTTCTAATTCTGTTCATACTCAAAGGACTAATATGTTCCCCATCCAAGCATTAGTATGTTTCTCCTCCAAATCTGAAATGTAGTGACCAAGTAAACATTCAGATCCCTACTAAATTGTTTACTAAGCATCCTTTGGGGTCAAACCATCTTGGGTTCCCAAAGTTGACCTTTTAACATATTTCTTCTTTTTCTCTCCACACATTGGATCAATCCACAAGACTAGACTTCTGTCAGATTTGCTAGTATTTCTCCTTCCTATTTTGTAACATTCTTCTTTGTAATTAAAGCCTGCCCTATACTTTCTCCAGAAAGTTAACTTCCTTGTCATCTGTTTTCTTTGAGGAAACCAGAAACCACAACACTGCTTGATTCTAAGATATCTAGTTAACTTGCACAGTCCTGGTCCCAATCATGATTTGTGACCTGTTTCATTAGTATCTCCCATTCCTGGTAGGACAGAAACATGTTTTTTACCATCAGACTTATTTGTCCAAAACTTATTGGAGCTATATGACATTGGGCATACTTCCATTACTTTAAATTTTTCCAAAAATAAATTAGTAATCATTTTCTTCATACTTGTCATTTTTCATCCTGGTGCACAGCTCCACCATCCAGTGATTTACACAATGCAGAGATCTGCATATCTTTCCCTTAGCCCACATTTACTCCATCATAAAATCATTCATCTCTCCTCCTAAATATCTTTCAAGTACTCTTTATCTCCAGCCTAATTATCAGTCCTTGGCTCAGATCACTATACTTTTGTCAATAACAACCACACAACTGATTAACTCGCTCCAGTCTCTTTGCTCCTTGAAGTCATTCACTGGGCATACTACACCCAATTTGAGCCTTGTATTTCTAATCATATTATTCTCTCTTCCATAGCTTCTCACTATTCTGGGATATTGTCTATTCTTAATATGACTTACATTGTCTTTTACAGTGAATTAGTTTACTGACCAAGTCATTTTTTTTTATTACTATGTTATGTTAATCACCATATATTATATCATTAGTTTTTGATGTAGTGTTCCATGATTCATTGTTTGCATATAACACCCAGTGCTCCATGCAGAACATGCCCTCTTTAATACCCATCACCAGGCTAACCCATCCTCCCATCTCCCTCCCCTCTAGAACCCTCATTTTTCAGAGTCCATCGTCTCTATTGATTCATCTCCCCCTCCAATTTCCCCCACTTCATTCTTCCCCTCCTGCTATCTTCTTCTTCTTCTTCTTCTTTTTTTTTTTAACATATAATGTATTATTTGTTTCAGAGGTACAGATCTGTGATTCAACAGTCTTGCACAATTCACAGCATTCACCATAGCACATACACTCCCCGATGTCTATGTTTTCTTTCTCACTGACTTCCTAGCCGCAATGTACTGATTTGTTTCCTAAAACATGACCTATTCACTTTCACCTTAAAGGCTGTGCAAACTCCTTTCTGCCTCCCTCATCTTTGCTTGACATCTGGTTATCCATTTAGTGTCTGTACAAATGTTTCTTTTTTATTCCTCTTAAAATAACTAGGATATTTTGTTCAGCTATAAATTTCTAGGGTACACTGTCCTTTTGTTTTGAAAATTTTTATCATATTTTATTATTAACCCTTGTTAAATTTTCTGTCTTTCCTACTTGTCTGCAAGTTGTAGCATGGCAGACTTTGTGTTTATCACACTTGCTGCTAAATTCCCAGAAAATAACATGGTAAAAATAGTTCCTGTTGAATGAATGAATATCACAAATATATAGTTCACACCCCTCCTTGGAAATTGCTCATTTCCATGTGGACAGTTGTCAAGAACTCCTGAGCCAAATAGTAGAAAACAGTATTTGTAAGTGTGAAAATATGGGCTTTTAATATTATTTAAATACTGGTTTTATCACTTACAAACTTTTTAACCATAAGCAAATCATTTAATTTCTTTCTTCATCTGAAAAAATAGGTTTGAAAAATAACCTCACTGGATTGTTCTGAGCATTAAGTTAAGATAATGCATCTAGGGGTGCCTGGGTGGCTCAGTCGGTCAAGCGGCTGCCCTTGGCTCAGGTCGTGATCCTGCCCCGCATCGGGCTCCCTGCTCAGCGCGGAGCCTGCTTCTCCCTCTCCCTCTGCCTGCCTCTCTGCCTACTTGTTCTCTCTCTCTGTCAAATAAATAAATAGAATCTTAAAAAAAAAAAAAAAAGATAATGCATCTAAAGACATTACTCCAGGGCCTGGCATAGAGCAAACTATTGTTACATGTCAGCAATTATTAATATTTTGGAGGATATAATATTATCAATTGGGGGGTGCAAAAAATAACCTTGCATTTCATCCAAATGTGTTTATAGAAATCTACAGTTATTTCCCTTTTGTTTCCCATTGCCTTAATCATTTATAGGAACAATTCAATTATTGTTTCTAGTCAAGGTAACTTATCTTTGTGCTTTTAAAATTCCAAATTAAGCTTGTTTAAGCAGTGAGGGAGGAAGTGATAGTCTTTTCTGCTCTTGACAAAACTTGACATACGGCAGGCCTGATTAATCAACTAACAGTATTAACTTCTTATTTGTGTTGAACACACTGCAAAATTTTCATGTTTAAGGTTCTGCAGACTTTGAGATGATTATCAAGGCTGCCAGGGATTTTCAAGGTATAGGGCCAAGTATATATATATATATATATATATATATATGTATAATTATATAATACACATATTATATATGCATGTGTGTATATATACATGCACACACATATACACACACATAAATGTGTGGTAACCATGAGGTTGCTCAATTTGTGCATGAGATTAGCTGCTTTATGTTCATAGGTGTATTCTTTATTCCAAAGAAGTGTTTCCAGTTCTTTGAAAAACACAGAACAATCTAAAATCCGTACGTACGTACTTTGCCATTTCTCCCATTTGTCACTATCCTAGTCCAACATAAGATGAATTATTTCCTGAGGGGGGGCGGAGCAAGATGGCGGAGGAGTAGGAGACCTGGATTTCGTCTCCTCTCAGGAATTCAGCTGGATAGGGATCAAACCATTCTGAACACCTACAAACCCAACAGGAGATCAAAGAAAAGAAGAGCAACAACTTTCTGAACAGAAAAGCGACCACTTTCTGGAAGGTAGGACGTGCGGAGAAGTGAATCCGAGGCGATATTCGGGAGGATAGACGGCGGGGGAGGGGCCTCCGTCGGCCGCTTCTGGCAAGTGATAGAGCTGCGGAGCACAAAATCGGAACTTTTAAAAGTCTGCTCCGCCGAGGGACGTCACTCTGGTGGCTAAGCGGGGGGTGGAACCCTCCGGGACAGTGTGGTCTCAGGACCCTCGGGGTCACAGAAGGACCGGGGGTGCCTGAGGGCGGCAGAGCCCCCAGGTATCGGAGCAGGGAAGCCGGCTGCAGAGGCGGAGCCCAGGCGCGGGCTCTCAGCTCGGGGTGGCCATAAACCGTGATCCGCGGCACAGCCGGGCCACTGCTCCTCCAGCAGGGACCCAACAAGCGGCAGATCCGGGGAGACTCACCTTCCTCCCCCGGGAGGAGCCGCGCGGGAGGGCACCGCAGGGATCTGCTGGGTTTGGAGACTCCAGACCGGGTCGGGTGCCAGAGATAGAAACGCGCGGCTACAGGCTGGGTGAGTACGGAGTGCGGCCGGAGAACGGGGAGACGGGAGTGACTGGCGGCTTTTCTCTGGGGGCTCACTGAGGAGCAGGCCCGAGTTCTCGGCTCCTCCGGGCCGGAGATTGGGAGGCCGCCATTTTCACGCTCCGCCTCCAAAGCTGTACGGAAAGCTCGCAGGGAACAAAAGCCCCGGAGAGCAAACCCGAGCAGATTACTCAGCCAGGAGGGGGCAAGGGCGGGGCAATTCCGCCTCCGGCAGAGACATTTGGAAACCACGGCAACAGGCCCCTCCCCAGAAGATCAGCGAGAACAGCCAGCCAAGACCAAGTTTACCGATCAATGAGAACGGCAGAACTCCAGCGCTAGGGGAATACTGCACATAGAATTCACGGCTTTTTTACCATGATTCCTTAGTCTTTTAAAGTTAATTTTTTTTTAACTGTCTTTTTGTCTTTTTATTTCTTTTTGAATTTTTCTTTTTCCCTTTTTCAAACAACATCTTATCAATCCCTTTTTTTAAAAAAAAAACATTTTTATTTTTCATTTTTAGAGTCATATTCTATCCCTTCATAGTAGTTACCCATATTTTTGGCTTATATATATAAGTTCTCTCTTTAAAATTTTGAGATAGTTTCTTCTAACAGATTAAAATATACCCTAAATCTCTAGTATATGGTGTTTTCTATTCCCCTGCCTGATCACATCCTCTCCCTTTTTTTTTCTTTTTCTTTTTTCTTTTTTTAAATCTTCTTCTTTCTTTTTCAAACAACTTCTTATCAATTCCTTTTATAAAATTTTTTATAATTTCCATTTTTACAGTCATTTTCTATCCCTTCATCATATCAACCCTTATTTTTGTACATATATCTTTTTCTTTCTTTAAAATTTTGGGAGACACTTTCTTCTAAAAGACCAAAACACACCCCAAATCTAGTGAGTGGCACTGATCTATATACCATATAGATCATATTTGATCACATTCTGGTTTTTCTTTTGTTGTTGTTGTTTTGTTTTGTTTGTTTTTGTTTTTATCTTTATCTTTTTCTTTTTTTTTCTTTTTCTTTTTTCTCTCTTTCCGCTTCTTATCCCACTGCTTCAGGTCTTTTCTGATTTGTTTAGAGTATATTTTCTGGGGACGTGGTTACTCTGCTAGCATTTTGTTCTCTCATTAATCTATTCTCCTCTGCACAAAATGACGAGACGGAAAAAATCACCTCAACAAAAAGAACAAGAGGCAGTACCGACTGCCAGGGACCTACTCAATACGGACATTAGTACGATGTCAGATCTAGAGTTCAGAATCATCACTTTAAAGATACTAGCTGGGCTTGAAAAAAATATGGAAGTTATTAGAGAAACTCTTTCTGGAGAAGTAAAAGAGCTAAAATCCAACCAAGTAGAAATCAAAAAGGCTATTAATGAGGTGCAATCAAAATTGGGGGCGCTAACTGCTAGAATAAATGAGGCAGAAGAGAGAATCAGTAATATAGAAGATGAAATGCTGGAAAATAAAGAAGCTGAGAAAAAGAGAGATAAACAACTACTGGATCATGAGGGCAGAATTCGAGAGATAAGCGATACCATAAGACGAAACAACATTAGAATAATTGGGATCCCAGAAGAAGAAGAAAGAGAGAGAGGGGCAGAAGGTATAATGGAGCAAATTATAGCAGAGAACTTCCCTAATTTGGGGAAAGAAACAGGCATGAAAATCCAGGAAGCACAGAGAACCCCTCTCAAAATCAATAAAAATAGGTCAACTCCCCGACATCTAATAGTAAAACTTACGAGTCTCAGAGACAAAGAGAAAATCCTGAAAGCAGCTCGGGAGAAGAGATATGTAACCTACAAGGGTAGAAACATTAGATTGGCAACAGACCTATCCACAGAGACCTGGCAGGCCAGAAAGGACTGGCAGGATATATTCAGAGCACTAAATGAGAAAAATATGCAGCCAAGAATACTCTATCCAGCTAGGCTGTCATTGAAAATTGAAGGAGAGATAAAAAGCTTCCAGGACAAACAAAAACTAAAGGAATTTGCAAACACAAAACCAGCCCTACAGGAAATCTTGAAAGGGGTCCTCTAAGCAAAGAGAGACCCTAAAAGCAACATAGACCAGAAAGGAACACAGACAATATACGGTAACAGTCACCTTACAGGCAATACAATGGCACTAAATTCCTATCTTTCAATAGTTACCTTGAATGTAAATGGGCTAAATGCCCCAATCAAAAGACACAGGCTAACAGACTGGATTAAAAAACAAGATCCATCGATATGCTGTCTGCAAGAGACTCATTTTAGACCCAAAGACACCCCCAGATTGAAAGTGAGGGGGTGGAAAACCATTTACCATGCTAATGGACACCAAAAGAAAGCTGGGGTGGCAATCCTTATATCAGACAAATTAGATTTTAAACCAAAGACTGTAATAAGAGATGAGGAAGGACACTATATCATACTTAAAGGATCTATCCAACAAGAAGATCTAACAATTGTAAATATCTATGCCCCTAACATGGGAGCAGCCAATTATATAAGGCAATTAATAACAAAAGCAAAGAAACACATCAACAACAATACAATAATAGTGGGGGACTTTAACATCCACCTCACTGAAATGGACAGATCATCTAAGCAAAAGATCAACAAGGAAATAAAGACTTTAAATGACACACTGGACCAAATGGACTTCACAGACATATTCAGAACATTCCACCCCAAAGCAACGGAATACACATTCTTCTCTAGTGCCCATGGAACATTCTCCAGAATCGATCACATCCTAGGTCATAAATCAGGTCTCAACCGGTACCAAAAGTTTGGGATCATTCCCTGCCTATTTTCAGACCACTATGCTTTGAAACTAGAACTCAATCCCAAGAGGAAAGTCGGAAAGAACTCAAATACATGGAGGCTAAAGAGCATCCTACTGAAGAATGAATGGGTCAACCAGGAAATTAAAGAAGAATTAAAAAAATACATGGAAACCAATGAAAATGAAAACACAACTGTTCAAAATCTTTGGGATGCAGCAAAGGCAGTCCTAAGAGGAAAGTATATAGCAATACAAGCCTTCCTCAAGAAACAAGAAAGGTCTCAAGTACACAACCTAACCCTACACCTAAAGGAGCTGGAGAAAGAACAGCAAATAAAGCCTAAACCCAGCAGGAGAAGAGAAATCATAAAGATCAGAGCAGAAATCAATGAAATAGAAACTAAAAGAACAGTAGAACAGATCAACGAAACTAGGAGCTGGTTCTTTGAAAGAATTAACAAGATTGATAAACCCCTGGCCAGACTTATCAAAAAGAGAAGAGAAATGACCCAAATCAATAAAATCATGAATGAAAGAGGAGAGATCACAACCAACACCAAAGAAATACAAACAATTATAAGAACATATTATGAGCAACTCTATGCCAGCAAATTAGATAACCTGGAAGAGATGGATGCATTCCTAGAGATGTATCAACTACCAAAACTGAACCAGGAAGAAATAGAAAACCTGAACAGACCTATAACCACTAAGGAAATTGAAGCAGTCATCAAAAATCTCCCAAAAAACAAAAGCCCAGGGCCAGATGGCTTCCCAGGGGAATTCTACCAAACATTTCAAGAAGAATTAATACCTATTCTTCTGAAACTGTTCCAAAAAATCGAAACGGAAGGAAAACTTCCAAACTCATTTTATGAGGCCAGCATTACCTTGATCCCCAAACCAGATAAAGACCCCATCAAAAAGGAGAATTACAGACCAATATCCCTGATGAACATGGATGCAAAAATTCTCACCAAAATACTAGCCAATAGGATCCAACAGTACATTAAAAGGATTATTCACCATGACCAAGTGCGATTTATCCCTGGGCTGCAAGGTTGGTTCAACATCCGCAAATCAATCAATGTGATACAGTACATTAACAAAGGAAAGAACAAGAATCATATGATCCTCTCAATAGATGCAGAAAAAGCTTTTGACAAAGTACAGCATCCTTTCTTGATCAAAACTCTTCAGAGTATAGGGATAGAGGGTACATACCTCAATATCATAAAAGCCATCTATGAAAAACCTACAGCAAATATTATTCTCAATGGGGAAAAACTGAGAGCTTTCCCCCTAAGGTCAGGAACGCGGCAGGGATGTCCACTATCACCACTGCTATTCAACATAGTATTGGAAGTCCTAGCCACAGCAATCAGACAACAAAAAGAAATCAAAGGCATCCAAATTGGCAAAGAAGAAGTCAAACTCTCACTCTTTGCAGATGATATGATACTTTATGTGGAAAACCCAAAAGACTCCACCCCAAAACTGCTAGAACTCATACAGGAATTCAGTAAAGTGGCAGGATATAAAATCAATGCACAGAAGTCAGTGGCATTCCTATACACCAACAACAAGACAGAAGAAAGAGAAATTAAGGAGTCGATCCCATTTACAATTGCACCCAAAACCATAAGATACCTAGGAATAAATCTAACCAAAGAGACAAAGGATCTTTACTCAGAAAACTATAAAATACTCATGAAAGAAATTGAGGAAGACACAAAGAAATGGAAAAACGTTCCATGCTCATGGATTGGAAGAACAAATATTGTGAAGATGTCAATGCTACCTAGAGCAATCTACACATTCAATGCAATCCCCATCAAAATACCATCCACTTTTTTCAAAGAAATGGAACAAATAATCCTAAAATTTGTATGGAACCAGAAAAGACCCCGCATAGCCAGAGGAACATTGAAAAAGAAAAGCAAAGCCGGTGGCATCACAATTCCGGACTTCAAGCTCTATTACAAAGCTGTCATCATCAAGACAGCATGGTACTGGCACAAAAACAGACACATAGATCAATGGAACAGAATAGAGAGCCCAGAAATGGACCCTCAACTCTATGGTCAACTAATCTTCGACAAAGCAGGAAAGAATGTCCAATGGAACAAAGACAGTCTCTTCAACAAATGGTGTTGGGAAAATTGGATAGACACATGCAGAAGAATGAAACTGGACCACTTCCTTACACCACACACAAAAATAGACTCCAAATGGCTGAAAGACCTCAATGTGAGACAGGAGTCCATCAAAATCCTAAAGGAGAACACAGGCAACAACCTCTTTGACCTCAGCCGAAGCAACTTCTTCCTAGAAACATCGCCAAAGGCAAGGGAAGCAAGGGCAAAAATGAACTATTGGGACTTCATCAAGATAAAAAGCTTTTGCAAAGCAAAGGAAACAGTTAAGAAAACCAAAAGACAACCGACAGAATGGGAGAAGATATTTGCAAATGACATATCAGATAAAGGGCTAGTATCCAAAATCTATAAAGAACTCATCAAACTCAACACCCAAAGAACAAAGAATCCAATTAAGAAATGGGCAGAAGACATGAACAGACATTTTTCCAAAGAAGACATCCAAATGGCCAACAGACACATGAAAAAGTGCTCAATATCGCTCGGCATCAGGGAAATCCAAATCAAAACCTCAATGAGGTATCACCTCACACCAGTCAGAATGGCTAAAATTAACAAGTCAGGAAACGACAGATGTTGGCGGGGATGCGGAGAAAGGGGAACCCTCCTACACTGTTGGTGGGAATGCAAACTGGTGCAGCCACTCTGGAAAACTGTATGGAGGTTCCTCAAAAAGTTGAAAATAGAGCTACCATATGATCCAGCAATTGCACTACTGGGTATTTACCCCAAAGATACAAAAGTAGGGATCCGAAGGGGTACGTGCACCCCGATGTTTATAGCAGCAATGTCCACAATAGCCAAACTGTGGAAAGAGCCAAGATGTCCATCGACAGATGAATGGATAAAGAAGATGTGGTATATATATACAATGGAATATTATGCAGCCATCAAAAGAATGAGATATTGCCATTTGCAACAACGTGGATGGAACTGGAAGGTATTATGTTGAGTGAAATAAGTCAAACAGAGAAAGACATGTATCATATGATCTCACTGATATGAGGAATTCTTAATCGCAGGAAACAAACTGAGTGTTGTTGGAGTGGGGGGTGGGGTGGGAGGGATGGGGTGACTGGGTGATAGACACTGGGGAGTGTATGTGCTCTGGTAAGCGCTGTGAATTGTGCAAGACTGTTGAATCTCAGATCTGTACCTCTGAAACAAATAATGCAATATATGTTAAGAAAAAAAAAAAAGAAGAAGAAGAAGAAGAAGGTAGCAGGAGGGGAAGAATGAAGCGGGGGAAATCGGAGGGGTAGACGAACCATGGGAGACGATGGACTCTGAAAAACAAACAGGGTTCTAGAGGGGAGGGGGGTGGGAGGATGGGTTAGCCTGGTGGTGGGTATTTAGGAGGGCACATTCTGCATGGAGCACTGGGTGTTGTGCACAAACAATGAATCATGGAACACTTCATCTAAAACTAATGTTGTAATGTAAGGGGATTAACATAAGAATAAAAAAATTAAAAAAAAAAAAAAAAAAAGATGAATTATTTCCTGAATATCTACATCTAACCATCACCCTAAATTTCTACTCCTCCACCACACTCCACTTTCCTACTGATTATCTGATCAAAACGCAAATCCCAGTATTCCACTCCAATGTGCAAACCTATTCAATATCTTCCCATTGCTCTTTAGGTAAATCCTCAACTTCTTAAAACGGTCTGTTAATCTTTTCATTGTCTCTCATGGACTCCTAGAACTTTAGTTCTACCAACCCACTGGTCCCTGTCCTTTACTTCTGATACCATGCATAGACATCTTGCTTGCCTCAGCAGCTTTTACCAACATCTTTTCTCTGACACGCTTCTTTGTAAAGGACAACCCACCTTTGTCTAGTTAAATCCTCCTCATCTTTTGGGTGCCAGATGAAATGCTGCTTTCTCAGGGGAACCTTTTGCAAATCCTCACTATATGACTGATTAACTTACGTGTTATCACAGAACAACATACTTTTACTTCATCACACTTATCTTAGTAATTATACACTGACTTGTATGCTTGAGAATATCACCTGCCAGGAATTCAGGGACTTGTTTTTCATTATATTCCCACCTTCTACTCAACACCTGGGATATAGACTAAAATAATTTTGGAAAGGGTATGAATGTAAAGCATCATGGGGGGGGGAGGAGCAAGATGGCAGAGGAGTAGGAGACCTAAATTTGGCTGGTCCCAGGAATTCAGCTATATAGGGATCAAACCATTCTGAACACCTACGAACTCAACAGGAGATTGAAGAAAAGAATAGCCGCAACTCTGTGAACAGAAAAGTGACCACTTTCTTAAAGGTAGGACATGCAGAGAAATGAATCCGAGGCAATATTTGGGAAGATAGATGGCGGGGGGAGGGAGCCTCCATCAGCCAGCTACCAGCAAGTGATAGAGAGCGGAGCAAAAAATTGGAACTTTTAGAAGTCTGCTCCACTGAGGAAGGTCACTCCAGTGGCTAAGCAAGGGTGGAACCCTTGCTGGGACAGTGTAGTCTCAGGACCCTCGGGGTCACAGAAAGACCAGGGATGCCTGAGTGCGGCAGAACTCCGAGTAATCACAGCGGGGAAGCCGCTGCAGAGATGGAGGCGAGGAGTGGGTTCTCAGCTCAGGGTTGCCATAAACTGTGATCCACCGCACAGTCAGGCCACTGCTCTTCCAGCAGGGACCCAACAAGTGGCAGATCCGGGGAGACTCCCCTTCCTCCCCTGGGAGGAGCGGCATGGGAGTGCACTGTAGGGATCTGTTGGGTTTGGAGACTCAAAATGAGGTCGGGTGCCAGAGATAGAAATGCTCAATCACAGGCCGGATGAGCACAGAGTGCGGCTGGAGACCGGGGAGATGGGAGTGACTGACTGCTTTTCTCTGGGAGCTCAGTGAGGAGTGGGGCCCCAAGTTCTTGGCTCCTCCAGGTGGAGATTGGGAGGCTGCCATTTTCACTCTTGTCCTCCAAAGCTGTAGGGAAAGCTTGCAGGGAACAAAAGCTCCCAAGAGCAAACCCCAGCAGATGACTTAGCCGCTGGCAAGGGTGGGGCAATTCCACCTGAGGCAAAGACATTTGAGAACCATGGCAACAGACCCCTGCCCCAGAAGATCAGCAAGAACAGCCAGCCAAGATCAAGTTTACGAATAAATGAGAAAGGCAGAATGCCAGCACTAGGGGAATACAGCACATAGAATTCATGGCTTTTCCCCCCCCCTGATTCTTTAGTCATTCAAAGTTAATTTTTTAAATTTTCTTTTTTTTTTTAAATTTTTCATTTTCCCTTTTTCAACCAACATCTTAACAATCCCTTTTTTAAAAATCTTTATTTTTCATTTTTAGAGACATATTGTATCCTTTCATGGTAGTTACCCTTATTTTTGGTATATATATATATTGTTCTCTCTTTAAAATTTTGAGATACAGTTTCTTCTAACAGATCAAAATATACCCTAAATCTCTAGTGTATGGCTTTGTTCTAGTCTCCTCCTGATCACATTCTCTCCCCTCCTTTTTTTTTTTTTTTAATTCCTCTTCTTTCTTTTTTCAACCAACTTTTTTTTTTTTTAAAGATTTTATTTATTTATTTGACAGAGACAGAGATAGCGAGAGCAGGAACACCAAGCAGCGGGAGTGGGAGAGGGAGAAGCATGCTTCCCCCTGAGGAGGGAGCCTGATGTGGGACTCGATCCCAGGAACCTGGAATCATGACTTCAGCCGAAGGCAGATGCTTAATGACTGAGCCACCCAGGCGCCCTCAACCAACTTCTTATCAATTCCTTTTATAAAATATTTTATAATTTTCATCTCTACAGTATTGTTCCATCCCCTCATCGTATTTACCCTTATTTTTGTACATATATAAGTTTTTCCTTCTTTAAAACTTTGGGAGGCGCTTTCTTCTAACAGACCAAAATACACCCAAAATCTAGTGTGTGGCACTGATCTATGCACCAGCCTGAACATATTTGATCATATTCTTTTTTTTTTCCTTTTTGCTTTCTTTCCCTTTATTTTCCCCCGGCTTCAGGTCTCTTCTGATTTGTTTAGTGTATATTTCTCTGGGGTCATTGTTACCCTGTTAGCATTTTGTTCTCTCATTCATCTGTTGTCCTCTGGACAAAATGATAAGATGGAAAAAATCACCTCAACAAAAAGAACAAGAGGCAGTACCAACTGCCAGGGACCTAATCAATACAGACATTAGTAAGATGTCGGAAGTAGAGTTCAGAATGACGATTTTAAAGATACTAGCTGGGCTTGAAAAAAGCATGGAAGATATTTGAGAAACCCTCTCTGGAGAAATAAAAGAACTAAAATCTAACCAAGTTGAAATCAAAAAGGCTATTAATGAGGTGCAATCAAAAATGGAGGCTCTAACTGCTAGGATAAATGAGGCAGAAGAGAGAATTAGTGATATGGAAGACCAAGTGATGGAAAATAAAGAAGCTGAGAAAAAGAGAGATAAACAACTACCGGATCATGAGGGCAGAATTTGAGAATAAGCGATACCATAAGACGAAACAACATTAGAATAATTGGGATCCCAGAAGAAGAAGAAAGAGAGAGAGGGGCAGAAGGTATATTGGAGCAAATTATAGCAGAGAACTTCCCTAATTTGGGGAAGGAAACAGGCGTCAAAATCCAGGAGGCACAGAGAACCCCTCTCAAAAATCAATAAAAATAGGTCAACACCCCGACATCTAATAGTAAAACTAACGAGTCTCAGAGACAAAGAGAAAATCCTGAAAGTAGCTCGGGACAAGAGATCTGTAACCTACAATGGTAGAAACTAATTAGATTGGCAACAGACCTATCTACAGAGACCTGGCAGGCGAGAAAGGACTGGCAGGATACATTCAGAGCACTAAATGGGAAAAATATGCAGCCAAGAATACTATATCCAGCTAGGCTGTCATTGAAAATTGAAGGAGAGATAAAAAGCTTCCAGGACAAACAAAAACTAAAGGAATTTGCAAACATGAAACCAGCCCTAGAAGACATATTGAAAGGGGTCTTCTAAGCAAAGAGAGGGCCTAAAAGTAACATAGACCAGAAAGGAACACAGACAATATACAGTAACAGTCACCTTACAGGCAATACAATGGCACTAAATTTGTATCTTTCAATAGTTACCCTGAATGTAAATGGTCTGAATGCCCCAATCAAAAGACACAGGCTATCAGACTGGATAAAAAAACAAGATCCATCGATATGCTCTCTGCAAGAGACTCATTTTAGACCCAAAGACACCTCCAGATTGAAAGTGGGGGGGGGACCATTTACCATGCTAATGGACACCAAAAGAAAGCTGGGGTGGCAATCCTTCCATTAAACAAATTAGATTTTAAACCAAATAGTATAATAAGAGATAAGGACACTATATCATACTTTAAGGGTCTATCCAACAAGAAGATCTAACAATTGTAAATATCTATGCCCCTAACATGGGAGCAGCCAATTATATAAGCCAATTAATAACAAAAGCAAAGAAACACATCAGAACGATACAATAATAGTAGGGGATTTAAACACACCCCTCACTAAAATGGACAGATCATCTAAGCAAAAGATCAAAAAGGAAATAAAGACTTTAAATGACACACGAGACCAAATGGACTTCACAGATATATTCAGAACATTCCATCGCAAAGCAACAGAATACACATTCTTGTCTAGTGTCCATGGAACATTCTCCAGAATAGATCACATCCTAGGTCATAAATCAGGTCTTAACTGGTACAAAAAGAATGGGTCATTCCCTGCCTATTTTCAGACCACAATGCTTTGAAACTAGAACTCAATCACAAGAGGAAAGTAGGAAAGAACTCAAATACATGGAGACTAAAGAGCATCCTACTAAAGAATGAATGGGTCAACCGGGAAATTAAAGAAAAATTTTAAAAATTCATGGGAACTAATGAAAATGAAAACACAACTGTTCAAAATCTTTGGGATGCAGCAAAGGCAGTCCTAAGAGGAAAGTATATAGCAATACAAGCCTTTCTCAAGAAACAAGAAAGGTCTCAAATACACAACCTAACCCTACACCTAAAGGAGCTGGAGAAAGAACAGTAAATAAAGCCTAAACCCAGCAGGAGAAGAGAAATCATAAAGATCAGAGCAGAAAACAATGAAATAGAAACCAAAAGAACAGTAAAACAGATCAATGAAACTAGGAGCTGGTTCTTTGAAAGAATTAACAAGATTGATAAACCCCTGGCCAGACTTATCAAAAAGAAAAGAGAAACAACCTAAATCAATAAAATCATGAATGAAAGAGGAGAGATCACAACCAACAACAAAGAAATACAAATAATTATAAAAACATATTATGAGCAACTCTAAGCCAGCAAATTAGATAATCTGGAAGAAATGGATAAATTTCTAAAGATGTATAAACTATCAAAACTGAACCAGGAAGAAATAGAAAACCTGAACAGACCTATGACCACTAAGGAAATTGAAGGAGTCATCAAAAATCTCCCAAAAAACAAAAGCCCAGGGCCAGATGGCTTCCCAGGGGAATTCTACCAAACATTTAAAGAAGAATTGATACCTATTCTTCTGAAAATCTTCCAAAAAACAGAAATGGAAGGAAAACTTCCAAACTCATTTTATGAGGCCACCATTACCTGGATCTCCAAACCACACAAAGACCCCATCAAAAAGGAGAATTATAGACCAATATCCTTGATGAACATGGATGCAAAAATTCTCACCAAAATACTAGCCAATAGGATCCAACAGTACATTAAAAGGAATATTCACCACGACCAAGTGGGATTTATCCCTGGGCTGTGAGGTTGGTTCAATATCTGCAAATCAATTAATGTGATACAATACATTAATAATAGAAAGAACAAGAATCATATGATCCTCTCAATAGATGCAGAAAAAGCATTTGACAAAGTACAGCATCCTTTCTTGATCAAAACTCTTCAGAGTACAGGGATAGAGGGTACATACCTCAATACCATAAAAGCCATCTATGAAAAACCCACAGTGAATATCATTCTCAATGGGGAAAAACTGAGAGCTTTCCCCCTAAGGTCAGGAACACAGCAGGGATGTCCACTATCACCACCGCTATTCAACACAGTATTAGAAGTCCTAGCCACAGCAATCAGACAACAAAAAGAAATAAAAGGCATCCGAATCAGCAAAGAAGAAGTCAAACTCTCACTCTGCAGATAATATGATACTTTATGTGGAAAACCCAGAGAACTCCACCCCAAAACTGCTAGAACTCATACAGGAATTCAGTAAAGTGGCAGGATATAAAATCTATGCACAGAAATCAGTGGCATTCCTATATACCAACAATAAGACAGAAGAAAGAGAAATTAAGGGGTCCATCCCATTTACAATTGCACCCAAAACTATAATACCCAGGAATAAATCTAACCAAAGAGGCAAAGAATCTGTACTCAGAAAACTATAAAATACTCATGAAAGAAATTGAGGAAGACACAAAGAAATGGAAAAACGTTCCATGCTCATGGATTGGAAGAACAAATATTGTGAAGATGTCAATGCTACCTAGAGCAATCTATATATTTAATGCAATCCTTATCAAAATACCATCAACTTTATTCAAAGAAATGGAACAAATAATCCTAAAATTTGTATGGAACCAGAAAAGACCCCGAATAGCTAGAGGAATGTTGAAAAAGAAAAGCAAAGCTGGTGGCATCACAATTCCGGACTTCCGGCTGTATTACAAAGCTGTCATCATGAAGACAGTGTGGTACTGGCACAAAAACAGGCACATAGATCAATGGAACAGAACAGAGAGCCCAGAAATGGACCCTCAACTCTATGGTAAACTCATCTTCGACAAAGCAGGAAAGAATGTTCAATGGGAAAAAGAGAGTCTGTTCAACAAATGGTGTTGGGAAAATTGAACAGACACAGGCAGAAGAATGAAACTGGACCATATCCTTACACCACACACAAAAATAGACTCCAAATGGTTGAAAGACATCAATGTGAGACAGGAGTCCATCAATATCCTAAAGGAGAACACAGGCAGCAACCTCTTTGACCTCAGCCGCAGCAACTTCTTCCTAGAAACATCGCCAAAGGCAAGGGAAGCAAGGGCAAAAATGAACTATTGGGACTTCATCAAGATAAAAAGCTTTTGTACAGCAAAGGAATCAGTCAACAAAACCAAAAGACAACCGACAGAATGGGAGAAGATATTTGCAAATGACATATCAGATAAAGGGTTAGTGTCCAAAATCTATAAAGAGCTTATCAAACTCAACACCCAAAGAACAAATGATCCAATCAAGAAATGGGCAGAAGATATGAACAGACATTTTTCCAAAGAAGACATCCAAATCTCCAACAGACACATGAAAAAGTGCTAAACATCGCTCGGCATCAGGGAAATCCAAATCAAAACCTCAATGAGATACCACCTCACACCAGTCAGAATGGCTAAAATTAATAAGTCAGGAAATGACAGATATTGGTGGGGATGCAGAGAAAGGGGAACCCTCCTACACTGTTGGTGGGAATGCAAGCTGGGGCAGCCACTCTGGAAAGCAGTATGGAGGTTCCTCAAAAAGTTGAAAATAGAGCTACCCTACGATCCAGCAATTGCACTATTGGGTATTTACCCCAAAGATACAAATGTAGCGATCCGAAGGGGTACATGCACCCCGATGTTTATAGCAGCAATGTCCACAATAGTCAAACTATGGAAAGAGCCAAGATGTCCAACGACAGATGAATGGATAAAGAAGATGTGGTATATATATATATATATATATATATATATATATATATATATATATATATACACACACACACACACACACACAATAGAATATTATGCAGCCAACAAAAGGAATGAAATCTTGCCATTTGCAATGATGTGGATGGAACTGGAGAGTGTTATGCTGAGCAAAATAAGTCAATCAGAGAAAGACATGTATCATATGACCTCAATGATATGAGGAATTCTTAATTTCAGGAAACAAACTGAGGGTTGCTGGAATGTTGGGGGGTTGGAGGGATGGGTGGCTGGGTGATATACATTGGGGTGGGTATGTGCTATGGTGAGTGCTGTGAATTGTGTAAGACTGTTGAATCACAGATCTGTACCTCTGAAAGAAATAATACATTATAAGTTAAAAAGAAAAAGAAGAAGAAGAAGAAGGGAGAAGGGAGAAGGGAGAAGGGAGAAGGGAGAAGGGAGAAGGGAGAAGGGAGAAGGGAGAAGGGAGAAGGGAGAAGGGAGAAGGGAGAAGGAGAAGGAGAAGAAGAAGAAGAAGAAGAAGAAGAAGAAGATAGCAGGAGGGGAAGAATGAAGGGGGAAATCAGAGGGGGAGATGAACCAAGAGAGACGATGGACTCTGAAAAACAAACTGAGGGTTCTAGAGAGGAGGGGGGGTGGGAAGATGGGTTGGCCTGGTGATGGGTATTAAGGAGGGCACGTTCTGGGGCGCCTGGGTGGCTCAGTCGTTAAGCGTCTGCCTTCGGCTCAGGTCATGGTCCCAGGGTCCTGGGATGGAGCCCCACATCGGGCTCCCCGCTCGGCGGGAAGCCTGCCTCTCCCCCCTCCACTCCCCCTGCCTGTGCTCATCTCTCAATGTGTCTCTCTCTGTCAAATAAATAAATAAAATCTTAAAAAAAAAAAAAAAAGATTAAAAAAAAAAAGGAGGGCACATTCTGCATGGAGGACTGGGTGTTATATGCCAATAATGAATCATGGAACACTACAACAAAAACTAATGATGTAATGTATGGCAATTAACATAACATAATAATAATAAAAAATAAATTAATAAAAAGAATAAGATAGCAGGAAGGGCAAAATGAAGGGGGGAATCGGAGGGGGAGACGAACCATGAAAGACCATGGACTCTAAGAAACAAACTGAGGGTTCTAGAGGGGAGGGCGATGGGGGATGGGTTAGCTTGGTGATGGGCATTAAAGAGGGCACGTACTGAAAGGAGCACTGGGTGTTATACGCAAACAATGAATCATGGAACACTACATCAAAAACTAATGATGTAATGTATGGTGATGAACATAATAAAATAAAATAAAATAAAATAAATCATTTTACTGAACACCTAAGTCAAAGAACCTTTCCCTCCTACAGCAGTGTTACACCTCCCCGGATAAAGGAAGACCCCACTTTGTAAAATTTCACTATTATTTAGTAAACTACTCCTTAGATAGATACTACCCAAAATAAGTTACTTCCTTTCTTTTTAACTAAAACAACAGGCAAATTGGCAAATAAAAAGTCACAATATATGTTAATTGAAAAAAAAATGCCATAGACTATGTAGTAAATGCTTTCTGACAGCATACTCTAACCAGATAAAATGGAAATAAAACAGTGTAACTGAAAAAAAAAAAGCACAAATAAAGCTTTGATGAATAGTTTTGACTGAATAGATTGAACAAATGAATAAGTTAATAAAGAATAAATAGCCATTTATACCTGCCAAAATAAAATTTACAGAATACCCAGGATGTTCCAAACACCATGTTTTCAACACCATAGGCATAGTACCTTATTATATTAATTTCACAGTCAAGTGGGAAAATGTATACATTAACAAATTATTACTATCGGGATTTCCAATCCAGGAATTGAATGTCCTACTATCTATAAAATCATCATTTACTGACACACAGTTAGTTCTACCTCAAATTCCCATTTATATGAAAAGATCTTTGATGTCATTAAGAGAAAATAGCACACTACTTACTTTGAAATAATAAACAGAAAAGAAGTCAAAGTTAGAAACTGGAAAATTAAGTATAGAAAAACAGACTTAGTGTAAATATATTTGCAATACAGTCTGAGGAAAAAAATATAAAATTAACCTTCAAATCACTCTCTCGTCTCGTTTTGGAGGAAGAAAGATGAAATGTGTATGAACAATGCTAACAGGATTAGCTTATGAAAAGTTATCCAAGAATGACTAGAATATTTGATTGCTGGAGAAAGGATGAAAAAATGTCTATTCATCTACAGTAAGTTAACAGAGGGTACCATGTTTTCTTGTGTTTCTGGCCTTATGTCAAGATCTGATCAGTAAGAACAAACAAAAACACCAAAACCAAACAAAATCCCTCTAATGTGGATATTATGTGATAACAGAAAAACAAATGTGCAAATTCATTTTACTTAAACAAAAGGGAATGAGAATCAGAAATGCTTAGAGTAATCAAGAGACTTTAAATGAAAATTACCCAGAAAACTTAGTGATTTATTTTGCACAAAAAAGTTCCATTGTATTTTAGCGACCCAGGTTCCTTATTTTGTTAACACAAATATTAAGAATTTTCATAGGTAGTCTTAGATCTGTATGAATATATAATTCTTATGTTATTTTAAAGTTTTGACCAAAAATTATCAGTCATACATGGAAGCATTGTACTTCTGTATGTTTTTCTATTCATCTTTCAATCTACCTATGCTTTGTAAATGTATTGGTATGTTCATTACATTGAATTTGGAAGTTTTATGTTGTTAATAACTATAGATTTCTAAATCTAAAAGGTGCACTTTTTAAAAAAGATTTTATTTATTTATTTGAGCAGAAAGATACAGAGAGAGAGAGAGAGAGCATGAGCAGGGGGAGAGGCAGAGGGAAAGGGAGAAGCAGAGCGGACAGCCCAAAGCGGGGCTCGATCCCAAGACCTGGAGATCATGACCTGAACTGAAGGAAGACGCTTAACCATCTGAGCTACCCAGGTGCCCAGTGCACTTTTTTTTTTTTTTTAATCATTTCCAGGATGTTGCATTAGTTATATCTTCAAATATAGAAATAAATATTACAGCAAGCAAAATGAAGACAATTATTTGTTTCAAAGAAACATAGTTCCTAAACAATAAATACTGATCTTCATTTTACTTGAAACCTATGTCTCTTAGTCTAGTTGTCTTGAGGTTTACATAAAGTCTATAGTTTGCCCACGTACTACCACACTAGCATAGAATCAGTAGTTGTTTGTTGGGCTTTTTGTTTTGTTTTGGCTTGTTTCTTTTTTTATTATTATTTGCTTTTCCCTGTATATTAAGAATGTTTTGTTGGATCTTGGTTAAAATCAGGATTGTTCTAGGTCAATGAAACAGATTGCTCCCACTTGTAGAGCAGCATGGGTAAAAGAAAGTAGGATCAATATTCAAAAAGATCTGGGTCAACAGCCTGGTTCCAGGACCTGTTTCATTCCAGTAACCTTGAGCATATTATCATTTCCTGACCTCACTCCATCTACTAGTAGAATTTAGATAATAGGGGCTCCTGGGTGGCTCCGTTGGTTAAGCCTCAGGCTCTAGATTTCAGCTCAGGTCATGATCTCGTGACACACGGCTTGATCTCAGGCTACATGCTTAGTGGGAAGCCTGCTTGAGATTCTCTCTGTCCCCTTCTGCCCCTCCCATCACACTTGTGTGTACTCTCTCTCTCTCTGATAAATAAATCTTAAAAAAGAAAAAATTCAGATAATACATATTCCATGGAAGTTTTCCAAAAACGTTGGTAAAAATTATGATGCCTGACATAAGAAAATACTGAATATTTGTTCCATACCAAGGAAATTCTGTATAGTAAAAAGTTCCTGAATATATCCATTAATCTCTAAATGTTTTGCCAAATGTTTTCTAGAGTGCACAGGTTTGCTTCAGGTTGTTTTTATGCTGCAAGTGTGTTTTGCTCACTTTGATTGCAACTGATAAACATATTCTGAGTTCTGCAAATGTCCACTTTGTAACTGAGTACCATCTCCAGAATTCAGTGTCTATAACTGCATTTGGATTTACGATCACATTAATATCAATGGTACTACTTGGTTAATGAACAAAGAGCAGACGTAAGCTTAATGAATAGGTGACAATCACGCCAAGTAAAGCCAGAACCAGTGCATAGTGAACTGAATCAAATAAAGGTTTCTTCATTATTTCTAAAGAGGAGATTTCAAGAAACACTGTCTTTTTTTTTTTTTTTTAAGATTTTATTTATTGATTTGTCAGAGAGAGAGAGAACAGCAGGCAGAGGGAGAAGCAGGCTCCCCGCTGAGCAGGAAACCCAATGTGGGACTCGACCCCAGGACCCTGGGATCATGACCTGTGCCGAAGGTAGATGCTTAACTGACTGAGCCACTCAGGCGTCCCAAGAAGCAATAAGTCTTAACATGGCACACACAGTAATACATGCTATACAAATCCAAAAAGAACTCTATACTTAGCAGTTAATGCTATTTCCACATTCTGAACAATAATTTATTCCAGCAAATTATAAACTTTTTTTTTTCAGTTTGAATTGTGTTGGACACATAGAGATCTTTCCAATTGTTTTAGTATCTTATGCATGATTTTTGGTTTTGTAATTTTATGCAAGCTAACTAGTTTATGTGAATGCATATCTTAACCATATGGAAATAATGATAGACCACATTTTTTTTTTGCCTTTGATAAAGGTTCACAAATGGAGAAATATTATTGCAGTAGAAAAAAAGAGTTACTGCTCTGAAATTCAGAATTCAAAATTAAGTGTCAACCTCTCCAGTTTCTGTGAAAGTTTTGGCATTAGCTTAACCTCACTGAATTTCAGTTGGCTTCCTAATAAAATAAGTGTAATTAAATTAATGCTGCCTCCTATACAAGGTGTTTAAGAGAATTAAATGAAATCAAAGATGTTAGTGTGCCTTGTAATCCATAAAGTACTGTGTTAATGTAAGGGATTATTCATTCCATCATTATTAATAAACACTTGAACGTACTATATCACAACATTTTATAAGGTATCTTCAAAAGAAAATATCTAATGCTTCAGAATGCAAGTGAGTTAATGAATTCATCGTCCCTTTCATGATTTGTCTTACACAAAACCCATATTTTTAGCCGCAAACAAAATTCTGCATTTTGGGTCTTTGCATGAAATTGGTAGATAAAGGAAAAAGTATAGGTTGGAGAAATGCATTGATAGAGTTTTGCTGTAGACAAAAGTTTGGGCTCTGCTGGGGACCTTCAGAGACTTACTTAAATTCTCTCTGGTTTTTTAGTTATATCACATGTAGGACATAGTCTGCCCCATTAGTATCTTCTGCAGGGCTGCTGAAAAAAATATAACCTGTGTAATCACTGATATAAAATACCTATAATTTATATGTTCTAAGATAAAGTACAGAACATTTAAAATAAATGAAAAAACAGATATATCAACAGCATCTAAAAAAAGTGACACTACAGATTTAATTTTTTATCTAGATTAATGCCTACTGATTTCCTAAAGAATTTCTGGCTGTTACAGAAAAATACACAACAGGGTAATATTCAAATAGGAGCAGAAATAGAGTATCAAGTTCAAGAAAAAATAAGGATGCAAATTTTATCAGATAGTATTTCCCAGTTGCTTCAAACATATAATTACCATGTTAACATCTGAATAATGATGTTATTGGTGAATACATGATGATGTAATCATTACTGGGCATTTAACTTTCAAAAATTTTATATGGGGGGTGTGTGGGTTGCTCTGTTGGTTAAGCAGCTGCCTTCTGCTCAGGTCATGATGTCAAGGCCCTGGGATCAGCCTTGTGGCAGGCAGAGAGTCTGCTTCTCCTTCTCCCTCTGTCCTTCTCCCCTACTGCTTGTGCACACGTGTGTTCTAAGTAAATAAAGAAAATCTTTAAAAAAATTATATGGTAAATGTGCCATATGTGTTTGTGTGTATAGATTTTTTTGGGGGGGTCTACCATTGACCAAAACATATAATTTATATTTGAGCCTTTCTGATATGAACCTCCACAATGCCTTCCAAAAGGTTTTATGCATATATTAATTTATTCAAATAACAATCAATAATTGAGCATTATTTACCTCCAGTCACTATTTCAAGGGTTCAACCTATTTACAATGCCATCTAAAGCATACATATTTGGCTATTTTGATGCAAACTAGCCTATATTAGAAATTCATTAAATTCATTGGTTAAAAGTTCTGCATTTTTTTAAAGATTTTATTTATTTATTCATGAGAGATAGAGAGAGAGAGGCAGAGGCAGAGGAAGAAGCAGGCTCCCCACCTAGCAGGGAGCCTGATGCGGGACTCAATCCCAGGACCCTGGGATCATGACCTGAGCCGAAGGCAGACGCTTAACCATCTGAGCCACCCAGGCGCCCCAAAAGTTCTGCATTTTTGTTTTCTATATCTTCTGTTAATTTATGTGCACTCTTCTTGTCTTTACTGTGAGAATAAAAACTGCTTGAGAGCAAAGTTCTTCTGAATTTTCAGTAACACTTGGTTCAATGTTTGGCCAATTGTAGTAGGTCCCAAAGACAGATTTGCTCTATAAACAGCAATGGAAGGAGGGAAGGAAGGAAGGAAGGGAGGGAGGGAGGGAGGGAGGGAGGGAGGGAGGGAGGAAAGGAAGGAAGGAAGGAAGGAAGGAAGGAAGGAAGGAAGGAAGGAAGGAAGGAAGGAAGGAAGAAAGAAAGAAAGAAAGAAAGAAAGAAAGAAAGAAAGAAAGAAAGAAAGAAAGAAAGAAAGAAAGAAAAGAAAAGAAAAAGAAAGAAAAAGAAAGAAAGAAAGAAAGAAAGAAAGAAAGAAAGAAAGAAAGAAAGAAAGAAAGAAAGAAAGAAAGAAAGAAAAGGGGAAGGAAAGGAAGGAAGGAAGGAAGGAAGGAAGGAAGGAAGGAAGGAAGGAAGGAAGGAAGGAAGGAAGAAAAAAGGCTGAGAACTGAACTGGGAAAAATGGTTTTAGAGAGAGTATCTGAATTTATAATCATGAGTAGATAAGACCTAAATATTTGGAAAGTTAAATAAAATAAAAATTTAGTAGAAGTCCTACTAACAAGCCACTTAGTCTTTGTTCTGGTTCTTCATGTGTGTCTTCCCTTTTGTCTTGCATGCCTGGAATTGCACCCTATGTGCCAACTAGTGCTCTAGGTCTCTGGAGTACACAGAGAAGAGATGGAATCAATATTGTTATAACCCTCTGTGTATGTGTGTTGTCTAACCATGCATTGTTCCATTTAATTGTCATATTAAGTAGGCATTATTCCCATTTTATAAATAAAGTTAATGATGTTAAGAGAGGTTAAGCCATCTACAACTTCAAAGAAGAGTAAATAGATTTGAAACTGGTGGTCTCTTAATTAAGCACCCATGCTTCTGCTAGTCTATCCACTTGCCTTCCATAATGTTCTGGAAAACCTTGAAAATCTATCTCTTGTGATGAGTACTCTTGATACCATCATTTCTCTGAACAATACTCCACTGAGATTTAAATCTGGGGCCTTCCCTCCTTGACTGACAGAAGTTAGTGCAGTCTCTAAAACAATCTCATTTTTTCAGATATCAATGTTTTTGGTCTTCAATTTCTCCATGCTCTAGTAAATGCTTAAAATTTTTGAAATTACAGATTATCTCAGTCCTTAGCTGTATTTTCATAAACCTGTCACCAATTTAAGAAGAAGAAGTGATGGGAGATTTCATACAATTATTTGGTTCTAGCCAAACTTTGGGGATTAAGTAAGAGCTGGATTACAGGAAGAAATGACATAGTGAATTTGTAGAAAAATCATTCCCAAATGAAACCTTTCCCTTTGAAAGCTGAACAACGTATTCAAGTAAAATTCTATCCCCCTTGGCAAGAGAAGTTCATTTACAAAATGCCAAAAGCCTATTAGTACTAAAACTAACAATATACATCTAGAATTTTACAGTGTATATGTCTCTTTTTTTATATGTGAGATCACTGAATCCTCAACTATTACTTTAATATAGTTAGGGAAGTTTTAATTATGACAACTTTACACATAGAAAAAATAACATCTCAGTCATAATGTTTAAATTTTCATGGCTAATGTAAGAACTAATTTGACTGAAAACACAAAGGTAGAATTCTATCTGTTCAATTTCATAAACTTTGTGTGTGTGTGTAATAAGAATAGTCACTACTATCCTATCTCATCGTCTGTGTTATTTAAATAATTACTTGTGTATTCCTACTATTCTATCCAATTGCGTTAAAGCATTATGATAGAAGATGCTAAATATCACAATTTTGCCCCCAATTGTGTACATATTACAGATTCTAATAACTATTCTGGAGAAGAAGAGGAAAATAAAGCTATATAAATAAATTCCCCAAGCAAAACTGCATAAGGTATGTGACATGTAATTCAGCTCCATATACCTTCATAAAACATATAAAAATGAAATGTGGGGTCATTTTATGACTCATGATTAAGCACATTAAACTGAAGATTAATGTTGTGATTTTAAGCCTACCATTATAAGTGTCTCAGTACTAAGTCATGTAATGACTGAATTACTTTGTGCAAATTGCTCAAAGTATCAGAGGAGGAAAATGTTGTCTAAACCTGAAATAAAGGAGTGTGTATGTATAGCACCCAGGGAGAGGGTGGGGTAGGTCAGCCGTTGCAGCCTGCTAAACAATTTTTGGACAAACCAGTGGTGAGGTTTTAACAGCTCATAATCATAAATATTCAAGAGATCTTAGATATATTTTTTGTTCACTGAATGTTAATACTACTACCTAAATTAGCATATGAATTCTGAAGATAATGTGGTGATGCGAATATATTTGCTACAATGTCATTGTACGATTTGACTTGGTTCCACTCTTAAATCTTTCCCCACCTCAAACAATAATTTTGTAGCTTTGCCAATGTAATATTTCACTGGTTATCCCAGTAAAATTATTGAAAATTCTCACAATGTGCAGACCCCCATGTGAAAACCAATGTGCTACTTTGTTGATTTGGCTGCCCTCAGATACATTTCTCTTCTAGTGTGAGCAGCTCCATTCTGCTTTGGAGAATTGCTTCTTTCTCCCATTTGTGTGACGTCTTTGTGGGAAAAACAACCAGAATACCTAGACCTTCCTGGCTAAATTTGTGCCTATGACCCATGACTAGAAAATGTGATTCTTTTTCCTTGAAATGTGGAGGAAGCAGAGAAAGCAAGGACCACATGTGTTAGAGCTGCTTCCTCCCAGGTAGTCCAAATTCAGACTACCCTACGTGACCTCATCCTAAGCTCCCAGGCTATCCTGACTTCCGACTCCTGTCCTTTCCCAGATCTGATTTGTCAGCATTGCTCTGAATTTTTGAACTTTTCCATAAACTTACATTAAACTTATGTCATTTATTTTCCTTTTTATACTTGTCTCTTCTTTTCTTTCCCTTCCCTTTCTTTCTCTTCCCTTCCCCTCCCTTCTCTCCCCTCCTTTCCTTTTTTTTCTTGAATCAGATTCTGTTGCTAGCAAACAAACAAAAAATGAAAACAAAACAACAGCAAAAAATAGAAAAGTTCACATATACAGCTAATTTGGTTGAAAAGCCTTATAAATGACCTTTATATTTTACCACCCACCCTGTATCCCAATCTGAGTTCAGGGGCTTTATTTCAACTATTGATCCCTCATATTAATTGTGGAGAAGAGTAATAAGGGATATGAACCTCCACAATGCCTTCCAAAACGTTTTACGCATATATTAATTTATTCAAATAACAATCAGTAATTGAGCATTATTTACCTCCAGTCACTATTTCAAGGGTTCAACCTATTTACAATGCCATGTAAAGCAAACATATGCGGCTATTTTGATAGCAACAGAGGGAAGGGAAGGGAAGGAAAAAAAAAAAAAAACTTGGAAGAAAAAAACCCAAACTTCCTTAGATGGAATTGCATACGCCTCCCTACCCTTTACATATGTATGAAGTGACCTCAAGGATACCACTTCTGACTTGGCATGGTGTCCAGCAAGTATCCCTTTTATTGGCACTACAATTTGAGGAAATGACCCAATCTGAGAACATCCATATTACAGTTATTCTTTTTTTCCAAGCACTATTATTTAAAGATTTTACGTAGACCTGTAATATAAAGACTATGCTTCATTTTTAGGTCTCAACTGAGGGCCATGAATTGTGTACTTAGGAATTTTATAGTAAATCCCGGGATTAAAAATTTAGATTTGTGTGAAAAGGATTGCCCATATCTGAGTTCTATAATACATAATGAGCAAATGGAGACAAATTGGGAAAACGAATTACACCAAGATTGTGAAGAAAAAAAAAAAAAGTGGTATCTACTGTCATTTTATTATGTTGGTATAACCCCACTTAATCAGTGGTTACCATGCCAGTAATTCCTATAACTTTAAAATATGCATTTGACTGGTGAGTAAACCTAGCTTTTCATGACTTAAACCACTTGTAGAGGAAGATATCATTGTAGGTACAGCTGACATTCAGAGGCAGGTAGCCTAACTCTGGGGCCAACACCCTTCTTCCCTGGTTTATACTGCCTTCCAGATGAAACTTAACATATGCTTATATGTGAAGGTAGACGAGTGAGGTTGGTGTTAGTGTGAAGACTTTATGTTATAAAAGTGAAAAATATAAAATAAGCAACATCTGAGTCAAGGAGGGAAAGATAAGGGACAGGGCGAGAGAGAAAGAGAGAGAATATGGTCAGTAAAGCAAATGTTTTCTTCCCAGAGTCATACGAGATTGGGGCAAATGAGGGAGGTTGTGTTTGAATCTACCTTTTACCTGAACTCAGTCTTGGCTTATCTCCTTCCCCCACTCTTTTTTCTTTGATAAGGAAGACAAGACTGGCTTTGACAGTTTAAACATATTCATCCAATTACATGTTAAATTCTAAGCAACACTGAACCTCCTGTTGTGAAAATGCCCTGCAATACAGATTTGCAGTCTTCTAGAACATGATGTTTATCTAAATTGTCTGAGTTTCCTGTCAAGTTGGAAAGACTAAAGAGGAGAGAATACTGTCAATCTTTTTGAGTATTTTAGTAGACTCTTAAAGAAGTTACCAAATCTTTATTTTTTTATGATGTAAATTCTTACTCTGTGCTCCATTTAGGGAGAATCAATGCCATTTGATTTTTGCAGTGTTGAAAAATGCATGGATAGCTTATTAAATCACCCTTCCTTCTTCTCACCAATTGTTATTCCCATGGAAATATGGACCAAGTAATAAAGAGAAGAGAGCCATTACTGCAGGCTGGAAATAGCATCAGATTGACCGTCTAGGAACCAGAATTCTCTTCCTGATTCTGCTGCTCACCAGTGGAATGATCTTGGGCATGCTCAGAAACATATCTGAGCCAAGTGCCTGTATATAAAAATGAGGGAGTTGGGGGGCATCTTGGTGCCTCAGTCGGTTAAGTGACCGACTCTTGATTCAGGCTCAGGTCATGATGTCAGGGTTGGGAGCTCTCGCCCAGTGAAGAGCCCCACCTCCAACCCCACCCTCAGCCCCAGGACAGGCTCCATGCTGGGTGGAGAGTCTGCTTCTCTTCCTCCATCTCCCTCCCTTTCCCCCTCCCCCAACTCATGAGTGTTCTCTAAAATAAATAAATCTTTAAAAGAACACATTAAAAAATGAAGGAGTTGGGCTTTACAACAGATGATCTTAAAGGGGTGTAAAATACATGTACCTCAAAATGTGCCACTTTGGCATGTGGATTATTTTCAGCTGAAGGTGATCAAGAACCAGCAGATTCAGGAAAACCTGTTACCTCTCCTTTAACTGCCTGAAGAATTTAAAAAGGGTGCTTGGCCAAGCAAGAGAACAATTACCAGAGATAATTATTTTTTTAATACCAGGCATCTGTTCTTAACTTCCTGTGAAATGCCTTCCTCCCCATTGAAACCTAGGCCCTGGTCCCACTCCTTAGCTCAGGATGGCAGATAAGCCTCAATTGCCTGATGGCCTTTCTTTTCTTTTTTTAAAGATTTTATTTATTTATTTGAGACAGAGAGAATGAGAGACAGAGAGCATGAGAGGGAGGAGGGTCAGAGGGAGAAGCAGACTCCCTGCTGAGCAGGGAGCCCGATGCGGGACTCGATCCCCGGACTCCAGGATCATGACCTGAGCCGAAGGCAGTCGCTTTACCAACTGAGCCACCCAGGCGCCCCAACCTGATGGCCTTTCAGTCTCATATTTTTAAGGGGCTCCTGTTTGTACCAAATTAAATTTGTTTTTCTCCAGTTAATCTGTCTTATATCAATTTAATCATTGGACCAGCAAAAGAAGACAGAAGAAGATAAATTTTCCACCCTTACAGTCTCTAAAACATAGTCCATTCTTGATCTATGAATACATTATTTAAAAAATGTTCTATTTTATTTGAAATTTTAAAAAATAAAATAAAATACAGCTCTATATATCCCTATTTCATGACCCCAATGGAAGTCATAAGATTATTTTGTAAACATTTAAAATGTCAGTATTTTTTAAAATAAAAGTTATTTTAAAATGTAATAAATGATCTTTTTCACTTTTCCCACAACTCTGGGACGTCTTTCTCAATAGCAGTGACATATTTCATGGACACTGTTATTGGAACTGCACACTCAGACTGAAGAATAAGTCCCCTGGTCCTATTTTTTACACTTGGAATTTAATACCTAATATTTAGCAGACTTGGCTTAGAAATTTCAAGTTTAGTGTGTCAGTTTATTTAATATTTTGAAACAGTTCTTTGGAAAACTCCCTGATAGGCAGTAGCAACTTACTAAAGGTTTTAAAGAAAAATCTAACGTGTATGTTAGTAAAATAATAATATATCTCTATGCACCACTTATTTCTTCCATAAACCTTCAGATATTGTCCATATCAGTGAAGTTATCAATGACCTTTAAAAAAAAAAAAAAAAAGGAAGAGGGGCACCTGGGTGGCTCAGTTGGTTAAGTGTCTGCCTTTGGCTCAGGTCATGATCCAGGGTCCTGGGATCAAGCCCCACATCGGGCTCCCTGCTTGGCGGGAAGCCTGTTTCTCCCTCTCCCACTCCCCCTGCTTGTATTCCCTCTCTCACTGTGTCTCTCTCTGCCAAATAAATAAATAAAATCTTAAAAAAAGGAAGAGACTTCTATATGAATGTGATAGAAAGTAAATTAAATAATATTAAGTTATAGGGGAATCTGGAGACACGATGTCAGATAAGATGGCTCAACATGAACACAGATATAACAATATTTTTAGGGAGAATTTTCAACATTATGTGTGTGAAGCAATGCTAGTCTGTTGCTTGTTTCTATAATAAAATAAAACATCATTTCCATTGCATATTATTTCATGCCTCAATTATAGCATTCTTTTTATTTCAGTGTAAACATTTGTGCAAATGTCTGTTCCTCCAACAGATTTCCAGGTCTTAGCTTTGAACTCTGGGTCTTGAAAAATATCTTTTGACTAGTAGGTGTTTGAATGCTCTACTCAGGCCTCTGTGCTTATCCTGAGTCACTGTCTCAAGGAAGACTTCCCTGTTTGCCCCAGGGTGAGCCAAGCCCTTTTATCACACATATTTATAGTTCTAGATGTTTTCCTTTTATTTAGTATTTTGTAATTACATATATATTTGTGCTTTTTCCCTCCTCTAGGCTTTAATTATGTAAGTTTCAGGTGTACAATATTATAATTTGACATCTCTATATACAAAGTGATCACCCCTAAAGTCTAGTTACCATCCATCACCCTACAATTGACCCCTTTTATTCTTTTTGTCCAACCCCAATCCCCTTTCCCTCTGGTAACCACCAAACTGCTCTCTGCATCTATGAGTTTGTTTTTGTTTTGTTTTTTTGTTTGTTTATTTTTAGATTTCACATGAGTGAAATCTTACAGTATTTATGTTTCTTCTTCTGACTTATTTTACTTAGTATAATACTCTCAAGGTCCGTCCATGTTTTCACAAATGGCAAGATCACACTCTTTTCAGGGCTGCGCAATACTATTCCATTGCGTGGAATATGTATATATGTATATATCTTCTTTATCCATTCATCTATTGATGGATACTTGGGTTGTTTTCATATTTGGCTATTGTAAATAATGCTCCAATGAACATATGGGTGCATGCATTTTTTCGAATTAGTGTTTCTCTATTCTTCAGATAAATACCCACTAGTGGAATAGCTAGATCATATGGTAGTAATGTTCTTAATATTTGAGAAATCTCCACACTGTTTTCCACAGTGGCTGCACCAATTTATAATCCCACTAACCATACACAAGGGCTCACTTTTCTCCACATCCTCTCCAACACTTTTTATTTCTTGTCTTTTTGATAATAGCCATTCTAACTGTTATGAGGCGATAGCTCATTGGGGTTTGACTTGCATTTCCCTGATGATTAGTGATGTTGAACATCTTTTCATGTGTCTATTGGCCATCTGTATGTCTTTGAAAAAATGTCTATTCAGATCCTTTGCCCATTTTTATTTTTTTTAAGTTTTTTTTTTCATTATTTATTTATTTGACAGAAAGAGAGAGACAGAGAGAGAGGGAACACAAGTGGGGGGGTGGGAAAGGGAGAAGCAGGCTTCCTGCTGAGCAGGGAGCCCGACATGGGGCTCGATCCCAGGACCTGGGATCATGACCTGAGCCGAAGGCAGACGCTTAACGACTGAGCCACCCAGGCACCCCTGCCCATTTTTAAATTGGGTTTTGAACACATCTGATAAGGAAGATGATTCTACACAAGCACATCTTTCTTTCTTTCTTTTTTTTTTTCTTTGTTTCCTTCCACTGGAAATAAATGGCTACTGTCACTCCTTAACATACAGTGCAGTAACTCAAGCACACTGTTGCTAGTTTAGGATTCCTATTTAACAATACAAGGCAATGCAGACTTTTTACAGCAATAGCTAAATACAGTATATCATTAAAACTAAAGAAAATCCATTTTAACCTAACCATTTTCTTCAAATGGCTTCTCCAAATGACAGTAGCTAAGATCGATTGATCGATCGATCGATCTACCTACCTACCTATCTGTTCCATAGCTTAGCTCTTTATGAAGAAAAGTGATTCTTCCATTTGAGGAAATTTAAAATAATAAAACAAGGAACATCACTATAAATTATTATGTTACGCCAATTGACAATGTAAAGCTTTGGGGAGGGTGCATGTGTATTGGATAAAACTTTGTTTATGTGCTCTTTGAAAATATACTTCCATCTAAGTCTGATAAACAAATTTTAAAAAGTGACCCCCAAGGCCATCTCACTAATAATTCTTTATCCAATAGGTCTTGTTTGAGAATTCCCTTGAAAGGAATGAAGTATGTCAGATAAATTAAATGAAAGGAACAGATGTAGATTAAGAGTGATGTACATTCTGAGTCTGAACTTTTAATTTCACTAAATATTATTAATTTCATCTTCACGATCACATTATATTGAAATGTTGGAACTTCAGTTTCCTCTACTATTTCATTTAATAAAGCTTTTGTCTTCTCTGAGCTCTTAAGGAGATGTTAGCTTTAAATCACATTGACTTCACCCTTCACAATTTACATATGTTGAAGAAATAAAAGCCTTTTCAAGAGTCACCACAGGGGCCTGAGAAGCCTCAAAGGAGTGTTAAGATCTTGAATTTAATGTGAGCAGCCTCAAACATAAAACACAAATCCTCCCTGTAGAATACTAATGGCTTTTGTGTACAGTTACATTTCCTAATGATCTTTTTTAAAGTAGAGGAACAGCCCATGTATAAAACATCCTTTATGCTGGTGATTTGGAAACACAACTCCAGCTTGGAGGCAAAAGGGCAACTTTCCATAGGTCATCATTACATAGTGAAATTTATACTGGATTATTAGGGGAAGCTTGGAAAGACTTTTAAAAAAAAGCAATAATATTGAAACTGCAATTCATGGATTGTGCATCACATGCCTTTAGTTGAAAATCATATATCTATGAAGATTTATTCAAAAGGGTATTTTAAGTATCTCAAATATAGTTACAGGTTTGGTCTTTTGTATCTAACGATGGATTTATTCTAACTGGTCTTTTTTCTCAATGCCACAGTTTTACTTTATTTTCGGGAGACATATGCCTGGTTTTAAATGTCAACAGGATTTATGGAAGAGCTCAAAAAGTTCAAGGGATGCAGATTTCCTAAAATGATCTCTGTCCTGTCCTAATAAGACATCTTTCTTATATAATTCACATGCCATTAAGTGGTCCTGGAAGGGTTTTAACATGATAGGCCAATGATGTGCTAAGAAATTTTTGGTGATGTTTTCTTTGGAGTCACTTGGGAACTTAGCAAAACCCAGAAGTTCATAAAAGTAACAATGAAGAATGCACCATGGAGCAAACAAGCTCTTAAATCCCTGTTCTCAAACCTGGCTGCACAATTATATCATTTCAGGAGTTACAATAGTAATAATAATGATGATGATAATGATGGTGATGACTGGGACCTGCCCTAGATAAACTGTATTAAAATCTCTTGGGTAGCACATTAGCCATTGCCATAGAACACTACTGAGCATGTGAAAGGTGAGTAGTCTGAACTGAGATGTGCTTTGGGTGTAAAATACATATTGAATTTAAAATATGTACTATGAAGCCAACAAACACACTAACAAAGATTCATCCTTAACTAGACTTCAGACAGACTCCTTGGAGCCTTCTTTGAATAGGTCTCACCCTTGAGCCCTGTCCTGGGACTGCCACACCTAGCTTTAAGAAAAATCCTGCTAAGCTGGTTTTGCATGAGGCCATGTTCTGGAACTGATGATATATCAGGTTTGGCACCAGAGAGCCTAAGTGACCTGGGACACATAACTCAACCTCTATGCACTTCAATTTTTCATCTGATAAAGAAATATCTATTATACTCTTCTATTTGTAGAAATTAAGTGAGATTTGAATAAATAAAATTGAGCCTTATGCCAAGGTCAGGGTAGGTATCTAATAAAATCAGAAGTTCCATTTACCCTTTCCTTTCCTTTTACCCCCATGAGAGAGGATAGGCTTAGACCCACAAGCCACTAACACAATATACACATGTTGTGCACATGCACACATGCACACACACACATACACACACACACACCACTTTAGTCAGGTGAGAATTACTCTGGTGATGTGCCCTGGTACCAACATGGACCATAATACCCTGTAAGGTTCCTGTAGGGAGTATTCCAACATAAATAACATGATCTAAATTCCTCCTCCCTTTCCATATGTCATCTGTACACTCCGCCCACAAGTGACCCATATTCTGAGTTCCTGAATGAAGATCAAATCATGCCCACTCTTGCCAGTGCACCTTATCTAGTCCTACCAGATCTGCCCAAACTGTGGTTCCTATACCTGAGAAATAGTCCTATGGCAAAGAATTTCTACTCATGATTTAAAATGTAGACTGAAACCTACATTCTTCTGTGTCTTTCCCTTCTCTTCTGTATATAAATTCCATTGTGTTAATGGCAGTCAACTTAAGTCAAATCTTTCCCTATACATTTTTACTCATGGATTTCATACCAAATTCTGACCAGGAGATCAAATAAAATAGAACATTTTCTGGAAGCTAGGACTCAGAACAGGGAGCCCATCAGTCTGGTAAATCAGAAAACATGCCTGTGTTTGTAACCTAAAAACAAAATATACAATAGACACATTCTAATGAATGGAACTGGAATGGGAAATACACTGTTCTTCCAAATGACCCCATATAAGTTGAGGGGTTTATAACAAAAATGAAAGGTCAATGGAATTATTTCCATATTGAGGGAAAACAGACATGGGGGTTAAGTTTTGGTCTTGATATGAAACTTCAATATCAATGAATACTGAAATTTAAAAAAAAATGCCTAATGACTCGAGCTCTAAGCTCATCTGATGACAAATGTAGAATCACCATGCTGCCAACGGAAATCTTAACAAAAATAATGATCATTTAGTGAATTTTACCATTTTCTCTACACTTACTTGTATGTTCTATATGGTTTGTAATTTTTAAGTTTTACAGGATAGTTGAAGGAGGAGACTTAAGAAAAAAAAAAGGCATTTGATTAGCCCATAAAATTTCAGATCTTTTCCCCCAGGGGGATAATTACCTGTGGTTATGGAGTAAACTTTACTGGAATGTTATTAGTGTTTTGAGTGGTTTGGGAAATAGTCTGAAGGTTGCTCTCAGGAGGGTGGGAGATGGGGAAGAGATGAGAAATCCTCCTCCCTCTCACAGTAATAGCAACCTCTAACTCATTCTCCAGAGGTCAAATACACTAAATCTAGCTAAAATAATCTATTAACTGGGAGAAAGTGTCCTGGCAGGGGTAGGGGGAAGATCCTGGTAAGAAGTTATGAGAGTATATTTTAATGCTGAACTTAGTAATGGACGCATCTTGTTTGGGGTTTCTTGTTCAGTGTTCACCACTAAACAGAGAGGAGCCAAGTTTTTCTCTTTATCCTAAAAGCCATCATGATAATATTTGTTTATATTTTTCTGCATTTGGAGGCAATTCCATGATTTTAAATTCCAGTTTCTGACTTGTGCTGTTGCCTATGAACTCTTCCCTGCTGTGCTTGTTCTTCTGTCTCACCCTCTCTCCCATTTTCCAGTTTCTAATAGAATATCCAAGAGTTTTCTGGCAGTGGAAGAGTTGGGCTTACCTAGAAGATGTACCAGAAGTGGAAGGTGTTCAGGGATTTTTGAATTGCAACAACCTCATTCTATAGAGAACAAAACAAAGGAATACAAAGGGAGAGATCCTTGTCTAAATTTATTGAGTAAGTGTGCCTGAGGGAAGACCAGCTACCAACTCTAATCAGACATAATCAGCAAAGTTGTGTTACCACCATGCCACCTCCACTGGTCTTTCCCTTCCTGGTCTCTCATCCTTTCCCTTTCCCTTTTTTCTTTTCTTCTTCTGCTTCTCCTATTTTCTTTAGTGGACACAGCCATGAGTATAATATTTGACAAAGACTTCTCAAATATTCACATTGAAGAGAAAATAACTCCTTCAGACCCTTCACTTTTAAGAAAAATTGCGGCTTTGGGGCACCTGGGTGTCTCATTTACTGTGTCCAGCTCCTGATTTTGGCTTAGGTCATGATCTCAGGGCTATGAGATCGAGCTCTGCACTGGGCTACATGCTGGACATGGAGCCTGCTTAAGATTTTCTCTCTCTCTCTCTCCCTCTGCCCCTCCCCTGGCTTATCTCTCTCCCTCCCTAACTTAAAAAAACAAAACAAAACAAAACAAAACAAAACAAAACAAAAACAACTGTGGCTTTTACTTTTCAAAAGGCAAAAGTGATTGAAAGATTTGAAAGATTATGGCTATAAATAAAAATGAAGGCCTAATTATTCTATGTGTGACTTCAGTTGTTATTTATCTTCACTTACTCAAATCCTATCCATTTACAAAATCTCCCTCTCCAATGGGCCACCTCAAACTATTCTAGAGCTATTTCTCCTTCCCTTTAATTTGTAGTTCAGAGGGGACATTTACTACTCAATTGATAATGAAATAAGAATTCCATCCCCCCTGGATGGCTATTCAGTTTCTCCTGTGATTCTCCCTTGGCTTTTGTATTAGTAGATACTATGTTTCTTTGAGCCAGAAGCCATGTCTTATATACTCTATTGATTTCCCCACAACTCATGAATGGAGTAAGCTTACATTTGTTGAATTCTTATAACGTTCCACTTACTGCGCCAAGTATTTTACAGAAATAGCCTTATGAAAAACCCCTTGAGGTAGGGCTTATTACCCCCATTACCTATAGGAAGAAAACTAAAGTACAAATACTAGCAAAAAAAATTTCTCCAAGAACTAAAATTTAGTGAAGAATAAAAGAGGCAATTAAACCAAAATCTTCTGTCTGCTGACAGTGATCTTTTTGCTAAATAACGTTGGCTGTACTTACTATTGTGTATAGTATGAGCTTAATAAACTCTTAACTATGAGGATATTTATTATTCTTAGGTGCACCTGGATGGCTCAGTTGTTTAAGCATCTGCCTTCATTCAGCTCACGTCATGACCTCAGGGTCCTGGGATCCAGCCCCACATCAGGTTCCTGCTCAGAGGGGAGTCTGCTTCTCCCTCCTCCTCTCTCCCTCTGTTGCATGTGCTCTCTCTCTCAAATACATAAGATTTTAAAAAAATCTTAAAATAATAAAAAACTTTAAAAAAGGATATTTATTATTCTTAGAGCTTAGAATATGTAAGAATTTATATGTGTATGGTATATATAAGTACATGTATGTGTATTTATGATTGTGAATCATGTGTATGCATGATTCAATCTTTAAAGAAAACTTGTTTTCTGTCTTTCTGGATGTTCAGTGTTGTTTAATACTAATTAAGACTGTCAACATGAGCAGTGCTTAAATCTATATTTTATACTTATTTTATATGTTGCAAAAGAAGAATGTATTCAGGCAAGGATACTAGCCAGTTCTACTGGAATCATTTGTAGTCCCTCTATGCATTGTCTAAGAATAGTTTGCAATGCATGATTTAACACAGAGCCTATAACATAGACCCTATATTTGGAAAACTTTTCTTAAATAAGAGGATGACCATTTAAATAGGAAACTATTGGGGGGCGCCTGGGTGGCTCAGTTGGTTGAGCGACTGCCTTCGGCTCAGGTCATGATACAGGAGTCCCGGGATCGAGTCCCACATCGGGCTCCCTGCTCGGGAGGGAGTCTGCTTCTCCCTCTGACTCTCCTCCCTCTCATGCTCTCTGTCTGTCATTCTCTCTCGCAAATAAATCTTAAAAAAAAAATAAATAAATAGGAAACTATTTTAACCATGAAAATGCGTTTAGTGAATTTGAGAAGTCTTACAAGAATATTTTTCTTTTCTTCCAGCAGATGTTGTTGACTGGTTATTCTCGATAAACTGGCAACAAAAACAAAGCTTGCAAAAAAAAATGGCTATCTCCAATAGAATTATTTAAAAACACTTACCATTGTCTACTCATTCAATGCATATATTCAAGCATGTTCAAGCATATCCATCATTAATCTTAAAAGTTGTAACATTTTTATAGGCAACTTTAACTATTTAACTTTAATATGTTTTGCACTTGAAAGTTGTAATATAATAGACAGACTTTGTGGCCTTATTCTGGGAGGAGAAATGAAGTCAAGTAGAACTTTCACAGTGGGGGTTTGGAGGTTTCAAAATGCAAAGCAGAGCTTAATTTAATCAGATATTGTACAGCAATGAAGCTTTATGAACAGAATTAGAGTCAAATTTATCAATCCAGGGACAATGAGTTCCCTAGAGCAAATTTTTAAAACCAGTTTAAATGATCATGAATTATCTCATTTCATAGTTAATTTAGTGAGGATGAGAATTTGGAATATTGTATATATGGATGAATAAAATAAACACTACCATTCTTTAGTGGTCAGCATTTGGAGGGATGTGTTGAGAAAGTGGTGCCAATTATATATCCTTTCATATTTAATAATATTAGTGTCACAAATTATCTAGGATTTAATAACAGTAATTTTATCTGCAATGCATGATAGTTTTCTTCAAAATACATTAATACATAGGGACCAGATCTAAAGTTATATGATTGAACTGTAAGTACTTGGGTGGTGAGTTTTCTGCCTAAATCAGGACCTGGGAAAGATGGGAGCTTAAAAGTGAGGATCAAGATACTAATATTCAAGAAGCTAGATAGGGGTGGGTGGGGTTAAGGAGGTGATGTTCTAATACTCTGGTTTTGAATGGCATTTCTTTTGTTTGTTTTGCTACTTTGCAGGCATAAAAAGTAGGTTCAAATGGAAATGCCTTCATGATTTCTTACACATATAATCTCCTGTCATTGGATATCTTTCATTCAAAAATGCTCTTAATAGTCCCATTTCCACTGCTCTGATCTCTGTACCCTTCTCACATGAAGTATTTACTCAACACGTATTTGTTAAGTCTGAAGCAGTCTCGGCTAAAACAGGAGATACAGTGGTCAACAAGTCAGAGACCCTGTCTTTGTCTCACAGCCTGGTGCATGTTCAAGTCAAATAAACGGAGAGTTGCACCAACACTGAGAAAAAATAGGAATATCTGACCTAGGCTTTGGGGGTTAGTGGTTGTGGAGACTGCCACTACCTTGCCTTCATCTCAGCAGGTACCACTCTCAGAGGTGAAATCCACTGAACAAGCATAATTACTCATCCTTCCATTCACTTTCGATGCTGGTTTACTGACTCTACACAATTCCTTTCTCTTTCACTCCTCTCCCTCCCTCACCCTCCCACCCCCATTTTGCTTTCCAATTTGTTTTAAACCAGAGACTTAAGGATAAAATATAAAAGTGAGATCTAGAAGTTCAGTTTTATTAATGTTGACATACAACCCAGTCAAGGTTATATGCTTCAACGGACTCATAAGGGGTGAGAAACACACTGAGTGTGAACAGAAAAGGTAGAAAGATCACATAAGATGTTGTGTTTGTTTGGTTTTTTTTGTAATACAGTATATCAATATTCAATAAATATCACTTCAATTCTGAAGCCCTCTTCCCTCAAGGGAAAAACAAACAAACAAACAAACCCTGACCATTTGAAAAAAAAAAGGTATAGAGATGGTTTCAGGGATCAGTCTGATATAACCCAGGTGGTGTGTAACAATGTCTGATCTCAATTTTTGGACTTTGCATCACTCTTTATAATGGGAGAAACATAATCATGAGGATATACTTTTTCCATGTGCATGTTATTACAATCGTAGTTTATACATCCATGATCAAGGTAAGCATAAACTGTAATATCATTTTAAATAAAAGTGAACAGTACAGACTTCTAGAACTGTCTCCTGACAGTTGTCTTCTTTGTAAAAAAAAATCCCAATGTATTTTTGGCTCATTGAGACTAGAGCAACATTGGAACAACTGTGTGAGCCATTTCTATGATTAAACATTATCTACTGTTCTCAATTAATTGATTAAAATAATAACAGCTATCAGGAATCCCCTGCACACTGTCCAAGTTTCTGGCTTATTCCAGGAGATGATTTACTTTTTATTTTATTTTTTTTAAAGATTTTATTTATTTATTTGATAGAGACACAGCGAGAGAGGGAACACAAGCAGGGGGAGTGGGAGAGGGAGAAGCAGGCTTCCCGCCGAGCAGGGAGCCCGATGTGGGGCTCGATCCCAGGACCCTGGGATCATGACCTGAGCCGAAGGCAGACGCTTAACGACTGAGCCACCCAGGCGCCCCTGATTTACTTTTTAAATAATTATTTGGAAGGTAGGCAGAAGATAAATCTTAACAGATTATTTCAAAGTCATAAAGTTATTTATAAATTATTCTTATCATATGCAGGGACATTTTAGTCAGGCAGAAATCAGCTTGTTTTATCTTCTGGATGAATAATTCTGTTGCCAGAAACTCATATGATGATAGGATTTTCAAACAATGATACATTTAAAGAAACAATAAGGACAAAGTAATACTTCCTGAATCTATATGCATCCTATATAATTATGTGTTTAAAGGCTTGAAAATCTGTAGGGAGAGAAATACTACATATGTATATTCTAGAGGTATGGTGTTTTCTACCACCCTTTAATGTGTTAACCACTACAGTCCCAAGAAATAAGTTTTAAATGGAGTCTTAGGCCTAGTTTGATCATTGAGAATCACAATACTAACGACTGAAGAGCACTAAATTTCAGGACAGTGAGGTCTGATTCAGATCATGGTTGTTTGCTCCAACCCCATCCAGTTGTAACTATTTTAAATAACTTCACCAAATTAAATGTAACAAATAAACCTATAATACTCTTAGAAGAAAACAAAGGGGTAAATCTTTATGACTTTGGATTTGGCAGAGGATTCTTAGACATAACACCAAAATCATGAGGAACAATAAAAGAGAGCTTCACTTCATTAAAATGAAAAAAACTATTGTGACTCAAGGGACACCATCAGAAAGTGAAAGTGAAAAAGGAATCCAACCCACAAAATAGGAGAAAATATTTGCAAACATATATCTTACATGGGACATGCATCCATACAATTTAAAGAACCCATTGTGGTGCTAGCTACACCTACATGCAAGTATACTAAGAAAACATTTAATTGAACACATTAAATTCAGTTGAAAAGACCATGGGAATAACTTCTTAGGGTAGCTACAAATCCAATCCCCCACTTGTGGCATTATTTTCAAATTCATTTAACTTTTAAGATACACTCCAAAATCAGTTTGGTCTCGACTGCATGTTTCTAAAAGCCTCAGTTTTATTTTAAGCTTAAGCCCTCAGAAACAGCTTCCTGCATCCACAAGGAATGTGCAACAAATCACAAAACCAGATGCAATTTGAATATCTGAAAGTAGAGTAATAGGTAAACAAATAATAGTACATTTCTATAGAAAGATACAAGGTAATTTAAAAATTATTATTGCTATTATGACCACAACACAGAAATATTCTAATATTCTGTCAAAAACAGAGTAAAAGATTGTATGTTCACTTTTATTTTAACTATGTAAAGGTTTAGTAAGTGTAACAGCTACTAATTAAGAGCCAGTTCTGTCTTTGAGGATGCACTAGAAGCTTTAAAGATGTTATAAAATTCATCTCTATAAGACATTAAATACCATAAATTTTAAGATGCGCCATCAAATTACTAACAACTCTTAAAGATGGGAGGGAGAAAAAGAAGCAACACGTTACATTTATGCAACAATTATAAAATTAATTTTTACTTTACACGTATAGTTTCTAGTCCAAACATCAAAAACATTTTCCAAATTTAGTTATGTTAGCTCCTATTTTTTTCCCAACTCCTTCTCTGTGGTTATGTCACACGTTTGTGTAATGGACTAAATTTTGTCACCTCAAAATTGTCATGTTGAAGCCTTAAACCACCCACCCCTACTCCAGCAACGTGAATGTATTTGGAAATAAAACTTTCAGGAGGTAGTTAGGTTAAATGAGGCAATAGGGTGGGACCTTAATCTAATAGGATTAGTGTATTTATAAGAAGAGGAAAAGAAAGATCTCTCGGTGTACACTTCACAAGGAATGTGAGGGTATAATGACAAGGGGCCGTCCGCAAGCTAGGAAGAGAGTTTTTAGAAGAAAGTAAATCAGCTGGCACCTTGATCTTCGACTTCCCAGCCTCTAGAACTGTGGGAAAGAAATTTCTATTGTTTAAGCCATGTAATCTCTGGTGTTTTGTTATGGAAGCCAAAGCAAACTAATATAATTTGTAATAAAGTTATTTGGGGGGGCGGTGGTGGCTGGGAAATCAAAGTCTTCATTCAATCCTAGGACCCCTGACATCTGAGTGACTATTTTTATTAAATATGCAGCAATTAAAGTTCACTCTTTGTGATGTATGGTTCTATACATTGAATCAAATCCACAAAATCATGTGTTCCCCATCCAATACCATACAGAACAGTTCTTTCATCTTAAAAAGTACCCTGCTCTTTTTCTTTCTTATCAGTTTCGCTTTTCTTAGAATGGTGTGTGTGGAATCACAACAACATATTGCCCTTTGGGCTTGGTTTCTTTGACTTAGTAAAATGCTTTCCAGATTCACCCATGCAGTCATGCAAATCAGTAGTTCAGTCCTTTTTATTGCCCAATTGCATTCTATTGCTGGGATATGGCAGTCTGTTTAGCCATTTTCCTGTTGAAGAACATTTTGGTTGCTTCCAGATTTGGGGGATTATAAATAATGTTGCTATAAAAGTTTGCATATAGGATTTGGTGTGAACATAACTTTTCTATAGGTAACTATAGAAAAGGTAACTATACATAAAGAGAGTACTCTAGTTGGCAAATTTGTTTCTTGTGGGGGTATGAACTCTGAAGCAAATCTTTTTAATGCTATATTATTTATAAAATCAGCCCATCTCAACTTTTAATTTTCATTTTCTGGGGTTTCCCTATCACTCTTCAGTCTCAAATATTCTGAAGTATTTATTTCAAGTGCTTATTGGTGGATATTTAAGGTTCTATACCAGGAACTGTATGATACTGTTTTTAGTTATTGCTGTTATAAATGGAATTACATTATATTTCTTAACCAGCTATTTAAGAACGTTGTTGGTTTTATGCTAATTTTGTTCAAATCTGTTACTGGGCTTATTATTTTGTCTCTTTATTTTTGTTTTGCAGCTGCTTTTCTTGGGCTTTCCAGGTGAAACATCATATAATTCGTAGTGAAAACTGTACTCAACTTTCAAAAATACCTATTATTTTGTTATCCTTTCTGATGTTATTAAAGATCACCTCTAGAATGCAGTTTAAAAATAATGATGGCATTATCTATTCTTGAACTTAGAATTATTGCGAATGTTTCTAATCTAGTGTTTCATCATTATTAATAATGCTTGTTTTTTTATATTTTTTCTAATATCTATTTTTATTATTTTAATGAAAAATCCTATAATTATTTCTTTACTCGCAGTTTCTAGTGAGCATGGGTCTTGAATTTTAAAAATATCTTTGATGTCTATTCATCAGGGAGCCTGACATGGAACTTGATCTCTGGACCCAAGGATCATGACCTGAGCCAAAGGCAGACACTTAACCGACTGAGAGCCACCCAATCAACTGAGCCACCCAGGTACTCCTCCTTTATCTTTTCTTAACAGATGTCTTTTGAATAGAAGATTTTAATTTTGAGAATGTTCAATTTGCGGGTTTTATGTTCCTTTTATGATTAATGTTTATAAGTGCCCCATCTATATTATGTTTGCTACTCTAAGGTTGTATGTCTCAATTTATTTAATATTCTTAATTTTTCTCAGCCGTGTTTTGTGTTTTTTTTTTTTTTCATGTAGAGATCTGATATACCTTTGGTTAAATTTATTCATAACTTTTCCCCATATTTTCAAGTTAATTCATTGCTAGCATAACCCCACAATAATTGGGATGCCACCAGAAAATTAACTCTACTACCAGAAAAACTCAGGTACAGGGAATGGTATAAAATTATTTAATGTTTCTATCTAGTTACCTAACAGTCATTACTATGTTTACCTTGGGTGGAACTGTAGAAATAACCTCTTATTTTTGTTTACGGTCACAAGTGGCTATTTCTACTTCCCTGATTTGCCTATAACTCCTTGGGAAAAAGCAAAATCTTTATTCCTGTTTATTTTTATTATCTTATCATATGTATTTATTTTCCTTTCTTCCCCCCCTTTTATTTTTTTCCTCCCTCAGATAGGGTAGGAGGGGAATACAACTAATGTTACAGAGGAGAAAAACAAAAACCAAAACTTATCTATGATTTAAATATACATTCTGAAGAAATACTCTCTAAATGTCCTTTGCAAATTACCAAATTAGCTGAGGCTTTTCACATTCTTTGTATTTTTTAGAATTTTAAGAACCAGTTTGATGATTTCAGGGGGGAGCTAATACAAAGGCACTTTTTGAAGGAATGGGACATTACTTAATGGTTATAAAACATTTTTTGTTGTTGTTCTTCATAAAACACGGGAGAAAAAGCAGAGAAATGCTTACTCTTTTAAGAGTACCAAGTTGTACCTTTTACAAGCTCCCCCTGTGATTGTGATTCACAGTAGCCTGGGGAGACCAAAACAGAAAATACCTTACTGAAAAGAATAGTCAGGAGTGAGAGTTTGGGAGTGGGCAAAAGCTCTGTTCCGCTTTTGTTTATCCTGCCAGTAAGCAATATGGCACTGGATACCAGGGAAGAGGATTGCAAAAATCTTTTCAACTTTTTATTTCCCCATTTTTCTTTCTTTGACTTTGTAACTCTCTGAAGGGCTCCTTATAGTGATCAACAAAGAAGCAATTCAGATGGAAAGCACTCCTATACTTGTCTGTAGAGGCAGAAAAGAGAGTACAGATGGGAATTTTTAGTTCTGTGGTCAATCTGGGCTTTGGGGTGGACACCACTGGAGAGAGTAGATTGGTGGTGGCAAACAATTTCTGAGAGCAGCAGAAGGCATGCTATGTCTTGGGGGTCAGAAGCAAGGGACGAAAAGAGGAGCAGAACTGGGGAGAGCTTGGGATTCCTGAGCAAACATTGTTCCCCATTTACTGATTGATGCAAACCAGTCAGTACAATGGCATTGTCCCACTGAACCAAGTAACTAAATAAAAAGAAAATTTCATGGACTATTAGGCTGAGACTGTATTTCTGAATCAAGCAGAGAAAGGAAAGGAACCTCACACATTGCATAGTGTGCTTGTATTCCCAGAGAGTGAAAAATGTTAACATTTCTTCACTTTCTATAAATTTCCTCCAGTTTCTAAATAGCACTGTTTGAATGAATTTGTTGATAGGTTTATCTCAGCCTAAAGTAAAACACAGACATAAACATATTTTAAATATTATGTCCTACCTACAAGTATCTTACTAAAAATTTCCTACATACATATGCATAATGGGTATAACTATTATAGCTTAATCTTCCGTCATCAAATTCCATCTATGGACCTTAAGACCTATTTACACTTGGCATTTGACATTTATCAAACTATTTTCACATGCATTATGACATAGTCAAGGACAATCCAATCCAAACCCCTTCCACCAATGCAGAAACCTTGGATTTGTCAGAAATAGAGTTAATAGCAATGCTACATCAAGGGCACTGATGATTAGGGAAAAAAAGTGCTCTGCTCAAAGATACTTCACTTTGATGAGCCAAAAATAGACTCTCTGATGACATGTTTTGAGTCCAAATCCAAAGTTCTTTATATCAAACATCCACATCTTCAAAGCCTAGACTTGCTCATAGGTTTTAAACCCGAGATCTGTTAAGGAACTGAAAGGTTAAACAAGTTGTTGCTATAATTATAAGAGGTGATATAAATTAACCACTTACTATGTGCAGGGATCTGAGTTAGGTTGTTTCAAACATCACATCTTTGTCACAACTGCCCTATAAGAAGGGTACTCTATCTTTCCAGTTCACAGATAAGGTAACAAAAACCAAGAAACTGGAAGAAAGCACGTCTTCATAACTAGAGAGCAATGGTGAGTTATTTTCTGCTAAGTGGCAAAGAGTACACTTTCAACATGGTCCTTGAAATCTTAGCATGGCTAATCTTAGTTTCTAAATTTTTCACCTCCTAATTCTCCTTCCTGATCATTTATCTGCGTTGGGCTTAGTCTGCTGATGTTGGTTCTGTTTCTTTTTGACTTTATATACCTGTCCCTGTATGTAATCTAATCTAATCTAACTGCCTCCCAGTTACCTTTTTTTATAATTAAAAAAAATAATGGTAAGATTGTTCAATAAGAATGTTTGTAACAGGGGTGCCTGGGTGGCTCAGTTGGTTGAGCATCTGCCTGGGGCTCAGGTCATGATCCCAGGGTCCTGGGGTCGACCCTGAGTCGGGCTCCCTGCTCAGTGGGGATCCTGCTTCTCCCTCTCCCTCTGCCTGTCCTCCCCCTGCTTGTGCTCTCTCTCTGTCAAATAAATAAATAAAATCTTAAAAAAAAGAATGTTTATACCAGCATTTTTTAAACTGAATTCCATGGAACAGTGGTCACACAAAATAATCAATGACAAAAGACACCCTAATCAAATATATTTCAGTAATGTTATATATTTTTAAAATTATAATTGACAAGCAGTATTATATTAGTTTCAAGTGTACAAGATAGTGGTTAGATATTTTTATACATTACAAAATGATCACCATGATAGAGCTAGTTATCATCTGTCACCGTATAAAGTTATTACAATATTATTCACTGTATTCTCTATATTGTACATTAAATCTCCATGACTTATTTATTTTATAACTGGAGGTTTATACCTCTTAATCTTTAGTCAACCTTTGGAAGATCACAATCAACTTTAAGACATCAACATTTCTGAAAAGTACTGGAAACTTCTTTAGGAAAAAAAATGTTAATTTAACACAGCATTTCCAGATATATTTATTATAAACCTCCACACACACACATATTTTCTTTTCCTACTTTATGTATATCCTAAAGAATAATTTATATATTTTATCCATTGTTGTACACAGTAAAATCTGGCAAATCTGTTTTGTTCTGAAAACAAAATCTTAGATTTATTATGAAGATTAATTACCCCCTGATGAGTCATCAAATAATTCCTCAAATTGCAAAATTTTTATCTTTGGATGACTTGGTATTGGTTTGCATAAAGCCTTTGGGGTCACACAGTATTTATCATATGCTTCTGATCTTTCCTTGAAGTGAATGCTCTCATGGCCACTGACTCATTCCCCAGGTTGTATGTTTGCATGCATGTCCTCCATAAACCACCAATGAAGAAAGAAGAATAATCCAGAATGCTCCCTGTAGGAGAATGACAGCCTCTTGCAGAGGCATTTTGTTGAAGAGGAATGTGGGAACACACTCATGCACAGTTTTAAGGGTTCCCTGCTTCTTATAGAATGCCTATCTAGATGCTAGAGAAACAAAAGGTTAGCCATGAGAACTCTTGGACATTTCCAAGGAGGACCAATGTGAACTCCAGTTGGGATTCTTTTCCTGGTAAAAGTCTTCAATACAAGGGATTTTCACTATAGACTTGATAGTGACAACTTAATTATCAAACACTCTGGAGATGATGCAATAATATTAATGCAACTTGACCCATAATTATCATTTTTCCAATATAATTACCATGTAGTTAAAGCTTAGCCCTTGCTATGGTAAGATTTCTGAAATGTTCTTGTCCTCCTATGATGTTGGGTTTATTATCCTTTCCTATCTTCACCCTTAAATATGTTTTCTCAAAAAAGAGCCAGAGAATGGAGAAGGAGTATATTCAGGCAGTGAAACTCACATACCATTTTTCCCTGGACATTTGCAGTGGACATTAACCACAACCCTAAGTAATAATAATGAATGGACATGTGTATTTACCGGGTATCTATCATGTGTTAGATAGTGAGATAAAGGCTTTCCTACATATTATGATTTCTAATCATCTTTACAATTCTGAAAAGTAGTTATTCTATTTTCATTTAAGATGAGAAAACTAAGGCTCATATAAGTAATTTCCCCATGACCATCAGGCTTGTGTTAATAGCTGTTATTGCAATCCTTGTCTGTGTATTTCTGAGGCAATTGTTCTTAATTTTGCCTGTATATTAGAATCACCTGAGGAGTTTAGGAATTACTAATACCTGGATTCTACCACTAGAGACTGGAGTGTGGCCTTGGTATTTGGATTTTTAACACTTCCCAGGTATTTCTGAGGTAGCCATGGTTGAGAATCACTGCTCTAAATCCTTCCTACAAAATCTTTCAAACTGCCAAATAATCATAAGTATGCGTTTTCAATCTAGAAACTATAAAAACAAGAAGTGAGTAACACAGTAAGTTTTATTTCAACTTAGGGGAAATAGAGTAGAAACACGATATTGGAGAAAAACTGCACTGTAAGGGGTGGGAAGAAACGGCCTTTGGAATTAAGGTAGGAATTGGTCTAAATTACCTCAGACAAATCACTTAGGGCAGAAAACCAAAAATCTTCCTTGCTCCCCATTTTTTCTCCCTACCATAAGGCAATTCATCACTAATACTGTTGGTATTAGCTTAATGTTTATCTGACTCCTCTTTAAGCAATTCCCCTTATCCCCCGCCACACACATGCACCAAAATCCCTGATGTCCCTGTCCTCATGAATGTAGATTCTAGTATGAAAGGCTACAAAGTATGATTGATTAAAGGGCAAGTGATTCTGATAGCCCAAGAGAGAGCATCATCCTGGGAATTTGGGGAGCCTTTCTGGAGTAATTGACAACTGAACAGAGGATGAAATAATACAGAAAAGTTAACCAGGGAAAGAAGTGAAGTGGGGATGGGAAAGAGCATTTTACTCAGTGAGATCAGCATGGCATATGGATATAAAAATGAGACAGTATTGCACACAAAACACTCGAGAATTTATAAGCAATTGAGTATAGCTTAGATGTGGGATACCTTTTGAGCAGTGACAACATATTTTAAACAAAGAATCTATTTTATAGATGCCTAAGATATTTCCATTAGAAAGGACCTGCAAAAGCATGTTGTTTAATCCCATTTCTGAAGTACAAAATTCCTCATCTTTTGAGGCCCAGCAGCATGAGTACAGGACATGGTAAGTACATACTGAGATGGCAGTGGAATCAGTAATCCTCATTCTATATTCGTTTCCCCAAATCATAAATCAGCCTCTATCTCAACAAAATAGAGGCAGGTCTGACCTCTCTTTGAAAATAAAAGTAATTATTTTCTGGAAAATCAATGTTGACAAGCAAAGGCACTGTCCTTTCTGGGGTAGGCAAAGTTGTCCTTGAATAGCTCTCTCAATGAATAGCTCTCTGTTTCCCATCAGTTGTCATATTAATAAATGAACACATACTGTTCTACATTATGGGAAATTAAAGACATTTCCTTCAATTACACAGAAAAAAATGTACAGTTAACACGACTAGAGGAGCTTTAAGAAGAAGAAAGCAGAGGGCAAAGAAGATAGCCAAGTTTGAAGTCCATTTTGGATGCATTTTCATTTGTTTCTGCTAGTGACTGTTGATATATTTGATACATCAAATTGTTGATTGTTGATTGTTGATATAATTGATATATGCACTGTACTTCCACACACTATGGATCCCAATGTATGTGAATTATAATCAGGACACTGGAGGTTTCCATCATAGAGTCCTAATGACTAAGCACATATTGTCACTATTCTTTTTATATTTAAAAAAAAGTACGTTAGTTTATTGGCTTTTTAAAAAACACCCTTACTGTGTCTTACATATTTCAGTAGTTTCTCAAACTGACTTCTTGTCTTCTAACTTATTATCTCAAAATTCTGCCTACTGTTGTCAAGCCAATCTTCATGAGATTAAGACAGAAGGTTGTATAATATTTTAATGGTTTTCCTAGCTCCTAAAGCCAGTTATTACCCCAAGATCTATTTTCCCAAATTAATAGTATTTTCCCTGTATTACTGGACATCCTACATATGGGTTCCCATATACTTCAACAATATAACATTGCTCATGAAGTTTTTTTTTTTTTCTACTTGGAATTCTCTTCACCCACATCTCCATCTTTTGAAACTCACCCTACCAATTCTACCAGGATTCTCAGATTGATGGAGTTCCAGGGAATATTTTCTGTTTCCTTCTTAACCTATTAGTAAAAGTTTTAACCTTTTTTGTCTTGATTCACTTAGAACAACCTGCCTTATATCCCAAATTATTTTACTGGATTGTGAGTTCCAGGCAAAGAAACATATTACCTCCTCATCTCTCTCACCTTCCCCCAATTCACATGTACACATCGCCAATGTTTATTGTAATAGGTCTAGTGTTTGGTGGTTCTTGTTTTTAGTTATATTTCCAAAGGAATTCTTAGATTAAACAAGTCCTAAATCAGTATCCCCTTGATTGGATTTAAATTTTCCCTTCCCAATTATTTTTTTAAATTTTTATTGTTATGTTAATCACCACACATTACATCATTAGTTTTTGATGTAGTGTTCCATGATTCATTGTGCATAACACCCAGTGCTCCATGCAGAACGTGCCCTCCTCAATACCCACCACCAGGCTAACCCATCCTCCCACCCCCCTCCCCTCTAGAACCCTCAGTTTGTTTTTCAGAGTCCATCGTCTCTCATGGGTTGTCTACCCCTCCGATTTCCCCCCCTTCATTCTTCCCCTCCTGCTACCTTTTTTTTTTTCCTTAACATATATTGCATTATTTGTTTCAGAGGTACAGATCTGAGATTCAACAGTCTTGCACAGTTCACAGTGCTTACCAGAGCACATACCCTCCCCAGTGTCTATCACCCAGTCACCCCATCCCTCCCACCCCACCCCCCACTCCAACAACCCTCAGTTATTTATTTATTTTGACAGAGAAAGACACAGCGAGAGAGGGAACACAAGCAGGGGGAGTGGGAGAGGGAGAGGGAGAAGCAGGCTTCCCGCGGAGCAGGGAGCCCGATGCGAGGCTCGATCCCAGGACCCTGGGATCATGACCTGAGCCGAAGGCAGACGTTTAACGACTGAGCCACCCAGGAGCCCCTTGCTGTCATGTTTAAAGGAAGGCATGTGGCAAGTTTTCAAAAATACAACAGATACTAAATAGACGTTTGTGAAATGGATAGATGGATGGATGGGTGGGTGAGTTGGTGGGTGGATGAACTGGGACAGCTCAAATACAATGCAGGTGTTGGATGTGTGAAGATACACCCACTGGGTAATCCTAGCAACACCTCTTTTGGAAGACTAGGAAATCACTGATTTTAACCTCTGGCCTAATCCTAAAGTTACTAGTAAGATGTCATATATCCCTTGAACTTACAGTTTAAAAGTTTCATTCTATCCGCTACTTTTTCATTCACTCTGCCAGTTGCATACACATTGGCAAAGGAGGAAATTATCAGTGCAATCATCAAGCAGTGGCTCCTGCAGGTCCACCTTTGTGTTGAAGATTCATTCTGTACCTCCTCTTCCATTCAGTACTTAACAGGTTTGTAAACGGAGAGCAAAAAGGTGGCAGCAAGGGGATTTGGAATGATATCCCAGTCTCATAAAAGAGACTCTTTATTTCAGAATACTTTTCTCTTATTAGTAGATAAACATACATATTTACTCACAGATTAACAACTAAACCTCCCTTTTATTTTCATCTGATTCTCATATTTAACATTATCCTTAGAATATGCTAACAATTTTCTCATACCCTCTAACATCGTATTTGTCTCTATTTATTTTATGCATTTATTGATTTTTCTTGTATGTAATTATAAAATCATTTTAAATAGGCAGGGGTACATTAAAATATGTGCATATATTTTGTGTATTTGTGCAGGTGTGCCTGTGTATGGATGTGGATATACTCACAGATGAAAGGAGGTGTATATGTTTTTCTAATTTTATTTTATTATGTTATGTTAATCACCATACATTACATCATTAGTTTTTGATGAAAGGAGGTGTATCTTTTTAAGAGGGACTAAACATTAGCTATCTTATGTTTCAGACTATATACTGAATTACTTACTGGCTAAGTTCATTAGCATTTCAGTAATGTAACACTTTAATTGTGCTATGAGATTGCTTTAATCTTCCTCTCCTCAGTAATGAGAAATGCCTCGCCCTATTGTAAAACCTTTGAAGTATTATGCACAATTCTGGATCTCTGTGACCTATTAAAACAGCAACTCTGGGAGGCAAAACTTGCAGAACTCTTAAGCATGGCTTCCCACTGCCTCCATAAACTTGATTTTAGCTTACCTTTTCAGGCTGTCTCTCCCCCTTTCACCATTTCCAGGGTCTAGCTTCCTGGGATGATTCATTCCAGTACCTAAATTTTATATATTTTAATATAAATTTATCATAGATTTGTGTATTATATTCTACAGATTGAAGGAGTCAAATGATTAACCAATATCTGTGTACTCAGTGAGACTGAAAGCTCTACAAAGCAGAAATCATTTCTGTCTTTCCTGGTCATTGTCTGTCCAGTGTCTGACACTCCCAGTTGCATTTATGTGAACAAATGAATACAATAATTAATTAAATCCAAAGTGGTATATAAATAATTAAAAATTCCCAATCAATAGGAAGTAGCTACTTTGACTATCTGAATTTTTAAGGCTCCAGCCTATCCCAACAATCTCAGCATCTCTATTACAGTAAGACTACAGGTAAAGGGGAATAAATATTTTAGCTGGATAAATATATGAGTCAAATTAGTACTGTTCAATTGATGATGCCTTATGAATTCCAAGAATTCTCAAGAAACAAGTCAAATTCCCTGGTCTTCTCTGGCCTCTTGATTTTGTAAGGGAAGAGTCTATAGAAGTCAAGTTTATACAGAGCAATGAATGAGTACACTGGTTCATCTCAATATATCTACTGACTCTCAGGAGCTGCTTTTCCTGCCACCCACAATCTTGCCTTTTCTCACCTTCCAAGACTATCACTTTGGCTCAGCTGTCCTTTCTCTCCATGCTCTTTCCATCTGTGCAGCTATTACATTCTATGTTGGCTGTAATCATTGGCAGAACTTTTATTTTTCATAGCTCTGTATCTCACCTGAGAATTTTATGTTCATCCCAAGTTGTTGTGAGCTGTTCCTATGGCAGACTTTCCTATACTGGTTTCACAACTTGATATTTGTGTGACTTACATGAGTCACTTAACCTCTTAAGCCTTGATTTCCTTAACTGAGAGATAGGAATAGTAGATAAGAATAGTGATTCCTAACTGGAGGGATTATTACGAGGAATGCATTGAAAATGAAATCTAAAATAAAATGTGAACCATAAGTGAATAATCATATACTATATTTGATAAAGTATCTTACCTCAACATGTATTTTTTTTTAATCTAATATGAGAGAAAGACAGGGAGAGAGAGAACGAGAGAGAAGAAAAAGGAAAGAAGGAAAAGAAAATTTAAAAAATATTCTATATGTATAGAGAGCAAGGAACAGCACACAATAGTTAAACTTGTAAATAAAATGTTACTTGATGGATAAAAAGACAAGATTTGTCTTCCTTTTTTTGTGGTAGATTGAAATCAGCAGTTCTTAAAAGCTTATCTTCTCCTGGAAAAACTCCTGAAATACATGATTTGCATATGTATTTAATATAGTTACAAGAAAAAAAATGACCAATAAATAATTTATTGAGTGAATTTTATTCATCTTAAGACACTGACCTTTTTCTACAAAGATAACTGCAGTTGCCTCCAGGTACGTGAAACAGTTGAGTTTTGTTTTTGTTTTTTTTTTCCATTAGTGAGAGCAATTTTGGCAACTCTCTTCTTGTAATGAGATGTCGACCAAATGCTCAAATATTTACGAATTGACATTTTGTGTCTTTTAAATATTCAGTCTTCTACGTGCATGAGTCCTCCCAAGTGTATAGCTATTAAGAATCGGTTGCAAGAAAAAAACAGTCATGAAATAAAAAGGAGATTTTACAATACATGGTTTGAAATCTTAATGTGGTGCCTCAGATCAATGAAACCAATGAGCATCAAAGTTCAGTTGCAGCATCAGTGTTTTTATGATACATTTTCTTTTTTTTTCTTTCTATTTTCTCCTGTGGCTGGGTTATAGAAGGCTGCAGGTAATGTTTGTGTTGTAAAATTGAGGCCAGTAATTTAATCCCCCCATAAAACTCACTCACAATTACAATAGCATTGAAATGGTACATAAATGAGTTCTTCATAAAGCAGAAAAGAAAAATGGTACAACAGTTAAGCTTTTTAATGATGGGCACTAAAGCAATGCTGCTGATTAGATTCTTTGCTAATTACCTTCTGTTACTTAGATTGGATGTATTTCAGCAGAATAGAAACATCTATTCATAAATAGTTGTTTTCTTGGTAGCAATATGAAAATATTTAATTCTAAAGTTGGAAAATGCCAGTCCGGGTCATACTGTCCAGTCTTTGGCTTGTAGACAAATTTAATCACGCGCCACCTGAAACAAAGTTTCAATGGCTTCCATTTAGTTAGAGGATATCTACTTTATACAAAGTAGTGAAAAAACCATAGCAGTCATATTTGAGCTGAGACTTGAAACCCAAAAGATCTGGGTAAAGAACTTTCTGAGACCTGGGAACAGCAGATGCAAAGCATCAAGTCCAGAATGAGCTGCAGATATAAATAAAGGAGAAAGTACTACAAGGTAGTCCAGAAAGTATGGCATGAGTCAGATGACAGGGGCTTTTCAGATCAGGCCAAAATATTAGAAATTTAGTCTAAGAGTTATTGAAAGCACAGAGGGTTTAATCAGAGGAATGCTATCATGCAAATAAAGTCTTAAGAAAATCACCTATCTGCTAAGAGGTAAATGGGTTGTAACTGGGTAAGAATAGAAGTAGGGAACCATATTTTTATGAGGTTGTTATGGACTGAATTATATCCTCCCAAACTCATATGTTGAAACCTTAAACCCCCAATGGGACTGATCTGGAGATACGATTTTTAAAGAGGTAATTAAGTTTAAGTAAGGTAAAAAAGGTGAGGCTCTATTTCAATAGGACTGGTGTCCATATTAGATGAAGAAGGGGAATGAGGAGCATGTATACATAAAGGCCATGCGAGGACACAGTGAGAAGGCAGCAATCTGCCAGCCAGAAAGAGAGGCCTCATCAGAAACCAAACCTGTAGGCACCACGATCTTGGACTTCACTGCTCCAGAATTGTGAGGAAATTCATTTCTGTTTTTTTAAGTCACCAAGTCTGTAGTATTCTATTATGACAACCTAAGCAAAATAGTACAAAGATTATGCAGTTACCCCGGTAAGTGATGAGGTAGTTTAAATTATGTTGATTAAAACAGAAATGTAGAGAAGTAGACAGATTTAAGATCAATTTTAAAGGCAGAGGTTTGGTTGTTGTTTTTGTTTTTTTGTTTTGGTTTTTTTTTGTTTTGTTTTTGTTTTTTTTTTTTTACCTCCAATGAATCAAGTATAGTGTTAAGGGAAAGAGGAATGACAATAATAGATCTACAAATACATGGTAGTGCTATCACTTCATTCAGAAACAGATGGAAGAAGAACATATTATGGAGTAAAGGGAACTGGTGGTTCTTTTACTAGCATGCTAATTTTGAGATCCAAATGGACATATAAAGAATTTAGATGTATGATCAGTAATTCAGAGAAGATATATATTTGGAAGCCACTGTCATCTCCTATAAAAACAGTAGTAGTGGGCACCTGGGTAGCTCAGTTGGTGAAGCGTCTGTCTTCAGCTCAGGTCATGATCCCAGGGTCCTGGGATTGAGACCCACATCAGGCTCCCTGCTCAGTGATGAGCCTGCTTCTCTCTCTCCCTCTGTTCCTCCCCACCACTCCTACTCTCTCTCTCAAATAAATAAATTAATTAAAAAAAAAAAACAGTAGTAGTATACTTGGTGATTTCCAGTTACCCAGAAAATAATTAGTCAGGATGGACTCAAATACAGATGAGCACATGCATGCATGCACATGCACACACGTTTGTCCAAGTGCAACCAATATTTATTAAAAGTCTACTACATTCCAGGACTATGTTTTTCCCTGGGATTGTGTTATTCCCTGGAGAAAACAGAAGGCCTAATATTGACTCTATTAAAAGCTTACAGTCTAGAGTGGGTGGTGATTGAGTATATGAGTGTGGAATACAGATAAAACAGACAATTAAAAATAGATGTCATCATAGTATTACATTTGGATTGGAATGGGACATCATTCTGGGGATAGTGCAGTGATAGGCAGAATAAAGGCTTCCCAATAATGTCCATATCCTACTCCTCAGCTCCTGTGAATATGTTATACTACATGTCAAAAGGGAATTAAGGTTGCACATGCAATTACTTTTGCTAAGGAGCTGATCTTAAAATGAGAGTATTCTGGATTATCCAGGTGGACCCATTCTAATTGCATGAGCCCTTAAAAGTAGAAGAGGGACGGCACCTGGGTGGCTCAGTTGGTTAAGTGACTGCCTTCGGCTCAGGTCATGATCCTGGAGTCCCTGGATCGAGTCCCGCATCGGGCTCCCTGCTCAGCAGGGAGTCTGCTTCTCCCTCTGACCCTCCCCCCTCTCATGCTCTCTCACTCTCTCTCTATCAAATAAATAAAATCTTTAAAAAAAAAAAGTAGAAGAGGGAGAAGAGGGAGTCAAAGAGAGGCAAAATGAAAAGCATTTCTGGCTTTCAATGTAGAAGTAAGGGACCATGAGTAAGTAATATGGATGGCCTCTTAAAGATGAAAAAGGCAAGAGAAGAGATCTTCCCCTAGAACCAACAGAAAAGAAACAGTCCTACAGACGTCTGACTTTATCCAAATGAGACCTGTGTCAGACTTCTGACCTAAAATACTCTAATAAATTTGTAGTGTTTTAAGCCACTAAGTTTGTGGTAATTTCTTATAGTAGCAGTAGGAAATTAATACGTGCACATAATGCAGACTTTAGGGTCAAGGAAAAATTTAAGGAATAACTCTTGAGTTGAAGACTGTGATGAATAGAAGTTATCCTGTGGAAGACCCGAGGTGGGAGAAAGAGAAAGCATAATATTTTATCCAGACAGAAGGGGTAGCAGGTACCATGACATAGATCCAAGAGAAAGTATATATTATATAATCATATTTGCACTATTACTTAGCAAATCCTCCAAATAAATAAATTCAAATCATATTTACAATATTTTTAGCAAGTTCTTCAATACCAGGGATGGTTTTACAAATGCAATGTCATGAGGTTAGATTAAATAAAAAAACTCCTGATTCCATATTAAATAATTATTTTCCAGATGAATCCTAGATATTTATATGAATGTATAAAAGAGGAATACAAATAAAAAAATGTACTTTTCTATGTCAAAAGTGATTGAAATCCTGCTGCACCCACCCATGTATTAGAAGCCTTGAATAAATATATTATTTGAAGATAAGTACTTACTTGAGGGTATGTGGGATGAAGTGGTATTTTGAGAGGTTTACAAAACTCTAGAGGAACATGGAAAAAAAGTGAATTCATTGACCAGAACAATTGAAGAAGTGATCTTGAGGAAACAAACACAGTTGACCATTGAACTGTATGGGTCCACTTATCCATGGATTTTTTTTTTTTTTAAGATTTTTATTTATTTATTTGACAGAGAGAGAGATAGCGAGAGCAGGAACACACGCAGGGGGAGTGGGAGAGGGAGAAGCAGGCTTCCTGCCGAGCAGGGAGCCCGATGTGGGACTCGATCCCAGGACCCTGGGATCATGACCTGAGCCGAAGGCAGACGCTTAACGACTGAGCCACCCAGGCACCCTATCCATGGATTTTTAAAAAAATACTGTAAAATTTATTTTTTCCTCATGATTTTCTTAATAACATTTTATTTTCTCTAGCTGACTTTATTATAAGAATACAGTATATAATGCATGCAATATACAAAAACGTGTTAATTGACTGTTTATCTTATTGGTAAGCCTTCTGGTCAACAGGCTATTGTAGTTAAGTTTTTTGGAGAGTCAAAAGTTATACGTGGACTGTAGAGGTCAGTGCCCCTAACCCAGTGTGTTGTTGAAGGGTCAACTGTAAGCAACATGTTAATACATGAAACACTGAATAAAATAAGTGGGGATGAGGGATAGAGAAAAATTTATGGTAATATAAACTGAAAACAAATTCTCTAGTGTGACAGAATCCCATTATAACACATTTGGTCGTTTTGGAGTTTGGGATATACCAAACATTATAGGATACAATTTGAAATATAATTCTATTTGATGGAAGATAAATTGGCCTAAATGAAGGGTCTCTTCATCTTACACAAGCATTATAAAAAGGATTCATTGTTATTGTTGTTGCTGATGTAGAAATGAGCGAAAAGTCTCAGGTTTAGTCCTAACAAAAAACATTTTTATTAAATGGCCAGAAACTTACAGGCATGATAAGCATAGACAATAATGTGGGGGAGGGGAGGGGCTGGGTGGCTCAGTTGGTTAAGTGCCTGCCTTTGGCTCAGGTCATTATCCCAGGGGCCTAGGATGGAGCCCTGCGCCAGGCTCCCTGCTCAGCGGGGAGTCTGCTTCTCCCTTTCTTTCTCCCTCTGCCTCTCCCCCTGCTTGTGCTCACTCTGCCTCTTTCAAATAAATAAATAAAATCCTTAAAATTATTAAAGTGTATGTTAATGATCAGAGTTGTAATAGAGATCAATTACTGTGTTGCATCTTATTGAGGGTTTCTCAATGACCTGTGAGGTTCTCAGTGAGGGAGCAGCTTACAGATAAAAGGTGTTTGCAAAATGCAGCTTGAGACCCCAGAGTCACTCACTGCCTTCCCACTTGTAAATCAAAGATGCTCATATTAAAGATTTCCCCAGTAAGGAAAGCAATCTAAATTTGTTTAACACAGTGGTCCACAAATATGATAGACTCTGAGTATGACAGACTTTAGAATATGATAGGTTCTGAATATGAGTATAGATATTGGACTATTACTGCCTCAAGATTGACATCACCTCTATTTTTTATAAAATAGTGGAATATAGTAATTATTATTTCTCCCTCCACTATGTTGTATATTTCCCTATAGTGAGAGTGTATATGCAAAACCCATTTAATAAATGAGGAACCAGACTTTATCAGTAATGTTCCTCCATCTTCTCTTCCTTCTTTCTTCCCTCCCTTCTTTCCTTCTTCCTTTGTGTATAGTATATATTTCTCAAACAACAGTCACATAGCATTAGTAAGGCCTGGGAAAAATGTCAGTCTAATAATGGAGGAAACTAGATTTCAAACAGTCAGACTTGTGGAAATTTCAGTGACCTTCACCATTATATCTTAGAGTCAACCTGAATCCTGCCCATGCTAATTAGAAATTAAGACAATTACTAGTCCCTGCTTTGCACTTTTCATTATCATCTGAGAATAAATACAAAGTGTGTTGGAAAAATAAAATTGTGTAGGGCTAAATTAGATGTTTAACTAAAATAGATGTCCACATCCCATTTCCTACTGCATGCAGTACTATACTGAGTGGATGTAGCCTTTCACATATTCATGTGTTCAGCACCATGTTTAATGATGGTAAGCAAAGATCTATCTAAAGAGATGGCATTTGAACTGAGAAGTTACAATGAGAAGAAGTCAGCTGTGCAGAAAGTCAGTAAAAGGATACTCAAGATAGGGAGAAGACACATACAAACTCTCTGAAGTCCAAAGAGTTCGCATTATTCAAGGAAGAAAGTGAAGATAAGTGTAGTGAACAAATGGTCCCCAATGATGTTGCCTTGTGGTACTTATGCCCTTTTGTAAGCTTCTCCTCTTGAGTGGAGGTAGGAGCTGCGATTTGCTTCTAACAAACATACAGTCAATGTGATGGGATGTGTTTTCAGTGATTATATTCTTTAAAACAGTAACTTCTGTCTTGCTGGCAGATATTCACTATTGAGTCTAACTCTTGCTGACTTTGATGATGCAAAAGATGACATTGTGGAGACCCACATGGCAATAAATTGAGGACCAATATTTAAACAGGAACTGAGGATAGTCACTGGTCAATAGCCAGCAAGGAATTGAGCATTAAATCCAGCTGACTAAAGGCACTGAATCCTGCCAATAGACATGTAAATCTTAGAAGCAGATTCTTTCCTAGCTGAGCTTTCAGATGAGATCTCAGCTTTAGCCAAAACCTTGATTACAGGCTTATGGGAAATCCTGAAGTACAGCACCCAGCTAAGCCCCACCTCCATTCCTGACCCACAGAAACTTGGAAATAATAAATTACTGTTGGGGTGCCTGGCTGGCTCAGTCAGTTAAGCACCTGACTCTTGATTTTGGCTTGGGTCATGATCTCAGTATCGTGAGATTGAGCCTCTTGTCAGGCTCCATGGTGGGCATGGAACCTGCTTAAGATTCTCGCCTTCTCTCTCTGCACCCCCTCGCAATAAAAAAAAATACCATTATCTTAAGCTGCTAATTTTGTGGTAATACTATGCAGGAAAAATATACTGAGAGCTACAGAGGTAACATAGGGCAAAGCTGGAGACTTCAGCATGGGCCAGATTTGAGAGGGTACTTTAGACTACAATGAGGAGTTTAGGTGTGAATCTCAATGCAGTAGATAGCCTTTGAAGGATACAAGAAAGAATGGCCACCTGATTTGAATTACATTTTTAAAAGATCACTCTGGTTACTATATGGGAAAAACATTGTATCTGATTAAGAAACCATGAAACTAGTAATTCACAGGAAGGACAAGATCTCTACCATCAAAGATAATTTTGCAAAGGAATAATTTAAAAAACCTCTGAAAACTGTGTAGGTTATGGATGAGCCCAAGAGTTGGGGGAGACTATGATAGAAAAGAAAGTTTGAATAGTTATGGGTGTGGGAATGAATACGCCTTACACAAAAGGGTGGTTATGTTTGACTGAAGTAAGGAATCCACATAAAGATGTAAAATGATCTGGATTGAGTAATAACTGACTTTTACCATCTTATCAGAAAAAAAATAAAAAAGCAATGACATTGGAATTGGAGAGTCTGAGACTCAGGCTGAAACATTCATAACTTATTAATAGTAAGCCTCCTGGAGAGGTTCCTTTTGGAAACTTTTCCAAATGTAGCAATGTGATCAAGGTAAATACTTTTATCATTCACATGTAGGGAGAAAATACTGAATCTATTAAAGGAATAAATTAGTTGTGAAAACAGATTATGCGTATCATATGATGAAATATCCATATGGAGTCAATTACATCAGAACACTGGTAGATCTTTAAACATGTGAATGATGGAAGATAAAAGTATAACACTCTTCAATTTCTAACCATTTCAATGTGCTGGGAAATCAAATATGGACATTTCAAACTGAGTTCAGAAATAGGATTAAGAAGGCAATAGGAATTTCACAGAAGTTGGCAATTGAGGACCTGTATAAAGAAATGCCTCATCTTCTTTGTAACAACAAAGACAAAATTAAAAAAAATAAACAAAAATGGGATTTCTAGCTTGAGATATGATTGTCTCCCTGTTTCACTGTTTGTGGAGGGTAAAACTCTCCCTGGTTTTTACCTTCTATTTAACAGAAAGCTCAGGGAGAGTCTTCTCTCAAACCTTATCATTTGGTTTCTGAGAAACATGTCTAATATGTCAGCCACGTGAAACTGGCAACATACCTCATCAGAGCTCAGGTACTTGACGACCTGTTTTCTTGGAAGAACTTAGTTAGGGCCACAAAAAGCCTCTGGTTTTGAATACTAAGCATTCCATCTGCCTGGTAATTCTGTGTGTTATCTAAACTATGGAGAACACAAAGTATAAACTATTGGTCAACCAAAAGTATATGTGCTTTAGTGGTTATGGGCTTTAAACCCCCAAAAAAGTATATTTTTGGGTGGGTTAATGGAAATGTAATGAAAGAGACTGAATTCATCAAGACCTAACTTGGGAACTTTGGCTAAGCAATGCAATTCCTTACAGTAAATTTCTGTACATTTGAGACAATAATCCCCTCCCATAGACTTGCATTGATAATTATATATAAGCACACATTCAAATACTTTTCTTCTCAAAAAGTGTAAGAGGTAATTTTTAGTTATTTTACTTGTCATTTAACATTTATACCACCATTGTAATCCAGATAATATAATCTTCACTTTACTAGAGAAGGAAGCAAGTAATGTCTTCAAACATAAATCTTTCTAAATCTAAACCTATTTTTATACTTTATATTTTATACAATATATTTTCAGTAACAAGAAAAATGGAAAATACAAATGAGAAAAAAATCCAGCCATAATTTACCGTCGAGAGATCACTGTTTATCCATATCTTGATGCATTTAATATAAACTTCACATCTAGCTATATATTGAGAATGATATACATATATTTACAATGAGAATCTGTTCTTTTCATTTGCAACATATTTTATGCACCTTACCATATAAATATGTACATGTCTCTTGTATCATTTTTTAGTGATTTATCTCAAACACTCAAAATGGAATCTTGTACATATTGGACACACATTATTTGTTTCTAAATAATATTCTTTTTTATTACATTGTTTGAACTTGCCGTAGTTTATTTAATAAAATACATTTTATTAGGTATATATCAAGACACTAGATAACTATGAAACTACACCTAGCTGATTACTTCCTAAAATTCCTACACTTCTAAGGGCATATTTGCTAGAATTGGACTAACGGCAGAAGAATTGTTTTTTTTTTTTTAGATTTATTTCTTTATTTTAGAGAGACAGAGAAAGAGAGAGCATGCACAAGTTGGTGGAGGGGCAGAGGGAGAGAAAGAATCCTCAAGCAGACTCCCTGCTGAGTATGGAGTCTGACAGAAGGCTAATCCCAGGACCCTGAGACCATGATCTGAGCCAGAAACAAAAGTCAGATGCTTAACCAAATGAACCACCCAAGCGCCCCAAGGCAGAAGAATTCTTAAGGACCAAGAACTTTTTTTTCCCCTCCTTCTCAATAATATACAGCATTGCCATCCTAGGCAAACTTGATAAAGAGCAGCTAAAGAATAAACATTCTCATTATTGTTAAAGTAGGAAAACTCCATCTATAAATTTCACTGAATTCTGAATTATACACAGATATCATTTCCTCATTATCCTTGTCACTCTTTCTCCTTATAGTGTGTCTGAAACACTCCACATGGCATATAAATATTTTGAAATACTATAATACATGGTTCCAGAAGACCAGAAGGTGTGCAGAATATGAAAGCTGGATAGCCTGATGATGAAGGACACATGATGAATAATACTCATTAGTAAGTTATGTTTTATACAAAAAATTATCATGGCAATCAAAGTGAATAGGTAGAGATGTATGCTGACTAAAATTTCCAACGAGTACCTAAGTTTAAAATTCCCTTTGAAACCAAAGTGCCCAAACAAGATATACAATGGCCAAGGAGTACATGAGAATTTGTTTAACATCATTAGTTATTAAGGAAATGTACATCAAAACCAAAATGAGATGCTACCTCACACGACAGGATAGCTAAGATGAAAAGACAATCACATGTGTGTCAAGAATGTGGAAAAATTAGAACACCCTTGATGGCAAGACTGTAAAAAGACTGTGCAGATACTATGGAAAACTGACAGCTCCTCAAGTGGTTAGAGTTACCATGTGACCTGGCAATATCACTTCTAGATATGTACCCATGAAAATCAAATGTCTATGTCCACACAAAAAACTTGTGCATGAATATTCACGGCAGCATTATTCATAACTACCAAAAAGCAGAAACAATGCAAATGTCCATAAATTAATAAATGAATAAACAAATGTGGTATATCCATACAATAGAATGTTATGCAGCCTTATAAAAGGATAGAGTACAGATTCTACAACATGGATGGATCTTTAAAACATGCTAAGTGAAAGAAACCAGACCCAACAGATCACATATTTTATTTCATTTTTATGAAATGTCCAGAATATGCAAATCCCCAAAAGGAAATATATTAGTGGTTGCCAAGGGAAAGAGAGGAAGGGGGCATTCTGAGTGACTGCTAATGGGTATGCATGGAATTCCTTTCGGAGGTGATAAAATGTTCTGGAATCAGACAGTTGTCATGACCATGATTTTGTGAATATACTAAATCCACTGCATTGTAAACTTTTAAAGGGTGAATTTTATGCTCAATGAATTAGATCTTAATGAAGCTGTCAAAATAACCAAAACACCCAGTCGACCTCTAAAATATTGCTGGTCAATTTCACATTTTATCTGATGATTTTATGAAAATCTTATGAAGTAGTAGATACCTTAATATCTCTACTGTTGTATTAGTCTTATAGATAAGATGAAAGAAGTCATGAGCATAAAGTCATGTTTTAAACTCCCATCTTCGGGGCGCCTGGGTGGCTCAGTTGGTTAAGCATCCAACTTTTGATTTCAGCTTAGGTCATGATCTCAGGGTCCTGGGATCAGCCCTGCATTGGGCTCCACGCTCAGCAGGGAGTCTGCTTGCCTCCCTCTCCCTCCACCCCTCCCCTTGCTTACACTGGCTTGCTCTCTCTTAATAAATAAATATATAAAGGTTTAAAAAAATAAACTCCCATCTTCTAATTCTTTTTTTTTTTTTTTAAGATTTTTATTTATTTATTTGACAGGGAGAGAGAGAGCGAGAGCAGGAACACAAGCAGGGGGAGTGGGAGAGGGAGAAGCAGGCCTCCTGCCGAGCAGGGAGCCCGATGTGGGACTCGATCCCAGGACCCTGGGATCATGACCTGAGCCGAAGGCAGACGCTTAACAACTGAGCCACCCAGGCGCCTTCCATCTTCTAATTCTAAGACCACCACATACCTCTAGGATGGACTACCATATCTATGAATCCATAGAAGACTGTTTAGACAATCCTGGAAGCACATGAATTTTCTTTTTAGTTTACATTATAATGTATGTCTGTGAGAAACATGAGCTCACTAAGTGTTAATCAAACAATGAGTTGGAGGGGCAAGAGTAGTACATCAGGAATAGTGTGTAATTTCCCCTTTTGATTTTCTCCCTTTCCAAATACGAATGTTAATGTCTGGAATCATTTTTTCATCCCCACCCCCATCCATTTTCCTTAATCTGGCTAACTAATGTCAACCCTTAAGTACCAGCCTAAGTGTTCATTCTTCTAGCAATTCAATCATTATACCATCAGCTCTATGATATGCTCTTTCTCTGGGTCACTATCCCTGAGATGGTTTCCTTCCTACTGCTTGCTCAGTACGAGTCTTACTACAGTTTCCACTTGCCTGTGCAATCTTTGAAAGAAGGTATTTATTATATTTTATTCACTGGAATATTCCTAGACCCTAGCACAGTGCTTGGAACCTAATAAGCATTCAATAAAAATTTGCCAATGGTATAAAATCATTTAATATTTACAATAGAGGTATGTGTTTATTGGAGTATGTGTACTGTTAATTAGTATGAGTTGACCATGGTACTGTGTACCAGCAGATAAGGGTCAGGTTAATCTATTTTAACTACTTAAATAAGTTTCAAATATCAAAACATTAGTCATTCTCCATACATGACCTTTTCCAATACACTATTAATCTTTCAATAATTGAGCTTTATTAGTACACGTGTCAAGTCAACTCTTTGAGAAATGTCAGATATCTCAAATACACAGGCACCATCCCAATGGTGTGACAATGTCAGAAAAGGAGGCAAATGAAGAGACAAGCATGTCCTAAGGAAGAAAATAAAAGTTAACAACAACTTTATCAAAATTCACAAGGAAAACATTTAATAATCACCTTCAGCCATTTCTCTCTATACAGAAATGCTATCTCTTCCTGGTATCTATTTAATTAAATAGTTCTTACACAAAATCAATAATTAGTCACTCTGAAGATAGTTGAGGGATTTTAAGGTCACCATCAGTCATGAACAGTAAGCTTTACCAAGTCATACAAAATCACTGAATAAATTACAAAAGAAATTCAGACGAGAAGGATGGTTCTAACAAACTAAGATATTTCTATTTTTTTTCCTTTTTTTAAGTGTATTTGACACATAATATTACATTAGTTTCAGGTATAAAACATAGAATTTGACAACTCTTCAGTGTTTTACTATGCTCACCACAAGTGTAGCTAGCATTTGTCACCATAAAATGCTATTTATTACAATACCATTGAATATATTTCCTGTACCTTTCGTTCCCATGACTTACTCATTCCGTAACTGGAAGCCTGTACATCTCATTCCCCTTAGATTAAAATATTTCTACTCTTAATTGATCACTCATAGGGCAATTTTTCCAATCCAAAATCTACTTCCTTAATGAAGAATAAGTTGAAGATAAACCTCAGAATAGCATGCAAAACATTGTTTAAAGGTAGTACATTAACTTCCTTCTTAAAAAGTTTGTAGTGATAAAAGTAGCAACTATTTATTGTATACCTATTTATACCAAACACTATGATAGGCACTTTTTACTTACAATTTCTAATACACCAGCAATTAACATTAGATTTTGTGAGCCCACATTTTGTAAATGAGGAAAATGATATGATGGGGTGAGATAAGGTGACCAATGCCATATAGCTATTAATTGAGAGAACTGGAATTCAAATCCAAGGATGTTTGACTCAAAAGTCAAGGGTTTTCATCTAGTAAATCAGATCAAATACATTAATAAAGGAGTTAAAAATGGTGGGATAAGATTTATTTCAATAACTCTTTAAAATATTGTTAGAGAAATTGCAAACACTAACAGAGCTTAATGATCCACCAGGTAACCATCATCTGGCATCAACAATTATGAACTCATGGGTCATCTTGTTTCATGTATGTTTCCACTCAATATACTTCTCCCACCTCTAGATTATTTTGAGGCAAACTCCAGGCATACTATTTGATATTTAAATATTTCAGCATCATATCTATAAGGGCTTATATTTTTAAACATTCAAAACATCAATCTCATATATCAAATAATAATTTGTTACCATTATCAAATAGCTAGTCAGTGTCCAAAGTCCCCAGTCACCCCACTGATGTATTTTCTTACGGTATGATTTCGTGGATACATAATTGGGTGGTAAGTCTCTTAAATCTTATTAATCTATTGATTTTGTCTGTTCTCTCTTTTTCTGTCTCCCTGAGCATTTCTCTCTGTCTTTGTCTCTTTTCCTTTCTTTCCTTACAATTTATCTGTTGAGAAACCAGGTCATTTACCCTGGAGAGTTTCGCTCAGTCTATATTTTGCTGATTGCACTTACACTGTATTGTATAACACAGCCCTCTGTATTCTGTATTTTCTGTAAACAGATAGGTTTAGATCAGGGTTTTTCAACTTCAGCGCTGCTGACATTTTTTTTAAATACGTCATTTGGATAATTATTTGTTGTGGGGCCTTTCTATGCAGTATAGGATGGTTAACAGCATCCTTGACTTCTGTTGACTAGATGTCCATAGCACCTCCCCCGTTGTGACCAAAAAAAAAAAAAAAAAAAAAAAAAAAAAAAAGCCACCAGACATCACCAATGTCTCCAGGAGACAGAACGGCACCTGGTTACAAACCATGGATTTAGATCAGGGTTTTCTGCTGTTTTGTTGCTCTTGTTTTATTAACTATCATTCTTTTTTTAGACTAATACACAGGAGACCTGTTTTTTCAATTGTTCCCTCACTTAGTGATGGTGGCAGCCATCAATGAACATTTACCATATCCATAAAATCATTAAGGGTAGTAAAATGATGACTTTCTAGTCCTATCTATCTTCCTGTATTTTTTTTTTTTTGGAAGCTCAAATACTTTCATTAAGGGGAAATTTCCCTTATTAATTATTTGGTTAGTCTGAGATACAGTATACATAATAAAGGCAGGATAATGCTTTTTTTTTTTTCCTGTTACCAGTTTATGAAAAAAGAAGTTTTGTTTTTGTTTGTTTTGTTTTGTTCCACACCCCACATAGAGCTGAACATGGGGCTTGTACTAATGACCCTGAGATCAAGACTGGAGCTGAGATCAAGAGTCAGATGGTTAACTGACTGAGCCACCCAGGAACACTGAAAAAGGAAGTTCTAACATTCTCCAAGGGTCATCAGGACAAACTGATGATTTTTGTTTTGTTTTCATAGCAATGGACTCATTAATTACCTCATTTTTTATGAATTTTCATCCACTGCACTTAATCATCCCTAAAGATAATCAAATGATCTTTGGCCAAAGAGCCTCTTCAGTCTGACTTCCTAGTCCCCTAGTTTTGATATGACTTTGATGGTCTTTGACTACACCCATGATTTTTTATATAGAGATGCTTCAGGTTTACCCTTCCTATTTCCTGCCTACGCCCAGAATCAGGTGTTTTTCCAAGGAGTATTTGTTCCTTTTATTAAAATCCATTACAATTGAACTAGTAATAATTGTATTATATTTCCTTGAACTCCTACAGAATATTGTTTATTCTGCTTAGTTGGGATATTAAGAAAATGGAAAAAAATCATTTTTCTAAATCTTATTTTAGCAGTCCCTATATACCGTAAAGATATCAAAGCACAATACATGTTATTTATCCTTGTACCCTCAGCAGCTGGTGGAGTATATTGTGAATAGTTGGCAACTCAAAAATTTTTGTTATGCAAGGGAATAAATGGTTTCTAGTTGAGTAGTGTTAGTGACATTAACATCTGTGCTATCTGGGACATGAAATGCACATATTTTCACTAACTTCCTTTTTTCTTCCCCAACATTCAAACTTGTATGCAAAAAAAGCCACCATTTTGAAAAGGACATAGATCTTCTCTGTTAAAGGAACCAAAAAACACATTTAGCAGAGTAGCTATGATTTTAAGTAAAAATAAAGCTATCTGTCCACATTAAAAAAGAATAAGAGTCAAAAAAAAATCACATTAATTTGCACTACCTGTAGGACAAATTAGCAAATGTTGTGACCATCTGTGAAAGACACCAGGGCCACATAAGACATGGAATTATTTAATGTGTTAAATCCATTTAAAATGTTTGTATCCTGTTAGTTCTAACATAATTACTATGTTAATTTCTGTGTGTTTTGCATATTAAACGGAGCGCACTCTGGGAAGCTAATGGCCGCTATGTCAGCTTTTTATTAAATCACAAAATAAACATGCACAATCCTGCTTCCAAAGATAATTAGTTTACCATTTCTGCCAGAGTTTAAATATTGGGTATGCTTTGAAGATTTGACTTCCATTTGGGGTGACAGTGGGTATGTGTAGTTTCGTGATTCCTCAGATCATCCTTAGGCAAGAGCATTTTCAAGGGGAGAGAATTCAAAAGTTTTCTTTCTTTTTTACTGTGCATTTTTAGTATTGCACAGTTATAAACATAACCAACATTTACAGCATAGTTCTACATAGAACTATACTAGTTATTATGGGGTGGGGCAGAGCAATACAATGCTAAATTCTGGGGTACAAAATATGCCAATCAAATAGGAAATTATAAGATGCAAGACAGTGCACACTCTATTGCTTTTAAGCAGAAGTCACAAAAAGGCAACCAAGAAGTCCTGGCCTATTCCCAGTCCAAACAGAATATGTATGTCTATTAGATGAAGATGAAAATAAATCACACTAAAATAACACAAAAGGAAAAACAAGACCAAATAACCCTGTGGACAGCAGGAGGTTCTCTCTGACAAGCCTCAGGGAAGAATGTCTGCAGACTGCCCTATAACTAGCCTGATCTACACAGAGCTGCTCCGTGCTTGGCACTGCAGGCATTTAAGGATGAGATCGTTGCTTCAGCAAATACAGAAAATGTGGCCTATGTTTCCTTATTCCCCTTTCACACTGTCTCTAAGCAATAAATTGGGCTGGTATTTTTACGGGATGGAAAAGTGGTACCCTGGGGTCTTTGAGGCATACTGACTTTAAACTTAGGTTTATTCAATATATTTAATATAACCTCAGGTGTGTCTCTTAGTGTTAATTTACACTTGTATGAAACAGAACCAATACTAAACCTCTCATTGCTAATGTCAAATCAAGTGAGACGATTTTTGTAAAGAACAGAGACTTGCTCCTGGCATTTGGTAGGTGCTTTATGTATATATGACTTATATATACTTAACTTATAATTACTACAACTGTGGTCTTTTAAGGGGACATTAGTGTCTGTTTTTTTTGGTTTTTTTGAGAGAGAGCGCGCTGGAGAGTGAGCATGGAGGGGGAGGGGCAGAGGGAGAGAGAAAATCCCAAGCAGACTCCATGCTGAGCAAAGAGCCCGACGCAAGGTTCCATCCCAGGACCCTGAGATCATGACCTGAACCAAAATCAAGAATCGGGTGCTTAACCCACTCAGCCAGATAGGCACCCCTTGTTTTTGCTTTTTTAAATTCTGGGCAGACTATGGGCCATCTTAGCTTCTAATGCTAAAGAAAAAGATAAGTCCATAATATTAAATTATAATAATAAGATATTTAATTGATTGTTAAAGAATTTATAAAATATTAAAAATGAAATATTTATTTCATTTTTAGATATTAACATTTTCTTATTTAAATAATATATTTGTTTTATTTACCATCTGCTGTTATATATCAATTTTTAAACATATTTTTATATGTTCTCTCATTAGACCTCAAATAGAAATCCTGGCTGATGAAGGGTGGACAGAACTTATTTTTTTAATGATATATTTCCTGGAATCCATACTAACTAAAGAAATTGCCCAAGGCCCAAACGCAGCTGGTGACAAAATAGGACTACACCCCATGTCTCCTTACACCTAGTTCCAGCTTTGTTTCACCAACCGGGTGGTGCCTTTCCTAAGGATCACTGAATATAAGTACTTTCCTCCTTTCTGATTTCTCCTTTATTCCTCCTTTTTTGGTTGCTTTTCTTTGAAAACTCTCCAAAATTCAGGAGGTGAAAGAAAACTTTCAAATCTATATGCATCTCCAGTGCCTGTGATGAGCTAAAACTTCTCATGTTTTATATAATTTTTTTACATAAAATTATCTTAAAGCCTATGCATTCATAAAAAATGCTTATTAATTTTTGTTAACTCAGGATCATTATCGTTTTCATCAATGATAATAAAGTGGTGCCTGAAGGCAGCATGCCCCAAAGTGAATTCTGAAGATGCATTATAAAGCCTTTCCGGAGGACTGAATACAAAATCAGCCACCCTTCCCCAATGTTCCCAGAGTATGTGGTTCATTCCAACTAACACAATTTTTTAACACCATTGTTATCCAAGTTTTTTGACTGAAATTCTGTAGAGGCATTCATTACTTGTGTTACCTTTAGCTAAGTCACCAGGGATTTGTGTTTGATTTGTTAAGTAGGCTCCAGCATGGAGCCTAGTGCAGGGCTTGAACTCAGGACCCTGAAATCAAGACCTGAGCTGAGATCAAGAATCAAATGCTTAATTGAACATAAAAAAAAAAAATAAAAAATTAAAATTAAAAAATAAGTCAAATGCTTACTCTATTAAGCCACCCAGGCACCCCAGTCAGCCTGTACTTTTAATAATCATTTTCCTGATCTGTGAAATGGGGAAAAGAGTATCTTTTTTATTGAATCTCTTGAAAGTATTTACAAGATAAATTATACAAATTATCTGGCACAAGACCTAGCATTCAGTAAATATTTAACACACGTGGGAGTCCTTCAGCTCTATATCCTAGATTGTTTTTTTAATGCTGTGTCCAAAAAAACTGAATAAGGAAATCAATTTTATTTATTGGTCATTGAAAATTTCCTTTTCATAAAGAAAGATTTCTAAACAAATACTGACTGCATTCTTCTACTCAATGCATCCTTGTATATATCAACAGAACAGTAAATAATATCATAATATCTATTTTTGCTCTAGAGAACTTAAGTTCACCTTGCTCCTCCTCTCCACCACTTTACCAAATTCTTCTTCTTCCAGAGATATTGTCATCTTTGCTCCCCCAAAAGTGATAAAGGTATTCTTTCCCAGAAGCATAGAGTTAAAACTATGGATCAATCTTAGCAGATTCTCTGATCTCTGACATTAATTCCTGCCCTGCTATCTTTGGACATAATGTTAGGATTAAATTATTTTTGACCTCTGGAAAAGTTATTTCCCAGCAGGCTTTTTGATATTTCACATAAATACCTGGTAAAGCTTCTCTACTGGTGGCTTAAGAATAGTACACTGAATAAATGCAGTTTAGGCTTAAGTTGGGAACATCCTCTTGAAGTCTCCCACTTTATTCACAGATGATGCTCAATATTCATAATGTAACATGTTCATGAAACTTGTAGGGTGACCACTGTCCAGATTAATCTCAAACTGGGAGCACTGTTAGGACATGGGACTTTCAGTGCTAAAAGTAGGGAAGTCTGGGGGCAAATTACAAATTGGGTCTATGTTGGAAATAATGCACAATATGTATCACCATTTGATTAATTATATGCTTATTATCTAGCTCTTGTACTCCATCACACCTTCCCCAGGATATAAACTCATTGAAGACAGAGGTTTTGTCTGTTCTAGTCACTTGTAACAGCCATGCTAGTTGCACGGTACATTTCTCAAAAAATGTTTATTGAAGGAAGGAAGGGAAGGAGGAATAAAGGCAGGACAGATGAGAAAAGAAATGGAGGGCTGCATATATGCTTGTTTATCTGTCTCTTTCAACATCTTTGAAATAATTCATGGGAACTTCTATGTACATTCATGAAGGGGAAAATCCTAGAATCCTAGGATTTGTTTCTAGGTTGTAAACAATGAGTTATTTCCTGTGCTCTAAAGCATTGGCAAGTAAGAGCTTCCTGCAAACCACTGGTACCATAACTACAAGTACTGAAAGATGTTTAAAAATTCAAAAAGGCATACTTCATTGTTTGAAAATGTCATAGGCGGGGCGCCTGGGTGGCTCAGTTGGTTAAGTGACTGCCTTCGGCTCAGGTCATGATCCTGGAGTCCCTGGATCGAGTCCCGCATCAGGCTCCCTGCTCAGCAGGGAGTCTGCCTCTCTCTCTGACCCTCCCCACGCTCATGTGCTCTCTCTCTCTCATTCTCTCTCTGTCAAATAAATAAAATCTTAAAAAAAAAAAAAGATAAAAAAAAACTTAAAAAAAAAGAAAATGTTATAGGCAATAAAAATCAGATTCATTTGTATCTGCTGTCTTATAAGCCTAAAAATTCAGACTGATATATAATCATTGCTAATGCTTTCTCTTCAACCACACACTGCTTAACTCTGTCATGTTATTTTCTCCTGACTGAAATATTCAATCCTGTATTACATTTACTTCAGCCCGTTTTTCCTGAACTCTTGACAGGGCTTTAGATTATTCAGGCTAATCCTAAAAGGAAGTGACTCTGTGGGCCCCATTACAGATGAGATGATTCAAATTCAGTGGCACGGCATTCATAGCCCTTCAATATTGGTAGCTGAATGAGTCTCAATCTCATTTTTTGTCACCCCATGGCAGATAGGTAAAGCTTGAACCACATGGAATCCATTTCTTTCCATTTGTGGCTTATCCCAACTTTGCTTTGACAGAGGCTGTGATACCTGCATTACCTCTTTGCTCACTTCAACCTAAGAAAACTTTCATGGTATGTCTTTCGTGAAGCTACCAATCAAAAGTGGTTGTCCTTTGTCCAAAATCACTGAATTTTAATATAATAAGTTGTAATTATTATTTAATTCTATCTTACTCACTGGACTATAAACTCCATGAGAACAGAAACTTCCATATGCATCTTTAAATCTTTGCTATCTAGAACAATCCCTGCTACAAAAATAGAATGCACACGTGTTTATTAAATAAACACCAGCAAACAATGTTGCATGAGTCTCTATAAAACAAACTATGATGTTATTAATTGTAAGGCATAAAAGTACTAAAAAGCTTATGAGCTTTTTTACTCGTTGGTCCTTTTACTTAAAATATTTTATCATTATTATTATCAATTCTAAAAATGTTTCAAAGTTAACTGCTATTATTAAAAAAGCAATTTGAGTGTGCCTACTTACATGTTTTTCTTTCCAATTAAATTTTAAGATAAAGACCCAGATAAATAGAAGGAAACTTGTACCAAAGCTATTGTATTTTATTTTGGGGAAACTCCCTGCACAAGGTAGGGTTTTCAGTGTGTTTTTCTTGAGTCTCTCCTGTTAAACAAGCTGTCACATGGCCTAGCAATGGTAAATTGCAATCTCCTTTCAAAGTTGACTCTTTTCAAATAGACTGTAGGACCATAAAAATGTTGGGCATCAGACTCAGCTTGGTGCACTTTCAGACAGGCAAAGGTCTACACAAAGATGTGATGCTGTAAGTCTACCATAGTGATATTGATGTAAATAAACTCGTTTTTTACACAAGTATTCTCAACTCCCTCTATCTCCTTAAGAATCAGGAGTCACTGGGGCGCATATTAATAGTATGGCCTTGAAGAAGCCAGCAAAGCTGTGTGAGGCTCACTTTGCTCTTCTGTAAACACTTACAAACCCCAGGGCTGTTTCCTGAAGATCAACAAAATATAAATTTTATTGCAGAGTAGTAGTAGGAATAGAAGTTTATTTCCTCTTTCCTCTACGTGTTCCTGGAATTTTATACCCTAGCCTTACCGCATGAATGATGTTCCTTATATTTTCCCTGCCTGGAATTTGGTGTCTCTTAAATATTGTTTAGAAAGGAGACCTATGGCTGATTTTCCTGTTGTTTTGGCTGAAATGAGTTCCTGTTCTCTGGTTTTTGCCTCTTTCTTCCTAGGTTCATTATTAAGTGTATTATTTACAAGATTCATAAAAACTTTTTTTTGCTCATATGTTTCTCTTTCCTTTCATATGCTACACAGATTAATCTTTATTATTTTAGAATAAACCTATTGTAGGAGAGGCAACATGCACTATCATTTCAAACATTTAACTTCTATTCTTACCTAGCTTTTATGTCACTGGAATGGCAAGCTGTCTGTCAACCCATAGGGCTTGTCCTGTGTTGGCTCTACAGTACGTTTTAACAACTTATTTTTGAATACTGATTATTGTGGCAGTTCTGAATAGGTAAGAAAATAAGCATAAAGACACACACACACACACACACACACACACACACACCCCTTTCCTGTAGTTGGCACCTTAAATATAGCCTGAGAAATGGAATGCAGGGAAATGTCATTCTGTTGAACACAGCCACCAATGGTTGTTAAAATCTATCCCTTAAGTATACAGTCATGGAATCAGATTGCTATATAGTCAGCAAGTCATAGAGTCCTCGAGTTATGAGGGACCTCACAGATTATAGAAACTGAAATACAGAATAGGGAACAGAATTGGCTAAGGACATAATCCCTTACTAACTTACCGAACAAAGATAGTATCTCCTGCTAGCTTTATCCTCCTATGACTGTTCACCTTTACTAAAAATGACAAAAATGTAATAAAAATATAGATAAATTATTAAATTTTTAAAAATGGCAAAGTCATGTTGTATCATCTCAAATTTTGAGGGGAATTCAGATGATTTGACAATTCTGATCTTTAAAAAAAAAGATTTATTTATTTATTTTAGAGAGAAAGAGAGAGAGCAAGTGCATGAGCGGGGGAAGGGGCAGGGTGCTGAGCGCACACCTGACAGAGGGCTTGGTCTCGTGACCCTGAGATCATGACCCAAGGTGAAACCAAGAGTCAGATACTTAACTGACTGTGCCACTCAGGTGCTTACAACACTGATTTTTATACAGCACATGGCACTGCTCTTTTTATAACATTAAAACAACAAAAATAGATTACGCCAAATGTTTTAGACCATAATTCTATCATTCAAAAATTTTTGAAGAGCATCTACTATGTAGCAGGTATTATTTTAGACACTAGGGACACACTGGAGAATAAGATAGAAAAAAATCCCTGCCCTCAAGGGAGCTTAAATTCTAGTGTAGGTAAAAAAAAAAATAATAATAAACAGATAAATAAATAAGTTAAGTAAATTTTCACATACTTGTAGGAAACCAACACAGTAATAAGATTGAGAAAATGGAGGAAGATTTACCTTAAGTCTGCTAGGGAAAGCTGAGATGAAAAATAAAGGTTGAGAAGCACTCAAGCTTATAAAATCCTAGGGGAAGTGAATTCCAAAAATAGGGAGGAGTGGGTGCAAGTATGTTCCACAGTATTGAACATTTGGTTTTCCAATTCTCAGTGTAGTGCTCTGTCCAAAATCACTGCTGACTCCTTTCTCCACCTCTGTTTAGAGAAGGCATTTGTAGATAAACTTCTGTTTATGTGAATCCCACATTTATTGATACTTCAGATGTGTCTCCAGAATGACTCATTCCATTTATAACGTGCCACCATCTGGTACTCTACATATCCATGATAGTGATGTTGGAGGATGGAGTGCCTTTTCATTTATCGTCCAACATTGTTGCCTGCCCAGTGCATTAACATATGGCCCAATTAGCTAGAACACGACACTAATGAGGCCATGTGTAAATTCAGTTTTTGTATGGGCCACTTAGCTTTTTATTTTGTTCTGGCCAAAGGTTCACTCTCCAACAGATCACAGTCTCATTAGTGCCCACCAGGTCAGCCACTTTGCCTGCCTTTTTTGCTTTACCTCTTCCCCACATCCCACCCTACCCCTGTTGCTATTACAGGGTCCTCCACAGAGTAGATGTTCAATTACTTTGTCAGTTTCTTTCAATTAAAAAAAATTATTTACAAAAAGGACTTGAACAAAGTTTATTTGTTGTACGTTATGTATTAAGATTGCAACGAACTGTTTCTTTGAAATAATTTCTTTGAAAAACTTAACCTTTCCGAGGGATTTTATTACTGAAATCCATAGCCATAGCGTTTAACTTTCTTCCCTCTCCTTTACAAAACATATGCTCCAACCCAACCATTTGGGTACATGGCTCGCTGTTATTTATATCCTTGCATGCCTATATACACCTGGGCTTCAAAGAAATTTTGAATGTCACCTCTTCCGTGAAGCTGCTCCTGATTCTGTCTGCTTTCTTAAAACCACCATAAGATGCTATTATCTTCCATGAGTTTCATAGCATTTGTCACTTTCTACTTTTGTGTCATTTTTGTGTATGTCTTACGTCTTCACAGTTCTAAGCTCCTTGAGTGAGGGTTCAATCTCTAAATTCTCCTTAAAACCTCCAAAGAACCTATCTTTCAGAGAAAGAGCATTAAAGTTGGAGCCATTCAGAACTGGGTTCAATTTTCTTTTTCTCCACCTCTTTCACTTAGAAAAATACTGAGTGTCCTTTGATTCTGTGACTTTTAATTTTATCATCTGAAAACTGTGTGTAAAATAATATCCACCTGCACACTCATTATAAGGACTAAATAAGGTAATGTACGTAAAGCCAGAAGTGTGTAAGATTCTAGTTCTGGCACTTCTTAGTTCTCTGATTTAAGAAAATTATTTAATCTTCCTTAACCTCAACATCTCTATCTATAAAAGGCAAAAAGTGATGATCCCAATCTTTTAAACCTGCTTAGGAAATTAAATGAGAAAATGAATATAAAATACCAGACATAATTCTCAGCACATACAATTCAATAAAAACTAATTGTTCTTGTTGCTGTTATTATTCCTTTATGTCAATCACAGTACCTGGTACATAGCAGAAATTCAATCAAGTGTATTTATTGAGAATTGTAGTTAATATTCAAGTATTTTCTGAGTTTGGTTATGTGCTTAGACTATGTGCTAGGCCCTCTCTTAACATGTGGCACATGAGTGAACACTAAAGGTGTTAAAGTTTATAGTTTAGTCAATAAAACATACATTAAACATATCATTTCATCCTGTATGTAAAATGTATTCAATGTATGGAGTTGCAAAAATTTAAGATTTTATGGGTAAATGATATACTGGGGAGAAGTCAACATTCTCTGTACAAACTCTGGATCAGAAATGTTATCCTACTGTATGAAAGAATTTTTCATTTTTGTTTTAAAGGAATCCTGGGTTTTTCTATAGATGATAAAGCATGAGATTTGGAAACACAGTTTCTACATTTGGCTCAAAAAGCCATAAATTTGAAGATGCAAAACACACTTACTGGGCAAAACTCTCTTCAAGAACCAAAACAAAATGGAAGAAGGAGCATTCCTGGCAGTTTTCTCCAATTTTTTATTGCATATACAAACTGCTTTTGCAAGATGTGCTTCAGACAACTGAATTATGAGCCTTAACTTTAGCATTGTTCATCAATTTATCTTCTGTGACTCACAGGATCTGACTGGAAGCCAAAGTCATAATTCAGTTGTTCTAAACACATAATACCAAGGGGAAGGAAAGCATCATGTAAATGAAAACTTGGAAACCAGAGTTCTGTAGAAGGATTTTGCCCCCCTTCTTACCTTTATGAAGAAAGTTTTTAAGCCTTTCTTGTCAGAAGTTTTGTGCCACTGAAGGGACTGGAGGGAGATAAATTTAAGAACGAAAACAGAAGAAAATTTTGCCTTCTACGACCTGAATCATGTTTTAAATCACTCTTCAAATCATTATTCTCCTTCCTTTCCAGGTTGACATATTGATTTTAGCTCCAAAAGTAGAAATAATTAATCAGTATTACATCAATAATACCTGGTTAATGTTTTGACCTTCTCAGCAATCTATACAATTCATACAATTCAAGTTGACTTTTTTCTGTAATTGTCACTTAGAAAAAAGTTCTAGTGTGTATATGTTTCATTTGTACTAAAATAAGAAACATTTTAAACAAGTATTCTCATCACATGTCAATCTGATGAAAGCAGAAGGAAAGAGTGAATGTTCTTAATGCAACAATACTTAGTATATAAATTTGCCTATAAAATTAAAAATATACATTGTGAATAGATTGTGTTTCTTCAGTAATGCCACTACTTATATAGGCATTGTGAATAATGAATGAATGAGAGAGAAGGAGAGAGAGGGAGAGAGAGAGAAAAAAAGAGAAAGAGGAGAGAAAAAAGTAGGAAAAAAAGGCACCCATAGTTTTTACCACAGTACTCTAGTAACAAATATCTGACAGATAGTATCTTGTTTTTTCATTCCAGTTTTTTTCTTTTCATGTTTTTTTCTTTGACTAGTGTTTCTAGAATTCTTGTTTTCTACTTTGTGCAAATTTTCTATTACACTTTTTAAATTTAATATTATAATACAAGATTGTTCTCATGGTATTACAATTCCTGAAAACACAATTTTCATGGCTTTCTAATATCCTGTAGAATGTTTGCTAATGTGGGTAGGATGAATAAAAGTTATCTGTCTCCATCCATTGTAATCACTCCCTTTTCACTCTTGTTTGGAAAGATATCATCTAAACATAGTAATTAATTGAATTTATGCTATGTCTGAAGTAGGAGCTCCATGCTGAAGGCCCCACAAACTCCAGGCAAAGCAAGAGTGCAATGAAATGTCACTTAGCAGTCTGCGTACAAAGTAGCATAGCAAAGCTGAGCCCTAAAAGTGGAGAGAGGGAAGAAAGCAGGAGGAGGAGAAAAAGGAACTTAGGCACTCCAGGTGCCCTAGGGAAGAAGTGGTTGGAAGGGACATTTGACTAGGAAGAGTAAAGGAAAATCTATAGCATCCAACCATCCATCTGGTATATTTACAATTATAATCATGCACATTCAGATTTTCTGTGAAGATTAACTGAGTTCAAATGTCTTTCCAACAGTTGCAAAATAAAAGAGCACAGACACACAAACTTTTATTTAAACAACAGGCACTGAACGAACATTATGTCTTTACAAACTCTAATAGCTCATAAGCCTTGAAGTGTTTGCAATGCCTGGGGTAGGATGGGGTGGAGGAGAAAAGAAACAAATCTGACTGACCATAGTTACAGACTGTCACTTTTTTATCTGAGCCCAATTCTTACTTTGTCTTCCTGTAGGTTATATATGTAGTTACTTAATTACTTATTTACACTTCTGCCTCCCCTACAATCCTGATAGCACAAAACATTGTCTTTACCTACACATGGATTTTCATTTCCTTTTTTCTGATGAATGACATATTGATTTAATTATATCATTAAAATTTTTGTTCACACATTAATGAAACAATTGAACAAACAGTGCCCAGAGAAGTGGTATGAATGTAAAATAAAGACCAAAAAATAGCCACTATAAAATACATGTTCTGTGCCTTGGTTTAAATCTCTGAAGTACAGACAATGTCAATTGAAACATCCAGGACCCAGGAAAAACAAGGAAACGCATAATTTTTCATCATTTGGTCAAAAGCTTTCTTAGCAATCAATGTGTGAACAATTAAAAGGTTCGGAGGTGGGGATGGGGATTGTTTGAAGAGAAGAGCTTGATCCAAGGGGAGAGTCCCTTGGAAATTAATTAGAGCCCGGCTGGAAGTCAAAAATAAAAAACCTAAATGCTCCTGTGCTCCCCCACCCACACCGCACAAATGATGAGGGAATGCATTTGTGAACCTTCCCTGATGTCCTTATCCTGAATTAATCACGCTTTCTACCCTGCACACAGCAATTTGCTTAAAACACCACTTGGAATGCATATTGCACTGGTTTCTTTTAAACTTAGTTGTGTGCTTTCCTATCTCTCTTACTGAATTAGAAGCTTTTCCAGGCCGGAATCCTTATCTGAAAGTATATCCCTAGTTTTATGCATAACATCTGAAGTGTTTTATATTTAATTGATATGAAGTTTTAAAATTAATGTGATTCTTCAAAAATAAAATTCACATTTGAGAAAATTGTGTAAATTGTTTTATCTTGTTTGATACTATTACTAATAGGACCAGCTTTTTTTTAACGAAAAGGGAAAACATGTATCAACATTTGTCTGTGCGTGAGGGAATGACGGAGAGAAACAAGCAGACCAAGAGACTGAGAACTGGCTCAGTCTGTCTTAATGATTTCTGTTTTAAGATTAGTCTTTAATTTGATATTGAAATAGTTATATTGTATAATTTCTCAGAGATATTAACTCACTTGACTTTAAAAAAACATGGCTTATTTATTTAAATATATGAGTGATTCAGGACAACAAAGATAAGAATAAAGAATATAATACAAGTATAAATGGGCTATTCAAAACAAAAATGACAAGACATTTTTCCAAAACCAAACAACCTGTCACATACAGTTTCAGAGGTTTTTGTTTGTTTGGTTAGGTTAGGTTTTGTTTTTTGGTTTGTTTGTTTGTTCGTTTTTTTAGATTGGGTTCTATTTGGTTCATTTAGGGACTAAAAAAAATATTTCCATTTTTTTTTAATTATGTTAGGTTAGTCACCATACAGTACATCATTAGTTTTTGATGTAGTGTTCCATGATTCATTGTTTGCGTATAACACCCAGTGCTCCATGCAATACATGCCCTCCTTAATACCCATCACTAGGCTAACCCATCCCCCCAGCGTCCTCCCCTCTAAAACCCTCAGTTTGTTTCTCGGAGTCCCTAGTCTCTAATGGTTTTTCTCCCCCTCCACTTTCAAATATATGCTGGTAGACAGTGTCCTACAAGTTTCTTCCTTTTCAAACACTTAGACCGTCAATGATAAAGTAATTATCATTTAGGCACATTAATTTGAATAATTATCACTGATATATGGAAGCTGACAGGATTAATATGATTCCTTTCAACATGCTAAAATGTGACAATAATAAGAATAATATTGTAACTAACATTTGCATCATACGATAGCTTACAAAGCACTTTCACATGTTTGACTTAGTAATAATACCTAGCATGTTTCAAGTACTTACCGCCTCCCAGGCACACAGCTAATTTTTAGTAGATTATCTCCTTTAATGTTATATCCATACCACAAGGTTGGCATTTCTATTATCATTCCAATTTAACTGATGGATAAGATGTGTCTCAGGACATTATTTTACCAGAACTTACACAGTGGCTGCAGCAAGATTGAACAAAGGAAGTCTAAGTCTACAATCTGCACTTCTGAACACTACAGTATATTGTTTCCTTTAATATTGTCAGTAAAGTTTGGCCAGGAAATAAATGCTTAATGAATGTTTACAATCTCTTGACCTTTGAAAAATATATTTTGAGACAGTATTTTATCTTCATAAAAAATGACGGATGGATGGATAAAGAAGACATGGTATATATATATATATATATATATATATATATATATATATATATATATACACACACACACACACAATGGAATATAATGCAGCCATCAAAAGGAATGAAATCTTGCCATTTGCAATGATGTGGATGGAACTGCAGGGTGTTATGTTGAGCGAAATAAGTCAATCAGAGAAAGACATGTATCATATGATCTCACTGATATGAGGAATTCTTAATCTCAGGAAACAAACTGAGGGTTGCTGGAGTAGTGGGGGGTGGGAGGGATGGGTGGTTGGGTGATAAACACTGGGGAGGGTATGTGCAATGATGAGCGCTGTGAATTGTGTAAGACTGTTGAATCACGGACCAGTACCTCTGAAACAAATAATACATTATATGTTAAAAAAAAAAAAAAAGAAGAAGATAGTAGGAAGGGAAAAATGAAGGGCGGGGGAATCGGAGGGGGGGAAATTGGAGGGTGAGACGAACCATGAGAGACTATGGACTCTGAGAAACAAACTGAGGGTTCTAGATGGGAGGGGGGGGTGGAGGGATGGGTTAGCCTGGTGATGGGTATTAAAGAGGGCATGTACTGCATAGAGCACTGGGTGTTATACACAAACAATGAATCATCAAAAACCCAATGATGTATGGTGATTAACATAACAGTAAAATAAAAAATAAATAAAATAAAATTATAGGAAAAAATGTAAAGCAAATAACATTATCCTCATTGTGTATATCATAAAACTAAAACACAATGCTAGGATAACTCATGGTTAAAAGTAACATAGTTGGTACCCAAATTCCCATCTTTGGAAACCAGGATATTTCCACTGTGGTTTAGAATTGAACACAAAGAGGTATCAAAATTGGGGGGGAAATAATTAAGGGTCTAGATAAAATGGACTTATCAAAGAAGAAAAGTCTTGGGGAATTTACATCTGGAAAATCTATAGTTACCATGGAAACATTTTGATCCAAGGAGAAAGGGAATTTACTTCACCATCTCTGTGGCCAATTTGTAGTAACTGCACCAGAAATACATCAGTAAGAAAAATAAGTTTTGGTTTGGTTTTTGGGCAAAGCACAATCATATAGGGAATTCAATTAAATCCATTGACTGAATGACAAAAATACAAATATCAAATACTAAGAATAGAAGAGTTGGTTATGAGGCAGAGTCTCTCAAGTTTGTTACCAGCCCTGACTTTATACCTTTAACACAGACTCATCATAGGTCAGGAATGCCTTAGAGATAAAAGAGATCCCTCTCTATGCAAGATAATTACCAACATTCATTAATCTCCTTTCCATTATTTCAATTCTTCCATATTTCTACCTTCACTTTACCCTAAGGGCTTCAATCCTGGTCTTTCTGGTTTGGTGTCATAGAGTGTCCTAGATTTTGACTCTAGAGAATTTTCAGTGGTATGTTTTCTTAGGGTTTTCTCTTCCTGGCCTCTTTGGTTAGTGCAGTAGATATAGGTAGAATTGTCCAAATATTTTAGGTTTTTAGCAGTCTAGGCAAATGGTGACTCAGAATTCCCTATTCTCTTTGAAATTGGGTGTTGGCATATCACATGTTTCGGACAAAGAAATGAGAGATGGAGTGACAGGTCACTTCTGGATGAAATTTTAAAGGAGAGCACAATTCAACAGGTTGCCTTTGAACCCTTATGGTGAATACAGAAGCACATTTATTTTTTTATTATTATTCATTGTTTGCCTATAACACCCAGTGCTCATTGCAATACCCACCCTCCTTAATACCCATCACCGGGATAACCCATCCCCCAACCTCCCTCCCTTCTGAAACCCTCAGTTTGTTCAGAAGCACATTTAGATAATATTTCTTTCAGCCTAGATCTGTGAATTGCCATAACAAATAGAAGAACCCTTATTTTTATCCCCACCACTAATGCTAACAACTAAGATTGTGGGGTTCTTTATTACTTGGGCATAACTGAGCCTACACTGACTCATACAGGTAGATTAAATGACTCTGATACTAGCCTTTATAACAAAACTTCCTGATCTCTATCTGTTCTTGTCCACTCCAACCCTTAATGTATGTAGATTATAAATTCATGGACGTATATGAATATTAATTGCCACAAATTATAAAACCATCCAAGTTAAACACATTTTTAACTTATATTTTCAACAATTATTATGTCCACAGCCAGTTCTACCATTTCAATGGTTCACCCTTTTCAAATACCCACTTGTTACCTGTTACTTTTATGACAAAGGAGGGCATACGTGAGGATATTATGCTTCATAAAACCATATATTATAACTATGTCCATGGAGAAATATATTTTCCTGGACTGAATGGACTTATCATTTGTGGAGTTCAAGAGCAGCATTGAAATCAACCTTTCAGACCCATTTAACATTAAAAAGCAACTTTCACTTTCCGAAACCAAAGCCTGGAAACTACCTGCACAAATCTTAATAATGTATCATTAACATCAACTAGCACTTAAAAAACATTCTGATGTGTTAAGTGTAAATGAATCAGAGATATGCTGATTGAATTTTCTATTCAATTTGAACATTTTAAAGAAAAAGACAAGAAAGAGAAAAATGCGGGGATGCATGTTGTGCTTTGCTTCACACAGAGCATTTGGAAATCTGCCTGACCTCTTATTTTTATTTATTTAAATTAACAGCAGCAGCATTCATTGCCATCTGGCCCCCAGGCACATGGAGCTAATTAAAAAAAAAAAAAAAAAAGGGAACTTCAAAATATCATTTAAACATTTTTAAATAATTCAGCCAATGCAAGTGTTGAGAAAGCATCATTTGGATTGGCAAACCAGGAGAACCAGGCCCCAGGGGTCAGTAAATCTGGATTTAGCCAGAGCGCTGCATGTTGAGAAAATTTTGATGGAGACTTCCCCAGGAGTAATTGCACTTTCCCAAGGAAGAACTTAGGATGGAAAGAAAACTGGGCTGGGTCCGAAGCTAAATTCAACTGTTTGGAAGACTTCCCATTCTTTTATCTCCCCAGCTCAGATAATAAAGTTTGTTAGCATTTTCAGTTTTTGGTCTTTGTGTCTCTACTTAGTAATCCAATTTGAAATCTTATTCCACATTGGGAACACATCCATCAAAGCATCAGTATCCTATGTTCACTTTCCATTCTATGATAAGTCATTGCAAGTTTTTCCTTTGGTTTGAAATGTCTTGAAGATCTCATCAAAGGTGATGCTAAAAGAGCCATTTTAATAACTCATCTAGTCCTCTCAGTCCACACATATTTTTTGGCAGGACCAGAATATTGCTTTCTGCCATCTGTGCAGAATAAAATTTGGGTTTTTGTTCAGGGTCAGTTAGAATGTGCTTAAAGCCCAATGTGTATGTAGGCTTTGATTCTTGCTCTAAACTCTTACAATGCATTGTTTGGAATTTAAAGTGGCTGCACTAAAATCTTCTCTCCCTTCTATAGCGGACATATTTCACTAATAAAGTTCAAAATAAATTCTTTTCTGCCGTAGTTGATGGTTTTGTTTTTATGGCAATCTAAATCTAACAACATTTCATTCAGTTCATTTTGAAGACATACCCTGGGAGAGGAATAATTTAAGAATCCATGAAAACAGTCATACACATTAATGTATAAACACAGAGTGTGAAAGAAGGACGTCTATGCACCAGGGACATTTCTCACAACTCACTTTTGAGCTGGATATTTCATTTCCACGTTGACAGATGAAGAAACTGAGCCTCAGTAATGATGTACAATTATTAAGAAGTGGGACCACATTATAACTTAGGTTTGGGTTGTGCCAAAGTACATGTTCTACTTATTAAAGAAACATGCTCCAATAATATTCATTTATTTTGGATAGAGATGAATAAATTCCCTTTATGCTGAGACTTATGCTAGGTTCCTTGGGAAGAAAGCAATTGAAAACAGGAGGTCTCATTCTTTCAGAATTTTTAGAAATAAATAACAAGGTAGTACACATAGGAAACAATCTCTGTATTACTGCAAGAATACTCTTTCTCAAACACAATGCTAATTACATACCACTTTGTTTAAATGTCTTTAGTGTCTCTCTGTGTCTACAGGATAAAGCCTAAATTATTTAACATGGTATTAATTTAAACCCTGGCCATTTCTCCAACTTCATTTCCAAAATGCTAATACCCTTATTCCAGCTACACTGAACTATGTGTATTTTTCAGAATGCAATTTTTTTCACTATTCTAAATTTTGCTGTTCTTATCTGGGATTTTTTTCTCACCATTTTAAAGGCAAACACTTACTTATTGATCAGGAATCATTTGAAACAGTATCTCTTTGATGAACTCTGCTCTTTTTCATTTCCCCTGAATCATATCCATGCTTCCACAATGCAGCTATGGCAGCTCTTATGTTTACATACTTTCTTTCTGGGTAGATTGAATTTGACAGCCTCAAGGCCATGTTCAGGGTATGTGACAGAATAACAGGCATTAAATTTTATTTAATATATAAAAAACTGAGAATAGGAGAGAAAAGGAAGAACCAAAATAAATGGATATAGATAGATGGATGAATGAATGAATGAATGAATGAATAAATAAATAAATAAATGTAGTAGAAAGAACAAAAAGTATTACAAAGTATTTCAAATACCTCTTGTAGGAGAGCAATAGGAAGACCCAGAATAAATCAAATGAAATTCAAAGCAAATAAATTGTATTATAAAGATTACCTAGGTAAGTTTTGTGAAGGAAGTTAATTTTTAACTAGGCTTTAGTAAAATGGTAAATCAGTAAAAATAACATAGGTCATTTTAGCCCCTATGGACCCAGAGAGGGAAATTCCAATAGAAATTCTCTTTCAAATCCAGCAAACACAGTTATTTCTAATGAGAGACAAAAGTACAGTTGTCGACATCGAGACCTCACCTCTATCCTATCTGACGGTCTCTCTCTCTCACTACACAGTCTTTTAAAATAGACTTTGCTACTTATGAACACAAATGATCAATATTCTACATATTATAAAAATTCTAGTTGTATTTTTTATATTTCCTAGGTGTTTCCTTTTCTCTCTATTTTTATTTAGTTAAGGTAATAACTTTAACAGTCACTTAATATCATGTCTGCTTCAGTAAATTCCCTTGGCTTATCCCAGGAAAACACATAATAATATAACTAAAACTCAAAGAACGATATAATAGATTCTAGGACAATATATTCATTGCACTGAGATAGGATTGGCTCTTTCTGAAAGTGGTAGGGTTTAGTACAAGAAATATGAGTGTGGACCCCAGGGATCTTCTTCATAGAATTTGTCTAAGATTGCCACTAGGTAAAGGAAAACAGGAAAAAAAATGGTGGAAAACCATGGGAAAAGGGTGGAAAAGAGGAGAGAGGGTAGGATAAGCAGTAAGAAAACAAATTATACTATTTCCTCAGTGCTTCATTCCTGGCCAAAAAAACTTGTTCATTCAAGGAACTGAGAGATATGAATCATTCTCCCCCTGCTTCCAGTTTTTGGTACATTCTTTGGGAGAGGCTCATTTTGGAGAATGTAAACTCAAGGAACATGGATCTGGATATATGAGAGCTCTTGGAGGGAAGGGAAATCTGGCGGTTGGTTGAGTAAAGAAGCAAGAATACCTTAGTGTCTGACAGCAAGTCCTAGGTGTCTGACCTTACCCTGCCTCTATGTCCATCTTGACCCCCTTGCCACATGCCAAAAGTTAATCCCCTGCATTCTCATAGGTGTGCTTCTCCTCCTCCTCCTCCTCCATCTCTTGACATTTGCTTTGGTCTGAAACACTTTATTAGCCTGCCCAGTAGTTTTATAGTATGAGCCACAAAAGAAAAGCCTCATGTGTAATTATAAATTTTCTAGTAACTACACTAAAGAAGTAAATTAAATAGATGCGTTAATTTTAATGTTTTATTTAACCCAATATATCCAAAGCATTAGCATTTTGACATATAATCTATATAAAAATAGAGTTATTAATGAGATATTTTATATTCTTTTTAATTTTTATAATAAAATTTAGATATATTTGCATATACTGTACTTGCAGCGCACCTGAATTTACACTATCCACCTTCCATGTCCTGCAATGGACATGAGCTCAGTTCAAAGACTACCTTCAATCCCCTCCCTCTACTTTTGGGATTTCATCTATTACAGTGGCTTTAAGAAAAGCTTCCCTCTTCTAGAGATGAGATTTTACCTCTCTACTATATATTCCGTAGTATATTCTTTCATTATAACAGTTTCATGCTAATGAGTAATAACTCTGGGTGCTATTAGTTTAGCTCCACCTTCTGTTCTAGACTGAAGGCTCTAGGACTTCTCATTCCATATGCACCTTATATCCCCTGTGCTTATGTATTATCCAGCAAGCGGAGACATTCGATTAAAACCTACTGAATAACCATTATTTAGTGCCTCTGGGCCTTAATTTCCTCATCTGTATAATGGAGATAAAAATAATAATGCCTAGCTCACAGAGTTCTATGAAGATTAAGTGAGTTCACGTAGTTACGTGTGTGTGTTTGTACTCAGAACAAAGGCTGCCACGTCATAAGTTCTATATGGAGTCTGGCTCTTGGTAACAGTTGTAGCAATACCACTACATCTAATTCTGTGACGATTAAAGTGGACAGTACACTGATGAGGGTGTCTGCCACATGTTTAATGTTACTTTTAAAATGTTTGTTATGCTTAGTCTGTTATTTCATATATATGTTATAGAACATGTTCTACTAGTTAAACCTCTTGGTACTAATTTAGAGTCCCTAACATGGACCCAAAATACTCTTAAGAAGTCCAGGAAAATATGGAGTATCCCTCACTTACAGCAGTCTGTGCATCTAATTAGAAAACCTGCAGAAGGGGGGCTTTAATTAAGCCCCGCATGAGACTGGTATGTGTGGCTAGGGGGTAAGATCACTTATCTTTAAACCAGAACTTCTAGATTCTAAAACTTCCCCTTTTGGTAAAAGTTATATGATTTATTAAGGCATTTAAGTTTCTATACTTTTGTTTGTCCAATGAGAGATAGGATTGGTGATTCATTATTGCCTAAATTTGGGCCTCTCATGAAAACATGTCCCCATAATTGGTTCTTCCTTTAGACCCCTCTGCAGAGACATACACTGCTAAGCAGATTGTTTTCCTTTCCTTTTTTATTGCCTTTATTCCTTCCACCTGAAGTAAGGATGTAGCAAAGTTGAGCCTTCCACAGGCTGAAGTGGACTAGGAAGTAACCCTACAAGAACTCTCTGGCTTGCAAATAAGAATCCATAATGAATATTCAGTCCTTCTGAAACAAAAATAGAAATCTAAAAGGATAAAGTAGCTGTACTGATAACCCAATGTCCTAGACAAGGATTCAATTTTTTAAAGTAGGCAATAAACCTCAAGGTAGTATTATATACAATTTAGCATAAAAAACTCAGGGGCAATAATAATTCTTTGTCTTGGACAGAAATCTGATATAGTTCTACAGTCAAAAGATGGCTACATGGTGAAACTAGGCTGTTTTTCTTTATGGAGACCCAATATGGTCAGAATGGCCAGTAAAGATGTAGAGAACCTATGGGTCACAAGTAGGTGTGGAAGTGCCACTAAATTGCAGCTCAGATTATCACCCAGAGAGAAGTTAATGGTTTTAATCAAGAAAGTCAAGATAAAATGGGATTTCAGAGTAAGAAAGACAGGAAATTGGGAACCGATTGGAGGACAAGAAAGAAAGGAGAATAGATGGAGAATGGTAATTGTGCACATTTGGTGCTTAATACTTTATGATGCCTGTGTGTATAGCTCAGAGCCCAATACACTGAGAGACTAGGAGGTCTCACTGTCCAATGTACAAGGAAGAGGGTTGGAATTCAGTCTGATGAAACCACTCTTTAATGGTTGTGTGAGCTTTGCCTAATCACTTAAGTTTGATAATGTATATATTCTCACTTACAAAGTAAGAGGCAAATTCCTATGGTAAAGATTTGTTTTTGATTGTTTTTGGTTTGCTTATTTTTTGGATTATTAAATAATGGCACAGAGCAGATATAAATAATGTTGTTTCTCTTCTTTGTCCCCTTCTCTCATCTGAATGGCATCAGGCTTGTACAGTTCTGAATTTAGCTTGATCAAGCCTTCTGCAGATTTCACACTACACACACAGGAATACAAACCAAGTGAAAGAGAAAAGTGTGACAAAATTGCAATCATGTGTGTGTGTGTGTTGTAAAAGTTGAAGGCGTTGATTAAAAAGTCTCCATTTCTTGAATTATTTCTCAATTCTTAGACGTTTAAATACTTTTAAGATCTTTTGATTCTTTGGAATAAAACACTGGTTTGTGTACACAATAACTATGTGGAGGGGGAAGAATAGACAAATATAATAATTGGGAAATAGTAAATTTAATTTAGCAATGAGCATAATATCTTCACTTTCATATATAGTACATTGTCTTTATACACATGTACAATAATCAGGTGATATAGATAATTACTGGCCCTATTTCACAGATGGAGAAATGAGACTCACCTTAAGGTCATAGATCAAGTAAGTTGCAGACTTCCTAAATCTCATATATCCCTATAATATTGCTGCTGCCAAATGCAATGATATATATATTTTTTGTAGAAAAAGATCATACTTTAATTTCCCTAACATTATGAGAAAGAATTGGAGAGGGCTATGGTTGATATTAAAGTTGCTTAAAAACAAGTAAACACTTTTTTCAGGGAATGTTTCTCCTATTTTGTAAATCCCATGCATACTAACAAAGAAAGTACCATGGAGAAGGAAATAAGATTAACAGTTACTACCTAGGAAACATTATCCAAGGTCTACTTGTATACTTTGTTAGTCTACTGGTTATGGAACTTAAAGCAATGTACCAGATATGATAGAATATCCAGATAGTACAATGACATATGTCTTAAGAGAAATCATTTCAAAGTTATTGAGCCTTGAACAATTAAAGTTGAGCATTGCTGGCATACCTGTTATATGGAACAAAACCAGGATATGATGCACATTGAACAGACTTTTGCTATCTCTAAGTAGTAAAATAACTTTTCATTCCATTTTAGATAGGTCTGTTAAGCTTAGGCACTGTTCTTCATAATAAACATTTATAATACCATGTAGTATGCAGGGAGAAAAAATGAACATGGAAAGGACAACCTATGTTTTATTTATTTTTTTTTAAGATTTATTTATTTGACAGAGAGAGAGAGTGCAAGAACACAAGCAGGGGGAGCAGGAGAAGCAGGCCCCGTGCTGAGCAGGGAGCTGGATGGGGGACTCAATCCCAGGACCCTAAGATCATGACCTGAGCCGAAGCCAGACGCTTAATCAGTTGGTTAGCTGAGCCACCCAGGCATCCCGGACAACCTATGTTTTATTTATTTATTTATTTTATTTATTTTTATTTGTTTTTTAAGATTTTAGTTATTTTTTTGACAGAGAGAGAGATAGCGAGAGCAGGAACACAAGCAGGGGGAGTGGGAGAGGGAAAAGCAGGCTTCCTACTGAGCAGGGAGCCCGGTTGGGGCTCCATCCCAGGACCCTGGGATCATGACCTGAGCCAAAGGCAGACGCTTAATGACTGAGCCACCCAGGCGCCCCACAACCTATGTTTTAATCCCAGATGATTAATTCTCTCTGGAAAGCTATCTATGGTCTCTGAACTGACATGTACCTGAGATCATGTCTGATCTGACTAAATCACAGAATAGTTGGGAATTAACACAGAAAAAAACAAAAACAATAAAAACCCTTATATTTTATAAGTAACAGTAAAATCATGAAGAGGTATTATTCTCAATCCAAATTTAAAAGGTACTATTTCAACCACCCAGCTCATTATTTCTTGAAATGTACTGCCCATTTATTTAGCATGTGTGTATTGAACACCTACTACATTTTAGAAGCTACAGTAGGCACTTGGAATTTACCTCAACAAAACAAAATAAAAAACTATTTCAGCAAGGAACTGTGAGTATACTTGAAGGCAAAAAAAAAAAAAAAAAAAAGAAGTGCACATTCTATGAAACATTTTTCAGGGGATCTTTTTTTTTTTTTTTTAATTTTATTCTTATGTTAATCCCCATACATTACATCATTAGTTTTAGATGAAGGGTTCCACGATTCATTGTTTGTGCACAACACCCAGTGCTCCATGCAGAATGTGCCCTCCTCAATACCCACCACCAGGCTAACCCATCCTCCCACCCCCCTCCCCTAGAACCCTCAGTTTGTTTTTCAGAGTCTATCGTCTCTCATGGTTCGTCTACCCCTCCGATTTCCCCCGCTTCATTCTTCCCCTCCCGCTACCTTCTTCTTTTTTTTTTCTTAACATATATTGCATTATTTGTTTCAGAGGTACAGATCTGAGATTCAACAGTCTTGCACAATTCACAGCGCTTACCAGAGCACACACCCTCCCCAGTGTCCATCACCCAGTCACTCCATCCCTCCCACCCCACCCCCCACTCCAACAACACTCAGTTTGTTTCGAGATTAAGAATTCCTCATATCAGTGAGATCATATGATACATGTCTTTCTCTGTTTGACTTATTTCACTCAACATGATACCCTCCAGTTCCATCCACGTCGTTGCAAATGGCAAGATCTCATTCCTTTTGATGGCTGCATAATATTCCATTGTATATATATACCACCTCTTCTTTATCCATTCATCTGTCGATGGACATCTTGGCTCTTTCCACAGTTTGGCTATTGTGGACATTGCTGCTATAAACATCGGGGTGCACGTAGCCCTTCGGATCCCTACTTTTGTATCTTTGGGGTAAATACCCAGTAGTGCGATTGCTGGATCGTATGGTAGCTCTATTTTCAACTTTTTGAGGAACCTCCATACAGTTTTCCAGAGTGGCTGCACCAGCTTGCATTCCCACCAACAGTGTAGGAGGGTTCCCCTTTCTCCGCATCTCAGGGGATCTTTTGTATCATGTGTTTTATGGTGAAGAGAGAATGGGGCAGAGAAGGAGGCAACAGATCTTTGAGGAAAATGGAAAAGTTTTAAGTCATGATGAATGAGAAAGCAATGAGAGGAAGATAAACCCTAAGACTGTTAGATTGTTGAGGGCCACTTTGGTTTTGGTAACCATTAATTTAGAGTTAAGTCATTTCATTGCTGGGTTTTTGACATCTACCGATCCAGTCAGTACAGTTTCAGTAAAACAGATTCAACACATTACATAGAATGTCTGACCCTATAGAGATTTTCAACTTTAGGAATTTAATTTAGGATGCCAGACTTTAGGAATTTCATTACAAGATGGTGATGAGAACAATGATGAAATGAAGTTGTGCTATGTACCAACTGACTGTCAATTGCTTTCAACATTTTTCCCCTCTTACTACCCACAGAAACTCTATGTTGTAGTATCATCACCCAAAGCTTATATATGATACAGGCAAGACTCAGAAATAAGAAACTTGCCCAAGATCACAAGTGATAAGAGCCAGAAATGCCACCACATTGGCCCGTATCCTACGTGCATGCTATTTTCTCTCACTATACCATGTCTCTATAACGGGCATGCTCTACATTATTCTAGAGGGTGAAATCCTGATGTATACTTTGCCCAAAAGTTGGAAAGAACACCTAAACCCCCAAAATGTCTCATAGGGGCCATGGCTTCATCTCTTTGAGGTTTGTGCAAATATATGACTGACATCTGAAATTGTGTTCCATAAAGCATGAGTAAAGGGACCTTAGCATGGGAGATTTTGAAGATAAGCATTTCCCCTCATTTGCCTCTGCACTGGAAAGGCCCTTAATATGCCCTGTAGAGTACCAGATTTTGAGCATGAACACATTTTGATAGATCTGCCAGGATACATTAGCTGCAAAACACTTCCTCTGGGTTGACCTACTGACCTGATTAGTGGCTTGGCTCAACATTATCCATCTGGAAGCTGAAGTGTGTCTGCCAAACACAATGGTCAGAGTTTTGGCAGGGTTGAAATTGAGCTGTTTTTTCTAATAGTGCCTTGCTAACAGGTTCATTTACCTCCTATGACCACTTCTTGAATGTTACAGTAATTCCATGTTTGGTGGGATAGAAAACACATAAGGTTTAAAACTGAACAGACTAGGGCTTGAATTGATTTGAACACTTAATAGTTTGTCAACTACAGCACCACCTTGAGGTTCAGTTTCTTAGATCTATAAAATGGGGACAATGATTTTTCTTTCACAGGGTTTTTTGAGCATTAAAGATAGTGCTCTGTGGTACAAGTAAGAAATGTTTATTGAACATTTATTGCCGCAAGACATTATGTCAAGTACTTTTTAAAGATTCTTATTTCACTTGTAAAATGCCACCTTCCTTAAGCATTGTTATTTTTCCAACTTTATGAATGAAGAAATGAAGGTTAAATAGGTAACTTATTTGCCTTATATGGAAACCTAAGAGTAAAAGGTGTAGACTTTGGTGTTAGTAGACAGAATCTAGAATTTCTGTTATTTGCCACCGGGTACAACTGCCTCCTGGTACCACTGTTTTATTTGCTATCTCTTGGTTTGGGGGATTGGCTAGAGATCATCCACTAAAGCATCAAATGACAGGGGTAAAACCTTCAGAAAGGTTTACTAGATATAGTTTACATCATTTAGTGCTCAATATCCTGGCAAGAATGACAGGGAAAAACATTAACTGTTCTGTTGTAGTCCTCATTTGCCCTCAAATATGCTGGGCTTCCTATAGGAAGTATACTAGTGGAATCACTAGAGCTCAAAGTAATTTACCATTCACTAGGCTAAATGTTTTGCAGAGAGGTCTCTATTGATGTTCATTACCCTTAAAGTGTGTCCCTTTGGTGGTTGATGAATTATATATGGGAAGCTGTGCTTAAAGTATAAAAATTGCCTGAAACAACATTTTTCAAAGGGTAATGCAAACCTATTTGGGTGTGTATGTGTTGTACCTAGTAAGGGAATCCACCTGCTAAGACTTGTCTTCTTTAAGAAGTAGTGTAATAAAGATTCTGCTTAGGAGGAACTGAATCAAGAACATGAACAAAATGAACTGTCATAGTTCATGCAGCATATTTCCAGAGGCATCAAAGAAGCATCGAAGGCATTGACTGGAAGTGTTCTCTGTTAATTCACTCTAAAAAGATCTCAAATCTAAACTCTTCTGATAATGTATCAAGATCCTGTTTTAACCCACTTCTAATTTTAAGTAAATATTTTCAGTAGAGGACAAGTATATGTTTCCTGTTTATGAAAGAAAACATCAGAGTGAAGATTTCAGTTTCGGTTGGCAAATGATTACCACCCTATTCAGAAAGGCATCCAACTCTGCCACTAACTTGATATATAACCTCAAACAAACCACTTAACTTCAGGATACTGGGAATTAGGCATTTGCCTGTTAGACGAGGGGGTTTAATTGCATGATCAAAGGAAAAAATTATAAAGGAAAAATAGTTTTAAAGATTTGAGGCTCAGATCTCAGTGCTACTGCTTACTACATGTATATGCATTCTCTTCTATAAATAACTTTTGTAATTAGTGTGATATGAAGAATTCATATTATGTCACATGACTTGATAAAACATAAGTAATCAATAAATACCACTTCTCTTTCCTTCAATATCTTGGCCTCCACAGTTTCACAGTTTTATAACTATAAATGTGGGAGACCACAAATCTTCATTTTCATGGGTAAATTCCTTGTGTCTCACTTTCAATATAAATAGGATGAAATAATTAGATCTAGATCGTGAAAGGAGGTTCAACCTCTCTCATGTATTGGTAATGGCCTTCTGGAACATTCTGTTGAAAATATCAAAGGCTATTTGGAGTCTCTACAGAAAAAAGATGCTGTTATTAATAACTCTGCCAAGATACAGACATGCTACATATTTCCATCCTTAGATGATTTATCCTATTTTATCCATACTTTAAAGTACAGGGCTATGGAATTTGTTGAAGCTTGCCACTGGAAACCAAGTTTGTTTATTTATTTATTTATTTATTTATTTATTTATTTATTTATTTATTTTTAATTTTATTCTTATGTTAATCCCCATACATTACATCATTAGTTCTAGATGACGTGTTCCATGATTCATTGTTTGTGCATACACCCAGTGCTCCATGCAGAATGTGCCCTCCTCAATACCCACCAGCAGCCTAACCCATCCTCCCACCCCCCTCCCCTCTAGAACCCTCAGTTTGTTTTTCAGAGTCCATCGTCTCTCATGGTTCGTCTACCCCTCCGATTTCCAAGTTTAAAAGAAAAATGATGTATCCCTTTAGTCACAGAAGAGTGACAAGATGATGTCATAAATATAAAACAAGACATGTATGATATGCTGGAGCCTGTGCTAGGGTTCATGAAAGATACAAATTTGAGGAAAACATCCTGTCTTCAAAGAGCAAACTTCTATCTACTGTGGATTCATTAATGGGCCTATAGGCCTTTAGAGGAGTGTCTCAGCATTAAAGCATCCGTCATGTTCATGAACACCCTCATGCTTGCAGAACAGAGATTTTCAAGCACACTAGAATAAATGTGTCTACTAATTATATGATTAAGGAAAATATTTAGATTTAATAAGCAATTTCATGTGCCTAACACTGGGTTAAATTCAACAACTAATTTAACCTCACTATAAATCATTAATTGTGTAATACTGTGATTTCCATTTAATGTAAACTGAAGCTAAGAAAGTTCAAGGCACAGTATATAGTGGAGTGATGATGTGAAGCAAGGTCTGTTTGCTTACAGGTTGGTTGCTTTTACACACAATATAAAATTTCCTCTTATAAAGATGTCGTGGAGGGGCGCCTGGGTGGCTCAGTCGGTTAAGCGTCTGCCTTCTGCTCAGGTCATGATCCCAGGGTCCTGGGATTGAGCCCCACATCAGGCTCCCTGAGCAGGGAGCCTGCTTCTCCCTCTCCCTCTGCTGTTCCCCCCTGCTTGTACGCTCTCTTTCTGAAATAAATAAAATCTTAAAAAAAGAAAAAAAAAAGATGTCTTGGACTGATCCGTGTTGGAGTAAATCTGCATCACAGTACCCAGTTAATCGCTGACCAAAGAGCAGTTTTGCCTCTGATTTCTTTCTTTTTTTGAGTCTCATGATATAAACAATACATATATTTAACATCCCTTTGAATATTTACCAAGATACATATGTTATATACATAAATGAAAACTGAAAAGAAACCTAGAGAGATCTAAGCAAGTCTCTTAATTTTACAGTTGGGAAATAAACAAATAAACAAATTGGGAAATTCAGACCCAGAATGAAAATAAAACTTCCAAAAGTGGTCAAAAGCTAATCAACGGGCTCTTTTCCTGAACGTTTTACATTTCCCCACACTCAAACAGTGAGTGTCTTGATGATTTCATTCACAACCTGAGTGAGAAGTGAATGCATTGAGAATGTCTCAACCTGAAAGAACTGTGACTTATCTACATTCCATTCTCTGGACTTGGACTTGGCATATTGGGGAGAAAAAGAACTCAAAGGCAAAGCAAAGGGCAGAAGTATATAGGTCAAATTAATCTGAGTTTTGCCTTGAGGATTTCTGCGAAGAAATTTAACAAACCAAACAAACCATACAATTAAAATAGCAACAATAAAATTACTCAACACAAATAGGGCAGGCAGAATATGCTGAGGAAAAAAGCAAGAATAGAAGGGTAAATGGCTATTAATATTCATAGCTATAGGAGCTAAGAACATTCACATTTGCAGATTAGATAATTCAGTGGAGGATGCTGGGAAAGTGGCATTACCATCAGAACAAACAAAGCACATTTAAGACATTGTCTGACCCCCAGACAAGTAATCAATGCAAAGATAATTTATCTAATAAATGAAATTGTGAGTGTCTAACTTGTCCTAGGCATGTGCTTGGTGCTTTGTATATGATGGTTAATCTGAAAGATTCAGATTGGACTAATTCTATTTCTACACCTACAACCCTAGACTTGGTCATAAATATAAAGGAGATATCCAGCTTCTACAATTAGGAGATAGTTTACTTCATAGTGAGTCCTCAGAGAATTAAAATACTGTTCCTTATATCATCCCACTCTATAGTCTCAGGATTGAGGCTTCAGTAGCGGTTCTAGGGTCCCAGCAGGAAGGAGAGGGGGAAATCAAGGGTAAAGGATCATGAGATACTTAACAATGCAGTGGTGCATTTGTTACTGTATCGCAAAATACCCATTCCTAGTTGTTGCTATCATAAACTGAACTTAATGCAATGTTTCTGAGCTCTAAGGTTTAATTAGAATCTGTTTCTGTAATAGTGTATGAAATGAACTTTATGCTCACATAAGGATCTCAAATAATGAGTAATCATCCAAGAAATTGAATTTTCCATGATAAAATAAAAATAGCCATTTCTGTTATAATATAGATCTTAGACCTGGATTAAAATTAGAGATAATTTTGTTCAACTCCATCATTTCACAGTGAAACATCTAAGGAAAAAAAGCAGAGAGGATCATGGGCTTTCGGTCACGTAATTACTTGGGGAAGCAAGGATCTTATTCTCCTGGTTTTCTAAATGAACTTTTTCATTGGATACCATTAAATATATCAAGACCATCACTATTTTCTCATCTCCTAGATCAAAATGAGACATCCTTAAATTCTCCATTTCCCTCTTTCCCTGTAGCTCTTTACTTGATTAATTACTCAGAAGCAAAATCATCAGTGTCTCTCTGATGAGGATTTCATTCCCTCTTTTGTCTTGACAATATTAATAATATTGAAACAACACTAGCTACTACCTCGTTTTCCCTTCAATCCAGTGAAAGCATTTTTATCACTAGCGGTAGGGTGTCTTTCCAAAGAAAAATGGGGCAGTTCCCCGAGAATATGGGAAAAAAACAATCTTAGGCAGAAAAAGAACAATATTTGGAACTATAACATATTTGCAAAATCAATTTTCCTGACATGTAACTCTAATCATATAATTTGCTGACTCTACAACTTCCAACATCTTCTAATTGCCTGGGAAATTAAGTCATAATTTATCATTCTGCTATTCAAGGACTCCCCAACATTGACGGTTCTACCTTTTGAGTTATTTCCCCCATTCTGCTTTGTAGCACTAAACTCTACATTGTGACTTGACTGAGTGGTGTTCATATTTGTTACCCATAATTTCCACATTTACACTTGGAACACTGTAAATAATCAGTATGCACGCAGTAAAATAAATAGAAGAATAGAGCTGGTGACTCTATCACATTTTATATCCCATTGTAAATTAACACAGAAACACTGTAGTTTGTTCAATTGTTTATGAGTTTCTCTAGGGATGGATTACCCCTATGTGAATAATTAGTTGTTCTCAGTTTGCAGAACTGAGTGAGGGCCAAGGTCTTGATCACAGATTGCACCATTAATGTGTAGACACTCATCAGTCATAGGCTGAGGCTGTCCCTCATATTCTCTGTGCCAGCTTGCCCTTAGTAGGTACACAGGGGATTATAAATATTTGTAGTGGTCAGGGAAATGTACTTTGTAGCTGGAAGACGATGGTTACAGTTCCAATTTTGATACTAGAAGATATATAATGCTTATAATGTAAGCTCTTTAGAAAAATTCTTCACAGCTAAAGAATAAAAGTTGGAAACAACTGCTTCTGTTTTCCTTAATTCAGTAACACTATGACAAAAACTATCATTTTAAAATAATATCCAAATTCAAAAAGAAAAATAATAATATCCAAATTCAGAAACCGTTTCTAAGTGGAGAGCATTATTGGAGAAGGGCACTTGAAAAATGTCACATTTAACTTTCTCTTAACGTGGTAACACATTCATGTAGAGATATGTAAATTGGAATTGGCATGTTTCTTGGGTCAGACAGACTTGGTTTAAATAGAAATATAATAACTTCTTCATGAAAAATTTTAAAGAAGTAGTTAGAAAATGTAGATAAAAATAATCAACCTATAGTAAACATAATAGCTTCCCCCGGCTTGCCTCTTCACTCTCTTTTTCTCTATGTAGGGACAGATATACTTTATATATGAAGTATAATTTGCTACAAGATTAAAAAAAAGTATTTTCCTGACATTAAGTGGAAAGAATTCATGTGAAGTAGATATAAAAGATGGCAGAAGTGAAGGATGCTTGGTGACTATAATCCTTTCAATTTATGTTGACTGAGACATTTATCACTAAAAAAATTCCAGGAAAAGTGCTATGAATGCCTCTTACAGGTTTTCTAGTTATAAGGATTGTACTGAACAAGATTTTAAAGGAGCACAGCTGATAATTTCATTTAACTTTGGGATTTGCGCTATATGAATATGTCCCAATCCTTAAAACTTTCTGATTGTGACACTAGGTAGCCAAATAAAAAAATATATATATATATTTTTTTTTCCTGAGCAGAAAATACAAATGAAAAACATTCCTCTTAGAGGAAACTGAGTATGAGATGCAAAGTGGGAGAAAGTGGGTGATAGTTGGAACTTGCTAAAAACAAATAATTCATCTCTGAGCAACTATAGGTTGATAGCCAACAGTTCATGCAGAATAAAGTAAGCCTAACCAAATCAATACTGCTTAAGGAGTGCCTAGCTGGCTTAGTTGGTAGAGCATGTGACTCTTGATCTCTAGATTGTGAATTTGAACTCCACACTGAGGGTAGAGGTTACTTAAAAAATATTGCATAAGATAGCTGCCAACCAATTTCACCATTTAGATTACTGAGAAGATATTGTAGTATATTCCAAAGTGGACTTTGCCATCAGAAAACCCTGGATTTCAATCTCTACTACTTATGTTTTCTTGAACAATTCTTTTACTTCTCTGAGTTTCAATTTCCTCACTTAGAAAATGGTATAATAATTCCATAAATAATTTTTGAGAGGATGAAATAGGATAACATATATAAAGCAACAGATACATTATGAATGTTACTGACTTGAAATAGGTAGTTCTAGTATACAGACAAACCAATGATAATACATGAGGTCTTCTGTAACTCAGGATCGCACAATGCCAATAGAATGATTGAGGGTATGTTTTGCCTAAATCCATAAACCATGTCGCCATGTTAATTAATTAATTAATTTTTTTAATCTTTTTTTTTTTTTTTTAGATTTTTATTTATTTATTCATGAGAGACAGAGAGAGAGAGAAGCAGGCTCCCAAGGAGCAGGGAGCCCGATGCCGGACTCGATCCCAGGACCCTGGGATCATGACCTGAGCTGAAGGCAGACGCTTAACCATCTGAGCCACTCAGGCGCCCCGCCATGTTAATTTAATCTCACAGACTAATAACATAATAAAATAATGAATTTATTCACATACTGTGAATTCACATACCCACACATATACATATGTATATATTATCTCTCTATATATTTATCTGTGGGTGTATATACATACACACACATATATGCATATATATACACACACTTATAGCTTCTGGTTATGGTATAAAAATTTATGTTGAATTTTAACTCTATTATCATTCTAAATTATGCATGTGTACATGCATTAAAATAATGAATTTATTCCCATATTATTTGTATGTGTGTGTACACAACATGTCTTTTCATTACATATATATTGCTTATTTTCCATCAGCAAAAAGAAAGTTAGCATTAGGGCGCCTGGGTGGCTCAGACGGTTAAACATCTGCCTTCGGCTCAGGTCATGATCCCAGGGTCCTGGGATCGAGTCCCGCATTGGGCTCCCTGTTCCGTGGGAGCCTGCTTCTCCCTCTGCTTCTCTCTCTCTCTCTCTGTCTCTCATGAATAATAAATAAATAAAATCTTAAAAAAAAAAAAAAGAAAGTTAGCATTAAATGCAGTAGTAAGTTCGGATTAAAGGATACTTTTTTTTAATTAGATAACCGTCTAATATCAATTATTCCTTACTGATAAGCTTATCATCAAGGAAACAAATTTAGAAAGTTAACAGGTAAATCTAATTACAGTGGATTGCTTATTGGCACTGTTTTGGGTTAGCATAATGGTTGATTTCTCTGGCTTAAAAACGATTCATTAAAAAAAAGAAAATGAATTAATACAGTTTGTACAACATATTCATGAATATAAAGGATGATCTCCACAATAATTTTGTTGAGGAAAAATAAAAATACAGTTGAAATACAAAACTAGACTATACAGACATATTTTTAATGTTAAATAAAATGGTAAGTTTAAGAAAAACTGTATCATCAAGGACATTAAGTTGTAGCTATCACTCAATTTTACTGATTATGGTTGTTGTTGTTGTTGTTGTTGTATTAGAGGCAGGGGAGGGATAGAGGGAGACGGAGAGAGAGAATCTTAAGCAGGCTCCATGCCCAACCTGGAGCCATATGCGGGGCTCACTCTTACGACCCTGAGATCATGACCTGAGCTGAATCAAGAGCTGGATGATTAACTGACCGAGCTGCCTAGGCACCCCTATTAATTATGTTTTTAATAAACTTAATTTAGAGCAGTTTTAGATTTGGAGAAAAAGCATCAAGATTGTTTAGGGATTTCCCATGAGACTCATATCCAGTTTCCCTGACAATTAACAATTCACATGGCACATCTGTTAACAATTAATGAACTAATATTGATACATTATCATTAACTGGAGTTTGGGCACTATTCATATTTTTAGTTTTTACCTAATGTCTTTTTTCTGTCCCAGAATCCCATTCAAATTGCCACATTACATCATTATATGACATTTAGTAGGCATGTACCCTTAGGCTCCCCGTAGCTACGTCAGTTTTACAGACTACTTGTTTTTTATGACCTTGACAGTTTTGAGGAGTAATGGTCAGACATTTTGTAAATTTTACCTCAAATGGGATTTGTCTGACATTTTTCTCAAGGTTATAGTGGGATTATGTGCCTTTGTGAGGAAGACCAAAGAGATAAAGTGCCATTTTCTTCACCTCATATCAAGGGGATGTACTACCAAGAAGACTTAACACTATTGATGTTAACCTTCACACCTGGCTGAAGTAGTGTTTGTCAAGTTTCTTCACTGTGAATTTACTCTTTTTGATCCTTTCATACTGTAATCTTTGAAAGGAAGTAAGTATGTAGAGCCCACACAAAAGCAGTGGGGAGTTATATTCCACCTCCTTGATGGCAAAGTATCTACAGAAATTATCTAGATTTATGCATGAAATATGTGTCTATTCCCCCTTATTTATTTATTTATTTATTCAATCATTTCTTTACATCAGCATGGATTTATGGATTTTTTTTATACTTTGGATTTATAATCCAGTAAAATTTCATTTACTTTGTTGCTCAAATTTTTCCAGCCTTGGTCATCAGGAACATTCCCAATTGGTTCTTGTCTCCCCTTGACATAGCACCATTACTGTATTTGACTGTCTTTAAAATATTTTCTGTACAAGATACTCAAGGTTTATTTTCTATATCCTACTCCAATGCTAGAATAAGCCAAATCCCCCCAAAAGGCCTATTTTTTTAATTGTAAGAATTGTATTAAAAGCCAGGATCTAAGTATAAGGTGTGCTTGTGGTTACTGAGGTACTGATGCTTCAAGACCCTCTAAGCAAAAAGAGCCAGGCAGTATACATGTGTATATTAACCCATGTATATACATACATCTATAAATATTTCTATGTGTAAATATCTCTATATATGTTAAGCTAAACATGAGTTCAATACTGATGACTCTAATTGTAATGCATTCCCACATAAATTACCTCCCCACCCTTGATTATCTATAAATTCCCACTCTAGCAGCAAGAAATGTGGCTTTCACCATCTGTCATCCATTTGATTAATCGTGTATTTCTAGTATACAGGTATAGCAATACCAGAATTATTTACCACTGTCCTGAAGGGAAGAACTTGAACAACTAAACTGCAGTGTCTTTGTATAGCTTCTTTTGCCTTTAGTCTTAGACTCCACTCATTTCCAAAATTACATAGGGTAATAACATTTTCTCTCACCCTATTCAGTGAAACTGTTACACATATAATACAGTTAGACTGTTTTTTCCCATTTGACATTTTGTCCTGGGATGCAACCACCCGGCCTTTGTGTGTGTGTGTGTGTGTTTAATATGCATACACTGATTCGATTTTTATGTGACAAAGTCCTATGGCTTTTGACAAATGCAGAGTGTCATGTATTCACCATTATATGTCATATAGTATAGTTGCATTACCCTAAAAAAATTCCCTGTGCTTCATTTATTCAGTCCTCTTTACCTCTCTCATCTCTGGCAAACTTTGATCTTTTTATCATCTCTATAGTTTTGCTTTTTTCAGAATGTCATATATTTGGAATCATACAGTATGTAACCTTTGCAAATTCATTTATTTTATTTAACATTAGCTTATAAGCTTTATCTGGGTCTTTTCATGGATTGATAGCTCATTTTTTTATTGCTGAATAATATTCCATTGTATGGATATACCACAGATTAACAATTCAACTACTGAAAGCCATCTTAGTTGCTCCCACTTTTGGCAATTATGAAAAAAGTTGCTATAAACAATCACCTGATGATTTTTGTGTGGACATAGTTTTCAAATAAGTTGGATATAATACCTAGGAACACAACTGCTAGGTTGAATGGTAAGACTGTTTTGAGCTTTGTAAGAAACTACCAAACTGACCTCCAAAGTAACTATACCAGTTGGCATTCCCTCCAGCAATGTCTTGCATCCTTACCACCAAATAGTTTTATCTGTTTTGTATTATTATTATTATTTTGCATTTAAGCCATTCTAAAGATTATTTATTTGAGAGAGAGAGAGAGAACATGTAGGTAAGCAGGGGGAGGAGAAGAGGGAGGGGAGAAAGAATCGCAAGCAGACTCTCTGCAGAGCACAGAGCCCAAAGTGGGGCTGGATCTCAGGACCCTAAGACCATGACCTGAGCAGAAATTAAAAGTCGCATGCTTAACTGACTAAGCCACCCATGTGCCCCTATATTTTAGCCATTCTAATATGTGGGTAATGGTATTTCACTGTTGTCTCAATTTGAAGTCCTGTAATGTCAAATGATGTTACATAGATTTTCATATGCATTTTCCATTTGTACATCTTCTTGGTAAATAAGTCTGTTTAGGCCTTTTGCTCAATTAATCTTTTGCTTCATTAACATTTTTTTTTTAAGATTTTGTTCATTTATTTGACAGAGAGAGACATAGCGAGAGAGGGAAGACAGGCAGGAAGAGTGTGAGAGGGAGAAGCAGGTTTCCCGCTGAGCAGGGAGCCTGACGCGGGGCTTGATCCCAAGACCCTGGGATCATGACCTGAGCCAAAGGCAGACGCCCAATGACTGAGCCACCTTATAGTTGAATTTTAAGAGTTCTTTGAATATTATAAAAAATCATTTTATCAGATAGTTTTTTAAATGCTAAACTTCTAATTTATGACTCATTTTCTTTCCTTTCCTTTTTTTTTTTTTCACATTCTCTTGACAATGTCTTTCACAGGGTAGAAGTCTCTAATTTTAATCAAGTATAACTTTTTTTTTTTCATAGATCATGTTTTGGTGTTTTATCTAAAAACTCATGAGAACACACAAGGCCATCTAGATTTTCTTGTTTACCTCTAGAAGTTTTACAGTTATGTGCTTTATACTTAAGTCTAGACCCTTTTGAGTTAGATTTTGCAAAAAGTGTAATGCCTGTGTTTAAATTCATTCTTTTACATAAGTACATCCAATTGTCACATTTATTTTAAAAATACTATTTCAACATTGCACTCCCTCTGTTCCTTTCTCAAAGATCAATTGACTATGTTTCTGTGGCTCTCCTTCTGGGCTTTACATAACATTCCATTGATCTATGTGTTTATACTCTTGATTATTATACTTTTTACAGTAAGTCTTGAAGTCAGGTAATACAAGTCTTTCATTTATTCTTCTAAGCATTATATTGCCTACTCAAGGTCTTTTATCTTTCAATGAAACTCTGGAATGAGTTTTTGTTATCTGTTTGTTTGTTTTTTAATATGCACAGAACAGTTTTCCGGGAGTTTGTGTGGGATTACATTGAGTCCATAGATCATGTTAAAAAAAACTGACATCTTAACAATATTGAATCTTCTAACCCATGAGCATGAATATCTCTCCATTCATTTAGATCTTTGATTTCTTTTTTAAGTTTTATAGCTTTCCACATACAGATCTTGCAGATATTTTGATTTATACAGGATCATTTCAGTTTTTGATAATATTTTAAGGTAAGGGTTATCTTTAAGCTAAGAATAAGAAAAAAAAATACTTTCATTATTCCTTCTCTGATATTATCCCTTTCTTTACATTCAAGTTTATGACCTATAGAATTTTCCTCCTCCCTGAAGAGCTTCTTTTTATATTTCTTGCAGGACATGTCTGCTAGTGATGAATTCCCTTAGTTCTTATTTGTCTGAAAAAGATTTCCTTTAATTTCTCCTTTATTTTTCATTATGTATTTATTTGAGAGAGAGAGAGTGGGGAGGAGGGGCAGAGGGAGAGGGGGAAAGAAAATCTCAAGCAGACTCCCTGCTGAGCAAGAGCCAGATGGATGTGGGGCTCAATCTCAGGACCCTGAGGTCATGACCTGAGCTGAAATGAAGAGTTGGTCTCTTAACCAACTGAGCTACCAAGGCACCCCTCTCCTTTATTTTTGAAGGACAGTTCACTGGATAATAATTTTAGTTTGGTAATTTTTCCCCAAACTTTAAATATTTCACTCCATTCTCCTTTCTTACAGTTTTTGCTGATGATGTCACTATAATTCTTTCCTTGCTCCTCAATAGATAAGTTACTTCCCCTCTCCAGCTTCACCATTTTTTTTTCTTTATTTTTGGTCTTCTGAAGCTAGATTATGATATGCCTTGATGTAGTTTTGTTGCCGGTGTTGTTTGTTTTTTACATTTATCCTGCTTGATGTTTTCTGAAGTTCCTGAATATGTGATTTAATGTGTGTCATTAATTTTTGAGGTTCTGAGTCATATATTTCTTCTGCTCCACTCCTCTCTCTTCATCTCCTGGTATACCAACTGAGCCACCTTACACATTTTGAAACTGTCCTAGAGTCCTTGGATATTCTGTTTTTCATTCTTTTTTCCTCTTTGTATTTCAGTTTGAAAAACTTCTATTGACCTATCTTCAAACTCACTTATTCTTTTCTTGGCCATGTCTAGTCTACTGATGAACCCATTAAAGGAATTCTTCATTTCTGTTGCAGTGTCTTTGATATCTAGCATTTCCTTTCAATTATTTTTTAGAGTTTTCATCCCTTGGCTTCCATTAACCATCTGTTCTTGCATGCTGTCTACTTTTACATTAGGGCCCTTAATATATTAATCATAGTCATTTAAAATTCCCTATCTGATAATTTTAACATCTGGGCCATTTCTGCATTTGGATCTGATGTTTACTTTGTCTATTCAGACTGGGCTTTTTTTCCCCTTGCTTTTCAGTAGACTTGTAATTTTGTTGTTATTATTTAAAGAAGGACATGCTGTATCAGGTAATGGTAAGTAATTTAAGTAGCTCCTTAGTGTAAGGATTTTATTCTAATTAGTAATGGGCAATTTTTTAAAAATACTTGTTGTAGCTCTAGGTTCAGAGGCTTCAAATCCCTGTAGTTTCTTTGTTTCCTCCCTTAATTTTGGTCTTCACCAGGTAACTCTCCTCAGAAAGAGCTTGTGTCTTATTCTTCTTTCCATTATAATCTTATTACACTGGAACTCTGTTAGCAAAGGAGTAAGGCATGGATGAGGTGAATTATTCTATAGTGTTATTAAATCCTAATCTTTTAGTAATCCACTGACCCTGCATTGTGACATTCACAGATGTTTCTTAGCCTTTTGCTTCCCTTTTGGTGACCCAGGAATGCTAGAGCAGGGTGGAGTTGGTTATCTTCCCTTAACCCACACTGGATATAGCTGTAATAAAGAATTTTTGCCTGGAGAGTAAACCTTTGTTGTGAGGAATGCTCTGGGAGTATTTCAGGAGGATTATGTTCCCATCTGCCTATCAGTCAAGAATGAAATCTTTCTCAGATTTTTACCTTGGGAACCTGTGGGGTTCTTGGAGGTAAAACTCCAAAATTATGGGCATCACTCTGAGACTGATCCAACATCAAAGTTTCTCACTCTTATGCCATTCCAAACTCATCCTCCAGCAATGTATCAGAATTATCATTTAAGTCCTATCAATTTATTACTCCAGCAACTTCTGTTCCAGGTAAGTAGATCTCAACTGTGACTCTCTGAATTAACCTGCCTCTCCAGATTTGGGGGTGGCAATCTGCTCTGTGAACTCAGTTCTCTGATTGGTCTAAGAGAAGTTGTTGGCTTTAATTTTCCTTAACTTTCTCTTGTTATTAGGATGAGAGTATCAACTTCCAAGCTTTTTATATGTCAGTGCTAAGACCAAAAGTTCACTATATATATAGTTTTGTACTTATAAGTTATTTTCATTAGATTTTCAGTTATGTGGCAAGTATGGATATCAGATAACCAACTGTTTTTCAATACAAGTAACTATAAATTTCTTTAAAACAAACTATATTACTGAGCTCTTGTCCCGTAAGTGATTGACTGTTAATCCCATTCAATTCAGGAATTGCATGCCCTTTTCCCTAGTTGTCTGTCTGAATTCCCAAGAAATTGGATGGCAGTCTATTCTTTCTGAGGTGGGGAACTTACCACTTGGATCTTGGTTATTATGTATCATGGGTGGCACTTAGTGCGACATTCTTACTTCTATCAGATCTCTGGTCATTGGCTCATTCAGATAATGGCTGCTTCTCTCTTGTACTAGTGACATGGCTTTGCCCGGGTTGCTGACTTTCTGTGCTAATTCTATTCCTTTCTAGACTACATCAAAAACAATCTGTTGATTCTTACTTTGCACACACAGTTTTTATAAGGAAGCATCAAGCCTGTCTGCCTAAATGTCACGCATAGCAACTTTTACTCTACTGTTTCTAACGCATGCAACAATTGACAGAGAGATGTATAAGGCACAATCTGGAAACAACTCAAGGTCTTTTTTATTCTCAAATCCCCAAACCTATGTGGATTCTATAAATTCCTCTCCCTCCAATATCCAGCTTTAGGAACAGCCTCTTCTCAAGGCCACAACACCACCTAATCTTCTGTCTCCTCACTCTGATGTACCCCCTACTTTTAGAAACATTGACTGGTCTGTGGTATGAGAAATCAACTCTGACTGATCATGTACTCTTGCAAATCTATTATTCATGACATAGATATTATGCCCGAACATTTTTTTTTTAATTAAGACTACTTTTTAAAATTAAAGTTTTAGGTTCATAGCAAAATTGGGAGGAAGGTACAGAGATTCCCCATGTTCCCTCTGCCCCCCGCCCCACATGCATAGCATCCCTCATTAACAACATCCCATTCTAGAGTTACACATTTGTGACACTGATGAACCTACAATGACACATCATCGTCACCAAAGTCCACAGTTTACATTATGGTTCACTCTCGGTGTTTTACATTCTATCAGTTTGGGTAAATATATAATGACATGATGGTATCATACAGAGTATTTTCACTTCCCTAAACACCTTTTGTGCTCTGCCTATCCATTCTTCTCCTTCCCCCTATGACCAACTCCTGGCAACCACTGATCTTTTTACTGTCTCCACAACTTGGCCTTTTTCAGAAGGCCATATATTTGGAATCATACAATATGTATGTAGCCTTTTCAGGTTATCCCGGGACTTAGATTTTATGTTCTTTAAGTTAAGAATCTCTGGCCATTACAATGTCTTGATATTCACAGACCAAGAAACAAGGTTTAGTTTTATCTGTTTTCCATAGCAATAATTTTATATTAAGTTGTGGATGACAAACATACATGTCTGATACTGGAAAAAGAGAGGAGTATTAGGAGGCACTAGCAGGAGAGGTCACTCTTCAGGAAATAAAACAAAACTGTATTCATTTTTTGGGGGGGGGGGATAGGTGCCAGAGGAGGCACAGACAATATGGAATCAGAGAATTCATTCATTCATTCATTCATTCATTCATTCATTCATTCAGTAAATATCTGTAAATTTCTTAACAAAATTGTATCCATACACAATTACATAATAGCTTTAATCTTTTAAACATAAAACATTTAAGCATAGTTTCATGATTGCAAAAAAACTACAAAACATTAAAATAAAAAATTTTTTCAGAATTTAATTTTATTTACTTTTTAATGAACTCCGGTTCAGAATTATTGGTGGATAGTATCATATCTGTTCACTGACTATAAGCTAATGCCAAGGCCCATATTTTATGTATGAATATACCTTCTAAAATATCTATCACTAAACTGTACACACAGTAGGTATAAAAAACAATAAAGTTAACAATTATTTGAGCAGTTAAAACCATAAGATTTAGTTCCATCCATTGCATGACAATTGCTCTGATATGATGTACTGAATCTAGAAAGCTTTCAGCAACAGGTATCCAATGAGTACCTAATGTATGCTGAGTGTAATTTAATCCTCATAATTATTATAGATGTTTAAAGTAAGAATTGGCATATTTATATAATTTCCCCAAAGTCACTCAGATAGCCAGCTGCACAGTTCAGATGTGAATCATGAATGCATTATTGTCTCCAAAGCTGCTATTTCTCCTTCCTCTATATCAGCATTATATTGATATAGATATACAGATGTAGGCAATTGATTTGGCATTTTGTTAAGCACTAGAGATAGAAAGACAAAGCTTATGGATGAGAGTACAGTAAGAAATCAAGGCATACTACTTCCTTCCCATCATCCAAAGTACCTGTATCCTTAATACTCAAAATTAAACCAGATTTAAAGATAAAAATATAAATAAATATAGCCATAAATCAATTGAGAAAATTATTGACCTGCATAGTCAAGATCATCTTGCAATCCCATCTTGATTTCTTCTCTTTCCTTTTCTTAATATATTATTATGGATTTTTCAATGGGGCATTCAATACTCTACATAATATCCTTTTGTCTTTTATCATTACATGCAGAGGAATTACTGTCATTTCCTTTTTTAAGGAGAAAACTTGCTATCAGTTTATTTTAGATATATTGCCACAAATGCTGCATTTTCTGCTTGTTACTGCTCTGGGTTGGAGAGAAACACAATTAGTGGAAGAGAAGAATCTATCAGCAGGCTTTTTCACACTTTACAAATGGTTACAAAGTGATAATTAACAATGTGCTAAATACTAGGTGATAATGCTCAACAGAATAAGGTGAAAATTAATTGTTTGAGATATGGTATCACTGAAATGGTTCATTTCCTTAAAAGCAATTGAAACAGACAAAAATTGACGGTCTCTAGTTTTGAGGTACATAATACACTATCATCAACTCAATTGAATTGAACCACTCCCAGTCATTACCATCATCTTTCATTCATGCTTCTGTTCATTCAACAAACATTTATTGAATATCAATGTTGTTCCTGTGATAGATGCTGGGGATAAAGCAGCAAACAACAGACACATGGTCTCTGCCCTCATGGGAATTATACTGTATCAATTGTCACCATCGATATCATCATTGTTGTCTTCAATGTTATTATCCTCATTATAATCCTATCATCATCATTACCATCCTCATCACCACTTACTCTAGGGACAAATTTTCTACTAATGGGTGAAGTGAAAGATGGAGAAAGGAGGCTCTTATATTTGATAGTGTACTCTTAACCCTTTTCTTCCCTCGCTCATTCTTACCATTACAGAATAAGTTTAAAATGCCATCTTCCCACAAAACCTTCATTGATTGCCCCATTTAAAGTAACCATACCCTCGACAATCCTCTATCACGTCACCGTGGAATATGGTGGATACTCAAATCACATCTACTGAATGAATGCATAAAATAATAGAGATATTTGTCTTCTTGCCATACCTGTAATTACCACTATAACAAACATGATAAGAAACAGTCCCTAAAAGCATCAGCCCATGAACTCAGAACTAGCTCCAGTGTTTTATGTGCAACCAACTGCTTTGTCAGCATCCCTTTTGGTTTTAGTTTTATGTCTTGAAACTCCCTCTATTTCAGACTGGCTGTCTTACTCTGATGATGCTTGTCTGGACTGTACTAACCCTTCACCACTATCTATCCAGATGTTAGCAGCAATAACCTACCTGGTCAGCCCTGGGTCAACTACATTTTAGATTTGGGGAAACATACAATATCATTCATAATACTAGCCAAAATCTTGAAGAGTTAAACTGGTCTGATAATAGCAGGGATTGGAAAAGGGAGATAAACCAAAAAGACAAGATAGGGTATCACTATATACTGAAAAACAGAATCTGAAAATGATGCAGATATTAGAGGAGAGACAGAAGAGTGATGTTGACATTCACTGCAAGTGGTAACTCAGGAGGAAGAGCTGAACAAGAGGAGATGGTCAGTTCCATCTCCTGGACGATCAGTACATAAGCTGGTGATATTACCACTTATTGAAAAAGGTACTTTTTTTGTTAGGGCTCTCCAAAGAAACAGAACTAGTATAAGAATACATAATTTCTTTTGAGGAATTAGTTCATGTGATTATAAAGGCTGAGAAGTCCCACAATTTGCCACCTATAACAGGATGAGGAAAGCCAGTAGCATAATTCAGTCCAAGTCTGAAAGCTGGAGGGCTGTGTAGCCAGTGGTGTAAAACCCAGTCCTAGGGCAGAAGATGAGGTGCCTCAGCTCAAGCAGTAAGGCAGGAAAAAAGGGTGAATTCCTACTCCCTCTGCCTTTTGTTCCATTCAGACCCTCAATGTATTAGATGATGCTCAACCACACTGGAGAGGGTAATCTACTTTACTGACTAGTCAGCTGATTCAAATGCTTAACCTCATCTGAAAACATCTTCAGAGACAAAGCCAAAATAATGTTTAATGTGGGAACTCTGTGGTCAGTCAAGTTAACACATAAAAATAACTATCACAAATCCAACTTCTGTCAACTTTGTACCCATTCACATCTCCATAAACTGTAGTTAATCTCCAAACAAAGACAATTACAAGGTCAAAATTCCACCTAACATGATACAACCCAAAATGTACTTATTGCTTCCCCAGAAGAGGAGGTAAAGTCCTTGATGATGATTCCTCTTCTCCTAGATACTCCATAATTTAAGCACTATGATGCAAAGTTAATATATGTAAATACTATGATATAAAATCAATATATCTTAGGTACATGATAAGGAAATAAGAGAGTAAAAGAAAGAAAACAAAGATACACCACATAGCAAAATAACAAAGAATATTCATGACAATTACAGTTCTCATTTCTGTAACTGATTACATGGTCATAGCTGGTATTTGTAACTACCCTCTTCCCCTACCCAACCTGTATACCTTTTGCCTTCAGCAAATATCTCAACTAATCATTGTTTTTTAACCTGGTAGGGTGATCTAAACCTTCACTTCTGAAGGGTTTAGGTCATCAGTAGTCCTTCTTGGATTGGGTTGTTTTAGTTTTCCACTGACATTGATCGCAAGGCACAGGAATACTAAGAGATACCCTAAGGGATCTCCTGTATTCCAGACACAAACTTCCTTACCTCAGCTGTAGAGAAGTAACCAATTTTCTTTTGGTAGTCAGGATCAATCACCCCAGCCAATACTGTGAATTCTTTCTTTGCCTATGATTCATAGGCCTGAGGAGCCCAAAGTGATGGTGTGACAGTTTTAACTTAGAATAACCGTTATGTCTGTAGGTGGAAGCATTTCTCCCTCTAGAAATAAGACCCCTAGGCCAACAGAGCATAAAGCCACTTGAACAGGAACCAAGAACTTCCTAGTGAGTCACTAGGGGTAATGGTAAGTGGTGACACTCCCATTTCCAGCCTTTGATTCCTGGACCTGTGAATTCTGGCTATCAGAAATAGCATCATATATCAGACACTGATTCAGAGCACAGTCTTCTGGAGAACTTTGCCCTAATTCTGCAAGGGAATGACACCTAAATGGCGGTATAATTGAATTTTCAAAAGGCCATCGCACCATCCTATCAAGCCAGCTGCTTTAGGATGGTGGAGAATATTGTAAGACCAGCAAATTCTGTGAGCGTAAGCCCTTTGCCACACTTCTTATGCTGTGAAGTGAGTTCCTTTGTCAGAAGCAATGCTGCATGGAATACCATGGTAGTGGATAAGGCATTCTGCTTGTCTGCCTGTTGTAGTATTGACAGAAGTATTGTGTACAAGGGAAGCAAGTCTATATCCAGAGTAAGCGATTATCCAAGTAAGAAAAAAACACTGTCCCTTATCACAATTGGAAGTGCTCCAATGTAATCAACCTGCCAACCAATAGTTAGCTGATCACCACAGAGAATGGTGCCATACCAAGGGCGCAGGGCTGATCTCTGTTGTTGGCAGACTGGATATTCCACAGTGGCCAAAGCCAGTTCAGCCTTGACAAGCGGAAGACCATGTTGCTGTGCCCATGCATAACCTCCATCCCTGCCACCGTGGCAGTATTTTTCATGAGACTTTTGGATGATTACAGGGCTGGCTGGGGAAGGAGGCTGACTGCTATCCACAGAATGGATTATACTATTCATCTGAATATTAAAATCCTCTGCTAAAGCCACCCCCTGGCGAGCATTCACATGGGACAAAGATATATTCACGTTTCTTGTCCATTCAGAGAGGTCAATCCACACACATCTTCTCCAAATATGTTTCTTATCAATTTTCCACTCATGTTCCTTCCAAGTCCCTGATCATCCAGACAGACCATTGGCCACAGTCTAAGAATTAGTATATAATCAAAGGTCTGGCCATTTTTCCTTCTAAGCAAAGCAGACAACCAGGTACACTGTTTGAAATTATTCCTACTGGATTTATCTTCACTGCTATCTTTCAGGGACATCCCAGAGAGTTACTTAGTGTTGCAGCCGTCCACTTTCAGGTAGTGTCTGCATATCAAGCCGAACTATCTATAAACCAGACCTCTCTTCTTCTGTCAACCGATCATGGGGAACACTGGGGTGTAGCGTGGATGAGAGAATGCAGTGTAGAAGGAGATGGTATCACAGGTATTTACGACATTTCTTCATATAACTTACTTATGCCCTCAGGGCCTTCTCAGGCCCATCACATATATACCACTTCCATAGGATGATGGTGTGATTCTGCTTGATGAGTCAGAGAACTCTGATCACCAAGTTTATGCTTAATGAGTCAGATAACAATCCATTCATAATGGGCTCAGCTGCAGGGTAACTTGGTGGCCAATAGTTAAGTATTCAGTCTCTATGAAGTTCCTGTAGCAGGCCAAGAGCTGTTTCTCAAAAGAAGAGTAGTTACCTGCAGATGGTTCAAGATTCTACTCCAAAACCTAAGGCTTACTCTGCAAATCAGCTGTAGGGGCCTGCAAAAGGATCCACACAGCATTGCCATCTGCCTTTAACACTTCAAATACCATTGGATCTGATGGATCATGGCCCAAATGGCAGGGCAGTTTTCATAGCAGCCTAGTCCAGTAATGGGGCCTTTTTTCTTTTTAAATCCTCGGCCTTTACTAGCTATTCACTGAGGTAGTAGGCCTCTGAATTTTAGTTGGATTTATTTTCTACTCTCTGACATGTAAATGCTTAGCAGTATGTCTAGAGTAATTGCTATTTCTTGTTCACTAGATTCGATCAGCATAATGTCATCAATGTAATGGTCCATCATGAGATCTTGTGGAAGGAAAAGGCAATCAAGATCTCTGTGAACTAAATTATGACATAGGGCTAGAGAATTGATATACCACAAAGGTAGGGCAGTGAAGCTATACTGCTGGTCTTACCAGCTAAAAGCAAAATGATTCTGGCAGACCTTATTGACAGGGATGGAGGAAAAGGAATTTTCCAGAAAAATAACTGCATATCAGGTACCAGGGGATGTGTTAATGTGATCAAATAATGAAACCACATCTGTTATAGTGTTTGTAATGGATTCATCACCTGGTTAAGTGTCTCAGTCCGTTTGGGCTGCTATAACAAAATACCAAAGACTGGATGGCTTATAAACAACAAAAACCTATTTTTCACAAGTCTGGAGGCTGGGGAGTCTATGATTAAGGTGTGAATATATTTTGTTTATTTTGAAAGCCACTCAAGTTGACACATAAAATTAACCATCACAGGTTGCTTGAGAATAAATCTGAAGATATAGAGATTTTGAGCAGTGATAGGTTGGAAAATGCTGTTACCTTTCATTGACTTGGGAGCAGACAAAAGTAGGATGATGGTTGGTTCCATTGTAGAAATACTGAAGGCTATAGATTAAGCAAGCAATTTTAAAGAGGATTCTCAAATCTTTTGTAATAATCCAGTGCTCTAGTTATGTATTTCTGGTTCACTATAGACAACAAGAGAAGGAAAGGAAATGGATATAATACAAATCAAGCGGAGAGAGAGAGAGAGAGGTTGAGAGAGAAGGGGAGGGGAGGGGAGGGGAAGGAAGGGCCCAAGAGTAGAATTTTGGAGGAGTGAGGAAAGGAAGGAAGGAAGGAAGGAAGGAAGAAAGGAAGGAACGAACGAAGGAGAAAAGAAAAGAAATGAAATATGGTGGAGAGGTAGAGGGAGAGCCAAGGGCAAAGGACTGAAAGTATTAGAAGGATATGGATTCGTTGGGGGAGGGGGTAGTGGAATAAAGGAAATAGTATCAAATATGTGGGAGAGGTCAGAGAAATGAAAGCAAATCTAAAACCTTTCTGGTGTGGAACTTATAAAAATTTTGGGACCTTAGTTCAAATAGTGATAGGAGAACTTTGGCATTGGGGGCAGCTTGCTGTAGACTGACAAGTATAAATGAGGACAGTCAGAAATTTATAAGGTGTAAATATTTTTTTTGGAAATAATATTCTCAAGATCTTAAAAAAAATTGTTCCCTTAGTTTTGAAAGCATTTCTTCCAGACAACTGTCAGGATCTCTGTCCTTTAACTAATTCAAGTCTCTGCTCAACTATCACCTCCCAGAGAGGGCTACCTTGAATACCTGTGCTTCTATCTTCTATTTGCCCCTCTGTACCCATTCTCTGTCCTTCTCTATCTTGTGCTATGTCCTACCAGGCTGACCAGTATCTACTGTATAGATGAAATTCTTTGTCCTCTTATTTCTGGTAGGGTTTGTCCATTGAGAGCACCTGCTGCAGATTAGCAGGAAGAAGGGGTGTTAGTTTGGGGTACTCATCCCTCTGCTCTTTTTGTAAGAGTCACTACTAAAGGTCACAGTTCCTCATCAGGAAGTTCTTTCCATAAACTTTCTTCCTACTCTAGATTCTATTCTGGATCCATTTAAGCCTGGTATGGTAATATACACAACTGTTACTATCCCCAGAAATATGAAACCAAAATATGAGATTTGGGGATCTCAATGCACCTAGTCTATATATTTATAAATAGTCTATTTATTAATTCACCCTCAATTACTCCAATTTGAATGTATCACCTGGTTTGTACAAGAACCCTAACCAATATGTAACCCTAATAAAATAGCAGTCCCATAACTCATCCTTTTACTGTACTTTTCCTCCAGGGTTTCGATTACCCTTTTGCAAGGCTATATATCTATTTGTTTACTGTCTTTCCATTATAATAGGAGCTCCACAAATCAATAGGTTTTGTCTATTTTTCTTTCTTTTTTTAACTATTATATTCCATCCTCTAGAACAACACCTGGCATATAGTAAGCACCCAATATAGATTTGTCCAATGAATATGCATACAAATAATACACTACATGTTTCATTTATCTTTATTTTTCATCCCTTCCTGCATTATTTTTTGTGTAAGAAAAAAATTATTTTTATATTGTAAATTATTTTGACACTATCATAATCAGTAATTATACCCTGTAAGTTTCCAGAAAACTTTGCATGTATGACTTACTAAAAAATGCAATCCTGTATGTGTATAGGTATGTGTATATGATGGATATTCCAAAATTAGTTTACTTCATACATTTGTAAGGACTGAGTTTCTATTTACCTACCACTATTTCAAAGTTTTGAAATTGACTGAATGAATCCATTTTTTAAGAAGTATGTATATTCCAGAAGGAAATTGGAGATGAAATTATAGTAAAAGAGGAAAATAACATACCCATCTGTATTTCAATTTAACAGTACCTTATAAAAAGCACTGTTTGAAACCATTTTATATCTCCCAACAATCCAGAGAACATTCAGAGACTGCCAAAAAAAGGGTAATTGCATCTTTTAAAATTTTAAGCAGTAGGATGTGTTTAACTGTGAGCTATTTTTGAGTATTTAAGCCTCATGTATACATTTTTAATTTTCATTGCTTCAATAAGCTATGCAATTTTTTGCTAGAGATACACCTCAAAAAAGAACTACCAACATGGTTAACTCACCACTTATACTTGCCCACTATCTAATTACATGTGAGATGGCTTTTAAAAAATCACTGCTCTTTTAAAAGAAATAGTATATGATATAATAGAACCAAGTATCTGGCACAGATTCATAATAACCTTTATAGCATTCCATAATTGTTTCTAATAACAATAAGACAATTATATTGCCTTGTATGAGTTCTTATAATGTACAAATGTTTTCATATGAGTCATTTCCTTTTATACTCATAACAAACCTATAAGGATTATTATTATCCTTAATTTCATATGAAAAAACTGAGCAATGAAGCAGTTAAGGGCCTTGTTTGAGATCATCCAGTAAGTGAGTAGTTAAGCTCAGATACAAGTTAAAGTCTTCATTAGGTCCTACTCAGATGAAACTGAGGAACGCTGGAACCTTTGGCAGATCATTCACATTTTCTGATTCTTGGTTTCTATAACTATAAAATTGTTAGTAATATCTGGGTTATATTTTGATAAAGATTAAATTACATAACTAGTTAAACTGACACATGATGATGGCAATAATGCTAAAATTAATAGTATCAAGTCAAGAAGATGCAATTGTAGTTTTGTTATTATTTTGTTAATATTCTAATTCTAAATTCTGTGATTTAAATTTGAATTGTATCTGAAATCCAGAATATTTGGTTCTATAGAATTGTTAATGCAATGATAATCATGTTTCTTCCTAAATTATCTGAAATGTTTTCAAATTTACCTTGGGAAAAAGTAATCATTGGCATTTACAGAGATACGGGGATCAAACGGTCCTGTATCTTCAGTGGCAGCCTTCGGTACACTGATATGTAAATATCACATTGTTAAATCCATTAGGAGGCAATGCAATGTAAACATTTGTTTACACCCTACCAGAGGTAGAAAACTGCCCAAGGCTCAGAAAAAATTATGTTCCAAATCTTGTCTTTTTTTCCCCCCACATATTTTCTCTTTGCTTTTATAGTGAAATTATGTAGCTTCCTAGCAGGTCAGCTTCCAAATTTACAAAATTGACATAATGCTAGGTGTTTATTTATGCCTACAATAGAGTTTAATGATTCAATCTCTATATTAGAAGAGCCAAGTTCATACTAGGTTAACAAGTAACCCCAAAGTGTCAGTGTCATGTCAAGACAAAATGTATCCTCGTGAATGTTAATGGTTGGTCCAGGTGATTCTCCAAAGCAGCTGTCCTCTACATGTTATCTCAGCACTCCTGGGTGCATTTATTTGAATGCATGCTTCTACACTGTTGCAGGGGAAGCATGGTATAGAGAGTCAAACACCAACAATTAAATGCTTCCACCTGGAACCGTTACATGCAATATGTACTTATACTTTGTTGTTTAAAAGCAAATCATATGGCTCTACATAAACTTTAAGAAAGGGGAACTCAGTCTCTCCCATGGACTCAGAAGTAGATGCAAACTGTATAGTGATGAACAGCAGTGCAACCTACCACAACTAAGATCATAAGTGACAAGGGGAGTCTCTTCAAAGAATGCTCAACCATAAAACTCTACACTGATGTAAATCACAAAGCAGTTTTCTGTATATAAATAGGGCATGACTTTATGTCAAATTACTTCTATGCTATAATGGGTTATTCTTAATCTACAACATGTCTTCTCACTACCACAGAGAAACAGAAAATTCCTCCAGTGTTATAAAACAAGTGTGAGGGCTAAGAAAATGATGACTACTCAAAGTAGCAGATATTAGAACTAGAGAAGCTTACTGTGTATTTATGTGAAAACCATACTGACCATTTTGCTTATACTGATGGACAGAAAGAATGGATTCTAAAACTTCAGCTTTGCATGGACACAAATAGATACCACTGCACAGATGACAACTGTGTGATCATTAAGTAACTGTAATAGGAGGCATTTAGTCTGCAATTGACAAGTTTAATCATTCCATTAGAAAATATAGTTTGAATTTGGATATTTTATAGTTTCAGTCATGCTTTCTCATTTATTTTTCTTATATTCATAAAGCTTGGTGATAAAGAACCCCTTAAGTTCCTGTTCTTGATTGCTGTGTGGGCTGGTAAAGTAGATGCTGTTGTTTAGGATAGTCTCTCGATCCCCCAGCTGGTTTTGGTCTTGACTGCTAACAGCTAATACTTGTACCCACCTTATCCAGAGCATTGCCCCTGACTAACAGGAGCTGAGTTGCCCAGATATGTCTGGGATGTTGAGAGATCATACACCTCACACCTTCAAGGCAGTCCATAGGTACAGAGCAACTGATGCTACAATGTAGCAGTCTTGCCTTTTTGCCTCTAAATAGGACATCTATGAAACAGTTTTTCTCCCAAATTTCCCATGATAGGAGGTTGAAGTTGGACTCTGGAAACAATATCTCTGCCTACATTGTTTTCCTATTCTCACCTCTTCCCTCATCCCTTATAGATTTCTCTTGAGAGCACTCTTTGAAAAAACTTACTTTCAAAGAAAACTTGGCTCTCAGTCTCTGCTTCCAGGCCTGACCTAAGACATTGGGTATGCTCAACCCAATTAATGTAGTCAATATTCTAGTGCCTAGAACCAAGTAAGAGCAACTCTTACAGAAAGCAATCTTTACAAGGTTATTCCAGCATGGGTTTATGTATTAAACAAACAAGCAAACAGAAAAGTAAACTACGAAGACTTAAGACAATAACCCCAAACATGGGGCTTTGCATTGAACCAGAGAATATCGATGTTCAGCCTACTGTATCAACAGACAGTTCTGAGTTAGTCAAATAGATAAAAAGATACCACTATGTTCACTTTATCTGCCGATTGCAATAAAACTATAGTGCGTTTTGATGGGTAGACAACAAAATTTAAAAATCTTTTGAGACTGTAAGCGCTGCTAACCTTTCAGATCACAGGAACACTATGAAATGCTTTGTGAACTTTATGAGTACACAGAAGAGTATGTAGTCCTGTTGTATTATCCTTGTTGAGGTCAAAGTTGCAATATGTCAAGCTCTAGAACCACATTCTGAGGCACATGTTGGCAATCTGACATCCGGAGAAAAAAGATTAGACTTTTGGGAACATGTAATGTAAACATGTGTCACATGAAGAATTATAAAGAGTTATGGACATATCCTAAACATCTCCTATCATGACTAATTAGTACCCAGTAGATATATTATGGACTTGTACATAAGAAATAGTTACTAAGTTCTGAGTATTCTAAATTAACAGCTTTGAATACAAATTTTATAATCAAGTAGAAGTTGAAATTTGTTATTTAAATCTATTTCACAAATTATTTACTGATTATTAAAACAATTATCTTCTTTAACCATATTTTTTATAAAAAAGTCAAAACAGATGCTAAAATTTGATGTAATATTTTAATCACTGTAAGAAAATGGGTATTATTCCTCAATGAAACCTTTATGACAATGATAAAATACAAAAGAAAAATTCATATAATTAAGGGAAAAACAAACAATTCTTGGTTCGAAAACTAAAGAGAGATGTTAATAAATACCAAAGAATTGAGGAGATTAGGGAGCCCATCTCCAATGGGAAGCACATTGGTGTTGAGCATCTGAATATCACTGCTACATACAGCATCATCTACGATATGATCAAGTTTTATTACCATACCCCCTTCATACGTATAAGCTGAAGGGTTTGTAAACATGAAGATTCTCAAGCCCTATCCAAACAAGTAGTATAAACCCTCTGGAATCAATATACAAATCATCAAGCATCCAAATAATTTTTATACAGGTTAACTTTAAAATAAATTCTGGAATCCTCTCTGAGCCCAGATTGATTCTAGTGACATTGTCAAGCTAAAATAATCACGAAGAGTAATCAACTCATTTCTTATCTTTTTTACCTGGAATGTAGAAAACATTTTCTATCAATAACTACCATTGGCCAATGGTTGCAAAATAATCAATTACAAACGAACTCATCTAAAGCATTCCTCCAAGTTTTCATGCTATTCCACTATCACCTTTTCAATCTAGAATTTGCAACAATAAAAGTATACAAGGCAGAATGAAGTAACTTAGAATAAAAGGCACAATAGTTATGTCAATTACAGCTGGGGATTTATAGAGTTTATATTTAACTGTGAGAAAGAATCAGCATCACTCCAAATAGGTGGTATGCATGGAATGTGAAGTGAGATTTCTTCTCCACCTGATTAAATCCTGGAACAGGCAGGGTCATAGTGGAAAAAGACAAAGCTTTGGAGTCCAACACATCTGTGGTTGAGACTTAGATCTGATGTCTTCTGTTTGATTTTGAGCATATGACAGCCTCTCTGAACCTCAAAACACTCTGATAATTTTAGAATAATACTTCTCTGCAGGAAAGAGAATAATGGCTAACATATATTGAGTGCTGACCACGTGCCAACTGCATGTTAATAGCTTTATATGTATAAATAATCACATTTAATACTTGCTGAAGCCCTTTAATAAGTACTACCATTGTCTATTGCATTTCCATTGTGTAGATAAGAAAACTGAGGCATAGAGCATTAAACTAATTTTACTAGGAGACACAGATAATGAATTGAAGATCCTAGTTCTAGTCATAACAGTCTAATTCCAGAGGAGAAAAGTTTGGATACTGTATTATATATACCTCCAGGTGTCATTGCAATGAATCAATTTATGGAATATTACCATACATAAGTAATCAAAATATTAGTAAGTTGTCTTCCTCCCTTAACTTTTTGGATTAAACTAAACTACAAATGATAAATATTCTTAGTCTACCAAGAACACCAATTCTAAAATCTTATTCCAAGTGATTCTCTTAAAATGACAATGTGTACTTCCTTTCAATGAACTTTTTAGTAAAGCAATGCGGTATACCAATGCCTCCCTCACAAACAGCCTTTCTGTAATTTCCCTGGAAAAGATAAAACTGCAACATACAGGTTTGTTTATGTTTCACCAGCACAGACTTACATGTAAGTGCAAACTCTGTATTTTAGTTTGCCCAGCAAATGGGAAGTATGGAAACAATGTATTTTTTTAAAGATTTTATTTATTTATTTGACAGAGAGAGCGAGAGAGCACAAGGAGGGGTAATAGCAGAGGGAGAGGGAGAAGCAGGCTCCCTGCCAAACAGGGAGCCCGATGGGGGACTCCATCCCAGGACCCTGGGATCAGGACCTGAGCCGAAGGCAGATGCTTAACCATCTGAGCTACCCAGGCGCCAACGGAAACAATGTATTAAAAATAGGTGGTTATCCCAGAGTCCTGGGATGGAGCCCTGTATCGGGCTCTCTGCTGGGTAGGAAGCCTGCTTCTCCCTCTCCCACTGCCCCTGCTTGTGTTCCCTCTCTCGATGTGTCTCTGTCAAATAAATAAATAAAAAATCTTAAAAATAAAATATAATAAAATAAAAATAGGTGGTTACTGAAGTAGTATATGCTTAAAATTCAAGATCTTGAATGGTGTGTGTGCATGTGTATGTGTGTGTGTATGTGTGTGTGTGGGGGGGTGTGTGTTGATGTTTACAATCCCTGCAGATCCAGCATCAATTATGCCATTTGACTATCCAGAGACCCAGGACTGATACTATATGAAGCGTTTGACAATTCAAGTAAAAGATAATCTGATTTTTTCCAAACCTGGTCAATAATAAATGAGTTTTTAGAGTTTAAATCAAAACAATGGATTTTTCTCAGTACATTATTGATAAGGCACACTTACTCTAACAACATTTTCAGAGGATAATGCATTATTTACTGCCGCTACTAATAAAAACTTCAATATAAATGCAAGTATTAAACTAAAAAAAATAATAATAGATGCTTGAGCATGTTAAACATTCTGCAGAGTAGTTTATTTAGTATTTGGGTAGAGAAAATACATAATATGATTTGCTCCTCAAATTCCTGAAAAATTATTTTTTATATTGATCAGTAAAACATAAGTTTCTTAAAATGGCTCACGTTCTAGAGCCAAACACTAAAAAGTCTAATAAGTATTGCATGTGACTTAAAGTACATACGCCTGATTTTATGAGAAAGTGACTAGTAACACTTACAGTAGTAAAGTTTTATGATGCCATAATAGTACTTTAAATACTTATTACAGAATTGGAAAATTTACTCTGATTTTTTTCCAGGAGCATTTTGATTCTTTCATTTTAAAATTTTATCAAAAAATCACAGCATTCATAAAAGTGTGCTGCCTAGAATTGTTTGTTGAATGAATAAAGGAATGCACGCTTAGTTACTGAAAAACGAGTAAAAAGGGAAGATGGCAGGGAGATTTCTAGTGAACAACAGAATTATAAAGATAAAAATCTAACATAAGAGTATGTTCTTTTGAGTCTCTGATGTGTGTTAAAACACTTGTTAAAAATATCCTTTTAAAAAACTTAATTTTCAATTGAAATTTATTTTGAGGTCATTGTAGATTTACATGTATTTGTAATGAGTTTCTCCTATGTACACTTTATCCAGTTCCCTTGAATAAGATCACTTTGTAAAACTATACTATAATATGACAACAAGGATACATATCAACATTAGTATACCAATCTTGCTCAGTTTTACTTGTAATGGCATGCACACACACATTTATGTCTGTATTAAGTTCTGCACAATTTTGTCACCTGTCTAGGTTTGTGTATCCACTGTTACAGTCAAGATAATGAACAGTTCCACCCCAAATGATCTCCCCCCCCACCCATATTTTCTGGCAACTGCTAATCTGTCCTCCATTTCTAAATCTGTGTCACGTCAAATATATTATATAAATGAAATCATATGGTATGTAACCTTTGGGGATTTTTTTTTTCCATTCACTGGAATTCCCTGGAGATTCTTCTGAAGTATTGTTTTTTTTTTTAATATTTTATTTATTTATTTGACAGAGAGAGACATAGCGAGAGAGGGAACACAAGCAGGGGGGGTGGGAGAGGGAGAAGCAGGCTTCCCGCAGAGCAGGGAGCCCGATGCGGGGCTCGATCCCAGGACCCTGGAATCATGACCTGAGCCGAAGGCAGATGCTTAATGACTGAAGTATTGTTTTTTACTGGTGAATAGTTTTCTGTACTATATATATCCACAATTTGTTTAATCATTCATCTATTAAAGAACATCTATGCTGGAGTTTTCATCTAAACTCAAGTTCCTATGACCATTCAAACACAGGTTTTTTTGTGTGTGAACATAAATTTTCATTTTGGAGGGATAAATATCAAGGGCTGTAACTTCTGTGATATATGGTAGTTGAATGTTTAGCTTCCTAAGAAACTTCTAAAATGTTTTCCACCAGCAATGTATAAGTGATTCAGTTTTTTCACATCCACACCAGCATTTGGTGTTGTCACTATTTTTATTTTAGACATAGTTGTGTAGTGATATGTCATTATGGTGTTAATTTGCATTTTTCTGATGGCTAAGGGTGTTGAGCATCTTTTTATGTAATTATTTGCCATCTGTCTATCCTTTTCAGTAAAATGTCTGTTCATGTCATCTGCCAATTTTCTAAGTGGATTACTAAATTTTGTTGTTGTAGACTGAGGTTTGAGAGTTTTAAAAAATATATTCTAGATACCCGTCCTCTGTCAGATTTGCCACAATCAAATGTTCCCTGGTGTAGCTTCTCCCTTCATCTTCCTTGCATGGGTTTAGTGAAGTAAAATGTTTTTGTTTGTTTTTTGTTTTTGTTTTTAATTTTGATGAAGTCCAGTAAAACAACTGTTTCTTTTATGGATCTTAAGCTTTTGGTTTCAAGCCTAAGAACTCTGAGTAGACAAGTGTCTGAAGATTTTTTTTTTCCTTTGGAAAAGTTTCACAGTTTTACATTTTACATTTATATTTAAAATTTATTTGAGAGAGAGAGAAAGAGAGAGTGAGCAGGGGGAGGGGCAGAGGTAGAGGAAGAGAGAGTCCTCAAGCAGACTCCCTGCTATATGCAGAGCCTGATGACTTGGGGCCCAATCCCAGGACCTGAGATCATGACCTGAGCTGAAATCAGAGTCAGTGGCTGAAAAGACTAAGCCACCCCAGGCACCCCTACATTTTACATTTAAATATGTGATTCATTTTCAATTGATTTTTATATAAAGTGTGCAGTTTAGGTTGAGGTTCTTTTCTTTTTCTTTTTTCTGCCTCTCAGTGTCCACATGCTCCAGCATTTGTTGAAAGGATTATCCTTTCCCCCACTGAATTATTTTTGTACTTTTATCAAAAGTCACTTGAGCAGGTTTGTGCGAGTTACATCTGGGTCTCCTAATCTAGTGACCTCTAGGTTTTTGTCCACTATTTCTACTGTCTTGATTACTATAAATAAACAATAGTTTTTGTTTTGTTTTGTTTTTTAAGATTTTATTTATTTATTTGACAGAGAGAGACACAGTGAGAGAGTGAACACAAGCAGGGGGAGTGGGGGAGGGAGAAGCAGTTTTCCTGTGGAGCAGGGAGCCCGATGCAGGGCTCGATCCCAGGACCCTGGGATCATGACCTGCGCTGAAGACGGATGTTTAACGACTGAGCTACCCAGGCACCCCAACAATAGGTGTTAATACACCGTAGAGTGATTCTGTTTTCTAAGGTTAGCATGTTCCATACATGCCATTTAGATTCTACTGGTTAATTGCTTTATTCAGACTTTATATTAATTTTCTGTCTAGCACTTTTATCAGGTCCTGTGAGGTGGTACAAAGTCTGCAACAACAGCTGATGGTTTGCTTATTTCTACTTTACGCTCTTTCCATTACTGCTTCATGTATTCTGAAGTTCTGTTGTTTGATGCATTCACACTTAAGGATTGCTGTCTCTTGGTGAATAACCCTTTTATCATTATGTAATGCCCCTCTTTGTATATAGTAATTTTCTTTGCTCTGAACCCTACTTTATAAGACAAAATAGCAATTCCCATTCAAAAAAAATATGTATCTTAAACTCTTTTCCAATCTACATATGTCATTGAATTTGAAGTTAGGTTTTTTTTTTTTATATAAGAAGGCAATAGTTGGGTCATATATTTTTAATCTAATCTATCATTTTATTTTTTGATTTGTGTATTCAGATCATTTACATTTAAGGTAATTATTGATAAGTTAGCACCCATATCGGCCATGTTATCATTTTTGTGTTTGTTTCCTCTGGTTCTCACTCCTTTTTCTTGTCTTCTCATGTGTTACTTGATCATTGCACATTTAGGACTCCATCTTGACTTATTTATATTATTTATGAGTGCATCTCTCTGTACAGTTTTCATAGTGGGTGCTCTGGGTATTACAATATACACATTTAACACCAGAATCTACTACCATCAACATTTTACCTCTTTAAGTATGGAAATCTCTCTTTCATTTAGGTCCCCTTTGCTTTCCCACTTTCAAGTATCTTTGTCTTGAGTACTGCTTTATAATTTTTGCTTCAGCCATCAAATATGATTTATAAAACTCATAAAGAAAAGTATAGTCTATGTTCTATACCCATATTTCTGCTCTTCCATTGTTTCCTCATGTTACTGAATACTTCATGATTCCTTTATAATGTCTTTCTGTCTGAAGAAGTTTCTTTAGCCAACTATAAGGGTGGGTCTGTTAGCAGTAAATTCTTTTCATTTTTTCCAAATGAGAATTTATGTTTCACTCATTTTTGAAGAGTAGTTTTGCCAGAAAAACAATTTGTGGTTGACTTGTTGCTTTTCACCAGCTAAAAAAAGTGGTGTTTCCTATAGGTAATACACTGTTTCTCTTTGGCTGTCCTTACGATTTTTTTCACTGCCTTTAGTTTTCTTTCTTTCTTTTTTTTTTTAAGAATTTATTTATTTATTTATTTATTAGAGAGCTAGCGAGAGAGAAACAGCATGAGAGGGGAGAGGGTCAGAGGGAGAAGCAGGCTCCCCGCTGAGCTGGGAGCCCGATGAGGGACTCGATCCCAGGACTCCGGGATCATGACCTGAGCCAAAAGCAGTCACTTAACCAACTGAGCCACCCAGGCACCCTCATTGCCTTTAGTTTTCAAAATTTTAATTATTGTGTGTCAAAGCAGACTTCTTTGTGTTTATCCTAGTGGGGTTTGCTTAGATTCTTGGAGCTGTACGTTTGTTTCTTCACCAAATTTGAGGAGCTGTCAGCCATTATTTCTCTAAATATTATTTCAGCTCCACTCTCTCTCCTCTCTTTTTGATAACTCAAATAATATAAATATTGGATTTTACGTTTTTGTTCCATGGGACCCTGAAGTTCTGTTCAATTTTTTTTTCAGTATGTTTTCTATTATTTCACATTGGATAAATTGTATTGATCTACCCCCAAGTTCACTGGTGCTTTCATATGTTATCTCCGGTCTAATATTGAGCCCATTCAGTGATTTTTTAAATTCTGTTACTGTATTTTTCACTTCTATAATTATTCTTTCTTTTTTATATAACTTATTTCTTTGTTGTTGTTTCTATTTTTCCATTTGTTTCAAGAAAATTTGTAATTGTTTATTGTAATACTTTCATGGAGGAAGCTTTAAAATCCTTGTCAATTGGGTGCCTGGGTGGCTCAGTTGGTTAAGCGACTGCCTTCGGCTCAGGTCATGATCCTGGAGTTCCAGGATCGAGTCCCGCATCGGGCTCCCTGCTCGGCAGGGAGCCTGCTTCTCCCTCTAACCCTCTCCCCTCTCATGTGCTCTCTGTCTCTCTCATTCTCTCTCTCAAATAAATAAATAAAATCTTTAAAAAAAAATCCTTGTCAATTAATTCCAACATTGGATTCATTTGGGCATTATTTGCATAAGTTTACCATCTTTTCTCATTTAAGTGGTTTTCTTGGTTCTTTGTATGATGGTGATTTTCTCTTGTATTCTCAACATTCTATTATGTTTAGTGACTCACCATCCTATTTGAATATTTTGTTTTGGCAGGTAGTCATCTGGTTTAGGTTTACCATACAAGTCTTGGCCTTCATTTGTGGACTCTGATTTCAATGGTACTTTAATTATCAAAGGCTTTGTGGTGTTACTTTGATATTCCTGGTTTATCAAGTACCAGCAGGGCTCCTACTGCTCTCTGCTAGTGTTGCCTGTGGACATGGATGCGACTTCCCTATCCTATGTGGCTAGGTGTCTTCTCATGGGGAAGGGATGTGGTGGGATTCCCTTTAGCAGTGCCCCCCCACCCCACCCCACTACAGCTGCCTGCTTGTCTCTAGAGAGACAGGGAGTCTTAGGCCCTCTAATTCAAAGAGGATCTCCAGAACATTCAGCTTGCTGCTGCTGTCATCTTGCTGGCTCTGCCCAAACAGTGTAGTACCTCTGGATGGGGGTGAAGTTTTCTCTTTCTCACCACTTGCTGTGGCTGGATTCCTCCACTGGTTGTGCCCTGCGCCGAGTGTCTCTGGATCGGGCTGAAGGGTTGGGGTGATGGACGAAAAGGTCATCTCAGGACTGTGTGAACAAAGAGACTCCAAATGGAATTGCTTATTGTGACTCATTCCATTTTGCAGATTCCACCCTTCTCTTTCAGTATTTCTCGAGGATAAAAGAGATTCTCAGGCCCAGCAAAGTAAAAGAGCAGCTTCCCTGGACACTTGTTCAGTGAAGAGCTCCTCCTGATAGATCCCCCTTACTGGCCGTGTTGCTGTTGAGCTCACATGACATTGTCACAGGTACTCCATTAGATTCAGGGTCAGAATGAGCCTACCTGAGCCAACTTCAAAGGCTAAGCTGCTGTCAGGACATGTCAGAGCTCAGAAGCCTTCTTCTGTTGGGTGGGGGCTACATTTAAAATGCCCTGATGCCAGCTTGTTCTTCCAGTTCTGAGGTCCCAATCCAGCTTACTTTTTTCTCACTACCTTTTCAGAGTTCTCCTTTTGTTGTCTTCTATGCCTTTTCCAGGGCTTATGCTGTGCTTAGCAAAGAGCAGGGAGGTATGGGTCTAGACCATCTTGTCTGAATGTGAAGTCCCTAAAATATTCATTTTTATTCTTAAGATAAAGATAGATATTATTTCCTTCCACTTACCAATAAGAAAAACTAAAGTTCAAAAACATGTACTATTTTTTCAAGGTCATGAGGTGAGCAAATGGTAATAGAGATCTTCAGCTTGACTTGTCAGTACTAAAGGACAAATTCTTTCCACTTCCTCTCTTTCTTTGCACATGAAAATGGTACACAAAAACAAAAACAAAAGCAAGTTCTGAGAAACTATCTTTTACCTAATACAATTTATCTGAAGCGGTTAAAAAGACAATTTGCGTAATTAAATGTGTTCATTAAATTGTGCCATGGCAAACGGAGAGGCAAAGAAGATAAGTACAAAACACTTTCTGGGAAAAGCCAGACAAAGACAATGAGGACAACTGTAATGTATGCAGGATATTCTCATTAAAGAAAAGCAGCAATTTAAAGGGTAGGTGTGGTCTTGACAAAATACGTGGCTCAGTTATCTTGCTGGCTCCTTGGCCCCTCTATCCAAACCCAATTTCAGAAGGACTAGCACCGAAAAACAGGGGCACATTTGGCCTGGGACCTTTCCAAAGAGCAATGACAGCTGAGTTGATTTCAGGCTATCTTTCCCATTTGGAAAGAGTAAAAATGGCTAACTCATTTTCTTTATCTTTCTTTGTTAGATAATTCAGATGCTGGCAGGAAGGCAGTCTGCAACTGACAACACCAGCAGTAATTACTGAGGAGACACTCTGTAAGGATATGCTTTGTTTTGTTGTCTTCAAATACCAAAGGCAAATAATGAAGTGTTTACTAGAAGTGAAAGATCATCCCTCACTCCTCTTCATGTTGATAAATCCCAGCATAAGTAAAAAAGATAATCCAAGCTATTGAGCAAACATGAATGAGTTCCAAATACAGCTCCCAGAGAAATGGATGGTCGGGGAGGATGTTAACTGAAGGAAGACAGGGAAAGATTTGGGGTGGGTCTTTGGGGAAGGGGGGACACACTTTCAGATCTTTCCCTTGTCCTTCTGTGAGAGGTGAAACAAAAACAATTTTATACCTCCTTAGATTCTTTTTTTTCTCAATGAAAAAGAACTTTTAAAAAATGACATAGAAGTACTGATTTGCAGTGTTCTGACTTGGTTGCTTCCAAGCACAGGATAGGTGTCTGCCAATGTGACACAAAGAGCTTAGCAATTCTTTCCTTCCTAAAACTAGGACTTGATGTAAACTGTTCACACAAGGCAAATGGATCTAATAAACAATGCTTTCGCACCAAGGCAAGTATGTGTTTGGAGCAACAAACATGGATTCTGTAGAGGGAAGAAGAGAAAAATATCTAATATTCATTGAACACGTACTCTGTACCAAACACTGCATATGAAATACTTTCCTCAACTGACACTATTCTGCAATAGGATTACCCAATTATCTGATGAGCAAACATCAACTCAAAGGGATTTAATATGCTGCCCAAAGGAACATAGCTAGTAAGTGGTAGAGCTGAGATTTGAATCTAAGATTTTCATTCAATATTTTTATTCATATTAAATAAAAATTTTATTCAAATTGAATGAAATTATTAATTATTCATAAAATACTGAATGTTTTGTTTTATTGTAAAAATCTCAGAGCCTTTAATATGCCAATATGCATTAAATATGTCAGAAGGAGGGAAAATTAAAAATCATTACAAAAAAAAAATGGTTTATCTTTAGGACATTTCCCTCAGAAGCACCTATGAAAGTTCCAGGCAATAAATTTTGGAAAGGTATTGTAGGAGTCTCAACCAACAATTCCAAGTCACCAGTTTCCTTTCTGAAAACTTTCTCATATTTTTAGGGTGCTTTAGAGTTTTTAAAAACATATGCATTTCCATCTGCTTGTTTTCATTTCACAAAAATCAGCAGAGACTAGAATGTTTGCCCCCATTTTGGAGATAAGGTAGTTATCATGAGAAAGGTGAAATTCAAGGTTACAGTGCTCTTTTTCAGGAAGCCTTTCCCAAACTCATCAAAGAAGATGTTATTTTTACTGTTTTATTCACACTATTATCCATGTTCTCACTTGACAGCTCTGGTAGAGTGGAGACAATGAGCAAAACAGGAGTCTCAGAGACCTGTATTTGAACCATGGCTCTGCCATTCCCTACCTCTTTGATTCTTAGGTTTCATATTTGTAATGTGTAGAAGTAATAAATACTCCGCATAGTTTTGAGGACATAGAACAAAACATGAAAAGTCAGAAGAAAGTACTAAGAATATATTAGTACCTCCTGTCACTCTGCCTTTTTCCTTCTCAGTGTTTGCAGATGGTTCCCACATGATCCATGTCTTCACATATCTCTAAGATATTTTTTTTTCTTGGGGCGCCTGGGTGGCTCAGTCGTTAAGTATCTGCCTTCGGCTCAGGTCATGGTCCCAGGGTCCTGGGATGGAGCCCTGCATCAGGCTCCCTGCTCAGCGGGAAGTTGCTTCTCCCTCTCCCACTCCCCCGCTTGTGTTCCCTCTCTTGCTGTCTCTCTCTCTCTCTGTCAAATAAATAAATAAAATCTTAAAAAAAATAAATACATATTTTTTTCTTTTTTAAAGATTTTATTTATTCATTTGAGACACAGAGATACAGAGAGAGAGAGAGAGAGCATGAGCAGGGGCGAGAGGCAGGCTTTTCGCCGAGCCAGGAGCCCAATGTGGGCCTCAATCCCAGGACCCTGGGATCATGACCTGAGCTGAAGGCAGACGCTTAACCATCTGAGCCACCCAGGTGCCCTCTCTAAGATATTCCTAATCACATGGGAGGTTTATCCATTTTAGCTCACTGACTACCGCACTTGGCTAAACACTAACCTGAAAAGAAAGTGGTGGTGGTAAACATTGGTGGTGGTGGTATTAGACAATTATTTATTTATTTATTTATTTATTTATTTATTTATTTATTTATTTATTTTAAAGATTTTATTTATTTATTCATGAGAGACAGAGAGAGAGAGAGAGAGAGAAGCAGAGGGAGAAACAGGCTCCCAAGGAGCAGGGAGCCCGATGTGGGACTCGATCCCAGGACCCTGGGATCATGACCTGAGCCGAAGGCAGACGCTTAACCATCTGAGCCACCCAGGCACCCCCAATTATTATTTATTTTTAAGAGAACACAAAAACCAGGGACTTAGGGAGGAGAAAGAGATAGACAAAAGGTTTCATAACTTGAGACAACATTTTAGCTAAGCTTAGTGTTATAGTTTTTAAACGTAATTATTCAGAAATTGCAATCTATATATTCCCTCTCTCACTCACTCACTTTTTAGGTTTGATTCCTGTTCTCATAGAGGGGTCAGTCAGTAACTACAGCAGGATTTTATTTATACCTTATAATTTCTTCTCACAGCTCACCAACTTTTACCCTGTATGTCTCAACAAAGAAACTGGAGATTGCATATTTCCAAATTTAATTATAATCTAAATACCAAATGAAATATTTAATAATCTACATATTATCTGATAGCATTCATCTATAATAATAACAGTAATAAAAATATAGTAGCTATTGATTATTAAATGCATACTAGGTATCTTTGCTGTGCAAGGGCTTCAATAAAAATACCTGTAATCCCTAAGGGAAGCAGGAGAAATATATCATCCCTCTTTATGCTGAAAATAAGAAAGAGAGTATATAAACTGGACTGAAAAGTCAAAGTTATGGGGACCAAACTCAGGTTGTGATACCACAACTGTCTTTCATACCATCCCAAGCTGCCACTGTCACATATTGTACAGATCCAGCTATACTGTTTGCTGAAAATAAGGCAATGGCTGCATTCAGGGCCTTTGTCTTAATGTCAAGTCCACAGCTATACCTATAAAAGTCATAGAAACAGTTTTACTAATCTCGGTTTTACTAAAATTTTGGATTTTTATAATGAAGTTCAATTTAATTATAAATTAAATTTTGATAAATTTAATTTAATACTTGATAATGCCTAGCGGTTTATATTACTGAGAATTAGTTCATTGCAATAAGGAAATCTTTACTGGGATTATTGCCTTGTCATTCTATGAGCCTTCTCTGAGAGCTTGCTTTGTTCCTGGCACTACGCTAGGCATGAGGTTGTGCCTGCCCCTCCTGAGCTTATAGACATTATAAAGTGCTGTAGTGTATACAAACAGGACCAAGGCACATTGACTATACTCAAGACTATAGTCTACATGGAGAATTATACTTGTAAAGATTGTTTATAACTATTAGGCCAAGAACATAGGCAGTAACCTCTTTGACACTGGCCACAGCAACTTCTTTCAAGATATGTCTCTAAAGGCAAGGGAAACAAAAGCAAAAATGAACTACTGGGACTTCATCAAGATCAAAAGCTTTGGCACAGCAAAGGAAATAGTCAACAAAACTAAAAGGGAACTGACAGAATCAGAGAAGATATTTGCAAATGGCATATCAGATAAAGGGCTGGTATTCAAGATCTCTACAGAACTTATCAAACTCAACACCCAAAAAACAAATAATCCAGTCAAAAATGGGCAGAACACATGAACAGACACCTCTCCAAAGAAGACATACAAAGGGCTAACAAACACATGAAAAAATGTTCAACATCACTAGCCATCAGGGAAATACAAATCAAAACCATATTGAGATACCATGTTACACCAGTTAGAATGGCCAAAATTAACAAGACAGGAAACAAGTGTTGGTGAGGATGTGGAGAAAGGGGAACCTTCTTACACTGTTGGTGGGAATGCAAGCTGGTACAACCACTCTGGAAACAGTATGGAGGTTCCTCAAGATGTTAAAAATACAGCTACCCTATGACCCAGCAATTGCACTACTAGGTACTTACCCCAAAGATACAGATGTAGTGAAAAGAAGGGGCACATGCACCCCAATGTTCATAGCAGCAATGTCCACAATAGCCAAACTGTGGAAGGAGCCGAGATGCCCTTCAACAGATGAGTGGGTAAAGAAGATGTAGTACATATATACAATGGAATATTACTCATCCATCAGAAAGGATGAATACCCACCATTTGCATCGACATGGATGGAACTGGAGGGGATTATGTTAAGTGAAATAAGTCAAGCAGAGAAAGACAATTATCAAATTATCAGGGATCGGGTAACCGGGTGATGGGTATTAAGGAGGGCATGTGTTGTGATGAGCACTTGGTGTTATACACAACTAATGGATTGTTGAACACTACATCAAAAATTTATGATGTACTATATGCTGGCTAACTGAACATAATAATTTTTTTTAATTTAAAAAATTAAAAAAAATTAAAAAATAAAATGTCAAAATAAATAAATACTATAAATAAATAAATAGATAAATATTAGGCCAATAAGATCACTTGGTAATCTTTTTTTTTTTTTTAAGATTTTATTTATTTATTTGACAGAGAGAGAGATAGCGAGAGCAGGAACAGAAGCAGGGGGAGTGGGGGGGGAGAAGCAGGCTTCCCGCCGAGCAGGGAGCCCAATGTGGGACTCCATCCCAGGACCCTGGAATCATGACCTGAGCCAAAGGCAGACGCTTAACGACTGAGCCACCCAGGCACCCGAGATCACTTGGTAATCTTGAAATCTTTGTATGTCAGAGTTAAAAGACATTATGCCAATCATGAGGTTTAATGTCTTAAATTTCCTAACAGGTTTGTAGCCCATACAAGTATAGAAGACTTGGTTATGCAGACACTATGAACCAGTGGTGATGACAGGGCTTCAGGCTTCCCCCCTAATGTGTAAGATCCCTCTTCTTAAGTATTTCTGGGCTCAGAGAAGGGAGTGATCTCACTGGGGTGGGCTGAGCTACTTACCAGGTCAGGTGGTATGTGAGTCAGTGTGGCCTGGACAAGGGAAGGGTCCAGAGATTGGAGACCATGACAGAGAGTGCACATAGGGCTCTATTTCTAGACTTTAGAGTTTGCTTCTGAATTTGTCATCTTGATTTGCTTTCCCTACCTTCTGTCTATTTTGCACTCACCCTGAAATAAGACAAATTAAGACAAAACTATTTTGCTTTCCTTCCCTTCTCTTTTCCTTCCTCATCAGTTCTTTGTTTTTGCCTGTTTTCTTTCACTTTTTATGCTTATTTAAAGACAATAATAATATAGATAAATAAATAGTATTCTAAGACAATATACCTATACCTATATCTATCTGGAAGAATACAATTTAAAAATGCAAAGGGGTGTGAAGATTTTAACTTCTTTTTTACACTTACTTTATTTTTTTAATGAGAGTTAAAATTACATTTACAAAGAGAAAATATTTTGATACTGATACTCCTAGATTGTTGGTCCTTGGGCAACTCATATATTCTTCATAAGCCTCAGTTTACTCATCTGTCAAATAGAACTAATAATTAGCACTTGCCTGATAGGTGGTTGGTGCTCACTATGCATTGATCAGGCTTAATTTCCCACAGAGAGAACAAGTTGTGGAGGATGGCCATTCACTGACTAGGAGTGCACCAATATATGATTCAGGGAATGTGGGAATGCACCTTGAAATCCAAGTATTAGGATTTATTCTTTTATGTCTGAAATATAAGTAAAAATCAATAACTTTTTGCACTATAGCAGTGCAAATATGTTTTTGGTTCTGGGAATATTTTGATGTACATGAGGCATTGACTTTGTTATAATTTCAAAGAGCAGAAAAGAAATCTTTATCTACATGGAGATTCTCCATTAAAAAGGAAAGTAAAATCCATCCAGAGAGATCTGCTAACTTGCTCAAAGCCAAAACTTTGTGACAAAACTAAAAACAGATTGCATAATTGTACACTTTAAATCAGACTAGAAAGCATGACAGCATGGGCTCACAAGGCAGAACCGAATATTAATAAGAGCAATAATAACTAATAGCTAATACTTACTGAGCACAAACAATAGATCGGGTACTGTCTTAGGTGATTTATATATAAAAGCTCATTTAATATTTATAAAACTTCACAAAATAGATACTATTCTGTTCCCGTATTACTGGAAATCAAATAATCTAAAGATTCTTCCCCATTAAATTTATCTAATTGCTTCCAGATTGTAAATTGAATATATATTGACAATTTTAAGTTAGGATGATATCTCAAAAAAAAATACTGGTTTCATATGGCAAGAAGAAAATTAGTAATTATGTTTTTAACCTTTTTAAAAAAACCTAATTATTTTCTGGTCAACTAACTGTATGATAAACATATCTTCTATTAACAGGTTTCTATATTTCTTTCTCTTTTTTTTAAAAGATTTTATTTATTTATTGACAGAAAGAGAGAGACAGCGAGAGAGGAAACACAAGCAGGGGGAGTGGGAGGGGAAGAAGCAGGCTTCCTCGAGCAGGGAGCCCGATGTGGGGCTCGATCTCAGGACCCCGAGATCATGACCTGAGCCGAAGGCAGATGCTTAACAACTGAGCCACCCAGGCACCGCTATATTTATTTCTAATTACATGATACTATGCAACATTTGCTGTTAAGCTCTGTGGGTCAGGGCCAAATAGATTTTCTTAAAGATAGACAAAGCAGAGGAATTGGAGCACTTGCCATTTTTATTATTGAGCTCTGACAACAATTTCAGCATGTTGAACAGAGTTCCTTTGGAAAATTAATTTTAAATGGGAAAGGTATTCTGCCTTTGGTTACATGGTTGATTATTTTTCAGTGTATATGGCATTCCTGCCATTCATAATAATTACCTGTCAAAGATTTCTGCCTTACTCCATATTCTATTTTTGTCATCAAGATGTACCCATTACTATTTTTAACATAATATGCCTATCTATGTATATGGATATGAGACATGCAATCAGGAAGTATTGTATTGACTAAAAAGCTCTCTAAATAGACAAATTTATCTGTGTTAATATCAAATCATGTCACATTTTATTTACAGAATAATAGGACATGGATGGATGCCTATTTCAGTAAAAAGTACATTACACTTCAATGTGGTTATTGGTGGTGAAGATGTTAATGGGTAGCATAACAAGGGGGATTTTACGTGACTGGGGAATGCATGTAACATGAGGAAAAGTTAATTTCAGCCTTGCCTCATTAATCAGATGTGCCACCAGCTAAAAACTGTCACCTTATTGTGCTTTCTGCTGTGTGGTACTGATGAAGATACGGACTTACAAAACTGAAGTAATTGGGCTAGTGCCAGGAAGAGGGGGGGAAACAGAAAGTACAGGTGAATGTGTCTTAAGCTGACCTTTTGGAAGAATTGCCCAAGGTACCTTGAAGTGGTTCCTGTCACTGCTAATGGAGACTGTGCAATTCAAGACTGTTTACACAGTTCTGCATGTGAACTGCTGAGAACTGAAATTAACTACAATCGTTTGTATGTGCAAGCCTTCACAGTAACGCCTGCAAAACAGGCAAGACTTGGGGTCCCTGTAAAGCAAATGCTAGGATGTGGAAATTCTAGGGTATGGATTTGCTCTGCCAGCAAATGCTAGTCTGGGTATGCAGCAGCATCATTACTTCAAAGTCTTTATATGTACAAAGCTTACAGAAGGCCAGGCTGTAACTGAAGAGGGGGAGAAAAAAAGTGCTGTGACAATACTGTTGGAACAGTTTACACAGAGCACTTTCATATGCACAATTTCAATTGTTCTTTTTCAAAATGGGAGATAAATATTATTACTTGCAATTTACAAATAGAGGACTGGTTTCATAGACTGTATTCTACATGTTTTATATCACATAGCACATCTTTGCATAAAAGTGAACCCATGTATTTAGATCACAAAAATCCTACTCTTTCCAATGGATAGTTTTTGAACAACTTACTGAAGTATAATTTTCATATAATAAAATTCCTACATTCTAAGTGTATAGTCCAATGAGTTTTGGCAAATAGATACATAATATAACCATCACCACAATCAATATTTTGAACATTTCCATCCACTCAAAAATGTTCTCACATTCTCTTTGCAAGCAATTCCCTTATAAGCCTTGGCCTCAGGCAATCCATGATCAGTTTTCTATCCCTCCATGTACGCATTTCAGATCGTCATAGAATAGAACTCTACAGAGGTAGTCTTTTGTAACTTGTTTTGCTCAGTGTACTATTTATGGAGATTCATTCATGCTGTTACATGTATCATTGTTTGGTTTGTTTTTATTGCTGAGGATCTATTCTATATATGTGTATGTGTATGTATATATATATACAGCCTAATTTATTTGTCTATGAACCAGTTTATGAAAATCTCAGTTGTTTCCAGTTTGGGGCCATTATGACTACTGCTATTATGAACATTTGTGTACTTGTGTTTGTGTGGGCATGTATTTTCATTTCTGGGGGCTAAATACCTAGAAATGCTATGACATGTATGGTGGGTGGAACTTAGATCCTTGATATTTTTTACCATCCTCTTAATCGAATATAATTTTGAAAATTTTTAAATATAAATTTCCCAGTAAACACTGCTTAAGCTGCATCTCTTACATTTTGATAGCACCTATATTTATTTTCATTTGTTTTGACTTATTTTCTAATGGCCCAGGTAAAATCTTTGTTTAATTTCCAAATATTTGGGTTTTATTCCCTGATATCACTTTTTATTGAGTTGTAGCACATTATGCATTTGTCAAAACCCATAGAACTATACAACACAAAGTGAACCCTAATGTAAACTATGGGCTTTAATTAAAATTATATATCAATATTGGTTCATCAGTTGTACCTAATGGACCACACCAAATCAAAATCATGGTTTTGATACGCATTTCTCTAAAGACCAATAATGTTCAGCATCTTTTCATGTGCTTATTGACCATTTGTATATCTTATTTAGAAGTATGTCTATTCAGACAAAACATTTTCAATATTCTTTTATGTGGAGAAAATAGAAATCACCAATTCTCTCCTCTATCTAGAGTTTTTATCTATTTTTAAATTTTTATTGATATTTAGGATGGATAAAAGATGAAACTTCAAACATAAACCTTTTGTGGCATAGAATACTGCCAAAGGTTTGTGTTCTACAAATTCAGGTATTAATAGATTATATCTCATGTGATTTATATCAAATTATCTATCATCTATCTATCTATCTATCTATCTATCTATCTATCTATTTATCTATCATTCTATATATTTACTTTATATGATGGCTAATTGGTATATTCCTGATAGGGGAGAGAGAGGTTCTGTTTAGCCAGGTATTGATGAGAGCTGAATTTTGCACTTGCTATTTTGCATGATAATGTTTTGAATAATTTAACATTCTATAGACTAGTTTCTAGATCCACAAATTTAAATCAGCTTTCTTCCCCAATGCCCACATATTTTTTAAGATTTTATTTATTTATTTGACAGAGAGAGACACAGCGAGAGAGGGAACACAAGCAGGGGGAGTGGGAGAGGTAGAAGCAGGCTTCCCGCAGAGCCGGGAGCCCTATGCGGGGCTCGATCCCAGGACCCTGGGATCATGACCTGAGCCGAAGGCAGACGCTTAATGACTGAGCCACCCAGGTGCCCCTCAATGCCCACATATTTTGAGTACTATGATTCATAAGACATTCGTATTAAGATACAACATCTATCCCTGCACTTTTGTGCTGTGATGTCAAATAAGTCACCAAGTTTGTTTTAGGAGTATTCCCGGAAGCTCTTTCTATAAATGAAAGGCCAGAACTAATTAAATTATAGTTAGGCATGATGGTAAATCATGTAACCATATTGTATTTAAATATAAACTAAACATATTCTCATTTAATTTCCCCTTAGCTGGATGATGACAGTGCCCACAGCTATTCTAATACTACCTGACTTGAGATAAAGTGTGATGCAGGACAATTAAGAATAGAAAAACAAAATAAAACAAAAACAACAACAACAACAACAACAACAAAAACCCAAAACACAGTAGCTTTAATCAATCATGGTCAAATATTTTCATTTTTAAACTTTTACATAATTATATGACCATGTGATAATAGTACACAAAAATACTGACAGGTATTATCTCATGTTATGGACATGACCTGTGAGTCCTAGGCATTGGAAGTACGTGGGCAGTGAGGGAGAAATCCAGTCTTTATGGAGAGCTCATTAAATACTTGTGTTTTTTCTTTGTTTGTTTTTACATTTGATCCTCAGCAATGAACACAGTCCTAAAACTTTATACATGCCCAAATAAACAATTAGTTTGGTTAATTTTATATTTTAATTTAAAAAACTCAAAGATAAGGGCCTCATGTTGGCAGAGAGCCAGACAGAAGCAATATACTTCCTCCTGAATCTTTTTTCTGTTATTGTTATCAGGGAAAAACTACAGAAAATTATATTCCATTGAATACTTACTATGTGTCAACCAAATTGTTAGGTGTTTTTACATGCATAGGCCTATTTTATATCCAACTTTGTGAATACTGTTGACATTGTTGTTATTGCTATTTTAATCACTGCCGTTACTATTTTACTGTTTCAATCATGTAATGAAGAAAATGATAGGCAAAGAGACGAAACAATTTGCCCAATGTCACCTAGTTAGTATGCCATGGAGCAAGAATCATGAGCATTTTTTTTTTACCTAAAAACACACATTCAAAAGAGGTTGCAAAGAAAACTTTTTTTTCCATCCTTACTTAATGGCAAAATGTAAGAATTATACCAAGAAGTGAATAAACATACCTAAAGTTTAAAAAGAGTAATGAGAAATTCCATGTAATTACCTAAGAAATTAATTATTATTTGCATCAGAGGAATCCCCCATTTATTTTCACCTAATAAGCCTCATTACTTTCCTATAAAAGTAAACCCTATCATGACTTTTGTGATAACCATTTTTAATTTTTTTTCTTTATAATTCAGTTACTAGTAAACAATATACTATATGGGTCTATATTATCTATAAACAATATTATACATATTGATCTAAACAACACAGTACTACTTTTCACATTTTGAACTTAATATAAGTGGAATCTTAATATATTTATTTTTTATGCTTTTATTTATTTTTTTGCCCAACATTAGGTATTTTGATATAGGTAGATAGATTTGTCATTTTTATTGATAAATGAATATACCAAATTTTATATAAATATATGAAAATTATTCATACATTCTACTGATGATGGGCCTTTGTGTCCTAGATTTTAGGTTTTAAAGGAAATGTCATGAGCCTTCATGTACATGTATCCCATTATATATGTGCAAAGGTTTCTCTAAGGGACATTCTTTGGAATGATGGGTCATAGTTGAACCATGATAGTAGCATCTACAGTGTTACTAGATCATGACAAACTCTTCCAAAATGGTTGTGATGCCAACTGTCTTTCTTCCTTCCTCCCTCCCTTCCTTTCCTTTTTTCTTCCTTATACAAGAAACATTTGTCCATTACCAATTTTTATAACTGTGACACCTATTATTTGAGGAACTCTTCTTCTTCACAGAATCCTATTTTTCAATAAGTGTGCCCCACTTCAAGTGGGTGGATGACAGAACCCAACATAGATCAATTAGATGTTTTGTTTTGTTTTTTCCTTGTGTTTCCTTTTCAGGTTGAAAATGATTTGTAGCTGTTGTCTTTTCAAATGCAAGCCAAAGCATAGAAACCTATGGAAACTGGGACTTCCTCTCCATTACATGGAGGAGTCCTTTACAGAGAGAAGAAAGTGAGCCCAACAGAAGCATAAATATGGAGAGAAAAAGAATTGAATGAAGACATGTTGGAATCCTCAACTCCACTCCAATATCTTTTTTTTTTTTTAAGCTTTTATTTATTTATTTGACAGAGAAAGACACAGCGAGAGAGGGAACACAAATGGGGAGTGGGAGAGGGAGAAGCAGACTCCCTGCCGAGCAGGGAGCCCGATGCGGGACTCGATCCAGGGACTCCAGGATCATGACCTGAGCCGAAGGCAGTCGCTTAACCAACTGAGCCACCGAGGCGCCCACTCCAATATCTTTTATATCCAAATTTTACTTTGTATCTAAAACATTCAAGGCAGTCTTTAACTAACACAACCTCCAGGAACACCCAGGAGGCTTGGTGATATTGTAGTATAAAATGCAGTACTTCTGGCTATGCGGGGTCTTTTCTGGTTCCATACAAAGATCCGAAGGGGTACGTGCACCCTGATGTTTATAGCAGCAATGTCCACAATAGCCAAACTGTGGAAAGAGCCAAGATGTCCATCGACAGATGACTGGATAAAGAAGAGGTGGTATATATATATATATATATACAATGGAATATTATGCAGCCATCAAAAGGAATGAGATCTTGCCATTTGCAACGACGTGGATGGAACTGGAGGGTATTATGTTGAGTGAAATAAGTCAAACAGAGAAAGACATGTATCATATGATCTCACTGATATGAGGAATTCTTAATCGCAGGAAACAAACTGAGTGTTGTTGGAGTGGGGGGTGGGGTGGGAGGGATGGGGTGACTGGGTCATAGACACTGGGGAGGGTATGTGCTCTGGTAAGCGCTGTGAATTTTGCAAGACTGTTGAATCTCAGATCTGTACTTCTGAAACAAATAATGCAATATATGTTAAGAAAAAAAAAAGAAGAAGAAGAAGGTAGTGGGAGGGGAAGAATGAAGCGGGGTAAATCAGAGGGGTGGACGAACCATGAAAGATGATGGACTCTGAAAAACAAACTGAGGGTTCTAGAGGGGAGGGGTGTGGGAGGATGGGTTAGCCTGGTGGTGGGTATTGAGGAGGGCACATTCTGCATGGAGCACTGGGTGTTATGCACAAACAATGAATCATGGAACACTTCATCTAGAACTAATGATGTAATGTATGGGGGTTAACATAAGAATAAAAAAATCTAAAAAAAGAAAAAAAAATGCAGTACTTCATTACAAAATGCGAGAAATTCTGAAGTGAGTTACTGGGAAGAAGTGCACTCAGAGTGGAAATGTGAGTGTTTCTAGAAGGTTCCAACAAATATTGTTACGCTGATGTGAGTTATAGTTTTGACACTTAAAACAGAGAAAAAATACTAATATATATAGTGTCAAATATATTGTATACATGTAACCAGATCTAATACGTATTTCCTGAACATCTGCAATATGCTTCCTTGAGACCAAATACATCCTCTATGAGATTAAAACTGGGCAGGACAATCAGAATATTTTGAGAGAACGTCTCTCCTGGAAATCTTTTGAATGATGTTCAGGAGAGACCTATAGGTTATTTCGCATTTACTCATCATTCACAAATTACCACAAGGAAGACTAATATCCTATATGATAACTAGGAGTGATTCACATTATACATGGAAGCAACATTAATTTAGAACACTGGGTAACATTCTAGACACCAAAACAACCAGGGCGATGTTGACCATCTGGACCATTTCTCCCCCAAAAATTATTACAACGGTGAATATTGATACATAGACACCTTATGAGAAGCAGCTGGGTAGAATTGAGGATGGTGTCTTAGAAAATATCCAGGAAGGAGGTGATTTTCTAATATATGAAGTATGCAAAAGGAACAGTGTATAATTTAATTTGGTACACTAGAACTAGAGCATAGAAGAAGTAAGTCGTAAATTCTAGATCCTTATCATGGGTTATACTTGGACTACTGCAATGTTCCCATGACCCCATCCTTGACAGAGTCTTTCATATGATTTTTTTTTTTTAAAGATTTTATTTATTTATTTGACAGAGAAAGAGAGACAGCTAGAGAGGGTACACAAGCAGGGGGAGTGGGAGAGGCAGAAGCAGGCTCCTAGCTGAGCAAGAAGCCCAATGCAGGGCTCGATCTCAGGACCCTGGGATCATGACCTGAGCTGAAGGCAGACGCTTAATGACTGAGCCACCCAGGCGCCCCTCATGTGATTCTTAAACATAAATGAACACACACAGTTCTTAAATTCTTAATATACATTGTTCTGCCCCAATTTCTTCAGATGATTTTTGCAAGGACTTCATTATTACAAATGAAGTTCCTATGAAAAGGCTTGACATATATTAAGTGCTCAATAAATGTATTTCTTCTTCCTCCAACTTACTTTCTTCCTCCTCTTCTTCCCATTATTATTAGTACTATCATTACTTCACTCCCCCATTTTAAACTTTTTAGTGCCCTCTAATAAGATAGATTCCCAAAGCCCTTACACATCATCCTTGATATATGACTTCTCTTTCTCTTCAGCTAAATCTTTCTTTACTCCACCTCTCCCATTTTATACTTAATTGCCCCACACCACTTGTAGTTACTATGAAATCCTTTGTTGTCTTGTATGAATATATCTTTGTGCATGCTAAGTTCTTCCCCCATTTTGATTCTTCATTCAGCAGTACACCAATTAACTATTATTTTTCTACTAAATCTCCAAGGAAACAATGAATCCCACCATCAACTGTGCTAAGTCTACTCCTGATATAAAATTCTAATATCGGATATATTGCAATGCATGGTATTTATTGGCTTTTGTGCCCTTTCCAAAAGTAGACTGCAAGGTCCTAAAAGAAAAGGACAATGTCCTGTTACCTAGCACAGTGCCTGACCCATTGAAACACTCACTAAATGCAGTATTTGTTGAACTGATAAAAACTCCATAAGAGAAAAATTAAAAATAAACTGTTTCACAAATAGATGTTTACATCCTTAGAACAGATTCCTGACACCTTATCATCATTCCGTCTAAAGTCAAATTTCACCTCAGTCTATCCTGACCACCCATCAAGGTAATTTATCCCATTTTACTATCCTCTATTTCAGAATAGTTTCTTTCACAATACTTAGATCTCTTAAAACTAATACATTTTTTACTTGGCTAGGGATTGGTTGCTTTTCTTGTTTTGTTTTGTTTTTGTCTTTTTGTATCATTGTAAGCTAGATAAGAAACTAGAAAAGTTCTTAATTGTATCCCCTATTCTTTAGTGAGCTCTGGTTCATAATAAACATTCAATCAATAGTTGTAGAATTTAAAACTGAATGTTGATACACAGACTTGAATATAAACTGAACTAATCTATCAATGATATCTTAGAAATTAATTCGTCAGTACAGTGAGTTGGGCTATATGTTCCCCAACTCTAAAATTTTACTTTCGGTGCAACCTAGAATCATCCCACTGGATCATAGCACCACTGAGTATGTGAGAACTACCAGACTGAAATTTGTATTACCCCAACTCAGCCAACGTTACTGCTGCCCATATAAGTTTTCCTTTTGCCAGTAACAGGACTCATCTGTTCTCTTTGCCATTTAGTTATTGAGCTTTTCTTGGCCAGGCATGCCACCCAGGGCCAGCCTAGGCATTAAGCTGACTGTTTGGCCTTCATTAGCTACATCTAATCCATTCCCCAGAAAACACCCTCAGGCCATAAAATGCATCTGTGTGTTGTTTTTATTAGGTCATCTGATTGAGCAGATGCTGATAGTTCTAGAAAAGGAGTATTCCCCCTGCCAACCTTAATTTGTTCTGTTTAAGGTACAGGCAGGGCTCATCAATAGTGCTATTTCTGTGGTTTAACATGCCATTTCAGACTACATAATTATTTCTCTATTATGGAATCTTCAAGTAGAGGGAAATTACTGAGAATCACCTGATAACTCTTCTTTAACACATCACTGGTTGAGAGATATGGTAGGCATAAAACTGATGTCTTCAGCTTTATGTCATACTATCCTGTCCTCTCTATACCTTTTCCAAATGAGGATTGCTGCACACGTTATTACTGGGTCACCAATGGAACTTCTTCTTCAAATTATTCTCCAACCACAAAACAAGTTGGCTTAGGATTTCTGATAGCAAGAGATCTGTCAAACTACAGAATCACCTAATTCCAGGATTTTAAAGGGGAAAAGGACTTTTTTTTTTCCATTGCAACACCCTTATGAGGTTTAACATTTCCCAAATATCGGTGTCCAATCTCTTCTTCAATGACTCTACTAATCTCCCTCTTTTAAGGCTATTTGTTTATTTATTTATTTATTTGTTCGGCAGAAGAGTGCTGTAAGAGTGAAGACACTGAATTATCAGAGAGCTTTCTTTTTTGTATACTGAGACAAAATCAGCTTCCTTTTAACTTCCACTTTATTGCTATGTCTGGCCTCTAAGAATACTACCCATATCATTGTCCTTCAAATAATGACAAATAGGTCACCCCAAATCCTGTTCACCTCTTTTCCCATGTATTTCCTTCATTTTCTCCTCAGAGATGGTGCTCAGAGATGGTGATCAGATTACTTACAGTTTTACACAGACATGAAAATGCTATTTATGAGTGAGAATTCCTCTCAGTGAAGTAGTAGCTATGACTAAGCACACAATGTAGGTTAAAATAATGATGATTAATTTGAAGAAACTATAGAATTCTTTCTTTCATTAACTGAAAATTAAAAGACAATAATGCCTCTTTCATTTGCAACTGTGCCAGCCTCCTCTAAAACCCACACTGATCTATAAGGATTGGGGCTTATTTTTCACTCCATTTCCCCTTTCCAGAGTTTATCAAAAATAGGCAAGAGGTGGCTGACATTCAAAGGGATGCCAAGGGAGCAGCGGGGACAGAAGAAAAGGAGCCACCCCAAATGCACCTCCTATTTCATCCTCACAGAGAGGGTCAATGGCCCCAGATCCTCTAACCAGCTGGCTTTTTCTAGAGGATAAAATGTTCCCCAGGATTTAGGCCTTTGCAGAGCTGCATTAGTTATTTGAGGACACTAAGTCTTGTACTGTGTTAGTGCTTTGTTAATTGGTATCCTAGTGGCTTGAAAAAGTCATATAAATCCAGTGAAATCTGTGTGCAGTCAGCTCATCTAGGAAAAAAAAAATTCAATGTGGTATGGCTCAAAGCCCTGGAAGATCAATAGGAGTTATCTGGGAAGAGATTTCATTGTATTTATATTACACACCTTGCCCTCTTTCAAGCTGTTGTCTGGTTTTCTTGATCTGACATGTGGGACTGAGGACAAAGCCAAGGTCAAAAACCACAAGGTAAGCTGCAGGCCAGAGGCATTTTGCATCCCCGTGACTCGGATGCCCAAACCTCAGAAAGACTCTCAGATGCTTCTGAGTCACTGACTCAATCCCAATACTATTTAGCAAGAGAAAGTGCTATTTTTATCAAGGTTGTAAGGCAGCACATCTAGCAAGAAACATACTCTCTTTATATGACATGGTCTTCTGTCATGTTAGACTGCAATATGACTCTCCACAATCAGGTCAGATCAATTCATATTAGTTCTCAATTTCCTATCCAGACTTGGCTAGGATGTGATTGACAATGACTGTAGGAAGGAGCAAAATAAGAAGTGAGAGAAGTAGACTTTAGTAAAGAAGACTCTTGATGTATTAAATCCTATACATGAAAATGGATAGTAATAAAATATAAGAATCAAGTGGGCAGAATGGGAGCAAAGACAGATAGCAGCCTCAAATTGGCAGAGTCTTTCATGACATTTAAGTTTTCAGATTGTTTAATTAGAGGTGGTTTTTTTCCAGCTGGTAACGTCTTTTTGTTGTGTTGCAAAAGATAGCTGAATGTCTATTTAAACAAACAGAAAAGATCAGTGGTAATATTTAAGTAAGGATAGATGCATTTTTATTTTACTTCAAAAACCTCGTTTTCTTACATTTTGTCCTGCTCTAGGCCCTGCAATGACTTCTATTCACAATGGCTGTGCTGTCCAATACCGCAGTCACAAGCTAGGTGTCACTAATGAGCACTAGAAATGTTAGTGAGAATGGGAACTGAGTTTAGCATCTGAATCCAGATGAGTATCAAGTGTAAAATGCATATCAGATGTCAAAGACTTAGTATGACAAAGAAATATCATACTAATAATGTTTTTATAGATCACAAGCTGAAATGAGAATATATTGGATATACTGATTTAAGGAAAATAAATGAATTTTACTTCTTTCTTTTGCTTTCTAAATGTGGCCACTAGAAATTTAAAAATTAAATATGTGGCTTGCATTCTATTTCTATTGTATGGCTCTAAAGCACCAAGTATGAACTTTCATCTGACTTTTTAAAGTTGTCTAAAACTAGGTACACAATTAACCTATCATTCAGTCACTTATTTATTCATAAAACGGTTATATGAGCATCTACTCCATTCCAAACCTTCGGAGAGTTTCTGAGGTTCAGAGAAGTGTAGCCTGGAGATGTTGATTTTAGACTCATCGGTTTATATAATTAAAATCATGGTGATGACTCACAGTACCCAGGGGGAATGAAGAGCAAACAGGGAAGATAAATTGCAATTCAAAACTGTAGATACTGTGAAACTATTGAAGCCGGGGGAAAGAGGAATCTCTGAAGGAAAATGAGAAGGAATGGTAAGATCTGCAGGATGAGAACAAAGGGAGAGCTAAGCCAAATCTGGAAGCTAGGATACTGAACTATTACAGAAAAGAACCAGTAAGTTTACAGAGGGTAGAATGCTCTGTGCTCTCAACTGATATTTTGCTTAAAATCCATGGTGATAGGGGCGTCTGGGTGGCTCAGTCATTAAGCCTCTGCCTTCGGCTCAGGTCATGATCCCAGGGTCCTGGGATCGAGCCCCGCATCAGGCTCCCTGCTCCGCGGGGTGCCTGCTTCTCTTCTCCCTCTCCCACTCCCCCTGCTTGTGTTCCCTCTCTCACTATCTCTCTGTCAAATAAATAAAATCTTAAAAAAAAAAAAATCCATGGTGATAATGTCATTGAGGGGAAAAAATGGTATTATTTGGAGAAATCTGATTTAACAAGCTTTCCAGAGCACATTTTTTTAATTTGTACCAATGTCTGAGACATACAGAGACTAACAAGCATCGTCTCTAAGATTTTCTAGTTCAGCCAAGAAGATAAATTAGCACTGAAACCACTACAGCTAACCTGGGAATAGGATAGCTCCTCAGATAAGAGTGTGATTGGACAGTGGAGGGACAATTCCGCTGGAACCCAGAGGAAGTACTTCTGGGTACAGACAATGCAGGACTTGAAGAACAACAATGATTTCATCAGGTTAAGAGGAAAGCACAGAACTCCTCCAATTTATGGGGCACATGGATACAGGTGGATTTGAGTTGAAAGGTGACAATAAACTCAGCACTAGGTCCTGAACGTCCTGCAAAAGAATTTGGTCCTAACTTGGACAGAGTATGATGAATAGGCTAATGGGTAAGAAAAATGAAACCTAAAAAGTATTGAAGTAATATTCAGCTACTAAGACTTCCTCTTGGCTATCCAAGTACCACTGAAAACATTCAAGATTCACAGTCAACTGTCAGAGGGGAAATAAGAATAAAATAGTGTGAATACTGGGTGAATGTGCAGAATATGCTTAACTAAATGAATGTCCTTGGCTGAAGGAAAATAAAAGCTAGTTAATAGAGAGACTTTTACTAGGAACACAGACTGTTACTTGAAGGAGTCCCTTGGAAAATTTGAATATGAAACCCCTTCCTTAAGCCTAGTCTCCCCACAATGAAGACTGATTTACCAACCTTCACAGAGAAGCTTGAAAGAAAGAAGTAGCCATTTCAGAGACCTTAATGGGGATGCAGAGGCTGTGACTATTAGGAAGCGTTAAAAGCTCTGGCTGGCATCTTAAACAAGAATTAGAGCCACCACAAATAACCAGAGGGAACTAATGTTTGTTAGTATTCTGGGAGATGTTAAATCCATAGAAAATGGAAGTCTTTTTTTTTTTTTTTTAAGATTTTATTTATTTATATGACAGAGAGAGACAGCGAGAACAGGAACACAAGCAAGGGGAGTGGGAGAGGGAGAAGCAGGCCTCCCGCTGAGCAGGGAGCCCGATGCAGGGCTCGATCCCAGGACCCTGGGATCATGACCTGAGCTGAAGGCAGACGCTTAACAACAGCCACCCAGGTGCCCCGAAAATGGAAGTCTTAACACTGAGTCTTTAAGGCAGTTTAGCAGTAACCTCAGTCCTAAATACGTGGCCCATAGGGCAGGGTCATCAGTATTTCCTGAGCTCCTCTGGTGTGCCTGGCACTGTCAAGTGGGTTAACTCATTTAATCCTTTGAAGCAGATTAAAGAATTATGCAGATGAAAAAACTGACTGTCAGGGCCATATATATATATAGGAAGAATTTGAACCTAATCCTGAAATAGTTCCCAAGTCCTTACACCAGAAATATGTCAATGCCAATTCATTTTATTTTCTTTTTCCTATGAAGAGCTAGAGGGAAAGATGGATATAGTTATAATTTATTAAGCACCAACTATAAGCAAGCTATCAGTACTAGTTTCCCTAATATATATCATTTACTTAGTCTACCACAATAACTTTAATTGATATATAATGTTGACTGCTCTACCCCATTCTTCTATCTAATGAATTTGGGGGATTAGAAAGAATGTATTCAAAGATGACCGAGTCAATTAGGACTCTTCTCAGCCTTCTTTGGCTGTTTTGTAATTAAATCAGACTAGGAAGTAGATGAATATTCTTTAAACATAGGTTTCCACTGGTAGTGTTAGAATCAGCTGGACAACTTTCTAAAATAGCTCTAATGCTAAGACCTTGCCCCCAGGTATTATCATTTGACTGGCCTCCAGAGGGGAGGGCACATTTGTATTATTCAAAATCTCCTTATTGGAGAGCCAGAGTAACTTGATAATACTAGAGTTATTCATTTACAAAAAGTGGTGGTGGTCAAAATCACATTAATAATGGGAACACTCATTCTCATTTAGAAGTAGAATGTGTATTGTCTTCAGAACAAAGAAATAGTTGCTCTGTCCAGAGTGGTCTCTTCCTACTAATTTCAAGAAGGACCTGACTACCAACATGGATGGGAAAAGCTTTGAGGGGATGTCTCGGAATTATTTCTACCATGTGGGACTACCCTCTTCAAAGCCAAAGGAGTCTGAGCAGAATACACCCTCCATTATCATTTTTTGTTTGTTTTTATTTGTTTGTTTGTTGTTGTTTTTTAGAGATGACTGGAGATAATAGGGCTTAGTTGGATAAGGAAAGGTTGAAGGTTGGAAGTTTTTCTTTCTTATCTATGAGGAGTTGGGTTTCCTTGGGGAAGAAGAGAGAAACAGTCATAGATAGGAGTACATGGAGGAAATGGTAGGGGAGGATTAGGGAGTTAAAGGGAATTAGAGGATTGAAGAGGGTCCATATGGATAACCTCCAGAAATTTTTAAAACATGATGTACTCTGGCCTCCTCCCATTTTGGGTGACACAAGAGGTGAGTTAGATTCAAGAGCTCCTAGATGCTCCTTCATCCCCACCCCCCCACTTTTTCTGTTATGGATTTTGGCACGTTACATGTACTTTGAGTAGAAGAACATATAAATCTCTATTTGAGAACAATGCATATTTAGCGTCCCTACACCAAATAGAAAAATTCATGAACGTGCTCCTGATGAACTTCCTGGTCATTGAGTGTGACCCTGTCTCTTCCTTCTTATCTGTGGATGTCAAGGTGAAACAGAAGCTGCAAGGCCTGTTTCCGTGGTCCTCCCTGAAAAGCACACCAATGCTACAGCGGCCAGGCAGACTGTAGTATCCCCATTTAAAAAGGCTCAAGGTAGTCAAACAGTTTGCACTAAGTGGCTGAGCCAGGAGTCAAACCCAAGTCAGCCCAAAGTCCGACATTTTTTTTTTTTTTTTAAGATTTTATTTATTTATTTGACAGAGAAAGACACAGCGAGAGAGGGAACACAAATGGTGAGTGGGAGAGGGAGAAGCAGACTCCCTGCCGAGCAGGGAGCCCAATGTGGGACTCGATCCCGGGACTCCAGGATCATGACCTGAGCCGAAGGCAGTTGCTTAACCAACTGAGCCACCCAGGCGCCCCAAGTCCGACATTTTTTTTTTTTAAACATTTTCTTTTTTTTTAAGATTTTTATATATTTATTTGACAGAAAGAGAGATAGTGAGAGCAGGAACACAAGCAAGGGGAGTGGGAGAGGGAGAAGCAGGCTTCCGCCGAGCAGGGAGCCCGATGCGGGACTCGATCCCAGGACCCTGGGATCATGACCTGAGCCGAAGGCAGACGCTTAACGACTGAGCCACCCAGGCGCCCCAAGTCCGACATTTTTTAAGACCACACTGTAAGCTTGCTTGCTTGCTTTCTCTCTCTCTCTTTCTTTTTTAAGATTTTATTTATTTATTTGAGAGAGGGAGAGAGAGCAAAAGCTCAAGAGCAGGGGGAAGGAGAGAGAAGCAGACACCTCACTATGCAGGGAGACTGACGGAGGTGGGGGTGGGTTGCGATCCCAGGACTCTGACATCTTGACCTGAGCAGAAGGCAGATGTTTAACCTACTGAGCCACCCAGGTGCCCCCAAACTGTAAACTTTCTTGGGGGAAAAAAAAAAAAAAGACCACACTGTAAACTTTTTTTCTTACCATCATTTTCTTCTGAGGCAAGAGAGAGGTTAGACTTTGTTAACTATAGTGTTTCTCCTTTTTTGTCTGAAACCTCTTCCTTCAGGTGTACACAAAATGAAATACGGAGGTGAGCGAGAGAGTAGGCTCTGAACAGGGCGAACAAACTCTAAAGTATTATTTTCTACGGAGCTTAGAGGAGAAAGAAGCAGTAAGGTGTTTGCCTTCTGTTTGTTGCCTTATTGCCACCAGAGTATTTCATTGAGATGCTTGAGCCTCTCTTTGTTTCTATGGCTCATATACTCAAACTTTAACAGCCTTAAGAATAACCTAGAGGGCTTGAAGAAACACAGGTTGTTGGGTCACACCCTGGAATTTCTGATTCAGGTAATTGGGTGGGGTCTGAGAAAATTGCTTTTCCAAAAAGTTGCCAGCTACTGCTGCAGCGGCTTAGAGACCAGTTCTGAGCACCACAGCTGTTCTGGGGCTTGTTGGGGGTCCTCGAATTTGGTTTAACTTCAGCACCACCTGCCTATGTTAAAAAAATATGCATATATGTGTGTGTGTGTGTGTGTGTGTGTATATGTATGTATATCTATCTCAGTTCCTAAATGATTCCTGGGTCCTTTTACACTTTTTCTACTTGGTGAAGTTCTCAGAAGAATACCAATAATTGGAGTCCAGTCATGCTTGCAATTAGTTAAATTACTCTATCTTTTTCTGTTTTAATTTTCCCGACCTTTATACCATTTAATACCACCACCAAATGGTACTCCTTTTGATAATGCCCTGAATTTTAATGACATTTTCTTGCCATGGTAGAAAAAAAGCAGGTCTCTGGAATCAAATAGGTCTGGATGCAACCTCCAGATCTTTCACATACATGTGTGTACACTGATGATAACATAATCAGTTTAATTTTATAATGATTACTTGCCCCTTTCACATAGGGTCTAAGACGTATCTAAGTTTACTATTATTTCTTAAAATGGCACATCAGTAGTGTTATTCTTTATTCACGTGTTCCATAAATGTCATTAATTTTGTTTTCTGACACAAAATATTTAATATCATAATTGTTTATGGTGTATCAGATGCTAGAATTGGGGAATATGTTGTTTGTGAAGCATGGAAAATAATGATTCTTAAAAAAAAAATCATTAACTGCAATGTTAACAAAGATGAAAGGATGCAGTTTACAAGACATCACAGAACTCATTCTTGTGTTGATGATTTCAACAAAAAGCGGGAAATGAAGAAGTACTTCAATGTGAATTTCAGACCCAGGTATGCTTTGAGCAAAGAAGTCAGTATTATCCTCATTTGAATGTGGTGGAAATAGGGCTGCTGGAAGCTTATATTACAGAGATAGAGGCAGGGATGCTCCACGTGCTATGCACTAGTCCTGCTTCTAGCAGAGAGCAAACGTAGTGGCGCCTGCTCATGCGCAAGTCAAACAATGTTGGAATTAAATCTGCTACAAGTTAGGGTGAACTTGTGATTGGGAACGAATCCTCCATGATCACATAGGCCCATTGCCAGTGTCAGAAAGGTAACAGATTATCCCTGCCAAGCAGGGGTGCTAGGCCCAGCAGGTGGCCTGACCTGGTTTGTGCAGAGCAAAAGTTGCCTTTCCTATCCAGCTGGGGGCTGGAGTTTCGCAGTAGTCCTGAAAAGATCTCTCAAAGCATCTCTCATCTAAGGAAAATGCTACTTTTACAGACTGAAGGCCACAAAACTTCCTTAAAATGATTTGATGAAGACAGCCTGGATCTGGGGCTCCCTAGGGAGAGGGAGGATTCCGATAAGAACTTGCCATGTGCTTTACATGCCTTATCTCACTTAATCCTCACAGCTACCTACTGTATAATTATACACAGTTTAAATGTACTATTTTATTTTACATAATCATTTTATGTAGGAGAACTCAGGCTTCAGGAGGGATAGTAGCTTGTAGAGATTTAAATAGCTAGTGAGGGTGGAAGCCGGAATTCAAACTCAAGACTGTCTGATGGCAGGGCTTTTTCTTACCCACTCTGGGTAAGCAAACTCTGGGTTATTTGAATGTGACCTGTACTACAAATGAATTATGCAAATCCCCCCCCACCATTTTTTGCTTAAATGAATTTTGCCTTATCCTTAGCAATACTACCCCCTGCCTAAAACAAAGTAAAACAAACAAAAAAACCTAGATGATCTGTTTCACTTCTAAATTACTATTAGGAAACATCAGGGAAACATACTGACCACAGCAGGTAGCCTCTCAAGGAATTTACACTTCTTCACTGTTGTTTATCATGCATCTTCCTTCTTCCTCCTCTTCTTTTTTTCCTCTTTCAATCCTTCCCCCTTCCATCCTTCCTTCCTCTTTCTTCCCAGAGTCCCCTGGCATCCAGCTAGTTTGGCCTTGTTACTCCTCCCACCATCTCCACATGGTTTTCTCAGCTTTGTCCTTCAAAGTTTGGTTGCAAATTAGGTCACCACCTCCCTAGATCTCTACTTCATAGCCTCTGGTTTCCCAAGATTTTCTTTAAAGAAACAGAATGGAGATGTGGGAAAGAAAAACAGACCGAATGATGATGATTGATAAAATTCAAGAGCCCTTACTATGTGCTAGGCTTTGGGGTACGTGCTTATTTTATTTTGACTCTTTTAAACCTCACTACAACTTTATACAATAATAATAGTACTATTCAGTTTTATAGATGGGGAAATGGAAACTGAGAGAGGTTGTCTTTTGCCGAAGGTTACCAGCTGGAAAGTTGTAAAAAGCCAGGGTGTGGAACCAGAGTTACTCAAGAGCTCAGACTTTTAAACTCTTTATTCCGAATTTGGTGATTTAAAAAATTTTTCCTTGGTGAATTCCTCTCTACAATTTTTTGCTAAATTCTTTAGATTTTCTTGAAAGCTTTCCAAAATGTTCCAGAAAAAAAAAAAAATCCTAGCCTTATTATTAAACTTGTTCTTCTTTTTTTTTTTTTTTTTTTAAGATTTTGTTTATTTGAGACAGAATGAAATAGAGAGAGAGCATGAGAGGGGGGAGGGTCAGAGGGAGAAGCAGACTCCCTGCTGAGCAGGGAGGCTGATGTGGAACTCGATCCCCGGACTCCAGGATCATGACCTGAGCCGAAGGCAGTCGCTTAACCAACTGCACCACCCAGGTGCCCCTAAACTTGTTCTTATTTTTAAAAGGAGAACTCATGAACATCCCAACATATGCCAAACTTCATTTTGAAATCCTACCAAGATATTATGAATATATAAATCAGAGTTCCTGACTCGTGGCATTGCTAGAAAACCAACAGTGTAAGAAGATCAAATTTTGACTAATTATATCTTTAAAAAATAAATAAAATATAACCAACAAATCTGTTTTTATATTCTGAGAGAAAGGCTGATAAACTGGGATGACTGTTGCTTTTGGAATTAGGAAGGATTTCAGTTAACACCGGGCCATTACTGAGCTGCGGGACATAACATTGCTCAGCTTCAGTGCCTTGCCTAAAAATGGGGTTAAGGGGTACAGAGGGATTTAGGAATAAGTAACTGCCTAGGTCCATTTATTACTTTGGTATGGAGAAGTAATCAGTGCTACCTCACCCCCATATTCTCTTTTTGCCCTTCACTACCATAGCCAGAAATTCTAGAGTCCATATTCTCAAACCACTTCAAGGCTCAAATCAAAAACTACAAAGTCCTTGGAGCATTTAATTTTCCCTCAGACAGACATTCCATCTTCAAATTTGAAAATACTTGTAGCAACTTCCTTTTGTAAAATCCTTATTCCATAAATCCTGGATCAAGAAATGTCAGTTTCAATTATGGCACAGTCTTTCATTGGGAAGCTGAGAATTATTAAGGAGGATTAAATTCATACAATCCAACAATACTGTATGTTTCCTCTGTGAATCTATTCTAGCTGGTCTTTCATCCCCTTCTAATGTCCTCTGTTTATATCTTTCTCGCTCTCCCATTCCATGGTCTGTTATGTCCTTCAGCGTAGCCCCATTTTCTTTCTTTTCTCTATCCTCTAAACAGCCTACTTCCTTTTCTTCATTCTCCTATTTTTTCTCATTCATTTCCTCAGAAATTCATCTGGCAGACAGAGGAAGGACTAAGGGCAATCATGTATGCAATGGCCATATTGTCTTAAGTAGACGTGTTAAGGAATGAAAATGAGAATTTACATATTATGTTTGTCAAGGTGTATATTTCAGTTACTTTTACTTTTGCCTCATGCTATCCTGCCCTTCATTTTATGAGCTTCTGAGGACATTTCTTAACTATACCTCTAAGTCTGTCAACTGTGGATCCAGAGAAGCTAATCATTTCTTCCCCAGCCCTTCACTTTCATTTTAGAGGCCTGCATTGCTTTCTCAGTTGACCATCACAACCTCAATCAAGATGTCAGAGGGTATTATGACCCTACCCCAGTCCACTGCTGATTGGATCCAAGGCAAACCTCCCACCCTCCAAAGGAGGCTCTATCATATTCTTTCTCCTAGGTGTTTGAAATCTATCATTATCTTGTTCAGTCAGGCTCTGCTTTGAAATTAGAGGCAATGGGTAATCAGGATTGGGCACACTTGGTCATGTGTTTGCAGAAACAGAAAAAGCAGAGAAAAGTGATTGTGGAAAGAGGAGAGAAAAAAAAAGAGAAAGAGCAAGAGAATCAGAGGTAAGAGATTATGGTGTCCTCAGAAGAACATAGCTACCTTCAAACCAATAGCATTTTACTCCTCGGTTCCAGGCTCACAGGAGACCCAAATAACTTTCCTACACTTGGGTTCCATAAAAAGTCTCTTTATTTTAAGTTACTCTGTAAAGGTTATGTCCCTTATTCCAGGCAATTTCTGAAAATAAAAAAAATGGCATGAGACATGGAAATGGCAAACCATAGATTTGGTTCACACAAACCTATAGATTTGGTTCACAGGTTCTATCCCTGAAGAATCATGTTAGAAAAATATGATGCCATCTTATCAAAGGCTGCTTTGATGCATTGGCAGTAGGCTTGGTGAAATATTTAGACTCATATGTCAGTAATTCTCAAACTAAAACTAAATTGGACTCCTCAGTAATTCAGTAACCAGAGTTAGAGATCTCCAACAATAAATGACACAATTGGAAAAATGGACTAGAATTTGAGAGGGGAGGAAATATTTTTGACTGTGTGATTTGGACACAGACCAAGCTAGGTATAAGTTTTCAGCTCCAACACTTACTAATTAAGATTTTGGGCAAGTTGTTTAATGATATTAAGTCACAGTTTCCTTTTCTGTAAAAGTGACAGAACAATAATTATCTTTCACGTGAGGATTATGAAGGAAAATAAAAGAGGAAGCAGAAAGAAGAAAAAAGGGGAAAAACAGCCCAAGGGGAAAAGGGTGAGTTGCAAGTAAGAAATGAGACAAGTTACATCTGCATTGTTCATGTGTCAGCTCTCTCTGAAGCACTTACAGACTGATGTGTATACATAAAGGCATTTAATCCATACAACTTGAAGTAGTAGGTATGATTCATAAGTGTCATCGTTCTTTCTATGTAATTCTTTAGAAATACTATTTTTATTCCTTTACTAGTTGTTTTAATTTTTTTATGAGTTGTGGTTTTTTGGGGTTTTTTATTTGTTTTGTTGTTGTTTTGTTTTTTTAATTTACCATTAGTGTTATAGACAGAGATCAATCATATCATTCATACTCATCACTGGTCAAGCCTCACTGACCCTATTTGGATACTGTGAGTTGTATTTCAAACACAGGCAAAATCTAATTTACTGTTATGTTCTGGAGAGATTGCATAAACTCATTCATTCAGTCATTCAACAAATTTATTGAATCCCTACTAACTGGTTTACAATTCCATTTCCTATTTAATATATTTCCTATAGGATTTCTAGGTAACAGAAGCCCATAGAAATTCCAGATTTTGTCTTACTCCTTACACGAATATGTGTTTTTATATAACAAATCTCAAGGCTACATTAGGAGTTAAAAATCTCTGGGAAAAGATATGTATTAGTGTAACACAGATGCTCATCTGTGACTTATTTTCAGTCCCATTATTACATTGCAATATCATACGAACTTCTCCCATTTTATTTATTTTTCTATTCCTTGTGTTAGGGGAAAGTAACTTTCAACTTCTCTATTTATATAAAAATTTGAGTTGTTCTGAATTAAGAATCCAAGTCTGGGTGCATATCCTAATTCTGAAATTCATTAATGAGATCTTAAATCATTTAAATCTGTGGTGATGTGAAGGCAGGTCTGGGAAAACCATAGTTGGCCATATGTTGGCACAAACAGAAAAAGCAGAGCTAATTGTGGACAGAGATGGGAAAGAGAGAGAGAGCATGTGTTTTAAATGAGAAAAAAAACTAACATAATCTAGGCCATACACTCATTATGATTAGAAATTATGATTTAACCCTACTGATTTTCAGGGTTTTTTTTTTTTAATTCATAAAATAGCAGTAATAACACCTATCTCATTGTATTTACCTTGGATGATACCATGTATGCGCAATGCAAGAAGATAAAAGGTTTGTATTATTAAATACTGAAGTTTTATTTAATCATTATTATTATAGTTTAATGATAATGACAGATTGTTCAGGTTATTTATGTTTATCCTATTTCATTTTTATGCTAAACCCATCTGTTACCACACTGAGTTTTTATTAAAAAAAAAAAACTATTAAAAGAGTTATGTGACCTTTAAAATGTTCCAGCGAGTTTCCATTGCCTTTATCCTCCCCCTCCTCCTCCTCCATCCTCAATATCATAGTAGGAGTATGATAATAATTTTTACAGTTTAACTTCTAAAGGAAATCATAAGTGCAGAGAAGACTGAGTTGTTTGGTAATGGGGCAAGTCAAAATTTTGCCTTATCCACACCTGCATACTGTTGCCAACGTTCCCTATCACTTTAGACTTTATGTTTGAGAAGTGTGATATTGATTGCCATACTGCGGAAGCCAGCCTAGCAGTCTGCATCCTCAGGAGAATTGCCCATTGTGGAGGCACAGGATGGATGACTGACAGCTGGCACCCAGTCCTTTTTTTCTGACAAAGCTTTCACTTGTGATTAATTCTCCATCTCCTCTCCTGTTAGCGGCTGCCAGTTTCCAACCTAATGCCCAACTGCCAGTCAGGTTCCAGTTATTTTTAATTAAGACCACTCACAAATTTCCCTCACGTAACATGAATGGAAAGAAGGGGAATCCTCTTATTCATAATCAAATTTCATGTGTAAATTGCCTTAATCACACTTGTCTGGCAGTCTTCTAATGTGCTACAGGAAGCGGCACTTTTCCTGTTCAGTCATGCATGGACTCCACACCTTGCCTCTCAGATCCACAGCCACAATTATCTGTTTTTATTTGTGTCTCATTAAATCTGAAACTTCCTTCAGTAGCTGGATAGTGAAACTCCACACTCTGCTGCCTCAACCTTTGCCCTCTGCTGCCCATGAACAGATGGCACTGGCTTCACCCGGGTCAAACTCAGAGATGGACTTCGGGAATCACTTATAAGAAATTATTGTGGGGTAGGCAATGTGGATTCACTGACAATGTATAAACTCTGTCAGGGTGACCCAACAAATACCAGGACCCGTATGGAGATTCACATTTAAGGTTCACTTGAACACCAAAGTCAAAATAACTTCAATATGGGGCGCCTGGGTAGCTCAGTCGGTTAAGCGTCTGCCTTCGGCTCAGGTCATGATCCCAGGGTCCTGGGATCAAGCCCCACGTCGGGCTCCCTGCTCAGTGGGGAGCCTGCTTCTCCCTCTCTCTCTGCCTCTGCCGCTCCTGCCTGTTCTCTCTCATGTTCTTTCTCACTCTCTCTCTCAAATAAATAAATAAATAAAATCTTTATAAAAAAATAACTTCAATATGTAGAGCATTCACTAAGTTAATCCTCTTTGATTTAGATAATTGCTTGTGTTTTATTCTCTAAATAATATTCTTACAAATACTTGAAGGCTACCCATAAAAATGTAGAGGAAACTGTCCTTTTTAAAATTATTGTAGTATGGAGTAGTGAGGAGCTTGTGTGAAGGTTTAGATTAAAAAAAATAATAATAAAGGTGGAATCTGGATCATACATTCATGATTAGAAATTGTTCCCAAACTTAGTCCTGAGCTTGAAATCCAAAACATACTTAGGGGTTGTTATATCCACCTGGAGAATGGCAAAGTGTGGGAAGTCTCTGTAGTCTCTGAATCACAAAACAGATATTGGAAAATTCATGGCTATGGAAAGTTTTATGTAACGGAAAGGAAACTCTGCCAGTCATTCATTCAGTCACACCAAATACCACTAGAGCTCCCTTATTCAGGATGTAGAGACTGGTTGATGAGCTCTGCTTGTGTGGTGAGTTTCCGTTGTTCCTATCTTCTCCTTCATCTAAATCCTGACCATAGCCCTTTGTGCTAAAATCTTTCAACAGAATTCATCACTTGGAATGTTACAGTCCATATTTTCTGGTAGTCTAAAATGCTTTCACTGAGCATCCCTCCTCCCCATTCCCTCCCCTTTTAATTTTGACTGGCATCTGAGTATTCAGCATGCATGGCACTCCTCCATGTCCTTTGCATGTATTTTGTCATTTAATTCTCACAACATATGAGTTTGCAGATGCATGTATTGAGACTTAGAGATGCTGTAATTTTGCCTAATGTCGTAATAACTGTCAAAGATAGAACTGGATCTCAGAAATTCTGCTTCCATCACCTGTGCTCTTGAGGATTTTGCTGTACAATTAGCCTTAGCTTCAACAGTAAAGAGTTACTAATCAAAACACTAAACAATATAAAGCATCACTGTGTTAGTGGTTTAGCACCTTGTTCCATTCTGCTTTGAAGGCTTGTGCATGACTCCCAACAGTACATTCACCATGTGATTTTTGTCATTGGTCCTCTTTCCTATAATCTTCTAAGGAAGTATATTTTATTTTGGCATATCTAGCACATAGTGAAGGATATATAGTATATACACCGAATAAATAATAATATTTTTCTGTAAATAAGGATATTGTTCATTGAAGTGATGAAAATGCAGAATCATAGTGAAAGGATAGGAATTCAATGTGAAGGATGCCATAACGGATAATTTTATAGAAAACATCAAAAACTACTTATGTACCACTTTCACATAGTTTATTGTATTTGATCTTCAAATCATATGGGGTAAGGACTGAACTAACTTTCCTTCTTTCTTTTCTTTTCTTTTTTTTTTCTTTCCAAATAAACCTATTCAACTCCTCTATATTTTTATCAGTCTATCTTTATTTCCTTAGCTATACATGAAAAGAAACACATCTGAAAGTATAGATGCCAAATCTTGACCAGTGGCTTTTTTTTAAATTTTGCAAATAAAGTTAAAGGAGCTTTCATTTTCTGCTCTACTTATTGCTCTATTTCTTGAATTGCATGCTCAAACTAAAGGCTAAAAAAATTCTCATGATGTAAGTTGAGTATGAGACATGAAGGGTTCAAAGAACTTTTGTACAATGAATTATATACCAGTCTGGAGTTAAAAAGTTAAGTCTGCACCAAATAGAGAAACTTTGTAGCCACAGCATAAAAAAAGATCATTTATACCAAGGGGACAGATGGTATCAACTACCAGCCAGGTAAAATATAGAAGAGATGAATAAGATACCTTTCCCTACTAAAGCATTCATATCATCAAAAGGTTTATTTCATTCACACATATTTAATCATCCTCCTCTCCCAAAACACTTGGATATTTCCAATGAGGTCCTTACTTTGAGAAGCTGTAAATTAATTCAGCAAATGCCCATGAAGTTTCTGCTTTGTGCCTAACAGTAGTCATTGCATATAATTTAATATATGTCATCTACACAACCACCCAGTGAGGCAAATACTTTTATTACCACCATTTTACAGATTACAAAATTGAAACTCAGAGTGATTAATGTATTTCCTAAGGTTATTAATAAGTGACTGAGTAGGATTCTGAGTGAGACATAGTCCCCCTTTAAACAATCTGGAAATGAAAAAATTGCAATAGTGATGCTTATATAAATGATGATGTAGGAGCAGAAATGAGGGCCCAACAAATTCTGCTAGAAGAACTCAAATCATAGATGTTGATTTTCATATAAATTAAAAATAAATAATTCCAATGAGTTAGGGTCTCAAAATGGGTAGCTTTAATTTTATTTGTCATCTTGGGACACCTGGGTGGCTCAGTCAGTTAAGCCAGTTAAGCCAGTTAAGCTCCTGGCTTTGGGTACTGGGATCAGAACCCCTTCATATGTCTGGCTCCATGCTCAGCGGGGAGTCTGCTTCTCCCTCTGCCCCTCCACCCGCTCCCCACTTGTCTTCTCTCGTTCTCTCTCTCTCTCATATGAATAAAATATTTTAAAAAAGTATTTATCATCTATTTTTGTTTCTATTTCTCTTCATCTCTTTCCCCTTATCTATCCAAACCCATGAAATACTGATGCTACCAACAGAACAATTAGAACACACTTTTGGAGTTTTTATAGAAGGATTAATTTGAAGTTACACTCTGCAGATTTAAAGTGGTCATACGAATTTTGACACTTCTCCCATTGACAGATGGGATATATATCACCTCCCTTTGAATGTGAGATGGCCTATAACCACACTGATAAATACTGTACCTCAGAAGTGATGCTATGCCAGCTCAGTACCCACCTCTGAAGAAGACAGGCAACTTCTGTCTTATTTTCTTGGAGCTTCAAGCCACAGTGGAAGAACTTTGACTACTCTGAGGCAGCCATGTTGTGAGAAAGCCCAAACTAGCCACATGAGAAGTGGTGTGGGAGAAGGAAGAGAGAGACAGACAGACAGACTTGCCACAAAGTACTTCAGTCACTCCACAAGATCACAGACATCGTGGAACAGAAACAAGTGGTCCCTGATGTGCCCTGACCCACAATATATTGAGATCCATTTAAAATAAACTAAAGATATGTGTAATTTGATATTCCATGATAGATAACCAGAATAGACAATTAATTTCTTCTTACTTCTAGGGTTGGAAGAATTGAAGAATTGCCAGCAGGTTTTTCTTCCTGTCCTCTCTTCCTTATCTTTTCCCCACACTGCACTTTTTGACATGGCAATGCAAGGCCATTTATTCCCAGATGTACTTCTGTCAGTATAGGGAGATTTTAGCTGTGAATTGCGGTCATGGTTATTACACTATCAGCAGGATGAAGGGGAACATGGAACTAAAATTTTGAAACTGAAAGGAAAATAAATTTTCCACACAAATATCTCCTTTAAATCATTCAGCAAACTATCCCCACATCCTTGAGTCTATCCTTATCAGTGGCACCCACTGCTATAGCCTCAGGTAAAATGGCCTTGCACTGAGACTTGTGTAATTCTGAATCTGTAGAACAAGAAGCTCTAAAGAACCTTAGATTCTATTTGGCCTATCTCTTTAATTCTGTTGCAGTCTTTCTCCGCATGTCAGAATCTCAAAGGTTAATACAAAGCGTGGCTAAAGATCAGTTCCAGATACTTGCAAAAAACTATTGCATGATCTATCTTATATCAACCACGTTTCAAAGCAAATGATTCAAGTAAATGCATATTTTCACCTTTGCCATGTGTTCTTACTTATTCTTTTTTTTTTCTTTTAAAGAGAGAGAGGGAGCAGGGAGGGGGAGGGGCAGAGGGAGAGAGAGAGAATCTCAAGCAGTGAGACCCCGACGCCCCAGCTGGATCCCAGGACCCTGAGATTATGACCTGAGCCAAAATCAGGAGTCGCAGGCTTAACCAACTGAGCCACACAGGTGCCCTGAGTGAGTACTTTTAAATATTTTTAAATGCAAACTACAATGTGGGAAAATTTAAAAAAAAATGTTATGTTTTCTGTTGTTCAATACTTACAGTCAAATAAAATAATTAAAAAAACATAAATATTCATTGAATTTATTTTTCTTTAAAAAGGCCACCTGACTTCGATCCATCTGGTATTTATACAGAAGAAACTAGAATGACAACATTTCCACTACAGCAACTAAAAAAACATCTACATGATTTTTCTAATCACAGCTCTAAATTTTCACAGGTCTACTTCCAATAGATAGATATTAATGCGACCTACCTAACACAAATTTTAGCTTATCTACTTTTATTTTTAGAATGACCTACATTTTTTTCCTCTGTCAAATCCACACACTGAGTTGCCAAAAGGACAATGAGTTAATTTGAAAGCTTAGTATTCATTAAGGTTTTTTTTTTTTTTTAATGTGTGGTCACTGGGGATCACATAATTCTTTTTTGATGTCCATTACTTACCAAGTATAAAATTAATGCATTAACCAAGCATTATAAGGAAGCTTTCCTAAATCAAATACTTAAGAGTAAGATTTTTTCCTCTGATTATTAGCCTTTAAACAATGTCTTCCTGTTCACAATGACCTTGCTTTGTGTTCTAAAGCAGGATAGCAATTATAGTAATATCTTCCTTTTGATTAGGATTCAGAGGAAGTAACTAGATGATATTGCCCTAAAGAAATTTCTTAAAATGTACTTATTTACTTAAAATACGTAAATAATGTACTTATTTGCTTACAATAACTAAAACAAGATGTTCTTCCTAATGCTATTTCAGAAAGAAAAGAAACCAAAAATCTAAACTCTTATAAAAAGTAAATACAATTGTAAGGTATATATGTCTAATGAAATATGAGGAAATAGGCAAATAGTGGTTTACAAACTTTGTAATAAGATACAAAGAATAATACTAAAGAAATCCTAATGTGCAGGATTTTAGAAAAACAGTAGGTATTCATTTAGAAAAACTGGAAAATAAAGTATAAGACAAAGAAGAAAAGCAGAATCTAATAGCCATCTCTGTTCTACCATGCCAGTATTTTAGGAAAACTTAGTTTCGTGGCTTTTTTTAATTTTTATTTATTTATTTATTTTTTTAAATTTTATTCTTATGTTAATCCCCATACATTACATCATTAGTTTTAGATGAAGTGTTCCATGATTCATTGTTTGTGCACAACACCCAGTGCTCCATGCAGAATGTGCCCTCCTCAATACCCACCACCAGGCTAACCCATCCTCCCACCCCCCTCCCCTCTAGAACCCTCAGTTTGTTTTTCAGAGTCTATCGTCTCTCATGGTTCATCTACCCCTCCGATTTCCCCTGCTTCATTCTTCCCCTCCCGCTACCTTCTTCTTCTTCTTCTTTTTTTTTTCTCTTAACATATATTGCATTATTTGTTTCAGAGGTACAGATCTAAGATTCAACAGTCTTGCACAATTCACAGCGCTTACCAGAGCACACACCCTCCCCAGTGTCCATCACCCAGTCACCCCATCCCTCCCACCCCACCCCCCACTCCAACAACACTCAGTTTGTTTCCTGCGATTAAGAATTCCTCATATCAGTGAGATCATATGATACATGTCTTTCTCTGTTTGACTTATTTCACTCAACATGATACCCTCCAGTTCCATCCACGTCGTTGCAAATGGCAAGATCTCATTCCTTTTGATGGCTGCATAATATTCCATTATATATATATACCACCTCTTCTTTATCCATTCATCTGTCGATGGGCATCTTGGCTCTTTCCACAGTTTGGCTATTGTGGACATTGCTGCTATAAACATCGGGGTGCACATACCCCTTCGGATCCCTACTTTTGTATCTTTGGGGTAAATACCCAGTAGTGCAATTGCTGGATCATAGGGTAGCTCTATTTTCAACTTTTTGAGGAACCTCCATACAGTTTTCCAGAGTGGCTGCACCAGCTTGCATTCCCACCAACAGTGTAGGAGGGTTCCCCTTTCTCCGCATCCCTGCCAACATCTGTCGTTTCCTGACTTGTTCATTTTAGCCATTCTGACTGGTGTGAGGTGGTATCTCATTGAGGTTTTGATTTGGATTTCCTTGATGCTGAGCGATATTGAGCACTTTTTCATGTGTCTGTTGGCCATTTGGATGTCTTCTTTGGAAAAATGTCTGTTCATGTCTTCTGCCCATTTCTTGATTGGATTCTTTGTTCTTTGGGTGTTGAGTTGGATGAGTTCTTTATAGATTTTGGATACTAGCCCTTTATCTGATATGTCATTTGCAAATATCTTCTCCCATTCTGTCGGTTGTCTTTTGGTTTTGTTGACTGTTTCCTTTGCTTTGCAAAAGCTTTTTATCTTGATGAAGTCCCAATAGTTCATTTTTGCCCTTGCTTCCCTTGCCTTTGGAGATGTTTCTAGGAAGAAGTTGCTTCGGCTGAGGTCAAAGAGGTTGCTGCCTGTGTTCTCCTTTAGGATGTTGATGGACTCCTGTCTCACATTGAGGTCTTTCAACCATTTGGAGTCTATTTTTGTGTGTGGTGTAAGGAAATGGTCCAGTTTCATTCTTCTGCATGTGGCTATCCAATTTTCCCAACACCATTTGTTGAAGAGACTGTCTTTGTTCCATTGGACATTCTTTCCTGCTTTGTCGAAGATGAGTTGACCATAGAGTTGAGGGTCCATTTCTGGGCTCTCTATTCTGTTCCATTGATCTATGTGTCTGTTTTTGTGCCAGTACCATGCTGTCTTGATGATGACAGCTTTGTAATAGAGCTTGAAGTCCGGAATTGTGATGCCGCCGGCTTTGCTTTTCTTTTTCAATATTCCTCTGGCTATGCGGGGTCTTTTCTGGTTCCATACAAATTTTAGGATTATTTGTTCCATTTCTTTGAAAAAAGTGGATGGTATTTTGATGGGGATTGCATTGAATGTGTAGATTGCTCTAGGTAGCATTGACATCTTCACAATATTTGTTCTTCCAATCCATGAGCATGGAACGTTTTTCCATTTCTTTGTGTCTTCCTCAATTTCTTTCATGAGTATTTTATAGTTTTCTGAGTACAGATCCTTTGTCTCTTTGGTTAGATTTATTCCTAGGTATCTTATGGTTTTGGGTGCAATTGTAAATGGGATCGACTCCTTAATTTCTCTTTCTTCTGTCTTGTTGGTGGTGTATAGGAATGCCACTGACTTCTGTGCATTGATTTTGTATCCTGCCACTTTACTGAATTCTTGTATGAGTTCTAGCAGTTTTGGGGTGGAGTCTTTTGGGTTTTCCACATAAAGTATCATATCATCTGCAAAGAGTGAGAGTTTGACTTCTTCTTTGCCAATTTGGATGCCTTTGATTTCTTTTTGTTGTCTGATTGCTGTGGCTAGGACTTCCAATGCTATGTTGAATAGCAGTGGTGATAGTGGACATCCCTGCCACATTCCTGACCTTAGGGGGAAAGCTCTCAGTTTTTCCCCATTGAGAATAATATTTGCTGTAGGTTTTTCATAGATGGCTTTTATGATATTGAGGTATGTACCCTCTATCCCTATACTCTGAAGAGTTTTGATCAAGAAAGGATGCTGTACTTTGTCAAAAGCTTTTTCTGCATCTATTGAGAGGATCATATTATTCTTGTTCTTTCTTTTGTTAATGTATTGTATCACATTGATTGATTTGCGGATGTTGAACCAACCTTGCAGCCCAGGGATAAATCCCACTTGGTCATGGTGAATAATCCTTTTAATGTACTGTTGGATCCTATTGGCTAGTATTTTGGTGAGAATTTTTGCATCCATGTTCATCAGGGATATTGGTCTGTAATTCTCCTTTTTGATGGGGTCTTTGTCTGGTTTTGGGATCAAGGTAATGCTGGCCTCATAAAATGAGTTTGGAAGTTTTCCTTCCGTTTCTATTTTTTGGAACAGTTTCAGAAGAATAGGTATTAATTCTTCTTGAAATGTTTGGTAGAATTCCCCTGGGAAGCCATCTGGCCCTGGGCTTTTGTTTGTTGGGAGATTTTTGATGACTGCTTCAATTTCCTGAGTGGTTCTAGGTCTGTTCAGGTTTTCTGTTTCTTCCTGGTTCAGTTTTGGTAGTTGATACATCTCTAGGAATGCATCCATCTCTTCCAGGTTATCTAATTTGCTGCCATAGAGTTGCTCATAATATGTTCTTATAATTGTTTGTATTTCTTTGGTGTTGGTTGTGATCTCTCCTCTTTCATTCATGATTTTGTTGATTTGGGTCATTTCTCTTCTCTTTTTGATAAGTCTGGCCAGGGGTTTATCAATCTTGTTAATTCTTTCAAAGAACCATCTCCTAGTTTCGTTGATCTGTTCTACTGTTCTTTTAGTTTCTATTTCATTGATTTCTGCTCTGATCTTTATTATTTCTCTTCTCCTGCTGGGTTTAGGCTTTATTTGCTGTTCTTTCTCCAGCTCCTTCAGGTGTAGAGTTAGGTTGTGTACTTGAGACCTTTCTTGTTTCTTGAGAAAGGCTTGTATTGCTATATACTTTCCTCTTAGGACTGCCTTTGCTGCATCCCAAAGATTTTGAACAGTTGTGTTTTCATTTTCATTGGTTTCCATGTATTTTTTTTAATTCTTCTTTAATTTCCTGGTTGACCCATTCATTCTTCAGTAGGATGCTCTTTAGCCTCCATGTATTTGAGTTCTTTCCGACTTTCCTCTTGTGATTGAGTTCTAGTTTCAAAGCATTGTGGTCTGAAAATAGGCAGGGAATGATCCCAATCTTTTGGTACTGGTTGAGACCTGATTTATGACCTAGGATGTGATCTATTCTGGAGAATGTTCCATGGGCACTAGAGAAGAATGTGTATTCCGTTGCTTTGGGGTGGAATGTTCTGAATATGTCTGTGAAGTCCATTTGGTCCAGTGTGTCATTTAAAGTCTTTATTTCCTTGTTGATCTTTTGCTTAGACGATCTGTCCATTTCAGTGAGGGGGATGTTAAAGTCCCCCACTATTATTGTATTGTTGTCGATGTGTTTCTTTGCTTTTGTTATTAATTGCCTTATATAATTGGCTGCTCCCATGTTAGGGGCATAGATATTTACAATTGTTAGATCTTCTTGTTGGATAGATCCTTTAAGTAGGATATAATGTCCTTCCTCATCTCTTATTACAGTCTTTGGTTTAAAATTTAATTTGTCTGATATAAGGATTGCCACCCCAGCTTTCTTTTGGTGTCCATTAGCATGGTAAATGGTTTTCCACCCCTTCACTTTCAAGCCTGGGGTGTCTCTGCATCTAAAATGAAGGAATGAAGAGCACCCAGGTGTATCACAATACCGGAGTTCCCTATACCTGAAAGAAAATAAGATGCAAGGGACAAAGCATTTTCTCCACTCCAGGGAGTCTTTGAACCCAGTTAGTTACTCCAATTCCGTGTTGTTATCATTATACTGCACTGATCTTAACTTGATCCTCATTCCTCCCCTCCCTCACTTCCAAACAGCACCTTTGTGATAAAAAGCAAGCCAAAGACATCTGGCTAGAGGAGAGCTGAGTTTTGGAAAGAGAATAGTTAGTTTTTGAATTGCTGCACTTATGAATTAAGACTCCTGGAATGCTGTTTCAATGCAGGCATTAGGCTAAACATGCTGGGTAAAGAAGAATGCACTGTGGTCTTTCTGCAGACTCTTTCTGAGTGAAAGCTGCCATCGAGCATTAGTGGCATCCAAGAGGGAGAGCAACTATGCAGCCCACTGTGCCTTTCACAAAGGGAGATTTGAAGATTCTACTTAAACACACACACACACACACACACACACACACACGACTTTCCAACATCATTGACTATATATTGTTAAAATTTAAAATCTAGTGCTATGTTTCTCTGTGGACTTTACCATTTCGATGGGCCAGGGGGGTCAAATTATATCATCAATGATGTCTTCATTACATCCCCTGGGGAGTGAATCAAATGAAGAACAACTATTCTTCCTAAATAATTATACTTCTATGTATATCTCATGCTGCCTTTGCAGAGAAAATGGTGTTCTTTTTTAACTTAGCCGCACAATGAACTTGGTGAAATGTGCACAATAAAGAGGTTCCTATTTTGAGCTGCTTTTTAACTAAGAATATTTTATACTACTGCACCTCCATAGTCTTTAACACACTGACATTATGTAAATTAAATATGTTAATCCCCAACTCTATGCAATCTTCTCCCATTTAAACTTTTTTCCCCTTTTGTTACCAGAGAGGCGAAACAAAAAGAAAAAAAAAAAAGATGTAAGAAAAGACTCCTGCCAAAAATAATAGCTATGTTCAATGTTTTCCCCGGTTTCTTATTGTTTAAAATGTACTTTTCCTGCCAAGGTCCCGTTAAAGTGCATTACCTCCACATGCTAATAGACTAATTAAAATATGAATAAATAAAAAAAAACATTTCCTGTAAACTTTTTTTCACCTTTTCTGGTGAACTTGGAGTTGGAGTTTTTCCAGACTTGGAGTAATCAAGATGTCTTTTACTTTATTGTTTTTTTGCTAGGAAAAGTTCAACTCCTACCCCTTCTTCAGTATGAACCTAGGACTGGATGGTTCTCCATGGAGTTACAACAAAAATGTCATTTGAGATTAAGAAGACTACATTAGAGTCTTCTCTGCGCAACCTTGTTCTTAGTATCTCTTAACTTCTCTGTGCCATGGTTTTCTTATTTATAAAATGGGTATAAATTTACTTAATCTCAAAAGGGAATTATAAAGAAAAGATGGCAGGTTTGGTCTGTCCCTGGTCTACAGAAATTACATCTATTTATCTTTTATCCTAATCATTAGCCCAGGTCTGGAACATAAAGGACTTGAGAAAATGTTCATTACACAAATATAGTTTTGAGGCTTATAGAGTGCTTTAAACATGGAGGTCTGTGACAGCTGATCTGAAATATGGCTTAGAGGAGTTTGGCCCAACTATCCATGTCCTTGATGTCCTAGGTAAATAAGGGAGAGCAAACACTAGCCAAGATGTGAGGCAATAAATTGGATTCATGAAAGATAAGCTCATTTGCCTAAATGTTGCTAACTGAATTTCATAACTATTGGGTATTTAATGAGTACTCAAGAGCACACTATAGGCTACACTTAGAAGTAATGCTTAAAATGTCACTACAAATGGGACAGATTACACACTAACTCAAACTTAATGCATAATTAAGGAGGAAGAGATTTTGTATTTATCAGTTATCTATAATATCAGCCACTGTGATAGACCCTTTCTTGGAGCATTTGTTTAACCAGTGTGACTATCAACGAAGGATAAGTAATACTGTTTCCATTTAACACCTAAGAAAAATGAAGGAGCAGTATTTAGAAATCTGTTCATGCACAATGATTTTATTTATGAGTTGTCCCAGTTTTTATGTGTCTAAATAAATCAGATTGTCATTAGTAGGACGGGCAGATAAAGTCATTGATACAAGTGCTATAATAAGTAGCTGGTATAATGAAGACAGAGAGTGAAGTGAGCATTGTGTATCAGGATTTTCCTTGGCGGGAAAGATATGGGTCCATAAGGATATGAGAAATTCTTATCACGGGGTTTTATAGCCCAGGACATCTTCAGCAAGCATCTAGATTCTCCTAACTATGGACTAGGCCAGAAAGATCATCTTTTCTTTTGACGATCTAACATATCTAATGTCTCTTAGAAAGACAGGACTGACTGACTTTATTCTACAAAATCTGACCTTTCTCACATGTATTGTCATTTAAGAACTGAGTTTAATGTCACAAGATCGCAGCTGCATAATTTCACTAAAAAGAACAACTCCCCTTTCAGCAATAAGTATTCCATATTCGTTGATAATGTTCGGTGCTTAGGATCCTTTTCTCATCTAACACGGGATCTATGGAGCAACTTTAGGATTAAAAGAAATGTCTTTCCCAAGGTTACAGGCTTGACTTATGGATTCCTGGAAGAGAAACGGGAAGGAAATAAAGAATGTCAAATCTGGGGTTCAGAAATCAAATTTGGCAGCCTTAATCTCAGGACAACTCTTGGTATCAAAGAAATAAGACCAATCCTTACACCAAGCTCCAAATTGGGTTAGACCTATATAATGGCCCATTTGCCCAATATTCACTGACCCATTCACCCAATATTTGAGTGACTACTCTATTTAGCCACCCTGCCACATAGTGGGGATGTATTAATAAATAAAATACCTGTGGCCCATGCTCTCAAGAAGCTTGCAATCTGTTAGAAGAGATAGACAATGCTCAAGTAAAGAAATAATTCACTATATAATTACTCATTTTGATAATTCTATGGTGGAATCAAAAAAGGTGCAGTGACAGAATAAGAGGGATCTACTTATTTATGGGTAGTATTTAAAACTCTAAGCTGGGAAAAAGAGTAAAATTTTTGTCAAGGGAATAGGCATAGTTTACAGGCAGAGAAACCGTAATGTGCATAAGCCCTGTGGTGGGAATTCTACATATTCAGCAAAAAGAAAATCTCTTTTACATGGAAGTTGTTGAGCTTTCCTGCACCAGCCTATTGCCCTTTGTTCTGCCTGCTCTTCTTCTGGGAGGCTGTTTTTCATCCCTTTCTGTCTACTATTGATATCTACGTCTTTGTCTCTAGCTAAGTCTTCTCCCATGAGTTTCAGACATTTCTATTGAGCATCTTAAACTAGGCATCTCACAGGTGCCTCAAAGTGACCATGACCAGAATTAAATTATTTATTTTCTCCTTCAGCCCTCCATCTTGTCCTGCCCCATATTCCATGTTCTATTTTATCCTCATGTCTAAGTAGCAACCAAAGTCCATCAGTTCATCCTTAGATTTTTTTTCCCTATATATTTCTCACCTCCCCACCCTATTGTTCTTTTTCCATTAGTCTTCTCTTTCTATCTGCTGTTTCCTCTCTACTTTAGCTTTTGTCATCTTATTTCTCATCTATTATGCTAGCTTTTTATCTGGTGTTCCTTTTAACTCCTCAGAATGATTTTTAAAAACCCTAGATCTATCATTTCACCTCTCTGCTTAAAACTCTAGTGATTTCTCATTGCCACAAAAAAAACTGTGCATTCTCCTTAAAATAGAAAACCCTTATCTAGATGGAAGCAGAATTTTTTTTTGACTGCCCCCTACTATTCCTCTATTCTACAATTTATCATTACATTATTATGTTCATTATTTTATACTAAATATCTTTTAGCCATTCAAATAAAGAAGATGTGCTAACACCTCTCTGCCTTTGCACATAATGTGTAGTCAGCATAGAATATAACCCACTTCTTTGTGTGCCAGTCATATTTCAGTTCTCTCTTGTCATATGTTACATTCAGCACTTAGAGGCTATGTCTATCATAACAGTTGTCACAATTATGTCTGCTTTTCTTTCTTGGCCATGACTCTTTTGAGTTCCTTCATTATGGTATTATTATATCTTCTATCTTCTAATCACCTGAACACATATCAGGATACTCAGTACAGAGTAAAGTCTTCAGTGAATGGGTCATGAGTTGTCAGTGGACAAAAGTGTTTTACAAGAACCACTTGCTTTCATGATTCTGAAGACTTTAAAGTGAATGACACATTTGTCTCCACAAGAGAGGAATTATAACCTCACATAAACATCAGGTCATCATTAGAACACATTGAATTGGGAAGAATGTATCTGAAACCAACAAGCAGAATGTTTTATGCTCAAAGGGCTATTTTGTGGGGGATATTTTTCCCAGTCATTCTGATGAGAACAGGGATTGACATTCCCTACCTATTTGAAAAAACAGGCCTTGAAGTATCAGACTTCATTAATTATTCAGTAAACTGTTATAGCAACAGGGGCCACTACCAGAGAATTCTGGAGGGATACAGAAGCAGAGGAAGCTCTGGTCTCTGACTGACTTAAACATCATTTAGGCAACATCATGAGAGGTGCATTTGTTGTTGAACCCCCACACACAATTTACAACCATCTTTAATCTATCATACTCTGACATCTCTGAAAAGGAAAGCATGTTGTAATTTGTCCCTGTTGGAGGCAGACGAATTCCAAGTTGGGTTGGTGGCAGGGGGTGAGGGGATGGGGCAAAAGGAAAAGAAAGAGAAATTCATATACTAGACCTTCAAGAGCAGTGATTCTCATCCGGGGAGATTTTGCTCCCCAGGGTATATGTGGTAAAGTCAAGAGACACTTGTATGTATCACCAGGTGAGTGCTACTGTCATCTAGTAGGTAGTGGCCAGAGTTGCTGATGACTGTACATATTTATATTCATACAGGATGACCCCCAACAAAGAATAATCCAGCCCCAAATGTCAATAGTGCCAAAGTTAAGAAATCCTGCCCTATTGTCTGTGGTATTGATTCTGTGATCTTAAGGCAGTCACTTATAATCTTAGGACCTCATTTAACTCATCTGTGGAAGCAAGAATTTGAACTAGAAGGTTACTGAATTTTCTTTGTTGTTTGGTATTATATCAGTCCAGATCCCATTATAGGATAGAAATATAAAGACAATATAAAATAGCAGAAAATTAGAATGAGTAAGGGGATACCTGGGTGGCTCAGTTGGTTAAGCATCTGACTTGATTTGAGCTCAGGTCATGATCTCAGTGTCGTGAGATTGAGCCCCAGCTCATGCTCTCTCTCTCTCTCTCTTCCTCACTCTCACTCAAAAAATGAAATGAAATAAATAAAATAAAAAATTAAATAAATAAAAGCACTCACTCATAGAAAGATAACATCACAAGATTTTTATACTCAGAAGGGAAGTGAGACATGGCTGGTTCATTGATTTCCAAACTGTGCCTCTCTGGCAACTGAGAGGTCCACAGAGGCAGTTACGGCTGTAGGGACTATTTTATAGTTTTCAAAGATTTATTTTTTTAAATATTATTTTAAATATCATTAAGGGGCAAAATTGAAAAATCACATTTTTTTTCTTCTCTTGTCTTCAATTATATCAGTAATTACATGGAGTTTTACATGCTGAGCAAAAACTTTAGTTGACTATAGTATATATATATACATCTATATATGTGCATATATAGATGTATATATGTGTATATATTTATAACATATATATGCATAATATCACAAAAATAGCATTAAAACATTAATAAATTTGTTCTGGGCCTACTAATGAGAGTTCAGGATACAGCATTGAGTAAGATATAGATAGTCCTGGCTCTCAGATTGAGGGATACAAGTAAACAATTACACTTAAAAGGTATATAGGGTGATAAATAGGTACATAGACAGCAAAGAGTAAATGAAAAGATTGGGACATAGAGGGTACTATGTGATAGAAACATGCATGGTGTTTCTAACCAAGTCTTGACATTAGACAGGAAGAAATATCCAAGTTAAAAATGAAAATATAGTACAAGTTAGACAGTAAAAGTGAACAGAGTATTTTCCAAGCAGAGCTAACAGCATTACTACAAGATTAAAAAAAAAAGAAGAAGAAGAAGAAGAAGAAAAGGAAAAAAAGAGGAACAATATCTTCATAAAAACTTTGATGGTAGCTAACTAACTGACACATGTAAATACATATGAAGGCTAAAGAGTAAATGCAAGAGGTCCTTGGTGATGGAGCCTCAGACAACACTGACACTGTCCTGTTACAGAGTAGTAAATCCTAGACTGGGCTTTACATTATAATCTGGAAGACCTACTCTAAAAATGCTGACTTTCTGGCTCCACTCCTGGATATTTTGATTCAGTGGTATAGGACAGGTCCAGAAAATCTCTTTTTAGCTTGTTTGATTATAGAGCCACATTTAGGAAGGAGGAAAATCCAACCCACTCATTGAAGAGTTTAATCCAAGGACACTGAATGAAATAGGTTTGTTTAGTATTTCTCAAATAGAATTGCAGAATTAGGGTTAGGATACAGGTCTCCCTCCTTGTAGACTGTTGCACTTTTTTTTAACTTTTTTTTTTTTTTTAATATTTTATTTATTTGACAGAGAGAGACACAGCGAGAGAGGGAACATAAGCAGGGGGAGTGGGAGAGGGAGAAGCAGGCTTCCTGCAGAGCAGGGAGCCCGATGTGGGGCTCGATCCCAGGACCCTGGGATCATGACCTGAGCCGAAGGCAGACGCTTAACGAATGAGCCACCCAGGCGCCCCAGACTGCTACACTTTTGACAACAGTGACCTGAGGACTACTGTGGCACTAGGTCTGGCGCTGTCCAATACCAAGTTCATCTACAGAAAGTAGAATTTTCAGCTGATCATGAAATGAACTGTCAATGACAATACATCTCTCACTCCACAGTATCACAATCATCATCCTACCCAACCCTCTGTTCAACATTTAACCCCAGATGCTTGATGGCCCTTCCAGGGCAGGGGTCATTTTAGACTCATATCACCCAGGGTTTAGTCAAAATGTTACAGGTTTTTTTTTTTTTTTTAATATTCCTCTAGGAAAAATATTTAAAATAATTTCTTCTGAATCCTATTTTGTGTGTGAGAGAGAGAAGGTATTTGCGCACATACATACATACATGTGTACACAAACGTGTATATATACACAAGTAATTTTTATCTATCTATGGTACAGGGTGAGAGTAGTCTAATAAGCTAGTCAGAGAGAGGCAGGAACTAGAATAGGGCCATTTACATGTAGACTTTAAAAAGTTCAGTCACAAAGCTCATTGGAAGTACGGTGTGAATCATGAGTGAAAGGGAGAATGTTAAGAATGAAGTGAAACCAGCACAGTCATAAACAATATCCAATAAAGCATGCTGCTTGGGATTCCACTCTGGCCTATGTGAATATCCAAAAGAATCTCACATGTTGAATGCCCCTCCCCCAAAAAAAGGCATTCCAAGCAGTGCTGATGAAGGGCTATATTATAATCTAGAGGTGATTGTGTGATGTTAGGCCAAAGATCCTTACATAACTTAGGCCTATGACAAATGATCCATTTCCAGGAAACGGAGAAGGCAAGGGAAGGCTGGGCATGCTTTCAGAACCTCTGCTAGATGCCTAAGTTTCAGCAAGGAACTATATCCTGCAGAGCACTGCAGAGTTTTTCCATAAATAAAATCAGGGGGTCTCAATAAATTTTAGAACAATTTTCTGAGTTGTGACAAGTTGAACATGTGGGTTGATCGGTAACTCTAGGGTGCACTAAATGACAGGCTTAAAAGTACCGTGGTAAATTCAGAGCAAGTCTGACTGAGGAGAGACTTGAGGGTAGGAGAGTTGTATGTGTACAGAGTTCAGATTCAGCCTAAACAAAAAGACTATTTTAACTCTCATTTTCTATGATGATGTTACACTGTGGCGGTAACTAGTAGAATAGGGCTTATTAGTTTCAATTACTTAAGGGGATTACTCTCAATTGAAGAGGCATATGAAAACATCAGAGATTATAGCAGGGTGTGATAATTAGGAACACAAAATGTGTTTAGCTCACCAGTGTTCTTAGAACATGTTAAGCATTTGATAATATTTTTAATGAATGCATTAATCAATAATTAACTATATTATTTGATAGTATTCTTATGCATAATTGAGTATATATTTGCTTCTGATCTACTACCCAGTATGACGGAATTAGGGATTTTTTTTTCTTTGTATCACATTCTCATAGTTTTAATTCCATGAGTTGTTCTGATCTGATCCAATTATAAATTGCCTCTATTCTACACTGAACACAAGCAAGGCTGGTACATGTTTTTGGCTGTGATTCTCCATTTTCTGTGTCCATTTAAGCATATTCATCCAGTACCAACTTCTCAATCTCCAAGTCTTAGGTTACATCCTTCTATCTAGGATTCAAGATCACTTTTATCTTCTAGGTTCCTCCAGCCCCACTTCCTATTTCCCAATGTTTTTCATTCTTTCTTATATTCAACATATTTGGGGCAAAGTTTACATCCAGAGATTCCAGGTTCCTTTTAGATCCTACCCTAATTGTCCCAAGCCAATGGGGCAGAATTTTTCAGTTTAACACTGAATGGCAGTGCCTTTAAGTGAGCTAGAAGTTTGGACTGAAATTATGGATTAATTTCTAAAAATAGAGGAAAAAAAAAACTTATGAGGTAATTCATTCCTGTCCCCATCTAAAACACTTTAAAGACTACCCATTACCTGGGGCGCCTGGACGGCTCAGTCGTTAAGCGTCTGCCTTCAGCTCAGGTCATGATCCCAGAGTCCTGGGATCGAGCCCCGCATTGGGCTCCCTGCTCGGCAGGAAGCCTGCTTCTCCCTCTCCCACTCCCCCTGTTTGAGTTCCCTCTCTCACTGTGTCTCTGTCAAATAAATAAATAAAATCTAAAAAAAAAAAAAAAAAAAAAAAGACTACCCATTACCTTTGGGATATTCTCCAATTATTTGGCCCACAGTGCCCTATACAATCTTATCCCTATCTAGCTCCCCAGCTCTGTTTATCTTTTGTCAACTCTCTCTCTGTATAGAGAATATATGAATATTGAATTACATATAAAATTATATTGACTATATAAATATGAATATATTCAATATTCCATTCAATACGTATGTGTCTATGTATATATACTGTGCATGTGTCTATGTGCGTATATATATGTGTACACATACATATATATATGCACATAGACACATACACACATACATAGAATTTATGTTATCATATAATTTCCTTAGATCTTGGAAACACTGGCCCTCTCTTAACTTCCTTGAACTCAGCACAATTCTTGACCCACAGAACCCCTACCCCAACCTCTCCACTAATTAACTTCCCTCATCCCCAGAGCAGAATTGAAGCAGGAATTCCTTAGGTAGGCCATTCCTGACTGGGTCAAATTCATTCAACACAAATTCACTAAGGGTCCGCTATGTGCCAGCCACTGTCCTAGACTTCTAGCAGTAAATGAATTGTCCTAAGATACACTTTCATCATTCCTTGTAACTCTGCTATATATCACTTGTCATTGGTATAATTTAACTTCTACTAAAGTAGTACTTCAATACTTACTGCCTTACTTGTTATTACTCTCCCTAAAGCCAGCAAGTACAGCTGCCTTTGCTCACTTTTTGAATCAAAACTCACAGCAGTTTGGTACCCAATATTTGTAGAATAAGACAATAAATAAAGTTATGACTCCATATCATAAAAGAATAAAAAGTAGCTTTGATTTGGACAAGTAAGAAGTATTGTGTCTCCTGATTCATGAGTAAAATGTTTACCTATTTACCCCTGGTTTAAGCTGAAATGGAAAGTTAAGTCAAAGCACAAAATAGGTGTACAGAACACTTATCCAGGGGCATTCATCACATCTTAGCCATGGGCAGAGCCCAGCCAACTTTGATCAGTGACGTCCATCAGCCTAAATCTAAAGTACACTTTGGGCATAAAGAAATCCAATTTTGTTTTCTGCATTGATCAAATTCGCCAGCAGATATCCTTCTCTGTATTCAGCCAACACTTCCGGAAAACCAAACAGTTCATAATTCTTAAAGACATTATAAAGGAAGACTGGATTGCCTTTGCCTTTCCAAAGCTGCAAAATCCTCACAATTATCTTGTGATTCCTTTTCTCTTTGTAGAAGCAGCATTTATAGTTTATTTATTTATTCATTTTTAATTTTATGAATGGAAAGAAGACAGGGTGGTTGCTGACACATGGTAGACAGCCAGTAATTACTTGGAAAGGGAGATGAGTGAGGCACAAGATGGGATCTAGAGTGGAGTTCTCATCTCTGCCATCACCATAGCTTTAAGGATTTCTCTCAACTTATTTCTTCACCTGACTTAACCATACTGAACATATTAGTCGCTTTTACAGCTCTAAGTTCTATAATTTTATATAAGCCCTTGTTGCTTTTATTTTGAAAGCTTTCCAAAAATTTGCCCTCCTAAGAGGAGAGTCAGCATTAAAGGAAAATAGAGGTCTTCCATGAGTTTGATTTTATACAAGCCATAAACATATTTTTAGTGTTTAAATTATCCTATTGTTCCACTCTTTCATGGGGTACATTTATTTTAAAGAACTTAGTACATGTATGTGTATTATAGTTTCCGTTGCAAAACAGACAGCAAGGAAGTTAGGAAATTTTGAAATAAAAAAGTCACTTGCAGTATCATTAAGTTTATTTCATTTCCCATTCTCATTACTATCACTGTCAAAATAATAGGTTCAATTTGTGTTATGTTCTCATTACAACCTTGAATGAGGCATCAGAATTTTAATGCCTCATATTTTCAAAGAATTAGAGAGCATGCTGTATTACATTGACCTTTTCAATATTCCATATAAATGGATTACTAGAAACCAACTTTGAGAAGTGTTTGTACCTCTCCTGCCCTCCCTGCACAGCAAATTCTCCCCAGCCCCCCAGCTTAACTGGGGAGGGGAGCACAAGAAATTGTCCAATCAGGCAGATACAAGTCGTGAAAAGGTTATAATGTCTGTGTATATGCATGTGTGTATAAACACATATGCATTTACACATGCATATATACATGTACATATATACATGCACACACATATAGAATATTAAGTATACATACACTTTTTATAATTTAAATATATTGGCATCTTTAACAATTATATCCTAAAGTTTAGAATCCATTCAAAAGATAATATTCCAAATTGTCACATTAGGGGAAATTTCTTCTTATCCCCATTTATGAAATACAGATTGAGGCTGGGATTAAGTTTTAGTAGATTAATTATAATAATTCAGATAAATAATTCCATTTGAATCTACTAAAGTGAGTATCATAAAGAAAAAACAGTATTATTTAAAATTTACTCAGAACTTATTAAGTGCCAGTCAGCCTAAACAATGTACTTTTTTTTTTATTCTTATGTTAATCCCCATACATTACATCATTATAAACAATGTACTTTTAATAAAATATCCTATTCTCACTACAACCCAAGGTATCATCAATATCTGCAGTATATAGGTGAGGAAATGAGGCACAGAGAGATTTATCCACTATTCAAGGCCACATAGCTAAAATTATAATGCCAGAAATAAACTTTAAAAGAAAAAAAATCCTATATTTACTATGACATTACCATTAAAATCATAGGCTTCTTTCATTTCCTTGAAAAACTGCATTTCGAGTTATAATTTTATCATACTGATACCAATTTTTTTATAATTTTATCATGCTATAATTTTAACATACTACTATAATACAACTTTGTCATACTACAATCTGCAATAAGAGAGATGAAGAGAAATTGAATGGATAGCCCTTTAACCTCATGATCATAATAAAATCCATGAGTGACTAAATCAGCAGTTTTTGCCACAGGATCCTCTGTCCCACTGCAATCAAATTCAGAGCCCAGGATTATTATTGTTGTTATTATTTTACCAGCTAGACCACATGTAACATTTTAGATAAACGATACCTAAAACCATACTAAAACACAAAATAAAAATCATAACACCAATTTTTTTTTTTAGTAAGACTAAATGTTTGTAATCATCCAATTAGATGTAATTTATAACTTACTGTACTTGTAAAACTTCCTGACTCTTGATTACACATTAAAAAACAGAAGTGGGATGGGTTTTGGAGGGGACAGTTTATACATGTTAATTTGTTTCAAGGGCTTTAGTTCCATATTTAATTAAGAATATTAACATATCTTATTGGTAAAAAAACACTCAAATCAAAATTGTGCATTTTAGACAATTGATTCAGTACTTCCTGATTGTAGGTTCCCTAATCAAAAATTTAAACTAAATTGAACTTTTTTCTCTACCTAATACACACATACATACTCTACAGACACCTAAAACAGATTTCCAAATTTTAATATAGAATTTAAAGACTATAATTTCCTGTATCTTCTTTGTGGATTTTGAGGGCTTAATTGCTATGTTATGGCGGCACTTATCAGAAAGCATTGAAAAGTGTTAATTACTTTGTACTTTCATTAGTTATGAATGCATGCAAAATTTAACTTTTTCACTAGAAGCAAATAAAGTTCACATTTATTATGTTACATAAAAGTTACAGAATGATTTAAAATAATTAAGCCAAAGGCAGTCATTCCAAGTTTCAAACATTTGTGTGGCACATAAAATGAATCTTGGAAAACTCTGCAAAACCATAAAGCCATTTTAACGAGAACAAATCATTGGTGGGGCAAAGGAAAAAATGATAAGTGCGTGCATATATAGATGTGCATATATGCACACATGTATGTATGTATGTTGTTTGACAAATATGAAAGTTTGGAAAAAATAAATGAATAATAGAAAAGAAGCAAAGAAAGGACTTTTAGAATATCACCCGTTCCAACTATTTTCTTGGTACCTGGATCCCGGTACCACATTCTAGTTCTTTGTTAGGAGACTTCTACTGACTAGAACTCACTATTACTTGAGGTGGTTTCATCCAATACTTAATCTGACTATAATTATTTTTTAAAAATATTCTTTGTCTTTAATTGCACTGTACCACCCAGCTGATATATTTGCTACAATTCATTAATTAATTCTGGAAATATTTTTGGGTACTGTTATATAACCAGCATTATTATTATTCTATGTGCTGAGTCACAGTGATGAATAAACAGGCAGAAAATCCCCATCCTCATAAACTGTGTGTAGCAGTGAGAGGATGTTAAAAGGCAATAAAAAATGAGGAGAAAACATTTAGCATGGAAAGGAAATATGCTATGATTAAGACACAACTCAGCACTAGAATGACCACTGCTACATAATAGATATGAGATCTTAGAATACTTTTCAGTCAAAAGTTATATAAACCATATGACCTAACACATAAATATGGTTGCCCTTTGTTCTTATCTTTGCATTCAGCAGTCTGAATTACTGTTTTAATGTTGTGAGGAATGTAGGGGTTGTGCATATGGTGAAGATAGCAGTTTCCTAAAAGAAAAACTATCAGGTCCATATCTTTCTCTACATGTCAGACAAGTCACAGTCTGTCTGAGGTATCTCAATTCTAAATTTTATCTAAATTCTATCTCTGTTGGTTCCTTAAATGGTTCTTTTTATAATTTATTTTCTACTTTGCTCATTTTTTCCCTATCTTCTCTGAGAAAATTCCCCTGCATTAATTCATGCTCCCCAATTCCACATGCATATACTGAAAATGAGAAAAGTAAAGATATAAATTGAAAAGTATATAAAGAGAAAAAATCCACAGAATGTCATTTTTAGGCAAAGTAAAGACTTGATGGTACCACAGCAATGTAAAAATTATTTTTAAGAATTACATGTAATGTACAGCATTGGTGCCTAGAGTTAGCAATACTGTGTTGTACATTTCAAAGTTGCTAAGAGAGTAGATCTTAAAAGATCTTATAACAAAAATATGTTAACTATGTGAGGTGATGGAATGTTACCTTATAATAGAAATCATTTCATAATATGCACATATATCAAATGATTCTGCTATACACTTTGGATTAGTACAATATCATATGTCCATTATATCTCAATAAAACTGGAAAAAATTAGCAACAATTCTTAATTTTGACATTTTAAAGTAAAATAGAAGGAAACAACCTAACTACAATAAGGATAGATTACTGAATGCTACAGCAACTATTATACTAAATAGCAAAACACTAAAACCGTACCAGTTCAAACCAGAAACAGGGATACTGTAAGGTTTTAGCAACTGAAATAATAAATTAAAAATGAAATAACTGGCATACATATTAAAAAATATGTCAAACCATCCCTACATGGTGGTGACTAAGGTTTTAAGTATAATAACTAGAGTTTAATAAGAGTGTGGTAAAGTAGTAGATTCTAATACAAGTATACAATAATGAATAGATTTTTCTCTCCTCCAGAAAAACATAAGCAAAATGGAAATTTAAAAATCCATTCTCAATAGCAATAAAAATATGTAGGGATATATTTAATAGAAGAAAAGCATAAAATTAATATTAAAAAAGCTATATAACACATGGAAAGGTAACTTGAACAGAAAAATTTAATATCATAAAAATGTAAGTTCTTCCAAATTTAATAAAAATTTAATGCAGTTCCTGTTAAAATTCCAAAAGGACCAAAATGGTAGAGGGGATTTGGATAAGTTTGTCTTAAGTTTATAAAGAAAGCAAGGACTCAAAAATAGCCAAGAAAACAGTGAAAATGAGCAGTGAAGGTATACATATCTGATAATTAGAGCATGCTACAGAAACTATAATAAAATGTGAGGAAAATAAAGAACTACATTGAGAGAGTAACTATTCTGGCTACATATTAGGCATATTTTTATTAAATTGCCATTTTCTATATCTTGTGTTTATTTTCTCTTTCTCTCTTCCCACCTCCCTTTTGTCATTCTCAATTCTCACTCAGAATTCTTCATGTCTCATTTCAGTGGTGTATATTTTAATTCTTATGTCCAGTCAAGCACCATGGCTACTTTCTATGAAAAGAGTGAAACCCTAAATCTGAAAGACATAGGAATGGAATTTTATTTTTTCTTCATAGAGGAATAACCTCCTCTAGGTGTTTTAATGCCAAAGTAAGTCAATCAAACTATAATTGACTCTAATTGTGACTCCCACAAGCTTTTCATCTTTAAAAAAAAAAAAAAAGTACCTAGAGTTAAGAGATGAAAAATCATTTATGACTGTAAGTATTAGAAAATCTGATCTTCCTAAGAAAATATCTCTGATTCTGAATCAGAAAAAATATGCATTTTCTAAAGCATTAGCCTCACTAGCCCAGAGATAATTCCACATCTTAAGCCAATAGATGGGTCCCTTGTACCATTTTTGACTGTCAACCTGATTTTTCCAAGAAATGATGTATCAAGTGCTAACCTTCATTATGTTTACAGATCTAGGAGATACTGAATTGAGATCTCAATTGTGATCTCCCTGAGAGTACAGACTTTGCATTATTTACCACTTTTCACCATCACTTTTTCACCATCATCTTAAAATAGGGCCTAGAAGAATGTAGGATATAAATAAAATTTGAGGAACAAATAAATAGCTTTCTATTGGAGAAATGGCAGTTGCTGCCAATGTAACCTATAATTAAAAAAATAAATATATTCTTCTTGTTATAGTAAACATACACACACACGTGTGCAAGAATTTTATGTCTTTAAGTCCAGGCTTTCACTATATATGTACATAAACTAACACAGATTCAGAAGCAGGGTAAAAATTGTTGTGATTATATATAATTTATAACATCTTTCTGATTATATATAACTTAAAATATCTGCTATTTGAAAACACATGTCTACTTAAATGGGCACTATCAATTAATACTCTAATTAAACACTTTATATTATCATTTGGATTCTTATTTCTAAGATATAGTATGTGCTATGGTGAGTGCTGTGAATTGTGTAAGACTGTTGAATCACAGATCTGTACCTCTGAAACAAATAATACATTATATGTTAAAAAAAAAAAGAAGATAGTAAGAAGGGAGAAATGAAGGGGGGAAATCGGAGGGGGAGACGAACCATAAGAGACTATGGACTCTGAGAAACAAACTAAGGGTTCTAGAGGGGAGGGGAGTGGGAGGATGCGTTAGCCTGGTGATGGGTATTAAAGAGGGCACGTTCTGCATGGAGCACTGGGTGTTATATGCAAACAATGAATCATGGAACACTACATCAAAAACTAATGATGTAATGTATGGTGATTAACATAATAATAAAAAGGGTAAATTTAAAAAAAAAAAAAAAGAAATAGGGGGAGAGCATATATGTGATTGCACCAACTTAACAGAGAGCCGAAGAGGAACTCCCCAGAGGGATGCGGCATGTATGCATTTGGTATGACACAAACCTAGAAAGCTATATAATGTCAAAAGACATTTTGCTATTTCCTTTTAAAATCAAATATTTCCTCATAAGATAATTTACTTATTCTTCTTCCTTACAGACTCCAGCAAGAACAGTTGGTTTTAGATCTAGAGATGGCACTTTGCTCTATGGAAATAGATGTACTGGAAATAGCACATTTTTATTCACAGTGATTAAAGTATTGGCAAATAAGAGCAATAAGAAAAGACAGAAGGAATTAGGAGTATGAAGCTTTAAGTGGTGAATACTGCTCGATAACAGAATAGATGTCTACAGGGACATGCTGGTTTGTAACACAGAATGAGGACAGCAATCCCTTGTTCACCATTCTTCCTATGAGTAAGCATTTTTCAAAAGCACTAACATCACCAGAGGATGGATAAGGTACTGGGCTGTTATGTTTTAAGTAAAGAGAGAGTTATTAATATTTAGGGTCTAGTGGTGATTCTAATATCTCTGTATTTCTTTAAAACGTCCAGACACAGGTGGTTCAGTTATTTCTATTCAGAAGTGATGAGTTCACCACTGAATGTCTTCCATAACTTGGATACAGTGATCTTGCACAAGAAAGTCTTTTGTGATTTTAGACAAGAATTTAACTGGCTCTAATCATGAGATATTTTTGACGGTTGAACAAAAAAGGAAACTACAATGTAAACACCTCTCAGCACTTTACTAGAATCAAAATCAGCAGAGATTGTCTACAGGGCAAAGACTACCCAGAAACTCTGCTCTAAAGTTTATCTAAACATTATCTTAAATCTTGGTTTCATGGAACTTGGAAAGGGAAGTTGATCACTTCTGAATGCACAGTTGTAAATATCCCTTTGCATAAGTACATTAATGATCAAATATTAGGTTACCCTTTTGTGACATTTTCTGAGTTTTAATTTTTATTTAATTGAAAGTATGTTAGAATTGCTGTAACATTTAGAAGCATGGCTCTGGGAAGGCCACGCGCCCTTTCTCCTTAAGTACATATTTATCCAGCAGGCTAACATTTTGAGACAATTATGCTAGCTGTTAACAAGATTTTATAGGTTTAATGTTGACACATGAAAATTATAATTTTTGCTTTATCAATTGTTGACACAGATGATTAGTGAAATTGAAAACAAATCAATTGTGTTTTTTTAATTAAAAAGATGTACCACAGCATACAATTTAACCACATAATTTCTGCTCCTGATACCATATTATATTCCATTCTTAGAGTCAGGGATATAATTTCTAACACTTTACTCATAATTGGCCATGATGTTTTAAAAATTATACTCACCAGCCACAGCTCAATTCCATTAGCATTTATGGGGTGAGTTTGAAAGCAATTTTATTATTTCATAAATAACTGAGGCAGGTATCAACATTCCCATTTGAAAGAGGAGAAATTCATGCTTGTAAAAGTCACCAGCTAGCTCATCTATAGTGGATCGGGGTTTGATCCTAGATTCTCTGTCTCTACAGGGCTTTCCCACTGTACACAATCACACACCTTCTAATAATAAGGGCGTGTCTTAGTTTGGGCTGCTATCACAAAAATACCACAGTCTGGGTGGCTTAAAAACATAGATTTATTTCTCACAGTTCTAGAGGCTGGGAATTCCACGTTCAAGCTGCCAGCAGCTTCAGTTCCTGAGAATCTGCTTCCCGGTTGATAGATGGTCACCTTCTCAATGCAACCTCACATGGCCAAAGCGATGAAGGCGCTCCCTGGGGCCTCTTTTATAAGGGTACTAATCTAATTCCTGAGGTCTCTACTCTCATGTCTGAATAACCTCCCAAAGACCCACCCCCTCCAAATGCTACTGTATTGGCAACTAGCTTTCAACATAAAAATTTGGAGGAAACAGGACCATTCAGTTTATTGCGGAGTGCCTGTGCGCTCCCGCGTGTCCAGGAAACTCAAGTGGACCTGCGCATGTTATGTTTGAATCACATGCGCTTTGAATAAAGGAAATATAATGTTGCTAGATAAGTATGTCTCTGCATTTTAATAATGAAGGGAACATTATAGCTCAATATTTACATTCAATGGTTCAATATATTCAGTATGACTTGTTTTTTCTTCTAGTATGACTTTTTTTTTTTTTTTTTAAGATTTTATTTATTTATTTGACAGAGAGACACACAGCAAGAGAGGGAACACAAGCAGGGGGAGTGGGAGAGGGAGAAGCAGGCTCCCTGCTGAGCAGGGAGCCCGATGCCGATGCCGGGCTCTATCCCAGGACCCTGGGATCATGACCTGAGCCGAAGGCAGATGCTTAATGACTGAGCCACCCAGGCACCACCCCCCACCCCCCGGCAGTATGACTTTCTTATTGATTCTGTGGCTTGTCAGCTTAATCACTGAAAATAATGTGTCAAACACTGAATGTTGGAACATATTTGTTTTACTCTGTTCCAGATGCAACAGTAGACTCCGTCCTTAACCCATATTAAACCTCTTAGAATTACAGGTCTTGTAAAAATATGAGCAGAGGAATTTTATAACAGGTCAACCCAAGGGTGAACTCAATAGAAGAAAGGAAGTCACAACATTTATTGATTTCTGACTACACCAGTCCAGAGAAACTGGTCACTAAAAGTGCTTTAGTGCAGGTTCTCTCTCAACTATCCACTCATGCCCAGCATGATTTTTCCCTTCACTTATTATTTTAATACTTGTTTTTATTTTGTATTTTACTTTAAGCTATCTGATATACTATATATTTAATATTATATATGGCATATTCTTTATTTTATGTCATTCTAACCATTATAATATATACTCCTTATTTTTTTACCTTTTTTTGTATTCTGTTCCCACTCCAGAATCTAGAACAGTGCCAGTTACACAACACATGCTTATAACTATTTGTTGAGGTAATTTGTTGCACAAAAGGACAGAACATTATTCTTGCATTAAGAAGTATTATAGATGGTAAGACTTTTAAATTGCCTTATTCTGAATATTGAATATTTGCTGATGAAGTGTCCGTAGCACCACCACAGATTCCCATTTTGTAAATTTAAAGCCACAGGTCAGAACTGCTTTTCTTTCATCTATTCTCATCCTCAAATATGTTGAAGAAACTGTCAAAGGCAGTTCAAAAGGAGGGGGGAAATAGCCTGGTGAGGTTGTGAATAAAATTTTCTTCATTCATGTAATCTCTTTTATTAAAAAGGTCTCCCAAGCTTGGACCCATGAGCCAGGCTTAATTAAAGTTATTTGCTTTTAGCTGAGAATATGAATTGCCCCTTCTCATTCTGAGGTGAAATCTACCACTGACAGCAGGAGTTGAAATCTGGGGCTCTTCCATAGAATTTGTCCCTTTGTCCTCAAATGAATCACTTTAATTAAAATAACTTAGTGACCTTTGTCTTGCTCTCTCCGCTAGAATTTTCTCCAAGCCTCAGATTTGCCCTTGGATAGTTAAAAATGTTGCACTGAGAAACTCCTTTTATTTCCTCTAGAAATATCTTCCTTGTAAACATCTTTTCTTTTTATTATGACCGGAAATTTTAGTTGAAGTCTTTGATTGATAAAGATTAACACCACAAACAAATTTAATATACTTCAAGCCAGGGCAATAGCAATATTCTTCAATATTTGATTCTTTCTGGGCTAAACACAATGCTTGAGGCTTAGTAAGACTCAAAATAAACTTGGTAAATGAATCAAGCAATGAATTATATGACTGATTATTTACAAGACTGAGGAGAATTTGAAATCATTACCATGTACTGAAGCTACTTTAAAAATAAACTATTTTTTTTTGTATTATAAGACATAAATTTTGCTCAAAATAATAATGAGATTTAGTGAGGATTTATTATACACTCATTTTATCAAAAATATTTATTGAATCATATAATATGCCAACCAGTGTATCTGGTGTGCAAAAGAGCACTGAACAAACCAATTCATCCTCTCTCTTTAGCAATTATATGGGCTCATGGGAGAAATAGACTTTAATCTGAAAATCACATATATTTTTATCTACGTTAATCTATGTGAAAAAAAATAAAGAATTTGGTAACAAGGGAGCCCAACCTAAATGAGATGGAGAGGATTAATGGGGAAATCCTCTTTGTAGAAGAAGCATTTGATATGAAGAAGAATTAGCTTTGTCACAATGAGCAGGAAAGAGAAAAATATTCCAGACAGAGGAAATAACAGATGTGAAATGCTTGGGAGATGACTCATTTGAAGAATGAGGAGCAGTAAGAAAAATAGCAGGAGATGAGAAGGTAGATAAGATGGGGTTTCTGAGGTCATATGAAAGTTCTGAATTTAGTTGTAAAACAAATGGCAAAGGATTAGCTAACATTGTTTTTGTTTTCAGATGATTCCATTTTCTGTATGCAGTACTGAACCTAAAAGGGGCAAGAATGGCAGCAAGGCTACTGGATATAAGGTTCCTGCAACAGCCCATGTGATGGTAACATGAGCTTTGAGGGTTTAAAGACTAGCTGGGGGTCTAAAGTACCTAGAAGGACTTGGCTCATATATGGATACTTTGCTAGAGATGACAGCTTTAAGGAAATCAAAATTGAAGTGAGGATTAAGTGTTCTGTTTTGAATGTGTTAAGTTTGGCATTGCTGTAAGAAATCTAAGGGCAGATGCCAACTAGACATTTTTATATTTACACACCCACATAGATATAGTCACACATGGGTCTGCCGCTGACATGAGGGATCCATACTGGAGATAATATTTGAGAATCAATGGCTGATAAATAATATTTGTAGCAAAGAGAACTGATAACTTACAGGCAAAAGGATGGAAGGAAATCCATGGACAGGTTGTAATATGGAAACCAAAGACAGCAAGTTGTGGTAAAAGGTAACTCAGCTGTATGAATTGATGCTTGGAACTAGGGATGGGAATAGGTACCATCAATATCATCTTCATTTTATAAATAAATAACAGGACATTCAGGAAGAGTAAATAGCATGCAAAAATTATACACAGTGATAGGGTCAAGATTTCAAATCAAGGCACTTTTTTTTAAACTGTACATTTTCATCTCATTACATCATAATATCATGATGACTTGGATGGTATTATAAGGTAATTGAACTTAATTGCTTGTGTAGACAGAATAAAATAACCAGAGCCTGATATCTGCAAGATGAGTGGACAGATGCATTCTTATTAGAAGGTGGCACTGAAGTCTCACCTGCCTTAAATTGGCCTACTTCTCTTGACAAATCTGAAATTGGTATGGCAATTCGAAAGCCTTGGCTCTGGAATTTCTTCTTTATTTGTCATTAAGGTGCTTTGTAATATGGAAAGAGAATTACACTGGAAGAGTAAAACAGTGGAATAAAAAAGAATCATGACACTATAGTTCTTCACAGAAAAACTTCCTAGTTTTCTCAGTTTTGGCCTTCTTTGACCAGTTTACATAGAAAAACCACCTCTCTGAATCTCTCGTTCCCATTATCCTGCTACATTTGCATAAAATACATACATCTTTGTTTATTTGTCTAACGCCTTCCTTGCTCACTATTAAGCCCAAGGAAGGTCAGAAAGTTGCCCTGTTGTTCATTCTTTATTTATAGCATCCAGAAGAAAGTCTACACATACTGTTCACTCAATAAATATAGAATAAATGGTTAGGTGGATTATTGAGATAAACAAACTTCAGAAGTGACCCACAAGTTGTTCATTTGTATAAACCTCACAGGATTTGAATGCTAGTGTAACTAGAATAGCTATAATTTGTCATATGAATGTCTGTGTATATCAGCCTGGTGCTTAGAAAAAAGACATATAAGGCAGGAGGTAGGGGGAAGATGGACTGCCACTCTTTACTGAGAGATATCCAAAGGGGATAGTCAGCAGATACATGGAATGTAAGTATTCCAAGAAAAAGAATAAAGTCTGGGTAGCAAGGTAATAGTTGAAAAAAAATGAGCACTGAGATAATACATCTCCTTTTCATCTCCCTCTTATGAGTAAGTATTTTCATTGGATTTCATAGGAAGTCCCATTTTTAAAAATCTCCCATTCTCCCCTATTTCTAGTCTCTACTATGCTGCTAAAAATGAAAAGGAATGAGAACATGTCAGAAAACTTTATGTATATTAGGGTATAGTCCCAGGTAGTAGGATTTCAAAAAGCACTAATCAGTCACATCCACACGGGTATACTTCAAACTGATTTTTTTCCAAATATGTGATTGTTTCTTTAACATATTAAAGACACATTTTACACCTTGTCAGTTTTACAAATTAATATCTGGTTTATGTCTGTGGATTGAGGGACTGAATTTAGAATCGGCTGTCCAAACTTACTCAGGGAATTTGAAATTATCTTTAATATAAAAAGCTTATTTTATGTTCTGTCCTGTAGTTAAAAATACCCAACAAATAAAGCATTATTAGAAGCAGCTAAAATTCTTGACATATCACACAGGCTTCTGCTAAAGAAAGGAAATTAACCTCACCTTATTTTGTATAGAAAAAATCCTTGTTTGCATATGTTCTAGGAAAAAATTCTCCCTCTCTCTCCATATATATAGTTTCCATGAGTTTTTTTTTTTTTTTTAAGATTTTATTTATTTATTTGACAGAGGGAGACACAGCAAGAGAGGGAACACAAGCAGGGGGAGTGGGAGAGGGAGAAGCAGGCTTCCCGCCAAGCAGGGAGCTCAATGCAGGGCTCGATCCCAGGACCTGGGATCATGACCCAAGCCGAAGGCCGATGCTTAACAACAAAGCCACCCAGGTGCACCTCCATGTGTTCTTGAATACAGAGTCTATGCCATGAATCATTACCTAAAATGTCTCTTAGTAAGTCCTATAAAGGTTAAAGAAGTTTACAGATGCAAATGATATTTCATATTAAATATTTTATATTTATATATTTATATTAAATATTTTATATTTATATGTGTATGAATATATATGTATTTAATAAATATATATGTATGTGTATAAATGTATGTGTGTGCATATATGTGTGTATGTATAAATATGTGTGTGTGTATGTGTGTGTATAAAGTAGTGATTAAACCACTGTGTTTCCATGTGACTGGCTTTTTCACTTCCTTTAAAACAAGATTTCTTAACCACAGCACTACTGATACTTGGAGCCAGATTTGTTACGGAAGCTGCCCTATTCACACTAGGAATTTACCATCACCTCTGCCCTTTACCTACTAGATATCAGTTGCACCCATTCCCTGAAAATGATGACCAAAAATATTTCCAGACATTGCCAAATATCCCCTGGGGGAAAAATCACCCTTAGGTTGAGAGACATGCTCTAGAACAGCGTTGCTCAACATGTTTTCTCAGAGCCCCACTGACTGAAAGTGTTTGTTTAAATGTGAAGGTCTCTGGCCCCTCTCACATCTTATTGAATCAAGACCTCTAGGGAGAAGGTTCTGGGAATCTGAATTTTTCACAAGGACACTTAATGAGACTGAGGAAATTCTAAGTTTCATGTGCAAATGCACCAAGAGATAACCACAGAATGAAACTCAGTCATGAAATAGAGTAAAGACAGTGATTCTATGAGGTTAGCATATATTTTTCTGACTTGCAGATGCACAAAGTGAAAAAACATTTACAACTAAAAGGCATGTTTTATTGGATTTGCAATAGATAATTTTGTTCCATGAAAATTGGACTGCTAGTCAAAATACCAATATTCTGTCACATCACTAATTACTTTTGTAGTTCTGGGCATGTCTTAGTGCCTAACATGGAGTTAGTGAGCAGTACACGTTAGTCTTCTCTCTTTCCTTCCCATCCTTTTTAAACATTTCATTAAAAAAAAAAAAAAAAAGGAAATAGAACTACCTTGCCTATTTCACAAAAACAGAAAATTAAAAGGAGAGTGTATTAATGTTTTGATAAATACAAATGTTACAAATGTGAATGGGCCAGAATTATTAACCATATGATGAGTGTTTTTTTTTAACAAATTCCTGTTTTTCCTCTTTCCTTATGTGCTGCCTTCACACATAGTCCAGCTGTGGCATATGGTCAATTCTTGATTATCTGTGAATGGATTAGCTGTCTTGCAGATTATCCACGTGCACTGGGAACTGACTCATTATCTACCAGAACATCTGCTCACACATCTGTCTTCTCCCACTCACAATGGGATTCCCAGAAAGGCTTTCCCCTTCTACCAACCAGCTCATACAGCTCTTTAAATTTGTACCTCCTCTGAAATAATCAGCCTGATGGAGTCTCTAGCCTAAGGGTTTGTGGGCAAAAGAAGAGGAAAGGAAGTAAGATATAAGATATATTTCCAAATTCCCTCTCCTCTTCATGGAGAAGCCCATGGAAATTGGCCTCCTTCCTACTACACAAAAGGGTAATTTTTGTTTGATGAATTGTGTTTCCCTATCAGCACAGATATTGCTATGTGAATAGAAGAGGGGAGAATATAGTCATAGAGATTTCAGAAAAATCTCCAAAAGAAAGATGTATACTTTATATAACCCACTGTAGTAACTTTAAAACATGTCTATAAATTCCTTGACACTCCTCCTATCGAAAGGTAGGCTTTTAAGCCTTCCCTTTGATTATAAATGACAGTCAACTGAGGAGTATGGCAGACATGACATTATGTAACTTCTAAGTGTAGGTCATAAAGGTGATTCAGCTCCTGCCTGATTTTCTAGAAGACTCAGAAGAGAGAACCAAACCACCATAGAATCATGATGACTGCTCTGAGGCCACTATACTGTGAAGAAGCTCAAACTAGCCCACTCTGCGATTCACATGGAGAATACCTAAAACTACGTAAAGAGACAGATAAACCAGCTAGCCAGCCCGTATCTGCTCTATTCACTTACTCTTCCACCTTCAGCCCCCATCTGACTGCACCACATAAGCAACCCCCAACTGGAACCACCAGCCAACACTCCCCAAATTCCTGAAATGAAAGATGATCATATTGTTATAAACTACTGAGTTTGGAGGTAACTTTTGTAGCAATAAACGGCTGATTCATCCCCTAATGCATCAACTTGCAACTTCTCATTATTGTTGTTTAAGATTCAGACTCTTCTCTGAGAGGAAATGTGTGTAAATGCCCAGCACCATAGGCACCTCCCATTTAATTAACAAGCGTATGTTACCTCAGACACTTTTCCAAGCAAGGGTGATTTGTAGTATAACACACATTGTTCTACACTTCTGGAATATATAGAGCACAGGAGGGATACACATGTTAGGTGCAAATAAAATAGGAAAGACACAAAAGTGAAACATACTAATGCAGAGAAAATAAAATATGTAATAAGGTCATATACCAGGGAAATAGGACTGTCTGGTTGGGGGCAGGGAGGGTGGTGATTTCATTCTCTAACTGTCCAGTGTAATATCCTGACATCTCTGGGATAGCTCTATTTCAAAACTCAGCCACATGATAGAACATGAGATGTGGCTAGACATAAAATCCATTATGTTAATTGTGAAATCTGCGAGGTTCCATGTGCTCTGGAATCTTAGGTTTTTAAGCAAAAGTCTAACCAATTAGGAAATGAAAACAAACTAACAACAGAAAGACGAGAACAAATCCTTTTTTTCAAACCAAATTTGGATCCCAGGCTTCAACAATTTGATGATTGCTTTGCATCAGGATAGTGACGAAAATAGTCATTGACTTATTGGCACTTTTGTACCATCTGTGCTCATGTTTCTTCTCATTAGTGCCTAGCAGCAAGAGCTGATTTTATTTGATAAATAATAAATTCAATGAACCTCTAGTATTCTAAACATTTTGAGAGAAAGCAAAATAAGACAAGAAAAAAAAAAAAAAAGACAAGGCTTTACCCTTCATAAATTTATACTATAGAAATATACAGACTATTGCCCAAAAGATCTGTTTAGGTATTCTGTAGGAGTTTATTAAACACCTATTTAGGGACTTATTACCAGATGCTAGTTGCTCTGAGAGATAGCAAATAAGCATCAGATACTGTCACTGCTGTCAATCTTTTTTTTTCTTATTGAGAGGATTAAGATAACTTATCACATAATTTCATTCCAGTTTTCTTTCCCATTACAAAGTAGCCATGTTTCAGCAGAAGTTGAACTTTTACTCATACATAGTTTATCTTCTGATTTTTAAAATTATCCCTATAAAAACACTTTTCCCCTTTTTATCATTCCTAACATTAAAGATGATTTATATCAATAAACTTCAGTAATCTTTATAAGACTTACTAGGCATCAGTAACCTTTATGGGACTTAACAGGCAGCCTTTTAGGTAATGGTTAATAACACAAATTCTAGATTCAAGAATGCATGAGAACTAACTCTGTGATCTGTCATTTGGACAATGTGTACATTTTTAAATCTCTCTGTTCCTAAATTTCATCACCTGTAAAGTGGGACTAGTAATGAATGTTTAAGGAATAAAATGAAAGCATTCAGTGCAATGTATTGCATATACTGAACACTCAGTAATATATTACCATAAAATTACAGTGATTTTATTTTATTTGGCTTTCAAAACACCTCTTTCAGACACATAAATATAGTTTTATTATCATCATTTTATAGAAGATGGATGTTAACAGATTATATTATTTGCTTATGGCCACATAGTAAATTGAATAGTTGGTATTCAACTCCCAATATTCTAATTCCATATCCAGATACAATTTTATAATTACTGGAATTTATTATTTTTTCTGGAGATTTCACATCTGTCTCATTTATTGCTATTAACTAGAAATAATTTAGGAAAATATAATTCTTTTTGTTTTTCCCTATCCCTCACCTCCATAAAATAAAGTGTATCAGCTCTACTTCCAAAATTTATTCTGATCTACCCACTATTTCCCATCTACACTACTAGATATAACCTGGTCCAAGCCATTATCATGTCACAACTGGACATCAGCAAGTCAACTCACATTCTCAAATCGGTTCCCTTTCCCCACTTCTCCAAGTAAAACACAACGCAAATCCCTTATTGTGGCCTAGAAAAGTGGACACAATGTTACTCTATCACTCCTCTTCACCTCAATACCCTATCCCTTTTGCCCAAGCCAGTAGCCCTCAGACTCACTGGTCTTCTTTCTAGTGCCAGCTTAATGGCTTTCCTTGTTAGTCCAAAATGTTCTTTCCTTACATCTCAGTCTTCCCATAACTGAATCCTACTTGAAATTCAGAAATAAACTCAAAATCATCTAAAGTGTGAAACTGCTCCTGTCCCTGACCACACAATCCAGATTATCTCCCCCAACAGTCAGATGCTTCTATTTTACTTTCTATGTAACACATACCACTCTATAAGATTATCTGATTTGATTGTGTATTTGTTTATTTTTTTTCAGTCTTTCTCCCCTAGAATTTAAGTTCTAGAAAATTAATTCACCTTGTTTGTTACTGAATGTGCAACCTTTAGAATAATGTGAGACATGAAATAGGCCTCTCCAGTCAGTACTTGCTGAAATACTCAATTAACTTTACTCCCTAAAGCTTTTCTGAGCCTAAAGTCCACTTAAGAATATATATATATATATAAAGAATATATACAAATATATAAATATATATAAATATACTTAAGAAAATATAAATATTATATATAAGTAATAATATATATGATAAATTATATATATATATCTCCTGCAAAGTTGATACTTCCATGGAACAAGATATCCATTTGAGTGACACTCATAATAGAGACAGAAGTAGAGACAAAAAAGGCATTAGCTTACTAATATTAGTAAAAAGTACTATTTGCAATAATAGCAATAGTAACAAATGCACCGAATGTTAACAATTACCTAATGTGGTTTAGAATAACTTACATATGTCTCATCATTTGATCCTTACAGCAAAGCTTAGAGGGGATGTTACCATGACTGTTCTACAGACAAAAACAACACTGTGGCTCAGAAAAGCTGCATCCCATAGTAACTCTGCCACCAAGTGATAGAGACAATATTTGAACCCAGGTTTATCTTCCTCTAAAGACACATTCTTTGTAAAGTCTCTTCTGTGAAACAACCTGCTTTCTTCTCAATGCTGGCTTATTATTTTTCAATGACAAATAATTTTTCTAATTCCATGAGAAGGATAAGAAAACTGCTGCACTATCCATTGCAATGTATCTGCTTTTGAAACTGGTAGAAATGGTTCTCCCTGTATCAAGCCTACCACCAAAGTCCCTATTATCCTTACAGTTTTAAAGTCCAGTACACTCACAGAAAGATTTAGGTTTCATTTTGTTACAAGTCTTCATCTTAGGGAATACAAAGACAAACTGAAGGCAAATGTCTCAACACTGTGATCATTCCACACCAGAAACTGTTGGGAACAGAGAGAGATGAGCATAGGGTCCATTGAGGGGATTGTGTCAGTGTTTCCCACTGAGCAGGATGAATGAAAGGGGTCTTCAAGGTTGAACACCCATAACTGGGGTCAGTACACTGGATTTATTACTATTTTCTCTTCACTGAAAGGCCCTCTCCTATGGTTTCTTTTCATTTTCAGCTTCTTGTATTTTAAACATTGAGTGAAATGCAAATGTGACATTTAAACTTTCAGAGGGACATGAGAAATGAACAGCTATGTGTAGAGAGTATTTGGTATGGACTGGTGGGGTAGTGAGGAGAGAAAAGGTTATTACATCTAAAAGAAATTTAACTGAAGAAGAGGTAGGAAAAAAGGAAAAAGAAAAAAACTAAGTTACTCAATGAATGGGAAAACAGAAGGACTACAGAAGGGTATTAAATATAAATCTACTCCCTCCTTGAATTGTTTGAAAAAAGATCACATAGTGGGAAAGTCTAAAAATTTTATCTTACCCAAGAAAATATAGATGATCTCTCTTCCTGGGTCAATTGATGAAATGGAGAGATTCTGTCGGTGGGGGGAGGGGGGATCTCAATCTCTTCTTAAAACAATATTTTAATTCTCTCCTACTAGTTCAAGAAGTTTTTTAAATATTGCATTTTTCTGGACAGAGGATAATTTGATGTCTATCAGTAACAATTATATGAGGGAAATATATGTATACATCTACATTTCTAGAAAATATCTGTGAACTTTCTAATGTGACAGAAGAGAACTGTATAAACCAAAATAGTAGGCAAATAGTTGCATAACACAGTTGGGGCAAAGAGTATGTGTCAATAAAGTAGGTGAAACAGTAAACAAAATATGTGAAGGTGGTGAGTCAAGCAAAGTCCAGTGATTTATCCAATAACCATTGTGGAAGATACTTCACAATGAACAGATCAGGTAAATGGGAAGCTAGGACTATCCAATCTAGGGGTGTTTCTGTAATTAGAAGTCCAAGCAAATGATCAACACTGCCCATAAGCCTATACCTAATTGAGGGGGTAAAGAGCCATCAGAAAAAAAGATGCTTCTCACTCTCCCTCTCAGAATTCTTAATGGAGCACCCATATTGACAATTATCTGCATAGGAGCCTTAATGATCTGCTAGAACCTAGCATAGGCTCTCTTGTTTACCTTCTCTCTCTCCCTCTTCCTCTCTTTCTTCAACCGCCTTACCCCCCACCCCCTCTTTAATTAAAGTGAAGAGTGTGCTGGTTGGGTAGACTGTGGTAAGAGTTATTGGGGGCAGTAAGAAGGGGCAGCTAAGCTAATGATAAGAACATACTTTTCAAGAGGTCAACTTCATTTTGAGAATTTCTGCCTTTTTGTTCTTGATCCTTAAGCAGCTCTGAGGCAGGAGAACTTATTACAGTTACAGTTGATAATATTAGTGGAGGTTTGAAGATCAAATATCACACATATACATTGCAACAGTCTTCCTTGGTATGGGAGGCATTCTGCCTTCCCCACAAATTAAAGTGCAGTAACAACAGAATCAGAAAAGGACTAGGGGCCCCTGGGTGGCTCAGTTAGGCCCCTGGCTCAGTGGGGACTCTGCATGTCCCTCTCCCTCAGCCCTTCCCCCCACTTATACTCTCCCTCTAATAACTAAATAAAAATCTTAAAAAAAAAAATAAAAGAACCAGCCCTGTCGTTTATCAATGGGTCAAAAGATGCTGCCAATGATATTCTGCAAACATCTGGGAATGTACACCATGGCTGCAACATGACCCAGATGTCTTTACATAAATATCCCTGGATCATGAGCTGCTTGAGAATCAGGCCCTTGGCTAACTCACTGCATATCCCATTAGAGAATGGAATCTTGGGTCACAGAATATGTAACACCCTTATTTGGAATGTTTCTGGCTGTTGGTCCAATTGTTTTTGTTAGGACTCTCAATTCAAAATGGCACAGCCAAGCTTCAAAGTCATTGATAAAAGCTTTCCTACTATTGTCCAGTCAACAATATGATGTTTGTCTTCTGGGAAAGATACATGTAAGTCCATTATCTCATTTGACCTAAATTAACATCTTACAAGTTGATGTCATCTTTTTCCTCGAGAGAAAAATGAAGACAGATAAGAAGTAGGGTCCTTGCCAAATTTTGTCCTTTACAACAATGAGTCATGTTAACCTAATCATTCAGGTATATCCATAGAACAACCTTGGGCCCACTATTCTATAAGAAAATGGAAAGCAACAGTGTCTGGCAGGTGCCAAACACATGACCATCCTAGTTTTTTTGTTTTGTTTTTGTTATTTATTTATTGCTTAGATCAGAGACTTGCCTTTTCTTGCTTGCTGAATAACCTCAGATGAGTCACTTCTCAGTTTATTTTCTTGTAAAATGCATTAATGATTATTGTTATATTTCATGGGATGGTTATAAGGATGATAAAAAAATAAGGTATGAATTATTGTCAAAATTGGCATTTCCATTCTTGTAGGTCAAATTGCTAGGTGTTCAAACCTACCCTGGCTATGATGAGGGTCCTCTGTGTTCGAGCAGTCCCATGATGCCCATAATCTCACTGTACTCTTTTGCTTTTGTGTGACTTTAGGTTTCCATTGGGTCCTTCTCTATCTATTTAGCCTCTGACTCTCTGATCAGTCTCCTCCATCTTTCATCCCTGAATGTCAGAAAAGTAATGATCACCAGCCCCAATCTGAAGAAATCACCACTGATAAGCTATCCACTCTTGTCCTCATAGGATAATTTCTCTTACCTTCCAGACTCAAAATCCTTGCCCCCATACTTCTATGCTATGTCTACTTCTGATCCCTTTAATTCAATGATTTCACAGATTGATTTCTCCCAGTCTGTTGATTATTTTTCTAGTTTCTCTTCCCTGACTCTGAGGTTCAGCTATATTCCAGCCACAGATTCTACAGAAGTCCACCCAGGAAAAGTCAAACTCCAGCCACTCAAAAATAGGAGAGGAAGAACATTGTCTTTTATTTCCCTACTCCTAGGTATGTTCATTCAAGCTTCCTTACATACTAGTTGAGTGATCATAGGAAAGTTAATTAATCTCTTTGAATCTTATTTTCAGCTGCACAGGTAAAATAGCAAAAAGGCTAATTCCTCCTGATACCCCAGTGCTTGGGTTCAGTTGTTTCAGATCTATGTAGAGAATGCTAATGAGCCCTGCCTCATAGCTGTTAGACTGGTGATAGAGATGGTTACTGTTTCCTTCATGTGAAGGGAGCTCCAGTAATTTCACATTTCTGACCTCTTTGTATTCCTCATTCACTTCTTTGCATGAGTGGAGAATTTACTGAATCTGATTGATGCATATAGAAGAGGAAATGGAACACACATAGCCTAGTCACTTTAGCCTCATACCTCCTGAAAGTTATTTCAGTCCTTATCACACAGTATACTTTTTTTCCTTCTGTACCCTGCTAAAATTTCTACACTGAAGCCTTCACACAGGGAAACAGGCAATTTTACATCACTTCTTGTGACTAGGTGGGTTCACCTGGCTGCATCTGAGTTTCAATACTGGGAAGTCGACTTTCTGGCAATGTTTAATATAAAATTGATATTTTGGCTCTATATTAGTTTGATATGGCTGCCATAATAAAATGCTACACTGGGTGACTTAAACAACCAGATTTTATTTTCTACTGTTCTGGAGGCTGCAAGTCAAAGATCAAGGTGTTGGAAGGTTTGGTTTTTCTTGGGCCCTCTCTCCTTGGCCTACAGATGACCACCTTATCCCTGTGCCCTCACCTGGCCTTTTCTGAGAATGCATATTCCTGGTATCTCTTTCTCTTCTTAAAAGGAAACCAGTCCTTTTGAGTTAGGGCTCCACTCTTACGACCTCATTTAACTTTAAACAGTGCTTTAGGGAACCTGAGTGGCTCAGTCGGTTAAGCGTCTGTCAGCCTTTGGCTCAGGTCATGATCCTGGGATCGAGCCCCACGTTGGGTTCCCTGCTCAGTGGGGAGCCTGCTTCTCCCTCTCCCTCTGTTCCTCCCCCTGCTTGTGCTCTCTCACTCTCTCTGTCAAATAAATAAAATCTTAAAACAAACAAACAAACAAAAACCAGTGCTTTAAAGGCCCCATCTCCAAATACAGTCACATTCTAAAGTGCAGAAGGTTAAGGCTTCAACATACAAATTTTGCAGGGATGCGATTCAGTCCCTAACAGATTACCATTTGCTTTTCTCTCAGTTGTTTTTAAATATTATGTTTGGATAAGATAATACAGATGAATCATTTTGAAGACTTTGGTAGTCTTAGGCAGTATTTATCAATCCTGTTTTCATTACCCAAGTAAGGGTCCCTTCTTTGGCCCTAGGGAGGACCATAGGACTTCCTAATATCTAAGATGTTTTGGCCCTAAGAATCAATTTTTGTCCTCTTGGGGGTGGTCTTCTAAAAAGAAAGAGATTAAACAGAGAGCAGGAATAGAGTCCATTCGCCAAACAGTTAATATGACTCATTCCAGAGCTCCTCAGCCCCTTCTAAGGCAGTACTCTGATCTCTTAGATCTGGGGACCACAGAATAGGATTGTCCACATTCATGGAGCAGAAAAAGGGGTATCTTCTATTGGTCAGAGCCCTGAACTAAATAAGTAAAGGCACATTTCTACCTTTATGTCCATACTACATCACCTTATGTTAAAGGTATATTTGGGGTTGACTTAAAATACAGACTAGGTGGCATACATACGATTTCACTTTGTAAGGCTTGGGTGAATAATATGCTTCAAAGTAACTTTTAATTATCCTCCAAAGTAGTTGAAAGTAAGGCATGGGGTACTCGTGTGACTCTCCATGGGGAGAGGTAGCCCTTATGAATTAGATCATCGTGAACAGATAAAACAAGAACAGCTTCCAAATATGAGCCCCAAATCAAAAGAAGAATATCTAATTATTGATGCTGACATGCTACTGGGTTGCTTCTCACCTGGACAACTCTATAGAGCTCTTCTGGGTAAGCGCACACAGTACTTATTAAGTATAAGCTAGCAATACTCCTGGTAGTAACAGATAAGCATAACAACAAAAAACCAGAAGATCAACAACAACAAACTTTGAGAGCACTTCTATGTCAGACATGGGGCCAAGAATAATCTCATTTAATACGCTACCACCAGGATATAGATGCTATTACCACACTCATTCTGCAGAGGAATTCCAATGAGGCTTAGCAAGGTAGGTAACTTATTCAATGTCAACTCTTGGTCTATCTGATTACAGAGTCTGAGTGTTTCACCACAAACCACTCTGGCTGCCACTTGCTCTTAACTCCTGGGTAAAGATAATAAAACTAATCTTCACGGTGCCAGCACTATTCTTTCCTCTTATATTTTGTCTTTTTATACTGCAAGAGGAATATCTCTGAGAGTTGTCTTCCATGTACATCCTCATATAAAAAGAAAAGAAACACACCATTTGGAGAGAAGTTATGGCTAGAGGCAGAGCTGCAGCAATGTAAGCCATATCTATAAAACTGTACCCTCAGAATGTACACCCCTCTGAAGCAGGTTCCACAGGTAAGGATTTCTACCTTACAAATGAGGACACCAAGGACTAGAGACTTCAGTGATTTATCTGAGGTCATATATCCAAATAGAAAGATAAAAAAAATTGATAACTTATGAATCAAGTTTGCTACTAGAGTCCCTACATTACATTGTTCCTATGAAGGAAATATTCTTCTCTTCTCCTACACTGTATTCCCCCTCCTACCCCTGACATCACCTCCCTACATCCTTGCCAACACTGTCTGTGGTTTTGAAGTTTCTAAGTCATTTGGAGGAAATCAACTTCTCCAGCATCCAGACACTCTTGTGCTAAAGCAGTCTGCAGGACATAAAGCATAGAGAAGATTTACATCTTTGACTCACTTTCAACAGATATTACTTATCTTGAACTGCCAGCAGAGTCTCGTCTATGTGATGTGCATGACAGTGAGGAATAGCTTTTTGCTGCACTGCCCAGCTCCCATGGGTAAAATAAATAAATAAATTTTAAAAAACAGGAGTTATTGTTTGATGGAATGAATATTCAGGAACATCTCTGGGAAATCTTGGCAAGGGAGCTGAGGTGGGAGACCTAACATTAAGGGCCATAAAAATGACCCCCAATTCACCGACCCCTTGCAAAGACTTTGTAGAGATTTGTTAAGGAAGCAAAAAAACCATGAGAGATTATTCATTCAGCCTTTGAGATTCCTGTATGCCAAATCTTTCCCAGTAAAGCTGTCCTTGAATTACACATCATGTGAGTAAAGTTTGTTTATAACTTGGTCCTTTAAAACTTGTAATCAATTGTGTCTTATAAACAAACTGCAATGAGTATGGTGGCTATACATCTTACTAGTAACTTGCATACATCGGACACTCAAAAATGATAATTCTTCTTAATTGTAGTTCCCATTACAGGTATACATATCTATCACTTTTTATTTATTTTTTTGTCTCCACAGCAGAACACAGAGTGTTAGAGGACATGCCTGCATTTCATAGTATACCTGTGGTGCAATAAAATCTTGTTTTACATTTACCTTTACATTCTTAGCACAGAGTAGAAAATATTAATTAATGGACCTATTTTCAAACAAATTCATAGGGATGTCTAGAAATTAGCAGATTTAATAATTAAAATTACGGGCGCCTGGGTGGCTCAGTTGGTTAGGCGACTGCCTTCAGCTCAGGTTACGATCCTGGAGTCCCGGGATCGAGTCCTGCATCGGGCTCCCTGCTCACCAGGGAGTCTGCTTTTCCCTCTGACCCTCCTCCCTCTCATGCTCTCTGTCTCTCATTCTCTCTCTCGCAAATAAAATCTTTAAAAATAATAATAATAATAATTAAAATTACTAAATGTGAAAGAGAGCTCATTGATTTAGAACTGGTTGAAATGAGGTCAAAAATGTCTTCACAATTTTGATAATATGTTTAAACAAAGCCCTCTCAGTTTATTGCAATATTTGCCTATCAGTGATAAAAAAAATGTTTTAAAATTATACCAAAGGGTCAATTATACCAATGCCAGTTTAATATCATCGGATCACATGCAGAAGAGATTATTTTGTATTTTTCATTTTAACAGAATGACTGACCTCTGAGTCCTGTCTTATTTAAACTCTATATTTCTTCAGAGTGAGACATAAAGTGGAACTGAACTCAGGGATTCAATCCTGGTAATGAACATTAGTTAAAAATCCTACTTTGATGTATATGAAAATGTGTTAAAAAATAAAACACATTTGATAGGCACAAACATATTTTTTCAACATAAGCATAAGCGTAGTGTCAAATACTAACATAATATAAACTATTTTGAGGGTTTTAGTCACAGCACATATGTACTTTTTTTCTTTCCTCTACACCAACATCAAATGCTAGCAGCATAAGATCTACTTTAGAATAAATCAAGGGAATTTGGGTATACTGCTCATTGCAAAATACATGTATTCTTAAAATGTTCAACATAAATGTATCCCATATATTATTTTTCATTCTAAATGCACATAGTAAGCTCATGAACACGGTTTTATCCTTAGGTCAACTCCTCACAAGTGGCTATATGAGATGCAAGAGTTCCAGATCTCATCATTCAAAGAGCAGAGGGTTTCAATGAAAAAGCAACTAAAGTTATTTTCCAGCAGCACTTGCGAGCATTGCTCCATATTAGGGATTTATATCCATCCATGAACCAGTGTAGAATTAACTATGAGGTCAATTCCAAACAAGCTGCCTGGCTGAGGGTAGGGTTGGTCCCTTAAAATTAACTATAGGTGGCATTGCTAAAAGAAGAGGGAACTAAATAATGACAAAGCAGCCAACATTTGCCTACCAAAGCTAACATCTGAGTCTCTAGTGGTCTGGCCAGGGTGTTTGCATTTTTTTTATTTTTTATTTTTTTTAAGAGAGAGGTTGGGGGGTGGGGTAGGAACCTAGAGAGAGAGAGAGAAAGAGAGTGAATCTTAAGCAGGCTCAACACCCAACTCGGGGCTCAACCTCACAACCCTGAGATCATGAACTGAGCCTAAATCTAGAGTCAGATTCTTAACTTACCAACTGAGCCACCCAGGTGTTTGCATTTTAAAACAAATCTCCCAGGTCATTCTTAGTGGCATATAAACTTTAAGAACCATTCTTCATATACAATCCCTGAACCTTTAGAAACAATTTAAATATTGAGATAAGCATTTGAACTGGGAGACTAAGTGTTAGTGGGCACCATCCCATCTATTCACTGAGGGCGTCAATAGAAGGAGATGACGAAGGAAGGAAAAATTCACTTTGTACCTGACACTTGAGCCAGGATACTGTTCTATCCATGGACTAGGACTTGCACCATCTGCTGGTAGGTGCTCAGGTTTTTGGACTCACACTAGAAGTAAACCACCAGTTTTCCTGGATCTCTAGCTGCAGACAAAAGATCATGGGATTTCACACCGTCCATAATCACATAAGCCAATTCTTCACAAAAAATATGTAAATATTATTTATTTTATAAATGTATAAATATAACAATACAATAAATAAAATGTAATAATGTAATATATATAACCAAATATTTGAGAAACATTTATATGTATAAATATACATAAAACAGAAAAAAAGTAAGAGATTCATTCTCTTTTGGTTCTGCCTTTCTGAAAAACCCTAATACGTTGCCCTTGTTATAAGAATACTCTGGGGGAGCCTGGGTGACTCACTAGGTTAAATGTCTACTTTGGCTCAGGTCGTGATCTCAGGGTCCTAGAATTAAGCACTGTGTTGGGCTCCACCCTCAGTGGGGAGTCTGCCTCCCCTTCTCCTTCTCCCTCTGCCCCTCCCCCTGATGAAGGAGCAGAAGCCTAGCTGAAGACAAAGCACATGCTGACATCCTGCAACCTCCCCCCCCACAACTGTGGGGTGGGATATGCGTGATATTTCTCCAGGAAGCTCCCAACTATCTTAATGTTAATTCCTTGTTAGAGGGAAAAACAACCTTAACTTGACAATGGCAAGTTCTCCAGTATCCTGTCAGTCTTTAGCATATGAAAGTTCTTTCAAAAACCTCCCTTTTCCTTACCTCCCCCGCTCACAACACAGGTGCAGCAGCTCTTTCTGCCATGGGTCCTGTCCCCATGCTTTAATAAAACCACCTTTATGGGGTACCTGGGTGGCTCAGTCATTAAGCGTCTGCCTTCAACTCAGGTCACGATCCCAGAGTCCTGGGATCGAGCCCCACATCGGGCTCCCTGCTCGGCGGGAAGCCTGCTTCTCCCTCTCCCACTATCCCTGCTTGTGTTTCCTCTCTAGATGTCTCTCTCTGTGAAATAAATAAAATCTTAAAAAAATAAAAAAATAAATAATAAAACCACCTTTAGCACCAAAGACATCTCAAGAATTCTTTCTTGGTCTTTGGCTCTGGACCTCATCCCATTGAACCTCACCTATATTCTAAAACCACATCACCCTCCCTCATGTGCATGTGCTCTCTCTCTCTCAAATAGATGAATAAAATCTTAAAAAAAAAAAAAAAGAATACTCTGACTACTGAGTTTTAATTAATTGATTTCTACAAAAAGCTTATTTTCTTTCTTTCCTATGAGCTCTGCAAAGTGCTTGTTATGGCTGTGAGATTCTGCTCTATCTCCCTCATCCAAGTTTTCTGTGTCTGCATTTGTGTTTGCTCATGTCAATGCTTCCTCTGAGGCAACAACCACTACCTGCTCCATTTTCTGTCCCTTAATGAATTGGCTATGTTTGTCCAGGGTGGAAAAGAAAGGGAAGTTTGTTTGTTTGTTTATTTAAGGTTTATTTAAGATTTATTTATTTGAGAGAGAGAGAGAGAGCATGAACAGGGGGAAGGAACAGAGGGAGAGGGAGAAGCAGACTCTCCACTGAACAGGGAGCGTAACATCAGGGCTCAATCCCAGGACCCCGAGATCATGACCTGAGCCGAAAGTAGACGCTTAACTGACTGAGCCACTAGGCACCCCAGAAAGGTAAGTTTAAAATGGCTTTGGGCAAGGAAATTGCTAGCTGCTTCAAAAATATTCTAAAAAATGGATCCTCCAATGAGCATGAATATAGTTCAAATGCAACTTCTGGCAATACCCTTGAACATCCTCCAGAAAAGACAACAGAAAACTAGATCAACACGTTACTCTTGTTATGTTAAATTCCACCAAGTGGATTTTTCTTGCTCTTTCAAATGGTTTCTCCAAGTCCATTTCCTTCTACATGCTGGAAACATTTAGTAATTATTAATAGCACAGATTCACAGACTAGTGAATACCACAGAGACTATGTTCTCTTACCAAATGAAAATGTTGAAAAATTCCTGTGGTTCTACCACTTTTCACTTTGACAATGAAAGTTCTCAGAAGCATATTGTAGAGGTTCTTCTACCTTATGCATATGCTTCTCATGAGGCTTCTTCTGAATTAATTATCTATGTCATCTCAGTGATCCGAAGAACTTTATATTTAGTGACTGTGACAATGTAGGTGCCAGAGAGACATCTTCTGCACAGCTATATATCAAAGGACAAAGAGCTGGGGTTCCCTTAGTTCTTCTACTAAGGAAATGCTACAGATAGATGAGAAGGGAGTGGGGAGGGCAGTGTCGCATTCTGATTGATGCCTATTGATTACTGATTATGGAAATTGGGAGATGTCTAATCTTATCAGCTTCAGACAGACTCCTCAAAGGTATTTTGGTTTCTAGGATTGATATTCCCTCACTCTGTAATGCACACCATATTTCATCTTTACTTCCTTAGCACTATAATTTGATAGTGATATAGAGACTTGTGAGAACAACATTTTAAGTCATTGCACTTTAGAAATAAGGGGCAATAGGACTCAGAAATAAGTTGATTTTCCCAAGGTCACACAAGAGAATATTTTAAATAAAGAGAATAATTGGACAATTAGGAGTCAGGTCTAGGGTTCTGCCTTCTATTTGTGACAAAAAAAAAAGTAGGTAGCAATAATGAGTCCGAGGGGCATTTGAGTCTGGGATACTAAGCTTCAGCCATGGGGTGTGTACCTCCTGGAAAAGTTCAGAAAAGATGGATTTTAAGGACCAGGAAAGGAATCCTTATGAGAAATACTTTTCCCCAGAAAAGAGTAACATCTAACCATGACTTAAGCTGATAAATTGATTCTAGGAGACCAGTTCATTCAACATACAGATTCTGTATATGAGCTTGTCCAAGAAAGGGACATGGAAAGTTCTAACAAACCAAAGGAAGAATCCATGATAGAGGGGTAGTTTAAAAGAAAATTCAAGGCTGGTGGAATGCTGGATACCTTGCCTGTGCCCCTATTTTTTGGGGTGATCCCATGAGCACACTAAAGTCCTAAATTATATGGTCTTATAATGGAAGACTGGTGAGGCCCTATGGTAATCATAAAGGTTTCTGTTTAGTACTGCTTAACTGAGAACTTCCCTATATTACTTTTATATAATGGAAGAAGGGGTAGGGAATAGAAGAAGCATATGACTGAGATATGTATTAACATCTTTTTTTAAGATTTTATTTATTTATTTGACAGAGAGAAAGAGAGAGATCACAAGTAGGCAGGCAGAGGGAGAGGGAGAAGCAGGCTTCCTGCTGAGCACAGAGCCCGATATGGGGCTTGATCCCAGGACCCTGGAGCATGACCTGAGCCAAAGGCAGACGCTTAACCGGATGAGCCACTCAGACACCCCTTTATTAACATATTCTTCACCCCTTTTACTTTATCCCCCTCCCAAATAATAGTATTATTGAATTTCTGTTGTCTGCATCCAGTTATCTACATCAAAAATAGTTCTCCAAGAAAGGGAATCTCAAAATACCTGAACACAAATTGTCAGAATCATCAAAATGCCCTGGACCCTCTCATTTCTTCAACAAATTGTGTGTGTTATGTGTATATATTTCTGGCTATAGCTCAGAAGATACATAAAAGATGGTGATAAAGTTAATGGTTTCTTCAGCTTCCATGGTTGTGGTACCTAAGAACAATTTGAGACTTCAAGATATCAAATAAATTAGTTTCCAGGTTGCTATTCCCTAGAAACTAATTGAAATCATGTGCTTTTTCTACTTAAAGATTAGCTCTGACAGTGCTTCTGAAAATGAAAAGCCAGAAGTAGCACTCTGCTCCTTGCCGTGTTCTGTTAGCTCAGCTATGGCTCCAGAGTGATGATCTCTAATGATTGTAGGTTTAGTGAAGAGCAAATCTTACAAATAAGACAAAGTTCCAAATAACTTTTAGCTTGGCTGCCTTGAATTATGCTAACTGAAGTAGTCTCTATTTTAGTTCATTGTTGGGGTTTCAGAAGAGATTACAGGGACCCCTCTGACTCGAAAAGCAACACAAACATTTGACACTCACCCATGAGTTTTCTGGCACTCAGTGAACTTGCCAATACCCTGCCATGTGTTAATAAACCAGAAAAGAATGGCAAAGAAAAAGTTTGAGCTTGAAATCATGGCCCTTTGGTGAGATTTGCCAATATCTGCCTCACCCAATTGGATATTTTCATGTGTAAGAGTTAAGTATCAATTCCTTCCCAAGCCCCAAACTATGCTCATATTGCAGCATAATATTCTCCTTAGCGTGCACCAAAATTAACCCAGAAAATGTTTCAATATTTAGTACTTTTTTATCAAGTTGTTTATAGACTGTTTCATTAACTTTAAGAACAAGAAACCATAATTTTAAAACAGGGCTTATACATAAAAACAAAAACATAACACATATAGAAACACAGAATATTGCAGAGTATGTGCAAATGTCCTGTGACTTTGTCTTTCTTTTTATTCTGTATTTTATACTAACAATTTTATATCTTTACATTTAAACTCTTATTGAGCCCTGACAATGGATAGAGCACCATGAGTAAGGCCAAGCTTGATGCTAGATTTACATATTCTCCCTGGGGCTCTTCTCTAGGCCTGTTTTCCTATCTGTAAAATAATAATTAAGATTTATATATTTCTCAGGTGACTGAGTCTTAAAACTTTATCATGGCATTCTATTAATTAATTTTTATTAAAGATAAATTTTAAGGGGGGTGTAGCAAGATGGCAGAGGAGTAGGAGATCTGGATTTCGTCTGGTCCCAGGAATTCAGCTATATAGGGATCAAACCATACTGAACACCTACGAACTCAACAGGAGATCGAAGAAAAGAATAGCAACAACTCTCTAAACAAAAAAGCGACCACTTTCTGGAAGGTAGGACGTGCAGAGAATTGAATATGAGGCGATATTAGGGAGGATAGATAGTGGGGGAGGAGGCCTCAGTCCGCCGCTTCTGGCAAGTGATACAGCCACAGAGCACAAAATCGGAACTTTTAGAAGTCTGCTCCGCTGAGGGATGTTGCTCCAGTGGCTAAACGGGGGTGGAAACCTTGTGGGACAGTGTGGTCTCAGGACTCTTGGGGTCACAGAAAGACCGGGGGTGCCTGAGTGTGGCAGAGCTCCCAGGTATCGGAGTGGGGAAGCCGGCTGCACAAACGGAACCGAGGTGTGGGCTCTCAGCTCGGGGTTGCCATAAACCGTGATCCACAGCAGAGTTGGGCCACTGCTCCTCCGGCAGGGACCCAACAAGTGGCAGATCCGGGGAGACTCCCCTTCCTCCCCTGAGAGGAGCGGCGCGGGAGCACACCACAGGAATCTGCTGGGTTTGGAGACTCCACATGGGGTCAGGTGCCAGAGATAGAAACGCTCGGTCACAGGCCAGGTGAGCACGGAGTGCGGCCGGAGACCAGGGAGACGGGAGTGATTGACTGCTTTTCTCTGGGGGCTCACTGAGGAATGGGGCCCCCAGTTCTGGGCTCCTCCAGGGCAGAGATTGGGAGGCCGCCATTTTCACTCTCGTCCTCCAAAGCCGAATGGAAAGCTTGCAGGGAACAAAAGCTCCCAAGAGCAAACCCAAGCAGATTACCTAGCGCGGACCAGGCAAGGGTGGGGCATTTCCGCCTCTGGCAAAGACATTTGGGAACCCCGGCAACAGGCCCCTCCCCGAGAAGATCAGCAAGAACAGCCAGCCAAGACCAGGTTTACCGATCAATGAGAACGGCAGAACTCCAGATCTAGGGGAATACTGCACATAGAATTCATGGCTTTTTTACCATGATTCTTTAGTCTTTCAAAGTCATTTTTTTTTTGAAAATTTTTTTCCCTTTTTCAACCAACATGTTATCAATCCCTTTTTTAAAAAACATTTTTATTTTTCACTCTTAGAGTCATATTCTATCCCTTCAGAGTAGTTACCCTTATTTTTGGCATATGTATATGTAAGTTGTTCTCTCTTTAAAATTTCGAGATACAGTTTCTTCTAACAGATTAAAATATACCCTAAATCTCTAGTGTATGCTTTGTTCTAGTCTCCTGCCTGATCACATTCTCTCCCTTCTTCTTTTTTTTTTTAAATCCTCTTCTTTCTTTTTTCAAACAACTTATCAATTCCTTTTATAATTTTTTTAATAATTTTCATCTTTACAGTCATATTCCATCCCTTCATGATATCAACCCTTATTTGTGTACATATATAAGTTTTTCTTTCTTTAAAATTTTGGAAGGCACTTTCTTCTAACAGACCAAAATACAGCCAAAATCTAGTGTGTGGCAATGATCTATGTACCAACCTAATCATATCTGATCATATTCTGTTTTTTTTGTTTTGTTTCGTTCTGTTTTTGTTTCATTTTCTCTTTTTCTTTTTTTTTTTTTTTTCTTTTTTCTTTCTTTCCCTTTCTTTTCCCCCGGCTTCAGGTCTTTTCTGATTTGTTTAGAGTATACTTTCTGGGGATGTTGTTACCCTGTTAGCATTTTGTTCTCTCATTCATCTCTTCTCCGCTGGACAAAATGACAAGACAGAAAAAATCACCTCAACAAAAAGAACAAGAGGTAGTACCAACTGCCAGGGACCTACTCAATATGGACAGTAGTACGATTTTGGACCTAGAGTTCAGAATCATGATTTTAAAGATACTAGCTGGGCTTTAAAAAACCATGGAAGTTATTAGAGAAACCCTTTCTGGAGAAATAAAAGAACTAAAATCTAACCAAGTCAAAATCAAAAAGGCTATTAATGAGGTGCAATCAAAAATGGGGGCGTTGGGCGCCTGGGTGGCTCAGCTGGTTAAGCGACTGCCTTCGGCTCAGGTCATGATCCTGGAGTCCCTGGATTGAGTCCCGCATTGGGCTCCCTGCTCAGCAGGGAGCCTGCTTCTCCCTCTGACCCTCCCCCCTCTCATGTGCTCTCTCTCTCTCATTCTCTCTGTCTCAAATAAATAAATAAAATCTTTAAAAAAAAAAATGGGGGTGTTAACTGCTAGGATAAATGAGGCAGAAAAGAGAATTAGTGATATAGAAGACCAAATAATGGCAAATAAAGAAGCTGAGTAAAAGAGAGATAAACAACTACTGGATTACAAGGGCAGAATTCAAGAGGTAAGCGATACCATAAGACAAAACAAAATTAGAATAATCGGGATCCCAGAAGAAGAAGAAAGAGAGAGAGGAGCAGAAGATATACTGGAGCAAATTATAGCAGAGAACTTCCCTAATTTGGGGAAGGAAAGAGGCATCAAAATCCAGGAGGCACAGAGAACCCCTCCCAAAATCAATAAAAATAGGTCAACACCCCGACATCTAATAGTAAAACTTATGAGTCTCAGAGACAAAGAGAAAATCCTGAAAGCAGCTCGGGAAAAGAGCTCTGTAACCTACAATGGTAGAAACATTAGATTGGCAACAGACCTATCCACAGAGACCTGGCAGGCCAGAAAGGACTGGCAGGATATACTCAGAGCACTAAATGAGAAAAATATGCAGCCAAGAATACTCTATCCAGCTAGGCTGTCACTGAAAATAGAAGGAGAGGGAAAAAGCTTCCAGGACAAACAAAACTAAAGGAATTTGCAAACATGAAACCAGCCCTACAAGAAATATTGAAAGGGGTCCTCTAAGGAAAGAGAGAGCCTAAAAGCAACATAGACCGGAAAGGACACAGACAATATACAGTAACAGTCACCTTACAGGCAATACAGTGGCACTAAATTCCTATCTTTCCATAGTTACCCTGAATGTAAATGGGCTAAATGCCCCAATCAAAAGACACGGGGTATCAGATTGGATAAAAAAACAAGACCCATTGATATGCTGTCTGTCAGAGACTCATTTTAGACCCAAAGACACCCCCAGATTGAAAGTGAAGGGGTGGAAAACCATTTACCATGCTAATGGACACCAAAAGAAAGCTGGGGTGGCAATCCTTATATCAGACAAATTAGATTTTAAACCAAAGACTGTAATAAGAGATGAAGAAGGACATATATCATCCTTAAAGGGTCTATCCAACAAGAAGATCTACAATTGTAAATATCTATGCCCCTAACATGGGAGCAGCCAATTATATAAGGCAATTAATAACAAAAGCAAAGAAAAACACTGACAACAATACAATAATAGTAGGGGACATTAACCACCCCCCTCACTGAAATGGACAGATCATCTAAGCAAACGATCAACAAGGAAATAAAGACTTTCAACGACACACTGGACCAAATGGACTTCACAGACATATTCAGAACATTCCATCCCAAAGCAATGGAATACACATTCTTCTCTAGTGCCCATGGAACATTCTCCAGAATAGATCACATCCTAGGTCACATATCAGGTCTCAACCGGTACCAAAAGATTGGGATTATTCCTTGCATATTTTCAGACCACAATGCTTTGAAACTAGAACTCAATCACAAGAGGAAAGTCGGAAAGAACTCAAATACATGGAGGCTAAAGAGCATCCTACTGAAGAATGAATGGGTCAACCAGGAAATTAAAGAAGAATTAAAAAAATACATGGAAACCAATGAAAATGAAAACACAACTATTCAAAATCTTTGGGATGCAGCAAAGGCAGTCCTAAGAGGAAAGTATATAGCAATACAAGCCTTTCTCAAGAAACAAGAAAGGTCTCAAATATACAACCTAACCCTATACCTAAAGGAGCAAGAGAAAAAACAGCAAATAAAGCCTAAACCCAGCAGGAGAAGAGAAATCATAAAGATCAGAGCAGAAATCAATGAAATAGAAACCAAAAGAACAGTAGAACAGATCAACGAAACTAGGAGCTGGTTCTTTGAAAGAACTGATAAGATTGATAAACTCCTGGCCAGACTTATCAAAAAGAAAAGAGAAAGGACCCAAATCAATAAAATCATGAATGAAAGAGGAGAGATCACAACCAACACCAAAGAAATACAAACAATTATAAGAACATATTATGAGCAACTCTATGCCAGCAAATTAGATACCCTGGAAGAAATGGATGCATTCCTAGAGATGTATCAACTACTAAAACTGAACCAGGAAGAAATAGAAAACCTGAACAGACCTATAACCACTAAGGAAATTGAAGCAGTCATCAAAAATCTCCCAACAAACAAAAGCCAAGGGCCAGATGGCTTCCCAGGGGAATTCTATCAAACATTTAAAGAAGAATTAATGCCTATTCTTCTGAAATTGTTCCAAACAATAGAAATGGAAGGAAAACTTCCAAACTCGTTTTATGAGGCCACCATTACCTTGATCCCCAAACCAAAGACCCCATCAAAAAGAATTACAGACCAATATCCTTGATGAACATGGCTGCAAAAATTCTCACCAAAATACTAGCCAATAGGATCCAACAGTACATTAAAAGGATTATTCACCACGACCAAGTGGGATTTATCCCCGGGCTGCAAGGTTGGTTCAACATCCGCAAATCAATTAACGTGATACAATACATTAACAAAAGAAAGAACAAGAATCATATGATCCTCTCAACAGATGCAGAAAAAGCATTTGACAAAGTACAGCATCCTTTCTTGATCAAAACTCTTCAGAGTATAGGCATAGAGGGTACATACCTCAATATCATAAAAGCCATCTATGAAAAACCCACAGCGAATATCATTCTCAATGGGGAAAAACTGAGAGCTTTCCTCCTAAGGTCAGAAATGCGGCAGGGATGTCCACTATCACCACAGCTATTCAACATAGTATTAGAAGTCCTAGCCACAGCAATCAGAGAAAAAGAAATCAAAGTTATCCAAATTGGCAAAGAAGAAGTCAAACTCTCACTGTTTGCTGATGATATGATACTTTGTGTGGAAAACCCAAAAGACTCCACCCCAAAACTGCTAGAACTCATACAGGAATTCAGTAAAGTGGCAGGATATAAAATCAATGCACAGAAATCAGTGGCATTCCTCTACACCAACAACAAGACAGAAGAAAGAGAAATTAAGGAGTCGATCCCATTTATAATTGCACCCAAAACCATAAGATACCTAGGCATAAATCTAACCAAAGAGGCAAAGGATCTGAACTCAGAGAATTATAAAATACTCATGAAAGAAATTGAGGAAGACACAAAGAAATGGAAAAACGTCCCACGCTCATGGATTGGAAGAACAAATATTGTGAAGATGTCAATGCTACCTAGAGCAATCTACACATTCAATGCAATCCCCATCAAAATACCATCCACTTTTTTCAAAGAAATGGAACAAATACTCCAAAAATTTGTATCGAACCAGAAAAGAGCCTGAATAGCCAGAGGAATGTTGAAAAAGAAAAGCAAAGCTGGCAGCATCACAATTCCAGACTTCCAGCTCTATTACAAAGCTGTCATCATCAAGGTAGTATGTTACTGGTGCAAAAACAGACACATAGATCAATGGAACAGAATAGAGAGCCCAGAAATGGACCCTCAACTCTATGGTCAACTCATCTTCGACAAAGCAGGAAAGAATGCCCAATGGAAAAAAGACAGTCTCTTCAACAAACGGTGTTGGGAAAATTGGACAGCCACATGCCGAAGAATGAGACTGAACCATTTCCTGACACCACACACAAAAATAGACTCCAAATGGTTGAAAGACCTCAATGTGAGACAGGAGTTCATCAACATCCTAAAGGAGAACACAGGCAGCAACCTCTTTGACCTCAGCCGAAGCAACTTCTTCCTAGAAACATCTCCAAAGGCAAGGGAAGCAAGGGCAAAAATGAACTATTGGGACTTCATCAAGATAAAAAGCTTTTGCACAGCAAAAGAAACAGTCCACAAAACCAAAAGACAACCGACAGAATGGGAGAAGACATTTGCAAATGACATATCAGATAAAGGGTTAGTGTCCAAAATCTATAAAGAACTCATCCAACTCAACACCCAAAGAACAAAGAATCCAATCAAGAAATGGGCAGAAGACATGAACAGACATTTTTCCAAAGAAGACATCCAAATGGCCAACAGACACATGAAAAAGTGCTCAACGTCGCTCGGCACCAGGGAAATCCAAATCAAAACCTCAATGAGATACCACCTCACACCAGTCAGAATGGCTAAAATAAACAAGACAGGAAACGACAGATGTTGGCAGGGATGTGGAGAAAGGGGAACCCTCCTACACTGTTGGTGGGAATGCAAGCTGGTGCAACCACTCTGCAAAACAGTATGGAGGTTCCTCAAAAAGTTGAAAATAGAGCTACCATACGATCCAGCAATTGCACTACTGGGTATTTACCCCAAAGATACAAAAGTAGGGATCTGAAGGGGTACGTGCACCCCGATGTTTATAGCAGCAATGTCCACAATAGCCAAACCGTGGAAAGAGCCAAGATGTCCATCGACAGATGAATGGATAAAGAAGAGGTGGTATATATATACAATGGAATATTATGCTACCATCAAAAGGAATGAGATATTGCCATTTGCAATGACACGGATGGAACTGGAGGGTATTATGGTGAGCAAAATAAGTCAGTCAGAGAAAGACATGTATCATATGACCTCACTGATATGAGGAATTCTTAATCTCAGGAAACAAACTGAGGTTTGCTGGAGTGGACGGGGGTAGGAGGGATGGGGTGGCTGGGTGATAGACACTGGGGAGGGTATGGGCTATGGTGATCGCTGTGAATTGTGCAAGACTGTTGAATCATAGATCTGTACCTCTGAAACAAATAATGCAATATATGTTAAGAAAAAAAAAAGATAGTAGGAGGGGAAGAATGAAGGGGGGGAAATCGGAGGGGGAGACGATCCAGGAGAGACGATGGACTCTGAAAAACAAACTGAGGGTTCTAGAGGGGAGGGGTGTGGGAGGATGGGTTAGCCTGGTGATGGGTATTGGGGAGGGCACCTTCTGCATGGAGCACTGGGTGTTGTGCACAAACGATGAAGCATGGAACACTACATCAAGAACTAATGATGTAATGTATGGTGATTAACGTAACAATAAAAAATTTTTTAAAAAAGATAAACTTTAAGAACTATCTTTATCAGTTCAAAATTATTCAGTAGCTTTAAAAAAAAAAATCCATTAAGAGGTTGTATTCAAGTTACCCAGTGGCATTTCCCTCCATTTCCCAGTAAATTCTCACATTTAAGATAGGCCAGCCCCCTCCTCAAAACTAACTCTGCTGGCTGTAATATCTGTAACTTGCAGCACCTTGGTAGCCTCCTCCGTGGTTGGTGATATACACCTGAGTTCAGACCCTGACTGAACCACTTCCATGTAGTTGAGCTCCAGGGTCTCAGTAAATTATTTACCATCTTGATCCTATTTTCTTATTGACAAAACAAGGTTGTTTATATGCTTGCCACTCAAAGTATGGTCTTCAGTCCAATGGCATCATTATCACATATGAACTTGTTAGAAATATAGAATCACTGGCTTAATCTCAAACCTTCTGATTAGAGAAGTATTAGTTTATATAATTGTATCCAGTAACACAATGAACTTACAATGTTTCCTAACAAATAATAAGAACTCATTAAATGCTATTATGCTTATTAACTTAGGAAATATTGACCAGTCATAGTTCAGAAGGACAAAGTAGAGTTAATATTTTGAATAAAGAGAGCAATTTCTTACAGTATTATAATTAATGCTGTCCCCCCAAAAACAAAACAAGTGTCATTAAATAAGTGATCCCTACCCAGACTCCATTAATGGAGTTGAAAGGATTAACACATACTAATATTTTAGAGAAGAGAATACTGAGGCCTAGTGATGTTACCCGTTCATTAAAATAGCAAATTATGTAACAAAGTCTTCCTAATCATGTTCTACATCTTTCTTTCACCAAATTGAAGCTTTTGAAATGAAGTTCCAAATAGATGCCATTCCTTCTAAATATTCTTTTATGGTTCATTAAGTGCAACAGATAAGGCACAAACTTCTTGGTGCTCAGATGTTTAGTTTCAGCTTCTGATACCCTTCCCTCCATTCTCCTGTATGCCTCCATTTCCCAATCCATCATTGTGCTTCCATCACTTACGCAGAATATGTGCATCCCCTTAAATGCTATCCTTTTCCATCAACTGCAGAAATTCTACTTAAGCCCCTTCTTGCATGTCACCTTCTCTGTGAAAAAACAAGTTTCCAAAGAAGGTGTAATTCTTCTATGAGTCTAACAGAACATAATTTGTACCCTCTCTAGCTGCCAATTACACTATGTTGGAACTGTCTGCTTAAATCTATCCTTTCACACAGTAAACTGTGCATCCAATGAGGGAATGTTCATTTCCACCATTTCCTTAGCTTATATTCCTAGATTACTCTTAGACAGTAGTAGACCTCAAACTTTACTGTTCATCAGAAGCTCCCAGAAGCTTGTTAAAACACAGGTTTAACTGGGAAAATCCCTGATATATATTAGGAACTCAGCAAACTTTTGCTGAAAATATGAACTGAAATGGATGTATTTATCATCCTTGTACCTAACGTCAGATAGATCTAAGGCAAAATCCCTGATCTTCTAAGTACTAATCTATACATGGGCATTTTATCTTAATTTTGTTGTTGTTGTTCCTCAGAGCATTTGTTTTCTATCACTGCTTAACAAATTGCCACAACTTTAGTGGCTTAAAACACATTTATTACTATGTGGCAGTTCCTCCTGAAAAAGGTAAGCAGTGAAAGAACTTCCAAAAGATCCAGCAATTCCAGTCTTAGTTACATACTCAGAAGAGCTGAAAACAGATATTCAATCAGAATACATGTACACACATACATAGTAGCACTATTCACAATAGCCAGAAAAATGAAAACAACTCAAATGGCCATTGATGGATGAATGGATAAATAAAATATATATCCATACAACAGGATATTATTCAGTGACAGAAAGAAATGAGGTACTGATACCTGCTACAATGTAGATGAACCTCGAAAGGAAGCCAGATACAAAGGTCACATAGTGTATGGTTCCATTTACATGAAATACCCGTAACAGGTAAATCTATAAAGCAAAGCAAATTAGTAGTTGCTAAGGGCTTTAAGAAGTGGGGAGTGGAATGACTGCTTACTTACTGGGTCCCGGGTTTCCTTTTGGGGTGATGAAAATGTTTGCAAATAATATGTAGTAATGGTTGCACAAAATGGTGAATATACTAAATGTCACTGAATTGTATGCTTTAAAATGGGTTAACATTATGCTACATAAAATTTACCTCAAAAAATGATTAAAAAAACATACATATTTGGGTTTTTTTATTTTTTTTATTATTATGCTATGTTAATCAACATACATTACATCATTAGTTTTTGATGTAGTGTTCCATGATTCATTGTTTGCATATAACACCCAGTGCTTGATGCAGTACGTGCCCTCTTTAATACCCACCCCCAGGCTAACCCATCCCCCCACCCCCTTTCTCTCTAGAGATTATGGACTCTGAGAAACACATTTGTTTTCTTAGAGTTTCCATGACTAGGGAGTCCTGGCACATTTTAGGTGGGTCCTTTACCCAGATCTCACAAGGCTGCAGTTAAGGTATCGGTTAGGCTGCATTCTGATTAGAGGCTTGACTGGGAAAGGATACTTTTTCCATCTCCCTTAGTTGGCAGAATTCATTTCCTTGTGCTGTACAAAATGGTACCTTTCTTCTTTAGAGCAAGTAAGAAACTCTCTGACCAATCTTAGCCACCTGACTTCATTGCATTATACTTCTGAGGTTCTACACCACGACTCAAGCTCCCCCTCTGTAGTCTACCCAGACATTTGCATTCATCTTTCAATACCGATATTCTCCATGCAGGTTGTGGCCCATATATCCATATATCCATGTCCCCAAGACAATCAATCGCTACTTTTGCTTAAGTACTACACATCATAACAAATTATAATTATTTGTCTAGAACCTGCCTTCCCATATAAAATGCTAACTTCTTATCAAGAAGATAACATGACTTCTTCATATGCTGAACAGATGGCATTCTTTTATAGGATTAACCTGATTAGATGAAACCTCCGAGAATGATTTCCTTTGATTAACTCAAAATCAAACGCTTTGGGACCTTAATTGTATCACCTTTGGCAAGTCACAGGTTCTGCTTGCACTCAAGGAGAGAGGGTTATACAAGGTTGTAACTCATTGAGGGGGTCACCTTAGAATATGTTTGCTTGCTACAGACTGAACGCTTGTGTTCTCCAAAACTGTCAAAAGGTGACATATAACCCCCAGTCAAGATATTTAGTGGTGGTGTCTCTGGGAGGTGATTAGGTCATGAGGGTGAGGCCCTCACGAATGTGATTAGTCCCTTACAAATGAGATACCAGAAAGCTCCCTTGTCCTTCCACCATGTTAAGACACAACAAGAAGACTGTCATCTATAAACCAGGAAGCAAGATTTCACCATCTTCCCATCCCCCAGAACTGTGAGAGATCAAGTTCTATCCTCTATAAGCCACTCAGTCTCTGCTATTGCTGTAGCAACAGCCCAAATAAACTAAGACAATGTTTTAATAGCTTCTCAATTTGTAAAGTAACAAAGTAATAATATATACCCTTAGGTTTATCACAGAAATTCAATGAGACAAAGCCAGCAAAATGCTGGTATATTAAAGGCTTAATAAATATTAGGTACCATAATAATTATTTACCTCATTTATCACATGTCAATTATCATTACTTAATTCTTCCTAATACCAATTTATTTTACTTCCAATAAAGTAAATGAGGCTGGAAAATAAACCTAATCATGAATATTATATTTTGCAGCTGAATAACAGAGACCCAACACACCTGACTCCAATGCTTCAAAATATATTTTGAGAGAGAAAATAGCATCCTAGCCCCACAAAGTAATGATAGGTGGGCTGATAAGTAAATGTGTGGAGTTTTCTGAGCATGTGTACACATACAGTGCATCTTAGAAAGGGCTCTATTGGAGCCATTTTTTACCTGAATAATGGTGGTAACCAAATCAATGGGAATTGAAAGTGCTGTTGGATGCTGCTGCCTAATGGGTGCCTTCCCCTAAGGGCCTAGGTAAGCACTTCCAGATTATTCTTCCAGAGCCTTGTGCTATTTCTTGCCTCCGAATAACTGCAGAATTTCTTCATTGCCATAATAGGCATATTCTAGATTTTCATGCAGCAGTGCTGGAAGCGTAGGGAGCAGACTAGTGAGGAGGTGGATCTTTCCATTTTATGCAGGGGGGAGTGCTGTGATGAGGCTGGATATGTATGGTCTCTAGAAACAAAGCTGGATCCTGTATTTGTTTTATCACCATCAAGCTGTGTGGCTGGACAATCATATACCTAGCTAAACCGAGGCTTCTTCATCTGCCAAATAAAAATAGCCATTCTAAATTTTAATATTGATTAAAGCATTACTTTGTATAAAATATTTTTGATTACTGGTAGCCAATTTTGCTGTTATTGCTATTGTTATTATTATTAGTGTTATGAACTACCTAATACAGAACCTGACATGTACGTGGCTTAAGGTCAATAATGATCCCATTTATACAAAGGCCTTAATATTCAAAGCTTAGATAAAGCAAAGGGATTGGATAAGGTTAGCTTTCCTGGAAGCCAAGTTTGCCTTTAGACTCAAACTATGTGGTTCAGGATCCCTGCTAATACTTGTATGACCTGGATCCTGCCACAAACTATTTATGCCAGTTGCATCATCTGTAAAATGGTGGTAAATCACAGGGCTGCCATGAGCACTTGACAAGGTGAGTTGATGGATTTCTTACCCAACACCTAGTACTATTAAGTGCTCGGTGGGGTAAGATACTAGAGAGAAATAATGGGGGGGGGGGGGCGGGAAATTTAGCATCATTCCTCTGACTCCATAATCCAAAATCTTAGTATACAACTTTACGTAATATACTTTTGAGGCTCTGCACCATGACTCAAGCTCCTCCTCTGTAAACCACCCAGAAAATTTGTATTTATCCTGATGTTTTCTATGCAGATTGTGGCTCATATGTCTATGCTCCAAGGGCAACCAATTGTCACTTCTGCTTAAGTACATGTTACACTGAACTATAATTATCTGTGTAGAATCTGCCTTCCCACTGAAAATGCTAAGTTCCTGAAAAAATAACCTTTAGTTCTTCATATGCTGAACAGCTAGCACAGACCTCAACCAGCAGTAGCTGCTTAAGTAACTAAAGTGTAAAATTAATGAAAGAATAAATGAGTGAATGAACAAAAATAAATAAATAAATAAATAAATAAATGTTCCCTGACATTATTTTGCAGTTACCTTTGCCAGGTAAGCATCTGGTAAAGGAGAAATATAATTCTCATTTGCACATAGGAGATCTCTTTAAAATGATTTGAATGATGGCTGACATGATTCTCTGCCCTCAAACCTCTTTTCTAGAATTCCAGTTCAACAGATAAACTTATTTCAAATATTCTTACAAAATTCTTTCCAGAGCTGTTTCCAATCAACCCAAATAAACCCAGCCAAAATGAACAAACAAAATAATGTAAAAAAGAACAGAAATGGTGCAATAGATGAAGGGGATTAAGAGTACACTTAACATGATGAGCACTGAGAAATGTATGGAATTGTTGAATCATTATATTGTATACCTGAAACTAATTTAATACTGTATGTTAATTATATTTGAATAAAAAATGTTTTTAAAAAGGAAAAAATAAATATAAACAAGTAAATAAAATAGCAATTAAAATATATTTTAAAAAGAACATGTTTCCTAAGTTGTTTTTCTACTTTATTTCTTATTTATTATTTTCTACTTTATAATAACTGAATATATTATTATTCACTTCGTTTTTAAGAATTCTAACTCTTGTTCCACACTTATTTTTTAAAATAAAAAAGTTTGCTCTTTCCACTCTCCTCAGAACTTTCTAGATAACCCTTTTAAGATACCTATAATATCACTTTCTAAGACCTGATCCATACCCAATAAGAAATAAGGAGGCAGCCAATGTGACTTAGAAGAAATGAGGGGGTCTGTGGAAAATACCCTGGATTCCGGGGGCGGAGGGGTAGGAGGGGGAGAAAGAGGGTAAATGTCCAACTAATGATGGCAGTTCAAATGAGTGAATTTTGATGACTGGTAGGAAATTAGGTAGGTCATAGAGGAGTACTAAAAAAAAAAAAAAAGTAATAAATAAACATGCAAAAAACAAGTGAGGAAGAAAATGGAGAAGTGTAACTTCTTAATCACTTACTGTGTATGAGGCATCATTCTAGTGGTTGGATATTGAATACACACAAATGAATGTCTAAATAGCATGACTCCATCTACCCACTGCCTCATAATTTATGTCCCACAACAGGTAATTACTCCAACTGAAACAATGTTTTCTCTACAACTTTTTAAAACTGCTTTTATTGTTCCCCTCTACATTGACTGATATTCTCTGTCTTCATTGTTTTATTCTTACTCAGCCATATTTCCTTATACTTAAGATTTGAACTCAGGTATCACATCTTCCAGAAAATCTTGCCTGTCCAATCCCCTGCCCATGTCCAGTGTCCTATACTATGTATCTTTATGCTGCCTTAATAACATGTGGGTCTGTTTTGTTGCACTTACTTGATCGTGTCTGTCTTTACAGTCAGCAATGAATGATAGCTAAACAAATAAAAGTTGGACAAATGGTCTCATTTTAACCATCACAGAAAACCTGTAAGATGGTGTTATCCTTCAAATCTTACACACAATAAATTGTCAAATACCCAGTATTAGTGTCAGCTCCAGGATTCAAAGCCATATCTATCATACTTATAGTCTACATTCTTGTCACTCAGAAATATTATATTACTTTAATTAAAATATAACCTCAGAAATGAGAAAATGGCTGTTGCTTGGAAAGAGTTACACCAAAAAACAATATGGACCTGACAAAGAAAATCAGAATAACTTCTGCATTCTTGATGAGAAAAAGCAAAAGAAAGGAAATAAACATTTCTGATTGATCAGAGAAGTGAAAATACATTCTGTGCAATGAAATCTGTGTTCTTTATACATGCCAGAAAGACATTTCAGAAAAAAAACGAAAACATAATCCATCCGAAGTGTTATAAAGTCTTTCGTGTGCTCCTATTAATAGAACTCATAGATGAAAGAAAAAGAGCAATGGTCTTGGATCCAGGCAAAATGAATCCATTTGTCAGCCCTGATGAACACGGCAAAACTGGTATTTTTAACAGTGTGACCTTAGCCATGTTACTTAAACTCTCCAGGCTTAGTTTCCACATCTGAAAATTGGACATCATGATATCAAGGTCATAGAACTTTTATAAGTTGTAAGTTAGTTTGTATAAAACACCCATTCCAGTAATTACCACATACTAAATACTCAGTTAAACATGATGATAATGATTATAATGACACCTAAGTCAGGTCTTAACTCCGTGAGCTAAATGTTCTTAGGTAAATATGTTTTGCATAATCAAATGATTATAGGGAGGACCCTAAATGATGATGAATTCATTTTAAGGCATAATGTGCATATGCAGGATGATGAAATTCTTATGAACAGTACTCAGGCTTATTTCTGTTTTTGTTAAGAAAGACAGTGGGCCAGAAAGCCTTCATTTCTATCTTTCTTACCATGAAAAGGGAAATGTAAACATATAGGACAAAACCAAAACAAAAATATGAAACTATTTTATTATCATTATTAGATAGAGACAGGTTTGTCCTCCACACTCTAGCATGTCTCTCTCTGGAAGTAAGCAGCTGGCCTAATTGTAACCCTAAGGCAGAAAGTTCTCCTTCCTTCTACACCCAAATCATACAGGCAAATAGCTGCTTAAAATCTCATAAAGTATCACTGTACATATGAATATAAGAGTACAGGTAAAGGGGCACCGGGGGTGGCTCAGTCGGTTACGCGTCTGCCTTTGGCTCAGGTCATGATCTCGGAGTCCTGGGATTGAGCCCTGCGTTGGGCTTCCTGCTCAGCGGGGAGTCTGCTTCTCCGTCTCCCTCTACCTCTGCCCCTCCCCATCCTCTCCTTCCTCTCCGTCGTCTCCCTCCTCCCACTCAGGTGCTCTCTCTCTCTCTCAAAAAAAAAAAAAAGAGTAGAGGTAAAGCAAAGCTAACTCTTCTTGATGTTTCACCCATTTGGTTTACCTTCTTACTGATGTTCCTTACACAGGGCCCAAAGCTTGAATTCTCTGAGAAGCAAATGCTGAGAGAGAGTAGGGGTCCAAAGGGTTTACTGGGGAGTCACCCTGAGAAAGGAGATGGGAGGAAGCATGATGGGGACAGAGGTGCCATCAGATTGCAAGGCAGAATTGGCAAAGTCTCTTGCAACCCAAAGAAAAAAATCTGGACCAAAGATTACCATCAGAGGAAAATTGTCAGACTTTTTACCACCACCTTGCTCAATAATTGGATAGAGGACACATGAGGGCATGTGATATAGGGCAGAAAATACTGCAACAGACCCTGACAGTGCTATTAGGTGAAGACTGTCAGCTTCCACACTCCATGCAGATGGACAATAAGTCTTTTCTTGAAGAGGAATCTGAAAGGTATGCTTCAGTATCTCAGCACAAGTAATGACCCAGTACACCACTTATGCAATACAGTCCCAGACATGGCATGTAAATACCACAAAATTGATACCTGCTCTTCTCTTTGAAAAACTAGCTAATTAAGGGACAGAAATTTTGTTTCTTCTCTTCACCTCTTAAAATGATGACCATGATAATGATGATGAGTCAATTCAAAGCACCTTCATTTGCTCTAAACTTTGTGAATCTGCCAGAGGAACTCCCTGTATATTTTTTAAAGAACTGATAAGATAAAATAAGTTTTAAAAAAGAAATTTAATTATTCTATGTTTAGAAGCTGAAAATTAATAAGAAAGCAAAGATCTCAGCATTAATCCTACTCTGACACAATTTTTGAGGTCATTCTTGGGATGGATATTTTCTCTAAGTGTTACTAAGTATGAGGAAATGAATGAAAAGTTATAGTACACTAGATAATTTAAAATAAATTCAAATATTCTTTGAATATTTGTGAATACAAACTATTCCAATTAAGTTGTACATTTAATCATCTTCTTCCTTTTTTAGAATATTTAAGCCTCTTTCCTCCCCCCCCAAAAAAATAAATAAATGAGCAATTTTCCTCAGAAACCCACTGAAGCCTGAACTGAAATATGAGGAGGCCACTCAGTCATGAATTCTACCAGACAAAGAGACAAATAGCTGCACATAGTTTCATTTAATCAAGTAAGCCCATTTGAGAAATCTGGGGTTGGGATACTAAATCAAGTTGGAGATTACACATGTCAGCAGAGTTAATGGCCTTTCTTTTTGAGAAATTGCCATGGGGATAGAATTATATTTAAACTTGTAGCTGATTTAAGAAAGAATTTAATTTAGCATATGCCATATTACCCAAGTACACATTGGAATAATCAATTTATTGATCAACATTTTATTGAGCACCTATTATGTATCAGGTAGCAGGCTAGACTTAGGGCTTTTAGGGAAGTATCAATAAATTAGAATTAAGTGCTAGGATATGACTCTTGTGACTCACTGATCAGTTAGCTAAGGCTCATTCACTCCATGAAAACTTTCCTATAAAATGCCCATGAAAGGAAGAGTGACTCAAATTTATAATAACACTGAGAGATATGCAAATTGTTCATACATATTTGAAGGAACTACCATGAGGTTCGGTGTGGAGAGATACAGATGAGAAGAAATCAGAGACTGAACAGATCCACAGCACACCCACCAGAAAATCCATCAATAAACTAGTCCCTTCCACTTAGCCAACAACACACACACACACACACACACACACACACACACACACACACGCTACTCCTTTCCTTCTGCTTTATTATGGAAATTACTAAACTAAGCTCTGGGGGTGGAAGAGGAGTAAAGGTTGGGTGCTACATTCTGAAATATGACGTCAGGTAGATTTTGCAAACAGAGAGGGAAAAACACGTAGTGGAGGAGATACGGGAATTTTATTTCCTTATACATTCTTCTAGATAGGAAAGAACCATGAACGACTTTCACTTATAAAGGAAAAACAAAACCTAAACTCCTCCATTCATTCGTAAATTCTATCAGGCAGAGATGTCAAGAGACACACAAGGCTATTGCTACCCACACATCACCAATTAGAAGGACCAGAGCAAATTCTTTCACGTGACTTTACTATGGAAATCTACACAAGATACCCTATAACTGAACATCTGACAAGTACATTCTAAACACCCAGATGTTTATAAGTGAAACAGAGGGAGAAACATACCCTTAACTCAGTGAACAAACAACTGTGCAAGTTAAACACGCATAAACAATGTTCTCCTTATAAAGAGACACTTAGCTTAAAAAACAATAATTTGCCAAATAATAAAAAAGTTGAACTTCATTAGAAATTAGGGAATTGCAAAATAAGACATTTTGCACCTAGCACATAGGCAAATACATACATTTTAAAGAGAGTAACTGTGCCTTCTTAAAGCCATTGTTCTCACAGAACAGGAGTTTGAGATCTTAAGGGATCAGTAGATATCCCTTAAGAGGTAAAGGTATGTAAATATATACCAGAGAGGAACATTTGAAAAGGAACTGAATTTTGAAAAAAAAAAACCAAAAAAACATTTTCTAAAACAAAACAACAACAGGTCATAATGCCCAGAGCCAGGGCTGTGTGGTGGTGGCAGAGGCAGCAGGGGTGGTGGTAGTGGTAAGGAAAGAAGTGAGCCAGGTAAACAGAAAGTGGGGACCAATACAGAGCCTTGGAATCCAGGTTGCACAGTTTGGGTCTATCCTACAAGCCAAGGGGAACCACTAGAACCCTGGGCATTATTTTCTTGGAGCTCAGGTCAAACAGGTTTCTTTCAAATCTTGTCAATGTGGCCTATATACAGAAATGGAAATCGAGGAGGCTGTGGTCAAGAGAGATAATGGGATACACTCAGGGCCATGCAATGAGTTACTGATTTAATTGCCAAGGTTAAATCCATACCATGCATTGCTACAATATGCCTAATTATCCTTAAAAATAACTATTTCTGCCTACAAAGGCATCTGAAACAGTGCAAAAGTCTGTGGGTTTTTTTGGTATTTTATGTAAATGTATTTGTCTTTCTTTTCTCAATCTGTTCCCATCTGTCCTTTTTAAGAATACTCTGCAAAAAAAAAATAAAAGGTTGGGGATGAGGGAGGAACAAGCACCTCGTCATTTATATCAATTATTGAGTAACACTCAGAATAACACTCAGAATGGATTGTTTTCTAAACATTTTGCAGTTATACTGTTTATCAATAGTGAGTTCTTCACACATGCTTACTATGAAAAGATAAGCATTAACAAAGTGGATCCGGCTAGAGTCTGAGACTTACAGAAACTGTAGCCAGGTGGCACAGACTTGACCCTGAGAACCTAGGCTACGACAGATGCAAAGCCTTCTCAGCTGAACACCTCTGCTAAGGCAGGCTCTGCAGCTCCTTCACTGATGTATGTAGTAAGAACTGCGTAGTTATTGAACACTGGGTTAGAATTAGACCTTTCACATAGGATGATATATGCATTATGTGGGACAGTATATGTAAATGCCCTGCCTACTACCTGGAACAGGGTAGATGGCTAATAAATGTTTCCTCCCATCGTTTAGAATTACTCCTCTACCCTTAGTCCCTTAAACTAGGAGCTCCTTATGGGCGGGGCATTTCATCTCTTTGCGTGAGCTCATCACTTTACACCTTATCGTTTACATTGTAATATGCTGCTTCTCAATATAACACTTTCTCTGCCTCAATTCTCTCATGTCAAGTCATGATGGAAAACATTCTTCCTGAGCTTGAATTGCAGATTTCATATGATTATCTGTCAGGTGTGTGAAGCACTCATGGCAGCCATTCAATAAATGTTGACCACTATATGCAATACTATAATATAGGGGCAGAGTAGCACCAGAGTTAAGCACATGTTCTTAGGAGCTGTACTGTTAATAACAGCTGTGTAACTTTGGACAAATTATTAACGCTGCTGCCTCCATTCCACATCTGCAAAGAGGGGTTGATAATATAATAGTACCTATCTGACAGGATTGCTGAGCTTATTAAATTAGTTAACATAAGTAAAGCACCTAGAATAATATCTGACATAGAGTAAACACTGCTATTTAATGTCTCCCAATATAATCATCCTCCCTTCAGAGATGAATAAATGAGATATCAAAAGACAAACAACCCATTCTTGTCACCCCTATTGTTTCAGATCCTACAATGCAGGGGTATTTCTTTAGAGCTGGCTGCTCCAATCACCAGCTGTTACTCTGTTAGAAAGATCTCTGGTGCAACTGGCTAGGAACACATGATAACCCCAGAAGATGTTTGCCTTCTGCTGCCTCAGGCTTTTGCAACTATTCAAATCTCGCCTCTGCTTTCCCTTCCTCTTTTCCTTGTCAGCTGTTGCCTTTGGAATCCAGGCTGAAGCCAACGTCAGTCACTTCAGCAAACTTGAGTGCTGCTGTGGGCTGTTCTTTGAACCCCATCCAGCAAGCTCATGGTGTTCATCTGTGCGGAGAGAAGGAGTCTGCCCAAAGAATTCTCAGCACTTCAGGGCTTCCAAGCATTTCCCTGGTGTCTTTGTGCATGTCTATTTCAAATTTGTATGTCAGAAAGTTGACACTGTCTGCATGGAGAGTAAAATGTTACTTTTGGTGTGTCATGTTTCTTTAAGGGTAAAGTATTTCAAATCTTGGCACAGGGTATTTTTACCAAAGTAGGTTTAATCCTGGTGTGTTCTTGTTTGTTTGTTTTGGCAATACAAAATACTCTGAGAAATATCTTAGCATTTTTCATCTCTTCAGAAAGACGTACTTTCAGATCTAGATTTTGCAGTTCTGGCTTTGGACTGGTTATTTTAGGATTTATTGATTCATAAATTCAAAAATATTTATTCAATGCCAAATATGGGTCAAATACTTTGTTTCTGTGCATCGCTGCATCCCCAGCACTTAAAGATATTCCCTATGCTCTCAAAGAGCCTACATTTCAATGGGGATAAACACAAATCAATATGGTCACAAACAACTGTGTAAGTATAAAATTAGATAAGCTAATGGACAGAAGGAACATAAACTATGAAAGCAGTGAATGAACTTGCCTAAGTATAAGGATCATGGGAAAGACACCTCAAAGAAGTTATATTTGCATAGAAATCTGAAAACTGAGTATAAATTCACAACAGGAAAGAGAAAGTGCTCCAGGGAGAAGAAATGGATGTATAAATGTGTAAAGGCACAGTTACTAGAAGGAGCATGGTCTGTTTCAGGATCTAAAAGGTCAGTGAAAAAGAACAAAAAATTCATTATGGAATTGACCATCAAAGAGGTCAAGGTTGAAGCAAGGAGTCTGCCTTGTCTTCTCTAATCTAGGCTAACAAAAATGACACTTAACTTCCTGTTAGGTTACTAATTTATGCTGTGAATTCTTTAAGCAACAGAATGTTGATGCAATATGTGGAAGGTTTCCTAAGATCATGCAAATCTTCCTATATTATTTACCTCTGTACCTCCCAATTCTCTCCACCCACTACCTCCCTCCACAATAAACTGCTGCTGGCTCAGTATTCCTAAAATATATTTTATTGTTTTCTGGATGAATGGATGCTGCTTATATTCTTATAGTGATGCTAAATTATTTCCTGTTTGGCTCCAACTGACCTTCGTTATTCTCTTGTGGTGGGGGTAGGGGAACTTTGCTTGAAAAAGCTGCCTTCCTTTCCTTAAAATATTCCATTTGCTGCTGACCCATGGATCTTAACTCACGACGCTTTATGTATTCTTCATTCTCATTTCAGTCCCTAGGTTACTATGGTACAACAAAACTCCTACCCCTCCAGGAATAATAGCAAAAAGTCATTGGTCATTCTTCCAAATTGCTTAAATATTTAATTTTAATACTCATACTATTTTGTTCTCACTAAATATAAGTTATTCAAATAGAAGGGTCATATATTTCATTTTTTATTGGCCACAGTACCTAGTCTCACGTTTTTTCTGTTTGGAAATGAATAAGATAGCTAAAAATGGGGAAATTAAAGAGGTCCCTGCCCTAAAAGACATGAAAATTGAGAAAGTATACATCACTAAGAGATTATGGGCAAGGTAAATGAGACACTTAAAACTCTCTATATAGTGTGTTTTCAGAAATCTAGTCCCAACTCAGTTACTAAACCTAATACATTAAAAATCATAATCTTTGAGGATTGTAAGCTTTCCCAGTGGCGTAAGCTTTAGTTCTTGGTCATGCTTGGTCAAGGTGCAGTGCTTCCTAGAGTACTGAACAATAGATTCAACACAGGTTTTTAGAGATTTTATGGGAGGGGAATAAACACAACACATACAGAAACTACTCATTCCCTCATCTTAAACCAACCACATGGACCATTTTAATAAAGTACTTTTGACATGCAGAAGCTTAAGCAGAATCTACTTATATTCGGACTTCATTGATCAAACCAGAAAATATGGTATAATACTCCAGGATAGTTCCAAATAGTGACACTATTCTTGGATTATTTGTTTTCTGAAGTATAAACTATCTCAGTATTAGCAGAAGTTTTCTCTGAAGTAATCCTGATTACTTCCAGTTCCCTCAATATCTTACTGAAGTTCCCCACCAGGCCCAATCTTTCATCCTTTAGAGTCAAAGCACATTCAGTACAAAAATATTTGTAAGTACACTTGAGTATGTGTTCATAGCTCTACTAACTATCATTAAATATGTTGAGAAGGAAAGGTAGAATCATAGTCCGCTCAGGCTGCCATAACAAAATACCATAGACTAGGAGGCAGCAGAAATATGTTTTCTCAGTTATGGAGGCTAGAAGGCCAAGATCAAGGTGTCAGAATTGTCAGTTTCTAGTGAGAATTCTCTTTATGGCTTGTAGATAGCAACCTTCTTGCTGGATCCTCAAATGGCAGGGAAAGAGAAGGGGAACGAGTCCACTGTTGTCTTTCCTCATAGGGACACTAATTCCATCATGAGGCTCCACCCTCACAACCTCATCTAAACTTAATTCCCAAAGGCCCTATATCCAAATACCATTACATGGGGAGTTAGGACTTCAACACAGGATTTTGGGGGATGCAATTCAGTCCATCACAAGTAAGAATTAGGTCAGTTCCCATTTTCAGTAAATCGAATAATTATAATCTTTGGACAACTACTTTATTACTAGAAACTCCATGGAACTTTATCCCTATAATGTTATCATGTGTATCCAGAAACTATTTTGGACTTTATGTTGACGCACAGAAAACTGTCAGTACACAGGTTCTCCAGCCTGTAACATTTGGTCAACAAATAAATGGATACCTGATTCCTTCTTCCTGAATTTCACCAGATACAAGACCTCTGGGCTTTTATTATACTTACTATAATAAGACATGTGAACACACTTGACTGAAATAGAATTGATTATATATTATTTGCTAAAAGTTACATTTGCATTGCCTAATACTTACATTTAATCCATCTTAATAACTATAATTAGAAAAAAAAAACTACCAAATACAAGGTATAAAAAACATCAGCCCTAGACATATTCAGATAGGTGAGCATTTTCAAGATCATTTTATCCCATGACACTTGTCCTCAGCAGGAGCTCAGTGCATGTTTGCTGACGGATGTATATCATATGACAACACCATAGCTGAATGAAAACTGGCTCATTCGAAAGACAGCAGGGGACAATAGCAGGGGGTGAGGTGTAGGAACTAAGAGTTCACTTTCAATATGCTACACTTTAAGGTGATTTTCTCCCTCACTGAATTGCCTGCTTCTTCAAATGAATTCACTAATCTCTTAAAATGGGCTGGTGTAGACCATATCCTAAAACAGCATTGATATACTTAATATTGGTAGAATAAATGCATGTATTGATACACTTAATAAATGTTGGTAGAATAAATGCATAAATGAAATCTCAGTGCCTTCCCCTTACCCCCTACCCCACATGTAAAAAGCAGTAACAATAGCAATGTTATTAGCATTTTTTCAATTTTTATTTTTCCCCTCAGAAAAAGATACAGAATATATTTTCTCTAGCTATAACACGGTATTGGGCATTGGTGTCTATAAAAGGGAAGGGAAGGGAAGAGTTGAATGAACACTATAAACTAAAATTTTATTTAAATATTTATTTAGGGGATGCCTGGGTGGCTCAGTCAGTTAAGTGTCTGCCTTCAGCTCAGGTCATGATCCCAGGTTCCTAGGATTCAGCCCATGTCAGGGCTCCCTGCTTAGCGAGGAATCTGCTTCTCCCTCCTTCTGCCCCTCCCCCCGATCTTGGGCACTCATTCTCTGTCTCTCTTTCTCTCAAATAAATAAAATCTTAAAAAATATTTAAAAGCAAAACCATTAGTTAAAATAATAGTGTGTGATCCCAACTGCTGATATGAATTAACAAATTAGTATACAAGCTCATGTATTCCAGTAACATTTAATGAACTTCTGTTCTGTACTGGGCTCTCTGCTTGGCTCTCAGATTTTAAAGACAACCTACAGACCTGGCCCACAAGAAGCTCATAATCTAGCTGGGAAGATAAATATTCAAACATATGAATTATAATACATGTTTCTGTAATCAATAGCATCTATATAAAAAGGAAGAGGTCTGTGAATCTAAAGAAAAAAAATAGTAAAAAAAATAAAATAAAATAAAAGCAATAGATAACAGGAATGTCCAACCATGTAGACTAATTCAAATCCAACTGATGAATCAGTTCTAATTCTAAAGATGGAAAGAGATTGCTAGGTGAAGTCTTTCACAAATATTTACATTTTAAAGTATTTAGTGTCATATAATCCACCATGTTCAATTCATAATTCTAAAATTTTTGAAATAAGTCTAGACAAATGGGTTTTAAAAATTGTAGGTTCCCACATAACCCTCATCTAGCTCACCCTAATATAAACATCTTACTTAGTCATAGTATAATTATCAAAATTAGAAGGTGAACATTAATACTATTACATGATTATATAGATCTTACAATTTTGCCATAGGATACATGATCGATGTTCATCTCCTCAGCTTAATCCCTCCTCATATCAGGTGTTGTGACAGAATTTATCAGGACATAGAAGATTCTTTTGTGCTAGAATTTCTAGGTATTGAATGACAATCTTGGAACTACTAGAGTAGAAGACAGCTAGAGAAATATGGAGAGATTCTTTTTACTTTATTTATTTGAGAAAGAATGAGAGAGACAGAGAGCACAAGAGGGGAAGGGTCGGAAGGAGAAGCAGACTCCCTGCTGAACAGGGAGGCCAATGCGGGACTCGATCCTGGGATTCCAGGATCATGACCTGAGCCAAAGGCAGTCACTTAACCAACTGAGCCACCCAGGCACCCAATACAGAGAGATTCTTAATGATATTAGCATATTACAGGAGTGACTGATAAAGATCTATCCCTGAATGCTTAGTTATAGGACTTAACAAATACCTTTTTACTTAGACTACTTAGAGTTTGATTTTCTGTCACATGCTAAATAAAAAATACAGATATATGTGACTGATAGATATACACAAGTGACTTCTTTCAGATAAGAGCACATTAAGTCATATGTGTATATATAATTACTTATATAATTGCCCTTGGAAACAAAGCTCTATATAAATTACAGGAGATGAATCTGGATCCTGAGTATGCTAACTTGCCACAACCTAAGTTTTTTCTCGATCTCTCTTTTTTAATATTTTATTTATTTATTTACAGGGAAAGAGAGTGAGGAGAGAGCACAAGCAGGGGGAGTGGCAGGCAGAGAGAGAGGGAGAAGCAGACTCCCTGCTGAGCAAGGAGCTTGATACAGGGCTCAATCCCAGGACCCTGGGATCATGACTGAGCAGAAGGCAGATGTTTAACCGACTGAGCCACCGAGGTGCCCCCCCTTCTCTTTTCTTAAAGATATTTCTTTGTTGATTTGAGAGAAGGAGAGAGAGAAAATGAGAGAGCACAAGCAGGGACCCCCTAAGTTTTCTCTTATGAGGAAAATCAAATCTATCTTATTGATTAATGAGACACTGTGCCAATACACCCAGCACCAGAGTCTAGATGATGTACTAGATACTGTGCCAGGTCATCAGTGAATGACAATGCTCCTTTCTTTCACAAATTTCAGGGGGCATTGTCACTGTTGTTACCCTAAGATCATTCTTTGAGAACAAGATCCAAGAGAGGCAGAAGAAATTATATTGACTCTTCAGTAATTCCTCAACTGTCCTACTCACTTGTTTGGTGGAAACAGTGACTTGTAGTGTGCTGGGGGATTTGAAATTCTCCCTTTATATTCAGAATTTAGACAAGAAGTTTGATATAAAAACTGCCACGATTATTTTCCTGTTCTCATCTTTGTAAGTCGCAGCCAGGCTGGGAGTGTGTTTGCCAAGTTTTCCGCCTGGAGGAAAATTGTGTGGCTGAGTTATAAATACATTGATGGATCCAGCTGGAACTGTCTCTTTGTAACTTAATATGCAGAGAAATAATCTGAGTCATAGATGGAGACAAGCAGCTCCTTTCAGATAAGAGCGCTCTAAGTTTGGCTCTACAGAAGACTTTCAAAAGCTTTCTTCCATAGAAGAACAAGAGATGGTCACAGAGCAAGTGGGGTCAAACTTTGTCCTTTAAAAAAGCATTCAATTGACTGCCCCATTCTTTGGTCCAAACATAAGCAAAGGGGCTTATACCACCTGAATTCTTTCTCAATAGTCTTAAATCAAAGGATGGTCTATAAAATGTTTGCCAGTGCTGGAAAGAAAATGGATTTTAGTTGCTGAGAAGTACATTTTTTTTTTTTTTTTTTACATTCCTTTAAGTCAGATAATACGTATGTGTACCCACTGTGAATGGGATAACATGCTATAGAGTGGAAGGGAAGAGAGGTTAAGAATTGCAATTGCACTCTGCCCTCAATATAATGTTGAAGTCATAATTTAATCCGTAAGTATTTGAGATAGCTCTTAAGGCATAATGATACCTTTATTTTCAAGTTTATGATATGATAATGCTATTATTATGTCAATAGTAGCATTAATAATTTAATAATTACAATGCTTTTAATAGTGTTTTATTAATAAGAACTTAAACCATTTGATACATATGCACACTGTTTTAACTATTGTTTATAACGAATCACTCCCAAGACTTAGTGGCTACAAATAGCAATTTTTAAATTTATCTATATGATATGTAGATAGATTTATATAATCTATATGATTATAAAGGGTGGCTAGGAGATTTTCCACTGGTTTCACCTGGATTCATTCTTGTATTGCATGTATCTGAAGGACTGGTTGCTCTAGAAGATTCTAGATCTTCTTTCCCAGGTCTGGTAATTGGTGGTGATACTGCTGAGGCATTTTCATGTTCCTCCATGTGGTCTCTCACCCTCCAGTTGGCTAGACCAGCCTCCTCACATGGCAATCTCAGGGCAGTGCTTCAAGAGGGTACAAACAGAAGTTCCACATCTTCTTATGATCCAGCCTCAGAGGCAGAGCAATTTCTCTTCCATCATTTTCTACCACTCAGAGCAAGTCTTGAGGTCAAGCTGGGTTCAGAAAGTAATGAGTGATACATGGTAAACATGAGAAAGCTGAGGCTCAGAAAGGTTAAGAAATTCAATAGTAAATGACAGAATGAGGATTCAAACCCATAGATACTCCCAGGGCCAACAGTTGTTTTTTCACAGTGGCTCCTTGTGTGTTCAGTTTGTGAAGCACTTTTACCTATCTAAGATTGTAATTCTATCATTCCTGTGAGATAGTTGCTGTGGGTATTTTATCAATACAAAGTAGAGGTCCGGAGAAATTTGCGATTTTGTCAGAGGAAAGTTGGTAGGTAGGAGTACCATACAGAATATTGAATTTTACCATCCTCCTTCACATTTCAGTGATGTCATTTATCCATCCATCCATCCATCCATCCACCCTTATTGCTCTGTGGAGACTACAATGTCAGGGCATCAGACTCAATGAAGGAGGGAAGTTAGGAGACAGTTGTGATGATGATCATAATGATGACCGGGGTCTAGAAATGGAGAGAAGTGGACTGCCTTGGCATATCTTTTTTTTTTTTTTTTTTTTTTTTTTTAGGGATTTTATTTATTTGAGAGATAGAGTGAGCGAGAGAGAGCACAAGCTGGGGGAGGGGTGGAGGGAGAAGCAGACTTCCTGCTGAGCCTGATGTGGGACTCAATCCCAGGACCTTGGGATCATGACCTGAGGTAAAGGCAGATGCTTAACCGACTGAGCCACCCAGGTGCCCCTGGCATATCTTTCTGAGATAAAACTGTAAGAGACCAGAACTTTGTCCTCAGATCCACTCCTCAAACTTGCACTGCTCTGTTTTTTATTGAGAGGCTATCCCAGCAGGCAGTATCTCTAAGGCTTCACTGTCATCTGGATTCTCAACCAATGGGAGGCATAAGTGAGAGATCTGAAAGGAATGAAACAGAGCAGATTGTGTTTTATGTGATCCCTCTCAGTCTCAGAGGCTGCTGTGTATCTTCCAGGGCTTCATCCCTGCTGGATGATCCCAGCTTTCTCCTACCAGCCTAAGCATGGTAGTAGCTTTCTGTGTTCCTAGGTGGCCAATGGAGTCTTTTCTTTGGCTTTCTGCTTATCTACCACCAATGTCATCAATTCCTGGTCAAATTCCCTTTCTTCTAAGTAAACATAATGGTTATATTTTTCCTGCTTAGATCCTAGACTGATAGCGACTCCCTGATGGGTTATGTGAAAGGAGAAAGGAATAGGGGAGTCACCATGTCAGGCCTGAACAAGTAGGTGGCTTGAGGTTCCTCTTAATAAGATTTGAAACCTTGCGTGAGTGTGCAGTTGCTAATTTTCACTCTCTAAGACTTGTTTAAATATCAACACTCAAAAACCTTTGCCTCGAACTTCTATGTAAAAGAGATCTTCTGGCTTGGTTCCATGCTTTTGATTTTTATATCATTTAGCACTAAGTGAATTAATTTTATTTTTTAACTTTTGCATAAAAATGTAAGCTCCATGGTAGCAATGCCATGACCCTCTTGTTCTTTATCATATTCCAAGTGCATCACACACTAAATGATAGATTATAGTGTTTGCAGAAAGAAGAATGAAGATAGGAAGCAAAGAAAGGAAGGAAGGTAAGGAGAGAGGAAAGCTAGAGAGGAAGGGAGGGAGATAAGAAAGGATTAAGACAAGCTAGTATTTCTGGATGTACCTGCCCTGGGATATTCTAATTCTTTTCTCCACCCTCTAGGAGACAGCTTTACCACTATGTTAAGTCTCAAATGACAATATATTTCCAAGGATGTGCCTTCCCCTATGTCTGTCATTGCACAGGTATCTTGTTTAATATGTGTATCCCTGATGAGAAAATGTTAAAAGTCTGACATTTCCATTATTCTCTCTATATAAGACTCTAGTTAGGGGACAGGCCCCTAAACAATCCACCTCCACCCAAATGCAATTAACCAATTCATAATCAGGTTTGTTCTTAGGTATAATACCTTGAAAGCAAAGTGGTACAGAAAAACTTGGGAATTAAACACAGCCAGGTTCATTCTACCTCTGTGAGTTACTAGCTTATTAATTCAATAAATCTTTTTCCCTCCCTGAGCATAAATCTTCACATTTGAAAGTAAAAGATAATTAATGATAATTACAATATCTGAAACATTAAAAAACATTAAATCAGTATTTGTTGAAGGAAAGAATAAAAACCTGTTATTGTTTCTCTGAAATTTAGGAAATTTTACATGGGTACAAAATAATAACATGGCCCCTGTTCCACAGAGGTACTCATCAATTATTATTTCATGAGACCTCCAAATCCTAATTGATATTAGATTATCAGACTTCAAGTCAGGCCTATTCTGCCCAGTTATTATGATCATTAATGGCTAGGGAAATCCCAGAGGACTGCCTTATGCCATTGTCACTTCACTAAAATATTTATTACAGTCTACCAATTTCTCCCTGGTTCATGTTTATCTAACTGCCTGACAGTACCCTCATTTTTGCCTTTCTAAACCTCCACTTATCTCCTACCACAAAGCACCTTATGTTCCTTTTAAATTCTTGTATTTCCAGGCTATAAGCCATAATACAGACATGGAGTCACACTTCTCTGATCATGTCCAATTGATTCTTTCACAAAAAACTCTAAATGCCCAATTTTTCTCCTATCTTTACTACTTATGATTTAGTTCTAGTCTATATTGTATTGCTCTTCAATTATTTTCTGTCTTAATAGACTGCTTTTCAGGTCACTTGAGGATCCTCATTTTCTATATATTTATTTATGTTGCTATTTGAGTGATTTTTCTTTTAAGATGCTATTTATTTATTTGAGAGAGAGAGAGAGAATGAGCATGAGCACAGGGAAGAGCAGAGGGAGAGGGAGAAGCGGACTCCCTGCTGAGCAGGGAGCCCACCACAGGGCTCAATCCCAGGACCCCGAGATCTTGACCTGAGCCGAAGGCAGATGCTTAACCAACAGAGCCACCCAGGCGCCCAAAGTGATTTTGCCTTTTAAAACATCACATAAATAAAAAAATGAAAATCCTATCTGGTCATTATCCTTCTCAGTTTCCTTATCTGGGTCCTCATAGGAAAAAGTCCAGCCTTCTAACCATAATATACCATACTCTTCACATTCCAGCCCCTACCTACCTCCTTGGCTTTGTCACTAAGGTGACTAATACACTTGTATTATTAAGATTTTAATTTTTTAATTTTTTATTATTTTTAAAAGATTTTATTTATTCATTTGAGGGAGAGAGGGAGCAAGCATGAGTAGGGTGAAAGGCAGAGGGAGAGGGAGAAGCAGACTCCCCACTAAGCAGGGAGCCTGATACAGTGTTCAATCCCAGGACCCGAAGATCATGACCTGAGCCATAGGCAGATGCTTAACCAACTGAGCCACCCAGGGGCCCAAATATATTTTTTTGAAGATTTATTTATTTATTTGTCAGAAAGAGCGTGTGCACACAAGCAGGGGGAGCAGCAGGCAGAAGGAGAAGCAGTCTCCCTGCTGAGCAAGGAGCCCGATGTGGGACTCAATACCAGGACCCTAGTATCATGACCTGAGCCAAAGGAAGACACTTAACCGACTGAGCCACCAAGGCACTCATCAATATTTTTTTTTTTTTTAAGAGCAGTTTTATATTCACAGCAAAATTGAGAGGAAGGTACAGAGATTTTCCATATTACTCCTACCCTCACTCATGCAAACCTTCCCTCATTGTCAACATCCCCCACCAAAGTTGTATGTTCGTTACAAGTGATCAACCTATCCTGACACATCACAATCATCCCAAGTCCATAGTTTACCTTAGAGATCACTCATTATTTCATATGTTCTCTAGTTTGGACAAATGTATAATGACATATAACTACTATTATAGTATAGAGATTAGTTCCACTACCCTAAAAATACTCTGTGCTCTGCCTATTCATCCCTCCTCACCTCCCTATCCATGGTACCCCTTGATCTTACTCTTCCCCAAGTTTTGCCTTTTCCAGCATGTCATATAGTTGGAATCCTACAGATTGGCTTCTTTCACTTAGGTATATTCCTTTAAGTTTCCTTCATGTCTTTTCATGGCCTGATAGTTCATTTCTTTTAGGTTTGTGTTCTTTTTAGTTTTACATGGTAATTCTTTAGGGAGAGATTCATGCTATACAGTAAGGGTGCCATGATTTCACCTCCTTTGAAACTGGTGATGAAGGGCTTTGAAAGTACTGATCTAGTGAACTTGATAGATACACAAAAAAACCCTCAAAATTAAAAGTGTTTTCTTTAAAAAAAAAATGCTCAACTGAGAAAAGGACTTTTGAACACGGGACAAAAATAAAATTTAGCAGAGAAAGAAAAAATAATATACTAGAAAACACATGCACTCAGCAATCATACCAGCAGTATCACTGTCCTTGGCATTTTGCTTCCTCACCAACAGCCTCTAAGAATAAACAATAAGAAGGAACAGCTTGTTCATCTCTTCATATGCTGCCCCAAACATATGTTATCAAAACTTTCCCTTTTTAAAAATATCATTAAAAGCATTAAAGATAAATCAGGCCTTTGTGGGTTTAATTATTCAGTATATTGCATTTTAATTATTTATTAATATTCTGTCTTTGACAAACATTTCCAGAGAATTGGGGAAGTTATAATAAAAAGATTAATTGACTCCATTAATATTCCAGAATGAGCCTAGTTTATGCATCAACTGGGCAAAGCACATCCATCTTCTCTGAAGAGAATCTAACACTAGCTTTGTAACCTTGGGAAAACTATATGATATTTTTAAGCCTTCATTTCCTCATCAGTGAAACAGAGATAGCAATAATGTCTTTAACATGAGATTCATATAAGGATTAATGGAATGAAGTATATTAAAGAGGTGGCAAAATGCCTTAAACATAAAGTGTTCAATAAATATTTATCAATATCCAGTGTTATTTCCAGTTACAGAGACAAGGTACCACATATTTTTATACTGAAGGTAAGGGTCAGGGAATGCCCTGGGAGGGTGGGGATATTTGAACTGCCTTTTGGAGGATAATGTAGTATGCTCCAACTGGACAAGGCACTCCAGGAATAGCAACAGCACAAAGCTATATTTAAATCCTAGCTCTTGGGTGCCTCGGTGGCTCAGTTGGTTAGGCGACTGCCTTCGGCTCAGGTCATGATCCTGGAGTCCTGGGATCGAGTCCCACATCGGGCTCTCTGCTCAACAGGGACTCTGCTTCTCCCTCTGACCCTCCTCCCTCTCATGCTTTCTCTCTCTCTCTCATTCTCTCTCTCAAATAAATAAAAATCTTTTAAAAAAAAATTTAAATCCTAGCTCTTCTGTGATTGACTTATTGTCGGGCACCACCCAAAACTATGTTCTATAATTTTATGAATGAGGAAAAGTCAAAGCAATAATTAGAACCCAGAAGATGCTGTTGGTATTTCCCACCAGGGTGTACAAGTCTAATCACCCCAACCAAGGCATTACACACAAACATATACAGTCTTAAGAGCAAAGTAGAGTCTCAAGAAAAGGCCTCAAATGTGATCTTGTTCAAAGTTCTTAAGAGATAGCAGGAAGGATAATCAATTTTTGCCACCTTGGATAAGTCTTCGATATTCTTAAATTTAGAAGGGAGAGATCTCTGAATCTAGGATGAATTATCAAAATAGTATCGGTTGTGCCACTTTTTGTTGTTGATGATCTACTGTCTGTCAGCTTCCCCAGAATGACTAAGACCAATGTTCCATAGATAAAGGAAAAGAGATAAATAACATCTGTGGAATGTTTATTTTTTTTTATAAGCACCACAGAGATCACTTTGTAGTCATGATCTTATTTTAGTCTCACAACAGGTCTGTGAGAATGATAGTGTAAACATGTTTGAGGAAAAAAACAAGGAAAAATAAACGGTTAAAGTCACATAAAGGGTGTTAATTGTGTGCAACTGAGAATTCATCTCCTTATCCATTCTTCTATGATGCTATTATAATTGTTCTAAGTTGCATATTAACCTACCTATGCCAATTAATTACAGCATTTCAGTTTGGCAGGTTCTGTCTTTGGAATCCAAGCATTCCAAAATCCAAACATTCAATAATCCAAATAATTATAAGGCCATACATTCCTTTATAAAAGCAGGATCACTAAGAAACAGTGGTACCTATGTTTAGAAAGCCCCTGGATCTATCCCCAATAATCAGAATTTGACTAATACGCCAAATCATATGTTTTTGGTATATATCCATCTTCCAGCCAGTACAGTATGTGGGGTAGGCACAAATCAGAATAAAAAAGGTCTGTGTTTTCGTTCTGTTACTGATAACCTGAGTAATTCAGGGGAATTATTTTATTTGTATTATCCTCAATCCCCTTATAAGGAAATAGGAACATTAAATGTACCTACCACATAGAATTATTGTGTTTCCCACCAGCCCACCACTCCCAGTTCAGAAACAATTTTACAGTTTCCAATGTATTCCATAATAAACAATTATATGTTAACTATTTGTACATCATCATACTTGCCATCATTATCCTCATCATTTTATGATTGTTGCTTTATTCACCTCCAGTGGCTCCTGGGATCAAGAAAAGATCATCAATTAAAAAAAAAAAAGTGACAACACGTATGGGAAAAATCAGCTTTCAGAAACCTCAAGTGTGCATTTATAAATCACTTTTATTAAAAGGAACCAAAGTCTGTTTTCTGATTGAGTCAAGTAGATTACTTAGCCGATAAGATACTTTTAGTATCTTATTGACAGAAAGAGAGAGAGAGAGAAGTAATGAAGAGTCAGATAAAGAGGAAAAAGGATAAAGAAATACAGAGAAAAGATGGTAGTTTCTACTACACCCCTTCTTTAGATCATGACCATGCTAATTACTAGAGACGGATCGCTTCAGGGAAATTGATACACCATCTACAAATCAGCTTTCTTGCAAAATTAGCTCTTACTTGCTTTATAACACTCTACTTTTAACTCTGCTTTTCTCTAATTCAAATAGGAAGGGGAGAGACTTGTAAATTGTAAATGACTGTATCCCCTTGATTACTTAGACTTCACTGGGAAAATGTGAGAGCAGAAATTGACAAGACGCTTGTAAACAATAGTCTTATTGGTTCAGTACTTATTGGAATGTTTTCCTGGGATATTTTTAAAAGGATTTTAGTTAGCCATGAAACAGCTTGTTTAGAACTGTACTGGTGTCAAAAGAGGGAAATGAACGATCTTTAAGTAGAAAGGGATTTTTGTTAACTCAGCTCCCTAGAAGAATCAATACTGTATCATAACTTCCCCCCCCCGCCCCGCCGTTGAAACAGTGTGGTTTAAAATATAAAGATTCTATTCTTCTTTGGGAAAAAGCAATGTTTAAATTTTCCACCTGACATGTTATAGTGTTATATTTCATGTCAGGTTGTTTCAGCCATGGCAAATGATAGGAAGCCTCAGTGATACAATGATACAAATTCTGCAGCTCACATTGAGTTATCTTAGTGAAACATATCAGCTTGAAAACATACATGGGGAAGGTGTACAATTCTGAAAACCAGAGATAATACCCAGGGGTCCCAGAGATAGTGATGTTCATCATTTATTTTGGATGCAGGGACAAGGTAACAAAGCAAGATAGTAATATTTATCCAGCTTCATAAAATTAAGACAACAGAAGGATCTATTTTAACTCAGTGGGTAGATAAACCTCAAAACAGCCAAATAGAACCAGGTAAATATAAATAATTCTAAAAAATGACAAGAAGGCTATTATTTATCTCATATCTACTGTGTGTCAGAATCTTTCCAATATATTATTTGATTTAATAATCATAATTTTCTTGGTATAGGCAATATTATTTTCAATCTTTATTTCTTTTCCAAAAACAAAGTGAAAAATAAATTGAAGTTCAGCATATTTAGCTAAATTGCCCGCCATTGTCTTTTTCAAGTCATCCAACACCACAGATTTTTTTTTTTTCTTTTTGGCCTGGCTTTGAGTCAAGAGCCAAATAAGGTCAGTTTTTCTGTTGTCACAAACACTACCATATTTCAGGCTTTTATTCCTCTGGCTTAAAATTTTATAGTTATTTTTTTAATGATTTTCTCAAATTCAGCTCCTTGTTAAAGCCTTCCATACACTGAAGCCAAATTTTTATTATCTTTTAGTACCAATCATTCATTCCTCTCCTAAGAAAACTTCAGTGGAATTATTTCCAGTGTTAAATACCATCTGAGCAACCAAGAGTTGCTGGCTCAGCCTCTCCCAATTTCCCATTGAAATAATTAGAAACCTATAGAAACCCCAAACTCTTTAAGGCAACCAAAGAACTCTGATAGATGGTTCTGGAAACTGAGTAAATGTAGATGTAAACTAGGCCTTACAGCATACGTGGATTAAAGTAAGGCCAGAAAACTAAAGAGATTCTCTTATAAAACATCAGTTTCAAAGTGATTTAAATCGACAGGAACACCAGATACAAAGAAAGGGTCTTCAGCCAATTCCAGAAACACAGTACATGTTTCATGGTAGGGTCGAGGGGGACAGCAAAAAAAAAAAAAAGAGAGAGAGAGAGAGAGAGGTTCAGATTGGAAAGAAGCCCTGAAATACCCATATGCAAAAGCTGACTCCATTAAAGAGGGTCATAGTTATATATTACAGATGCTAAGCCAATTCTGCAGGGAAAAAAATCCTTACTATATTGAACATTAGGTTTACTTATTGCCAGAAAATGTTAGAACTGAAAATGACAAGAACCAGAACCAGACTGAGAAATTGCAGCTCATATTTGCTATGCAACAAATCACAGAAATCTACTAGTCTGATAGGTTAGCGGGTCCCTCTATCTCTTTACTGATGTTTCTTATCTCAATTTAGAGATGCAGTATTTATCAACTCTTCAATCACCTTCTGCCACTGCATCTGATTTTTCAGCCAAGACAGCCGGAAGGTTCTTCCTTACTCATCCACATCAGGATCTCAATTGCTATTTCTACTCCCAGACTAGAAGATGCAGAAAACCAATGGCTAGGAAGCAGAAGCTACCGGGGCAGGCAGGGTGTAGATAGAGGGATGAAAGGAAGGCTTCTAGTAGGCATACATGCACAAGACTGTTGTGGTCAGACATTCCATCCACCAGATTGTCTGAAAACTTGACATTCAGGGTAAGGCTAACAAGTCTAAAGTAGATTTAAACAGGAGCTGTACTGGAATTGGGCTCATAGCTATTTACAACCTACTTCCAGCTATCGACATCCATGGGCATTCCATATAACAGGTTGGTTGGCAAACTCCAACTAGTAGGCCTCCCTTATTCAGGTGTAGAAGCAAAATGAAAGTAAAATAAATCTTTCCGTCTATCTTTATATCTCAATAAAAATACATTGTAGAGCAACGGAAAGGTGTATCATTCAGACACGGAAGGATAACTGCGAGTGGCCTTTATAACTTAACATTGTTCAGGGAGTTCTCTTTTTATGGACTAGTTAATACAACAAGATATGAATCACTTTAAAATTAAGTCACAGTAAAAAATAAGTACACAACAATATATTCAGTAGGATTCTGACTCTATCCACGTCAAAATGTGTAAGAGAGGTGTATATTCATGTTTAACTGGGAGGAAATGTATGAATTATGTAATTACTATATCTGAGTAAAGGATTTTGGATGACTTTCATTTTCTCTTACTTACCTACGGTTTTAAATTTCCTATAATTGCCACATTTTTTCTTTGTAATAAAAATCTAATAAAGATTTAAAAATAAATGAATAAAATAGAGTAGCATGCAGAAAGCTCCTCATGGGCTGCTTCCAAATGTTGTATTTCTATTCAACATTCAAGGCTTTCCATATTTCAAGTCTAATTGTCACTTCAGTCTTACCTTCATTACTCTCTTAAAACATGCTAAATCAAGTTCTCATTTTGGCTAAAAGCCTCTAGCCAGCGCACTGTAAACTTACAGAAAGGAAAGAAAAAAAAACCATATAAACAATTTTATGTTATTTTATCGTCAGACAACTTATATTCAGTATTACCTCAGAGAGACTCTATTTTTCTATACATGACTTGGCCTGTCCATCTCCTTATCAAAAGGTTTAGTTTTATTTAAGTATTTCATGTTAAGGGAAAAGCTCTCTTAGAATCATCTAGTGATTTCTTTTTACCCACCCATACCTATATATAAACTCCTTCTTCCCATGATATATCCCAGACCATGTGATCCCTTAGCCATAAGCCTTCTATATATCACCTATGATTTTCTTCATACCTTGGTTTCACTTATTCTCTCCCCATCTGACAGCACTTGTGTAAAGCAGTAAATCAGATGTCCCCATCAGAGATCATCTCCCTCCTTAGGCATCCTAGGACACCTTACCCCTCCTAACTTTTTTGCAATTATTTCCCCCCCACTGCACTGCTGTGTAACAAACTTTTGGAGGGCAAAAGGCTACATTTCTCTGTGTTTTCGGGTTTGCACATAGCTGGTCATACAGTATCAATGAATACCCATTAAAAAAAGTAAAATCAAGGTTGCATAAATGAAATGTGGTCCTTTGGAAATGTGCCAGGGAGCCCAAAGTAAGTGTCTGACTCAAGGAAACGGGGCTGCAGAGACCCAGGAAGAAAAGGAGAGAGGGCACAAACACTTTTACCTTCTTCACAATTTTGCCTTAGGCTCAACCCAAGGTAACATGAATGGTAGAGACAGGACCCTGAAATTGCAATCGATCCCTAACACACTAACTGGAAATTACTCCATTCACTGCAAATAATGAGAAAGAATCACCAGAGCCAAAGCAAAGCTAAGTTACTTCCTTTTCCTAGAAATAAAGTAACCAAGGGTTATGATAGTAACAGAAACAGAATAGAGGGGAAAAAGGCATTTCCTTTTCCATGTTCAAATGCATTCTTCTCTTTGCTATAAAAGGAGGAATAAATGGGGGTTTGTTGAAAGCTATGTGAAGAACACATGTGATTTCTTCCAAATAGATACAAAGGTGTATACATCTACACACATTCTCCCCTTTTTATAGTACACCTCTGCAACAACTCAGTAGTAGTACTTGAGATTATAGAGACAAAAAAACCAGAGATGTCATCAGATCTGAAATTCCACCCATGCATTAGGTTCAGTCACACCAGATCATGTGATCATTCAGCTACTGCTGTATTACTAGAGTGTTCAGTAATAGGTCATTCCTGCCTGACTACAAGTTTCTCAAGGGAAGCCCTATGTCCATTTTATCTCTATGTCCCAAATCCCTACCTTGCGAAATAGTGAAAAACAAGAAATGATTGAATGAGTGAATACAATATTGAGCCATTCTAATAAATCAAAAGTTTTATTCTGCCTATATGGTATGTAAAATGTTCCATTCTACCTATTTCACTCAGAATCATGTTTTACTCTGAAAACACAAAGCAGGAAGCTGATCTCTCTTTAGATTATTGACTGCAGTTGTCAAGAGTTCTGTTCGGCTTCTGACACTCCTTGTGGTTCTTTAATGGCACAATTTGATGATCTCTTTGAACTTCTCTTCTTACTATTAGTTCCACTTGGTTGACACCTCTTGCTCATTGATGGATCCTGGGAGCAACAGATTCTAGGCTATTGAATTTAGGTTGCTTGCTTCAGTCCAGATCAGTTCCTGACTTGAGGATGGAGGCTGCTTTTAAAAATACACTTTTGTAGATTCTACCTTTGAAGATGGTTTCATTACATTAGGAAAGAGTTCATGTAATGGCATTTCAAAACTTTTCCAGGTGATAATATTTCAATAGTTAACTTCTTGAGCTGCGGGAGGCAGATATTCATAACAATACAAGATTTACCCAAGGAAACAACGCTGCAGAAATGCTGACATGAGCAAGGGAGGCGTGAGCCCAGGCATATAATGCAGAAGTTATATTTACCATTAAAGATGGAAATATTCGTAACATTCCTCAAAACACACTGCACATGTTCTGATATTACCAGAGGTAATTTAGAGGCAGTAAAAAGTATACTTCTTTAACAATGATTCAAGTATGTAAAGTTTCTTCTTTTTGAATTATCTTTGTATCAAGGAGAAAGTTATTTTCATCTTGTCTTTATGGCAAGAGATACTACTAGTTCAATGTAAAATACCAATATATTCAAACTTCTTTGGTATGGCACATAAATGAAATATGTTAAGAATACTAAAATATCAAGTCAATATAGCAAATGACACTTGGTTATGACAAAACCATGGACGTGGCAATAAATGACAAATTTGGAAAATTGATCAGGAGCAATGGATAAAAATATCAGGTAATCAATCTCCCAGAAATGTATTTCTGATTGATTAGGAGTGGGGAGAGAATTGGCAAGGGCAAAAAATTTAAGTGGTATCACATTTCTTAAGAAAAATGTCCCTTTTGAGGTCTGTCTCAGAACTGTTGGGGCAAGTTGATGGAGAAAATTAGGGAAGAATGAATAAGAAAATGGATTATCTCAGAACCACTGAAATACCCTATCTATAGCACACCAACATATATAGTCAGGATTATCCAGAGAATCAGAACTAACAGAATATTCATTCCTTCAATTTAAGGAATTGGCTTATGTGATTATGAAAGATGACAAGTCCCAAGATTTGCAATTAGCAAGTTGCAGACCCAGGGAGAGCTGATGATGTAAGGTCCAGTCCAACAACCAGCAGCCTCCAGACCCACGAAGGGCTGATGTTTCAGTTTGACTTGAAAGCAGGAAAAAAACTGATGTCCCCGCCTGAAGACAACAAGGCCAAGAAAGTTCCCCTTTATGCTTCTGAAAGTCAGCCTGTTTATTCTATTCAGGGCTTCAGCTGGTTGGATGAGGCCCACCCACTTCAGAGACAACAACCTGCTTTATTCAGTTTACCAATTCAAATATTAATCCTATCCAGAAACACCCTCATGACAACACTGGATAACAGATAATGTTTGTCCAAATGTCTGGGCACTCCATGACCCAGTAAAGTTGACATAAAAAATTAACCATCATTTTTTTTTTAAGGTTTTATTTATTTATTTGACAGAGAGAGAGAGAACACAAGTAGGGGAAACAACAGGCAAAGGGAGAGCGAGATGCAGGCTCTCTGAGCAGGGAGCCTGACTCAGGGCTCAATCCCAGGACCCTGGGATCACAGAAGTCTTTTGAAGACATTTTCTCATTCATATTTTTAGTGTCTGACTGCCCAGTAACACAAAATAAGTGACAAGGTAGGTATTTCTACTCTATCTGTTCTTAAAGTGTATATATTCTCACTCGAATGCAGTTTGTAGATCTCTGGACATATAAAAGTTTGAGGGGCTAGTTCACTTGGGGATTGTAGTTATTAACTTTTATTTTTATTCCTGACATGAGTTTCAATAAATAAACAAGTGATTTTTAATACTAAGTCAATAGTTACGAAACCTAAACATCACTGAACAAATGCAGCGTTAGATGATGTCCATCATGTGGCAAGGTTTCTAAGACTTGAATAATAGGACTATTTTTTACAGAGGGGGAAAAAAAACCCCACATATTGTGAGTTGACTTAAAACACTATAAAATTATTTAAATACATGCAAACATTATTTCAGATATAAAACCCTTATACTCACTATAAAACTTTAAAACTGAAACAAAATCATGCATTAAAAATACAATTATAGGGACGCCTGGGTGGCTCAGTTGGTTAAGCACCTGCCTTCAACTCAGGTCATGATCCCAGGTTTCTGGGATCAAGTCCCACATCGGGCTCCCTGCTCAGCAGGGAGCCTGCTTCTCCCTCTGCCTGCCACTCTCCCTACTTGTTCTCTCTCTCTCTGACAAATAAATAAAATCTTTAAAAAAATACAATTATAAAAGAAAAAATCATTAATGTGGGAGATGAGGTTGTGTGCAGCTGGTGATCCAGTGTTTTAGATAGAGTATGATAGTGGACAGTTTCCTTTGAATTTTGCATGACTATGCTATGGATACCATGTAATGAGTCACATTTTATGCTATTGTTTTATGTTCCAACTACAGAGAAATCTTCATTCTGAGAGAACGCAAAGATGTCAGTTTGTTGTCATTTAATGGGAACATAAAATTTACGTACTATGCCTCACTTTTCAATTAACTTAAAAAAATAATTTCTACATGGTACCCATAAATATGTAACAATAGATATTAAAAAAAATAAAGAGAGAGAGCATACATAGTAAAAATGGTTTCATAAGTAGTACCTAGTATATCTTTATTTAGGATTCTTGCATGCCGATATTTTCAGAGAAAAAAAAAAAAATCTCACCATTGAATGTCCATTTAACTTTGTGTAATCAACATTTTCCAAACTTTTTGTGTTTTAAATCATAAAGTATTTTTTTAACATTTTAACCTCAGTTTTTATTTTTTCTTTTTTTATTACGTTATGTTAATCACCACACATTACATCATTAATTTTTGATAAATCATAAGGTATTTTTAATAACATGCCCAGCAACACAGTTTGAGAAATGCTATTATTAGGCTGTCAATTAATTTTAGGAATCACTTTTACATAATTGTTTTTATTAAAATGCATTATTTCATGTATCTTGTTCAGTTATAGTAAACACCAAGGATGAAATATATTAAGTGCGTGAAATTAAGTAAATAAAACCAGTGGGAAACGATAAGAACACACACTTTTTTTTCCTCTCTCTCTTCCTTTTTCTTTTTAAGACAAAACAGCTTGTTGTATTTAAACCATTAAGTAAACAGATATTATCATCATACTTTACCATTTAAAAATACAGTTTTATCTGCAATCAGTAAATTTAAAAATTTTTAAATCTAATATGATACTGTCAAAAGGAAGTTTTTATAGAAATTATTTAAGTGTATTGGCAATTGTGATCAAGGTAAAGCATTACATATACAACAATGAAGTTCTATTTTAGTAAATGTTGCTTTAGTTCTGTGTATGAAAAATAATTGAGGTAAGATATGAAGGACAAGTGAAAAATATAAATGTAAAATATAGTATTTAACAGTGAATACACCAGTAGGGAGGGGAGAAGAAATGCTTAAGGCAAATTATTAGAAAAGGGTGTTTGTAAAGTGTGAGACAATACCCACAGCAGGAGAAAGAGTGCAGATGTTTAAGAATGTAAAGAAAGGTCTTGACAGATATAGGTCACAGAAAAACTGAATGAAAAAATATGGCCAGTTGTGCTTTGAAGAGCCTAGTGAGTGGGCCAGACCCCTACTAAATAATCTGCTGCTTAGGTCCCTTTATTGCTGAGGATTTCTCTTATACCAAACCAGTTTCTAAACTTTAACTCCCTGGACCAGTTCTCCAGTATTTCTTGAGACTCTTTTTAATTCATTGAGGCTGAAAGTCAAATTGGAAGAGGAAATTTCCTCACTTGCACGAGTATCTTTTCCACTTCAAGTCTCAAAGTGGTATTATTTCTTCCACATTACACTCTTCTTCCTAAAAACAGATACTGAGCTATAACCAGTTTTCCGTACCAGGTGTCTTAACTTCCTTATATAGTTTATCTATTACTCTATTTAAAATATTCTGGGGGGTGGATTTTTTCCATTCTGGCCCTGTTGGGAGCTAACTCTGAGGATCAGAAGAAAGTATGAAACGGCGGAAATCACCAATCTTGAAACTGTACAGTGAAGGTTTTGATAAAGGTTAAGACTTAATAGATACATATAGAAGGAATAGCTAACAGGTATGAGGGGATGACAGGAGAAAATGCCTTCCTGGAAGTGATAATAATATAAGTCTCAAAGCATTAGTGGAGATTGCATTGGTAAAAATATAAAAAAAAAGAAATTTAGGTTTATTTGTATTTTTCTGGAGAAGAGGAGGCATTTGGGTGTGATACCAAATTCATGTAGTCCTTACAAAAGCAGGCAGATTTTACGCCTAGTCTATATCAGTCCTAGACTATACCTAGTCCTAGATACCTAGTCCTAGTCTATACCTAGTCCTCGTCTATACCTAGTCCTCATCTATACCTAGTCCTCGTCTATACCTAGTCCTAGTCTATACCTAGTCCTCGTCTATACCTAGTCCTAGTCTATACCAGTCTAATGCAATTGTGCTAAATAATAATCAGAAGTTTTCCATTTAAATGTTATTAAGTATCTCAAAGTACATCAAAGTGGTAACTATTTTATATGCCACAATGTTGTTTGGTAAAATTGTATTTCTTCTCTCTTCTTCCATTATACCACCAAAACTTCAGGTACTCCTACTTGCAAGATGCTTAAATAGTGCATCCTGACATGCAGAGAGGTCTCTCTTCTCTTTTAGGCCTCCTCCTCTTTTTTATTGTGCTAAGAATATTTAATATGAGATATACTCTGGACAAAATTTTAAGTGTGAAATACAATATTGTTAACTATAGATACAATATTGTACTTCGAATCTCTATAGGTCATTCATCTTGCATAACTAAAACTGAACAACTTTTTATTTCTCCTCTCCCCACGGCCCCTTACAATTACCATTCTACTCTTCACTTCTGTGAATTTGACTATTTCGAATACATCATATACACGGGATCATACATTACTTGTCCTTCTTTGACTGGCTTATTTCACTCAACATAATGTCCTCAAGGCTCATCCATGTTGTTGCATATTGTATAATTTCTTATGTTTTATGGCTGAATAATATTCCATTGTGTATGTATGTGTATGTGTATATATATAGATATGTATCTCACATTTCCTTTGTCTAGTCATCTGTAGATGGATATTGAGATTGTTTCTATTTCTTGGCTATTGTGAATAATACTTCAATGAATATAGGAGTCCAAACACTATATATACATGATTAACAGGTAAATGAAAACATACTCAACATCACTAATCATTAGGGAAATGCAAATCAAAACCACAATGAGGTATCATCTCATAATTGTTAGGATGGCTTAAAAAAAAAAAAAAAAAGACAACAGAGCTGCCAAGGATGGAAAAATTAGAACCCTTGTATACTGTTGGCAGGAATGTAAAATGATGTAGCTGCTATGGAAATCAGTATGAAGCATCCTCAAATGATTAAAAACTGCCATATGGGCCAGCAATCCCATTTCTGGATATTTACCTGAAAGAACTGAAGTCAGGATCTCAAATAGGTAAGTTCCCTTCCTAGTACCTTATCATTAGATTGATATCATCTCTATTTAGAGATTCTTCATAAACAAATGTGCAGATAATTGGCTCCTTTCTTTCTTTCTTATTTCTCTCTCTGAAAAATTTCCTTCTCCTTAGAGGGTGGGAAACAAGAAATTGGATGTGAAGAAAAAGGAAGAAATTGGACTTTTAAAGACAAAAATCAGATTCCACTTCTCTCCCAATTTACTGCATTGTAGGTAGTGTTTCTCTGCAGGGAGTTCACACTCAGAACCAATACTAGAGGCCAAATTAGGAGAGGAGATCCATTCATCAAGCTATTAAATAGAAACAGATGTTTTATCAAAATCGTAAGCACACTTTACTTCACTTCTGTTTCCTGGAATCTCATGTCTACCTTGAAACTTTTGTATGAACTCATGCTCTTAAATCTCTTTTCATAGAACGTACGTTTTCCTTATAGTACATAAAAACTCAAAGAATAAATAAGTTCAGAAAGGCAGAAATCAAGGCAAGATTTCCCACTGCTCACCTATCAGAATGAGTCTTTTTTTTTTTTTCTTTTCAAAATTTCTAAAGGCTCAACAGACATTACAACTGTCAGACTCCCATTAGACAAATTGGCCATAATGTAAATAAATAGTCTTTCACCCTCGAAATTCTAACATTCAGCAGAAACAAACTTTAAAAGCCACAAAAGGAAAAGCTGCCCTGAATTAATGATGGGGTCTTCCAACATATAAATAAAATCATGTTTAGATGTGGAGTACTTCCTCATATAGCATGCAGATGAAATTAGAATTAAGACTACAAATCAAAACAAAAAACAAAAAACCCACACACAACAAAACAAAAAAACACTACAAACCTGAAATATGAAAAGTCCTTAGGAACACCTGATTCAGATGTTTTTATATTCCTTGAAGTCCTTAGGACTCTACAGGGAGCCCTAATATCTACCTAATTATTACAAATTCCCAAGAGATATTAAAATTTGTAATTGGATAATGAGAAATTGGAATTCCCAAGAATTCTCAGGGATTTCTGGAATTATAAATTATTATTATAAATTATTCCATATTTTCATAGCATTTTTAAAATGTTTTAAATATAATGAGAAACAAATTGAGGGTTCTAGAGGGGTGGGGGGTGGGGGGATGGGTCAAGCCTGGTGATGGGTATTAAAGAGGGCACGTATTGAATGGAGCACTGGGTGTTATACACAAACAATGAATCATGGAACACTACATCAAAAACTAATGATGTAATGTATGCTGATTAACATAATAAAAAAAATTTAAAAAAGAAAGAAATAAAAAGAAATAAAAATAAAACATAATGAACAGCTACAAAATAAACAGTGACTCTTTTCTATGACAGGATTATATTAAATATTTCAGGGGAGATTTTGTAAAACAATTGATATAAAACATACAAATGCTATTGCTATAAACAAGTATGTTATGACAAAATTGCATATTTAAATAGTATGCAAAATAAACTCTGCCTGATAGAGATATTTGATAATAGAAACATTATATAAGGGAAAATAATCACTAAATGAATGCCAATTAAAAGAATTTAAAATTATAATAGCACAGGTATTTAATATTGAAAAGTTAGCATCCTTACAAATGAAAGTTTATAACACATAAAACTTATTCTATCCTACAGTCTTAATTATTGTTTCACAACTTTCCCAGATGTTGAAAAAATTTCTTTCATTTTGCATTGATGTTGGGTGTACTGTTATGAGCTCACCCAAAATCTGCAAGTTGGGTGTTATGTTTCATATAAGCTCATTTCCTTTTTTAATAATAAACATATTTTGTCTACTTGTCTTGATTTTTATTTGGCTCTTAAAATCTGTATTTCTTTTTCTACTTCACATTTTAGATCAGTTTCTAATTTCAATTTGGAGTATTGCACATCAACATTCCTATGTTCTCTTTGCATTTCTTCTTTCAAAGATCAATAGTATATAGTGAATATCCAAACACTGGAAAATCCCAGTGAACATTATTGGGTTGTGTTTAAATAATGCAACATGCAGAATATCTAGCAAAACTAACAGCACTTCACATAATTATGCATTGAAATTATCAATTTAAACATTCATTTGCCTACAAAAAGTTGTTATTTCTTGGAACACCACTCAAAGGATTTGTTTAAAATGTACCATATGTCTAAACTTATTAATATTTAATATTTTTGCATGAATGACTCACCTTTGGCAGAAGCAGATAGCATCATAAACCTTTACTATTACATGGCAACAGCTATAAGAAGATTAAATCATCAGATGGCTATAGCTTATTTTTTATGTATTTCTATCCTGACTGCCAGAAATATACACTCTATTCCTTAATTCCACCCATCCATATTTCTTCTCTGGTTTCTACTTAATGTTAATCAATTCCTTCAATCCAGTGACCTCTCCATGCTAACTCTGCAGTTTTTATTTTCTGAGTATAATTATGATATATATTTTTTCTTCTTATCCCCAAATAAACAGCTCCTCAGAAATGAATAGGTTAGTACCAAATGACAAAATATTTGCGTGATCCAAGCCCCAGGGGGGAAAAAAAAGAGTTTGGTGAAAAAAATAATGAAGAGAAATAAACTTATAGATTCATGGAGCTCAGTGATATTTAAACAGGATGAGTCCTCCCTCCCACCCAATCATGCCTTTAAACATATTCAAACTGCTGGAAACTAAAGACAATGAAAAAAACCTAAAAACAAAAAATAACACTATCAGGGAACAACAGCCCTAATGACTAATGATTTTGCATCAAAAACCTTAAAGGATGGAATAAAGTGGTACAATACTTTTATAGTGCTAAAAGAAAAGAAAAAAAAAAAAGGAAGTCAACTCAGAATTCTATATCCAATAAAATTATACTTCAAGAATGAAGCTGAATAAAGGTATTCTCAGATGAAGAACAAAATAATTTGTTGCCAACTTGTTCTAAAATAATCACTAAAGGAAATTCTTCTGACAGAAAGAAAACTGGGATACTAGCAATACAGTGAAAGCAACAGGAATGGTTAATATTTGGGTAGTTATGATAGATTATTCTTCTCTAAGATCTTTAAAATGTTTGACGGTTGAAAGCAAAAAAATGATAATATTGTCTGACAAGGTTTTTAATGTATGTAACCCTTAATTTATAAGAAACTATAATATAAAGCAAAGAAACTAAAGAAACTATATGGTAGGGAGATTTCTATATCCCACTTGAAGTAATAAAATGTTGCTACTAATGGTACTGTAAAAACATTAAGAATCTATATTGTGATCTCTAGAGTAGTCCGTAAAAATAGCATTAAAATGTTATATTCAAATATACGATAGGGATACTAAAAATGTTAACATGTGCCAAAAAAAGGAAAGTAAAAACAAAAAAAGGGTCAAAACAGAAAAGTAATAAAATTATACTTAATCCAAACATACCAACAATTGCATTCAATGTAAAGTATCTAAATATACCAATTAAAAGAGATTATGAGAATGCATTAAAAAATATGACCCAACCATACGTTGCCTACAAGAAATTCACTTCAAATACAAGGATATAAGCAGGCTAAAAGTAAAAGCCTGGAAAAAAGACACACCACACCAATACTAATCAAAAGAAAGCCAGAGTGGCAATCTTAATATCAGACAAAGTAGATTTCCAGTTAAACAAAACTAATAGAAATACAGGCATTACAAAATGATAAAAGAGTCAATTTACCTAGAAAACTTAATCTCAACTGTGTACATAACTTACCCAGAAAAACTGACAGAAATGAAAGGAGAAATGGGCAAACCACAACAATATTGGAGGCTTCAACATTCAACGTTCTTATCCAGTAAAAACCAAGATTAATATGAATTGATACTCATAAAATCAACAAGGACATAGAAAAATAAACTATATCTGATTGACATTCATAGAGCACTCCACTGAGCAAAATATGCATTCAAGTGTACATGGAACATACATCAAGATGGATCACATCGTGGATCATAAAATCTTAATATATTTAAAATGACAGACCTCATATAAATTTTAATCTCTGATCTCAATGAAATTAAACTAGAAACAAGTAACAGTCACTTACCTTGTTGGAGACTTTGTATCAACTCTTCCTTTTAAAGCTTCATTCATGTAAAGCAAGTTTTCCATTGTAATACATAAAGACTCAAAAGCCCTCCACAAAATATTACCAAATAGGATTCACCATATGTATAAAGAATTACACCACAACCATGTGTGGTTTATCATAAGAATGCAAGGCTTGTTTAATATTTGAAAACAAACATATCCTAGTATAGGCATAGTCTAAAGAAGAAAATCCACATACTCGTATCAATTCATGGCAAAATAGCGTTTGACAAAATTAAACTTCCACCGCTAATAAAAATTCTCAGCAAAATTAGAAACAAAGACAACTTACTCAAACTTGATAAAGGGCATCAACAACAACAAAAAGAAAAAGGAAATCTGCCAATCTCACAATGGTGAAAGACTAAATAAATGCTTTTCCCCTAAACTCAGGAACAAGGCAAGGGTGACAATTCACACCAATCCTATTATACATACTATTCCTATAAAATAGGAATAGCTCTAGCCAGCTCAAGATGATAAGAGAATAAAATAAAAGGAATACAGATTTGAAATGAAAAAATAAAACTGTCCTTACTTGTAGATGACTGGATCATCCAGGGTATAAGGAGAAAACCCCCAAGAGACTAAAAACAAAACAAAACAAAACAATAAAACCTCCCAGAATAAGTGAATTTAGCAAAATTGTAGAATACAAGGTCAACACACAAAAATCTATTATATTCTACGTACTAGCAAAGTAATATACAATTGTAATCTGAAATTCAAAAGCAACATTGTAAGTATTTAAACACTTTAAAATGTTTAAAACAGTTTCAAAGTGAAATACTGATGTATAAATACATAAGACATATAAAAGGAACCGTATTCTCAGAACTGAAACACAGTGATGAAATAGTCAAAGACAACCTTAAAAAACGAAGATGTATATTGTGTTCATGCATCGGAAGACTCAACCTGGTAAGGATGTCATTTCTCCATATTTTTTTTTTTTTACAGATTTAATTCCAATAGAAATTGCAGCAATATATATTTATAGATACAGAGCGACACCTTCTAAAATTTATCTGGGAGGGTGTAGGAGGGACATCACCAACATGGTGAATAGGGGACCGCAGCCTCCATCCCTCCACAAAGAGTAACTATCAGATAGCTCTCCGCAAACGGTAATAGCTCCAGGAGAGCTCAGGTGTCCACTTAAGAAGCTTCGGGAACACGGGGGCACAAAGGACGTGGTAAACACTGCACCAAAAGGTCGGAAGCACAGTTGCAATTTGTCTGCATCGTTCCACCCCAAGGGGTGGCTCTGCTTGGCAACAAGGGGAACGCCCAAACCCCACAGAGTTCCCTTCACTGCGAAAAAGACAGCAGGGCTTACAGGGCACAGCATCGGAACCCACTTCAGTTTCGCCCCTCCCAGAAAGAGACCGCCACAGCCCAGCTGCCCACGGACGGCTTAGGAACAAGGAAGAAAGTGGACGCTTCCGTACCGGCCTCAGAGCGGGAGGCGCCCGCGATGCCAGTGGTCCGCTCTGCAAAGGACTTCAACAGCTCTTTCTGCTGAGGACCTCAACAGCCCTGAGCCGTGCTCAAACCCCGGCTGCAGCTTTCGTCCTTGCTTTCATCCTTAAGGACCTCGCTGGGGACGGCAGGGACTTCTTGGCAGAGAAGAGCAGCAGTTGGTGCCACTGAGGAAACCAACGCCTAGCGCAGCCGCCACAGACGCCTGTAGCTTTGGCGGCTGAGGGCTCCACAGGTTTTCACTTGTTTACAGATATTAGCTGCCTGAGTCTCCACCTGCGCCAATCCTTCTCCTCCTCCTCCTCTTCCTCCCCAGCTGCCCCAGCCAAAGCCATCACGGACGCCCTGGGGCCAGGGTCCGCCTCCTCGGCCGTCCTCACAGCTAGCTTACGTTTCTGTCGCGAGCACCGTAGGCGCCCTCAGCTGCTCAGTACCCGGATGTGGCGGGATTTCCACCCCCCTCCCGGCGCCCACGGCCACGCGCATGCGCACCATTAATGTGCGCAAGTGCACGCCAACAGCCGGGGCCCCACAGGTGTTCCTGGGCCCAGATTTGGCCGTGAGTCCCGTCACTGGCCTGTGCTGTTGTGGGTGCCCACAGGTAGCGCCTGTAGCTCTGCATCTGCGTACAACACGGCCTGACTTCTGTCACCAGCCTCGGCTGCTGTGCACAAGCCCACAGCTAATGCCTGCAGCCTCAGGAGTGCACAGCAGTAGCCAACGCCCAGCAGCTACTGTTGCGTCTGGATCTAGTCATCACTCCTTGTTGGCTCCTAACTGGTCCCTGTAGGTGGAGGACAAGGACAGAAGAAAGAGGCAGAGCACTTCAGACGGGTAGGTGGCAATTTTAATAAGCAAGGGAACTTACTCGTGAGGTTAGTCTCGGGCAGCCGCAAGACGAGTAAATCTGCACACCGCCGGCCAGAATCTTAAGTTTATATAGAAGTCTTTTTTTTTTTTTTTAATTTTTTTATTTATTTGACAGAGAGAGAGCACATGGCAGGCAGAGGGAGAGGGAGAAGCAGACTCCCCGCCGAGTAGGGAGCCCGATGCGGGGCTCGATCCCAGGCCCTGGGACCATGACCTGAGCCGAAGGCAGACGCTTAACGATTGAGCCACCCAGGCGCCCCTATATAGAAGTCTTAATGCGGTTCCGTCGTGTATTCAGTGCAGGTGATCTAAAAAAACCCATTACTCTTTAAGGGCTATAGCCGTGAAATGGCTCCAGCTGTGGGAAGTGGGCTGATCTTATAGGACTGGGGAGTGGGTAAGGAGGCTCCAGTTTCCCAGTTGCATCTCACAGGTTAATAGAAGGTCACATCCTCTCCATGAACTTCTCTAACACTTTATCCCTTATGGCTGGCTCTCACAATTTCATGTTGCCCACGCCCTCCTTTTCCACAGTGTATCCTGAGAGGTCAGCAAGCAGTTCACTGGCATGGAGGTGGGTTGTTTGCAACTGTCTGGCTGCACCATACTGCTGGCACATCCCATTGCAAATTCCAGTATAGTACAAAATGATCCACGGTGAAACTTGGGGCAGTAGCTCTCTCCTGTGATTTCCATACCTTTACCATGTCGGGTGTCTTATTAGGGGTTCCCAGTCTGGCATATGGGTGGCAGGCCCCACTGGTTGATTATTTGAATGTATTAAAGGCTGGGGCAGTACTTTAGTCCACCTGGCCCAGGTGGTTTTACTTGTTAGTAATTTAATCTGCTGCTTTAATATTCCTTTCTTTCTATCAGCCGTGATGCTTACAGGTTGTAAGGGAGATGGAACCAACATTAAATGTCGTATTCTTTTGGTCAGTCTTGTGTACCATGACATTTAAGATATGACTCCTGATCACTGTCTATTTGACAAGGGTATCAGTACATGGTACTTAACGTCTCTAATCCCCGAATGGTGGTAACCTGGTTTGCACAGCAACAGGATAAGTCTTGGGTTAGGCCAGACTCAGTGTCCACACAAACTAAGGCATACTTAGAACCCTCCTTCAGAGGGAAAGGGTCAATGTAATCAATTTACCAATTCTTTGTTTGCTGGGAACTCTGGTGGATGATCCCAGATTCCTTTGGCAGTTGCCTCAGGTGTTGTTTAGAAAATAAAGGATATGCTGTTATTGCGTTAACCAAGTCACTGTATTTCCAGGTCAATTCAGCATCCTTGGCAATATGTCATCCCATCTGGGTGCTGTGGTGACCATTCTCCCCATGTATCCAATCTGTTATATCTACTGGAAGGTCGGTTGCCAGGGTTCATATTTGGGCTAGGGCACCAGCTTGCTGAGGGTCAGGTGGTGTCAGCACCCTGTGAGACAGGACATGGCAAACAGTGAGAACTGCCTCAGGTTCTTGCAAGAGAACACAGGTGTCCTTCCACTTATCCTGATCCACAAAGGCTTATTCAGGATCATCCATTCCTCAAAGGGAAGTTCTTACAATATGTTGTTCCTTAAAGCTGTCTGGTCACATCTGATTCTATGTATAGTTTTAAATATGACATTCCAGTCAAATCCTTGGTAATATAATCAATGTTCCTAATCGTTTCCTGCTACAAAGAGAACAGAACCTTATTGAACTTTGCAAATAATTATTTTACCATGAAAATAAAAAATACACTTGTGACCAAATGGACCTAACAAACATATATGAGATATTCCATCCAATAGCAGCAGAATACACATTCTTCTCAAGTAATCATGGGACATCCACCAGCAAAGATCATGTTAGGCAACAAAGTAAGTCTTAACAAATTTAAGAAAATTGAAATCATACCAAGTATTTTTCCCAGGAAGAGATTTGGAAAATTCACAAATATATTGAGGATTGAACAACATGCTCCTGAACAACCAATAGGTAAAAAAGAAAAGGGAAATCAGAAAGTAATTTGAAGGATGCCTGGGTGGCTCAAGTCAGTTAAGCATCTGCCTTGGGCTCAGGTCATGATCCCAGGGTCCTGGGATAGAGTCCCGCATCGCATTGGGCTCCTTGCTCAGCAGGGAGCCTGCTTCTCTCTCTTCCTCCTGCTCCCCCTGCTTGTGCTCTCTGTCTCTCTCTCTGACAAATGAATAAATAAAATCTTTTTTTTTAAAGTAATTTGAGATTAATGAAAATGGAAATGCAGCACACTAAAACTCATATGATGTAGCAAATCAGTTCAAAGAGGGAAGATTATAGTAACAAATACCTATGCCAAAAATCATAAATAAGCAGCCTAACTTTACACCTCAAGGAACTAGAAAAAGGAGGATATAATAAGCCCAGAGTTAGTAGAAGGGAGGAAATAACAAAGATCAGATGGGAATAAATGGAATTGACTGGACAAACAACAGTAAAGGTTAATGAGACAAAGATTTTTTTTTTTTTTAGAAAAGATATAAAAAAGACAAACCTTTAGTTAGACTAACCATGAAAAAAGAAAGACTGAAATCATAAAGAGGAAATATTACAACTGATGCTAGAGAAATGCAAAGGATCTAATGCTAACAAATTTGAGTCCTGGCAGATGAATAGGAGCAAGCTAGTAAGTACAACACAGGAAGGAATTACATGAGCAACAGAGAAAACAGGCTCACATTTTTGAAAGTGTGTCGCATTCAAGGAACTGCAGGTAATTCCCTGTAAGTAGATACATGGAGAAGAGGGGAAAGACAAACCTAATAAGGTATTTAGAGCCAGTTTATACTAGAATGTGTGTTTCATGTCAGGGAGAGTAAATATGATGTTTTGGTTCTGCCTTGATTAGTTCTGAAATTCAACCAAAATTTTCTCTGAAAATTCAGTAACCAAACCGGATTTAAAACTGCCATTTTTTTACTTATGGGTGTGTTGGGACAGGGGTTGGGGGTGAGGGAACAGGGTCAGGGAGATTGGGAAAACTGAAAATCTAAACCTGACCGTTTTTCTCCCTTGTACTTCCTGAGAGTTCTCTCTAGCCAAAATTTGGAAAATATTGCAGTAATAATTGGGTGGTGAATAAGGGGCTTTCAGAAAAGGCATTGTAAGACATTTATAATTTGGACAGAAAAATATTCTTCTCTTCAGTCAGTATTCACAGAAAAGGAAATCTCTGAAGAAGAAAAAATTAAAACCACTGCCTTTGATTCAAGTAATCACCACTATATACCATTGCCATACGTGATGGGCATGTGACTAGGGCAACTCAAGACATCTTTCATTTTTAGGTCAAGTGTGAAATGTTTAGGGGAAGTTTTCCCACTGTTCTGGTCATAGCAAGGCAATGCAAAATAGGGCTGCCCTAAGGCCATTGTCAGGCAGGTACTTTAGCAGTGGACATTGACAAGTTATTTAATGAATAACAAACTTCAAGTTTTTTATTAGAAGAGAAATCAGCTATTTCAAACGTCCCTAGATCAGAGGTTCTATTACGGTGTTCTGCAAGAATATCCATGTATATCAAGTTCCCCAGGGATATTTATGCGTATAAATGTTCGATGATCCCTGCATCTAGACTTCGACCTGTGTGAGAGCTCACACTTGGTCTTATACATTCAAACTCTGGGCACACCTCTTTTTTTTTTTTTTTTTTTTTTTTTCTGGGCACACCTCTTACAGCACTGAATAGAAGACAAAATTTGGGGAATTCTTGAAGATTTAAATGTTAGAGATAAAAGAAATGAGATGAGAGAGTTTATAAAGCTTGTCCAAAGTCATGTAGTCCTTCACAGGTCTCCTGAGAATTAAACTAAGTTACTTGATACAGTAACCAAGGGCATTCACTAATATTTTTATCACACCCTCTCCCCTCCCCACAACACAGCCCCTGCCTGCATTCCCAAGTGGACATTTCCTGTCTCTCATGGAGATTATTTATACCTCAAAGAAAAGATCACTTTTAACAAGTAACAAATAGTGAATGCAGATGTTTCAATTCAATTGGCTGTTCTGGAAAAGCACTAAGGGGTAGTGTGTGGGGGGGATGTCAAAGCAACTGAAATTACTGATGCTCAGAAATTATCATTTTGCCACCAGTTTCAAGTTTTGCTCACATTTAAGCTCTGACTGCAACTAAAGACCAGAACAATCATTTGAGAGTCACATTATCTTTTCCCTTTGGCATCTTAAGGACATGCTAAGAATTTGAGAAAATGGGCACAGCTAGACATCCAGAAGAAGCAGGAAATAGAGAACAGGGATGAATTTAAAGGGTTTGAAGCGTCTAATCAGGAGATGACTCTTTTTTTTTTCTCTAAGAGAGTTGAATTGACTTTTTACATGCAAATTTGGATCAGGAAATCCCATTTATACCCTAATGAGGGTGTGAAGTTCCTAGGAGTTCTCATCAGCCATAGGACATTTGGCTTCCTGTAACGGAGAGTGAGCTCTGAGGTTTTTTTTTCTAATTCAAGTCAGATTGACAGAGTGTCTCCAGAAAAACCCTGACCTGCCTAGAGCTAGGTGATAAATAATTAAGGTGTTGGGAGAGATATGGTGGCTCTCACCTGCTTGATCCCTTCAGATGCCAGGGGCTTTCAGACTGTAAGGCTCTGAGAGAATGTTCTTTTCTGATGACTTAGACCTAGGAGAGAATCAGTAGGAAGTAAAGCAATTATACTCATTGTGTAACTTAATGACACAATGTAATGTGTCTGCTAAGTGGATGTGAATATATGTGGGTTATTAAAGCAAGGTTATGGATCTGAAGAAAGCAATAACCAAACTCTAAAACATTTATGACAATATTTAACAAGCTAATATTAAGCAGACTTTTAAGAAGTTTCAAGCAACTTCGTGTAATAAATGGAATTAACCGAAAAGAAACAGCAGCTCCAAAGAGTATCAGTCCAATCAATCTTTTTCTCATTTTGTAATAATTTATTTGTATTATTCTCTGAGACACTGTGAACATATGTGTTTATTTCTGCTTTGATGTATTGAAACTCATTACCAAAGGGCTTTTTCTAAATATCCTCTGAAATATTTATATAAATTACAGACATAACAATATTGTTTATAAATTGGCTTTATTTTATTCTTTCTTTCTTTTTTTTTTTTTTGTTCCCCTCCACCCAAGCCTTAGTAAGCTCTAATCACAGCATGTAATCGTTGTGCTTCTGTTAATGGGGACAGGGAGAAGATCTCAGGGTTTATAACTCTCCATCTGTGCTGGAAAGTTGACATTTGTTGCATAATATAGTTTTTGTCAAAAAACGAAAAACTGCAAAGTGTGTATGTACAGGATAATGTGACCTTTTTATATATTGATAGCATTCACTGTTGCTGACTGTATTGTGGATTGTTGATACCATACACTTGCCCTCTTCCGAACTGAGATTTTTGTTTTTTAATTTAATCCATAAGTAAAGAAAATACTATTCAGTTACTTTTAAAATTTTTTTAATTGTGGAAAAATACACATAACTTAAAATTGATCATTTTAACCATGTTTAAATATACAGTTCACTGACTTTAAAAATACTCTCACGACTGTGCAACCATTACCACCATCCATCTCCTGAATTTTTCTCATCTTGCAAGAGTGAAATCCTGTAACCATTAAAGAATAATACCCCATTCCTCTCTCTCCCCTGGTTCTGACAACAATCATTGTACTTTCTGTATCTATGAATTAGAATATACTAGATACCTCTTGTAGTGGAATCTTAGGTAGTATTTGTCCTTCTGTGACTGGCTTATTTCAACTAGTATAATGTCTTCAAGGTTCATCCCAATTACAGCATGTATCAAAATTACATTCCTTTTAAGGCTGAATACTATTCCATGATAGGTTTTTACAACATTTGTTTATCCATTCATCCACTGATGGATATTTAGATTATTTCCATCTTTTGGCTAATGAGAATAATGCTACTATGAACATGGGTATACAAATATCTGTTCAAGTTCCTGCTTTCAGTTCTTTTGGTTTTATACTCAGAAATAGAACATATGGTAATCCAGTGTTTAATTTTTTGAGGAACTACCAGAACGTTTTCTGTAACTGCTACTCCTTTTTATATTCCTACTAACAATGTACAAGTATTCCAATTTCTCCACGTCCTCACCAACACTGGTTCTTTTCTTTGTGTGTATGTTTTAAACAATGACTATCTTAATGTGGTGAAGTGTTCTTCATCGTGGTTTTAATTTGCACTTCCCTAATGATTAGTGATGTTATTGGCCATTTGTCTATCTTCTTTAGGGAAATGTCTATTCAAATTATTTGCCCAATTTTTAATCCGGTTGTTTTATTCTTATTGAGTAAATTTTGTTCTTAAATGAATTTTTCCCCCCATTTTAGTGTTTTTATTCATGGCTTTGGACTTTATTCAAGTGTTTTAACAACAAATGAGGTTTCCCTGTGTAAATTTTCATGGATTGTCTCTGCCTCTTTCATCAGGAATGTTAACATTTTACAGAATATGCCTGTGGCATATTTTAAGCTGAACTGAACTGTTATCTGAAGATTAATTCATAAAACAATGAAATAATGGTCAAAAAGGCCAAACTGGTTATCTCTTATAATTCAAAATTTCTCTAAAGAAGGTAAAAGAAAACTAGTAGTAATTAACTGTGTCTTATAAAAATTAAGAGTTGATGTCAGTGAATTTTACCTTAGAAATAATAGAGCTGAATTTGGTTGAAAGTCTAGTAAACTGCAAGCAGCAGCATCCAGACCCCAGAGAACCCAATATGTCTTTGTCATCTCCAATTAGATACCATTTGAAAAGTAGTACATTTAAAACAAAATTTATTATTCCCTTCCAAAACCTGACATTCAGTTTATTTCTCCCTTCCAGGCAATATTACTACTACCCACTGATGTGCTCAAGTCCAAAGCTTGACAGACATCTTCGATTCTTATGCAAGCTCTCTCACCACTACCCCCGACCCAATCCAAGTATGAATTCTTACAAGCAGCTCACAAATTTATCAACTTTTTTTTTCATACCTTTTGATATTTCCGTGTGCTAGGTCATTGTGGTTGGCGTACTGGAATAATTTCATAACTGGCCTTTGGATTTCATTTTTGTCTCTCAGTCCATTTTCTAACATCAGAAATCTTTCTAAAATACAGACCTGCTAACGTATCCATCTTATCTAATATATTTTTACAAGGTTCTCAGTGCCCTTAGGATGAAGTCAAAAGCCCTGATTTAGCTTGAAAGGACTACTATGACTGTGCCATGCTTTTTTGTCTCTGCACACTCTTCTTTTCTCTTCCCTTAACCTTCTGCCTCTCTTTACTTCCTTGAATGCATATTCTCAATTCTGGGACTTTGTACTTGTTGCCATCTATGTCTGAAATACCCTTTACCTCTTTTACCTTTGCAAAGCTGACTTCTATTTCTGTATCGGTTGCTAATGTAGAAGAAATTCCATAGTTATCCTCTCCTGACCAACAAATTTGAGTAAATTGGTCCAATTCACTGCTTTCACTCAACTTGTGATTCCCCTACAGAAATTTATCACATCGTGTTATAATGGCCTTTTAATTCATTTGTACTTTCACCAGACTAAAATTCCATGAGGCAAAATAACAACACATCCATTTTGTACATAATTTTATTCACTCCTCTACCCTAACGATTGGTGTTATGGATTGAATTGTGTCCCTACAAAATTTGTAGGTTGAAGTCCTAACCTTCAGTATCTCAAAATGTGACACTATGTGGAGATGGGGACTTTAAAGTGGTGATTAAGATTGAACAAGGTTATATAAATGGGCCCTAATCCAATCTGACTGGTGTCCTTATAAGAAGAGGAGGAGATACCAGGTATGTGTACACAGAGGAAAGACCATAGTAGGATATAACAAGTAGGTGGACATTTACAAACCATGGAGAGAGGTCTCAGGAGAAACCAAACCAGCCAAAATCTTAATTTTGAGAAATTATGAGATTTTGAGAACAATGAGAAATAAATTTGGATTATTTAAGCCACTCAAAATACCACAAGGTATTTTGTGCTGGCAGCTCTAGTAGACTAAACACTTGATAAATGTAGACAGTCAACAAAAATGTGTTGAATGAGTGAAACAAAGGCATAGTCAAGGAAGATTTTCATGGATTTTTACTTGAACTTTGCTTTGATTATTTTATTTATTTATTTATTTTTTAAGATTTTATTTATTTATTCATGAGAGAGAGAGAGAGGCAGAGCGAGAAGCAGGCTCCCAAGGAGCAGGGAGCCCGATGCGGGACTCAATCCCAGGACCCTGAGATCATGACCTGAGCCGAAGGCAGACACTTAACCATCTGAGCCACCCAGGCGCCCCACTTTGATTATTTTATTTAAACAAGTTCTGCACCTGCTGTGAATCATTTATTCTGCCTTTTTTTTTTTTTTTTTTTTACTGTAACAACCTTGCAAGTTATCCATTATTACCTCCACTTTTCAGATGAGGAAACTGAAGCTCAGCAAGTTTCACTGAGTCTTCTGAGGATACCCAATTAATGGTAAAGATGAATTTCAAACCTGTGTGACTGGTTCTAAGTTCAGAACATTACTATGATAACCTTATGCCTCCTACATCATCTCCTCTGATCACATTTATTTCATTTTGGTTATCTTATAAATGAAGCAATAGTGTACTTTTCTTTGGATACTGACTTCTATAATCACGGAACACTTGAATTTAGATATGGTTTTATGGTGAATTATACTCTAGATAAACCACATAAATTACCTTGAGAGATAAGATTTGCTCAATTTTGGTCTACAGTTGGCTTGAGTCTATAATGTGTTAATTATTTGATGAATTTAGAAAGTTCACATTAAAATGCCAGTATAAAAAGCATGTTTTGATTGTGAAAAGCCATGTAAGTAACATGTGAGAGTTTATTTCTAAATACATTAATTATTCTTGCAGCCCACATTTAAACCTGAGTCTGACAGTGTGATATGGTTGAAAGCCTATTCAATTTAGTGTCAGAGGCAACTGGTTTCATACCTCACCTCTAAGACCTACAAGTTCTTGGTGTTCTTGATTCTCAGGTCCTCTCCATAGATGCCATTTTTCTTTAAAATATTGTGAATCCCAAAGAACGGTTGCGGGGCTGGAAAGAGCAAACTCATATAAAACTCTGACACCTTTTCAATCATTTTATTACTGCTACTTTGGACATGAAGGAAGGAAAAATTACTTTAAGATGTTATAATGGAACATTTCCTCAAATCTGCAGTAATTAAACCACATCTAAAATTATGAGAAAAAGAACTGGAAATAATGAGTTTGCATAGTTTACCTAGAGCAATTTCTTACAAGCATAAAACTCTGAGGACATCTGAAATACTTTGTCAGTACTACTCCTTTCCTCTCCTTGCAGTACTTCCGAATGGCTACTATCCGTGATGCATTGGAAAATTGCCGTTCTCTCCCCGGGCGTATGCAATAAGAGCAGAGCCTGAAGAAATAAAAGGTGGCTGGTGCTTTGGTCATGTCTCAGGAACTATGTTTCCAAACTACAAGAAAGAAGAGCTTCACCTTTGGCAGACCTGTAAGTCACCTTTAAGCTTGTTTAAGCATATTTTCTTATTTCGCCCATGATCATCTCCTTTATTACTTAACAGAAGGTCAGTTCTTTCACTGTCTTAAAGAAATCTTTAAAATCACATCTATTCACTGTTAAACTATTAGGGCTGACAAGCAGAAGGGAATAGCCTACTGCTCCCAATAACTTACTCTTAGTAACTGCTATGGAACCTGTGCATGAATAAGGGCTTTCTACAAATCTGGCATACTCTGGTTGTATTTAGTTTGCTGTTGAATGTGTCATATGTTGATGAGCTCTGCCAAGTTCACCGTGGAAAAAAGTACCTTACTCCATCTTTCATAATAGGTTGGTAAGCTTCAGTCATTTCTTCATTATTTCTCACATGTTTTTTTTAAAGAACTGGCCTAAATGTTTCTTGTCTCTTCTTTGAGGGCCTCTAAGTCACTTGAAAATAATGAATTTTATACATTTCCCCCCCCAAAAAGATACTTACCTATGCTGTTTCTGGTAATGCTGCTTTTTCTGTGTTTGACTACAAATATGTTTCTGTATTTCCATCATAATGATAATGTCTAATTGGCTGTGTGTCCAACTAAAATATACATATTGACTGGGATGTCAGCAAGGTGTCAGAACAGGAGGTCCCTGGCTATAGCTTCCAGTCACAGAAAGAGCAACAAACACTTATCCACAGATAATGATTTCATGAAAATCCCAGAACCTAGAGTGAGGGAAAAGGACGCCCTTAGATCCCAAAATACAAGAAAAGCCACATTGGAAGGTTACAAGGAGTGGTTTCACTTTGACTGCATCAGCCTTCCCCGAGGCTTACACAATGCCACACTGAGAGGGAATCCCTGTGCTGACAGTTTCACCAGGGGAGAACAGAGAGCCCCAAGTGGATACCCAACTTCCACAGCATTCCAAGCTATTTCCTAAAAGGCGTTTCCGATTCTTTTCCATGGGAGAAGTGGCAGGGCTAGATTACTTGGGGTGAGCTGGGGACAAAGAAGGAAGGGGTCAAGGCTCACAGTGCCCAGTGATGGCAATATCACCTGACCAGTGAGTGCACCCAGCCATTTGGCCCACCCGTGGAGCAGAGCCGGTGGCCCTGTTTTGCTAAAGAGCACAGTTGGCAGTTCTGCCAGGCTCAGGTTTCCAGATGGCAGTCCAGCCCAGCAACAGAGCACAGCTGTTGGCCCCACCCAGACAGGGAGCCAAGCTGGAGACCCTGCCCAGCTGCAGAACATATAGCCTGTGACTCTGCCCATCCAGAGAGCAACCCTGCCCTACTGCAGAGGTCAGCCTACAACTTCACCGAGGCAAAGAGCTAAGCCAGTGATCCCACAGAACTGAGGAGCACATCCTGAGGCATTGAGGGAGCAGAGAGCTCAGAGAATGACCCCACCTGATTGATCATAAAGCCCAGCTCCCACTGCCACCCAACTGAAAGATACATCTTTTTTTTTTTTTTTAAAGATTTTATTTATTTGAGAGAGAGAGAATGAAAGACAGAGAGCATGAGAGGGAGGAGGGTCAGAGGCAGAAGCAGACTCCCCACTGAGCAGGGAGCCCGATGCGGAACTCGATCCTGGGACTCCAGGATCATGACCTGAGCCGAAGGCAGTCGCTTAACCAACTGAGCCACCCAGGCATCCCGAAAGATACATCTTCTAACCTTAATCAGCCAGGGAGTCTATCAGCAGCCCTGCCCAGCTGGCCTGCCCGAACTGTCAACGTGGTAGCAACCCCAGCCTATCAGGGAGAACAGCCAGCAGCACTGCTGGGAGGAGAACCCAACCAGTGATCCTGTTCAACTATAGTGCACAGCCTGTGGTCCTGATCAATTGCAGAGACCACCCTGCAGCCCTGCCTGAAGGCAGAGTCCAGCCTGCAGCAGCAAAACTCTGAAAAGCATAGCCTGGGGCCCCACTTGACCAGGGGTGATTGTGGAGTTCAACTTACGGAGCCACTCAATTGCAGAGTCCAACCAGTGGCATTACCCTACCAGGGAAACTAATAAATGAACTCAGTAAAGTTAGAGGATAGAAAATCAACATACAGAAATTAGTTGACAACAAAGTATCTGTAAAAGAAATTAAGGAAACAATCCTATTTACAAGGGCATCAAAAAGAATAAAATACTTAGGGACACATTTAACCAAGGAACTGAAAGATATATATAACACTATGTAAAACATTGATGAAACAAATTGAAGAAGACACAAATAAATTTAAAGATACTCTATGTTCATGGATTAGAAGAATTAGTATTGTGAAAATGCCCATACTACCAAAAGTGATCTACATATTTAATGCTATCCCCCAAAATAAATTAAATCCTTAAATGTAAAATATGAAACCATAAAACTCCTTGAAGAAACAAGGGGAGAAAGCCTGACATTTGTCTTGGAAATTATTTTTAGGTTCTGACACTAAAAGCACAGGCAACAAAAGCAAAAATAAACAAGTGGGACTATATCAAAGTAAAAAGCTTCAGTACAATAAAGGAAACCATCAGAGAACCACAATATGATATAAGAGTCGGAAACTGAATCTCAAAGAGATATGTACACTCCCATGTTTATTAGTGTTATTCACTGTAGTGAAGGTATGGAAACAACATAACTGTCCATTGATGCATGAATGGATAAAGAAGATGTGATGTATATAAGCCACGGAATAGTATTCAGCCATGAGAAAAAGAAAATTCTGCTATTTGCAATAACATGGATGGATCTTGAAGGCATTGTGCTACGTGAAATATGACAGAGAAAGACAAACACTGTATGGTCTCAGCTGTATTTGGGATCTAAAAGAGTTGAAATAGTTAGAATGGTGGTTGCCAGGGGCTGAAGGATGGGAGAAATGAAGAGATATTGGTCAAAGGATAGATTTTCACTTATAAAATGAGTAAGTTCTGGGGATCTAATGTACAGTATTGTGAGTTTAGCTAATTTTACTCTATTGTGTACTTGAAATATGCTGAGAAAGAAGATCTTAAGTGTTCTCACCACACACAGTATTATCTATGTGAGGTGATAGATGTGTTAGCTAACTTGATTATGGTAATCATTTCAAAATATATAGTGTTGTATACCTTAAATATATGAAATTATATTTGTTAATACCTCAATAAAATAAAAATATACATAGTGATATAGGTGGTACTTATTAAGAATAGTGAGAAGTGGCATACAAAGAAGGCAGAATACAGTTTATTTTTATTATTTTTATTATATTTATATAATTATTTGTTTTTTATAAGATAAATATATGATTATTTCTGGAATTTGAAAAATTTAGAAAAATAACCACAAGTAATTCATTCACAGTCTGTTGCAGAGAACCATTGTTAATAATGTTATATAATTTGTTTAATTTTCTTTTATGCATATGTTCATTTGTGATAATATAACATTATAAATGTAATTCTGTACTTTTTATAATATTAGCTTAATGCCTACACATTATGAGAATTCTGTGAATGTTACCCATGGCTACGTAATTTTCCATTCCATAGATGTAGTTCTGTTTATCTTTCTATTTCCATTTGGTATATATTTAAATTGTTTAGTATTTATAAATTTAAAAAATGGACAAATGTTGAGGCATTTTATTGACCCTATAATCCTCCAAGGAGAATAGCTTCAAAATCACTGATTTCAATTATGGTGATGGATTATTTGGGTGCAGGGATTGTGTCTCACCTTTAAAGCTCCAAGCTGTTGAAAAATCTCTTCCATGTGGAATCAGCTCAAATATTTGTGAGAAAATGAAATAATGAGTGACTAATATCTATAAATACATACTATGAAATTGCTTTCTTTCTGGTTGCCATGTCTAGACAAGGATCTGGATAAACGAAATAAGCTGTAAAAAGTCAGTAGCAGATATTTATTTAGAATACCAATATGTAGTGACCTCTAAAGTAATATTAGTTGCTCTCAGTAGCACGTGATCATTGGTCAGAGTCCAAGTCTCTGGGAGTGGAACGTCTAGATATTGGCAGTTGAGAGTTAGCCAGCAATCTGAGGCCTACGCTGCAAGAGATAAGGTAGAACTGGGCTTGACTTAAGCTGAAAATGATATTCAAAATCGTGTGCATGTGTAGGCATGGTATTACATCAATTGTCTTCTAACAGTAGCAACCACAAGGCCTCTACTGTATCAGTATGGGAGAATAAAACATCTAGGTCTTATACCCCCAGCAACTTACCTTATCCATGATCTCCATACCACTTTTTTTTTTTCTTTATTCTCATTGACATAAACACACCACTTTTGGAGTCTGAGGGACTAGTTCAAACCTAAATGTTGACACAGGTAAATTAGCTATGTTTTATTTCCCTTTGTCCACATCCCAGGGTTATTGGGAAGATTAGGTGATGTGGTACCTACGAGGCGTCTAGCACAATTCCAAGGACCAGCGAAGTACATAAGGGATTATAGTTTCTGACCCTCCCCCTATCTTAGACTTGATGACATTTAGCTTAAATAATTTAAAGAGATTGATTTTTATTTAAAACAAAGCAAATAACAACAATAAATTGCTTGAAACTCTGAGAGTCAACATTATAGGGCCATTAAAATTTGTGAGCTGGGAAAGCCCATGATAAAAAATTATACTCTAAGAGAAATATTTTGTCAGCATTATAAAAGGTAGATTGGAAGTGGACAAGGGAATTGAACATGAAAATGTAGCAGTTGTAGAAGTATTTGTAAGAATACTTTATCCAAAAAAATATAAGGCTAGGAAATTTGGAATTTCTTAATTTCCAGGATAAGAAAAAAGGCATCATAAAGTTGTACATGTTTATTACTTAGACTCTTTTCATTAGTATTTATTCCAAGAAAGAAAGTACTTTGTCCTTAGATCAAATAAAGGAGAAGGAGACAAAATATTTTATTTTGGGGTACATGCACCAACTACATTCAGAATAGGTGGAATGTAGGTGAAACCCAAGTGAATAAGATTAGTGACTTCTAACATGTTAAATCTCTTACAACTTAAAAATATTGAGAAGATACAAAAGAGTTAATGCACTGTACCTTCTATAAGAGTCTAACTTAATACCCTTCGTCTCCTTTGACTAGACGATAAGAATAGCCAGATCCAAAAATCATCCCCAAAGGGATGTTATATGAAACTAGATAATTTTACCTTCATTTAATCACACTTATTATGACTCTGTCATTTATGAAGAATATACTCTGCTATGTTTACAAATAACTAACTTAACTAATACCACAGTAGTTTATAGTTCTCCCTGTTCTGGTAGGGTGGGGTGGGTTGATGAGCAGAAAGGTACTACTATTTCTTGTTGGAGTACAGTTACTTATGGAGATAATTCTATTTTCTCCTGACATTTATTACTGGTGTTAACAGTTGGCACTCATTTTTTTACAAAGAAACTTGAGTGCCACCACTTCCCCAAGGTTATTATATGCACAATGAATAGTAAAGCATAACACAGCTGAACTGGGATACATATGCTATCTATACCTACCAAGTGACTGGCTCCCACACACCAGCTTCCTTGTCTGAGATTAAAATTCCTGTAAAATTATAAATCAATTTAGTTTATGGAGTTTTTTTTTTTAATTGTATTATGTTATGTTAGTCACCATAGTTAGTCATCATTAGTTTTTGATGTGGTGATCCATGATCCATTGTTTTCATATAACACCCAGTGCTCCATGCAGTACGTGCCCTCCTTAATACCCATCACCGGGCTAACCAATCCCCCCTCCCCGCTCCCCTCTAAAACCCTGTTTGTTTCTCAGAGTCCATAGTCTCTCATGGTTCATCTCTCCCTCCAATCCCCCCCCCCCATTTTTCCCTTCCTTCTCCTAATGTCCTCCATGCTATTCCTTATGTTCCACAAATAAGTGAAACCATATGATAATTGACTTTCCCTGCTTGACTTATTTCACTTAGCATAATCTCCTCCAGTCTCATCCATGTTGATGTAAAAGTTAGGTATTTGTCCTTTCTGATGGCTGAGTAATATTCCATTGTATATATGGACCACATCTTTATCCATAGTTCATGGAGTTCTTGATTGCTCACAAAGGAAGATGTTCAATTCACAATCCCCAAGGGTTTACAAGTACCCTTAATTGAAATGCTTTAAATTGTACATAGAACAGGAATAGAGAATTCAGATGCCATTGAAATGTTTTTGTATATGTTCAGCTGAAATGGGAACACATAGCATGATTGCATTATGATAGTAAAGCATTATTTCATATCGATAGTAGTAACTGGATTTTGTTTAGGGAATAAAATTAATTGCCCTGCACTTTTGAGCGAGTAACTTTGTTTTGATTGCTCTTTGGAAGATGATTAAAAGTAGATAATCATTTTGTCACAAAGGCCAGTAGAGAAGCACAACTGAATAAGCCATGAGTGGTGAATGTAAACTCCATTCTGATTGGGGGTTTCAACTATGAAATCCATTAGATTTGCTGCTTTTGTTTGAGCAGCTGTTGGTCTGCAAATATGTTCATTGTAAATGTTTATATTAAACATTTAGACACAGTGTGCAGTTTGCATAGTCTTAATCCAATAAAAAGGTGTCCACGGGCACCCAGTTTTGCATCTTTTAATAAAATGCATAATGCATTTATAATGGATCCAAACACATTGCCATGAAGTTGTTTTTTCCCCCCCCCCCATTGCGAGAGACAATGACTCAAGTATTTTGGTGAATTGTTGGCAAGTTATCTTTCCAAAGTGAAATTAAACCTTAGAAAATGTCCCTAGACCTTAAATTCAAGAGTCAGCCTCTCTTCTCAGCGGTGCCTCCAAGTGTTAGGGGAAAGTGAAAATTGTCTGGAATTTAAAGAGACATACTTAATGTGACTCCCTAAATAATATGTCATTGGATGGTAAGCTGATGTTCATGGTTTAAGTGTAATTTATTTGTCTTTGTCAGTAGAGTGTAATATTTTTTAGTTCCATATTGGTGACCCCTTTAGCATCTAAGATGTATATGACAGTGGATCAGAAAAGAAATACATAGCTCAGGACTCCTGTTAATCACCTTTTTATTTTCAAAGTCTTACTATCACTTTAAGTATCCGTAATCCTCTTTCAGTATAATAATCTTAGAATGGGTTCAACCAATGGCATTTATTTGAATTTATTTGGACTGTTTAGTATAGCATGCTTGGTAGTTAGATGGAAGTTGTGTGAACCTTGTACTGTTATAACCTCTCTAAAGTTCACTTTAAACACATGAAAATCACGTGATTTGTACCATAGAGGCTTATTGTGAAGTTTGAATGGAGCGTTGTAACTGACATCACCAATCGGTGTTGTCTGCATATACAGCAAGTGAAAAATATATAACTTCTTCCTTCTTTAGGCAGTGTTACCATAATCCAGGAGAAAGGTTTGGCCTGCATGAGTTCCTGTAATTTTCTTCATTCGTTGTCACTGGGGGGTAGCACTGTTTGTTTTGGGGTAAACAAATAGACTAGAACTAAACTATCATTAAAAAATAATAATAAACCTGGAATCAACTGCATAAAGGGCAAAATCACATGATGCTTTAGTTTCTTTTTTGTAACCTTCCAATGCAACATGTGACAGCTGGGACAGGAATAGCCAGTACAGAGTCATATGATTTTTGAAATGCCACCAGGTCTGTAGAAGAACAACTTGATGCAGTTTTCTGTCTGAGGGTGACTTTGACCCCATTCCCTGTTGCTGCTGATGGAGACTTAAGGCAGCATGTAGAGGAATAGAGGGATGGTCAACCGAATGTACCACTTGGGTCTTCTTTGTCTGTTTTCAGATTATTGTTTCCCAGACCCTTGATATAAGGCTTTTATTTTTTGCTTTATAGTTTCTGTGTTTCTTATTGTATGTATCACAAGGATCCCATAAGCTAAATGAATGACTTCTTAGACAAAACTAAATGTTTTTCAAAAGCTATTTGAATGGTATCACTGATATACTAAACCTTTAACTCTGTCTTCAATAACTACACATTTCTTCTCATTTCTCTTTAGAAGCCTCCATAAATAGTTGGTGATAGGTTTAATAGAAGTCAAATGAATAGAAATTAGGATTTTAACCTTATTATTGAATTAATGGTGTATCCCCAATACAACCATTGGAGAGACACTACTTTTACTATGTACTTGGGAAGAGTAATTGGATGAACAGAGTCAGGAGATAATGATTGTAAAATCTGGCATTTGTACTTGGCCTCACTCCTTTGCATAGCACATTTGAGGTGCATTATATCATTTGGTTATTGTTTTATTTTAGTATGTCAAGTGTTGTGCTCTGGGTCCCACAACCCATTTGCCTTATAGGAGAGAAAACTGTGTAGCTCTTTACAATTTGGTGGCAGCCTAACTTCCAGAGTTTTCTCAAGAGAGGATCTTAAAAATAAATTGAATTGATGCAGAACTATGAGAGAGAATATTAGAAGGAAATTAATTTAGTCTAAGGTTTTAGGAGAGGCATCCCTAAGGTAGCACATGTTGAAATGCGCAGGATGCTAAACAGTCAACTGTGCAGGAAGTGGGATGGGGGAAAGGATTTCATAGTTTAGGAAATAGCAGCAGAGGAGAATAGAGGAACAAGGACCCTTGGTGGAACTAAAAGAAAGGGAGTTTATGTTGAGGAAGCACGAGAGAGAGAGAGAGAGAGAGAGAACCATTGAGTGAGATGACAAGAGTGAGTGACGGCAGGCTGAGAGATAAGAGATGAGAGGAAAGGGGAAGAATGGAAAGTTAGGAGAGAGAAAAAGAAAGAAAATAAGGAAAGAAAATGGGAATTGGGTAAATATAGGAAAGGGCTAGGGACTCAGGGCTAGAACAGTCAGAGCATTTTAAGCCACATTCAAATTTTGGACATCCTATGTTATGAAAGCACTTGGAGTGCTAAAGATGACCACGCCATAATCAAATGTGGGAAGTGTGGTTCCATAAAGGAAAGCGGATGATTTTTCCCTTTAGAAGTTTAAAATCTAGGGGTGCCTGGGTGGCTCAGTCTATTCAGCATTCGATTCTTGGTTTCAGCTCAGATCATGGTCTCTGAGTCCCAAGATCAAGTACTCCAATGGGCTCCCTGCTCAGCGTGGAGTCTACTTGAGATTTTCTCCCTCTCCCTTTGCCCCTCCCCCTACTTGTGCACTCTCTCCCTCTCTAAAATAAATAAAATCTTTAAAAAGAGTTTCAAATCTATTGGAGAGAGGAAGAAGTAGAAAAATATATAACAAAAATACTGCAGAATGGCAAAAACAACATGATATGAGTAAGTAAAGGGGGCTATCATGATTTGTAGAAAGAAACCAATCCAAACCTAAAGGAGAAGATGGAACATAAATTGATATCTGAGATGAGTGTTTAAAGAATTAATAACTGTCAGAGGAAAAATAAGTAAATATGTTCTAGGGAGAGGAAACAATCTAGGATGGTCATACTAAGAGAGAGAGAGAGAGAGGAAGGAAGGGAGGGAGGAAGGAAGAGGGGAAGAGAGAGAGAGAGAGAGAAAGAAAGAAGGAAAAAAGGAAGGAAGGAAAGAGAAGAGGGAAACCTAACAAGTGTTGGGAAGGATGTGGAGAAATGAGAGCACTTAAACTTTGCTGGTAGGAATAGAAAATGGTTCATCTGCTATGTAAAACAGTTTGTCAATCCCTCAAAAAGATAAACACAAAATTACCACATAATCCAGCAATTCCAGTCCTAGATGTATACTCAAAATAATTGAAAACAGATATTCAAACAAATAGGTGCATACACATGCTATTCATAATAGTCAAAATGTAGGAGCAACTCAAATGTCCATCAACAGATGAATAGGTATTGAAATTGAAGCATGTACATACAGAGGAATATTATTCATCCATAAAAAGGGAACAAAGTACAGATACACACTACAATATAGATAAACCTCAAAAGTATTATGCTGAATATAAGAAGCCAGACACTTAAGGTCATATAGAACATGATTCCATTTATATGAAAGATCTAGAATAGGAAAATCCATAGAAAGAGACAACAGATTGCCATTTGCCAAGGACTGGAGTGAGAGGAAAAATAGGGAAAAATTGCTTAATGGCCATAGGGTTTCCTTTTCAAGTGACGGATAGATTTTGGAACTAGATAGAGGTAGTGTTTGCACAGTATTGTGAATGTACTAAATGCCACTAAATGGTTCACCTTAAATGGTTAATTTTATATTTTGTGAATTTCCCCTCAATAAAAATAAAACTGAGAAGTTTAAACTTCATACATAAAGTCATGGGGAGCACTGAAAGGAAGAAAGAATTTAAAAAATGGAAGATGAAGAAGAGAGGAAGGAGAGGAAGAAAGAAAGGAAAGAAGGCAGATCACACATGTGTTTCTAAAAGATGACTCTGCCAAAAAAAAAAAAAAGAAGAAGAAAAGAAAAGAATAAAGCCCTGCAGAAGAGGCAATGCATTCTGTGCATTGAGGTTTAGATTTCCTGAAGACAGGTCTGGGGAGAAATTGAATCTGAAATGTGTATTTGGGTGCACTGTTTAAACCTTTTAATCAAAAGAGCTGTTCCTTTAAAAATGATTTTAGGATGAGCACTTCAAGTCCACATTTTCTAACTAGCCATCAGGTCTTATAATTATTTTTAGGTTGAAAAGTTTTAGAGAAAATGTAAGAGCAAAACTCGGAGAAATATCCTCAGGGAGGTCACATTGTATAAAGCATCTCTGCAGAGAGCTGGGTTTCCTGGAGTTAGGACACAGCAGAGCCAATTATCCAAAGATTTATGAGCAAATTGGTCTAACTGATAAAGACAGGACATAATCCAATAACAATTTTGATTTTTATTCCCAAACATTAAAGTGTGTTTGTGTGTATGTGTGTGCGTGCGTGTGCGAGCACATGCCTAACCAAGTAATTATAAAATGCTGAATTCTGTGATTGACTTGACATCCTAGGAAAGAATAAATGAAAAGTCTTTCCTGATGTTTGGGCTACAGACCATATGATCTGAGAGATAGGTCACACTAAGCAATTGACATGACAGGATGGAATGGTTTTATGATTCCTGTTGGCCAAGTTCTATCCAAATAGTGTTGGGGATATAAATTGATGTAGCCACTATAATAGACAGCATGGAGTTTCCTCAAAAAGCTAAAAATAAAAATACCATATGATACAGCATTTCCACTGCTGGATATTGACCCTAAATATGAAATACGAAAATATGACCCTAAATTCAAAAAGATATATGTACCCCAATGTTTATTGCAGCATGATTTACAATAGCCAAGATATGGAAGCAATCCAAGTATCCATCTATAGATGGATGGATAAAGAAGATGTGGTGTGTATATATATATATATACACACACAATGGAATATTACTCAAGCACAAACAAGAATGAGATCTTGTCATTTGTGACAAAATGGAAGGATCTAGAGGATATTGCGCTAAGTGAAATAAGTTAGAGAAAGACAAATACCATATGATTTCTCTTATATGTGGCATCTAAAGTGCGTGCGCACACACATACACACACATACACACACAGCCTCATAAATACTGAGAACAAACTGGTGGTTGCCAGAAGTAGGGCAGTGAGGGAATGGTTGAAATAGGTGAAGGGGATTAAGAGGTACATAAAAACATCCAGTTATAAAATAAATAAGTCATGGGGATGAAAAGTACAGCATAGAGAATGTAGTCAGTGGTATTATAACAACATTGTATGGTGACAGATGGTGACTACACTTACATGGTGAGCATTATATAATGTACAGAATTGTCAAATCACTGTGTTGTACACATGAAATGAATATAACATTGTATGTCAAGTGTAATTCAAATTTTAAAAAGGAAAGTAAAACAAACACTGCTTGGAATAAAGAGATTAGGGAAGGTAATCTTAGCTAAATATCTTCTCATTCTTGGGTCTCATTCATGTCTTTGTATCATGAGTGTGTTGAAGATAAGTAGTTCTCTAACTTAGTTTGCATAAGGAATCACTGAGGAAAGGTGTTAAAATGCAAATTCTTGGGCTGCAGACAAATATACTCTGACCCAGTAGCACTTGATCCTGATATTACTAGCATGAGAAATATTGAAAAGGCAGTGTTTAAGGTTTGAGGTACCTTCCTGCTTAAGCATTCTATGGCTCAATAATCTTATCTTGCTTCCTATGGCAAGAATATCTTTACCAACCGTGATGAATCACATCCATAGAATTTTTGGGACACGACCAATCACACACATAGTCATGTTGATTTCCTCTTCAAGCAAAATACATTGACAGTGTTTTTCCTTTAATCACACTATGAAGAATATAAAGGGTGTAGAAGTAAGTAGTGAATTGATTGAAAACCCTAAGACCTGTGCTTTCTGAGTTAAGATTTTTATAGCTAGGTTTATTTCAACCCTGGCATACAGGTATCCCCGCTTTTCAAAAGTTTTTGTTAGACCACTTCACTTTTATGAAAGACCTGTATTAGTACCTGTTTTTGCTAACAAAAAAGAAATCTCTGAAGAGGATTTTTACTTTTACAGGGAAAGGCAAAAAGCAAGAATAGTGTTCAGTGTCTGGTTTTGAGGCCCTCTGAGCAGGGAGAGCTGCACCACCAAGCTCCTTCCCTGAGAACTACACTCAGCATCTCCACATCAAGCTGCCAAAGCTTTGAACTGTGTCTGTGAGCATCTGTGCTTTATCTCAATTTATTTTGTGCATCCATTAGCAAACTGTGTCCAAAAGTATCAGAAAAACCTAAGAGAGGTTATTTTGGGGGTCTGAGAACACTCGAAAATTTTCCCTATAAATTAATGGTAACTGTTTCTTCCCTTGAATGCTCTACTTTCAGATAGCTGGGGAAACCTATATTAAGCTACCATTTATTTATTACCTATAATAAACCAGACACTAGCGTAGGTGATTCAAGGATAATAGAGCATTGACTCATGATATGAAGGACATCAAGGTCAGATAACCTTGTAGAGATATAGTTGCATGAAAATGCAATAAGTATAATTAATGCAATAGAGAAACAGTACCTGAGAGGACTAATTAGTTTGTTTCAGGAACTAAGTTTTAATACAGAATTTAGGCATATGAAATATTTTACTTAGTTAAGGAGAGACATTCAGATGATAATACAGTGGATATCAATTAGATTTGGATAGATCGGAAATATATCTGGAGAGATCTGTATTTTATATTAAATTATATGGACTAGGGTCCATGCACATGAATAAATGCTTCTGTAAGACCTGAAAATTGGAAAAGCACATAACCTAGGATTTAACATTAAGCATGTAATTGACTCTAAGCAGTAAGTTCCTGACTCATCTTGGAGCAGCTAGCTTACCAGGGACAGAAAGTAAGATGGCTATGCCAAGGGAAAGTAGAACATATTGAAGAGGGTCTCTATATCAAATGTTTTGATACCCTTCTATAATTCACCTGTGTAGGATGGTGGCATCTAAGTAAAGCCAGGGGAATAAAAAGGTAACTAGTGTTAACTGAGGGTCATGCTGTGGCAGGCACTGTTCTGATCACTGTACATATATTATCTAATCTGATCTTCTAAACTGTAATGTGAAGCAAGTGCCATAATTGTGTCTGATTTGCTGCTACAGAAACTGGGTTTAAGAGGCTGTTTTGCCCAAGATCACACAGCTGGTAGCAGAACCAAATGTAACCTATATTTATCTGATATGGAATTTTTTGTCCTTTGCCTTGACCATCCCACAATACTGCTTTCTAGCAAGCCACGGAGCTCTAAGACATAGCCTAGATACAGATGTTGCATCTGTTTACCATTTTTAAGCTTCTCATGAATACAGGAAAAGAAACCATAATGGAAAAAGAAAGCAAGCTAATTAACAGTTTTCTCCTGTCAGACAAAGACAGGACCATTAGAATCTTCTACTTGTAATCACAATCACACTACCCCTCTGAATGCTCCATCTATCAATTCACAGCATGAAAACAATCAAATTACAGTCTTTGAAAGAAAGGTAAATCTAGCCAGGAGATTGATGTTTTTTAAAGGAGCAGAATTTGCTGAGCTAGCCTATAAGAAATGCCACATTATTAGACAGTTGTAGCTGTAAAAGAGGAAAGGGTATCATCCAGACATGTGTCCTAGTGCGATGTCTTTAAAGTAGAGGCAAGCTGTTCAGCTCACAGACTCTGAGTTTGGCCGTTGTCCAAGAAGCTTACACACCCCCACATAGATATGATGGCTTGGAGGTAATGCAGCATACAGAATTATATGCCATTTTGCCAGATTTACTCATTTAGAGATCACTTTCAAAGCCTGACCCATTGCTACCATAAGAGAAAAAATATCATTTCTTCACAATGCATGTTTCATGTCTGCTCTGTTATCATGAATATTAGTGCTATAAACAAAATATTTATGAAGGTAATGTTGAGAGGGAAGAGTAACTGTGAATGACAAATTGATTGTGTCTTATTAAGAGTTAACTACAGTTGACACGTTCCAGAACAGCTTTAGGAATTCAGGAGACTTGAAGGAACACCTAGTCAGATGGTCCCATTTTACTGTTGGAGATCATGGAAGATAAATAACTTTGCCAAAGTCAATGAGAAAATTGATGGCAGGATTTCAGTTAAAATCCATGGTTTCTAACTCTCATCCAGGGATGTTTCTGATTGAGTATATTGATGTAGTTTTTCTCTCTTTACATTTGTAAAATGTATGATACTGTATAATCGAGAGGTCAGTTAGGCCAAACAGTCCTTTGATATTGAACCATAATTGGATTTAGGGTGTTACCTCCTGTTTAGAGGAGAATTTAAGTCTCTCTCCCTCTCTGACCATTTATGGATTTCATTGAATTTTTCCTTCACATTCCTGCTTCCAATTTCTTTCTTCAACTGAATGAGAGATATTCTCATTTTTCTGTATGTAACTGTCCCATTTTTAGCACTGCTTTGACCTTCAGGATAGCGACTCTGTTCTTTACCCCAAATACTTCTGTCATTGAGTGCTTTGTACGTAAGGATCTTTTCTTGAAGGTTTGGGAACTTTAGAATCAAGTTATATCACAAGACTAAAAATGTAAAAAACAAAATAATAGACATTCCTGTTTCAAATATTTTGAGACCACCTAGCCTTGGAAAATTTTTACTGGTCGTCTATGTCTTTTGGCTCCAGACTTCCAAAATACTCATTTGCTTCCTCTCTTAGATTCCTCTCATCCTGTTTTTCTCCTGTGTGTAGCAGACACTGACTCGACTATTTTCTTATACAGGCAGGTTTTTTGTTTCTTTGTTTTGTGTTTTTGTTTTTTTACTTTTTGTTTTGTGGTGGTGTTGTTTTAGCCTATGCCCAGAGTACTCCATCATCAAGAGTAAATTGCTCTAACAAGGTAGTTTGGAAAAAGGAGGAATCCTAAAGCCATATTTGCTACTGTAATACCACATGGATGTTTTCCTATGGATGACATAGCAATCAAGCTTTGAGTGAAGTAATCCTCCATTTGGACAGGACACGGATTTTTAAGAAGGGTTTGCTTATATCATGTTGATCTAACTTCTCTATTTCTCTAAAGCCTAAATTACTTGTTTATTTTTCTATTTTTGTTCATACCCGAGGAGAATGAGCTTTGTAAAAGAGGGAAGCAGGAGTGCTGGAATACATTGCTTCCACCCTGTAAAAGCCCACTGAAATGCCCAAAGGAAATGGAATAGGAGTAAACTTGGTTACACACTGAAATGAAGGAAGGAAGTCATTAGTTGCCACACACCTTGAGGTCTCCCTGTTAAATATGCTTCAGATGGTATGGCCATCTGGAAAAATAATATGAATTAACTATCAATGTTAACTCCCATTAAAAAAAAAATCCCTTTTTGTCTGAGTGATTAAATAAAGAATTTCTTAAGGGACTCTCTCCCACAATTTCCTACACATCCAGAGTTTAATTGATATAGGCCAATGTTAGATGCAATCCCTAAAAGAGGAGATGTCTAAAATTAGTGTTTCTTTTTTCCATGCCTATCAGCTAGACACAGAGACTGCATCAAATCACTTTGGCTGTGAGACAGAACATACATAATAAATGCATAAAATATATATCCATTTATGCACTCCTATACTCTCTTACTCAGTGATTTGTACCTCCTCAGTGCAAAGTGTTCACCCTCAAGAGATTGGCACCAGCTTGTTATATTTGAAAGGCCAGGTCTGGAATGTCATGGTCTGGCACTTAAATAATCTCAAGATTATTTTCTACCTTTAGCTTTCTAAACTTCTTCAAAATTAGGAAATAAAAATGTATCTAAAAAGCCAAACTTAAATAGGACAAGATCAGTGTGTCAAGTTGCAAAGCCAAAATCGTATGGAATGAAGAACTGTAAGGGAGGACATGGGCATTTACATGTGTTCTGGCTTTTGGTGTGATGATATAGTATATGGGATTTCAGCACATAGGCTAAAAGAGAAGAATTGAAGTTGTATATGAAGTTGTTTTTGATGTATTTATGTGGGCACTATGCATAATCCAGGACTATGTTGAATGTTGTAGGAGATCCACAAAATGTTTAAAATTCTTGTTTTCTTAGGGCGCCTGGGTGGCTCAGTCATTGGGCATCTCCCTTTGGCTCAGATCATAATCCCAGGGTCCTGGGATCGAGCTCCCCATTGGGCTCCCTGCTCAGCTCCCACTCCCCCTGCTTGTGTTCCTGCTCTTGCTCTCTCTCTCTCTGTCAAATAAATAAATAAAATCTTAAAAAATAAAATAAAATAAATTCCTATTTTCTTTAGATATTTTTATTCGACTTAGGAGCAACATCTGTATCTCTCATTTCAAGAAATTTTCCCATGTAAAATATAATCATTTTAATATTATGAAAAAATTATGTTCATTTAACATTTCAAGTATTATACAAAGCAGAAAGAGGAAGTGATCACACCGAACACTGTAACTCAGAAATTATTAGTATTCACATTTGATGATAGAATTGCAGGTTAGTCATTAGTTAGACCTCTTTCTGTCCATACAGACAGACAGAAAGGTGGATGGGTAAGTGGATGGATGGATGGATGGATGGATGCATACATAAAAAGATAAATAATAGGTGACTGGAAGGACAAAAAGGAAGACAGAAAAATAGTTGAATGGATGGATACAAATATAACTAAATTGATATTTACCCCTTTTGGGATTTTAAATAAATGAACTTCATTTGTTCTACTTGAATATAAGAGAAAAAAAATCTGAATTAAAGCTAAAAGAGTTGTTACACTTAAGATTTTTTTTTCACATTAAGGAATCTAATTTATTTAAAAACCCCTAAGAAATTAAGAAATTACATTATTAAAATCATTAAGAGGTTAGACTCATTATTTTCCCTGCATGTTTAAGGCAGTATGTATTGACTCCCTTTTATGCAAATAAGATAATTAGCACTCTGAAACTTTTTACCCACATCCCATTTTTTATTGCTAATTATATTAGTGTTACTTTGTTAAGGATTACACAAAGTACATTCTGTTCGGAATCGATTATTTTGCAGTTGTCGGACAGTTTTCTAAACAGATTAAAATGAATGCCAGTTTTTATTGTGGAATATTTAAAACACAAAAGGGGAGAGGATAGTATAGGAAAGAAGCACATTATCAGTTTGAAACAAATCCTGTACTTCATACCAAATTTAACATATTGATACAGGTTATTTTGGAATTAGAGAGGAGTCACAAACTCAATGTCTAAATTGGCAGGCACTGTGAAAAATTTTGCCCTGTAGTGAAATTTGGTAAGTGTTGTCACAGCTGGGCATGGGGTGCTATTGGCAGTGGGTAGACGTAGGGTTTCTGCTAAACAGGACAAAACCCACAACAAGGAAGTCTCTTGCCCCAGATATCACTAATGCCAAGTTTGAAAAACCTCACTCTGTTATAATTCATCATTCAGTACACAAATTTCCTTATTTTCTGTCTCTGGTTTTCCAGTCTACTTCAACACTTCTATCTCTTCCTGGGAGGTAAAAACTTTTACTTCTTCTGATAATTCCTCAAAGGATGTGGTTTTCTAAACACCATCACCATCTTGTTCCATGTCTTCTGAATGCCAGGTAATTTTGGTTCAGACATCCAGAATGGACCAGTTTCATCTGATTAAAATAGTTTTCCATTCCTGGAAAGGTACATTCAAAGTTTCTGAACCAGAAGTGGACCTGGATTAGGACCATCCTTTTGCTTCCATCCTTTGATCAAGACTCTAATTTCTGCTGCCTGTTTGCCTTGGTATTAAATAACATAAACTTAGTTGTCTACATTCCACTGATGGCGAATTACTCTTTTTTGCATAATGTATAATCTTTGAGAACTTTAAAAACATCTTTATATTATACTGGCAAAATATACCTGGGTTAAAATGTTTATACTTATTAGACTATGTAATTAATATATTTATCATTAATTTCTTTGTTTAGCTAAAAATAGATGTTAACAAAATTTGTAAACACACCAAGAATGTGATACCTTTGTCATTAATCCACTCAAGGGGGCATTTTTCAGTGCTATTTCTGAAAAGTTAGTAGCTACTTATATATATATAGAAAGGCATATATAGAGGCCCTACTTTTAAAACAACAGGGGTGCCTGGGTGGATCAGTTGGTTAAGCATCTTATTTTGGCTCAGGTCATGATCTCAGGGTCCTGGGATGGAGCCCCACATTGGGCTCCTCTCTCAGTGGGAAGTCTGCTTGTCCCTCTCTCTCTGCCCCTCCTCGTGTTTGTGCTCTGTCTCTCTCTCAAATAAAATCTTTAAAAAATTTAAAAATAAAACAAGAACAAGTTAAAAATGAAGACAAAGAATGAAAAGTATATTGATGTGGCTAATGAATCAGAATAATTGAACAGAATAAATGAACACAAAATATATGGTTAGTATTCTCAGAGTAGATTCTGAAGAAATATGTGGTCTCTGAAGCTAAAATTCCTTAGCTATTAGTTATTACCCATAACTTCAGTTTCTTCATCTGTAAAATGGGCATACTAACACAGCACCAGATTCAAAGGGTTATGCTAAGGAGTATTTCAAGTAATTATTGTGAAAGTCTTAGTTTTAGTCCTTCTCACCTAGGAAACACCAGATAAATACTAGCTGTTATTACTATCATTAATCATTGCTATAATCTAATCTGATCACATGTACCCTGTTTTTTCAGATGAAGTTAATGGGTTTTAGTGGATGAAATGATTTTTTCAAAAGAGAAAATTTAGTAAGACTGAGTCCATCTGCTTTGCCTGATTTTGAAACTAAAACTGTTAACAAATCCATTATTTTTAAACACAGAAGCTTCTATGGGATATCCTACAGAGAAAGGAGAGAGGCACTTATTGAGTGCCTTAAATAAGAAGTTAGCAAAACTCTACATGCCAGAAATAAGCAGTTTGGCTCTTAGTTCTCAAGCTCTCATTTCCAGGTCCCTTCTTTTCATCTCTCTCTGATTTTGTGACTTTAATTCAAGGGTCTGCACGTCTTGGTTTGGTGGCAATATCCCAGAAAGACCTACATGAATGAACATTGACTTCACACCTAAGTTCTTACCTCCTTTTCTTAATTAGATGTAAACCTTAACACCTGTCTCTTCAGTACAGAAACCCTAAGTACTCTGTGCTTTGTTCATGTACCATCCTTATACATAGCCAATAACCTAGAACATAACCTGAGGTAGGCTCAGAAAATTTTGTTCAGGACTACTCAGAGACTGACAGTGGCAGATTGTGTTGGTTAGTCTCTGTGTGCTTCTCTTCTGCTTATTTTATTTACTTTAAGCGTTCAGTTATTTATTTCTGAACAGTTAGCGATTGATTAGTGAGATCCCCAGTTACCTCTGACAAACTTGTTCAATATTTATATGTATTTATGCTAATTGCCTTTTCTTCCTCATTGCACTAGAGCAGGAGAAATTTGTTTTTACTTATCTTCACTTACTCGTTTATTAACTCATTTGTGCATTTAGTGATTAATTCTAGAATTTGTTCAGTGTGTGGTTTGAGTAGCTGCTACATGCCAGGAAAGTATGCAAGGCCCTGCACATATAAAGATGAGGAATAAGATGATTGATCTCTTGATACAGTAATGACATAGGAAAGGATAAAAGAGTGTCTTTGTAGGGAAGTAAATGGAGGGTTTATAAAGAAAGTAGTTCAGCCCATGTTCAAAGGCATACTAGAAATGTGGCAGGGATCGAAATAGGAGTAGCTATTCCAGATAGGTAAAACAGCATGCAGCTAATCAAGAAGAAATGGGGAGTTCTGAAGCCCAAGTGGTATTTTATAAATTCCTGTTTCAAATCTGTCTCGCAAAAGAGTGCTTGACGCAAATGTGCTTGACGTCTGTCACTCTAAATATCTCTATGACCCTAGCTTTGTAACCAGAGAAACTCTTTTCTTAGTCCAAATGGAGTTTGGGACCCTTTTCAGCAAACCCTAGAGAACAGAAATATATATATGTCACCTGACTTTTAGTGGTCTTACTCCCTTGCTTATTCCCATGGCCGCTTGCAGTGTCAAACGGTGGAGCAAATAGCAACAACCATTTGCATGCAGGAAGTTCCTCTTGCCTTCACGTAATAGTTGACTCCTCCACTCCACCTGGGCTTGATAATAATTGAATCACTGTGGTATCCTATGTTTGGATTGTCAATAAATGGGAAGCCAATGTCATTTTTAGTTTCAGGAAAACCAAACAAAACAACTTTCTGTATCTGCAGAAACATTAATCAGATCCTAACAAATAAATGACCAGAGTCACTATGCTCAAAATTTATGCAACAGTCTTCTCATTTTGTTTTCCTGTATTCCAAGGCTTGAATGTCAGCCCTGTCAGCAACTATGACAGTATGACAGTATGACAAGAGGGTGATATTAGGTAGGCTGCTAACAGTATAATGATGCTAACCCCAGCTAGACCTAGTCTACTATTATATTTGCAGTTCCTTCCATAGAAGGTGTCCTTTTGGTAAAATGTTACAAATGTTTTCTTATTTAAGTTATTAATAGCTGGGGATTTTGATTTTTTAACAGCAAAACCATAAGAGAAAAAATAAATGAATATATATCTAGTCTGTGTGGAAGAAGAGTTTGTTAGGTACTTAGATTGAAACACAATTCTTTCAGGATCTTTGTAGACTAAAAATATATTTGGTGCAGACAGGACACTGAGAATATTTTAGGATTGCAGAAGAATAAAGTATAAAGGAGGAAATGCATGGGGATGATAATAGAAAAATAGGAACCAGATTATGAAGTGTCTGGTAAAGTGATCAGAGGAGTTGAGATTCTTTCTTTAGCCAACAAGAAGCCTTGAAGTAATTTTGGGCAAATACAAGATTAGCTGTATTTTATTATAAAATTTTAATCTAGTAGCAGCATTTCAATGGATGAGTCTTGAAAAGGGAAAATGGTTAAGAAACTGAACAAGGGTGTTGGCCATGGTTTGGAGAATGGACACAAGACATATTTAAGAGTTAAATGCAGCTAAATTACCAAATTAATGACTGACTAGACAGTAGGCTAAAAATAGAGAGTCACTTGAGGAGTATTCCTCCAAATGCAAAGCTAAACTATTCTCTGCCTCCAAATGCCCTTCCCACCATTTCAGAAAATATTCAGTTATTGCTCACAGTGCCTGTCTTCCTTTTATACTCAGACAGCACTGGTGTGGTTATTTATAAGTCTTCACATTTGGAGAACTAATTTGTTTGTGGACTGCTCCAGTTTCACAGAGTAGTTAGCTATCACACAGCTGCACCAAATTCATTCAACCCTGATAATTAAATTAAATATCTACCGGCATCAAAGAGACAGCAGAAACTTAATAACAATACCAAAAAGTTTTCTAGGCCCCTAAAGAAAGCCACAATGCATTATAATAGATACAGATGACATATTCTGTAGTGGAGTGATGGTCAATTTAATATTCCACTCATATTTTAATGTGTCTGTAGTGTAGTCTAGCGGAATATGGTCTCACAAGTGGAGTAACACATTGGCGGCTCAATATAATAGGACTGACGTTACTATGGAGTTCAATATTACATGGGCATGACCTTACTGAAGAAGATTTAATTACTTGAAATACCAGAAGGATGACACCATAACAATATCATTGCAAAGGTCTTTAGAAAGAAGAGCTTGAGTGTCATGGCTGCTGACTTCCACACATTCACTTTATTATTTTTTTTTAATCTGCATTAATTTTCTAAGTTAAGGGCATCACCATCAATTTCTGCACAGCCTACAAGTCATAAAATCATTCCATCTCTTAAATACTTTTTTCCATTTTCTCTTTTTAAAAGATTGTGTGCACTTTAAAAAATAATCAGTACAAAGTAGTCTCCCTGCCATGCCTGAGCCACAAGACGTTTCCTCTCTAGAACTCAGTCAGTCCTTTATCCTTCCTGCAATAAGCTAAGAGTATAAATGTGTGTGTGTGTGTGTGTGTGTGTGTGTGTGTGTGAGAGAGAGAGAGACAGAGAGAGAGAGACTATTGGTCTGTCAGATTCTGTGCTTTTACAGTACGTTATGATATTTTACTTTCCTATACCTTCCTTTCCTTATTTACTTTCCTTCTTTCCTTATGCTTCTGGGGAAGTGCTTCTAGTATACATTACTTACTACGGCTGTATCGTACTTATTGTATAGATTCACTATGATTTATTTAAATAGTACCCTATTGATGTCTCATTAGGTTACTTACATCTGTTATGAGCTGAACTGTGTCTTCCCAAAATTTACATGTTGAAGCCCTAACACCCAGGACCTCAGAATGTTACTGTATTGAGAGACAGGGACTTTAGAGAGGAAATTAACTTAAAATGAAGACAGTAGTGTGGGCCCCTATTCATTCTGACTATTGTCCTTACAAGAAGAGGGATTTGGGATACACAAAGGGACACAAAGGACATACATAGAGTGGTCTTCACATAGTGAGAAGGCGGTCATCTGCCAGCCAAGGAGAGAGGCCTCAGAAGAAACTAAACCTGCGACATCTTGATCTTGGACTTGGGCCTTCAAAACTGAGACAATGAATTTATATTGTTCAAGCTACTCTGTGATATTTTCTTATGGCAGCCCTAGCAAAATAATAAGTCTTTCACCTTTACAAAAATACAGAAATTAATCATCTGTATGAGGTTATCAGTACATATCTCTGCACATTATAGATATATAGGATCCGCTGACTCCATGTAAATTAATGTTGGTGCTTATTAAAACCTGCACGAAAAAAGATTATCTTTATAAATACATGGCAAAATGGTATCTTCTTTCTTGGTTTAGTTTGTATTCCTTTAATTTTGAGTTGACGTATATGTCTTTTCATATTACCAACAACAAGCACAGGATACTTTCCTAACTTTCTATTGTTTTCAACTTTATTTTTCTGTTGGTATGTTTGTCTTTTAAAACAGAAATATTGAATTTTTTTTGTTAGCCTTTATCATCTCTGTGAAGTGACTTTATGGATTTGTTTCTTATTTAGGAAAATCTTCTCTAATTGTAATGTAGTGCATAATTTGCAATTACTATACTAATATTTTGATTTTTTTTTAAGATTTTATTTGAGAGAGAGAGTGTGTGTGTACAAGGTGGGGGAGGGCCAGAGGGAGAAGCAGACTCACACTGAGCAGGGAGCCTCGCACTGGACTTGATTCCAGGACCCTGAGTTCATGACCTGAGCCAAAGGCAGACACTTAACCAACTGAGACACCCAGGCACCCCTCATATCTTGATTTTTAATTAGAAATAAATCTGTGGGGCGCCTGGGTGGCTCAGTTGGTTAAGCGACTGCCTTCGGCTCAGGTCATGATCCTGGAGTCCCTGGATCGAGTCCCGCATCAGGCTCCCTGCTCGGCAGGGAGTCTGCTTCTCCCTCTCCCACTCCCCCTGCTTGTGTTCCCTCTCTCGCTGTGTCTTTCTCTGTCAAATAAATAAATAAAATCTTAAAAAAAAAAAAAAAAGAAAGAAATCTGTGATCAATCTGGAATTTATTAGGTATAAAGCTGAATATACGAATTGGCTGGGTTAGTATATTTAATATATATTATTAATTGATCATCTTATAGTATAATAATAATTAAATAATTTTAACATTTATGATTAAATGTTCATTGCTGATTAATTAAATGTAACAAAATCACCACTTGCAAAGGTCTTTAGAAAAACCTTTGTATATGTATGTATATGTATGTATACATATGTATGTATGTCTTTAGAAAGACATATGTATATGTATATATATATATAGTATATTTTAAATCTCTTTTATTGCCTGACAATGTGTTTTTCCCTTGTTATTATTTCTAAGTTTATCTCACCATTCCTACATGCTTATTTAGAATCAGCTCATTTATTTCTGATTACCAAATCCTGCTGATAAAATATTCTACAATTGTGTTAAAGTTTTAGATTGATTGAAGGAGAACTGATTTCTTTAAACATTGAGTTTTACCCCAAAATAATGATTATCTTTTTATATATCTGAGTGTTCCTTTCGTCATCACATAAATCTTGCACATTTTTTAAAGATTACTCATAGCTGTATTATATTTTCATGGGAGGTTACATAGGATGTCTTTATCCTCAGTATATTACTCTTTGTTTTTCTATTTAAGAAACTGATTTTTTTTTTTGCATGCTAATTTTGTAACTGGTCATCTGAGTTAATTCCCTTAAATTCTTAGTATTTTCTTTTTCAGTTGATTCTCTTGAATTAATTAGACTTGCCAGAAAAAAAAAATTGGCTTCCTTCACCCTTGTTCCATTCACTTTTGTCATTTCACTTCACTTTTCAGGTTTTGCAACAGCTGCTTTTTCCCACCTTGCCTTCTGTTGCTTCAGTTCCTTTGATGGCCAAGGTTCTAGGTCCCTTGGGTTTTTTGGTTTTTGGTTTTTTTTTTTTTTGGTCTTTTTTTGTTTTGTTTTGTTGTACTGCCTATTTTTTCACAGTTGCTCTCCACTTTCTTCTCAGCTCGAATGTCTTAACAGTCAACAATCATAATGCAGTCATTTTGCATAAAATACCAGCAGATTTCTACCCACAACCAGGAATGTACACAGACATTGAGAGCCTAGTGCTCCTACCACATGCACGGGCAGATGGAAATGGTCAAAGAACACTGTTCTAATTGTGGCAGAGGTGATTGAACAGAATTTACACAATTTTTTTTGGTCATCCCTGTACAGTTAAAATTTAATCTGGGGGAATTCCAAGGGCTCTGTTGGTGGGATAGTCTATTTCAACTTTCTAACCTACATTCTTAGCCAATGGCCTTATTTGATCAAGCACAACTGAGAAGTCCAAAGGAGGCATTAGGAAGTAAACAACCTTGATTGTGTCTCCTTTCCCAACCTTTAAAGACTGTTATTCCTCAGCTCCAAGAGGTTGTGTGATCCAATTAGGCAAATTGAAAAAGACTGCTTTTATGCAAAAGCGTATGAAAGTTAATTGAAATCAATCCATGTTCAGTGAAAATGCTAGACATCACCGTTAATTTAGAGCAATTAAAAGATGTTGTCCTGAAGCAAGGCAGAAACATTAAGTTTAAAAGCCTGTTAAAGGAAAATTACCGAAAATATTTAAATGATATTATTCACCTAAGATGGACTAGGGACAGCTAAACCAATTAGAAATTGTAAGGTATTTCATTAGTCAGAAGCTGTGTTTTTAAAACCATTGAGATGAGAATTCTTCACCTAGTATTCTTTGTTATTGCAAAATTATCTGTTAAAAACAATGCATTCACCCTAGTTTTGAGTAGGTTCCTCATGAAAATTGCTATTACAGCTCAACCATCAGCAAATAGTTCTCCTATGTATGAAATAAAGGCATTTTTAAGCTAGTTTTCAAGCTGTACTTTTCAGAGATCTAAATATTCTGGGAGGTAATTGGGCATGTATTATTAGGTAGGGTAAGGTAGAACAGAGAACAAAGGAATAACCAGTTAGAACTCTGGAATTCCGGGGCACCTGAGTGGCTCAGTCGGTTAAGCGTCTGCCTTCGGCTCAGGTCATGATCTCAGGGTCCTGGGATCCAGCCCCACATCGGGCTCCCTGCTCGGCGGGAAGCCTGCTTCTCCCTCTCCCCCTCCCCCTGCTTGTGTTCCCTCTCTCACTGTATCTCTCTGTCAAATAAATAAATCTTTAAAAAAAAAAAAAAAACTCTGGAATTCCTATCTCATGACAAAAACATGAACATCTCTGTTTTATTATATTGAAAATACATGGAAAACAGGGATATCAGACAGGCTCACCATGTCACCATTCCCTTTGCCTTGGCCATTGCATATATCACCATTCAATCAGGTTTTCTTTTCCCCTGAAGCTTGGGTAGAGCCTCAGAATCTTTCCTAACACAGTGATACAGGCAACTATCCCCAAATAATCAGAGTTAGCATGAGACAAATCTTAACATAAGATTTCACTTATGAAATGATTCCTTCATAAAAATAAATAACAGAAAAATTGTTTTATGTTAAAAAAAAAAAAAAAAAGAACTATAAGCCCGTTTCTAGATGGACTTGGATCTTGTTATGTTCTTTAAGCTTCGGGTGTACTAGCCTCTTTATCTGCTTCTAGATCCCCAGTTGCCCCTTGCTATTCTTATTAAGTAAAAATCTAACATTCTGGTTGCTCATAGAGTTCTGCTGAGAAGTCTGCTAGGTCTCCCTCCCTTGCTCACAGGATACAGGTGACCACCTTAGAAGGGCACCAGAAGCTCTCTCTATTCTGGCCGTATAAACAACAATTTCTTATAGTTGCTCGCTCCCAGGTTCATAAACATACACTTTCCTAAATGCTAAATGCCTCATGCAGTCTCTCTTTGCCCCTTTACTTTCACATGCTGGAAAAAGTCTCTGGAACCTCTAACCCTATCTTCAAACAAAATCATCCTATACCTTTCCAGTCATTTTTTTTTAAACCCAAGTAACATGTTTTCCCTCTGTGAGGTCTTGCTCTGGCCTCCTGCTACAATGCTTTTTGAACCGTTCTCCCTTTTTTTTCTACCATTCCACCCAATGTAACCCCACCTTGGAGTCCCAATTACCCTTCTTGTGATGATTTGAGATGATAAAATGCTCTACTACATATCTATGTGACTTTGGGGAAATTAATTGGTCTCTCCGAGCCTTGGTTTTCAGTAAAAAGATAATGTTGTTTGAAAATACTAAATTCACGAATGCAAATAAAGCACAAGTATTACGCAATCCAAAGTGGTTAATATTTCTATGTTTTTAGTGTTATCCAATCATTATTACTATACCTACAACTACTATTGTTGCTGCTACTGTTCCTACTATTACTCTGAATATCACTAATATTCTATCCACTGAAAAAAATGTAAAGTTGTTGCTTGAAAATGTGCCCTATCATATGCTCTCAGCATAAGAACTCCGTTTGGGACATTCTCAGACAATTTCTTCTACTAGCATCACCCTTAGATCACTGTGGGTGCAACCTTATCCCAGGCATTGAAATTCTAGGGACTCAAACTTTGGAGTAAAATTCCTTGAAATTTTCAACCAAGAAGTTAGAGCAGCAGTGACCACTAAATGGAATGTTCCTGAGCCCAGAACACAATACATGTGGGCTTTGGTCTCCGTTTATTTCCTTCCTTCAGTATTCGTCTGCCTTTCCAATGATCCCCTTACTACCCCTTCCAAGTGGGGTTTACCAGATGCCCTGATGATATCCAGGACTTGCACCTATGAAGTTGTCCTCGAGCCATGACCAGGTGCCGTTCTAAAGGACAGCCTGATGAGCAGATCACTCTGGCTGGTCAGGGTGGTATTTCTTTCACAAGATCACATCAGATTGAGCTACTAGAACTTGGGTTGTTCAAATTATTTATATAAACAGACATCTCACCCAAAATTTTTGCTCAGGAGCCTAAATATTTTAGAGACACATCTGTATAATGTAAACTCTACATTGTGCCACTTTCCTACACACTGATTATGTAACCCATTTCCATTTACTGGCCCACGTTATTCATTGTCTCTGTCATACACGAGGAACTTGGCCACTCTCAAGGATTCACCCACTTATTCACTCTGGAAAAACTGCTGATGTCTCAAATTCTACCAATCTGACATATTCTTAGATGCTTAATTAATTTGTGTGTTTGGGTGATGCCTTCACCTTGTATGTGGGATCTACTCAGCTCAGTATTTGGCAATTCTTCTCTAAGGCACTTAACCATCATTGTTACCATCCATCATTTTTGGTGCCTAGAACTTGATGGAGACCAATTCACACACCTATGAATAAAAGATTTCTCCTGCCTTGGAGAAGATCAATGGAGATAACAGGAAATACTATCTTCCCTAACAATCACCTAGAAATACCTTGACTATGACACGGTCATAGTCCATGGCATGTGGCATCTTGTTTCAGGGGGTAATCATTTGCTGTTTGCATTATCTGAGAAGCATAATATCAGCTTCTGTGGGGATTAACTAGCACTGGATTTAAAATACAGTGGCTGATGTCAGATAAGCAGAAATAAAATATTGAGCCAAATAATTTCATATCATGTAGGGCAACTGTAGCAAGATGAATAAGCCTCTTATTCAAATGATCTACCTCCAGAAAGTAGAAAAGGTGGCTCATGGAAGATTCTAATAATAAAAACTTGGGACTATCAGAGGTCTCAGGACCCTGTAGCCAAAGAATATCTAAATGACAGAAGTGTTGCCAGAATATTTTTCCATTGCCTTCCTAATTATTCTGTTAATTATTTCCACCAAGCTTTGCAAAACTGGTTCTAATTTTAAAAAGATTAAACTCTGTTTTTTCTATCATAACCAAAGATCAAAGTGTTCTGATAAATGGAACACCACAGGAATCTAGATGCAGATTTGTAACTACAATTACTCCAAACTATCCACATCATTCAGTTTTCCCTTAAGTTTCACTGTGGGTAGAGCATTAAGTTAATTTTAAAAAGAGAGAGAGAGAGAGACAACAAAGTAGATATATATATGACATGGCCGTTGACCTTGTCTTAATGACAGAAATTTATTCAACTAAGGTATAAAAAATAACATTTGTAAGTTTTTTGCCATTTTCAGACAGTATTTTATGATATACCATATTTTAATATAGTATACAATCATTAAATATATAATATGTTCAGATATCTTATTTTCCCAACAGTAGTGAAGGCCTCTTTGTAAAATGCATGTAGTTGGCACTAGATAAATTGAAAAAAACAGATAAGCTATTAATATTATTTTCATTTTATAGATGAAGATATTGACACTCATAAATATTAATTAAAGATAAAACTCATGCAGCGACTAATGAGATGAGATTTGACTTGAATCAGGTTGCTAATTCAAAATCCTTTGCTTATGTGTGTGTTTGTGTGCATGTGTGTGTTTTCCTATCTTAACTGTTTTGATTTTTTTTCTTATCTTCCCTGGTACCTGGCACTTGGCTCTATTCCCACAACATTTCTGTTTCTAACTGAGCATTCTCCCCGGGCACCCCAGGACGAATACCCCCAGCCTTCATGATGAATCTACCCATTTATCCCACCAGATTAGAACCATGAATATGGCAGCTAGTTACAGAGGACTTTGGGTTTGCCACACTTACTTACAGGGTAATTAAACTGATGTCTATCAGGAGATCAAATCTATGAATAGGTTAATCCTTCAAAGTTCGCTCATACTCTTTCCCTGACTAATGCCCCTTCCCACTGCTCTGACTGCAAGAACTCCAAGTTCCACTTGCAAAGGTAACTTGATTTATGCACTGGTTTTCTCCCTTGCATAAATACAGGGGTTTCTTGCTTAGCTTCAGTGATCAATAGCTTTAACCTCACTAATATGTATGACCCAAAATTTACAATAGAGTTTCTTTAAAATAAGATTTCAAAGCATCTTAAATCTTTATTAGTTAAACAATCTCAAGCATAGGACTTGGTCAAAGAAATAAAGGAGACAGGTGGGAAGGGAGGGAGAAAGAAAGGACAGAAGGAAAGGAAGGAAGGAAAGAAGGAAAAAGTAGAGGAGGGGGGGAGAGGGGGAGAGGAAGGAAGAGAAAAGAAAGTCTACTTTATTGGCCTTTCTATATAGAGGAGTCAATCACTCATCATTGAATCTACTCATTAAAGAGATATTCATTAAGCACCTACTGTATGCTATGTCATATCACATCCTGAGTGACTTGGCTGTGCCCACCCTTTTCCCTTCCAGTGGCCTTACTGCAGTTTGTAATTCAGTTTCTTTATTAGCTCTCTCTTGGAGCTATAAACTCCATGAAGGAAGGGACTAAAGGCCTCTATCCACAATGCATTAGATGATGTCTGGGACATAGCAGACACTCAACATTTTATGAATGAATTAATAAATGATTAAATTAATTAGAGCATTACAGTGACTGAATATAAAACAGCTCCCCTTTCAAGGATGCTCTGAGTGCTGTACTCCACCCTGGTGTCTAAAGTTCTCCTTAAATCCTGGATTTGAAATTTCCTGGTAGGATTTTCTGCCTGTGCCTAGAATGCCTTAGTTCTCTGCAGAAGATGCTGCAATTGTCATTACGCTAGTATTCTGACATAGCATCTTGTCAGCTCTGAATTTAGATCAATAAAGGTTTCCAGCATATACTAACAATTGAAGGTTAAAAAAATCCATTTTACTGCTGAAAATATAAGCTTCATAATAAGTTAAAAACCAGATTTTGTAGATGATTTGTTCATTTAACCTCTGCTAAGGACAAAAAAATATGTTTTATTGATTTTGATTTTCTAATAAAAAAATCATGTCACCTTTTAATAACCAACTTATTACCAGATGCTGGGGTCTTGGGTCCCATAAGCAAGGATTATGGTTAAAACATATTGAAAGGAGAATTTTAATATAAAAATCAATAAAAATATGTAAAAAAATAAAATGAATCAAGAGCAAAAGCAATTCCTTCTCAGCGCTTTATAATAACATTTGTAAAAAAATCCTCAGCTTGTTGCCTGATCCTAAGTAGAGCAGTAAAATAGTAATATGGAAAAATTAACAAGCATAGCCATAAATAAGTACTTTTTTAGTAAAGACAGTAGCTCCCATTTATTGAGTACTCATTGCATACCAGGTGTTGGTGTGGAAGCCTAAATTACTACAAGAGAACCATGTATGTACAATTGACTGCGTTCCAGGCAAGAGACTTAGTTTTTTTTTACATAAATTATCATATTTAATACTCAGAGCAAATCCTTGCAGCTCTGTGTTTTAATGCCCATATTTTAGAATGAGGAAGTAGAGGCTCAGAGATGTTGATTCACTTGTGCCAAATCACAGTTAATATGATTGAGTTTAGATATTTGGTGATCTTTCCACTAAAATCTACTATCCTCCCAAATACAGGAAAATACTAAAATAAATTCAATCAACTACCCTGTCAATTGCTGGAGTTTTAATTATTTTTGAGGAGAATTGTAGGTATTTTTGTTTGTTTGTTTGTTTGTTTCTAATATATCATCCCCAAGGTGGTTCTTAGGTATTGCTCAGGACAGTTTTAATAAGTGCTGACATTTAAATTTTTGCATATGATGGTGAGGATTGTGCAACCGAAAGCCAGGGCTTATTTTCTGTGAGCAATGTTTAATCAAAAGTGACCCATAATTTCAAGCTCCAATGCCTATCACCGCCTTATTAATTTGATACTTGTTCACTTTGGAGACTCCTCACTCAGGTTTAAAATATGGTGGATGATCCTTAGAGAGGCTCTTTCTCTACCCTCCTCTCCTCTGGCTGCCCTTTCTAAGAGCTCAAGAAAGCAACTTCTGTCCTTTGGTTTCTTAATCTCTCCTGCTTATGACAGATGAGTCAAAAAATATTAAACTTGCTAATGAGGGTTTTCTTAGAAAAAGTACAAAGTCTGTGGTATGTTTGTGTACATACATGCACGCGTGTCTATATGTGTGTTCTCGGATAGGAGCAAGAGAGTATTTAGTCTCACTTTTATCAAAATGCAGTCTTTTTTCCAGCCTGTATGTAAGCCACTCTCATCTTTAGTCCAGTATCCCAAAAGAATTTCCCAACAACTCAGGGAAGGGGAATATTGTATCTGACTATAGTAGAATGGGGGATATTATCCATTAGATCAATCATATCAGTTGTGAAAAAAGGCATACAGATTCTGCTCCCTTTCCCCATGACAGCATAAACTTACATTTTATAAATTTTTATTTTTAATAAATTTATGGTTTTTAAAATAAGGATGTTTTATAAGAAAAAAATAGAAAAATAAATTAATCCTAAAGCCATAAAATGCTGTGATCTCCTATGTTTTCAAATTATACGCCCACCTCCAGGCTTCTTCTTCCTTCCTTCCTTGATACCTTCCTCCTTTTTCTTTCCTTCCATTTTATCTATATATGTAATTTTCTAATGTCACAGATCTGCTTTTATCCAAGGTCTTAGAGAATGATTTCCCCCATAGAATGGGAAATAAAACAATCAGAGGACTGGCTTTGAGAGAGAAAAAAAAACAGAATATCACATGAAGAGATGGTTGGCAATGTTTTGTGGAGGAGGGATTGAAGAGAGGTGGGAAGCAAAAGAAGAAGAGCAAATAGAAGATAAACAGGGGAAGGGCCAAGTGACTTGTTGAGCCTGTCCATACCGATGTTGGCTTCCCCCCCCCCCCACCCCAATTGGGCCACTGCATGTTAAATCTTTGAGTAGATTCATTGGGTTTGTATAATCAGGAGGAAGAGGCCCAACTGACTTGGTATCACAAAGACACTTGCAGGAAATTGAGACCTGTGCTTTTTTAAAGTACAGCATTTGGATTTAGAAAGCCATGAAGTTTGAATCCTGTTGTTATAGATGTGATCTTGGATTAAGTCTCAGTTGGTCACCTGCAAGAAACCTTGTGAAAGAATTAAATGCATACAGGTAAATAGGATTAGAGTGAGGGGATGCAGCAGGTACCAAAAGAAAAAAAAAAAAAAGTGATCAGTCTTGGAGATTTATCACAACCTTTGAGAGTCATTTGTGGCAAAGTAACTTACCTTTATTTTCCTTATGCATGATTCAACTGGGCATTTAGTAATACTGGGTTAATTCAGATCCCTATATTATCATTCTTTGGCTCCATCTGTCAATATGTAGAAAGCTAGAAAGCCACGTTTTGGTTGATTTGTCACTTCCTGACACTTTCCTAAAGAATCTTCAGGCAGGCAAGTGTAGTTAAATGGTAGTGTGCTAGTGTTCAAAAAAAAAAAAAAAAATCAAAATATTCTTTAAGTTATCACCCCAGGGTCAATCCTGGGGTCTTAAAATGAATTAAATTTACTCTTTTGAATTGTGGTCATCCCTCAGGATTGACACAGCATATCTTCTGCCAGAAAATAAGGTTTGGAAGTCAGAAAGCTTTTACTTACTGCATGCTTTTTTTTTTTTAAATTATGTTAATCACCATACATTACATCATTAGTTTTTTTGTTTTTTTTTTTAAGATTTTATTTATTTATTTGAGAGAGAGAATGAGATAGAGAGAGCATGAGAGGGGGGAGGGTCAGAGAGAGAAGCAGACTCCCCGCTGAGCAGGGAGCCCGATGCGGGACTCGATCCCGGGACTCCAGGATCGTGACCTGAGCGGAAGGCAGTCGCTTAACCAACTGAGCCACCCAGGCGCCCACATCATTAGTTTTTGATGTAGTGTTCCATGATTCATTGTTTGCGTATAACACCCAGTGCTCCGTGCAGTACATGCCCTCTTTAATACCCATCACCAGGCTAACCCATCCCCCCACCCTCCTCCCCTCCAGAACCCTCAGTTTGTTTCACAGAGTCCATAGTCTCTCATGGTTCGTCTCCCCCTCCAATCTCCCTCCCGTCATTGTTCCCTTCCCACTATCTTCTTTTTTTTAACATAAAATGTATTGTTTCAGAGGTATAGGTCTGTGATTCAACAGTCTTACACAACATGAACAGACATTTTACTGCATGCTTTTGATTCCAGAACAATTTTGTTGGTTCTAGGTACATTCCTCTTGTACATATTCCTTTTTTACCACTATGAATGCAGTCAACCTTCATTTCTAACTCCCTCTCCAACCCATTCTTCTTACAGTAAATAAATATTTGTACATATACATATATATTATGGTGCTGATGAACAAGATTAATGACAAGATATTTCATATTAAAAGAGAAACATTATAAAAGGGGAAAAATGTCAAAACCCATCGGCCATTCTTAGATAAATTTTGTAGAATATTTACCGTTTTATTTTTTCTTTTGCTTCATAATACCAATACCTTCCCCAGTCCTTTGATAGAAATCTCATCCCACTGGGAAGTAACAGTGAATGAACTTGGGCTCTTCCAAGCTCACTGGTATCAGTGCTGGGTGAGAAGCTTAGATTATGTAGTCTGTTCAAGGGATAGGAGCTAATCAAGGGGAAAGATAAGACCAAGAGAGACAGGAACATGCAATAAACTTTACTGAGTGGTACTTGGATATGGATGTATGAGAGACAAAGTCTCTTAGAACATGAGACCATCCAAAGGCTTATGGTTAAGAGAACCGGAATGGAGGGAGCATAACGGCATTCCTGGGGGAGAGGGAGATAGTAGATGATACTACTCAGCTGCAGGCAGGGAGTCTGTGTCAAAGAGTTCTGAAGGGCAGGAGTTGCTTGGAGTCTTACCACCACAAGTCAATAATGCTGGGTGAGGTATGCAAAGCAGGGAGGCTCTAAATGGCTAAAAAATCTACTTATCGAGTTATTTTTTAACATTGAGTGTATGAAAACTTGAGTTTTGTATCTGCAGGCTTTTGAACTGATAGGTCTCAATATGCAGTGAAGAAATAACATAGGGACCAATATATTAGAGGCCATTTTTGCCTCATTTATGTGACAGATTCATAAAGAACTCAGAATACGAAAAGCTGAGATCAGGTTCCTAGACAAGGAACATTGGAAAGATCTTCTGTTCCTTTCATTTTATAAATTTTTAAAAGATTTTACTTATTTATTTGACAGAAAGAGATAAAGCGAGAGAAGGAGCACAAGCAGGGGCAGTGGGAGAGGGAGAAGCAGGCTTCCCACTGAGCAGAGAGCCCGACGCGGGCCTCGATCCCAGGACCCTGGGATCGTGACCTGAGCCGAAGGCAGATGCTTAACCAACTGAGCCACCCGGGTGCCCTTCATTTTATAAATGTTAAGAAAAGAAAAAAAAAGGGTACAGAATTTAGAGATGTCTGGGGTTGACATATTCTTATTGAATTTTGGTGACGTGATCCTTTTTTGAATAAAATTTGGGCATAATAACATATGATCTTCCTGCTCTTGTCAATATTGTCAACTAATAACACCCCCTAAAAATTTCCTAAGTAAAATAATCACGCCATATATACCTGATTTTAAAGGGCTATAACTATTAAAAGTGTCTGGGGAGCTGAAACATACACTAAATACTGTGACCTTAATTTGGCCTCACATAGTTTTTCAATTAATATTCCTATCATTGTATATCAAGCAACTTGTTTAACAGTCTCAAAACAACCTAGGTAGATTTGTTTGTTATTGTTATTTTGGTTTTGGTTTTAAAGAGTCTTAGTGCTAACAATCTATCAACACTGTCTTGCGATCCCCTTATGTGTCTTTCTTGGTAAACTCTTACTAATGTATCAGGGTAAACTTATTAGTTAACTCCTCATAAAGTTTTCTCTGAATCTCCCAGGCAAAATGAATAAACACATCCTCTATGTAATCATAACATTTTGCTTGTGGTATTTTTATAGAACAACCCTGCTTCATATTATAATCATTTTGTTATATTTTCTATATTATAGACCCCCTCATTCCATTCTTTGAAGGGTATGCCTCTCATAACTCTGCATCTCTATCATCTAGCACAGGGTCTGAAACAGAGTCACTTAGGATTGTCTAGATTAATAAAGTGTATTAATTTTTTGTAACATTGTAAAATGTTTATCCATTCTAATGATATATGACTATGTGATAAATTTCACTAAAGGAGAAGCTTTTAAATGATTAATTATAATCATTATTTTATAAAAAGAATGTGTATACAAATAAGCAAGACAAGTTAAAACAAATTCTTCTAAATGCCACAGGTGGATTCCAAAATATAAAAAGTGTGAGAATATTTCAAAAAGTTCTGTAACTCACCTTTGCTTTTCTGGAGATGATAGAACTAATTGCCTAGAAAGTTCTTTCCCATAGTGTAGTGGGGGAGCTTCTTTTGGATGGCAGCAATAATTCTCCATGCCATGAGAAACCAATGTCATTGGGATTTGCCCTTGAGAGAAATCTGACAATTTTCAGAGTAATGGGGAAAAAAAAAAAGTCACTCAGGGGCATAACTGCTATAGCATGTTACAGACCTGAGTATACTAACTTTACCTGCACACACTACTTTTAGATTTTCTTTTAACTTACACCATTTGTTGGTCTGGATCTTGTATTGATTTGTGCATCCTTTTGGAAGGCAGAAGCACAACACCTGCCTTCACAGATGTTTCAAGACTCAACCAGATGCCCAGATGTAAACTGATAAAAAGAGAATTGGCTAAATTTGGGGTGAATAAAAAATTAAATGCAATTTAAAAATTTCCATCCACATACATGATAATCAGGAAATGGTTTATTAAAGGTCTTCAGGCCCGATTGATTTTTAGGCTTGGTGCAATTATCTATGTTTTTTTCTGTATAGACTATATTTCCAGATCATATTTCCCCTTTCTTGATGCCAGAGTTTTTTAAGTCTTTGAGCAGAGCCTCACTTGATAATGCATTTACTACCAAACAAATAGTATTTTTGCATAGTTTCTTTATATGATATGCATGGCTATACATCTACCTGGGGAAATACATGGCGCACTCTGTGCAATTCATCTCTTTTGGATCGTGGTAGACATGGCTAATCAAGCCAAACACTCTGGACAGTCATTACCAGTCGATCATAATGTACACACTTACATTAAAAACTAGTTGTTTTCATATATACGACGTGTGTATGTATCATACAAATTAGGAAAATAATGACTTTCATTCTTCTCCTCTATTCACATGTCCCCTATTCATAGAGAAGTTTTTGGTGACATTATAAAGTAATCCCACTCCCTAAGAACTATCTAATATATCATCCATTCACATGCTATTTATCACAATTTGGAATTATTATATTTGTTGGTTACCTTGCTTTATTTTCCATATGCTTCATGAAAAGTAAGCTCTAAAAGGTACAGACCTTGTCTTTCTTTCCCAATCACCTCATATTCCCAATATTGAGAAAACTGCCTGATAACTAGCAGGTACTCGATGAATGTTTGCTTAATGTATGAAGAAAATGTAAGATAAAGTCCAAGAGTAGAAACAAAAATGAGATGTGTCTAATTTATGTCCATTAGTTCCTTTTCTCTAGACAAAACTGTCTAAAATAAATATTATGTGATCCATGTACACAATTTTAAAGTTCGAGTAGTCCCATCAATAAAATTAAAAAAGGAACAGGTCAAATTAATTTCAACAATATATTATCCGTCCCATAGTATATTTAAAATATTAACATTTTAATATGTAATCAATACAAAATTATTAATTAGGCATTCTGTATATTATTCATACTAAGTTATTGAAATATGGTGTGTGCTGTATATTCACAGCACATCTCAGTTTGGACTAGCCCTATTACAAATGCTTTATAACCATATGTGGCTAGCCACTGCCCTATTGGACAGCGTGGATCCAGAGTGCAGAGTCTGTGCGGTGTTAGGTGAAAAACAAGACCATAAAAGTAGGGTTGTTGGTTACAGTGTGGAAAGTCTTAGAATGGCAGGGTGAGATATTTGAAACAAGTAGATAAATGACATTTTCAACGCAGGGAATGAGATGATTAGCACTGCACTTAAAGAAAAGCAATGTCATGCATGGTAAAGAAAAGGAATAATAAGAAAAAAATTAGAGGTTAGTTGCCACTAAATAAGTGAGAAATAATAAATATTTGGGGTAAGGTGGTGACATAGACTGAGAAAGATCGGGCAGATAAGTCTGACTAGATAAATATTCTCAAGTATACATCTATTCACTGTAACTTCACAAAATCTTCATGGTTATATCTATTTTGTACCAATAAATATTTCCAGGTTTCATTTAGAATGATTTGCTATAATAACAGCTGAGAATTATGAATCTTTTCACTCATAAAAGAAGTCTTCTTGCACCTTTAAATTACAGTCTACTGACAGCCAACCTGCTGAAAAGTAAATTGATAGGTACAAAATGAACATAGCATTTAAAAAAAAACTATACCTCATTATATCAAACTTAGTTGGAGCTCAAAGTAGAATTATCTTTTGAGGCTACGTCTTTATGTTCAAGAGAATAGGATAGACTCTGTATGGCGATTGCCACCCAAATACTGCCCCCATCATCTCTGCTCCATCAAAGCCAAGTCCATAGACTTGCCTCAGCTCTTTTTTCCCTCTGTGAATATAGAATGTTTTCTGTGGGCCTATAATGTACCTGACAATGTGTTAGTACAATCTTTCACAGATATTCCAGCTCCCCTCTATCATACTGTTTTCTCCTTTAAAGGCTTTTTTTTTAAAAAATATTTTATTTATTTACTTGACAGAGAGAGAGAGAGAACACACGCAGGTGGAGTGTGAGGCAGAGAGAGAGGGAGAAGCAGGTTCCCCACTGAGGAGACAGCCCAACATGGGGCTCTATTCCAGGACCCTAGGATCATGACTTGAGCCCAAAGCAGATGCTTAACAGACTGAGCCACCCTGGCGCCCCTCCTTTAAAGTCTTAAGGGATGTTTAAGTTCTTTCAATCTATCCCTTTTTACTTAAAAAAAAAAAAAGTTTATATATGCAGAAGACTCATCATAAACCATTCCATGTGTAACACACTTAATATATAGTGTTGTATTTATTCTTTGCAACAACCTTATAAAGTAAGCACTATAGTTATTCACATTTTCCAAAGAGAAGACTGAGCCTTAGGGGTGTTAATTAGCTTCCCAAAATCAGAATAAAGAAAGTTGAGAAGGGATAGGAACATCACTGATGTGCATTTTTAAAACAATCATATCAGATACCCTTTAACACTGCAACTTTTATACTTCTGTTATTAATCTAACTTAAAGTGGCCATCTTTAGAGGAATACCCATGAGAATTTCAAGAAGGATGTTGTCAGTAACGTCAAATCATACTGAGAAATTAAAGAAAATGAGGATGAAGGACATTTGTTTAATTGCATTTTCTGAAGAGGTCAAGTTTATTTGGTAACTTCTGAAACAGTATTTTAGATGAGGAATGGGGAAGAAAAGAAATGGCCAATCATTGAAGAGTAGATAATGATTGAGTAAGAAGGGATGTGGATAATGCAGACTCACTGGGAACTTCCAAAACTCCTTCCTCCATCTCTGTTCAACTACCTACTTTGATTTCTCAGAGAAGTCACTGAAAATAATGTTGGCAGTATGATTGTGTTATTATCACTAGACATTTTAAGCCTAATCTACTGGGTAGTCCTAGACCTTCAGAGTCAGAAGTGATTTTAGGAGCATTTAATACAGACTTCCCCTGTAAATCTTCCATTTGCTCTGGTGTTTTGGAAAACAGCATGGGATTTGGTGTACTGGGTTTAAATGCTGATACTTCCACCTATTTTTTCTTTTTTTTTTAGTGTTTTTAATTACTAGGTAGATATAAAAATCTTTTAACTTTTAAAATGGATATAATATAACTTGTATTGATGCTCTGAGATCAGAATAGAGGCATGATATATATGTATATATTTATATAATGGAAGAGTTATATATTACATATTTTATATAATAGGTAGTGTTTTGCCAATACAGTGCATATTTTCCTTTCCCCTTAAATATTCCTAATAATGACATATCCACTCATAAAACAACTCTTTGTAATGCCTAACTCTGAGTTGCTAAAAGTAGTTTTGAAAAAGAAAATTTCCTTATAAGAGAGAAAGAGCAATTCAATAACTCCTATCCATTAATATGACTAAGATGCCCTTTCTGCAAAATGCAGAGAGTCTCAGTAGCACCAAAGAAGTTTTTAAAGTTGAATTTTCTTATATCTCTCCTTCAACCCCAACTCAAAGTGTTTTCTGTCCCAAACCATTCAGAGTAATTTCTATTAGTTCAGTAGATACTCATAATTTCAGATTCAGTTGTCTTCTAATCATTTCTTCCTGGCCTCTAATTTTCAGTTTATTAGAGTATTGAGTAATAAGTGAGTTGACCCATTCTTAGTAGTTGGGACTATCATCTCCTTTACTGAAGGTACTGGGTTTTAATTAAAGCAAAAAACAAAACGAAACAAAACAGTGCAGTTTGTCATGGGCAGCCAAATCAGAGTCATCCCAATCAATCAACAAGTTTGAACTTTGAGGTATACATATTTATTGAGTAGGAGCTAGCCCTCTGAAAATGTTGCACATTAATATTTATCTCAAATTGATATATACTGATGAACTTATATAAATGAGGGAGTATTATTTCTGTAACAAGAATTTGATCACTTATCCGCTTTTATGCTAGATATACCTAAGTCTTTATATATTAATTACTTTGTGATGCGGGACCTTCTTCATGCCACCACCCTGACCTATGGGGGCTTTGTATCATTGCTCCATCATTTACAAGTTAATATGTCTCCCTTAGTCCCAATTACTTCATGTGCACAAAGTGCTAATTATGGTATCCATCTCACAGGATTATTGTGAGATCCAAAAGGAGTCCATGTACTACTTCTCAGGACTGTAATTTGCTATATAATTATAAATATTGGCTGCTATTATTAATAGCTTTCAGAGTCATATGTTTGATATGTATGTCATGTCATATGTTCGATATGTAGAAGCTTCGGAGATAGAGCACAAAATTTAGGGGGTGTGGAATTAGAAAGGGAGGTCATCATGAATGTAGCAGATCCTGTTGATCCCAATTCTTTGTGACTTAAATTATGCATTCTATTTTTTTTCTACAAGTCTAAATGAAATTGTCATTTAGAAAAGTCACAGTGACTTGACACATTGATTTAGATTGACGTTAAATAAGTTTTTGTATTGACAGAGACATTTTAGCCTTTAGTAATAGTTTGACTATTCAAAAAGGGCCTGGCTCCATGAGTGGGGATTTACTTGTAAGAAACTTAAATAGGAATCACAGAAAAGGTGATGATATATGCAGAAAAGGCAGGGGAATTAACAAATGTAGATATCACTTTCCACAACCAAAGCTAATGTGTATTTATGTAAATTGATCAGTGCTATTACCACATGCTGGATGTGTTATCTTATGTGAGTGGTGTTACTTGTAAAATTCAAAAAACACTCATCATAGTTATTAGCAAAACAGTCACATGGAAATCCGTTAGCCTTTTGCACTGCAAAACATTAGAAATTTAACTCATCATTCTTGCCTGTCAGTTTGTTTCCCAGCCTTATATAAAATGATTCCAGTATGCAATGAAAGCACTACAACCCTTAGAAAAAGTTTTTTGAGATTGTGTCTGAAAGCAAGCGGGGGTCATGACTATGAAATAGTAACTTCATTATATCTGTGTGTTTTCCTACCTTAAGTTTACACAGATTTACACTTAGCTTACCTATCAAATGGAAAATTGTGTGTGCTGTGATTTTTGAGACTTTTAGTCTGCCTCAGTATGAATGCATATCCTTGTATTTGAAATCTAGAGGATTCATAATACAGCACGGTGAGTAGAGCAAGAGGAGATTTTCAAAGTTGTAGTTTACTGTTGCTCTTCGTCAGCACAAAAGAAATAATCTTCAATCCAACTTCTAAAGACTCCTTACATTTATAAGTTATACATCTCTGTACTTTAAAGTTCATGAAAGTGCCTTTATCAATTCTGCAATGAAAGTGATGATGTATAATCTCTCTCTCTCTCTCTCTCACTCTTTTTATTTCTCTTTCATAGACAATGGCTATTCTTTCCTAGGGCAATTTTTGTTTGGCAATAAATTTAGAGACATTTTCAAAGTCAAAAGAGCATGAGGGGACTGGGAGATTACGAAGTTATGAAATGCAAGTTGTCTTCTTAAAGCATAAAATGATTGCAGCGCATGCCACTCCAGGGGAACAGTACCTTGCCGCTGATTTTTGCTAATGGAAACATCTGAATGACTCCAGGGAGAATGTTGCTTCATGATTACTAGGGCAACGCTATTATTCAAAATCTCAGTCTGATTTTAACACTAAGGACACAGTTTTAATGCCCAGTGATGCTGAGTTCTCTTGGGCAATTAAAAAATTCAGATGTATTTAAAGGATCCCCAGTCTTAAAGTCTAGATGCCAGTATATGAATCTTAGTTTTTTTGTGAACTTGAACAAGTGATTAGACTCTTCTGAGATTTTCAGGATTCTGAAGTTCCCTCCTGGTGACCCAGCTAGATTTCCTAGTAACCATGTATTTAAAAAATAATTATTTTTGCTTGATTTATTGATTTATTCATTCAGCAAATATTTGTGTAGTGACTTCCATTGGATTAATAAGTGCATGGCAACCCTATAAAAGCTTTACTACTGAGTATGAGCTTTAGTTTAACTGACGAGTCATAAAATTTGCTTCAAAATACTTACCTTACCTTTCCCGCCTGTTTAGTGGTGGTCATAAAATTTGCTTCAAGTACTTTATTTTAACCCAAGTACTTTACTTTAACCCTAGTTAGAGTATATACTCTAGAGCCCAAGTATGAAGACATTTTGCCCTTTGCCAAGATTATAGATTTGTAGCCCACTAGAATAGTGAGACTCCTTCCAATAGTTCATGGATTTCTTTTTCTTTTTTCATATCATATTTTCACATTACTGATTCTGTGGTACTGGTTAACACTTTAATAAAAATTGTGTCACTGTTTCTATTGAAAGCATCTTATATTATCTCTCTGATATATTGCTATCCATTAATTTCCCACACTCTTCTGATCTACTAACTACAAAGTGCTGGGAAGCATGGTGATATATCTGACATTAACTTTCATTCCCTTTCATTCCCTAAACAAGTACTGAGCACACTGTATGTTTTATTCTGGCCCTAGAGATATAAAGGATAAATGAGTCAAGATCTGTATGTTTAGAATCTCATAGTCTAAAAAGAGAAGCTAAGATGTTAAGGCCACTACTGCTAATGCAAGGAAGAACGTTTTGTGTATATTGGGGGGATCCTCAAAGAATGAAGATAGTTCTTCCGAAGTAAAAATAAATTGCTCCTAAAATTATTTATATATTTATTTGACATGCCTCACACGTTTTAGTCAAATATATCCAACCTAAATAATTGAAAGTTTATGTAACAAAATAAATCACAGTATTCATTTGTTTTTCTAAATAGGGAAGTATTCTGGAATAGTCCAATATTAATGTATTCTAAACTCAATTACAGATACTCTGTCAGTTTGTAAAATCAGAGAGGTTGTTATATTTATGGTCAGTTTAGTTCAAATAAAGCTGCTTTGCTCATTTAGTACAGTATGAAAACCTCAGAATTATCCTAGGTTTCTTTTTATTTTATCAGGGATAGGACAAACTACATAAGGACCTAAAGGAAAGGGAGATTTTAACAGAGGAGACATTTTATTATTTATTAAGCATCAAAAATTTTTTTTGCAAATTTAGCCCCAGTGCCTCCCAAATGTACCTGCCAATTCTAAGCTCTTATTTATTTTAAAATGTTGTTTTAAATCATGATTACTAACATTGTTGAATGTGCACCATGTACAGAGCTCTCTTCTAAGTATTTTTGAGGCTCCATCTCATTTAATCCTGACAATCATCACATGAGTCATTTTTTTCTCAGCTGAGAAATCTGAGTCACAGAAAGGTTAGCCAGCCTCCATGCACCCACCAGAGCCTAGCTAAATTTCACAGTCTGAGACATTTCTTCTCTGGTAGATGAGCCACAAGATAATAAGTCGTGGAGGAGTTACAAGTCTAAGTTCTTAACCAACTGAAGCTGTTGTGCATGTGAAAATTGACCCAACTACTTTGTAGCCAAATCAGCATATTTCACAGTCACTTGTTTTTTGCTTTCTCTGCAGAATCCACACATGGCTCTGCTTAATATTAAGCTACGCATGGAAACCTGGTTTAATTGCAACTGAAATGGCACTTTTTCCCACCCTGTCAGTGTTATTGCTACTGTAGTTTCTGTGAACTGTGATGCACAGCTTATATTACTGTATTTGGCTTCTATGTTACAAAGTCCCTAAGAAATTGACAGTGTGCATCTTGATCTTTGACTTGGTACTGGAATAGTGTATGGGGTAGACTTGAATATAATTGAACTGGTAACATAATGAAGCTCAAAGCAAAAATGCTCAAATAACCAATTCCTCAATTGAGCTGTATAATATAATATTGTATATTTTATTACATTATTCTAGTTAAAAACAAAAGGGTAACTATCAAAATATTTTCAGAGTAACTTTATAATAAACTTAGAATGCCATCGTATTTAATATTCCTTAGGAATGTGCTTGGTAGAAAAATGACTGCATTTGTGGGAATTATTTTTATGTGTTAAAATTTGGTGCCAGATAATTTCACGTTATCACTCGAGACTGTTCTGAGATTGGGAAAAAATATCAAAATGTTATTTGGAAACTTAACTGGGGTTTTAGGTACTTAACCACTTCTGTGTGTATATAATCTATTCAGGAAAATAAATGATAAGGATTCCTCTGAAACCATTATTTAAATGGTTAAAATATTTAAAAATTTGGAGATAAGTTTAAGAATGTGGTATGTGTGTGACTATCTCTAACAGTACAAATTGAAATTGTCTGGGTCCAAATAAATTAATTAATACATAAACTTCATATAATCCTTTTCTACTTTAAAAAAATCACATCTAAACTATTATCCAACCCCCCCAAAAGAGGGTACTCCAATGAGTACCTACACTGATGAGTAGTGTAAAATTATCTACTTATTTAACTGTATTTGTATATAATTCCATATGTAAAAAACCCATTTCTGAAAATATACATAGTCATGTTTGTCACTTTTATCATTTTTTTAAAAGATTTTATTTATTTATTTCACAGTGAGAGAGAGAGAGAGCACAAGCAGGGGGATTGGCAGACAGAGGGAGAAGCAGGCTTCCCACTGAGCAGGGAGCCCAATGCAGGACTCTATCCCAGGACCCTGGGATCATGACCTGAGCTGAAGGCAGACGCTTAACCAACTGAGCCACCCAGGCGCCCCTCACTTTTATCATTTATGAATGCTCATAGCTGGTTGAGATATTCAAGTGGTTTTCACTTTGGTAATTATATTCTTCAGTTTTCACCAGGAAAAGGGTTAGGTTGTTAAAAAAATAATTACTCGTAGAGTAGGTAGAAAACCACATAAATTGCCAGATACTGGAATAAATTCCCCCATTCAAAGGTAACACTCTCTTACTCCCTGGGGAACGAAGGAGGAAACTGTAAACTTTGAGGAGACATTAAGATCAAGCATATGTTATATCATGAATCCTATATGCTAGACAATGCTGTCTCCTCTTGGTACCCTCCCATGCAGAACAATATATTCTATCATGTCTCTCCTTCTACATCCTTGTAGTCTCAGATATTTGCCTAATTTACATCATGAAAACTGGAACTCAATCACTTAGTTTATCTTACCTTACTTTTCCCACCTGTTTAGTGGTGGTCTACATTAGCTCTGGCTACTCCACAGATGAGCATAGACTAATCATCAACATAAGTGATTGCCTTATATAGCCAGGAGATAAAGAGGTTTTATATTGACTATTGATTATTAACAATGGTCATTTAGCCATGGTAACCCATTGGGCTATGGGTTTCCAATTCCCTGCTTTCAATGTGCATGCATCAGTGGATGTACTCATACCTGACTGTCCAAAATCATCATGACAAGTGTGTCTTTCCAGTTCTCAACAAATATTTTTGGGAGAGTAACACTGATATAAAAGAATGAGTGAATCATATTCATTAGTTCTTAGTCTCTGGTTGCCTATGCAAGTCTCCCTATCTGATTTGGTGGAGTTCCTTTTCTTCTCCTTCCCTACCCACATTCTCTCTTTCTTTTAATGACAGTGGTTCTAAAATTTTGGCATATATCTTTTTTTAAATGTAAACTTAATGTAAATTTATTAAAACTTGTATACATATATTTGTGCATATATTTTTAATTTATACACATAATATTATACTATTATAGATCCTTTAAAATTTTTTTTTCTTGCTGGGTACTATGGTTTTAAGATCTTATCCATGCTGCTTTGTGAACTTCTGGTATATTCCTTCCAGCAAACTTTTTGTTTAACTATAGCCACTCAAGGGGTGCCTGGGTGGCTTAGTCAGATGAGTGTCTGACCCTTGATTTTGTCTCAAGTCATGATCTCAGGGCCCTGGTACCAAGCCCCGCACCTGGCTCCATGCTGGATATGTAGCCTCCTTAAAAATCTCTCTCTCCCTCTCCCTCTGCCACTTCCCCCACTTGTGTGCATGTGCTCTCTCTCTCCCTCTAAAATAAAAAAAGAAAGAAAGAAAGAAAAGAAAAGAAAAAGAATAGCCACTCAAGTGATGATTAATTCTTGCTGCACATCAAAATCTCTTAAGAAATATTTGCTTGTTTGTTTTTGTTTTGTTTTAAAACATCTATGCCGGATATTCACCCTAGAAAATTCTCATTTGTAGGTCTGGAGTACCAAAAGGTTTAAGCCTTTGTAATATTTTGGTTTAGTCAAGATTAAGAACCAACAGTAGACTCTAATTATACATAATATCTTATATTACAATCCATGTCCTTTATGTTATAATACCTCTAAAATTCAATCTAATCTTCTTTCTCAAATATTATTAGCATCCAATCAATGCTAATTATTTTTTTTTAAAGATTTTATTTATTTATTTGACAGACACACAGCGAGAGAGGGAACATAAGGAGGGGGAGTGGGAGAGGGAGAAGCAGGCCTGCTGCTGAGCCAGGGAGCCCAATGCAGGGCTCGATCTCAGGACCCTGAGATCATGACCTGAGCCGAAGGCAGACACTTAACAACTGAGCCACCCAGGCGCCCCTAATTATTTTCTTAATAATGGACTTACTTGAACTCTCCACAAGATCTGGTATTAATTACTGCCTCTTCTCACTTAAAACTTAATCTTACCTCACTTCTTTCTTCCTCCCGAGTGACTGAGACATAGACTTAGGTGAAAGTGGTTTTTGGGGAATTTTTTTTGGAATGGAGTAAAGGCATAAAGAGACTGATTAGTGAAAGGAAGAAAGCCAGTAAGGATGCACTGTTGAACAATTTCCCATCCTGAAAACTAGGACCCAGTCCTATTGTTGATCCTCTATGGAACCATGTATGGAACATGTTGCTGGGACATTTCCCAGCAACATGTTCCTTCAACTGATCAAAATACAGGGCCCATTAATCCAGTAATTTCTGTAGCTTATTGGTTATGGGTTACGCCCAGAGGTGGTAAGTAAGCTTCCCTACCTGCACGCTGTCAGGCTGTGCCTTTGCTACCAGATGTCAATTGCTTGACATTATTGAAAGCCTAAAAGTTACCATGGGTGCCTTGACATGAGATGCTGGGAGTTTGCAAGATACTCTACCCCACCGCTATGTAGAAATATGTTGTGAACCTCAAGTAGTGTTTACTTCAAAAGACTTTCTCTTCTTCCTTTCCTATTCTTCTTTGTCCTTTCTTTTTCTTCCTGCTTGCACATAGAAATATAATCCAGGGTACTGTGTAAAAGTTCAAATAATGGGAAAAATCCAATCATTTGCTATTAATTAATGAATTCATGATTTACTGGGAAAGGTAGATCATTTCAATCCAAACTGGTAGTGGAGGAAATAATGCAAACAGGACCATTGAGGATGTTGTTCCTAAATCACCTTGGAGTAGTCATAGAAGGCTCTTTTGATGGGCTTACCTCTGAGATGCATCTTAAATGATGCTTACAAGCAAGCCTATGACAAAAACAAGCTATTTCATTATCATGTACTCACCCTTTTCATCTGCCTGAAAAAATAAATTCCATTTTTGACATTATCTCTTTACACATTTCTTCACTGTCATTATGTACAATTTAGCTTTTTTTATTTGAGTGATCATTTGATTAATGTTTGGCTCCCATAATAGACCAGAGACCACTAGAACAGAGATCATATCTTTTTTCCCTTATTATCCTTGAATTTCAGGCCCTAGCACAGTGCATGACACACGGATGAATAAATAAAGGAACAAAAGAGAAAAAGGAAGAGCCAAGAGTTCAGTGCTTTAGTTTTCCCTTTACTATAAACTTATGTATGGCGTTGGGGAGATAATTTGTCTCTCATGGGCTTCAGTTTTCTCAGTTTGTCATTGTACTTAGTGATATAAAAGGGATCTTCTAACTCAGTCTTCTGCGACTGTAGATACTGTGAAAGCAATTTGGGTATTTTTACATTTCAGGGAGTTGATGATAGTTATTTTTTGTGGAGGCATTTGCCTTGGAAAAGAAGTGACCATCTTATGTGTACATGATCATAGAGTGACCATAACTCACCTTTAAGAGGTTTTAAACCCCTTCTTTTCCTACCCTCCACATAAACTACACTTCTGTATAATCTTTCTCTAGAAAGGGAAACTTCTATTATTTGAAGGTTAAACAACATAAATATGAGCACACTTCCATTTACTAAAATCTTCTCACTTCTCTGGTCCCAAATAGCCACCAAGTAGACATATAATCAGAGTATATTGAGAGCTAGTATATCTTTTGATTTAAAAAAAATATTTTAGGGAACATTTTGGGATTGCTAGGTTAATCTAAGTCAGATAATGCCAGAGTTGAGATGTAGTGTCTGGGCAAGTCCTCAGCATCTGGAAGAGTCATGGAGCTTCAGATCGCTGTCACTTGAGCCATGCATCCTCCAGCCAACTTAGAATTAAAAACAAACACCTGATAAATTCACTGCAAAACATGGTAGCCATATACTACCATGGGATATTTTCAAAAGCAGAGTGAGTCCTCAGCAGTAGAAAGAAAGTCACAAGATGATGGAGTGAATAGTCTTATTTCATGAATCCAGGCCACTGGCTCTTTTCCTGTACATCCATTTCCATATTCAGAAAAGAGGTCACACATACATACTGATGTGCCTTGTCTTTACCTTTGAACAGAAGGGAGCACACCTCTGTACTGGGTGTGCATCCACAACTATAGAGGAGAGAATGCACTCTGACAAAAACTATCTAGTGAGCTCAACATTTTCTTCAAACTTTCTGAGTTGTCAGCAGAACACAGTGTCCCATGCTGAAAATTATGTCAGCCTTTCCCCCCAGAAATCACTCCATAAAAATTTAACTCTGTACCATTTCAAATTCATCTGAGGAAAAGAGAGATAAAGTACCCTTAAGTCAAAGAGATTTATGTATTCCGATAAAGCCGCAAGATTTTGTTTTGATAGCAATAATGCAAGAGCCAACAAATTAAATGCTCTTGAGGAATGATTATGGCTACAGGAGTTATTTTGTTTTTATTAGCACTGAATAGCTGTGTAAGTTGTCTCTTACAGCTGTACAGATTGCTGTGGTATTGATAAGTGGCTTATGAGAAACGGTGTTGAATTGGGAAGAAAATATAATTTACTTTTGATTTGATTCCATTTAGCAAACCTGACTTTACAGCTTGAGTTGTAGTTATTTATTATTTACCAGCCATGATACAAAGTAACCTGCCACCAGGGACATCAGTTATGGCCCGTGTGAAGATCACTGTCATTGGGAGGAATGGCAGACCCTCTCCGTGGGTGTCAGTGATGAGTAAATTTGAAATTGCCTCTGACCTCGGAGGGAGTTTCGGCTTCTGCTCACTTCTGCTGCCAGAGGCTTGTCTGAATTTGGCATTCACTAAAGAGCCACAGAGGCAGAATGGACTAATCAAGTGATCCGAAGGCCAGTCAAGATAAATTAGATGCTTAATTTATACACCAGGCATTGCAGACAGACTAATTACACAAAGACAGTTTGATAAAGTAATGTAAGACTGTGCACATATTAGGCAGAGCCTGCTTCCATGAAATTATTGCTGATATATGTGCTCTGAGCTTTGAGATTTTGCATGCACAATTGTTCAGCTAGCACTATGAAACACGTTCTGTAAAGGTATTAAAACAAAGTGCTATCTGCCAGCCTTTTCTATTGTTATGCTGCCCACAAACAGACGTTTTTTTTCTCCTTTTGCATTGTGCCTTTTATTATTTAAAGTACTTACTGAAATTGATATGAAAGAGTTAAACAGGCAGTTCAAAGATAATGATAGCTGAGAAAGATGCTGAAAATGAAGCAAAAGCAATATTCATAGAATCGATCACTAAAAAGTAGGGAGAATGGGATTTTTGGGAAAAAAAATGCTGGACCTAAAAGTTCTTGTCTTATCTCTTAAGAATTCAGAGACCGCACTAGTGCTCAGAGAATCAGAGCACGAAATGAGAGCTGAAACACAACGCTAGAGAGAGAAAAGGCCCGCTGATGTACTGCAGAAGCACAGGATGAAGGACAAGCTTTATATTCCAGAACTTTGTGTTTGCCTACAGTGGCTAATAAGGCAGCCAATAGTTCCTGTTCTTGGACTGGCTTTAAGCATAATTGAAATGTATGCGTAACTCACTTGCCTAAGGACGGACTAGGAATTGACTGCAGTTCGTATAAATACTAACTTAAAGAAAAGACCACTTTGAAATCAAGGGTGAGACACATGGCATAATTTGGGGAGAAAAGAGTCTCAGGTTATTAAAGGAGAAGTTTAAAGATCTAAATAGAGCTAGAACAGAAGCAGTTTTCATAATTACAGGTGGGTAATGTTTTTGAAAGTTCCCTGATATGGGGAGTTACTTTCAGAATCACACTGGGTGCTCATGTTAACATGGTGCATGAAAGAAATGTCTTGATTTATTTCTAGAGAAAAATATTTAAGATGAACAAACAGTATGCAAAAGCTCAGTGTAGTCCGTGTACTAGGGCACAGAATTTCTAGATGAGATAAGCACTACCTATAGCAAATAGCAAAGGAAACCTGGATAAATTTTCTCAGGTTCTTCTATATGTTTGACTTTCTGTACAGTGGTTCATTCCAGGTGAATGGTACCTGGAGTCTGGTATCTGGGTCATTGCACACATTCTCTCCTTAGGTTTCAAGAGACACTTTTATACGTATCTGAGCCTGTTAAGAGTTAGAACCTTGTTCTAACTTCAAGTGGAAGGCTGCCTTGAGGTTCATAGAATTCTTGACATTAAAAAATCTCAGAGCGGCTTTCTCTAAAATTTCAGAAGAAAGTTTCAGTTAACCAGTCCCAGCTTCTCAGGGAGGTAAGGGTTATGGGGTGGGGAGGGGTATGCACTAAATTCCTAAACATTTGAAGTCAGCTCTGAAAATTTCTTACTCACCCCATCATTTAGCCTTTCTAAGATGCCGTCCTTGCTGTGGAGACCGATCAAGAAAATAATTGTGTTCTTATGTCCCTGAACTTTATGATATTTGGTTTGCCAACAGTTTCCTTAGCAACATGCCTTAATTATGTCTTCAACTCTATCCTTCCTCTATGGCTTCCACTGTATCTTTAGCAACAGCAGCAATGAAATCCTACATTTTAATTCCTTTTTGAGTTTACTCAAAAGGAGTATTACTGAGATTACTGATTGCAAGTGTGTGTGGGGACACAAGGTAGCATCCTCAATAAAAATAAAAGGTCTATAGGTTTTAGAGTCAGACTTCCTTAGTTCAAATCCTGGTACTCTATTTTGCCACAATATAATCTTGGACATGTTATTTTTAAAAGCATCAGATTTTCATTTTGTTAACTTATTTGCTTACTTAGTCAAATGGCAATAATGACCCTTATTTAATTGGACTATAAGGGGAATTAAATGGCAGAATATGTGCAAAACACTTAGCAGCATGTTTTGATGCATAATTAGTATTCACCAAATTTACAACTGCTGTATACTTCTCACTAAACCAAACTTTTCTCAGGAACATATATGCCTAATACTTAAAGTAAACTAGTGCATACTCTATATTCTCAAATGTACAGTGTTCATAGTTACACAAAAACTTTCCATTTCTGTGTACTAGATACATGAATTTGGCATCAGTGAGATATTTTACCTTGCAATTGACACAATCTTTAGTTCAGTAATATCATTTTCTGTTTCTGTGTTTTTTACATTTTCTCTATCCATGTAAAACTCAGGTGAGATACCTAAATTTCTCAAACCTTGCTTTTCCATGTGGTAAAGATTTGTCCTCCAATACTAAATTGAAATACTGTGACTATGAAATACTATTGAAATACTGTATATTGAAATTCTATGACTTTTACTTACCAGACTTATAAAACCCTCAGGTTTTTTTTAATCTGAAAATTAACTTCAATATAGTATTTTATCAATTAGTAAAGTATCTTCATTCTTAATATATTCCCAAGTTGAATTTCTAGCCTAATGACATAGAAATAACTAATTCCTCTAGCACAAGAAAGCTATCAGAAGACTAAATATTCTTCTGCCTGTATTCCAAACCTAAAATTGCTTGTTGGAAGTAAGAATTGAATGAATTGTTCAATTACAATCTTTAGTAAATTTATTCATTCATTCAAAACTTATTTGACTGCCTGTTATGTGCCAGATGCTATGACAACTGCTAAATGTATGTATATGTGTGTATATATATACACACACATATATATAGTCACACACACACACATATATACGCACACACATATAGTCACACACATATATAGTCACACACATGTATAATCTTTATAGTTCTATAAAGTGTTTTGATTGAGATTATCTCATTTAACATTTATAATAATCCAATTAAGGGAGGTGGATGGTCCATTTTAAGATAAAGAAACTGATTATAGGAGAGACCAAGCGATTTTCACATCATTCCATAATTGAGTAATGGACAGAAACTGGATATGGTCTGTTAAAACTTTGTTATTTCTAACAAAACTATACTCATTTTAGGGTTTTTTGTTTATTTGTTTGTTTTACCACATAGTCAGAAAAAAAAATCTAATTCAATACATATCCTTCTCAAGACTTAAACCTTAAGATAAATAAAGTCTCCTGCCATTGCCTATGTCAACCTTAGGTACGCTATATTTCTGAATGATGAGTTAACACATAGAAAATCAATACGTTATGCAGAGTTGGAGGTCCTGGGAAAACCACTTGGATTCTTTAGCTAATATATAATGATTTCAGGTTGTCTGACTAATGAAGCATAGAATGCAATGTTTCTCTCTAAATGGTGCTATTTCAACACTCAGCCTGGAACTTTATCAGAAATGCAAATTTAGACAAACAGAGCTGTCTGTGCATCTGCTGAGTCGAACGGTCTCTGAATGCTTATGCGTTCTTTCTTTTGGTGCACCTGAGGCTCTGAGAGCTAGAGAAAATAATCAAGACCACATATTAATAAAGGATGGGACTGACTTTTAAACCATCACTCCTCTCCTATATAAATCTGAGTCTCCTGCTTGATTCTCATCTCCTTACAGAGAGAGGGGACCCTTCCTTTCTGCAGTCTCAGTGCCAAGTGCACTGTGTGTGCTCGTTAAGTAAGTATTGGATTCTCTGCGTGGTGAACTTTTCTTTCTAATACCAAATATGGGCTTTTGCACCATATGTGTTTCATTTCACATGGGTTTTGAACTGGATGAGCCAGTCATGGTTGCCTTGTCGTTGCTACACTGGATTGACTTTAAAAGCCTGCGTAATCCAGTAAGTGTTCCACGCTTAAAAACTTCTCAGTGAACTCATGGTATCCGATGTGCCTGCACCCAAATGCACACACACATGTGGCTTATGGGTATGAGTTTTAATATTATGAACTAAGAGCTGTCCCTTAAAATTTCCATTCCTTTTCCTTTATCTTTTGCTGGAAGAGACATATAATTTAATCACTGCAGTATATATATATATATATATATATATATATATATATGTATGTATGTATATATCTTCTATAATACAGCGCTTTCCAGTTATAGCCATTTAAACACAAGGCCATAGAAGTACTTTTTTCTTCTAAAACTATCCTCCTTCCATCCCCATGATCACAACTAACACCAAGACCAGGGACATCTTCTGTACAATATCTCCCATGAAATTTCAATTTCAATGAAAAAAAAAAAAGGGGGGGACAAAAGAGAATTACCTTAAGGGCATGTTAAATATTTAACTAAAGCATTCCTTGGTAGGTGTAGATGATTGCTAATAAAAATTGGTGAATATTTAAAAGTTCAATTGCCTAGAATTTTTCCAAAGTAAATGAATATTACAATGGATTTTCTGCACTTAACAAATTTGTTATAGTTAGATATTATTCAATATCAAATTACCTATTAAAATCACAAAATTCTCCATAAATGTATTTTAATATATATAAATACCTTCTATTATACTCAAATATGTAGTCTATTTTATATATATATAATGCTTCCTTCCCCTGAAAAAGATCTCTTACTAGAAAGTAAATTCCATAAGGGCTTTGATATTTTTCTCTTTTGTTCACTGTTATATCTTCAATGCCTTAAATATACCTGGCATGTAGTAGATAATCAATATATGTTTGTTGAATGATAAGTGAAACTAAAGGATTTCTCATGGCAACAATTATTTTTTGCTAGGCACTAGCTTGGCACTGGTGATTTGAAGATGACCTTGACCTGTTCTCTGTCCTTAAGGACCTAACAGGGTGTTGATTTTCATAAAATTCTCTAGGGTAGCAAAGCTTTCAATAATTCCTATGTTCCAAATGTGGAAGCCAAGGCTAAGTGAAACTGAGGGATTTGCTCAAGTTCATATACATAATCGGTGGCAGAGCCGGGACTGGAACCCAGGATTTCTACCAGAAATTTCTTCTAAAAATTGTCCTGTTTTCCTAAGATTAAAATGCACGTGTTTTGGGGCGCCTGGGTGGCTCAGTCGTTGGGCGTCTGCCTTCGGCTGAGGTCATGATCCCAGGGTCCTGGGATCGAGCCCTGCATCGGGCTCCCTGCTCGGCAGGAAGCCTGCTTCTCTCTCTCCCACTTACCCTGCTTGTGTTCTCTCTCCTTGGCTGTCTCTCTCTCTCAAATAAATAAATAAAATCTTAAAAAAAAAATTAAAAATAAATAAAATAAAATGCACGTGTTTTGAGCCAGAAACCTATATGAGTAAACCCGAAGCAGCTCCCTAGTGGCATGATTCTCAGTAAGAGACAAAGTGGATAGTTGAGAGGGTCCCAAGGAAGTCACACCTCTCATGTGACTTATGAGCATATAAGAGTTCTAGGGGAAGGATTTATCCTCAGAGTCTACAGAATTCTTGAAAATATGAGTAGGCTTCATGAGAAAACCACTGAATGAGAGTTTTCAGCTCTGGAAGGTCCTGGTCTTAAAGCCCCAAAAGAGGGTCATGTGGTTTTATTGATCTCTAAAGATAAGCAAAAATGACTATTATGGGCATTGCATGTTGAATTATTACTCTTGACACTTGTAGTTACATCAGTATCACTTTATGTCCCAAAGGAAAAAGGTGCTGATAAAATACCAAAGACTGGAACAAGTGGTATCAAACCATACTTATGTAAGTAAATATGTTAATATATGGTAAACGCCTTATAAATGTACATATATCTTTACATTTTGTGTTTCTACATTTAGTGTATTTTTTTAAAAAGATTTTATTTATTTATTTGACACAGAGAGAGAGACAGGGAGAGAGGGAACACAAGCAGGGGGAGTGGGAGAGGGAGAAGCATACTCCCTGCCGAGCAGGGAGCCCGATGCGGGGCTCAATCCCAGGACCCTGGGATCATGACCTGAGCTGAAGGCAGACGCTTAACGACTGAGCCACCCAGCCGCCCCAACAGTTAGTGTATTTTAAAGAAACAATCTCAAAGAAATTTTTGAGAAAATGGTATATTTTATATATCATTTAAAAATAGTGGAACAAGAAAACATTTGACGTGGTATGGCCTTAGTGTTCTATAAGAAGTCTGTGTTTGTGTACATATGTTCATTTCATGACTACCTAACAACTACATAAAACATTTCATTTCTGTAAAGGAAAGTTGTGATCATTTCTTGCATAGTGATCATTTGCAGTTGAAAATGATTTCATCGAATAAGATTTCACATTCTCAAGGTGCTGTTTCTCAAATAGTAGATTCTTAGGAACCAAAGGAAATGTTTTCAGTGATTTGGGGAAATTACTTATTTCCCTTTAGGAGATACTGTGCCTTACTTAAATTTGAGAAATACTATTTATTATAAAGTGTAAAGTTCTCTCTGTATGTGTGTGCTAACACAGAAAAAAAAAATCCTAAAAGGAGATAAACAAAAATATTGACTGCTATTTTCTTTACAGAATCTTCTTTGTCTTCAAGACTGTATGTTCCCCTACCACCAAAACAAATAAAGAGAAACCAGTAAATGTCATATTAAAGCCATATCAAATTTACTGGTCATTCCCTAAATGAGGTAGGCCAAATACATCTCATTTGACTCTACTATCTTTTATTTAGGATCACTTTTTTTTTTTTTTAAAGATTTTATTTATTTATTTGAGAAAGAGAGAATGAGAGAGAGAAAGCACATGAGAGGGGGAGGGTCAGAGGCAGAAGCAGGCTCCCCGCCGAGCAGGGAGCCCGATGCGGGACTCGATCCCGGGACTCCAGGATCATGACCTGAGCTGAAGGCAGTCGCTTAACCAACTGAGCCACCCAGGCGCCCTAGGATCACTTTTAACTGAAAATTTCATATATCAGTTCTTGTAGCTATCAGCTACCATTTTCCAATTTACTAGTTGATCCGGTTCTGTGGAGAACATTTTAACAGTTTTGAGATCTTTGGGCATATGCTCTATAAAATTGTAATAGCATTACTGATTAACTTCATGTTATTTTCACACAGAATAAGATATTTCTTATGGCCTAAATGGAAGTATATGATAAAATGTAAATTATTAACTCTATTACTATTGGTATTAATAATAATCTTAATTATAGCTTGAGTAATGAATGAATCTCTCTACAGAAAAAAGAAAAGGGATAAAAGGAAGAAGTTTTTATGAATCACTTAACTTTTTGTGGCATTTTATTTATGAGATTGGTATTTTTATCTTTATTTTTAAATAAGAAAGTGAACACAGAGAAGTTAGCAAATCGGATCAAGGCTACACAGATTGTATATAAAAGACGCTGCCGAAATTTGAATTTGGACCCTCTGTCTTGAAATCGATCCTTTCGATCATTACTGTGTACTTCTTCTCAAATCCCTTTGAAAATAAGTCCAAGTTTCTTATATTGTCCCATGCAGGCTCATTATTCCCACTGTAGGTCCTGCATACCATATCTCTTCCCTTTTCCTGACTGTTCCCACCCAAACCAGCTTCCTCCTGCTCCATCAGGAGACCCAAACTCACCTGCCTTTTTTCTTCTCCGTCTTTGACTCAATTAAAAATAGTATTCATATATTTTCTGCTCCAGGTTTATCACTATAGCCCACATATATTAGATGTTAAGATACATACAGTTAAGGTACAGATATTCTTCAGAGAATAAGTAACTCCACAGTGCTATCACCTCATCAAAACTTTCTAAAATGGTAACATTTATTGTCCATGCCAATTCTGTGCCAGAGGAGAATTGACAAAACCCATGTACTGAATTTGCATGGGGCAACCATAGAGGGTGTAGGAATGGGCATTGTAGATAGGCAGGTCTGGATTTTTGTCTGAGTTCTGCCTTCCAGTAAGCTGTCTTAGAGTGGGTTTGAGCAAAGGAGATCCTAGGAAGTGCCAGTAGGGAAGTGAGTAAGAGAGATTGGAAAGTATAAGAAATTAACAAAGAAAGCATTGGTCAACAGGTTACAGTTGTGTGCAACTGAGACTAAGTTCCATTAGGAAACAAAGAGAGTGTAGAACATGCCTCAGTATTGTCCCACCAGAAGGACAAAGAAACTAAAGTTTTTCTTCCATCTTCCATCTGTGATAATCTGAGTCATACTCCTGAGACCATTAATTCCCTAGCCCTTGTGATCTACCCACTGACAGGTGAAACACGCACGCATGCACGCGCACACACACACACACACAACTTAGGTGAGGAGTTATTGTAGGACCCTATCAACACATAATGGAACTATGAGTGTAATGTGGTTATGGGTGGGGCTCCTCCAGGGCCTACTACACGAGGTGGAATATTTAACTCTCTCACCTTCATCTGTAAAAAGGACACAAAAATCACAATGTGTTTTCAAAGGTTATTTGGAATAGCATGAGTGATATCCCTAACACAGTGCCTAACACCAAAGGACACACACAGAAAAACAGCTATATTTCACTGTTAAGGGATAGTTGACAAAAGATACCTTTAAATATATTGAGGACACTCTAAAAATGTTTTAAGGCCATCAGTTCTCTGGGCCACATGATGAAAGTTCTTGCAAAATAATATTTGAAGTGCTTTTATCTAGGGAAAGAAGTGCTTTATTTGCAGGTGGGGTTAGGGGTGGGGGTAAACTATGAACCCACTTACTAAGTTGTAAATGTGTATTAACTCCTGGGAAAGGAAAGGTCAGGTAGAAGGAGGGAGGAAGTGAATTAAAAGCATCCTGCTAAGTAATTGTAAGAACCTAAGAAAAGACTAGAAGAATTATTATGGTGCCACATTCTGATTATGGCCATGTCTACATTGAGCAAGTAGGTCAACTTACTTAACTAAGAGAAGAAATAAAGGATACAAAGAGGAGTTGAGCTAGAAACAATGAAATCTTCGGTTGCTCTCTTGCAGTGTGGACTTCTACATATATCCCTTTATCAAACAGAGTTATTTGTACATTGTATTAGGTAGTCTCTGTGAGTGTCTGTGTATGCAATGTCTTTGTTTGTATTTATCTTACTATGAAATAGAACTCTTTGGGGATTCCACAGTTGCATACCTTTCCATGTACAGCAAAAGCAGCAAAATGCACAGTATAAAATAAACCCCCATACAAAATAAAAATAACTTTAAGACCATTAAAACAGGTATTTTATTTGATATAACTAAGAAAATTAAATGCTCATTTAGGACTATTTCAGATTCAAACTTAATTTAAGGCTCATCTTGGGCTTGAAATTTAATAGTATACAGTTCCATGTGAAATAGAAAAAAAAAAGAGAGCCCTGAGTTCAAATTATGATTGTGTAGAATAGAAATGAGACAATAACATAAACTCTGCAAGCCTCAGTTTCCAGGCTTCCATGGTGGGAGTAGTAATACTTACCTTGGATGAAATATGCCTCTGCCATTCCAGTTAGCACACTCCCGATATTCCTGTTAAATTTAGCTCATAATTCTGAGATAATTCATTTGATCCGTGCACCTATAGGATTTTTCATGGTCCAATGCATGACACATGAACATTTTTCACAAATGAGCTATGCTGAACACATTACTATGTGGCATAACTTTATAGCGTATATGTGTGGACTGACAGCAATACCACATATGTATTTGTTTATTCACAATATTTATTAATGAGTGTCATATAGGGGACACATATTTTCAAGAACCTCAGAAAAAATATACTTAAGACCTAGTCATAGTCCAGAAGTTGATTGTTTTAATAGGAAGTATGTATATACAATTAACATTTAGTTGTAAAAGAAAAAGTGTTGGGGGTATTTGGAGGAAGAAAAATCAAGAATTAGTGGTTATAAATAATATGTACAGGTGACCCTCATGGAAACAGTAGGTTATATGAAGGTAAAAACAATAATTTAGAGCCAGTTTTTGGGTTTAAGCCCTAGTTCTGCCACTTACTGTCAGTATTGCTTTGAGAAAGCTCTTTAACTTCTAGATGCTTTAGTTCCCTCTTCTTTAAAATGAGATTGTTGTGAGGAGTAAATTTTTCTTTAACACAAGAAAAACAATACAGTGTATGGAATGTGGCAAAGGCTGATTGTTAATCTTTATTATAATATAGTAAATTTTGGGTGAAGGACTTTATGAAGACCATTTAATCCTGTCAGTACTATGAATTAAGGCTGGTGTCAACTTTATTTTATAGATGGGTGAATTTGGTTTCAAGACATTATTTTAACTTGCTTAATTTTATACAGATAATATATGGCTGAAAGAGGTTTTCTTCTATATGACTCTAATACAAGCTCTTAACCATATTGCTCTTTGAAAAACCAGGCATAGCAAGAAGTTAAGGCAGGATAGTGTCCTTGTTGGAGATCCAGATTTGGGCCAATAAAGGATCTTGGCATGAAAAAAGAGATATATAGAGAGAGAGTTTATAGTCTTACAGATGCGTCTGAAAAACAGCTTGCTAATTTATTAGGAAGGTCCTTTATGTTTGGTGTGATTGATAATGTAATTATGGTTAGAGATAAGTTTTATCTGACATTAAAAAGAGTTGGAAAAAATAACCCCTTTTTTTTAAACAGGGGTTATTGCCTTCCCCTATGTATGGTTGAGATACGTACTTGTAAGAATATAACCCAAATCTCATTTTTTTTTCCTATTCAAGAATCTGAATTAGTGTAAGTTCCTGAGATCAAGAGATGACTCAGGAGATGGCATCTGACAAGCTTCTGAGTTCTAAGCAATCTGCTATGGGAGTCCAGAAAGGCAAATAGCTAATTCTGATTGGGTGAGGCCAGAAAGATAATCATGGAAGGTTAGCTTTACCTTGAACTGTGAAAAGATGTGTAAGCTATCATTCTTCTATAGTGAGTGTTTTATTGATAGTACATGTAAAACCCTTTGCTCAATTACCTTTTATTTTACTTCCTTCAAAACTCTCTATTCTCTAGGTAACCATCTACTCAGTTACCTGTTCCAGAAACAAGTCGTTAAACATATCCAGCAGTAAACAGTAAATATACTCAAACTGGCCCATCTTGCAGGAAGTACATAATCAGCAAGTAAAGATGGGTGAATAGGACCTCTTGAATCTTGAATGGGGGTTTTCCTTAGCTGCAGCAATTAACATGTTTGAGAATTAGAATTAACAAATAATCATAGCAAGTTCAACCTCAATTACCATTACAAATGTTTGTATTTATTTTTGCAGAACAATTGACATCTAATTAGCATGTTAAGAGCTACTTGTGTTTAGATATTAATCTGATATCTTTAAAAAATCTTATCAGAGTTATTTATTTAGGTAAGGCAGGCATATGCATAATTGTAATTAACTTATACTACTACATGATTCACCTCTCACATAATTGCTAGAACCATAAACATACACTCACTTGTTTATTCATTTAACAGCATGATGTATCAGAAACCATTTATTCTCTAAAATATACAAAGATTATCCACACCTCTCTGGAATGATGTCTGCTCCTCTATATTACTCCAGAACCCAAAAGTCAAAGTGTTTTTCAGGATGTATCCTAGTAAACAAAATTGCCCTTGCCTATAAAGCGTCTTCCAACTTTTAATACCCCTATAACACTCTGATAAGTTTTTATTAGTTCTTAATACTTTGTGTTATAATATTTGTTTATGAGTTCATCATTCCCAGTAACTGTGAACTTCCCAAAAATGATATTGAAGACTTTATTTTAGTTTGTATATCCAGTTTATAACACAAAGTCTGGAAAGTAATAGACATCCATAAGGACTATTAAAAAATGAATTATCTACTGGTATCCTTAGTTGTTAAAATATACACTTTAAGTCTCTTTAAATAGAGTTAACTTGTGGAAAGTTCAGACTTTGTTATTAAACCTAGGGTGAAAAATATGGCTTATTCCTGCCCTAGCAAACATGAGCAAATTGTATAATATCTGACTCTCAGACATCTCATCCCTAAAACAGGAATTACAGAATGATAGTATTTCATGAGACAAATATAAAAGTCTCCTAGCACAGTTTATGGCATGGAGTAAGCACATGGGAAATGGAATTTTCCTTTACTTATTTTTTTATGTAGAAACAAGATATACCTCGAAAATGAGATTACATTTGCCCAAGATCCACACCAGTCTTAAGTATTGGTCCAATGCATAGCCTCCGTCCAGCATCTGCTAAAAAGAAACAGTAAAGTGGAGCCATTCTTTTTTTTTTTTTTTTAAGATTTTATTTATTTATTCATGAGAGACAGAGAGAGAGAGAGACAGAGGCAGAGGGAGAAGCAGGAGCAGGGAGCCCAATGCGGGACTCGATCCCAGGACCCTGGGATCATGACCTGAGCCGAAGGCAGACGCTTAACCGACTGAGCCACCCAGGCGTCCCAAAGTGGAGCCATTCTTATGTCCACTTGGAATTTTCCAGTTATATGGCTCTGGGGAGCAATTTCTTTGACTCTGTGGAAGTTTCTTGGCCCTGTTTGCATGTGTCTTAGAGAAGTTACTTGGGTTTCAGTAGCTTTGTCCTGTTCCTTATGTCCCAGGAGTACACTGTGTTTTCTCTGACTCAGAACCAGTGCTTGGAAGGAGGTAAAAATAGTCAGAAAGCAGTTTTTGTATCAAATGGAAGAAAGTAGAGCTGAGCCAATTCCTGAACTGAAATCAGAAAGCAAGCAATGGCAAATGCTAGTATTTCTGTTGTTGCCCTCATTGGGGGAAACAGCCTCTTTGCTGGCTAAGAAAAGTAACAGAAATATGAGAGTTCATATCCATATGAGACTTTACTTCAATGCATCATAGCACAGACACTGCCTTTGAGAAAGTGGTCAGTCTGCATGTTTAAATTACCACCATGACTAGGACCTCAACATCTCATTTTTCAATGCCTTCTGTTTTTGGTTTGGTTATATGTTTACTTATTTGTTTGCTTTTTGTTTCTGTGTTCAGCAGCTTCTAAGATATCTCCCAATAATGCCTACCTTCTCATATTCATGCCCTTGTGTAATCCCCCTCCCCTCAGGAATCTGAGCTGGATCTAGTGATTTGCTACTGAAGAACAGAATACAGAACAAAATAATGGGATATGACTTCTGAGACTAGGATGTAAAAAGAGTCTGGCTTCTGTCTTGTTCAGCCTCTCTTGCTTTCTCATTTGCTTATTCTAATGGAAGCAAGCTGCCATATTGCATGCTATTCCATGGAGAAGCCCACATGGCAAGGAAATGGGGGTGCATCCAGCCAACAACCAGGGAGAAACTTAAGGCTCTCAGCTTAACAACCCAAAAAGAACTAAATCTTTCCAACAAAAATATTTTCAAAAAAACAGAAGTGAAAATACACTATGTCAAAATTTGTGGGATGTAATAAAACAGTGCTGAGAGGAAAATTTATAGCATTTAATTTTTATTTATTTTTATTTTATTTTATTTAAGATTTTACTTATTTATTTGAGAGAGAGTGAGCGAGAGAGAGCACAAGCCAGGTGGGTGGCAGAGGGAGAAGGAGGAGCAGACTCCCTGCTAAGCTGAGAGCCTGATGCGGAACTCTATCCCAGGACCCCGGGATCATGACCTGAGCCGAAGGCAGATGCTTAAGCGTGCCCAAAGTTTTATTTTAGATAAAAGATCTGTAATCAATAATAGATGTTTCCAAACTTAAGAAAAAAAAAGAATTTAAAAAAAAACTAAAAAGAAAAAGAAAAAGTGAACAAGGAAGTAGAATAAAAGAAGTAATAAATATAAAAACAAAAATCAATGAAATAATAGAAAATAATATCAAGAAATAAATGAAAACCTAAGTTCGTTCTTTAAAAAGATAAACGGGGGACGCCTGGGTGGCTCAGTCATTAAGCGTCTGCCTTCGGCTCAGGTCGTGATCCCAGGGTCCTGGGATTGAGCCCCGCATCGGGCTCCCTGCTCCGTAGGAAGCCTGCTTCTCCCTCTCCCACTCCCCCTGCTTGTGTTCTCTCTCTCGCTGTCTGTCTCTGTCAAATAAATAAAATCTTTAAAAAAAAACAAAGATAAACTGATAAATATCTAGCAAGTCAGAAATAAAAGAATAAATAAATTATAAATATTAGGAATAAATGTGCAGATACCTTTTTGAGATCCTGGTTCCATTTCTTTTGGATATATACCCAAGAGTTAGATTTCTGGATTATATGGTAGTTTTAATTTTGATTTTTTTTTTATTTTGATTTTTCTTTTTATTTCGAGTATGGTTGACACACAATGTTGCATTAGTTTGAGGTGTACAACTTAGTGATTCAACTTCTTTATATGTTATGCTATGTTCACCACGAGGGTAGCCGCCATCTGTCCCATTACATCTCTATTACAGTATCATCGACTATATCCATTATGCTCTGCTTTTTATGCCCTTGACTTAATGATTCCATAACTGAAAGCCTGAATCTCCCACTACCTTCCACCCATTTTGCCCTTCCTCCTACTCACCCCTACCCTCTGGCAATGATCAGTTTGTTCTCTGTATTTATAGGTCTGATTCTGCCTTCTGTTTGTGTATTCATTTGTTTTGTTTTCTAGATTCTACATGTAAGTAAAATCATATGGTATTTGTTTTTCTCAGTTTGACTTATTTAGCTGAACATAATACTCTCTAGGTCCATCCATGTTGTTGCAAATGACACAACCTCATCCCCCCCACCCTGTTTTTTTTGGCTGTGTAAAATTCTGGTGTGTGTGTGTGTGTGTATGTATGCACCACATCTTCCTTACCCATTTTTCTACTGATGGATATTTAGGTTGCTTCCAATATCTTTGAGATTATAAATAATGCTGCAATAAACATAGGGGTGCATATATCATTTTTAAATATTTTATTTATTCATTTGAGAGAGAGAGAAAGAGAGAGCGTGGTGTGGGGGGGTGGGCAGAGGGAGAGGAGAAACAGACTTCCTGCTGAGCACGGAGCCTGACGTGGGGCTCCATCTCAGGATGTTGAGATCATGACCTGAGCAGAAGTCAGATGGTTAACCGACTAACCTACCCAGCCGCCCCAGGGGTGCATGTATCTTTTCAAATTTGTGTTTTTGTTTTCTTTGGGTAAATACTCCATAGTGGGTTTATTTGATCACATGGTATTTCTATTTTTAAATTTTTGAAGAACATTCATACTCTTTTCCACAGTGGCTGCACCAATTTACATTCCCATCAAAGGACACAAGGGTTTCTTTTTCTCCACATCCTCACCCACATTTGTTATTCTTGTCTGTTTGAATCTAGCCATTCTTACAGCTGTAAGGTGATATCTTATTGTGCTTCTGATTTGCAGCTCTAGTTTTGATTTTTTTGAGGAACCTTTATCTGTTTTCCATACTGGCTGCACCATTTTGCATTCCATCAATAGGGTATATAAGCTTTTCAATTTCGCTATCTCTTTGCCAACATTTACCTTTTTTTTTTTTCTTTTTTTAATAATAGCCATCCTACTGGTGTGAGGTCATATCTCATTGTGGTTTTGATTTTCATTTTCCTTATGATTAATGATTTGAATAACTTTTCATGTACATGTTGACTATTTGTATGTCTTCTTTGGAGAAATGTTTATTCAGGTCCTTTGCCTATTTTTGATTAGGCTGCTTATTTGTGTGTGTGTGTGTGTGTGTGAGAGAGAGATTGAGTTGTAGGAGTTCTTTATATATTTTGGAAGTTACTCATTATCAGATAGATGGTTTGCAAATATGTTTTCCCATTCTGTAGGTTGCCGTCTTACTCTGTCTGTTGTTTCCTTTGCTATACAGAAACTTCTTAGATTGATGTAGTCTCACTTACTTATTACTGGTTTTGTTGCCTGTCCTTTTGCTCTCATATCCATGAAATCATTTCCAAGACCAATGTCGTGAAGATTTTCTTTTACGTTTTCTTCTAGGAGTTTTACAGTTTTAGGTCTTATGTTTAAGTCTTTAATCCATTTTTGAATTGGTTTTTGTGTACGGTGGAAGATAGAGGGGCGTGCCTGGGTGGCTCAGTTAAGCATCTGACTCTTGATTTTGACTCTGGTCATGATCTTAGGCTTGTAAGATTGAGCCCCACACTGGGCTCCGTGCAGGGATTGGAGCCTGCTTAAGATTCTCTCTCTCCCTCTCCATCTGCCCCTCCCCACCTCTCTCTCTCCCTCCCTAAACAAACAACAAAAAGGTAGAGGTCTGATTTCATCCTTTTGCATGTGGACATCGTGTTTTAAAGAGGCTGTCCTTTTCCCACTGTGTATTCTTGACACCCTATCAAAGACCAGAAGATTGTAAATACATGGGTTTATTTCTGAGCTCTCTAATCTATATCATCAGTCAGTTTATGTGCCTCTCTTTATGCCAATATCATACTGTTTTAATTACTGTAACTTATAATGTATTTCAAAATCACGAAGTGTGATGCCTCTAGCTTTATTCTTCATTCTCAGGATAACTTTGGATATTCTAGGTCTTTTGTTATTTCATGCGAATTCAGGATTATTTTTCTATTTCTGTAAAAACTGTCTTTGGAATTTTCTTGGTAATTGAAATGAGAATCTGCACTGCCATATTTACTGCAACATTATTCACAATAGCCAAGATCTGGAAACAACCCAAATATCTATAGACAGATGAATGGAGAAAGAAATTGTATTATGTACAGATAATGGGATATTATTCAGCCTTAAAAAAGAAGGAAATTTTACCATTTGTGACAACATAGATGGACCTGGAAGACATTATACTCAGTAAAATAAGTCAATCACAGAAGGAAAAATATTGCATGATTCTACTTATAGGAGGTATATGAAGTAATCAGACTTAAAGAAGCAGAAAATAGACTGGTGATTGTTAGGGGATGGGGATAATGGGAAAATAGGGAGTTGTTATTCAGTGGGTATGAAGTTTTAGTTTTACAAAGTGATTAAGGTCTAGAAATCTGCTGTACAACATTTTGCCTATATTTAACAACATACAGTGATGTGTACTCAAAAGCTAGTTAAAGGTAGATCTTATGTTGAGTATATTATCACCCCCCACCCCCCCCCACCCTGCAAAAGACACAGGAAATCTCTTAGAAGTGATTTTATTATCTTGGTTTATTATCTTGGTTGTGGTGATGCTATCAAGGTTATATGCATAAGCCCAAACTCATCAAAATTCATTCATTATATATCTTTAATTTTTATATCAATTATATCTCAATAAAGCCATATGAAATATTAGGAATGAAAGAAAAGAGATCACTGCAGACCCCATAAGCATTACAGAATTTTAAGAGACTACTAAAAACAATTTTATATGCATACATTTAACAATTTGCATAAAGTAGAACTATTTCCTGAAATACCACAAACTATCAAAATCCTAAGGATGATAGATAATTTGACTGTTGAGAATTTGACAATTAAATTAGTATTTAAAATGTCATTGTTTTTTCCAGAGCTTTTGCAGATGAATTCAGAACTTTCCCATTGTATTACCCAGTGACCAGTCTGGGAACTAGCAGTTGGTCTCTCCTGTAGGCTCATCAGTGCCCTCAGGGTTAGAGCCATGCAAGAACAGCTCATGGGTAATCCCAAGTGTTCCTCAACAACTCTATGTAGTCTGTTTTCCTGAGTGTTCCCCATGCTTTCTGGTTTCCCAGGGTCCTTCATTCAGAAACCTGAGGCCTCACTCTTTTTTGCTATATACTTCCTACAAAAGCACTTACACTTGGGGCCACATAGTAAGAGGAAAGAGAGAAAAAAATGATCAGGGGCTTCATCCCACCCTCCTGAAATCAAAGTTCCTAAAATCTGAGAGGAATTTTCCCTGCCCTGGGAATTTAGGTTCATGTGGGCTGTCTTGGGCACAAGAAAAAGGAGAAAAGAAAATAATAGAAAATAGATTTTTTCTACTCTCTGTGAACATTTGGAGATGTCTTTCCCAAAGATCATGAGAAAACTATACAGGGCTTCTTTATCATCCCTCTTTGTCTGGGCAGAGGGCCACTTCTTGGTTTGGAGTTGCTTTGAGTCCATGCTGGAAGACATCAGAGGGGAGAAAAAAAATGATAATTTTATTGTTTACTTTGAATTCTTGTCTTCTTTCTCAATCTACCTGCTATTCTTTAGTTTTCAGAGTCCTCAAACAGATGCTATATTTATTCTGCCCAGGTTTTACAACTCCGTTCAGTGGGAGAAAAACACATTTTTTCCTAAGATTTAACGATCTCAAAATTTAAGCATTTCCCAATATTGTTGTATGTTGTGCTTTGTGTTAAAATAGAGAAATTTGTATTATGTCACCATCCAGAAACACTTTTTTTTTTTAAAGATTTTATTTATTTATTTATTAGAGAGCGAGCGAGAGAGAAACAGCATGAGAGGGGGGAGGGTCAGAGGGAGAAGCAGACTCCCTGCCGAGCAGGGAGCCCGATGCAGGACTCAATCCCGGGACTCCAGGACCATGACCTGAGCCGAAGGCAGTCGCTTAACCAACTGAGCCACCCAGGCACCCGGTTATCTGTGTCTTGGACAGGGCATTAGATAGATGCATAGAAACAAAGGGAGGTTATTCATTGTGTAACTTTTTAATATTTAAAAAAAAATTTTTTTTTTAAAGATTTTATTTATTTGACAGAGAGAGACACAGCGAGAGAGGGAACACAAGCAGGGGGAGAGGGAGAAGCAGGCTTCCCGCTGAGCAGGGAGCCCGACGCGGGACTTGATCCCGGGACTCCAGGATCATGACCTGAGCCGAAGGCAGTCGCTCAACCGACTGAGCCACCCAGGCGCCCCCAGAAACACTTTTAATATTTCTCTGTACATGCCCAATTTTCAAAAGAATGTATCTTCTACCTGTACGGAAAATGCAATATACAAATAAAATACTATAAATATATTTACAATATAAAAGTGCATCATAGTGTCTGGTGAATAGCATGGTAGGTTTTGCTTGCCTATTTCCCTGTAGGATATAACCAGAAAATGTAGCACTAAAAGTGGAAAAAAAAAATGTATCACAAGACCTTTGGTGAATGTTTTTTATTTTGAGATTTATGATCAAGGATTCTTGACTCACAAGAGGTCTGGCTCACCCACTGAACTACAGTTACTGTCTGGATTGAGGCACCAAGCTTTAACTCAACAATAATATTCACCAGATGCTTGGGATATAAAAAAGAAAAGTCATCAAAATCAATATGAGCCTATTTTTATAGAAAACTGTACTTCATAAATAGCACTCCCTTCATCTCACAAGTTCAGAACACAGAACTTTCTTCATTCTAGAGTTGTCAAAGCCTTTCTCTCTCTCCCTCTCTGTCTCTCTCCTATATCTTATTCTCCTCCTTCCACAAATTTAAAATTCAATTTGTTAAGGTTTTATGCAGGTAAATACAATTATTTAAGGAGAGTGAATCAAAAGTCATGCTGTAGAAGCCTGATATATCAAGAGATAAGATAATTTTCTAATTCTCTTCTTTGATTATATGAACCTTTAAATATAAAATTCACTCAAACAACACTTACTGAATTCTTATTCTATACCAGATGCTGGCTTGTGGCCTCAGTCTCTACTGAGATGGATGGACGGATGGATGGATGGATAGATAGATAAAATTTTTAAAATAAAGATTAAAATCAAGATCAAGTCAAGGTAAAGTGGGATGCAGAGGATCAGGTGTTAAAGTTTATCTGATAACTTGCTTTCTCTAAAGTAGTTTGGTTTGGATATGCTGTCACTTGGGATCATTGAGTTCTGATTTATACATAAATCTTAATAGAGGAAGTAATGTCTGACTGGGATGTAGGAGGATATATCTGGGTAAGGGTATTTCCTGCAGGGGAAAAAGTATGTTCAAAAGTATTTTCATTGCAGGGGCAATGAAACATTTATCAGAAGCTATATATTTACATTCATGTTTATATTTATATTTTTGTATAAAGAGAGAGAAAGAGAGACAGTCCAAATAGTGCAAATGATCATTGGTAATGACATAATGGAAAGGTAGGAAGAGAATGAATCATGAGACCCTTTTCAGAGTTTTCACTATAAAAGACTGGGAATTATAAGTGTGTGTGTATGTGCTTTGGGAGGAGATATGTTTGTGTTCTTATTTTAGAAAGTGGAAATAATTTATTGGATGGGGAGATGCAATAGTTGGCTTGATTAATAGATTATGAAATGATCCAGAAATGACTAGGGTGATCAGTTGAGTTCAAAAGAACTTCATGTTATTAAATGAACTTTTCAAATAATTTTAAAATATTTTATTTCTATTTCTTAGTACACAATAAAATTTTAGAGGTATGGATTATAAAAATTGAAGGGCTTTTTTTCCTACATGTATGCTCACTTAGGGGATTTTTAAGGCAGATTTTCATATAAAAATATCCGAAAAACTATACTGGAGCAAGTGACTTTAACCCACTGAATTTTTGTTAATGTGTATCTCCACACACATAATATTCACCTATCTGGACCCCAGGAATGATGTCAGGGTTATTTAATTGGGATTAGAGTTTGTATATTTCTGATATTTGCTTATCAGAGCAGGAAAAGGAAAAGAAAATCATTTGAATCTTGGTCTTAGGGACTTTCAGGACTGATCCATGGAAATCAAGAGGGGGACAACGTCCAAAGGGCAGAAGTGGGAACTATGAATGAAACCAGGAGCTAGTGGTTCAGTTCACAGAGTAGAAACAAGGGTAGTCCCAGAGCTGGCATTGACCTGTTGCTTCATTTTCCTAGAATGGCAAGATCCAAGGCTTGCCCATTATTTTTGCTAACAGGCTACCAGGAACATATATATTTTAAGTTAGTTTAAAGGTACAGATATTAGAGGGAAAGCATTAATTATTCACCATGTCATTATGCAGATAAAATAAAAGGCAAGTTAAGGTTGGCTGTTGTAATTATTGTTATTTTTATTATATTAGGAGAGAAGAAACTATTTTTGTAGCTATGAAAGCCCTTACACAACCAAAGTGTTATTCGAATGAAGAAGTCAAATGTATGTGTTTAACTTTGTTCATACAAATCTCTGGTATGTTTGTCAGAGACTTTATGATTGTAGGCATTTGATTGACCATTTATATAAGAACTTTCTATAGCTTTTAAATCATGTATTATTGTTTCTTTGGCAACACCTACAAGATTTTAATAGATTCATTAATTTTTCTGAAGAGTATGGCTGGGGTGAACTAGCTGCAACAGCTATATTGTGGAATTTGGTTATGATTTCAGTTTACTCTGAGATCTTTTTTAAGAACTCAGGTGTCAAACTTGCAGAATGGAGGCCCGCAATTAACATAAAAATGTGATTTTGCTTTCTATCTGTCTGGTAGGGCCCAGGAATCAAATGAAAAAAAGACTTAAAAGCTATTATGATAAATCTGCCCCATCCATTTAGCACACTTGCTAAAATTTGACAGATACCTCTTCTACTTGAAAAGTGCTCTGCCATTTACCATTTTCATTTTTACTGAAGAGTTATTATTTTGATACCAAATTTAGTCAGTAGCAAAGAATATATTTGAACACAAGTTTTCTGACCTTATTTTGTTGTTTCCCTTCTCCTAACTCCCACCCAGATTAACTCTTTTCAGTGATGAAAATACTGTACTTATTCACTGAAATCAATAAAGATGACCAGCCTTATTCATTCATTTCCTGGGCAACAATTGCCATCTCTTTGTAATTCCTCTGCTTACATCTCAAAAGCCAAAATGTCCAATACCCTCCCTCCAATTTTTCATTAGCTACAACACAGTTACCTCACCTCACCTCTTTATGGCAAGTTGGTGTTTTTGCCCAGTACTTGGAATCTTGAATTAGGAATACCAAGTGTAGAGACAGTTCAGAATTCATTCTGAAGTGGGGACACCCACATCCATCACTTGAGGTGAGAAGCAGGAGCAGAAGCAGTGATGGAATCTGCAGTGACCATAGACCAGCCTCCTTTGGTTCTCTTACTTCCCTGTGGACCTTCTAGTAAATTTACTTTCCTCTTGAATTAGCTAGTTAGTTGTCTTTTGTTGTTCGCAAACAAAAACTTGATACAAATATGTTAGCTCTAAAAGATGAGGCAAAATAGCAGCATATGCTGCCAAATTATTCCATCCAGGAGGATATATATTTTCAGTGCTTTGGTGGCACAAACATGATTAAGATATAGTCCTTGTCATTGACTTCCAGAATATTGTTTTCATCCCAAAGTTTTGAGTTTTGCATACACCCTGTAGCTGACATTAATATATACATTATTATTGGCCAAACTTTTAATGTGTGTGTGCAATGTGACATGACATAAAAGAAGTGGATGCCAAATTACAAGTGTTTGTTTAAATGCTTGAGGAAGAATATATATCCTTTTTATAAAAAAATGTTGTGTGATAGAAACTTATTTTCAATTGTGCAAAAATAGCCAAGCATATTATTATTGGATGACAGACACTAGTGGTTTATGTCATTGCTTTAAAGAAATGATTAACATCGACGCCTGGGTGGCTCAGTTGGTTAAGCGACTGCCTTCGGCTCAGGTCATGATCCCAGGGTCCTGGGACTCTGGGATCGAGTCCCACATCGGGCTCCCGGCTCAGCGGGGAGCCTGCTTCTCCCTCTGACCCTCTCCTCTCTCATGCTGTTTCTCTCTCACTTGCTCTCTAATAAATAAATAAATAAAATCTTTAAAAAAAAAATTATTAACATCATCGACATAATTGTAAACATAAAACTTTTCTGCAATTTTTTTTTTGTTCCATAACAAAAATAAGCAGTGCTCTCCAAGCCAGTGTTGTTAAAATTATTAACTAATGGGTATTTCGATCTCAGCCAGCATTTTGTATACATACAGAAAAAACCCAAAGCTTTTGGATCAAATAAAAACATTATGAATTTGAACAAAATCACTTAATGAACTCTAATTCATTACTAACAATAATGCAATTTGACATTTGTTAGAACATTCTTTGTTATGCTAAGGCCTAGCTGTGCCATGGGAAGAAACCTCTCATAATATCCAGCAATTCAAGTGTTGAAATCTTGAATGACACTATGAAGAACCAGAGAAAGTTCAGAACCCAGGGTAGATGTTAAAGGCAAATGCTATGGCGTGGCACAACATATGGGGTGCTGTCTGAGGCCTAGGTGCACCTACTTCCGTGCGTTGCACCCGTGTGTGTTATATTGCTACTCAGTTTTCAGTAAGGTATCATATTCGACTTCCCCGATCTTAGTTTCCTCATTAGTACCATAGTAATAAAATATTTATTTCTAATTAATATGCTATTTTGATGATAATTTTATTTAAATAAATGCCACTGTACCTACTTCGAAGAGTTAAAATGCATCACCACTCAACGCTTATCATTAAGTGTTCCAGTGAACACAAGGGAGTTCACATGAGATAAATTTCTAGATCCATCAATAGTTAACACAATCCGGATTAATGAATATATGAATAATGATTGTTTCTACCAGAGGACATCATTCCTCACTGAAAACTATATGAATAGTAGCAATTGAGAATAAAAATTTTGGGTCAGATATTATAGTACTCCCGCAAATATTTTCTCCTGGGTAGCACAGCCTCCAGGAATGAATTAAAATGCAGTATTTTTAAAGAGTAAGAACTGCTGACAAGTTAATAAGTACAAAGTAACATAGAATCGGGCAGAATTTCAATCTCCTTTTTTTAGTAAAATGAAATGAAAAAGAGAAAAGCCAGAAAGAGGTGTGTTGGACATGTTAGGCTTCAACAAAATAACTCAAGTGTTCAGGTGGAATTGGCTCCCTTTTGTAATATTTATGGAAGGGTTTTAAATAAACAGAAGAAGGTGTTCCCAGCTAGGGGATAAAAGATGGTCAAAATATCATTGACTCTAAAAGAAAAATACAATAAAGTTCTATTAGGTAAATGGATGTCAGAAGCATCATAACATTTTGTTTGATGACTTTTTTTCAGTCCAACCAAAGCACTCCTCCCACCCTCTTTCTTTCCCCTTTTCACTGAAAAGATCTGTAATAGGGCTCAAGCCTACTTCTCATCCAACACAAATAAATACATGGGGAGGAATTCTTGCTATGTATCATAGAGTGTACTAGACTTCACCTATTCCAAGTATTCGAGGCATTGCTGAAACCTCTCTAGTGCGACCCAGGTGCAGGCTCTCTATTCTCCATCAACCTCCATCTGGTCCAGCAAGTCTCCTAAAAGACGGGTTTTTACATCTTTCAGCCCAGCTTTTCCATCCACAACAGTGCCAACAAGTAGGACTCATGAATCCATAGGCACCCACAAATACTTGGAATATTTTCATGGGATGCAGATGGTCCATTGGGAAAAACAAGATGCAAGGAGATCAAAAAAAAAAAAAAAAAAAGATGCAAGGAGGTCATCTAATGGCCCTTTTCCACCTGAGATTTAATTTCCTTCCTATGCAGACTCCTTCCAAATTTCAGTGTGGTACTTCTTTTTGGTGTTAATGCCAAAGCTGGCTCTTTTCTGTTTTCTAATTTATCATATTTCAGTCTTCAGAGATTTTGTTTGTTCATTGTATACCTACAAAACAATATATTCCATGCATGGCAATATAACAGAGCTCTTAGAATGTACATTTCCCAGAAACCAAATGATTTATTCCCTGTAAAATAAATTTATATACTGAACAGTACCACCAATCATGCCCTGTTTCTAAGTTTTCCACTTTTTATTTAAAAAAAAAATCTTCATTTCTTTATGTCCTTCTCTTTTCATCAGCCTATCATTATCCCTTACCAAGTGTTAGGTTTTTTTTCCAGACATCAGTTCTTTGAGTTCTTACATCAAACCTATGTACATGATGCTATAAACCCTTCAGTCTTACAGAATGGTTACACACACACACACACACACACACACACACACACACACACACACTCCCTAGGGACAGTATCAGAGGCAAAAATGGGCTAAGATGTGAATGATGACTGTAAAGGTGGAAAGTTACTTGTATACCTAAAGTACTTTTTCTCATTTTTACAAGTAAGGAAACTAAGAATAAGGGAGTTTCAATAAATAAGTCTCCCAGATCTGGTTGTCCGTGAAAAGCAGTGTTACTACTTGAACTCATGTTCGTCTGATTCCAAAATTGGTACTTTTTCCACTGCATCCCCATTAACATTTACAGATGTGCATCTGCTTGAGTGTTCTCCAGGGATAGAATGTAACATTGTCAGTTGGTGGAATCTCAGGAAATAATGTCTACTTAATTATAATTAAGAAATTCATTTTTCTATTTTAAAAATTAGGGTTTTTTCAATACTCACTAAATAAACCCCCCCCTCATTTTTCTAAGACTAATAATCAGAATTGTAGATGATCTGTATTCTGTTATTAATGTGGGGGACCTAGTCACACACTAAAAAGAAAGTACATCAGTGAGTCTCCTTTGGAAATCATAAAGAAATTGAGCTTGCCTATTGCTGTCAGCCTGATCTTTAAGATATGATAACATGCCAAATTACTTAAAGATTTCCAGAAATTCAGAGAAGTAAAGAAAGCATTTTGAAAGAATCTCCCTCCTTCCATAATTCAGAATCTAGCTTGTTTTATGCTTAAAAATCTGAGAGTTATTTCATATACCTTCATTGGTGGTTGAAATCATATACCTACTGAAAAATTTCTAACCAGATTTATATATACACATATATTATTATTATATGTTATATTATTATATCATATATATATAATATACTTATCCTTCTATCTTTTTATGTAAACCATCAAAATAGAAACATTATGGACATGTTCCATTGCTTCTTGTTAATCTGGATGTGTGTGTGTGTGTGTGTGTGTGTCTCAGAATCTAGGGTGTTGAATCTTGTTTTCTCAATTCAAGATTTTATATTCTTTCTTGACACTCAGCAGTGAGATGATCTCTTGCACAGGGAGTACCTGGCATATGGCACAAGGGTAAACACATAAGACACTTACGGTACTCTGCTTACCACTTGTCATTTAATCCTCATAATTACCAAAGAGGTAGCTACTATCACTGCTCCAATTTTACAAATGGGGGAACCTGAAGCAAAGAGAAGTTGAGTAACCTGAACAAGTTCCATAGATAATAAATAATGGAGGAAGGACTTGAACCTAGGCAATCAGGCTTCAAAGTCCCCTTTCCTTCCCTACACTGTGTTGCCATGCCACATCGCATTGTCAAGTATATGTTCTTTCTTCTGCTTTATCATGATGCTACAAGAGTTTCAAGGCAGCCGCATGAATTGCTTAGTAAAATGTCATTGATGAGAATTGGATTTTATGAAGATCAATTTGAATCTAAATCCTGACTTATCATTGATTGGCTCTGGGTTATCATTTTGATCTTTAGTGTTTTCACTATAAAATCTTGATACTAATACCAACCATATACTGTGTTGAATATTAAAAATATTCAACCATAACAGAACCTAATAGGTTTATCAGGAATATTATACAAAATAACATATGTAAATCACCTAGGCAAGGGACAAGCATATCACAGGTGTTTGATCAACATTCATCTATACTCCTTGGTCAATTCTTAAAATCAATATTGTCCTTGAATATCTGTCTAGGAAAATATTTTTTTTTAAGATTTTATTTATTTGTCAGAGAGAGAGAGATTGAGCACAAGCAGGGTGAGCAGTAGGCAGAGGGAGAAGCAGACTCCTCCCTGAGCAGGGAGCCTGATGAGTGAGTCACTTAATCCCAGGACCCTGGGATCATGACCTGAGCCAGAGGCAGACGCTTACTGACTGAGCCACCCAGGTGTCCCTAGGAAAATATTTTTAAAATAAATGGATATTTAGAAATACTTTCTATCCCAGGAATTTACAGTGTTTCTTAATCTCATCAGGTGTCTTGAATCATGACTTGCCTTTGATTTAGCCTTTACTGGTGTCCCAGCATTTTTAGATCTCAGATTCCAGATCCTGCCCCTCAATTCTCAGATTCTGGAATCCTCCTAACTTCAGATTCACTTAAACCCATGATGGAAAGAATCCAGTGTCCTCATGACCCTGATAGAGAGCACCTTAAAAGACATCATGTAGGCCCTTAGGATGGAATGCATCTTATTGACTAATACTAATGATAGAATCATTAGAGAATACTTGTATGTTTAGGAAGTGAAAAATGTATTCATATATGCAGCAGTGTCATGTGGTTTACACACACACACACACACACACACAACTGGAAAGCAGCTGGTATCAGCATCATTTTATCAGTGAAGAAGCCAAGGCTATGAAATCAGACCACAAAACTACTTAGTGGCATAGTCAAAATTCAAACTCAGGCTTTCTGACTCCAGATCTTTTGGAAAATCTTTTAACTCTATACAGTGTTGACTTCCATAAACTTTTAGAACCGTTAGAATTCCTTTATACTTTCACAAGCTTCACCTTCCCCCATCCCCACCCCCAGGTAAGAAAACTGATGCCCAAAGAGCAAAAGTCCATTTTTAGATTACATAACACTAATAGAATATTAAACATGGTTCTTCCTGGTCATTTTTATTTTATCTATAAGAAGTTAGTCTCACACTCTTTATGAGAAATGTTTTGATAATTACTCTGAATAACACCCTGTTTTAATCAATGGCATGAATTCTTTAGATTTGACTGTACAAATGACTGTAACAGTAGTTTATCTTTAAAATAAACCTTACTTTCTGGGGCGCCTGGGTGACTCAATTGGTTAAGCGTCTGCCTTCGGCTCAGGACATGATCCCAGGGTCCTGGGATGGAGCCCTGCATGGGGGCTCAGTGCCTGGGGCTCAGCAGAGAGTCTGCTTCTGCTTCTCCCTCCCCTATGCCCTGTCCCTCACATGCACACTTTCTCTCTCCCAAATACATAAATAATTTTTAAAAAATTAACCTTACGTTCATAAGGAAAAGCAGATTATGACTCTAAAAATGTAGCCTTAAAGGATCTCTTGCAGATTTTGCCCTCCAAGACTGGCTTTTTTCACTTAGCATAATTTCTTTAGGATTCATCCTTGTTGTAGCATATTACAGGATTTCCTTCTTTTTTAAGGCTAAATGAAGCTCCATGGTGTATATGCATCATGTTTTCTTTATTCATCAATCCATTGGTGAACACTTAAAATTTTTTTTTAATCTCTTGGGTGTAATAATGCCGCCATGAACACAGGAATGCAAACATCTCTCTGAGATCCTGATCTCAATTATATTGGATACTACATGATTCTACTTTATGAAATATATAAAGTAGTCAAATTCTTAGAAGCAGAAAGTAGAATGGTGGTTGCCAGGGGTTTGGGGGAGCGGGCAAAGGGGAGTTGCTGTTTGATCAGTATTGCTTCTTATCATGCAAGTTGGAAATGTTCTAGAGACCTGCTGTACAACAATGTGCATATAGTTAACAATATTGTACTGTAAATTTAAAAATTTATTAAGAAGTTAAAAAACAAAGAATCCTATGAACAGCAGTTTACTTAAGTATTGTCAAAACTTTATAAACTGGAAGTTCTATTTTGTTTCAGTAATATGATGTAGAGGAGATAGAGGAGGCTGTTTATATATCATGTCATTGATGTATTTCCAAATGTTAAATCATATATTTAATACTAGACATGAATGAACATTTATATCTCCTTCAACCTCTGCATTTTTATGCCCGTCTTTGTCCTTGCTCTTTCTCATGGTAGAGGTCATAGGCAATGGGCTCTAAGTCTCTCTCATCCAGTAGGAGCTATCAGCCCTATTATTCCGAGGTAAGTTTAGGAATACACTTAATAAGTTGAATAATCATGTTTCTGTCCTTTTCCACAGCTTGTCTGTCTAGACATATGTTGAATAAATTTTCAATCATTGCCAGAAATTCTAAGGAAGTAAAACCCATTTGTTATGTTATCTTAAGGGCGGTTGAAAGAGTTTTAATGTCATCTGCTGGGACAACAGCTGAATAGGAGATGTTACATAACAGTCCCAGCATAACATTTATTGGGTAACAAAGTCAGATGTAGGCTGAAACTGATAAAAATAAGTAAACTCATGTTGTATCTTCATATTGAATTCAGTCTTTGGTTTGGATCTGGCAGAATCTGTTTTATTTTTATTTTTATTTGAGTATCATCATCCTTCACCTGTGTTTATGGTTTTATATTACTGGATATGTGTTAGGTTTACTCTACAACTATTTATTGTAAGTACTGAGCATCTATGTACTATAAATATTTAAAAGTGTACACAGAAGTTATAAATATAAGTCAGAACTACTCTACATATATCAACCAGGGATTCAGAAGATCTCTAATACTAGCTGTCTGTGTTAGTATATTCACATCTCTAGGTTTGATTTCCTGTTTGTAAATGCAGGGAGCTTGAGTCAACTATTTTTAACTTTTCTATTTTCTATTTCTAACTTTTTTTCTCAAGAAATTACATTTTACTGAACCCCGTGTGCCAGGCAGTGGACTGGATATCCCGTGCACATTGTAATGCAAGTATCCTTGTAAGGAAGGTAGCATTACAGTGTCCCATATCAGAATGGTGATGGGCATCTCCAAAAATCAACATCTAATACATAACAAAATGAGAAAATACAATCAGGCCTGTCTGTCTTCAAAATCCAATTCTTTCTACTAAGTTAGATTTCTATTCACGACAGGAACCAAGAGTTGGGAAATCCCATGATTTTGTTCCTATTCTATCCAGTTTTGGAATAGAAAGCATTCCACAGGTATTAAGAGAATATAAAACATCTGTTTTAATCTTGAACTCACATGTAAAAATTAAGAGATCACAAGCGAGAGGTTTTGGGGCAAGATCCTTCTGGAAATCCCCCTAACATTCTTAGAGGCAGTGAATACTTCTAGTTAAATCCTGACCTTCAGCATGAGGGCTATTTTTAGTTTTTCTAATTTTTAAAATCCCTTACCAGTGAGAAAACCAGCCTAGAAATGCCCCAGCTAATGATCTGAGTTAGAGGAACTCAACAGAGACCAAACATTATATCCTATGGTACTGTGTTGCCTTTTCCTCCTTCACTTTTTTTTGCTGCTGTGAAAAATGATTCATATAAAGGAAACTAAAATAGTAAAAGCAGGAAGAAGCCATGAGAAAGACTGCTTAACAATTTCCAGTCATGGCTGGAGATCGGGGAAATTGAAAACAGGCCAAGAATGCTTACTTTTCAGCCATGACCTAGAATTCGTTTTGGTTTCAGTACAAGAGAATCATTTTTGTGAAGGAGAGCTACAAGGAGACTGTGAGATCACATTTCTTTCCCTTGATCAGGGGCAGAAGCATTGTGAAGGGATCAGGCAGGCCCCAAAAAGCACTGGAAGAAACTGATTATAAGAAACATAAAATACAATGGCTCCTTCCTTACCCACCTCCCTGCTGCCTCCACCCTCAGTTCCAGGGTCAGTGGAAAGAGGCATTTGAGTTCTATGGGAGGTGTATCCAGTAATAAAGAACAAGATTGAGCCTTGATAATTCAGAAAAATGGGACTTGGAGAAGGTTAAGCTTGCTATTTCTGCGAGCAGGCATTCCTTCCAGAATATACACGAAAGTCCTAGGGATGTCTCCCTCTTTGGACTCCTAATAGAGAAAGGACTTTGCTTTCACTGAGTTAGACTTTCATTACTTTTTTTTTTTTTTCCCTTTTCTTTGCGCTAATCTCAGGATGAGAGGAGGGAGAAAAAGAGTGAAGGAAAACACAAAGTGCTCCTTATTTAGCATTGTGGGGATTCCTATTGTGTGTTTGAATCATTATTGTACTGAAAAAATGCCAACCCTACCACTTAGAGAAGAAAATGCTGTTGAAAGCTTTCCCACTTCTACCACAACCATCTCCTCCCCACTCAAGTCATTGGTGAGACTGTAAGTGTATATTGATTTAAGTTCAGTTCTTGCAGCAGCTACATCAAATATCGCTGATACTCCTTTAAAAGCATTTCCACCCAAAGAGCAAGCTCTTATTCACAGTTTAGAAAAAAGACATTCCTTATGATAACATGTGAAAGTGTATTGCCAAAAAAAACCCCCTCAGAGTAAAATATTAATGGGACAAGAAGAGCAGAGTGAATTAGGAACACTTCCCAAAATTACTTGCTGTGCATCGGTACAGTTCCAAATTCTTGTCAGGATTCTACAAACATTATGTCCTTACTACTGGGAAGTAGCTGTCACTGGTGCTGAGTTGGAGAATTCTGGAAGGCCAAGGTAGATATCTAGTCATTCCTGTCTGGCACAGTAGGGACTTTGTATTAAGAGGCATGGCTTATAAAGAACTTATTTAGTACAGAGGATCATAGGGGAAGGGAGGGAAAAACCGAATGGGAAGAAATCAGAGAGGGAGACAAACCATGAGAGACTCTTAACTATGGGAAAGAAACTGAGGGTTGCGAGATGGGAGGTGGATGGGGATGTGGGGTAACTGGGTGATGGACATTAAGGAGGAGGGTAGGTGATCTGATGAACACTGGGTGTTATATGCAACTGATGAATTACTGAACTCTGCATCTGAAACTAATGATGTTCTATATGGTGGCTAATTGAATCTAATTTTTTTAAAAGAAGAACTTGTTTCGAAGCACTTACACAAAGGGTCCTGGGGACTTACTTCTGTGAGAAGTATAAGCATTAGATGGTACTCATGGGAAAAAATTGGAAAAATCAAATAAAAGTCTTAGGAGTCTGCTAAACATACTGTGGTACATCCATACAATGGAATACTACTCAGCAATAAAATGGAACACACTACAGATAAATGCAGTAAGTTGTATGGATTTCAAGGGCATAATACTGAGTGAAAAAATGACAGTCTTAAAAGGTTACGTGGCATATGATTCTATTTATATAACATTCTCAAAGTAACAAAATTATGGAGATGGAGAACAGATCAATGGTTATCAGGGTTTAGGGAATAGAGGGAGAGAGTGTGCCCATAACAAATGAACACAAGGGAGTTCCTCTGTGGTGGCAGGCAGTTCTGTATCTCTATTATACAAATCTTTTCAGGTGATAAAACCTCATAGAACTGTACACACAGACTTACAAAAAATAAACAGGAAAAAAAATCAGGGCATGCAAAAGTAAATAAAATCCAAGTAAGGTCTAGATAACTACATTGTGGCAATACCAGTTTCCTTATTTTGGTAATGTATAATATGCAAGATATTACATAATTTGTTATCATTAGGGGAAGCTGAGTGGGGATGAGTACAAGGAACATTTCTGTACTATTTCTGCAATTTCTTATGAGTCTATAATTATTTCCCTCCAAAACGTTAAAAAATATTCTTAGGGGGTGCCTGTGTGGTTCAGTCGGTTGAGTGTCTGACTTTTGATTTCCCCTAGGGTCCTGGGACTGAACTGCATCTCAGGCTCTGCCGTCAGTGGGGAATCTACTTCCCCCCTAGCTCTCGCTCTCTCTTTGTCCCTCACCCTGCTCCCTCTCTCTTTCTCTCAAATGGATGGATAAATCTTTAAAAAATATATTCTTAGGATGCATTTCTGAAAACTTATATTGATTGATTCATTCATTTAAAAGGCAGGTTTTTTTGCTGACCACCTATTTTTTGTGTGTGTGTGAAGGTTCTGAATACACAGACATAAGGCATGATAAAAACACAATTTAATAATTATATATTTGTGGTACCAATTAACATACAAATGCAAAATTAAACTCTACAGTAAAATACAAAGTTGTATTATATTATATATGGTGTACAAGGTTTTTTGAGAGCAAGAAGTCATAAACATTCTCTGCCTGAGGAATTAGGGGAAGTTTCATAAAAGTGTGATATTTTTGTTTGACATTTAAGATGTCAAACTTGTTTGTCAGGTAGATTGGGGTTGTAGCATTCCTTTAAACGGGATCCTTGCATTTTATCTCAAATGAAGAGACACCTCACAGTTTACTTAGAAAAGTGATCATGTAATCTTTTAGAAACTCAGCCATTTGCTGTTAAGCTACCATCCCAGTAGAAATTTTCCCTGACTCCAAAGCAGTTGGAACTATAGAAATGAAAGATGTTTCACTGCAACACATTCTCTTCTTCCATAATGACCTTTTAACATAATTTTCCTAGTTTACCATCAGTATTAGTCACAGTTCTCCAGGGAAGCAGAACAAATCTCTAACTATATTCCTATCTATCTATCTATCTATCTATCTATCTATCTATCTATCTATCTATCTATCTATGAGACTGATTTGAAGGTATTGGCTCATGTGATTATGGGGCCTAAAAATTCCATGATCTGCAAGCTGGTAACCCAGGAAAGCCTGGGATCTAGAGCCCCAGTGGTGTAGATTCTAGTCCGAGCCTGAAGACTTGAGAGCCAGGAGCGCTGATGATGTAAATCCCAGTTGGAGGGCAGGAGAAAAACCAATGTTCCTGCTCAAACACTCAGGTAGAGGGCAGGTTCAACTTTCCTCTACATTTTTATTCTATCCAGGCGTTCAATGTACTGGATGGTGCCTGCCCACACTGGGGAGTGCAATTTGCTTTACTCAGTCTACCAACTGAAATCTCTTCTGGAAGCACCTCACAAATACACACATGTTTAAGTAGATATCTGGGCATTCCATGGCCCCGTCAAGTTGACACATAAAATTAAGCATCATACCCTCTGCCTAAAAAAAGGCATTATATGCCTTCTTCCCCTCAAATAGAGTGGGAGTTAATGAATGGTGAATAGTATATGGTCCATGTGGCCCTCTATCACCTTACTACTCCACCAGAGGTTCTCAAGAAGACAGATACCAACACATATAAAGGTGAGGATAATAAAAATGTCTCCTTTGATCTCCTCCATGCACACATGAAGAGGTTGTATTTAAACAGAACCATGTCACACTCAAAGACTGGATGAGGAGCCAGCCATCACTTTCTCCCTTTCTTTTTTCTCTCTCATTATAAGGAACACCTAAATCTCTTAGAGACAGTCGTATACAAAATGGAACTAAAAAATTTTTAAAAAGACTATCAGAAGACCTGGAGTATGATTCTTGAAAGACTCAGTGCTTCTAGAAGATCTGACTATAGTTAGGCCAGCTCTTATGCCGCCCTCCAACATACATATATAAAACAAACAGAATATAGTTTGCATGTATACTTTGTGCCAGGCTCTGTGTTTGGTTTCATCTCAAATCCCACCTGTCCCATTATACCAAGTGATACAAGACCCAGGTCACACAAGCCCTGCCAGTTTCTAATAGTGTTAATATTTCAGATGAAGGAACACATCCCCCCCCCCCTTCAATGTTGCTCATCTAGTCCTGTTTTCACACAGTTGAGTTATCTTTCTTTTTTTTTAAATTTTATTTTATTATGTTAATCACCATACATTACATCATTAGTTTTTGATGTAGTGTTCCATGATTCATTGTTTGCATGTAACACCCAGTGCTCCATTCAATACATGCCATCTTTAATACCCATCACTGGGCTAACCCATTGCCCCACCCCTCTCCCCTCTAGAACCCTCAGTTTGTTTCTTGGAGTCCATAGTCTGTCATGGTTCGCCGCCTCCTCCGATTCCCCCCCCTTCATTTTTCCCTTCCTACTATCTTCTTTTTTTTTTAAACATATAATATATTATTTGTTTCAGACATACAGGTCTCTGATTCATCAATCTTACACAATTCACAGCGCTCAACATAGCACATATCCTCCCCAATGTCTATCACCCATCCACCCCATCCTCCCCACCCCCACTGCTCCAGCAAACCTCAGTTTGTTCCTGAGATTAAGAATTACTCATACCAGTGAGATCATATGATACATGTCTTTCTCTAATTGACTTATTTTGCTTAGCATAATACACTGTAGTTCCATCCACGTCATTGCAAATGGGAAGATTTCAGGTTTTTTGATGGCTGCATAGTATTCCATTATATATATACATCACATCTTCTTTTTCCATTCATCTGTTGATGGACATCTTGGCTCTTCCATAGTTTGGCTATTGTGGACATTGCTGCTGTAAACATTGGGGTGCACATACCCCTTCGGATCACTAGATTTGTATCTTTTTTATTTTTATTATTTTTTAAATGTTTTATTTATTTATTCATGAAAGTCAGAGAGAGACAGAGAGGCAGAGGCAGAGGGAGAAGCAGGCTCCCCGCCTAGCAGGGAGCCCGATGCGGGACTCGATCCCAGAACCCTGGGATCACGACCTGAGCCGAAGGCAGACGCTTAACCATATGAGCCACCCAGGCGCCCACTAGATTTGTATCTTTGGGTAAATACCCAGTAGTGCAATTGCTGGGACATATGGTAGCTCTATTTTCAACTTTTTGAGGAACCTCCATATGTTTTCTAGAGTGGCTGCACCAGCTTGCATTCCCACCAACAGTGTAGGAGGGTTCCCCTTTCTCCACATCCTCGCCAATATCTGTCATTTCCTGACTTGTTAATTTTAGCCATTCTGACTGGTGTGAGGTGGTATCTCGTTGAGGTTTTGATTTGGATTTCCCTGATGTCGAGCGATGTTGAGCACTTTTTCATGTGTCTGTTGGCCATGTGGATGTCTTCTTTGGAAAAATGTCTGTTCATGTCTTCTGCCCATTTCTTGGTTGGATTCTTTGTTCTTTGGGTGTTGAGTTTGATGAGTTCTTTATAGATTTTGGACACTAACCCTTTATCTGATATGTCATTTGCAAATATCTTCTCCCATTCTGTCGGTTGTCTTTTGGTTTTGTTGACTGTTTCCTTTGCTGTGCAAAAGCTTTTTATCTTGATGAAGTCCCAATAGTTCATTTTTGCCCTTGCTTCCCTTGCCTTTGGCGATGTTTCTAGGAAGAAATTGCTGCAGCTGAGGTCGAAGAGGTTGCTGCCTGTGTTCTCCTCTAGGGTTTTGATGGACTCCTGTCTCACATTTAGGTCTTTAATCCATTTTGACTCTATTTCTGTGTGGGGTGTAAGGAAATGGTCCAGTTTCATTCTTCTGCATGTGGCTGTCCAATTTTCCCAACACCATTTGTTGAGGAGACTGTCTTTGTTCCATTGGACATTCTTTCCTGCTTTGTCAAAGATTAGTTGACCATAGAGTTGAAGGTCCATTTCTGGGCTCTCTATTCTGTTCCATTGATCTGTGTGTCTGTTTTTGTGCCAGTACCATACTGTCTTGATGATGACAGCTTTGTAATACAGCTGGAAGTCCGGAATTGTGATGCCGCCAGCTTTGCTTTTCTTTTTCAACACTCCTCTGGCTATTCGGGGTCTTTTCTGGCTCCATACAAATTTTAGGATTATTTGTTCCATTTCTTTGAAAAAAGTGGATGGTATTTTGATGGGGATTGCATTGAATGTGTAGATTGCTCTAGGTAGCATTGACATCTTCACAATATTTGTTCTTCCAATCCATGAGCATGGAATGTTTTTCCATTTCTTTGTGTTTTCCTCAATTTCTTTCATGAGTATTTTATACTTTTCTGAGTACAGATTCTTTGCCTCTTTGGTTAGATATATTCCTAGGTATCATAGGGTTTTGAGTGCAATTGTAAATGGGATTGACTCCTTAATTTCTCTTTCTTCTGTCTTGTTGTTGGTGTATAGGAATGCCACTGATTTCTGTGCATTGATTTTATATCCTGCCACTTTACTGAATTCCTGTATGAGTTCTAGCAGTTTGGGGTGGAGCCTTTTGGGTTTTCCACATAAAGTATTATATCCTCTGCAGAGAGTGAGAGTTTGACATCTTCCTTGCTGATTCGGATGCCTTTTATTTCTTTTTGTTGTCTGATTGCTGTGGCTAGGACTTCTAATACTATGTTGAATAACAGTGGTGATAGTGGACATCCTAACCATGTCCCTGACCTTTGGGGGAAAGCTCTCAGTTTTTCACCATTGAGAATGGTATTCGCTGTGGGTTTTTCATAGATGGCTTTTATGATATTGAGGTATGTACCCTCTATCCCTACACTCTGAAGAGTTTTGATCAAGAAAGGATGCTGTACTTTGTCAAATGCTTTTTCTGCATCTGTTGAGAGTATCATATGGTTCTTGTTCTGTCTTTTATTAATATAATGTATCACATTGATTGATTTGCGGATATTGAACCAACCTTGCAGCCAAGGGTTAAATCCCACTTGGTCATGGTGAATAATCCTTTTAATGTACTGTTGGATCCTATTGGCTAATATTTTGGTGAGAATATTTGCATCCATGTTCATCAGGGATATTGGTCTGTAATTCTCCTTTTTGATGGAGTCTTTTTCTGATTTTGGGATCAACGTAATGCTGGCCTCATAGAATGAGTTTGGAAGTTTTCCTTCCATTTCTATTTTTTGGAACAGTTTCAGAAGAAAAGGTATTAATTCTTACTTAAATGTTTGATTGAATTCCCCTGGGAAGCCATCTGACCCTGGGCTCTTGTTTGTTGGGAGATTTTTGATGACTTCTTCAATTTCCTTAGTAGTTATAGGTCTGTTCAGGTTTTCTATTTCTTCCTGGTTCAGTTTTGGTAGTTGATACTTCTCTAGGAATGCATCCATTTCTTCCAGATTATCTAATTTGCTGGCATAGAGTTGCTCATAATATGTTTTTATAATTGTATTTCTTTGGTGTGGTTGTGATCTCTCCTCTTTCATTTATGATTTTATTGATTTGGGTCATTTCTCTTTTCTTTTTGATAAGTCTAGTCAGATTTATTTATTGGAATCCCAGAAGAAGAAGAAAGAAAGAGAGGGGCAGAAGGTATAATGGAGCAAATTATAGCAGAGAACTTCCCTAATTTGGGGAAGGAAACAGGCATCAAAATCCAGGAGGCACAGAGAACTCCCCTCAAAATCAAGAAAAATAGGTCAACACCCCGACATCTAATAGTAAAACTTATGAGTCTCAGAGACAAAGAGAAAATCCTGAAAGCAGCTTGGGACAAGAGGTCTGTAACCTACAATGGTAGAAACATAGATTGACAACAGACCTATCCACAGAGACCTGGCAGGCCAGAAAGGACTGGCATGATACATTCAGAGCACTAAACGAGAAAAATATGCAGCCAAGAATAGTATATCCAGATAGGCTGTCGTTGAAAATAGAAGAAGAGATAAAAAGCTTCCAGGACAAACAAAAACTAAAGGAATTTGCAAACACGAAACCAGCCCTACAAGAAATATTGAAAGGGGTCCTCTAAGCAAAGAGAGAGCCTAAAAGTAACATAGACCAGAAAGGATCATAGACAATATACAGTAGCAGTCACCTTACAGGCAATACAGTGGCACTAAATCTATAACTTTCAATAGTTACCCTGAATGTAAATGGGCTAAATGCCCCAATCAAAAGACACAGGGTATCAGATTGGATAAAAGAACAAGACCCATCGATACGCTGTCTGCTAGAGACTCATTTTAAACCCAAAGACACCTCCAGATTGAAAGTGAGGGGTGGAAAACCATTTACCATGCTAATGGACACCAAAAGAAAGCTGGGGTGGCAATCCTTATATCAGACAAATTAGATTTTAAACCAAAGACTATAGTGAGGAAGGACACTATATCATACTTAAAGGGTCTATCCAACAAGAAGATCTAACTATTGTAAATATCTATGCCCCTAACATGGGAGCAGCCAATTATATAAGCCAATTAGTAACAAAATCAAAGAAACACATGGACAACAATGCAATAATAGTAGGGGACTTTAACCACCCCCCTCACTGAAATGGACAGATCATCTAAGCAAAAGATCAACAAGGAAATAAAGACTTTAAAATGACACACTGGACCAAATGGACTTCACAGATATATTCAGAACATTCCATCCCAAAGCAAAGAATACACATTCTTCTCTAGTGCCCATGGAACATTCTCCAGAATAGATCACATCCTAAGTCACAAATCAGGTCTCAACCTGTACCAAAAGACTGCGTTCCTTCCCTGTATGTTTTTGGACCACAGTGCTTTGAAACTAGAACTCAATCACAAGAGGAACGTCGGAAAGAACTCAAATACATGGAGGCTAAAGAGCATCCTACTAAAGAATAAATGGGTCACCCAGGAAATTAAAGAAGAATTAAAAGAATTCATGGAAACCAGTGAAAATGAAAACACAACTGTTCAAAATCTTTGGGATGCTGCAAAGGTGGTCCTAAGAGGAAAGTACATAACAATACAAGCCTTCCTCAAGAAACAAGAAAGGTCTCAAAAACACAACCTAACCCTCCACCTAAAGGAGCTGGAGAAAGAACAGCAAATTAAGCTTAAACCCAGCAGGAGAAGAGAAATAATAAAGATCAGAGCAGAAATCAATGAAATAGAAACCAAAAGAATAGTAGAACAGATCAATGAAACTAGGAGCTGGTTCTTTGAAAGAATTCGTAAGATTGATAAACCCTTGGCTAGACTGAGTAATCTCTCTTAAAAGCAATCTGATTATAACATTCCCCTTACTTAAAACCATTCAGTAACCTTCAAAGTGCTTGATAATATGTAAGCTATTAAGCTATGTTTACAAAGCCATGTATAATTTGGTACTGCTTTCTCCCAGATTTTATCACTTTTCTTTGCTATCTCTCAGAGTTTATCTCCTCCTTCCTATCATTCCAAATAAACATACACACTCCACAATCATGAACATATATTTTCTCTGACATTTTCAGGTACCATTTGCCCTGCATACATGCAGATCCATCAATATGAAAAAGCCTCCCCCAAAACTCCACTGCCTTCCCCTATACCCACCTCCCCAGGTCTCATCTCTAAATAGGGTTCTTAGTGCTCCCTAGTTCCTTGTGCATCTGTGAGTTTTCTACACGAATACAGAAGTGATATTTGCGTATTTTTCCCTAACATCTAGAACAGTCACTAGCCTATAGAAAGCTCCCCCAAAATTGTATTTCTAATAAAAGATCAGTTTACACAGGAAGACTAATTAGTTCTGATATCACACTAAAAAATAAAGCGTCATACATATTGAATGATTCTGAGTGACAGTACTCGGGAAGTGTCAGTCTGCATACAAACAGAGGCAGGGTATGGGGAGAGAAAAAAAGAGAATAACCAGAGATTTTAGTGATGAGGGGTTTGGGAGACACTAACAGCTTCCTGAGTTCCCATGTCCACAAGTAGAAGTGTCACCCATTCATATTCATTAAACATTTATCCATACCTGCTTTGTGATCATTATTAAGGTTACCCAAGGACCAGAAATCAAAGATATACCCCATGATTTCAAGGTGCTCAAAAGTGAAAAAAATGTATTGAAAGAAAAGGATACAAAGATGGTAATGATAGGAGATGAAACAACTGTCTCCCACCTTCAAGAAACTAATTCCCCAATGCTGGTGTGCAGCATGTAACTTTTATCTATGTCCACTAAATACAAAGTTGATATCTGTGTTGCAGAAGATGTATTCCATGCAGTTATAGTAGGTATATGTTTTTGACAATACTTTTTTTTTTTTTCACTTTTGTGTTCCTTTAACTATGGATTCTGTTTTCTATAGTCATTCTCTACCTCATTCCAGGTTGTTCTGTGAGGACAGGAATGGGAGAACAGTGGTGTCAGAAAATACAAGTCTGGTTCTGGCAATACTGATAACTGTGTGAGCTTGGACAGGTTATTTTCTTGGTCTTAGCTATTTTATCTATATAAATTGTAGATAATCTAGATCAAGTTAATTAAAGATATAGTTTTAAATAAGTATAATCTTTATTGCCCAAAGAAAGTGTTCAACAAAGTTGAAAAACCTTGATTTTTCCACTCGGGATAAAATTTAAAACAGCTATGGACTTCTGTTGACATTTGTATTTGTCTTTTTTTTTTTTTTTAAATCTTGGGACAAAATGTTCTTTCTTTTGTCTTTTCTAATGTGAATGTGTTGGCATCAGTGCCTTCAGAACCCTTTGTCACTTGTCCATAGAGCTGCGTGCACTTCCCAGTAATTCTCCCATCTCCACTCCAATGCAGTTTGTTGGCCACATGTTTCTCAGTGATGTCCCTGTAATGGGAAATATAACACAATAATCAAAGAACAAATGTGTCCCGAGTACAAAGAACTTTTGCATGGTACTTTATTTCACACAAAAACTTTTAAAAAGTTGGAATACGCTGGAACACAGTGGAAAAAATGCAGAGTGGACTCAGAGAAGACAAGTGAGCTTTATATTATGTGGGCACATTTAATTCAACATTCTCAGGCTCTTTTTCCAAAGAGAACATTGGCATGGTTAGAAAGAAAGGGGGGCGGCGGGGAGAGAGAAAGAGAAAAAGAGCTGTGTTTGGCTTTGTTATTCACAAACTATGTAAAGTTGGGTGTTTTGGGGTGGCCTCAGTTTCCACAACTATACAATAAGGATATTGGAATAAAAGAAAGGGTGTTAAGGCTGTTTTTGTAAGCTTGAAAATTTATGCACAATGAATATTAATTTGGAAAAAAAAATATATATATACACCTGTACAAGTCTATACATATCCCTATGTATAGAACAAAAAAGACAAATTTATGATTAAAGCAGGGTGGTGTGCCAAAGCCAAAGCCACTGGGCATCTTGTTTCCAATCTTGAGCCCATCCAGAAACACCTATGAATATATGTACATGAGTACACTCTGCATGTGCATGTGCATGCATGTGCACACACACGCACACACCATCAGGCTGTATGGTCAAAACTTTCTAATCAGTGTTTGAATTAATTCTGATAAAAGAGACTTTAAAAGGTGTGAGAATAATAACTTTAAATTATACTTCAAATAAATGTCATTAAGTTACTAGATGTTGACAGACTGCTTCAAAAATGCCGATTTTTATTTTTTTGTATTTATTCCCATGTTACAGACGTATATTCGTATGTTACTCTTATTTTAATTTCCACTGAGTTTTCTAAGAAGGTAAATAAAATTTCCATGTCTGGGGAGCCTGGGTGGCTCAGTGGGTTAAGCGTCTGCCTTTGGCTCAGGTCATGATCTCAGGGTCCTGGGATCCAGCCCTATGAGTCGGGCTCCCTGCTCAGTGGAGAGTCTGCTTCTCCTTCGCCCTCTGCCCCACCCCCACTCATGCTCTCTCTCTCTTTCTCTCTTTCAAATAAATAAATAAAATCTTTTAAAACAAAAAATAAATGTAAAAAAATTAAAATTTCCATGTCTGTTGAACTATTCTGCGTTTTGCTTCTGTGAATTGTCTTCAGTACACTTAATGCATTTCCTTTTTAGTATATAGTATAGATACAGTATATCTTAGCTATTGCAAGTACTTTTTCACCCTGAATATATTGTTTATCTATTTCCTTTTTGTTATTATTATATGTAGCTCAGTAAGATTTCTAGTTTCTCTGTTGTCTAATAGGACTTAACTTCTGGCTTTCCAGATATAGTAGTTGTGTGCCAAATTCTTAAAAGGGCCTACAATGCTATATATGACCTGATTCAATATTATCTGTTAATTCCCCACTTTCTTGTAGCCACATACCTACCTTACTTTTTCTTAAATACTTTAGGCGTGCTCTTACATTAGAGCCTTTGTATCAGATTTGACTCTGCTTGAGTTCTGTTGCCTAAGGAATCTCCAAGTAACCAGTTCACCTTCTTCAAGTCTTTTCTCAAATGCCACATTTTCAGTGAGTTCACTTTATGAAATTACTTAGTATTATAACTTGACCTACTCTGCACCCACCCACTATGGCCAAAGCATTCATAATCTCTCTTTCACTGTTTTACTTTTTTTTATTCCTTTCTTCCATAGCCATTGTTACTTCCTGACAGAATAGGTCATAATTATTTATTTCACTTGCTATTTATTGTCTGCTAGCCATTAAACATGGAGTTTAATGTTTTGTTCATTTATATGCCTCAGGCACCTAGCATAAAGATCAATAAATATGTATTTAATGAATAAAAGATACATTCACTTCCTAGCTCTTCATGAGATAATTTCGATATCCTTTTTGTTATCATCATTTTTATATTTAGTGGAGGTCTGTATTCTAAATGGGATTTCTTTTTATGCACAATATGAGAGACTAGTTCACTTTTATTTACTTCCAGATGGATAGTGACTGTTCCAGCTCCGTGTAATAAATAACACACCTCTCTTTCCACTGAATTAAAATAATGTATCTTTTATGCATTAAAATATGATACATATTTAGGTTTAAATCCAGATTCTTTTTTTCTTATTCAGTGACCTTTTTTTTCCCCCATTCTAATGTTAAACCGGTCTGTTTACAGTAATTTGGGACTATAATCTTTCTATTTAGAACTACATCCCCTTTGAATTTCCAATCTGTCCTTACCTTGCTAATTTTTTCACTTCTGAAATACTTTTCAGGTTGCAGCATACCATACACAATGTTATTTATTGATGTTATTTGTTGATTGTCTTTATTGATTATATTTAATTTTTCCTCTCTGGAGTATGTAAGCAATATGGTCAAGAATTTTGTTTCTTTTGTTAACTTATTTTATCCCCATATACCAATAAGAAGGCCAAATGCCTGGTTAGCACCCAGTAATTACTTTAAAAAATAAAAGACTCTATTTTAATTTCCACATGTACATTGTTAAAAAAGAAAAAAAAAAAACTTGTTAAATATATCTTTTCTTCATCCACCTTACCAAATATTGCATTAATTCTTATATATTATTTAAAAACTCTGTGTAAACAGTCAATTCACCATCAAAACAAAAATAATTTTAATCTCTTCTTTCCAAATGTTTATACCTTTTATAAAAATTTCCCTTCTTATTTGTTCAGACATCAATTTATCATTGAATAATAACAGATATAGTGAATACCCCTGCACACACACTAGGCCAGTGCCTATCACCTTGTTAACACTCCATAAATCTCTGTTGAATGAAATTTGCTGAAGGAAACTACTTATTATGTCATGCTAAATTAAAAGCAACACATAGCAAAATGTTGTGTGGAATAAACCAGTCAAGAAAGAGTATATCCCGCATAATTCAATTTTTATGAAACTTAAGAACAGGCAAAATTAATATATGGTGATAGACATCAGAATAGTGGTTACCTCTGGAGACGGTGTTGACTTAGATGATCAGGAGAAACTTTCTGAGGTTCTATAGATATCTTTGATTTAGTTAGGACATACAGGGGCACACATAGGTTAACTTTGTTTACTGTGCTCTGTAAATGTTAAAACTTACTTTAAAATAAACCATAAAACAGTATATATAATGATATGTAAATTGCAAATATGTGTGTGGAATGGTATTTAATTAATTTAGAAAATACACAAACATATTAAAGTTGTTTGTCCTCGGAGGTTGGAACTGTAAGAAACTTTGTCTTTATGTCTTACACATTTTACAGTTTTCTGTTATGATTATATACATTTTCATAAACAAAGCCAAGGACTTTGTTTTATCATTGTACCTCAGTACCTATAGAGTCTGATACAGAATTTGTACTCAAAAATGAGTATAGTCAGGGCACCTGGGTGACTCAGTCAGTTAAGCATCTGTCTTTGGCTCAGGGGCTCAGGTTATGATCCCAAGGTCCTGGGATCCATCCCTGCATCAGGCTCCTTGCTCAGCGGAGAGTCGGCTTTTCCCTCTTCCTCTCCCACTGCCCCTCCCCCCAGCTCCTATGCACTCTCTCTTTCAAATAAATAAATATAAATCTTTTTAAAAAATGAGTGTAGTCAGTATGACCAGTAATAGAAATGTTATTCTGAGTCAAAAATTTTGAGTAGAGGTAGATATTCCTGCTTACTCCATAAATTTGTTTTAAAGTAAATGTTTTCTTTTAGTACCCCCAGTGCCTAGAATAGTTTCTGACACATAAGATGCTCATTAAATATTTGTTGAATGAGTGAATCAATTTGAAGTGCCCTAAAATTCTCACAGTGGGTTTATGTATCACTTGAAAGCAGATCTTGAGTATCCTCTACCTGTGATAGAATTGTTTGCATCTGGCAAGATAAGATGTGAATGAGTAATGGGGCATTCTCTGAAAGAAAAATCCTTTTACCTTCAATGCGAGTCATGTAGCATAGCAGAAAAATGGATGAAATTTAATGTCTGATTCACTTGGAATCCTGATTTTGCTGCATTCTCTTTTTGTGAAGTTTGCCTGCCTGCCCAAATATTCAGAGCCTGATTTTCTGCATCTGCAAAACAGAAATGTTTCTGAAATTGAATGAGATAATAGTAGTCAGCATCTCCTAAGCGTTCACTACATGCCACCCTCTATGCTAAGAACATTGCATATGTTACCACATTTCTTATATATGAAGTATGTAAATTACTTAGCATAGAGCTCAATAAATATATATTTCTTCACTATGGTGATTGAATTCTTAAGATATTCCAATTAACTTTCTTTATAGTTTACATTACTTAATTTCTTTAAATTTTATAAATTATTCTCGATTATACTCCCCCCAACCCTTTCCCTAAAGACTACATTCTTCAAAGGAATGGACCACTCCCTTCTTGAGTTGTATAAAGTTCACTGAATTACCAAATCTTAGTGTGGCCTTTGATGGCATATAATATTTTCTGCAATAAATGCAGCATTACCTCTGACCAAGGGTCATTGGATAGCTTTAGGACACTTTAAGTAAAGTAGAATTATTTTCTTCTGATACAGCAAATTCTGTTTTTTGACAACTCTGTGCCTTCTACTCTTAGACCTTTTGTTCTGTTCTCTGAAACAGCATAGTTCTCTGACAAATTCAAGTTGGTTGAATATCAAAATCTTCATGAATATGACATACAGATAACAAGTAAGTTGACAATAGCTCTATTCTATAAATTTAAACTTTGGGGGAATGGCATGTTAGAGTTAAGATTTCTTAACTCAGAGAAAGGAGTGGAATTTGGAATAGATTCACATGGGGAATAAGAATGTTGGTTAAAGAAGGATTTCTGGGCCTCCAGGGACTTCTGTTAACATAGGATCTACCCTGGTTAAAGAGTGTGGAGAAGCAGTCTGCTAAGGAGATGCCATAAGGAAGAGAGAGAAACACTGATGGAGGCTCCTTTCTGAAACATGGGTTCAGGAAAGTTACTGGCCGAGCAAGTGGTTACAAGGTCATAACTTGAACCACATGAATAGTGTCAAAACAAGTAGGAATTTATGTCCCTTTAGTTTTGCCTAAATTCATCCATAGTGAAAATGGATATTTGGGGAGCATCTGCTACATGTCAGTCTCTATGCTAGGTATTTCCAGGAGTTATTCCATTTATTTTTCAGAGCAGCCTCTGAGTTAGGGATTACTAACCCAGATGAAGAAATTGAGGCTAAGGGAGGTAAAGTGGAAGAAATGAGGAAAAACATATAAAAGCTTCCCTCATCTGGAACACAAATAAGAATGAGGCATGAGTTTTTAAAAAGTACTGAGATGTCTTCTCTCCACCTCCTCCCAGCTTTTTTTAATGTCCCCGAAATGCTGGGATTAGGAATCCTCCCACAGCCCATCTCTCCTGAGAACTTTGATAGCACGACTTCTGATTAAACTAACAGATTAGACCCAATGGCATAAGGCACAGCTTCTCTCCTTTGAGAAAGAACAAATAAGAATGAAGTGTTAGATTGCAAAACTAATTATGTATTCTGTTCAAGTGTCAACCATCTGTTGCAATTGTTTAAAAAGCAGACATAAGTCAACTGTTGGGGTGAGATGTTTACCATTGTGAACACACAGAGAGTTTATGACACCATAGAGATTCGCTGTTTTAGCACATGCCTGGAGGCTGCAGTGGGATTCTCAGAATGCCTTGGAAAGCCCACCTTCTTGTGAGAGGGTAGGTGGTAGCTCCAGGTACCTGATGATTAAGTACTAGTCATACTTACTTCAAAACCGGAAAGGCTTTTTAAAGAATCAGTGGTCTCAGTTCACAGATGGGAAACTGAGATACAGTGAGGGCAAGGCACTGCCTATTTATACTTACAATTTCAGCAATTTCAGTTTTCTTTAGAAATTTTGTGTTTGTACATAGAGCCCTCCCTCAGGTGTATTAAGTCCCTAAAGGAAGGGATGGACATTATTGTCCCTATTTTAAGTGCATAGAACAATACCCAACACATCACAGTATCTAGGATATGCCGTAAAAATATAGTTAGCTATAAGCTGGGTGAAGGTTTTTCTAGCAAGGCCAAAAAGTACAGAAAATGTGATACATTCCAGAATCATGCCTTTCTACCCTGTATCAATTCCTTCATTGAATAAGCTGGACATGCTGCCACACCGTGGCATCTGAGAAGTCTCTGATAAAAGAACAACTGGAATTAGACTATAAGTTAGTTTCAGCTTATATTATTGGGAGAGAATTGAAACCGAACTATAAAGAACACTACCCGAACAAGGAAAACCATTTTCTTTTGACTCACCTCATTCTATTTCTGAGTGAATGAAGAAGTCCTTTTTATGATTCTATAGTTTTTTTAACTCTAGCTTTGCCATCACCAGCCACACCTTCCTAGACAACTTCCTTCTATCTCTGTTGATCTTCCAGTGTTGATAAGAATTTTAATCTTCTCTTTTCTGTTAAAAAAAATCAAAAACTTACTTTACTTGTTCCTCATAAGACTTATTATCCAGACCACGGGACCCCTGTCTGCAGAAACATTCCAGTCGTCAGTTGACCTTATTAAAATGAAATGCTCAGATTCAGCCAGTGGAATTTGTGAGGAATATTTAACAGTGCCAATAGGACTCCTCCATCTAAGTTCCTAACTAACTGAATGCATACTCAGGGAATCAGGTAAGGATAAGTAATGATTTCAGATTAGTTACTGTGCCAGGCCACTGTATATAATCCTACCTCAAGATTTCAGTTGGATACTGACTTTTGCAGCTATCTCCATGCCTTTTCAAAGCAAAGCATGAGATAGAGAGTAAAATGAAGCCCAGTAAAATTTACCTTCTCATGGGTCTCTGAAATTAAATTGGTGGTTTTTCTACCAAGAGGAAAGACCACTGGAGTTTGCAGAGGGGCAACTCCAAGGTGTTTCAACAATACTGCCCCCCTTTGGGAATTAGTTCCCTTCATCAGCACCTTAAAAACTAAAAATAGGTACCTTCTTGCAGCCTACAGGGAAAATAAGTGAAAACAAATTATTGCAAGAGAAGGCATTGATTTTTTTTTCCCCATTATGCTTAGTTTTAATATTAGAGCTGTTGTGTTGAAACCATGGCCACAAATACCGCAACCTCACAACTATTTTTATTCTGTGTCCTTAGCATTCTTACAGTATGAGCACCACATCCACCCCAGAATATTCTCTCATACAAATACTCCTCAAACGACCACCTCACCCTCTTACCTAGGAGGATGCTTTCATAAGCCATTATCCCTTTAGTTTCTAGGAGAATAAAACAACTGTCAGTGTGTCTTATTTATTATGCATTTATTTGTATGCTGTCTTACTCTCCCCCCCGCAAATATTTAAGGTGAACTACAACATAAAGGCATAAAATAAAATAAAATAAAATAAAATAAAATAAAATAAAATAAAATAAAATAAAATAAAATAAAATAAAATAAAACAAATAAAAGTAAGAATAAGAAAATAGGACTAGAGAAAAATATTGAAAATAGAAATAAAAATTCTGGTAACAAATGAAACTGAGTGTTATGGTCATAAGGAGTTATATTATGGCTACTTTCTCACTTCTTATTTGGTCTCAGTTTTCTTGAAAGCCAAATAAAATAAATTATATTATTTTGTGTTTGTCATTAAAAAAGGAAGAATATCATTATTTTCTCCTGGGTATTTTCATCCCAGTGTTGATTATAATTTATTTTTGTTTTATTTGGGGCTCTATTATAGTTAAGACATTGTTTCAGCTAATGTTAAGAATACTTTGTGCTTCAGGAAAAATACATGATATGACAAATACAAGATACAAGAAATGAATGAAGATAGCAGAATCCATGTAGCTCAGATCCCAGAGCTCAAATTTTTACAGTTCTTCCAGCAGGATCTTTTATTGTCAGAAATGCATTACAACACAAAAGGGAAGACTGAAACTATTGTCATAACAAAGTCCAGATCCCTCTGGATCCCACTAAGTCCAGATGAGTATGACACTCTCACTGCCCCACTTAGGGCAATGTGTCCCTCACATACAGGGTTGACCCTGTTGTGGGCTGGACATTCAAGGAGCTCCAGGTGCGGAGTGTCTGCACTGAGGAATAGATTCAGAGGGACTCTAGTAGGGTATTGAGAAACACAAGCTATATGGAGCATGATTCACATGAAAGGAAGCAGAAAGACCAAGTTTTCAACTATGCTCTCAAGAAGTTGGCAGTCAACAAAGCAAAGGAATAAGGCAGAAGCTACTAGGGCTCAGGGTTAAAAAAAAAAAAAAATACCTGTTCTTGTTATTATTAAAATGGAAGAGACAAATAAATTATAGGTTCAGAGAAAGAACAAATGAAGAGAATATTTATAAATATATGTAACAGAAAAACAGGACAACTGACTCACATGATAAAGAATATGGAAAGTTAATGTTTGGTTGGATGGATTTAGTTTGGATCTGAGCTATGTCTATTTTTTCTGGGAAAGATATAATGTTGTTGAGGATAGGAAATAACTCCCTCTTCCCCAACTCCAGACCCTGACAGCCCCCAGAGTCTTACCTGACTACTGAACCATCCACCATGGAATCATCCACAAACAGTTACATGGTGGAAACCCATAACACAACTTGGTAGCAGTCTCTTCAGAACAGGACCTGAATCATCCTGAATCATGGCAGGAAACATCCATTTCTGTAATGAAATTTTTTCATAGTTAGGGAAACTACTTGGAGCCAAAAAAAAAAAAAAAATTAGCTAAAGAGGTTTCAGGATAGATCTCTACTTTAAAAAGAAGAACTGGCATCTTAGGTGTGGAGACTTAAAAAGAATCTTAGTCTTCTAGAATGAGCCAGATCTACCAGAAATGAAGTTCCACTCCTTAAAAATATTTATCATTTAGCTATTTACTCTTGGAGAGAAAGTACCAAAGACATTTTCCCCATGGTTGCCTAGCCCAGTACAGGGCAGAGAGCTGACCAGAAGAAATTGGAGTTAGGAACAACATACAACATGAGGCATGCAAATCTAACTTATAAAAAATAACACATTGGATCATTCTTTATGAACTCCAAACTCCATAAATGAACAAGAAATGCAGTATATTAAACACAAGGAAGTCACATCCTTTACTATATGATATGCTTGAGCTGGATGATTTTAGATTTTATTTTTGAAATGTAAAGCTACTTACTAGTTTGAAATATTTTAGCCTACCTTCATATTAAACAATCATACTTTAAACAAAAGTGCAATATTAAAATACCTTTTGCCTTTAACAGAAAATATAGAGAAAATTCAAAATTCTCTCTCTGCCATTGGCCTATTCTGTGACTATGGAAAAACATCCTAAGCTTTCTGAGTGTCTCTTTTATTACACTTGATCTTAGCCAAAAGGCTGAGAAGCGATTGAGTGTCTCTTTCATTATTTGCAAAACAGGGATACTGGTGATAGAAATTTCACAGGTATTTTTTTGAGATTAAATGATATAGAGTATATGAAAAGGGCCTGGACATAAATCTGCAGAAAATAGAATAGATTTTTTTTAAAGATTTTATTTATTTATTTTATTTATTTATTTGACAGAGAGGGACACAGCGAGAGAGGTAACACAAGCAGGGGGAGTAGAAGAGGGAGAAGCAGGCTTCCCGCTGAGCAGGGAGCCTGATGCGGGGCTCGATCCCAGAACCCCGGATCATGACCCGAGCCGAAGGCAGACGCCCAACGACTGAGCCACCCAGGTGCCCCTAGAATAGATTTTTGATCAAGGTGCAATGGGGTGAGTCTCATAATTCCAAAATTCTCTTGGGAAGATGATGAAGGCATTGATTGGATGGAAGAAAAAAGAGAAAACACTGACAATAAAACCCTAGCCTCCTCCAGGAGAGCTCAGGGGGAAAATACCTATATATAGTCAGAACCATTTTTAAAAAATAAAAAAAAAAATTCTAACGATTGATTAAAAGAAAAAAATCATCCAGGGATGAAGATGTCTCAATCCAACAACTTGACTGGGTGACATTGGAATACTTCAGACAATTAAGAGTGGGAACCTTGAGACCAAACCATTGCTTTGTCATGAGGCTCCCTAACAGTTCAATCCAGCTACTTAATAGCTGTGATACTGACCCCTTGCCTTCTTGGCCTTACATTTGACAACCCCCCAGGGGGTTGGATAGGAAATAATTCCCTCTTCCCCAGCTCCAGACCCTGAAAGCCCCCAGAGTCTTACCTGACTACTGAACCATCCACCATGGAATCATCCACAAACAGTTACATGGTGGAAACCCATAACACAACTTGGTAGCAGTCTCTTCAGACAGGACCTGAATCATCCTGAATCATGAACTTCAAGGAACTGGGATTCAGAGTAAGGAATGTAGTGCAATAGATGTATAGCAAAAACAAAATGGATCATTCAGTTGGGGGAAGTTGTTATAAGCATTGTTCTAAGGCAGAAACTCAGTTACCAGCCAGAATTCAAGAAAAAGCCAGACCCCAGTTACCCAGACTGAGGAGGGACTGGTCACATAGGGGAGGACACTATCATACAAGAGAAGGAAGTTATCAAAACCCATAAAAAGCAAACTCGAGAGGTTTTTATTACAGCAGATGTAACCTTCAGTAGACAGGCACTATCAACCTTTGGCAACTCAGCAGGAAGGGAACCCTCTGTGGCTACACCACAGTTCCTGATGATGGCTTTCAGTGGCCAAATCCAAGTGGTACCACAGGACAGGATAACTAACTGATGAGGTCAGACATATCACCTTCCTTGGCAAAGAGCACGTAAAGGGTATGGTGTGGGTCAGGAGGGATAAACAGAAGGTGCCTGTCCTACATGCTCAAGGTGACAAGCAAGAAGAGGTGAAGGCATATTTTAAGCCCAGGCAATATGACTCCATAAAGTCCCACTCTCAACCACTACACCATGCAACCCTCATATAAGAGTAGGTAGGAGTCAGACAGTGACCCTTTATGTCAAGTTAAACAGCTATGGATGTATTCTATAAGCAATGTGGATCCTAAAAGAGATTTAAGTCGGGAATTTATATGGTCTTAATTTGTTTTTTGGGTTTATTGTTTATTTTTTGTTCTGGTTTGAGAAAGAGCACTCTGCTAAGTGGGGTAGAGGATGAAGAAGGGTTGGAAATGTGTGATGTATTTCAAGGAAAAAGATGTTTAAAGCTTTTGTGTTAATCCAGCTGAGTTAACAAGTTAGGCTCCAGGAATGAAGATGTCAAAAGAGTTTATAATTTATGAAAATCAACAGGACTTACTTGTTAAAATCTGTAGATGAGTTTTTGTAGGCAGAGGAAGGAATCTAAGAAGCTTCCCAGATTTCTGTCACAGGTGGCAGGGTAAATGAATGGTGATTCTTCTTATTATTATTTATCTGTTGTTGGTTGCTTGTTTGATTTTATTTGTTTTGATGTTGTGTGTGTTATGAGCAGTACGAGCTATCTAGTAGTGGACTATTAGATATATAATTTTAGAAATTAAAGGATAGATGGGGCCAAAGATATAAATTGAGAGTTATTATAAAATTGATATTAAAGATAGCCTAGGGTATATATGTACAATGAAGAGACAAGAATCAACAAAAGGGAAAAATAAATTCAAGTAAAATGTCAGAAAAGGAAGGATAACCCTGGAAAAAACAGAGAAGGAAGAATAATAATGATAACAGTAATAACAAAATATCACGAGTAACAGGTAACATATAACATATTTAACATGGGCTATTCTATATTTTCTTCTCAATATTAAATCATTTCAATTTTATAAAAATTCTATGAGGTGGACACTAATATTAAACTAATTTAACAAATGAAACAAACATAGGCTTAGGGACTTTAAGGTGGTTTTCTAAGATTGCATGGCTGGTCACATGCCAAATTGATAACCAAACCCAGGTCTCTGTTTACTGAATCCATGAAACCTGCGATTTATTTTCAGAAATCAACAAGGAAAAAAAAATATGTCATGGAAACCACAGTAAGATTTTAAGCAAGAGGCCATTTCAGGAAGATTTAACAGTATCTGGTTCTAACAACTGCCTTCTCTTCTTTCAGACCTCAGAATGATAACATCTCATCTCCCCCTGTGTTTCTAACCTCACAGCACTGCACCGTCTACTGTCGCTTCCCTAGACCTGTGGTTCTCAAACTATAGCCTGCATCAGACTCACCTGGAGGACTTGTCAGAGCAGAGATTGCTGGCCCCGCCCCCAGAGTTTTGGATTTAGTAGTGCCAGGATTGGCCCTGAGAATTTGCATTTCTAGCAAATTCTCAAGTGATGCTGTAAATGTTGGTCTAGAGACAACACTTGGAGAACCACTGGTTTAAACCATGTCTACAGCTCTATAAATAGCCCCATTATTAATTGCTCCAGAATTACCCCGTTGGAGTGGATATTGTCTAAATCAATATGCCACTGAAACTCTCTGAAACTCAGCTTTCTAATCTGTAAAATAAGGAAAATAGTACCATTGTTTCAGTCTTCTAATTTGTTGGAGGGTTTAAATGAGAGAAAGTGCACAGCACACAGCATGTACTGAAGGCTCGGTATGTACTAGTAATCGTTACCAAGTTGCAAAGTCTCTTTCTCTTATGTTTTCCCATGATACCCTGTATTCCAGCCAAACCAAAGTAATTAAAATTTCTCAACAGCAAACTCTTTCACATTTCTATGGATACCATGGTCAATGTAGGTGCTTTGATCCGAAATACTCCCTGGCAGCTTTTTTACTCCTTATACTTGTAATTAAATGCTTTAAGACTCCAGTGCATTCTTGGAATGAACACTTCCACTTCTTCTTTCCATGCCATCATAGTTTTATCCAACTCTACCTTAGCCCTTATGACACTACACTTTGTCTGTCTCTCTCCCTTACTAGATTGTTATGGATGTAAATAGTGTCTTATACATAGGTATAAGTAACCACACGTTCTTGTTTGGTACCTGGCTCTGAGTAAATACTCATTAAATTTGAGTCAAATGAATGAGTGAATTATTTCTAGGTTTTGTTTCTTAAGCAGTGACCATGTTTTTCAGTTTTGCCTAGGACATTCAGAAAAATAGAAACCCAAACCCAAAATGTCAGGAACCATTAGAATTGCAGTGGAATTATACACCTCTACTGTCACTGTTTCTCATTATCTGAATAAGACATACCACAAGGAAGCAGATGGTTTGGGAAGGCATAAAATAAACATGAGTAACACAAAACCTGCCATTCAATAATGCTAATCACACCACAGATTTTGGACAGTGGTGTCTTCTCCACTTGCTAATAAAACTACTGCAAAACATATGTTCTGGGAAAAGTGAAAATAGATAAAGGAAAGTTAGCAAAATTTTCAAACCTGCCACTTGCTTTGAAGTACTTGTTGTCTTTTTGGAATGCTTTTCTACAAATTCAGTGAGTATACATGAAAATTCCATTTCAGAAGGGTCTCTGATTATCTGCAACCTTTCTATACTTTAAAAACCAACCTGTGCTTTCTCTGAAACCCTATCATTTCTTTTGTAAAAGTATTTCGTATTTTAAAGCTGAGATGATTTGCATGAGTCCAGGGTTATTTTGTACAGAAGTGACAGCTTTTCAACACAAATATTTTGAAGCTATTATATGTAAACATTGCTTTATGGTTTTTCTAAAGGATCATTTTAACTCACAGAAGTTTTACAGTTATGCATATTTAGAACTTAAATCTTCAAACCAGTTACATCAAAAGAATAGTGAAAAAAATTTATCCTATGGAGAAAGTCCTATAATATAATGTATTTGAAATAAAAACAGCATGACTCATTTCTGTAACCGAGAATAAGGCACCAGGTCAAATTCACCAATCCATTGGAAGGCATCACGATATAATTTTACCCTTATTAAATTTTCTACCTTGGTCAGATCCTCACTTTTTACTTCAGTCAAAACACTGTATTTCAAATACCATTTCATTTTAATGATGTGTAAAACTGAAAGATAACAATCTGCCCCAAATTAATGAACATATAGGGACTTTAACAGATATTGGACTCTTAGAAAAAACATCCTTGATAGTAATCCAAAACCAGTAATTTTTCAGTATCCTAATGAAATTCTTCTGAATTCAGCCTACAGATACTTAGTGCTACACAAGTCTCTAGGGAAGATGTCAGAACTAACTCATCCATCAAATATTCAGTACTTTCTGTAATCCAGGCATTGTATTTGGCCCTGTCAATGCAGAAAAGAATGTCAGATTTGCCCCTTTGGCTCACCAAAAATCATTGTCAAATGAAGGAGTGACTTAGAAAAGTGACTTAGCCCCAGTGAAATAGCTCCTGTGGTGAAGATATGAACAAAAGAGCCATAGAGAATGACACAGACAGTGGAGGGTTGAAGTGGGAGAACATCGGAGTGATTACTCAATAAAATCGGGATACACAAGCTAGAGATTACTCAGTGAAGCTGATAGCGGGGACCTACAAGCAAAGAAAATCATGCTAAACAGAAAAGTGAAAGTCCATGTACTTTGAGACAACACCAGATTTTGAACCCCATGAGGGGAGCAGCTGTGTCTAATTTATGTGTCATTGTTAGCACGTGCTGAGCACAATCTACCATGTTATTTATTGTACATGAAATACCAAATGAAGGCGTAAATGGATTAACTGAACAGCAGTACTTGCCCTGTGACAGTGAAGGTGGTAGTTGAGTGTTGAAACTAAACATGGCATTAGGTCAGGAATTTGCAGGAGTATCTGTCCTAAAGATTTAGGATTTATCTTGCAGGATATAGCGAACATTAAGGCTAATATTTAAACCAAAGTAAACTTTGAAATAATCCATTCTTTCAACAAGTTTTTGTCAATTTTCTGTTATATTCAATGTTAATTCAATGGAGAACAAGTGAAGTATGACTCTTGTCTTCATGAGGCTTTAATTTGAGTGGCCATTTTGAAAATCAAGTATAAAATAAAAGAAACGTTTCAGCCATAATGCATGATCAGTTCTGTGAAGGAGAAGGTCAGCAGACTACACCTGCCAGCCAAGTCCTGCCAGAATTCTATTTTTGTAAATAAAGTGATATTGCTACACAGCCATGCTCTTTGTTTATATAACACCTATTGCTGCTTTGAGTAGGTGTGATAGAGACCTATGGCCTGTAAACCCTAAAACATTTGTAACCTGGCTTCTTATAGAAAAATTGGCCAACTCCTGCTATAAATGAAACAAATGAGGAGCAGAGAATTAAAAGAATGGAGAGTAGCTTATTTTAGATAGAATTCCAAGAATGACCTTTTTAAGCAGTGTTGTGACATTTAACACAGGTATGAAGATTGAGAAGTCACCTGTGTGAAGATGAAGAGAAAGGAGCATCCTGGAAGGGGCAACAGTGGGAGCAAAGGCCAGGGGTAGAAAGACTTTAGGATATTTGAAGTCCTCGGGGGTGACTAGTGTAATTGGAGGGAATAATCAAGGGGAGAGAAGGAAGTGTTATGAGATGATGTTGGAGATAAAGGAGATCTGTCAGTCTATCCACCCATCTCTTTATCTATTGAGATGAACCTTCAGCAAGATGAAAAATTCCATTTAAAGACAACACACGCAGGTCTTAGCCTATCGGTAAATACCTCTCAGATTTTGACTATGAATGTTGTTAATAGAAATAACCAGTATATTGATGAAAAAGATACGCTCTTCTCCAACCATTGCAATAAAGCTGGCATGAAGAAGGTTATTTGTGAGGCAAAGCCAATTAAATCTGCATTTACGCTGATTTTGCAGCAATTCCAGAGTGATTTTTTTTTTCTTCTGAATGGCAGAGCTGGCAAAATGCTAACAAATTCAATGTACCATGCACCACATGCAGCCCAGAGAGTATTTCTAGAAAATGATGATGGTTTTCTAAACTAGTCGAAAAGGGGAGGGTTATTTTAGCCCTAATGCACTTCACTATATCAAGTTGTTTGCTTGAATTATTTATGTGTGTATTGCAATTTTTAAACTGGGAGCATCAGAGACATTTACGCCAGTGAGAAGTTAAGGACCTTGTAGGTCATTCAAGGAGAATGTTAACTAGGGCAAGTGGCAGTGGCTAGAGAAATACATCCAATCCCCTTCACAAGTTACAGGGGCTTGGCTGTCAGACCGACCTGGATATAAAGATGGATTTGGCTTCTGTTTAACTGTGCATACTGAGGCATTTACAACCATTGCCAGGAGCCTCAGTTTCTGTATATCTAACCTGGAGAGCATACATTCTGATTGAGTGCATTATTATAAGATTTAGTGATGTGTCTAAAGAATGGAATACATAGTAAACATATAATGAATCATAGCTATTGTTGTGGTTGTTATTATTATTATTATTATTATTATTATTATTATTATTATTATTATTATTTACTCCGGAAAATCCCAGTGAGCATAAAAATGCACTAACTCACTATTGGAGTCTCTACTATGCACAAAATACCTTGGCTGTTTTAATGATGAAGGTACAAATTCCATGCAACTTAAATTCCACAGGGAAATTACACCAGCGTTTCATGAGTATATCTGAGTGCTTGTTAAAATATTGGTTCCCAAGCCCCAACCAAAACTCCACTGAATCAGAATCTCCCACAGAAGGGCTACAAGTTACCTGTTTAACAGATAACCAAATTTTACTAGCCATTTGAAAAGCTCAAGTGATTTGCAGACAAAAACATGTAATACAGGATAGGATAGGATGGGTCCTTGTCTTGAAAGAGATGTAAATAAAATGTGTTAGGAAGTCCAAAGTGGGAGAAAGCTTCCTAAATGAAGTACTCAATTTGTGACTTTGGGGAACATGTTTAGGGAAAAGAACAATTGTTACATAAAATTAAACAATAAAATGAGTGAGTTAAAGAATTAAAAATAAATCTGAACCAAGATATGAGTGTTGACTTTAGATAAGAAAGTGCTTAAGGCAATTTTTTTCCTAAGATTTGCACTTGGAAAACCAAGTTCCTCCATCTACTAAGATATCATGAAATTGGAATTGTGTGCCTTGTAAGACAGACGAGTGGTTTTTTTGTTCAAATCGAAGTAGTGAAATCTGTGAGAACTGTGGAATTTCCTTTAGGAAGTATGCACACCAGGCTGCCCCGCTTTCCATGAAAATAGGCCATGAGAAGGTGGGCATCAACAAGTCAGGGTCCCCTAAAGTGGAGAGCACTGAGGTCAGCATAGCCACTGAGGACAAGACATTGGGCCTGGATCTTTTTAAAAAGCATTTGAACTCTCACTGCAAGTTTAAAGACAAATACACAGAAGAGAGGTAGAAAACTTATTGTACAGAGAAAAATCAGGTAAAATAGGAGTGGTGACTGGGGGTTGTAGCAAAACAAGTAGTAGAAAGTACAGTGATGATGCAATGATGATGTTAAGCACTTAAAAAATTCTGGTATTAATACCTTGTATGCAATATCTCCACTAACAATCTGCCTTCTTGTGCATGGATCTTAACATTGCCCCATTTTATGGAGGAAGAAAATCATCTTTGAAACAATTAGGCACCTTTCATTAGGTCACAAGCTTAAAAGGGGTTGAGCTAAGATTTGAACCCATGCTGAATTGATTTCTGGGATCTGATTTTTGTCTATCTCAATTTAAAATTGCATCCCAGGAAGTAAGAATGTGGTAATAAGGAGCCTGATTCCATTTTTTTTTTTTTTTTTTTTTATGTTTGCTGACAGATTTTAGACTCACCTATCCCTCTCACCTATATGCCCTGACCTGGACAAACTGATAAAAAAAAAAAAAAAAAAAGCCTGGGTGCTTCCTTTTTGGGTTCTGGTACAAAATTCAAACCATGCAGGTCCTGCCCTTGGGAAACATTTACTCCAACCTCAGCCCCCAAACATAGTAAAAACTAAACCAGTCTCCTTTCCTTGTTATCTCAGGCGATTAGGGACCTATTTGAGGATCCTGCCCTATTTTCCTCAGAAATGTCAACTATGCAAGCAGTAAACTTTCTCATACCCTCTTGGGGTGTGTGTTGTGGGGTATGTGTGTGTGTGTGTGTGTGTGTGTGTGTGTGTGTGTGTGAGATGGCATCAATCTTTACCTCCAAACTAAATTTTTTGTGTAGAGGTCAATCTACCTCTGCAGGAGACCATAACAAAAGTGTCATTTAACATATCTTCAACTTTTGTTTCTTCCCTGTATCTTCTTTCGATATCCTACACCAGTCACCAATCTCCTCTCCTATTATACTCAGGAAGATTCTTTCAATAGCAATAGTAGCAAATACTGAACACCAAACATCTTCCTTCTGACAAAGGAAACCATCCCCAATAAGAATAGTCCCATTTCCCACATGGATATGTGGCTGTTTGGGGTTTCTTCTCATCATTATTTCCCCCCAGACAGCCATGATTGATTAGCAAGACAACAGATGAAATCTTTTTTTTACCACCCTAGACTTATAGGTTTGTTTTAGGATAGGCAGGGAGCTGGGGACATTCTTCAACTATAGTTTGGGTGTATGAGATACCCAAGATAAAGTGGTTGTTGGAAATACTAGGGAAAAGGGAAGTAAGACAGTGTCACAAAAGCCAGTGGAAAGGGCAGGAAGAATAAATGGTGTTGAGGATATGCCTGAGATAAAATAGTGACCTCAGGGGGCTGTACTTTATAAAGTTGAGTCCTGTGCTTCTCTAGTAAATATTTTCTCATCTGATTTAAAAAAAATAAATAAACAATGAGGCAACAACAAAACTTATTTCCCCTGGCAATAACTGAATAGTGCCCATTAGAGGGACCCCTGTAGGTGCCCTCACATTCTTGAGAAAATATCATGACATTAAGCTCAGGGTGTGACACAGCTGGCAGAATAACCCTTGAAAATGTTTTGCCTTTCAGCTGCAAAAGTTCTTCTAACAAAGTGGATGTTAGAAGAAGCTCCCAGGCACCCCTGGCTATGTCTATAGCTCATTATCTCCTCATTACAGGGAACCTGAAGGGGATGAGGAAAATGCATTCTGAAAGACGCATTCATGTTTTATTGATTGCCAGCAGAGCTCAAGTCTCTGAATTCTCACACTTTGGGATATTTTGTTAGGAAAATAAGCACAGTAGGCCCTTGTTTACATGCCCTCTTCCTTCTGGTACAATTGATTCTAGCGCAGCACAAAATTGAGCATCTTCCCCAGTTAGGTTCTCATGAGTCACCTCCACACATAAGCTAAAGTGAGGCTTTCACAGAGCATATTCCTTATCATCTCAGAGGCCTTGAAACATATTCCACTAATTGAATCTCCTCTTTTGATGAATGAGGAAACTGAGGCCCAGAGAAGTAGATTGGCTTGCCCACGGTCATACAACCAGTGAGCGAGAGCTTAGGTTGAAGCTCAGAGCTCCTGGTATCTTCATCACACTTTTTAATTATTCTAACAAGCCCATATATATTCCCCCATTTAGGGAGAAGAAAATAATAAAGTAATAAATTCTCCTATAATGTTATTAAAACACATAATCCAGAACCATATAAGCATACTTAACAATTACGCTTGTGTAGAACCCAGATTGTCTTAAGAGTTGACAAACTGGGTAGGCAATTGTGTTGAGACTATGTCTGATAATAGATTAGTGAAGGAACTTAGGATATTTCATTTTGACATGAAGGCACAACTTAAGTTAACAGGGGGACATAGGGAAAATCTATTTCTCAGTCACTCAAGGACCCAGAATAAGGGACACATGATCTCAACATGTCCATCACTGATCACCACAGTTAAGGGGAGGGGATATGACAAATCAAGCACTACTCAGTATTGATACACATCCCTTCTACTCACGTTGAAGTGTCCAAGATAAGCCAGAAATCACACGAAATTTCAGAGTATGTAAGGAAATTCCATCACACCATGTACTCAGAAGAAGAAATTGTGCATTTACAGTCTTACTGACTTCTATAATTAGTAACTAGGAGAGATAATATCAAAAATAGGAAGTCTGGGTAGATACTAGTTTCTTTTTATCGACATATTGTTAAGACAAAATATTACATTAGGTTCAGATGAACAACATAGTTATTCAACAATTCTATACATTATGCTATTATCACAAGTCCAGCAACCATCTGTCACCATACAACACCATTACAATAAGACACTAGTTCTTTTTTTATGTTAATCACCATACATTACATCATTAGTTTTTGATGTAGTGTTCCATGATTCATCGTTTGCGTATAACACCCAGTGCTCCATGCAGAACGTGCCCTCTTTGATGCCCATCACCAGACTAACCCATCCTCCCACCCCTCCCCTCTAGAACCCTCAGTTTGTTTTTCAGCCCATCGCAATAAGACACTAGTTCTTAAAGAACTTTTAAACTAACTTTTCTAATACTTTCTATATTAGTTTTCTAGGGCTGCATCACAAATTACCACAAATTTAGTGGACTAAAGCAACACACATTTATTATCTCACATTTCTTAGGTAAGAAATCCAAGTGGTTGCAGCTGGGCTCTCTAATTAATGTCTCACAAGGCTGAAGTCAAGAGGTCTGCCATGATAGGCTCTTAGGTTTGAGAAAAGAATCTAGTTAGTTGACTATGTAACATTTCCTTGCTGAATCTGGAGGCAGGGCCTCTCATTGCTACTAGAGACTGCCCATGGATATGGGCACATAGCTTCTTCTACCTTCAAATAAGGAACAGTGTGGCATGTACATCTCAAACTTTTAATTCCTCCAGTTTCCCCTGTTGCTACCATTCAGATAAAACTCTCTGCTTTTAAGGCTTATCAGGCCCATACAGATACTCTCCCTAACTGAAGTCCCTTGTGTTGCATAACATAACACAAGCATGGAAGTGATAGCTCATCCTATTCCCAAGGTTGGGTTAAAGTGGAACATCTTTGATGAGCCATTTTAGCAAATTTATCTGCCATACTATTGGCATTGGCCAATGGATTGCCTTCCAAAGCAAGTATTCTCTTCACTGAAAGAACTACATCCCAGACTAGAAGATTATCTTTCAATTAAGTTGCAGAAACGATACTTTGGCTACTAGAACCTAAATAAAATAAATACCTTCCTGTTGACTTTTTTTTTCCTCACATATCAGAAATTACGGGAGCCAACTATACTAGTTTTCTATTGCTGTTATAACAATTTACACTAACATAGTGGCCTAAACAGTCCAAATTTATTATCTTACAGCTCTTGATATAAGAAATCTGACACAGGGCGCCTGGGTGGCTCAGTTGGTTAAGCGACTGCCTTCAGCTCAGGTCATGATCCTGGAGTCCTGGGATCGAGTCCCACATCGGGCTCCCTGCTCGGCGGGGAGTCTGCTTCTCCCTCTGACCCTCCCCCCTCTCATGCTCTCTGTCTCTCATTCTCTCTGTCTCAAATAAATAATTAAAATCTTTAAAGAAAAAAAAAAGAAATCTGACACAGGTCTCACTGGGCCAAAATCAAGTTGCCATCAGGGATTTGTTTCTTCCTACAGGCTTTAGGGAAAATGATTATTTACCTTCTACAGATTGTAGAGGCTGCCCACATTTCTTAGCTCATGGACCCCTTCCTCTGTCTTCAAAATGTACAATGGGAGGTGGAGACTTAACATTTCATCTCTCTGCTCTTTCATTCATAATTGTAGCTCTCTTTAACCAAATATTCTTTAAACGTTCTAAAAGTTTCTTTGTTTTAATGACTTTTGTAGCTGGATTCGACCAACCCAGGTAATCCAAGGTAATCTCAAGATCTATACCCTTAATAACACACACAAATCCCTTTTGCAATGTAAGGTAACATATTTACAGATTTCAGGGATTGGGGCAATAAGAAAACTTTGGTTGTCATTTTGCTGCCTTCCATACTGACTTAACTAAATAGAGTAGAAATCTCTTCTGAGGATCCATGTATTTCTCAGGCATTCCAGAGGGTTTGGAATTATAAACCAGAAGGGCAGCTAGCTGTAATCTTTTCCCATATATTTTCTGTTCCTCCTGAAAACCTTCATTTTTTTTTTCTTTCACAGCAAAACCACCTTTTCTCTTTATCTTGTTCACACAAAAGAACATGACTGTCAACAACTCCAGATTTTATGATATGGATCTAGCCACCAGCAGAGGTTTTCTTGGCTGTTTCTCAGACCATATTTCCAAAGGAACTTAGAACAAGGGTCCCTCCCCTGTTCTAATAAGTCATGCTAAATAGTGTAGGAGGCCCTGTAACCAATGAATGAATAAACAAAATGTAGTATAACCATACAATAGAATAGTATTCAGTAATAAAAATGAATAAAGTACTGATTCATGCTACAACATGGACAGACCTTGGAAATATGCTATGTGAAAGAAGATACACATGCACACACACACATACACTCACAGAAAAACCAACACATTACTAGTCCATTCATATCAAATGTCCAGATTTAGCAAATATATAGAAATGGAAAGTAGATTAGTGATTGCCTAGAGCTGGGGAATTGGGGGTAAATGAGAAATGACTGATAATGGAGATGAGGTTTCTTTTTGACATGATAAAATGTCATAAAATTAATAGTGATGATGAATTGTGATAATTGCATAATTCCGTAATTATACTAAAAACCACTGAATTGTACATTTTAAATGTGTGAATTGTACAGTATGTGATTTATATCTCAAAAAGCTATCATATACTTTGAAAAGATAGGTGTGATATATCTTTTCATTATAATCGGTACTCACCTGAAAATTATAAAAATGGAAAAAAAACCCTAGATATTTAATACCAATTCTAAGACATAGATGGATTATATTAAATTTACACATTGCATGTGCTTTTCAGATCTTATTTTACTTTATTTTCTCTTATTCTATATCCAAATTTAATATTACCAAAGGAATATTAAAGACATTAAATTAGAAGCTAGACCAAAGACCTTATTACATTAATGAGAAAGAAAAGGAAGTTGTCCAATTAACAGTATGTAACAAAAGATAAATTCTACAAATCAGTACTATAATTAGGGATTATTTCTTTGCAGACCAAACGACTGGCCACTCTATAGCAAATGATATCTGTGAAAGAGTTTGCAGCATTCAAGATAGTTTCAACTTACATTTACAATTCTGTCTGTACTAGGGCAAGGAGAACATAGATAGTTCAAAGCAATTTGCAGCTAAAATGATTGATTTCCAGCAAATTTAGACCTTAAAATTAGATGTTTCAGCTACCTATATTATATATACCATATATAAATATATAGGCTATATTAGTACATATACTTATTACATAATAAATATATTAGTACATATATTTATTGCATAGTTACCCAGTTTTCCAAATGAGGAAGATATCTTTGTTAATTCCTCCTTATGGATAATTAAAGTGGACCAAATAGGAATATAGGAATGTTGTCCTTATATAGCATGTATGTGTTCAATGAAGATGCCTCAAACTCTTTTTTTTTTTTAAAGATTTTATTTATTTATTTGAGAGAGAGAGAGAATGAGAGAGAGCAAGCACATGAGAGGGGGAAGGGTCAGAGGGAGAAGCAGATTCCCTGCCGAGCAGGGAGCCCAATGCGGGACTCGATCCCGGGACTCCAGGATCATGACCTGAGCCGAAGGCAGTCGCTTAACCAACTGAGCCACCCAGGCGCCCAAGATGCCTCAAATTCTTCATGTGTGTATGTATATGCATCTGTGTGTGTGTGTGTGTGTGTGTGTGATGTGCAACCTTGATAGGTGCAGAAATGCACCATGAGGAAACAAACACTTGTCCCTACTGCGTTCATAATCCAGGTCCAACATCAATGCAGGATATCTGGATCCGCCAAGTGAGATTTTATCACATTTGTTTACAGGTGACATCTAGTACCTAGTAATTGCCCTTGATTGCATTTCTTGAGTCTCTCTCCAGTTTAGCTGTCCTCTAAACAATCCTTCCCAATTAGTAACTGGATGGTTTAGAATATTCAGTATACAAAACTTCTTGTTTCCAAATGTGTCACACTTATATTTCCCGCAATAGTAACAACTTACAGTAATTTAAGAAAAGAGAATACAAATAGGGTCCTAGAAATAGTGCTGAGAGACTGTTACTACATGATCACATTCTTGGTTAGGGCTTCTAGATATTTGATTGTGAACAGGGAGGTCCAGAATTTCTGGGAAAGAGGTTGAGAAATAGTGTCCAGTATTTTCAAATTGTTTTATTGTTTTTACTTACATCTCCTATGGTTTGTACTTGAGGATTCCTTCTAGTTCTCTCAATTTGTATTATGTCACATGTGGTTTATGACTCAGAGGTGGTGATCTGTGAACATAACTGACCTCCCAACAAGGCAACCTCAAAAATTGTGCTGTACATGGGCCGATGAGCATGTTTATAAATCTATATGAATATTGCCTTCTTTCGGGTCAGGATGAAAACTGATGAGCAATACTAAATATTTTTTTAAATGCTTTCTTGGGGCACCTGGGTGGCTCCATTGGTTAACCATCTGCCTTCGGCTCAGGTCATGATCCCAGGGTCTGGATAGAGCCCTGCGTTGGGCTCCCTGCTGAGCAGGATGTCTACTTCTCCCTTTCCTCTGCCCCTCCCCCCAGCTCATGCTTTCTCTCTCCCTCTCTCTCACTCTGTCTCTCTCTCTCAAATAAATAAATAAATAAATAAAATCTTTTAAAAATTGCTTTCTTGTACTTTTGAATAAAAAGACATGGAAATTAAAACTATCCAGAAAAGTACAAGGAAGTAAAATTTATATGTACATATCACCTCTACCCCAAAGCTAAATTATCATTATTATCATTAGGTGAACATCATCCACCCAAAACAACAGTATTTTAGGATAGAAAGATTTGTCAGCTGCATGTACAAACACTAAAAATTTTAGATAGTGCTGAGGTTCTTTAAAAGAAGGAATGCATGTTTTTGTTTTCTAAATGGAAGTTGAGTTTTCCTTGAAATAAATATGTAGTGGTTAGACTCCATGTAGTGCACAGAAGCACAAAATCTGTGATATATATATGTATATATATGTGGATATATATATACACATATATATATACTCATATTTGGAAGTAGTAATTAAAATTATATTTGTGTCACCATGGAAAATAGAGCCTCTTCTGTCAACATGGAGAAATATGTACCTTGAACATGTTGCTGACATATTTTCAGGAAATGATATCTCTTAACAAAGATGAGTTTAAAAAAAGTTTATCCCACAATTTTTAAAATGCTGCTTATATTTCTGCTTCATTTCTGTCATGGATAGATCCTAAAATGACCCCCAATTCTGCTCATCTTTTGGTATTCACACCAGAAGGGATGTATAACCCCTTCCCTTTGAGTGCAAGCAGTATTTGTGACTTGTTCTTAACCCATAGAATATGGCAAAGGTGATGAAATGTCAGTCCCTCGGTTACGTTACCTTATATGGCAAAGGTAATGGGGAGTCACTTCATGATTATATTACATTAAAGACTCAATATTTTATGCAGATCTACATTAGTCTCTTTCACTCTCCTGATAATGTGGAAGTAAGCTACCGTATTGTAAACTGCCTCTAGAGAACCATGTAGCAGACATTTGTAGGACTATGCAATTAATCCTCAAAACAACTTTATGTGGGATGGTATCTCATTCCTATTTTGTTGATGATTAAGCAATTGAAGTGATTTCAGATATAGATATAGATATTTCCATCTTATTGGTTCTGTTTCTCTGGAGAATCCTGACTAATATAGAACCCAAGCCCTGGCCTTTCTAATCTCAAAGAAAATACTTTTTTCTATCACAATCCTACTTTCCTGTGAATGAAACAAGGTTTGTTTTTATGATAATACTTGGCAAGTAATAAAAATCTCTTACTAACTGTACACCATAAAGTGTTTTTGCATGCATGATCTCAATTGCTTTAAAACATTTCTTCTTTTTAGAAAGTTCCTCGTTTTTTTCAAGCCTTGAAACATCAAAATGTAAAATAAATAGGAGAGGAGAAGGCTCATTGGAACAGGCCAGTTGAGGACAATTGAAGGCACTGATCACCCTCAACCCCCTCCTGAAATTCCAGAACCCCACAGACAATATCTTGAAGAAACAGTAAATATTTAAACTAGTCTTCATTACACTGGTGGGGATATGGAAGATGGGAATTATTATCTTTATTTAACATAGAAAGAAAACAGAGTTTATGCTAGGCTCTCATGGCAATAACATGCTTTCAGTAAGACTTAAACAGAGGTGTTCTTATCTGGGGTAGTAGAATTCTGGCCTCATCACTTCCTTGATGGTCAATCCCAAGGACGTTGGTCCTGCCCAATTAAATGCTTAATGCAAGTCACTTCTGAGCATTCCCAAAATGTTTAACATCTCAGATAGCCTATGGAAAACTGTACCAATTCTATTGATAATGTCTATCCAAAAAAAAAAAAAAAAAAAGGTCAAAGAAATAGTTCATATGTCATATCAACAGCAAGGTGATTATGTAAAAGCCAATGTAAGTCTAATGGTTAACAGAAATTTTTAGCTGTGTGACCTTAGGCAACTTACTCTGCCTCTCTTGCTGGAGATGGTGATGCTGTCTCAGGGAATTGTGGCAATAGAAGTAACTATGCAACAGTATTTGTAATATGTTTAAGAGCCAATTGTATTAGCTTCAATAGATATGTGAATTCTTTGTAAGGTAAATATTATTTTAATTTTCAGATCTTGAATTGTATATATAGAAAACAGAAAATCAATGGCAGATTGTCTCAGTGAAGGGCAGCATGTTTTGTATAGTATAACAAAATAGAATTTCACTTTATCTTCAAAAAGACCAAGTTCTACCAGCATATTGAAGTATAAGATGCCAAATTATCTCAATCAGATAAGTATGAAATGTCTTGTGCTTAATAAAATAATTGGTTTGTTGCTTGTATGTTAAATTGCACTTTGCCTACAAACTGGAGTTTCACAGTTGATCCTGCCTTGCGGTGAATGCAGCTCTATATAGGGTTACAGATAAACCATCTCCCCACCCTTCTTAAGCCTCCTGTCCTGTTTGTGGCTCATTACTTTCCAGAACATAATGAAGACCAATGGCTTACAATATAGAAAACAGGTCAGTCAGAAAGCACAGAGGCAAGAATGTGGAGTCTCCTTGTGGTTTTGGTGATGCCTCATCTCCTCATATAGTTGCATGCTGTATGGAGCAGGAAGAAACATCCGTCTGACCTCATAACCTGCAGATTCTCATGTTGGGATCTGAAGATTGATAGGTTACTGTCACACTCCATGTTCCTTTAGGAAAATGCACTAACAAATGAAGATCCCCACTGAGTTTTCAGTTAACTCATTAACTATCTTAAATACCTGGGTTGAGCCCCTACAGAGAGCTGGTGTGTTCTTTGTTTTGGATCATACCTCACATGGTTAGGGAATGTTCGTTCCTTAAGCCCTAAGCATCCAAGGGCTTTCAAATCTAGCTCCTGGAAAATAGCTATCATGCTAAAATGGAAATGAATCTATAAATCAAGATATTTAGGTTTTAATTCTTCTGCTACTTAACTCTGTTGGTCCCTAGTGCTAAGTTATTTAGCTGTTCTAGGCCTTGGCATGCTCACCGCAAAGTTGAAACTATTACAATCCCTGTTTAAACAGAGAGGAAGGGGCGCCTTGGTGGCTCAGTCGTTAAGCGTCTGCCTTTGGCTCAGGTCATGATCCCGGGGTCCTGGGATTAAGCCCCGCATTGGGCTCCCTGCTCTGCAGGGAGCCTGCTTCTCCCTCTCCCATCCCCCCTGCTTGTGTTCCCTCTCTCCCTGTGTCTCTCTCTCTGTCAAATAAATAAATAAATAAAATCTTTAAAATAAATAAACAGAGAGGAAAACAGAAGGTCAGAGAGTTTAGGGATTTTGTATAAGGTCACTGGTGAGTCACTGGTCAGCTGGTGAGCAGTAGAGTCAGCTTTGAATCAGGTGTGTTAGCCCCAGAGTCCGTATTCTTAAAACCTTTCTCAAATCTCCCACTGTATTGAATGCTTATCAGATCATTCTGAATAGGTTTCAGTGTGAATCACTGCTTTCCACAGAACTCAGTCTTTTATTAACTCTATAATCTTGGGCTAATTACCTTTTCTGAGCCTGTTTCCTCATCTGTAAAATGTAAATGGGGAATAATAATAGCAGTTAAGTCATAATTTTTTTTTCAAGGATTAAATGGATTTTTATTCATAGAGTCCTTAGAAAAGTACTTCAATAAATATTGGTTATTAGTAGTAGTAGTAGTAGTAGTATTTCCTGGTCTACTTGATGACTTTAAGCAAAACGAGAAATAAAGCTGGTACCAGTTGACAGACCCAAGTATCAATTATATCCAAGTAAACAGTTTAATAAAAGCAAAGATCGCATGTCCATTAATGCTACAGTGAAAATACTGCTGTTTATGGTGTTAGCAAAACACAGATTTGTGTTGAGACTGAAGCCGTATTAACTTCTCAATGCTGAAATAATGTTAGGATCACCTAGAAGCTTTAAAAAATATCCATGGCCAAGTATCCATACATTTTTAAAGCACTCCAACACCAGTTGGTTTGGAATTAGGAAAAGACCAATTTATGAAGGGATTTGAATTCCAAGAATAGTTATTATTTAAGGAGGGAGTGGGACTAGAAAATGTTTTAGCCAGAGAGTTCATCTTTTCACTCCATGTGCTGACTTCTGCTGTCTTCTTGGGTCACAATAAATAAAATTTTAGATTCCTCCATTCTTTAAAAATGATATAAACATTCTCGCCCTGACTTGGTAATTCCAGTTGTTATCTCTCACTGACAGCCACCCCAAGCCTATTTAAAAGATAATCATTTTCATCTTGACCCTAAACTCTCTTTTTGTCTGGTTGGCTATGTATTCAAGAAGTGCATTCAGAAATGTTTAAGATCTTGGTTTTTAAGATCACCCTGATATTACCAAGTAAAAATAAAAAGGAGAAGAAAACAAATTTTAATTTGCTTATTCTCAGTATAGTTTTATTTCTGCAGTTTTAGGCATGATTCTCCATTTCTTTTCATAGGAGTAAGGGCCAGGAATATATGTGAACTCAAAGGTGGAGATTGACTTAAGTCTTCATCATTAAAACATGCCATATCCTCTCTCTGAGCAGAAACTACTATTAAGAGTAATCTTTTTTGGGTGATTTGAACATTTCCTTGCAAGAGAGTCCCCAATGTCCAAGCTGGTAGGTGAGGTGGGCTAGTAGACTGTGATTGTTAGTTAACAGGGGAACCATTTTAAGATCTAAGTCTTTTATAGTCTTCGGTTCATTCAAGTCTGCTCTATATATGTAGCCCTGGTCAGTCCCCAATTGTTTTAGTTGTGCGAAGTTCTTCATTTAACTTAGGTTTCTACTCTGTCAGGAATAATACAGGAAGAGAGGAGCATGAGATGAAGGGACAGTGGCTGTTCTGAAAGATGTCATGGTCCATCTGCACATGTTTGGGAGGGAGACAGAAAAAGAAATTTCCAAATGCATGACTGCAGGAAACATGACCAATATGGAAAGAGAAAGCTTTTCTGGAACATACTGGAACAATACCTAACTCACCCAAACTCAAGACCTGTTTACTATCTTCAAAATATAAGAGCACAGCTTATGCAGAGGTCTGGAGAGGAAAGGAAGTGAGATTTGTGTGTAGGACTGAAATAGCATGGGGTGGCATGAGTGAGTCAGCGAGAAGGCTGAGAACACATCTCGGGCATTTTGGTGATAGGAGATTGGCTTTTATTCCGAAGGTTGTATAAAACATGTCAGGTTTTTAAGCAGGAGAGTGACATGATTTGTTTTAAATCTCAGGTGGAGAAGAAGGTACTTTTGAGTACTGCACTTAAAAGTCGCCTGGTGATGTCAGAAAGAAATGAGCAGATTGTTAAGGGAATTCCACATCTTATCATCTAAGGAACAGATGAAAGAGCTGAGATTTTAGGCTGGAGGGGGTAAGATCAACGTAAGACATCTGGACGATGTCAAAGAGGGAGAAATTGTTTATTTGTGATTTCTAGACACAAAGACCTATTAGTTTTTGGAGCCATATTTTGGTTCAACATAAAAAACAAACAAACAAACAAAAATAACAACTCTGGATGTTTAGAGTTGTCCCAAGATGGGAAGGTTTGCAAGTTGCTTCTGATTGATCACTGGTTGGAGATTTAAGTGCAAATATCCAATTAGTGTAATATAGGCTAGGTGTATTTATGTCATTTGCAAAACTCTGTGCCTTTACAGAGAACTTTGGTCACCATATGCAGCCACCACGAAATGTGCTGATGAAACAAACCGGAGAAGGGTCACGAGCAGAACAACCTCCCTCAAGGGCTGAAATGGAAGTTCAGATAATGAGAATTTTTTGTATTCATTGTGGACACGGTCTTTCAATTAGAAGCAAATAATGAAGCAAAGGCCCTTAAAAATTTGTGGCCTTCACCTTGTAACCAAAAGGACACGATTCAAAGAGTTCTTGACTGGATCCTCCTGGAAAGGGACCCTACATAATTTTTTTCCCACCAACTATCATGATTCACAGGGTACAAATTCATCTTTACAATCGCATTTACCGAACATCTTTCTTTTATTTTTCCTTCCAGAAAACTGAAGGTAAAATATGACTCCCGAAATGCTACATTTTAATAAATAGGATATTTCAAGCTGGAACAAAAATAACAGTTGTGTATGTATTTGTGTGTATAATAATATATGATATGTATATTATATGTCTTCAATACATCATCTTATGATCTATAATATAGGGAAGAGAGGAAGGAATATGAATAAATAATCTATGAATATGAATGAAAACAATATTTATGGTAACTTAGAAAAATGAAGGAGGAGATGGTATTCAAATCGCTCTTTCTTTAGTTTAATACCATTTCAATAACAAACATGGGCCAGTTTGGTGCCCAGCTGACGTGAGATACATCAGACACTTAACTGACTGTGCCACCCAGGGGCCCCAGGAGAAGTTTCAATTGATCTTTGCTGGAACACAAAGAGACTTGAGGATTAAATCAGTTAATTTAACTCTTAGAACCTAAATTTTCCTTATTAAATATGGACAATAGCAACAACCTGTTAGAGGTGTGGTGTGGATTAAATGAGACACCAGATGGGAATAGGCTTTGAAATGGTAAAGTCATTTGGATTGCATTAGCATCCTCAAAAACCCCAGGGAGGTTGTTGGGTTTATAAACTTTAGCTCCCTACTGGTTAAGTGATTTCTTGGTTAGAATACACAGGAGTTTATATGTTTTTATTTCCTTCTGTATGTGATCTGACTTTTCTTTCATTTAGTGTTTATTCTCAAAGCTATTTTCCTCCTTCCTCAGATTTACCATACAGATTTCTTCTAAATGGGTAGGATATTTATACATTTCATTAACAATATGTACTCAGGCTTTCTGTTTTGTTCATCCAATAAAAGGCTCAGTAGAAAATGTGCTTGAAGATGTTCCCTTACCACTGGGGAACTGAAATTAATTCTCTCACAATTTCTAAGAGCTTTAAGCATTTGTTTTTTTAGGAGTCAGACAGCTGTGCTGGTTTTTAGCATTGTTAATAGCTTTAGCCCTTTATATCCGGGTGATACATTTTACAAACATTTGTCAGACAGAACTTTCAACAAGTCCTGTCTTATATGAGCCTCCTAGGAGGTCTTTTGATCCTCAGTTTCTCTTCCCATTCAAATCTGTTGTCTAGCTTACCTGCAGAGTCCAACTTCTAATCAAGCATCAGATTACAATATGCTCTCTGTAAGAAGAACCTTGCATGACTCCCCAGTGCTCAAAGGGTTAAGGTCTCATTCAATGGTTCAGTGTGCATGGCCTTCTTAAAATATAAGTTGGTGACAGATTATCTCTGTGTCTTCCCTCCAGAAAGGAATCCAAGTTACTAAACTCTTTACCATTCTCTGAACACTCTATCACAAGTTTCTCTTTGACTATTCACAACGTGGTCCTCTACCAGGAATGACTTTTTGTCTTCTGTGACTAGCAAAATCATTGACTTTTTTGACTAGCAAAACCATCCTTATAAGACAGCTCAAAAACCATTTCTCTGTGAAGTTCTCTTCTCATCCCTGAGGCAATCATTTATTCCTCCCTGTTTCCCATAGAGCTGTGCTCGTGCTTTCTTTCGTAATCATACTTTTACTTACCTGTTTCTCTGTCTCTAGTCTGTGACCTACTATAAAGCAAGGACTCTTATTTATTCATCTTTGCTTCCCCAGAGCCTAGATAATCATTGAATTTTTTTGAAGGATAAATGAAGGGTAAATTTCTATTGCTACTACTGCCTGAACAATTCACAGTGAAGTTTCCTGATCACTCAGTGAATATTCAAAATGTCTGAAGGTCCCAGAGAAGAAAATTACTGAAGACTTTTCAAGAGAAAGGGAATTTAAGATATATGACTTCTTACACTCTGGTGTAAGTGTATGTGGGGACCACTTCCCCAAAACTGAACATGAATAGAGAGAGCATGAGGATGACCTATTTTGATATCTGGGAACAGCCTCTCGCATTTGAGCTTATCATTGGCTTAATGAGATGCTGTAGATGTTGGGTGTTATTCAATTAATAACAGCACCAGCGTATTCAGATCACAGAGAATGATTATGTAACTGTATTATCCCTCAGAGAGAACATATCTGCATTCGTTGTTTTATTTTATAAGATTCACTTTTAAGAGGGGCATTGTTGAGCTACAATTGGCCCATGAATGAGAGACCAGAAAGATGAGGGGTAAACATGGCATATTAATGTAATAGTTAAGCAAATTGGAATAATTAGATGAAAGTGAAGAATAAGAGTGTCCATATATTCAAATTTGGGCCCACATATGACATGTTGACACGTGAAAGAGCAAGGGGATGCATGCCCCAATGTTCCAGAAGGGAGGAACATTCAGATATGCCTATCTGGTAAGCAAGTTTCATTAGCAAATGAGCAACTGAAATTGGCAAATGAAATAGTTCCCTGACGTTCTATGCAGGAGATGAATAATCATATGTATGGGATTTCTAGTGGAGAGGATTAAACAAAACCAATGTTCACAACACTGTTATGTGTATAAATTACCTGGGGTCTTGGTTAAATGTAGATTCTTATTCAGATATCTGGAGTGGGTCATGAGAATCTTCATTTCTAACATTCTTAGGTAATGCTAATACAGCTGGTCAGTGCTCCATACTATAAATAGTAATGCACTGGATAATATGGAAAAGGCACAGTATTTGATAATCATTAGGATCATAGTTCCGGAATCAGAAAGCCATGATTTTGAGTTTTAATCTGATATGCCTTTGGTAAATCTCTGTATCCTATCTGAGCCTTACTTTTCTCATCTGAAAATGGGACTGCTCCTTCACATTTTCTTGGTCCAGATTAAATGAGATGTATATAGAACATTTGATGCAATGCAGCACATAGTTAGCTCTATATAATGTTAATGATCATATTTCAGCTTTAACAATATTGTACCTTCCATTTATAGGATTGTATTATCTTGATTTATTTCCAAATATCAGAATGGTAAAAAGGCCAAAATCACAATGTGAAAATCAATGCAGGTACACTTTATTGTTCTGATAATAACTTTAATAAACCTGAGCCAGGCTCAGCCCATTGCAAAATTATCCTTCTGGTGAACAACTATTTATCCTTCAAAATTCAGTGTACCTCTATTCTGTGCCTTCCCAATCACAATGAGGGAATTATGACTCAAATGTTTGGTGCTTCTGCTATACTTACTGCAGGCATCTCTTAAAGCATCATCATAAAGTTATGAAAATAGCCACTTAACTATATCTCCTCCTCTGAACTGGGAATTCCTTGAATTTAGGGACCAAGTCTTATCACACATTGTATCCCCAACATCTCTAGCTAACATGTATCATGATAAATGATTGATCTTTCAGAATAACCAAAGAGTAAAAAACATAGATGAATATTCAAATTAATAACAAACTGGGAAAAGTCAGTCCTGGGTGCTCACGTTTTCCTTTCAAATTCTTCCTGCCTTGTTCTGAAATACTCTATCTTATTGGGGTGGAGTTTTGCCCTTAGATGCTATAATGAGACTCTTTATTAAGATATTTTCAACAAAAATTTAATACTTATGTTTGAGGAGTTTGCATTTTAACCAATGTCTATAGGATATATGCAGATACACGTGAAACTATGTCACCGTGTAAGAGCAGACTAGGAATTAACAGAGGGGATACACATTTGGAGCAAATGCAGGTCAATCCATATGCTCTCTAAATGATGAATAATCAACACCATTTGTTCATGAAGTTATCCTGCACCAATTAAAGAGTAAAAATTAGGGATAAAGAAATTACCCTATTTGTACTTTTGCTATTGTTTTATGGGAAGACACTTCTTTTTTTTTTTTTTGGCACCAACTATAGGCATACTCTGTCCATTCAACCAGAGATCCTTCTGCAGAATATAAGTGAGCATCCCTTGAGAAAATCCAATTCACTAGGAAGTTAGATAATTCATTTCTAAGGAATTTTAGAGGTACTCTTACCCATCCCTCTGCCTCTAGAGACAACAGCTTTCTTGATGCCGGGCAGTCGCATGCTTGTAGCATCCTTGTGGACTGAGAAATTTTGGTTTACAGCTTTTTTTAAGTTTTTAATTTTTATTTTTTTTAAAGATTTCATTTTATCTATTTGACACAGAGAGAGAGAGCACAAGCAGGGAGAGTGGCAGGCAGAGGGAGAAGCAGGCTTCCTGCTGAGTAGGGAGCCCGATGCGGGGCTCAATCCCAGGACCCTGGGATCATGACCTGAACCAAAGGCAGATGCTTAACAACTGAGCCACCCAGGCACCCTACAACTCTTTTTTTTAAAGAAAAAGATTTATTTATTTATTTTGAGAGAGAGAGAGTGCACAAGCAGGGGGAGGGGCAGAGAGAGAATCCCCAAGCAGACTCCCCACTGAGTGGGGAGCCCAAAGCAGGGCTCGATCCCAGGACCCTGAGATCCTGACCTGAGCCAAAAGCAAGAGTCAGATGCTCAATCAGCTGAGGCACCCAGGCACCCCTGGCAAATACTTTTAATTGGTGCATAAATAAATAAATAAAGCCAGGCATAGTACCATGTTGTCTTGCTGACAATGGCAGCTACTAGAATTGCAAGCAGAGTAGAAAGATCAATCTCTGTAACTCCTCACAAAATAAACTAAAAACAGTGGGGAAAAAAATTTTTTTTTAATTCTGTAATGTTGATAATGGTGAAGCTAATAATTTACAGCAATTACTACTTATTTATTAGGTATTTATTACACACTGTGCTAACTTCTTTAAGGCCATTATCATTTGGGCTCATTTTTCATCATTACTCAACTTGTGAGAAGTGGGTACTATTATACCACTTTAGGTAATAGGAAAGTTCTCTTAGAGAGGTTAAGTAAGGTAATCGATGTTAGATCTCTGTGCCTACAAAGTCCTGCTCTGCACTGCAGAGCTCTATGTCTCCCTGCCCAGAGAAGCACTGTGATATTTGTTTCCAAAATGACAGCATCTTTTGTGAAAAATCCTGGAGATCTTACAAAGATACCTTACTGTCCAGTTAGAATATGTACCTCTTTGAATCTTAAATATTAACAGCAATAGTGATTTTTCTCACTTCTTAAGCAAATACCTTAGAGGTAGGATCAGAAGATTTCCCTACGTATGTCTCCGAAGCCGCTCATGGGGTTTCTTTCTCAGTGCTGGCCACTGAATTCTTTAAATAGCCCTGCCTGTGCCTTGTGGCTTTCATTATAGTTCCCTTCCTAGGGTCTGTAGGCTGAGACTATGAGAACCACATGGCTGAATGTGAGGTTAACCCTTGCATGAGGTAGAGTCAGCAGAGCCCAGCATTAGGATCTGCAATAACCATCTCTTCTGTGACCTTACTTAATAAAGCTCTTGAGTTTTTCCCTTACCCTTGAATTAAGAGGCCTCTAACATGTGGATGTTTTTTTGGTATTTTTTTTTATTTTCTTTTTTTTTGTTAAGTATAGCTGAGCCCATTGAGAGTCTGGCAGGCCCAGTGCCCAAGTTTGTAATTGAAATTGGATGCCCTGGCTTTATATTTAACTGGTACATTTTTTTTCTTATTTCTCTTTTTAGAAAAATCAATAAATGGTTTATGATGCCTTTCAAAGAGATTGAATGAGTGGAAATCAGGTTTAGCCATATTATTATGGCAACTAACAATGCTGGTTTCTCAGGGACAGATCCAATTTCAAATATTGTATCTTGTCCCCCAGTTGTGTATTAGGTATTTCCTGATTTTTGATTAGGGAGATATGCTTTTCTCAGCTAGCATAATAGGGAAGGTAGGCTTTATGAACATCAATTTTTGGCAAGGCTTGTAGAATTAGAGAGGGATGTGTGTGTGGATGTATGCACATGTGTGTATGTGTGTGTTCATATATATGTACATATGCATATATGCATGTTTGTATGAATATAATATATCTCTATCTATGCATATAAATGCTCTTCTTATTATGCTCCCACCACACAAATGGGAAAATTGAAGCTTACAACTTCCTTAAGACCTACTGCTTTTGAGTAGCTAAGATTTCAACCTTATACTCTGACTTTAAAGCATATGGTCATTGTGATGGACTCTGAAAACAAACTGAGGGTTCTAGAGGGGAGGGGGGTGGGAGGTTGGGTTAGCCTGGTGATGGGTATTGAGGAGGGCACGTTCTGCATGGAGCACTGGGTGTTATACACAAACAATGAATCGTGGAACACTACATCTAAAACTAATGATGTAATGTATGGAGATTAACATAACAATAAAAAAAAGCATATAGTCACTGTTCTCTATCTTTCTACTAACTCCAACTTATTTTTGTAAAGCAAATTTTCTTTCATCACCCTGGCTTATTCCTACTGAGAACATGCCCCTGGTTCCTGGTCCTCTGAGTACAGATGCCTGGTGAAGGGGTAACTCACTTTGTCCACAGACCTCTGTCTATTTTGTCCAGCTCCCTGCCCTTCCCAGTCCTTTCTAATTTCTTAAATTCTTGCTCCTGGGAGATGTGAAATCAAACATCAGACACCTGAGCTGGTGCCTACCTGAAGAGCCGTGACTGATTGCTATGCCCTAATTACTTGGAGGGTTTGGGAGTGGGTGCAAGAATAGAGATGATCACAGAACAGTTAAAAAGAGATTTGTTTCTCTTTTTGCTGCTTCCCTGTCATGTGCAAATGTCTGTTGGTTTCCTTTCAGCCTGTTTGTGATTAAAAATCATGCTGAGATGACACTTGGTGGTTTGAAGAGCCAAGTGTTGTGCCTGTATTTCCTTTTTTTTTTTTTTTAAAGATTTTATTTATTTATTTGACAGAGAGAGACACAGCGAGAGAGGGAACACAAGCAGGGGGAAGTGGGAGAGGGAGAAGCAGGCTCCCCGCTGAGCAGGGAGCCCGATGCGATGTGGGGCTCGATCCCAGGACCCTGAGATCATGACCCGAGCCGAAGGCAGACTCTTAATGACTGAGCCACCCAGGCGCGCAGGTAATTTTGCTGCGGAGTCATAGGAAGATCATCTGCATTTTATAGGAACAAGGTTTTCCATAACCTTTAAAAAAATCTGTAACAATTGCCCTAACTACAATAGGTGAAATTTTCTGGTGAGAATATAATCGATGAAATGTTATTTTGTTTTTCATTAATATGTGCTTTGACTCTCAGGTTTTCACTTACTTGCAACTTCTCTTAAACACATACAAGAAAACCATCCTGATGATATTTAATAACCAAGAAAGTAAACATAGCATTTAGGTAATTTATTTAGCTAAATTCAGGTATCATCATTAGAACCTTTATATATATCACTGAGAGAAGAGTTAAAATTAAATTGTTCTAAGGAAAATAACCTACACAGGTTCACAAGATTTAAAATTGTAAGAGTGACCCCTAGTGACTATGTAACTACTTAAATCTTTACTACAAGGCAATACAGTGTTGAATGTGAAGATTCAAAGAAAAAGAGGGCATACTTTGTCATTTAAAAAAAAAACAAAACAGTTATTCATTTTGAATTCAGTCGTTATATTTTGAAAGTAATATGACAAAACATTGATTTCTTCCTGGTAGAATATATTTATGCACTTTTCTATTCATCCTTTAGTTCAAATCATTGAGCCTGCATTGTGAACCTACTGGGTGAAAAGTACAGTGAAGTCTCTGGGGATGCTGAGATAAAGGTCTCCTCACTGTTTCTATGGTGCTCACAGACTCATGAGCAAAGGGACAAGCAAACTGGACCAGGGCAGGACAGAGGAGGCAGAAGGCATCAGTGTGACGAGAGAGTGTCACGACAGGGCGTCCAAGAACAGGACCATTGTGCAATGGCTGCATGGCTGTTCCTGGGGAGGGTGGGTCAGAGTGAGAGTTCGCCCTTTAGGAAGCAAGAGGGGGCAGGTCCATCTGGACACAGACACAAGAAAGCAACTCAAATCTGTGTATGAACAAGTATTTCAGCAGGGCTGGAGCATAGAGAGCTATCAAGCTGTGCAAAATGGGCTTGTGACATGGGCGGGAGGTAGCTCAGGAAAGGCCTTGTGCACCATTCTTGGACATTCTGCTGAAGGCATTGGGAATAGACTTGAGTAAGAAAGTAACATGAATAAATTTGCATTTGGGAAGAATCATCTGTCTTCAGAGAAGAGCATAGTTTCTAGGTGATCAAGTTAGAAACCACGCTGGCAGCTTCCAGCATCTCTACCATGGAAAATATTATGGTTCTCCCTTCAGCCTGATCACAGATCTCTGGACAAACGCTTTACATACTTCATTCAAATTTGCTAGTAGACACAACATGTGTTAAAAATGTACAATAAATGAATATGAACATTAATTTTCATCTGTTATAAAAGTACAAACCATATCTATGTGTTTATATTTGCATATATAAATACAAACACACACTCACTAACACACACATAGACCAATATGATATTTAATAATGAAAAGGTATATATTTTGGTTATATAGACATATAAATATTCATTCAGATATAGTAACTATATAAACCACAATATGACATTTCGTTTGGAATCAGAACTTTTAATAATCTTCATTACATGGAGTTTTTTAAAAAGATTTTATTTATTTATTTGACAGAGAGAGACATAGCGAGAGAAGGAACACAAGCAGGGGGGAGTAGGGGAGGGAGAAGCAGGGTCCTCGCTGAGCAGGAGCCCGATGCGGGGCTCGATCTCAGGACCCTGGGATCATGACCTGAGCCGAAGGCAGACGCTTAATGACTGAGCCATCCAGGCGCCCCTACATGGAGATTTTTAAATGAACTATAATGTAGCTGAAAAAAGTGTCATATCCCAAGATTGTCCAAATACCAGATCAGAAATCTAAATCTTAAACTATAGGCCTTGTGTTGATGATTGAGTCTTCACCTTTCTGATACATGAGAATACTTAGTTTACCTTCTTGCTTCTTGTCTTAAACTGCTAGGGTTTCCATAACAAAATACTACAGACTGGTTGGCTTAAACAACAGATATTTATTTTCTCACATTTCTGGAGGCTAGAAGTCCAAGATCAAGGTGTTGGCAGGTTTGGTTTCTCACTGTGTCCTCAGATGACCTTTTCTCTGTGCATGTGGACCCCTGGTGTCTCTTTCTCTTCTAAGGACTCCAGCCCTATCTGATTAGGGACACCTTATGCCCTCATTCAGTCTCCAAATACAGTTACATCAGGGGTTGAGACTTCAGCATATAAATTTTGGGGAAACACAAAATACTTTTTCCAAACTCATACTTTATGGAAAGGTCTTGAGCACAATCAGAAATATGGTTTTTGGTAACAGGAAAAGCAATTGCACTAGGAACGACAGTGGAGGATGTCATGTGTTGCCCTGATGCCCCCTTCAGGATTGAGGCACTCATTCCTCTGGCTACTGAAAGTGTTACCAGCTGCCATTTCAAAGTTGAGTCTCTCTTCAAAATTTCCCAAACACAATGCATTTGCCTTTCCCAAAGTTATAGCCCTTGATTGGTAGCAGTCCCAATCCAAAGACTAGTCAAATTAGGACCCCTAATGTTCAGTATGGATGCAACAACTTTGAAGGGACATCCAAGGTCTAGACTTCCTCATGATGTTGACTTAATTCTTTACTGAAATGGCATTGCAGTCCATCTTATTTCCAATCCTGCTTTCTACATTTCTGTTCTACAAGGTGAACAAAGGAGGAGAACATTCTGTTGCCCCTGAACACTGAATGCAAATCTGTCTCATTTTTCTCAGGGAATCTAAGTAAACTTATTGCAAACATAGAATGTCAAGTAGAACTGAAATAATCCATTTGAATGCCATCAAGCTTTAGAAATCAAAGAAATAGTTCATATCCATATTCTGCTTTTAATTATCATGGAGTATTCTCTAGTTACTAATTTAGTATTACTTTCCACTGTGATGTAGGAACCTTGAGGACAGGAATTTTATTAAATTGGTTCTCTAATGCATTCTTAGCAGCAAACAATATACCTAGCATATTGGGGATACTAAAAACTGTAGCAAAATTATGGTTTATTGTATCTCCTTTAGAAAGCAAGTGAAGATCTTAGTATACTTTGAATGTGCAGTGATCACATATCCATTAAAGCCTGGGTCAAAAGCTAGTCCTCCGTGATGTTTTTATTGATTTATACCAGGTAAAGGAATCAATTCCCACTGATCATTCTCTCTTGCTCCTTTGCACTGTCTTACTTCCTACCATCTATTGTAGTAACTTGGCTCACTTTGCTACAGTTTTCATTGGACAATAAAGCAGAAAGTTGAAAGGAGAATAATGTCCATTCCCTTTTATAAGTGAAGAAGATGTGGAGGAGGTGGGCCAGATGTGGATGGAACCTTTTCAAAGCACGAACATTTAGATGCACTCTGGGATTTGGAGCTCTCTCTACATTGATCAGGAAACATAGCTTTTATTATGGTATCCCCTACTGTGTCTAAGAACAGGCTCACTTCATGTTACAGTTAACTTCTAATGGCTTTCGACTTTTATCCCTTCTTCCTGTCTTAAATTTCAAATAGTGGAATTTCAACCCTCAGAATAGAAGGGTAGAGGTGGACAGGAACTCTTTCAAATAACACAACTGTATCCCTGATATTAACCTGTTCTCAGAGCTAATAAACCTTACCCACTTCTATTCTGACAATCTTACAGATCAAGGGCACTGGGTAATTTTATAGCAGCCACTTTCGTCTGCCCGATCCCACACCCTTAAATCTAACAGGCCCATCTATGCATGAAGTGGCAGGAAGGAGATCAGTACAGACTTTACATTAAGAAGTGCCAAATCTGAGCCCTCTGCATTCACTCATGCTCTCATCTAATTCTGGTCTGTGTGCAGTTCTTGAGATCTGAGATCCCTTTCTCAACAAACTGGGCTTGCCATGGAGCATTGGTGGTAGAATTTAGTTCCTGTGTCTTAAATGCTCAACTTTCTGTAGGACATAGTTAGAACTCACACTCCGACTTTCTGTGCTTTTTGATATTTGAGATAATGAGCGTTTTCAACTAAAAAGAACAGTGACTGTTGGTTAACTTCTGTATTAATTTGAGTTCCCAGAAATAGATACTGAGGTGGAGATCTATGTGCAGGACTTTTAAAAGTGAGTGTTCCTTTCAGCATTGGTGGGGGCATGATTTGTATGCTCCTACATGGCAAAGTCACTTGATCCAGGCTGCTCTTCCCAGCCCTATCTGGGGTAAGGATGTAATCTCGACACAACTGTCTTCATCTGAGGCAACTCCCCCCAACGTGCTTTCGAGCTGAGGGTTGTCCACTGACAGCAATGCCAACTGCTAAGCAAGGAGAGTCCTCTGTCTTAAAGGGAGATCTGGACAGTGTTCTACATGGTCCATTATATTTGGTAAGATTCAAGATCCTGTCCATAGGGAAAAATGTTTTAATACTTTATTATTTGGAATTGCATCCTCAGTAATGTTCAGTTTGGTGACCTTCTTGTGAGAATAGGATAATGATCTCAAAGTGTGATCCTGGAAGCACCACCACTAAGGGGAAAACGTTAAACCCTTATTTAAAATTGTACCCCTAAGAAGTACTAAGTAAGAATCTCTGGAGATAGGTTCAAGGTTATTCTATTAATTAGTACCACCACCCCCAAAACCGGATGAAACAGACCCTTCTGTTCTATGGAAAAATCCTATGGAAAGGGCTGTTGTGTGTGTCCCCTCCAGGTCCTTCCTAACTCAGTCATCTCTGTTCATAGTTTGTGTGTGTATGTATGTGTATTTTGAATGACTGATAATAATTCATTTTGATAATGTGTCACACATAGTAAATTTAAGAGCATGTGATGTTTTTAAGTTTATTTTAATGAACAATTTTGGTATTTTGAGAATCCATGGTAGTTTTTTTTCAAAATAGACTTTGAATGAATGTAGAAAAATCTTTGAATATAGAGAAAATCCATTGGAATATAAAGCATTTAGCAATATCAAGCATTCATAAGTAAGATCAGATATACAAAGTTATTTGAAGGGCTTTAGAAACATGGGAATTTGACTGAATGGTGAGCAAGAATGAATTGCTATCTAGTGACCTCAGCTAGTAATAACCTAGGATCTATCTCACAAAATGGTTTTGTGCATGGAGATTATGGGAGGTGATATAAATTTGTCTTTCAGGATAGGTCATGATATTATTATTATTATTATCACAAATCATCTTTATTATCATTAACATCTCAGTTCTATCAGCCCTCATACCTTCATATACCTACTCAACACTGGTGACTCTAAATCCATATCTTTATCCCTAACATCTTTGCTAAACTTTACTAGATTTATTAATTCAGATACCTAAGGGAAATCTCTACTTAGTTATCACCTGAACATTGGCATGGCCAAAAGCAAACCTTTTATCCTCTATCCCCATCTCTTAAACTTATTTCCTTGTAGTCTTCCCCATTTTGGTAAATAAAGCCATTATATAGAAATTGCTGAAACAAAAACCTGTAAATGAACTTTGTTTCATTATTACTTCAAATCTTCCGTACTCCTTAAATAGCGTAATAGCCTCTAGCTTGTCTCTCATTCACTCTTCTCTCTACCCCCCAATGTTTTCTCCCCACAGCAGCCGGTGTCATATTTAAATAAATATAAATATCCCGGGATCGAGTCCCGCATCGGGCTCCCTGCTCGGCGGGGAGTCTGCTTCTCCCTCTCCCACTCCCCGTTTGTGTTCCCTCTCTCGCTGTGTCTTTCTCTGTCAAATAAATAAATAAAATCTTAAAAAAAAAAAAATGGCGCCTGGGTGGCTCAGTTGGTTAAATAAATATAAATATATAACTGTATATGCTTTATACATTTTATAACATATCAACACCTACCATAACCTATAAGTCCCTACTTGGTGGGGCCCCTGCTCATCTTCCCAAATCTTTCATCATTCTTCCCTTGGTCATTCTTTGGGGCACACTGACATTCTTACTGATTCTAGAAAACAAAACAAAACAAAAGGTAGTTCCCATTATGGGAAATTTTTCTTGCTGCTTTCTCTTCCTGGAATGTTCTGTCTCCTGATCTTCTCCAGAAGGGAGTCTTGGTACTATTCATACTTCTGCTCAAATGTTACCTTTTAGCCAGGCTTTCCCTGATAACACAATCTATGTTAGCCTAGTTACCCTTTCTCTCCATTTTTTTCTAACAATAACGTTGTTTTATTTATTATATTTACCACTATACTATTTATTATTGTTTATTACTGTGTTAATATTTTTCTTCCCCCAAGAACGCAGACTTCACAGAGCAAGTATCTTGCTTGACTTATTGGTCACCATGTTTCAGCTTTAGCAATAATGTTTTGTGTATTGCAAATGCTCAAAAAATGTTTTTGAATTAATTAATAGTGATCAAGTTAACAACAATGGCTTACGTTTATTAAGTATTTAATATGTACCAAATATGACTCTACCAAAAAAGCTACTAGAACTGATAAATGAACTTAGTAAGGTTGTAGGACACAAAATCAACATACAGAAATCCACTGCATTTCTATACACTAATATTGAAGTAGCAGAAAGAGAAATTAAGAAAACAATCCCATTTACAATTGCACCAAAAATGATAAAATACCTAGGAATAAACCTAACCAAGGAGGTAAAATACCTCTACTCTGAAAACTATAAAGCACTGTTGAAAGAAATTTAAGACAGTACAAATGGAAAGATATTCCATGCTCATTTTAAATATTGTTAAATTGTCCATACTACTCAAAGCAATTTGCAGATTTAATGAATTTGCTATCAAAATACCAACAGCAGTTTTTACAGATCTAGAACAAATAATCCTAAAATTTATATGGAACCACAAAACACCACAAATAGCCAAAGCAATCTTGAATAAGAAGAAAAAAACTGGAAATATCACAATCCCAGATTTCAAAATATACTACAATGCTGTAGTAATCAGAACAGTATGGTACTGACACAAAAATAGACACATAAATCAATGGAACAGAATAGTTAGCCTAGAAATAGGCCCATGATTATATGGCCAATGCATCTTTGTCAAAGGAGACTCCATAGAATCTGGGATTAGGGTCAGGGAGGGAGGTAAATAACCAGTTTTAATCTGAATGCCTCTTTAACTTTATTATTTTCCTTATGATATTTACAATTAATAAAATTAATATTAGTAGAAGGAGAGACTGGGTTACTGAATTCCACATCCTCTCAACCATTCTGTTTAGTGGATATCATGATCCCCAATCATTAATATAGAAAGTAGGGACTTGGATAATTAAGTAAATTTTCAAACAAGATACAAAACTGAAGTTCAAATTCAGGTCTTCATACTTTAATTCCAATGTCCATTAGCAAACACTGAACCTCAATCTATGGTACTCTTTGGCCTGTTCTTTACCTTACTTTTTCAACTTCTTTTTTTATGAATTCATGGCAACAGTACTTAGTGATCATCACTATGCCAGAGCCTGTATGAAGTACTCAAGACATAAAAATATACAGCTGGATCTGATTCATAAATTTGTGTTGAAAATTAGGAGCGCCTGGGTGGCTGTCGGTTAAGAATCTGTCTTTGGCTCAGGTCATGATCCCAGGGTCCTTGGATCAAGCCCCTCATCAGGCACCCTCCTCAGCAGGGAATCTGCCTCTCCCTCTCCCTCCGACCCCCACCACTGCTCCTGCTTGTGCTCTTGCTCTCTCTTTCTCTCTCTCTCAAATGAATAGATAAAAAAACTTTTAAAAAATTTGTGTTGAAAATTAAATGTAATTTTTTTTTTTTTGGCAAAATGCTGTAGTCATCGACTAGGTTATAGTATTCTCTAGCAAAATTTTTAATTCCATCTCTTTCTTCTTAATTATTATTATTATTACTATTATTATTATTCAGAAGCTATTCTTGCCCTCAAGGAATTTAAATCTAATAGAAATAACATAAAATAAATAAAATCATTATAGGAAATATTTTTTAAAAGATTTATTTATTTGAGAGAAAGAGAGGGAGTGTGTGTGCATACTTGAGTTAGGGGGAGAGGAGGGAGAGGGAGAGAGAGAATCTCAAGCAGACTCCCTGCTGAGTGCAGAGCCCATTGAAGGGCTCAATCCCAGAACCCTGAGATCATCAAAATCAAGCTTCAGTTGCTCAACCAACTGAGCCACCTAGATGCCCTGATAGGAAATAATATTTATAGATGTAAGAGTTGGTATGACTTTAGGAAATGATTCTTAGACTATTTTGCTTAAGAAACATCCTAAATTTTGAGTGTGATTTAGTTGAGTAGAGAACAAGGAAGCCTCAGAATTAAAACTTTCTTGAACAAAGAGGCTATAGAAACTCTCAGGGTCCCAAATCAAATTGCCCCTGAAGATAAGGACTTGAAGCTGAATAGATGGTGGTAGAAAATTTCTCTCCGGGAGATTATGACCCTTCTTTTTCCAAGAAGGCCAATCAAATCTTCTGAGGTTGATAAAGCTCCTAGCAGAATCTAATTCAGAAGTGTCAGATTTCTCTGTAAGAGAGGAACAAAAAGAGGAAACTTTGTGGTGGCCCACATGGTTTCCTCTCTCCCAAGATACCCTTTAGATCTAAAATGTCTTGCCCCTGATTCAACAAGGGAGCTTGTTCTATAGCTTTATAGAAGCAACAGCACCATTAATACCTGTTCTGGACACTGCCTCTGTGAAACTCTCTGGCATTAAACCCTCTGATCTCAGTCCTTCATGTCCCTACCCAACCATGTTGACTTGCAATGATTTCTTTTTTTTTTTTCCTAGTCACAGATTAGTTCAGCTAGGATGAATCTGATTTTCACTTAAGTCTGTGCAGATTTCCTCCTGTGAGCTGCTGCTGGGTCTGCTGGGTTCCTGCCAAAGACACTTCCTCACCTGGAATCTTGTTTAGAGTTTCAGGCGGAAAGTTGGCAGCTCAGATGTTTGTAGTCATAGTAACTCCAGGGGAAGATTAGAGATATACACATGTGAGAATGTCTGGCCTATGAATGTGAGATTGTCTTTCTCGATTCATCCTTCTATCCATTCATTCATTGATTCATCCCTAAAACATTCATTGAGAATCCCCTGCACTGCACTGGATACTGGAAATGCTGAGTTGAAAATTATTTAGGTACTGCCGACCTTGAAGAGTTCAGTCATTAATTGGTCACTGAGGAAATGTGTCTGAGACTTTTATGCATCAACCCCTTACTAGGTATCTCCCTGAAATGCAGACAAGATGAACAGGAATTTCTGCCTATCTATATAGTAAGTGTTGTCTAGAAAATCCAAAAGAAATGACACCCACTATGCATAGACCTCAGTGCCATGTAGATTATTTCTAATCTACTGATATCATCATAAACAACTTTAATACAGTGAGAGAAATAACACATGACTCTATAGCATTGGTTCTCAACCAGGGACTATTCTGACCCACCAGCCAAATGTCTGAAGACATTTTTGGTTGTCACATCCAGGGCATCCTATTAGCATCTGATGGCTGCAGGACAGGGATGCTGCTAAACATCCTACAGTGCACAGAATAGCCCCCTACAATAAAGAATTATCTGGCCACAAATGTCAGTGTGTGTAGGTTGAGAAGCTCTCGGTATATACAGACACATAGGAGTGCAACAGAAGGTTTGAGTTGCTGTCTTGGGGGAAGAAACTTCTGTCCAAAGGAGAAAGCATTTCAGTTGGATGATTGTGGATTTCATCATGAATTATTATGTGTGCTTATAACCCTGAAATATTGTAGATTAAACACTGAGTAACAGAAAATGCTTTTTTGTTTGTTTATTTTCACCAAAATTACTTGGGAATATTTTTCTATGAGATTTTGTTAGATATTCCCAAATAACTCTGTGAAGTATACAGAACAGATACTATTTTTCTGTGAAACTTAAAACTCACAGTGATTGTTTTTTGTGTTTATATCTCTCTTTCCCCTAAGTCTCTAGTTACTAAATGACATTGCTCTAGTCGAATATACCAGCCTACTCCAGCAGCAAAGAAAATAGGAGAGCTATCAGAAAAACAAAATAAAATGATGATGTTCTCTATTGGGCAGAAAGTTGCATTTTAGAGGGATTAAAAACCAGGTAACTTGTGCATTTTTTTTTCCTCACTGGAGTCCTTCCATATTCCAAGGATACCCTGGTTGAATAATACAGCAAATGTCATAATTTTAATAGGACAATTAGTGATGCCTATTCAGACCCTTGAGAGGGGTGCTGATTCTATAGAGCTCTCCCAAACATGGCCAGGAAAAAGACAGAATTGTGCAGATGGGCTTTGTTAAGAAATTGAATACAGAGAGAATGTAGTTGAGCTTTAGGAGACATTTCTCAAATGGGCTTCCCACCTGCAGCCATTGCCAGCATTTATCAGGTGGTTCACTCTTGAGATACCTTGAACCAACTGGAGGTTTGGCTGAGGCTCAGAATCATTTGACCACTAGGTCATTAGTAGCCCTTTCCCTTCTAAACAAGCCACTAACATCTGCTTATTCTAAACATTAATTTGTTCCTTAATCTCTGCTGTCCAGCGGACACCTAGTTTTGGCCACTGACTACCACCTTTTTCATGTTTTCCTAGCCCACGGAACAGGTAAACTATTATTTACTACATTTATCTAAATTCAAAAATTTAAGTCCATTATTTAAAAAGAAACCTTATGTTCCAATTATGAATGGAAAACCATCTCAGGACAGAAAAGAGAAGATAATCATAAAGTAATTACAATTTTTTTAAAAAAAGGAGTTGTGTAATTCTAGCTGGAAGCCATTGCATGGAGGTAGGCTCTGACTGCTGAGATGGGGATTAGCAAGTTTTAGAGAGGTGTGAGTAGCCACCTCCAAAGTGAGACCTACTTTGGGTAATCAGAAGGAGACTCATTACATAAATGGTGTTATTTTTAACCTCTGCTGCACCCTGTAACTTACCCATTGCTTCCCAGTGGTATGGATGCCTCATTTTGGGAAGTGCTAGATCAGGGCTTGTCATCTTAGCTTGGATCATGGCAAGGTGCTTAAATTGGTCTCTGTTTGTGCTCCTTGAAGATGTCTGCCACACTAGGGAGTCACATGACTTTCCTTTTCCACAAAAGCGGAATTCTTTTTTTTTTTTTCTTATTTACCATTATAACTTCAATATCTAGTTCATTGGTTTCATTGCATGGTGTGTGTCTACAATAAAATTTATTACACGCAACTAGACTTTTTTAATTTCTGAAAGGTGTGATTCAAGTTACTAAAAAAGCATGTGGGGAAAAATGAAAGGCATGAATAGAGTTTATTTTTAGCCACTAATAATAATTAACATTTATAATATAAAACTTATTGATAATATTTATAAGATAAAGCAACATCAGGAAATCTTCTAAATAGTTGCATATATTAATACATGAAGCCTACTAGGAAACTGGGATACAGTGAGGTTAAGTATCTTGCCCAACATTTCATATCTAGTAAGTGGCAGAGCCAAAATACTGCTAGATGTACACTTCTGAGTCAGTGCTTTTAGCCATCTTCTGAGTAGCTCAAAGTTGAATTCATCCCATTAGAACTGTTTTGGTTAGACACATTTACTAGTTTTTCATCCTTCTCAGACTTTAGGTAAAATGAGGGACACTGATATTGAGCACCAATTCTGTATGAAACAAACACAGATACTCAGGTTTCTGTCAGTTTGGTTAGCAGTAGGCCCGCTATTTTATATATCTGTATATATTGTGTATATATATTTTATGTATATGCATATATATGTGTGTGTGTGTATATATATATATATATACTATAGAAGAGAAAGACAAGAAGGGAAGAGTAGCTTAGCTACGTTGCATGTGAATAGTATCTGGCTTTTTATATTATGAAACTAAATTGTTTTCATATGTTGGACATTCATTCTATAAAATACCATTGGGTTCTGAAACAGGCTTCTTGTAGATTCTATAATATAGTCTCTTGTGAGGTGTACCAGACATGAGAAAAAGGATTATATGTTTTCAGGACCATCTTGAAAAGAGTTTATAATATCAACAGTTCCTCCTTCCCATTTTCAGAATAGAAGGAAATCTAGATTATCCTTGTAAGACACAGCTTGTCACACATGCTAGACTAAACAGAAATAAAGGTGAGCTCCACGGAGAACACTAAGCTTCCAAAGGCTGATTTGAACACCCAGTCTTGAGTGCTACCTTCTGACAGACAACAAAAAAAAGATGTCATTCTCCAAAAAGAAGGGTTTATTTATTTGGACATCACCTGTACTTCCGTCTTCCTCTCTCCCTCCCTCCTCCTCTTCTTTTCTCTTCTCTTCTCTTCTCTTCTCTTCTCTTCTCTTCTCTTCTCTTCTCTTCTCTTCTCTTCTCTTCTTTCTTTCTTTCTTTCTTTCTTTCTTTCTTTCTTTCTTTCTTTCTTTCTTTCTTTCTTTCTTCCTTCCTTCCTTCCTTCCTTCCTTCCTTCCTTCCTTCCTTCCTTCCTTTCTTCCTTTCTTTTTCACTAACATTTTCTTTTATAACATTTCTGGCGACTTTTCTACCATTATCCACAGAAATCATAGAGAACTTTCAGAGAAGTCATTGAGTCACAGTTTCCTAATAAATGATGCCATTTATGGAGAAGCCATATGGAGTTTCCTTTTTTGGATAACTAGTGGAATTTCTTTGAAAAAACCAGTGTTATACAGGGCTTCTTCAGAAATAGAATTCTGCCATAAAGAGTCCAGCTTATCCTAATCTTTGTTCTTTTCTTCTCTAAATCTGTACCACGCTCTTATTTTTGCTTTTTCCCTGTTGATGCACACACATAGCACATCTTTACTACACTAAATTGCCTCTACTCAGCGGGTAAAACCAAGCTCACTGACAGGCTCTCACTCATAACCCCAATTTCCCAGAAATATAATCTGATTGGCCCAGCTTGCTTGAGGTAGAATGCCAATGTTTTAAGTAATTTCTTGATAAAGAGCTTTCCTCTCCCTCTGCCATAATCACTTGCTCTGATAGAGAAGTTCTCTCCTCTACTTCTGCAGTTCTGTCCTGAAGCTCCATATCATCATCATCATCATCATCATCATCACCACCACCACCACCACCACCACCACCACCACGCAGATCATCTGATAGAATCATGTTATGCCTCTTCTCTACACTTGCTTCCCCCTCCCATACCCCATCCTAATAGACTACTTTGGAGCAGACATATGCTAGATTCTCAATAAAACACAGTGGTGGTGGTGATGATGATACTACCATCAGCAAAATATATATATAAATATATGGAATACTTTCAGATAAAGTTGTGATTAATCAATCAGATGTCTGCTCAGGCCAGAATCATGCTCCCCACAAAGTAGCTAGCTAGCTAGGTAGGTGGATGTCTTACAACAGTGCATGACATATAGGGGCTCAATAAATATTAGGTAATATTATTGTGTATTTATCCATACAAAGTAGCTTGAGGTAAAAAGAAACCTCTGTGTGCAAGCTCCGTGTGCAAGCTGTGTGTGTGTGTTTTCCCAATAGCCTTTATTTTATTTATTTATTTATTTTTTGCCTAAGTCATGTACCATCATTCCAAATGGCCATTTGGGAATATGCCTTGGTGTTTATACATTGGTGTGCTAGGGGCACAGAGAGTGTGATATTAATTTCTCAAAAACTATTTAATACTGTTGACTGGTGCTGATGGAGAGGATAGTGACAAAGTGAAGTCTTTAAGGAAAAATATATTTGGGGACAAGAAGTGAAAAAAAAAGAAAGTTAAGTGCTTAGATTTGCCTTTTCACTCTTGCCTAAACATAGTGTCCACTTTTGTGTCCCCACTGGTTTATGCGGCTGCTCTGTTTCCTGAGGTATCCATGACTATCAAAATCTGACATAATGTATATAGTTTTTATTATGTATTATTACCTTTATGAATGTTTCCTTAGTCCTTCCCTCCTTGGCCCTGATTGTGTCTTCTTACACAGCACTAGGTTGTCAGTCTTATGAGAGCTGCTGGACAACTTTCACTTGACCTGATGTTCAGCATTTGAGTACCTGTCTTTGTGACTCAGGAAGTCTATGTATAGCCCTGTGCTGAGCATGAGGCATTTGTTGGTGAACAAAGGAGATATCCAAGCTCTGTTAGAGCTTACAAGATAAGAGTGACTATGGCTCGTAAGCAAAAAACAAACAGAAAGAATATGGATCATTCATTGATCTTTTAAGAGTACACCAAGTGATATGAAATCAAAGCTCAGGAGCAATTCTCATAACATACACACGGGTATAGTAACCTTAGCTCAGCAAGTCAAAGAAATTGTCCCAGTACAAATGCTATTTAAGCCAAGAACACAGGAACGAGTACATGTTAGCAGTTAAAGAAAGAGGAGAGAACCAACTTGAAGGGAGTAATAAAATGTACAACTATGCTAAGTTTCCTTTATTCATGTACAAACATTGATTGAGTACCCACTTGATCCTCAGCACTATTAGACACTAGAAACTAAAACAAGACCAAACTATGAAACTCCCAGCTCCTTTGAAGCTTAAATTCTAGTGAGGAACACAGAGAGTAGACAAGTAAACAAATGAGGAAATCATGCATTTTGGTACTTCCTTGTATAATGAGGGAAGATTTCATTAGGGCCATGTGATGGGTAATGTTAAGAGGAAGAGGAAGGAGGAAGCAACGTGAGACAAGTAGGTCTGAAAAAACATCTCAAGGGAGACAAGTGTGAACTCAGAGGAGTGTGAGCATACCGCATGCATGTGAACCTGGGAGAGGAACACTATGATCAGAAGGAAGAACATCAGAGGAAGAGAGGTGCAAGATTTATCTGTAGATGAGTCGCTGGGTGGCTCAGTAGGTTAAGCATCCAACTCTTGATCTCAGCTCAGGTCTTGATCTTATGGTTCTGAGTTCAGGCCCACCTTGGGCTCCATGCCAGGCATAGAGGCTACTTTAAAAAAAAAAAAAAAAGTTTCATCTGGAGATGTTGGTGAGAGCAGAAGCTGCAGATCTTTTGGGTACTAGTGAATTTTGAACATTATCTTAAGGACAATAAACAACTATTAAAAGCCATTAAATAGCACCATCACATGGTCACATTTACATCTCAGAAAGTAAATAAAGAGGATCTTTTTGTAGAGCAGGAATGGACGTTAAACTCTCTTGTATACCACTAATGGGAGTGTGCCTGCTAGACACTGATTGTCCTTACTACTTAAGCTGAATGTGCATATAACCAGGTGGCTCATTAATTTCATCCGTAGGTTTATTACCTAACCAGAAATGCATGCATACATGCACCAAAAGGGATGTGCAAGAAATTTATAGCAACATTATTTGTACTACCTCCAATCTGAAAACAAACCCAATGAACATCAAGAGTAGCTTAGATAATTAATTATGGCATAATCATATAATGGATATTTTGCAGCAATGGAAATCAACAAATTACCATTACGTGCAACATTTAAGGAATCTGACAAACAAAGTATTGGACAAAAGAACTGAGACATGAAAATACACATACTATATTATTCCATTTATTAAAAAAAAATTGAATCCACATCTACATGTGTGAATTCAGAATTGTCTTTGGGGTAGAGAATGAAAAGTTTTGTGTGGGAGGCTTCTGGGTACTGGTCATATTCCATTCTTGATCTGGGAGAAAGTGATACATGTGTAAGTTCACACTGTAATAATTCACTGAATTTTACAATTGCTATTTGTGCTTTTTTATTATGTTTTTATAATTCAATTTAAAAGCTTAATAACACAGAGATGCCTGGGTGGCTCAGTCGGTTAAGCATCTGCTTTAGGCTTCAGGTCATGATCCTGGGGTCCTGGGATTGAGTCCCACATAGGGTTCCTTGCTCAGCAGGGAGCCTGCTTCTCCCTCTGCCTGCCGCTCCCCCTGCTTGTGCTTGCTATCTCTCACTCTCTGACAAATAAATAAAATCTTTAAAAAATAAATAAAAAATAAAAGCTTAATAACACAAACAAAAAAAGATGGTACAAACGTTGACAGTAGTCCAGGTAAGGACCTGTTATAACCCAGACCAGAAGGTATAATAATAAATACGTAGATTAAAAAGATATTAATGCAGAAGTGAAAAAGCTTAGTGATTGATCAGTGAGGAATCAAGAGGAATCAGATAATTTTCACAATTTTGGCTTAAACTTATGCCTCCTTCCTTTTTTTTTTTGCAAGCTTCTGAAAGGTACGTCTGTTACTTGTTCCTCTTATCCTCAGGGTGTCCAGCACGAAAATTGGCATGGACTAAATGTGCAATAAATGTTGAATAATAAATAAACACCACACATTCCAGTGAGGGTGGAGGCACTTGGAATCAGGGCATAAAGAGAAGGAGGAAAGCAGGGCATTAAGCTGTGACGCTGCTGGTTGTTATTTCAACCACAGAGAAAATGAATGTAAACTTGTTTGGAGTAGCCATGTCAGTGACCCCCCCTCCCCGGGGGGTCATGGACACAGCAGTGAGTCCCTCCACAGGGTGGGAGACCATCTCTTCTTGACAGTCAGCAGTGATCCTAAGCCTTTTAAAGTTTTCTGTGGAAACCAAGATGAAGTAACAATAGCAGTGTATTATTATTCTAAGTCTGACTGATGGGAACAGTTGCGTAAAGATGTCTTGTTAAGCGCATCAAATATTACCCTTTGTGTGACTTCAGTTTAGTTTGCTAGTCTGATTAAATTCCATTCACCAGCAGAGGAAGCGATTGGTTTTTGTATGTCTGAGGCTGCTTTGAGTCTGGCCATCCTAGACAATGTGGCTATTTCTGGAGAGAGACAGATAGGAAAGCCAGGGCTTAACCACTGGTTTATAAACGGTCACCAAGAACAAATAGAAATTGGGTTGTAACACGGAGTGCTGTCAGGTTCAGTAGCACCGCGTGCATCTGAGCTGTTCCATGATGCCCTCTTTTTCTCCCCCTGCCTGTATAATGCTTCCAACAGTCAAGTCTCAAAATAGTTTATTTTTCCTTTATGGTAAGTGAAAGTTTTTCTACAATATATTAGATGCTTAACCACTTTCCTAAAATGCAAGTACTTAGAAACATGAACTGTTTCTTTTAAGATGAAAGAATCTGAGGGTCTTGATTCTTAACAACCATTTTCCAGCCTAGAACAGTAATGCCATGGGATTTGGGATGAGGCCAGCCAGGTTTTACATCTCTGTATTTTCCCTTGTAATGGACATGCAGACGGTATTTGCCTTTAAGGGCTTTTTCCTCAAATGTAAACTTGTGAGAATAGTACACACCTAATAGTTTTTTTTTTTTTTTCAGTGTTCCAATATTGAAATAACACATGTTTAACCCCTAAAATGATTCCTGGCATTACATATATACTAGCTTCATTTGCCCCTATTCTGGTATTGGATTATGATTCACATATATGGGCAGTTGTGTTTTCTCCTACATCAAAAGGTTCTAATTTGTTTGACCTTAGGAATATTAAAGTTAATTTTAAAGTTTTGCTTCCAATTATTTTCTCTTCATCAAGTATCAGTCTTATTACTGCCTTTCGGTGGCTGTTGGAATCCCCCTTCAGTCTTCTGTGAAATGAGGTATCTGCGTTTACAGGAACTGTGTGTAAAAGTAAGGGCAGAGTCTGGCTTCGTGCCTGAGGCACCCTCACAAGTGCTTGCTTGGACTCTTACAGCTGTTCCTTTTGGCTATTTCTCTTTGTTGCTCAGAGCTGAACTCTACATCCTCAAGGATTCTTATCAAATAAATGAGGTCTTATTAATAAGTTTTGGAAATTTTTCATTGAGTCACATGTATGTGCATGAGGGAATGAAAGCCCATGTAAATGTATGTAAAAAGGAAGCACAAATATCCTGAAAATAAAGGTTGGATGTGTTTGGGGGGATGGACACTCTGCTATGCTCATTTGGGGGAGACATCAAGGTTAAGAATCAGTTCACATACCTACTCGATAAAAGGGCAAGAGGCTGAAACCAGTTTACAGCAGGGAAAATGAGCCCACAACAGGTAGTTCAATAGAAAAATGTGATTGGGGCACTAGATACGTTGGAGAAGCTAAACAGCCAAAAGGGCAGGGTGGGGGGTGGATAGTGAGGAAATCAGGAGAGTAGCAACAACTAGAAGTTGCTACTACTCCAGGAATAAAGGAACAAATGCCATGTTCTGGAGCCCACGATATGGTTCCACCAAATGAGAGCTTGAAATCTCAGTGCTAGGAGCCCCCTGTCTGGGAGGGCATACAATAATGGAAAATATATTCCCACCATCAGCAATGCCTCCCAAAACATAGAGAGGAGAGAAGTAGGCTATCCTCTTCCCTTCCCTGATCCTCCAGTTTCTTCCCAGGGCATCATTGCCTACACAGAACCAGGTGTTTGCTTGGTGAATGTAATTTGCAGCTATCATAGCAGAGCAGGTAGAGAAAAATGAGCAGATCTGAGAGAAAATAAGTGAATGGTCATCCCACTATGGAAGATGATCGGTTGTAATCAAGGGGCAACATTTAGGCAAATTCTTACGAGAACTATGTTTAAATGACCCTGCATGTCAGGGAAATGCAGTGGCAGAGTGGAAATGAGGGTCGTCTCAGTGATTCCTCACAAATGGAGGAATACAGTGGCTTTGAATTTCCATCTTGTGTACACATTATTTTTCATCCTCTTGATGTGGTAGGAGCTCAATTCAGGAGGACAGGAACTATGTTTATGACCTTAGTTCTATGAAATGATTGATGTTAAAGTCTCCCTGTCTGCGGATGCACCGAGAGATAAGTGACTGTTGGTCTACAGCCTCTTTTCTTTCAGATTCCCAATCTTTAGAGAACGGATAAAGCCACAAATCTGGCAGAGCACCCAGGAAAAGCAATTAGTTCATTTAAGACACATTTAAATATGTTGAATGAACAATTTTGTATCTTCTATAGGGCCTATTACACTTGAGCTTGAGAAGCACTTATTAATAATTTTTGGTTAATACCTACTTGAAACACTCTAAATTAGCATTTCAAAACAAGGCTGAGTCCAAAGGGTAGAGGGTTGGCAGGCACATGACAAGGAAAGCTGAATCTCAGCATCCCTTTACAAAGTTGAGGTTTATAGAGGGTTGGCTTTGGCATCTACACTGGAAACTTATATTTGGATAACTGTCTAATACTAAGCCAGTTCTGAATTTGCCCAGGATTTAGGTATGAGACACTAAATTAGCATGATATTGTTGGAAAGAAATCTATCTGGGCTAGGAGTCAGAAGATGCAGATTAGATGCCAAACCTGCCTTTATCAGCCGTGTGGCCTTGAGTATGCGGCTTAACACCACTGAGGTTTGGAAGGTAGGGCAATGGGGGTATGTGGGTGTGTGGAGGATGGTGGGAGGTGTGTGGGGGTGGATTTATTGAAAGCAAAAAGCAAAAGTCTTCTTCTACTACAGTGGACATTAACTCTTCTGGCCCTGGAAGAGACATGCAAGGGACACAGAGATATGCATTAAAATACACCATTTGCTACAACTAGTTATCACATCAGCTTGATCATATCAGACTTGGTCTTGACTTTTTTCTTCTTCAGGGATGACGTTAGCTGGTGAGCAAATTTTATAACATAGTGATTAAGCTTATAATCTCAGGAGTCAGACACATAGAGGCACAAATCCAGGTCCACAACTCTAAGACCTTAGGTAAGTTACAAAACACTGGGAAGCCTCTGTTTCCACATCTGTAAAATGCAGAGTAATGGCCCCACCTCAATTTTGTCTGTACTGCATGAGGGGGAAAATGCATTAAAGCTCTTAGGACAACACCTAACCCAAAACCTCAGTCATTTCCGGATGTTATTATCATTGTGAATTATTAATATTGTAATCAATGTAGTTATTTCTGTCCAGCTCATGGTCTCTAATCATCTAGCCTTTGATGCTTTCACCTGGGCTATATCTCTGGTTACTGGATGATTCCTAGATCTCATACGTGAAATATAGTAAGTCCTTGGGAGCCTCTCTTAAGGACCACCTCCCCTCAGGTCCTAACAATTTCCACCTCCTTTCCAGATATCCAAGCTGGGTTTCTCAGAAGGAGCTATCAAGGAAAGGATCCACAGCAGTGTAGATTTAACACAAAGGAGTTTTCAGGAATAGTAGTAGGAGAGCAGGGAGTGGTAACGAAGAGATCACACAAGTATGTAGCACCAAACAAAATCCCAGGGAGGGAAATGTTGGCTCAGTCCCATGGGTAGGCTCTAGAGACAGCACGGATTACACACAGGTGTACATGTAAACTGCTTCCCTGGAAATGGATGGAAAGATAACTGGCTGTATTCATCATTTATTAGTTGAAGGCTTCCCGAGGCACTTGAAGTTCTCCTTGTATTAAGACAAGATGACTACTGACAGCCTGAGGGCAAGCTTCCTACCCTACCAAGAAGTAGAAATGTACACTTAGAATTTACATATAAAAGTAAATCTTAAGAATTAAGAATTATCACCTGTTAAGCATCTCTCTCTCTCACACACACACACAAACCCACACAAACTTAACAATATGAGGTGATGGATATGTTAATTATCTTGATCTTGCTAATCATTTCACAATGTATAGGTTTATCATATCACCACCTTGTACACTTTAAATATATACAATTATATTTTTCAATTATTCTTCAATAAAGTTTAAAAAGGGGGGAGAGTAAAAGGATCTATTGGAACCATGGCAGTGTCTTTCATAGCAGTAATGCTAATATTAAATAGTTACCTCACCATAGCACTTTGCCCTTTATACTTTCAGCTTCATCTCATGTAGCTGAGTAATGATTATTATTCTTCATTGACATGATGAAGAGAGTCTCATCTAACATTTTTTTATGTGCATATGCACACACAAATAGAAATAAATATCTATAAATTTATGTTTAATAATCCATATTTGATTTTTCCATTAAAGCAAGTCATGTAATGGGATTTATACAGATTTATTTGCATTATAGGGCTTAAAAAAACAAAGAAAAAGGCTTTGATAAAATGTATTTTTATTTTAAATATTTAAATCCCTGCTGAGTCATGACAGCTCAGTCATCAGAAGTTTGCAGAGATGGGTTGCATAGAAAAAGCGATGCTTGTCTCTCCTTAGAGGGAAAGACACACACTTTGCTAGCATTATAGTGCATAATAGTTATTGTAATGATGCTTATTAGAACCTCTTCTCCATAATACCTCAGCCACTCTTGATTTGCAATTACACATGTAAACAGCTGAGTAGAGAATACCTGGATTTCAGCCATATGTTCCTCTCTCTCCAGTTCCTGCTGATCAGTTGAATCTCTCACAGCAAGGAATGGATCAAAATTGGACGTGGATATAATGGGCCTTGGAATTCCCCATTTATCAGTTGCTAGATTGAGGAAAGAGTTGGGAAACACCTAAATTCCTGATGTCCATGGATTCTGGCATGCACATAAAGTGAACTGTAGTGACCAGGGTCATATAAAGCTCCTTTAGCCATCAGCACATCACCTTCTCTGATGGGAAAAGAGAACCAGACAGTGGGATCTTGCTCCCCGACTCCTGGAACCCCAGCCTGCCTTTCTTTTCATCTGAGTTCAGATGTTTTGGTTGCCTGGATACAGCTGAGCTTGTGAAAAAATGTGACTGAGCTGCTGTCATGATGGCCATTTTATTACCATGATTTATAAATGGATTATCTGTGAAATGGCTCTGGTTTTAATCATGCCCCCTGCAGGATAAGGTCTGTTCCCATTGGCTTGTTTCACTGACAGATCCAGCTATCCTGATATTTTACCACATTTGGCAGCTGCTTTACTGCAAATGATATCCATCCTCCAGAAAGAATCAGTTAACTTCCAATAACATTAACCTCAGCATGTGTATTCTGCCCACCCCCTCGATCTTACTCTTTGGGGCATCAAACTCCCCTTAGTTTTCCATTCCATTTTCCTCTCATTCTATTTCAAGAAGGAACCAATCAACAACAACAAAGTATTTCCACAGTGTTCCACATATGGGAATCAGTCTTTGATGTTTTATAGCAAATGGATTTCAAGTGGAAAATGGGAGAATAGACACAATTTCCTCTATTTTGTGCTTCAGCAAGAGGAGGCGCACCTGGAATCTATCATATTATTACCATTAATTTATTGAGTCTCTATCACTTGCTAATATCATTGCCTGTGTTGATTCTAGTTCTCAAAATAGTCTTTCAAAAAAGGGATCATCTTCCCCACTCACAATCACAAGGATTTGCTTGGTTAAGTGACATGGTTAAATGACAGGAGTGAGCATCCAATCAGGTTTCTAGGATCCAAACCTTTACTTATTTTCATCATTCTAATATTTTCTAATGTTTGTTCTATAGAGTACTGGGCCTGTATGACCTCCAAAACTCCACCTCCCCCCACACCCTATCAAAAAAGGTGAGGGAGGAAAGAAGGGACGGAGGGAGGGAGAGAGCAAAGGAAGGAAGGAAGAAAGGAAAGAAGGAAGGAAGGACAGACATTTCAGGGAAATAGTCTAGAGGAATCACTATATATACTAATATTCTGGAAATTCTGGGAGGCCCTACTTACTGTAGATCATTTTCTTTAAGTAATCTTAGTCCACCATGAAATACGTGTTTGCTTAACACTTGCTAGCAGAATCTTGTGAATAAGGTTTTGGAAAAAGCTCCACTAGATTATGTTTCAGTGCCTATTTGTGTGGATTTTTTTCTTTTTCTTTTTTTTTTTAAGATTTTATTTATTTGACACAGAGAGAGAGAGCACAAGTAGGCAGAGTGGCAGGCAGAGGGAGAGGGAGAAGCAGGCTCTCCGCTGAGTAGGGAGCCCAATGTGGGGCTCGATCCCAGGACCCTGGGATCATGACTGGAGCTGAAGGCAGTCGCTTAACCGACTGAGCCACCCAGGCGCCCCAGGATTTTTTTCTTTTTAAGAAATTACTTATATTATTAAAGTTTCATAATTTTATAATACAAGTAAAATACATAAACTCTAGCATCTCTTTCTTTCTCCCTCTTGAATACTCTTCTTCCTCTCTTCAGCTCCTTATCCTGTTGCCCCGCCTCCTCCTTATATCTCTTGACCATCATCATCATCTTCTTTTTTAATTCATCATTGTCATGACCTGTAGTTGAGCACCAATGCCATGCAAGTACCATGCTTTTCCTCGTGTCATCCTTACTCCTTAATGAAGATCAGAGTGATTATATATTTTCCCAAGATCACAGAGCTAGAAAGTGGCTGAGCAGAGAGTCAAACCCTTGAATTACATTTGAATCTTGGCTACAGAATCACAAAAAAGTGGGCCTACACATTATGTAATCCTATTCCATCCTTTGCTCTTGGAAAATTGAGTCTGAGGATTCAAGAACCAAAACTCAAATGTCAGAACAAAACAGCAATAGAGGGCGCCTGGGTGGCTCAGTTGGTTAAGCGACTGCCTTCGGCTCAGGTCATGATCCTGGAGTCCCGGAATCGAGTCCCGCATCGGGCTTCCTGCTCGGCAGGGAGTCTGCTTCTCCCTCTGACCCTCCTCCCTCTCATGCTGTCTCTCATTCTCTCTGTCTCAAATAAATAAATAAAATCTTTAAAAAAAAAAAAAAACAGCAATAGAGTAACGAATAGAACCCAGGCCTTCTGATCTTCAGGGCAAATCTGTTTTGAAGGAATTTAGTGACACTTCTGGCAATATATCAAATAGATTTTCTACCACCTCCGTCTCATTTTAAGGGTTCAAATATGTGAATCAGGTCATCTAACATGCACTCTAATGGGTTTTATAGCCAAATGGAAACTCCACTTTTAATTAACAGTGATTAGCACATCAGTTACTCTAACTCATTACAAACAAATTGGACCAAAACCCTGACCATATGAGCATGAAATAAGCACTATTAAATTTCTATTTAGATAGAGATTCAACCAAACTGCTAGTTCTACTATCAAAAAGCAAAATTATCCTTTACTAAGATTTAGCCTGGAGTCGGTATTAAAAACTGCCTCTAGCTTTTTCTTAGGATATTCTTCTCATCTTTGTGGAATTGTCTGATCACCTGAATGACAAATAAAACCAAAATGAACCTTATGTTCAACTATAAGATTTTGTCAGACATAAAAAAATTAATACATCTTAAAATGTGAATATTTGTAAGATATAAGATTTCCTTTAGAAACAACAACAACAAAAAAAGGAATACAGTCATGCTGCTTTTTAGGAAACACAGATACACACAGATCTGACCTACACTGAGATGTGTTTATTTTCATTTATTAATACTCATTTTTTAGAGGAATTTAAGTATGTTATTTACACATTAATACTCATTTTTTAGAGGAGTTTAAGTATGTTATTTACACATAGTAATGCCCTCTAGTGTCACACAATTTAGTGTAGATTATTATTTTTTTATAAAGATTTTTTTTATTATTATTTATTTGAGAGAGAGAATGAGATAGAGAGAGCATGAGAGGGGGGAGGGTCAGAGGGAGAAGCAGACTCCCTACTGAGCAGGGAGCCCGATGTGGGACTCGATCCAGGGACTCCAGGATCATGACCTGAGCCGAAGGCAGTCGCTTAACCAACTGAGCCACCCAGGCGCCCTTTAGTGTGGATTATTAATTGTGTCTTCTGCTGAAGAGCAGTAAAAAGGACAGAAAATGCCTAGGCCACCCAGATGACTATGAGCCAAAAAAATGAATACAGATTTAAAAATGTAGCCTGATGACAGCCAATAGGAGGAATATTTGATTTACTATATAGAAGAAGGTAGTAAAAGAAAGACAATACCTAAGTTTTGAAGTCTAGAGATCTGAGTTTAAAACCTATTCCTCTTCCTCTGATTCTTCATCCTTTGGTAAGGTTATTATTATCTGTGAACCTTTAAATATCATCATCCAGAATTCACAGAGAGATTGCAATTCCTCTCTGATAGTTTTGCCCTGTACATTAAAAATAATTGAAATTTCTAAAAGAAGTTTTACAAAGTAGGAATTCAACAAAGGGTGTGGTAGTACATTGTCTTTTCTTTGACATTTGCATGAAAATGATATTACAAGGCCTTTAGTGTCCATTAGGTTAGGAAATGAGCAGAGAAGTGCCTTTGGGTTGAAGGTTTGAGGGTCTTTGTTTATTTGTCTTTAGAGTTTGGGCTGACAGTTGATACCTAAAGGAATCCAAACATACTTATTTTATTCACAGGCTATAATCTGATTTGTGCTAATCAAATTGAAACCACTGCATTATATTTTAAGCTATTACAATTCCTTGTGAGTTAATCTATGATTGATGAAACCATGCCTGTTACAGGTAACAGTCATGGAATAAATCAAGCTAAAAATGAGTGGCCCACAGCAGATTATCATCTTTGAAAGAGAGCAAAAGCAGGACAGTTAAAGAAAATATCATGAGATGGCTTAACTGCGAGATCTTTGCCAGTACACTCATGTTCTGATTTCTAGATTGCTTACATGTCAAATGACACCAATGAAAATAATAATATATGAACTACATATATACATACACAAACATCTTTGGAAAATATGAATTGCTAACAGAATTGCTATTATGCACTAAATTGAGAATTATGTCTATTATTCTTTTTTTTTAAGATTTTATTTATTTATTTGACAGAGAAAGACACAGCGAGAGAGGGGAACACAAGCAGGGGGAGTGGGAGAGGGAGAAGCAGGCTTCCCGCTGAGCAGGGAGCCCAATGCAGGGCTCGATCCCAGGACCCTGGGATCATGACCTGAGCCGAAGGCAGACGCTTAACGACTGAGCCACCCAGGCGCCTATTTATTATTGTTCTTAAAATGATAACATTTGAGCAGGATATCAGGTTAATATCCCTCATCATCCATTTGTCAAGATGACAACAATCTATACCAAAGGAGGAAACTCCTTAACATTAATAAACCAAAAGGAGAAAGGAAAAAATAAAGTGTAAGTCACTAGTAGTGAGTTACTACTAGTGTTACCATCATGATATCTGTTTGGTCCAAGGCAGTATAAGATGCTAAGTCCATTTACACAGATCCTGACAGTTGGCTCGGAAGTTAACTGCCCTCTTGGGTCTCAGACCTGCCTATGGCATTACTGATTATTGGTATTAAAGTTTATACATGCACACACACATACACACACATTATTCAGTTTTCATATGGAGCATTTTAAGCTTATACTTTTAAGTCAATAATTTGATTCACTGAATTTAAAAATATAAATTAAAATTTGAATCCTTCTAGAAATGACTTCAATGTTTGCAAAGATCATGATTCTGATACATTAGAGTCATCCTGATGTTTTTATTTTATTTTTCTTTCTTTCCTTATATAACTTATGTTATAGGTTCAATCATTAAAATGGAGATTTTTTTCAGCATTTTCTGTCATTTTGTACTTTTCTGTATCTATTCTGTCTCTTAAATTAGTAGGAAGTTAATCCTTTAAAGAAAGGGAGGTGTGGGTGAACTCTTATCAAGAATCTATCATGTGCCAGGCATGGATTGTTCCATGTGATGTGTGACAGTGATGATTTTACTTAATCTTCACAGCCACCCTGTGAGATGGGCATAATTTTCCTTATGTGAAAGTGAGTAAGCTGAGGCCCAGAGAGGCTCTCTTGGACCAGTAAGTACTGGCAGAGCTGGGCATTGAGCATGAGTTTTAGAGATTACAAACCTCATTGTTTCCACACTTGCTCTTCTGGAGGTCAGAGATCATAATTTCTTTTCTATTTGTCAGTCATATAGAATGTCTAAGTCAGTTTTTTTCATAGGGCCTCAATAAATGCCAGTTAATGGTGACAAAATAGGACTGGGTCAATGAAATCATCATTAAAGTTTGGCTTTGTTTTATTCATGAAGTTAATAAGAAACTAGTGAAAAAAAAATCAGTGTATCGTTCTTCTCTAAATGAGAAACTCACGTGGAAACTTGGCAGTCATACTGAGGAGGTTCTTTTACTGGTATGATGTAGGGTCCCTGTGGGGCCTTATTTCTCATTTATTTCATGACAAACACCTAGCCATCCTGACATCATCATCAACATAAATTAATAATGCTGAATCCTTCCTCACTGTTAGGGTCAATCTACTGTAGGTCACCAGAAATGCCTGTCTGGTCCAAGAATCAGTGAACCTAAGTAACCTTAGAGTGCTTCTTGGAAATTTTCTTTCACAGGTTCCTATCATTGGAAAACTGACTGTCCTATATTAGGGCCAGAGATATTTATTGTCAAAACAATCAACACATTGAATGTCCCTGCCTGTGATTTATTTTGAAAGGTAAGACATAATTTTAGAAAGTACTGTAAATGCCACATAAACTGATACTTTAATCATAAACACACACATACACAGAGAGAAAAAGATGCATGTTTCTTACTGACACCACTTGAAATGTCCTAGGTTTAACCATGTTAAAAATCTTTTAAGCAGTGAAACTTTTTTCCAAACTCATTAAAGTCGCAATATGAATGCATGGAAAATAAATCTTTGCACCTAGGATTTTCTTCTATTCCTGGAATAAGCCCGAATTCTCACAAAATCAGTATAATTACACAGAAGGCACATATGAATATACGTGGCTATGGTTATCCACTAAGTTTGAGATTTCTAAACAACATGTGCACAGATCTTTATGTGGCAACATGGAGCAGGGAGTTATTTCTTACAATGAAGTGGGAAGATGGGGACAGGTTAATCATCAAAAGGACCAAAGAGTAAATGAAAAAGTTCAGCTTCCTCTAAGGACTCAAGCAGTGTCTGAATCTACCTGAGCCCACTGTCTTCATTAAGCACCGTAAGCTTCCAGATAACCCCAGCACATTCGCCTGAAAGTTATCTTTATCTCTTCTCTTTGCAGTTTTGAGTAGTCTAGCAGTATAGAAGGAGTGTACTATAGCGGCTTGAAGCTCTACAGCGCTCAGCCTCTGAAGTCAGACCAAACTTTATTATATCCTCGAGCTACTTGCCAGTATTTTTTAATGTTGACTTTTAACAGTGTCTCCTTCTCAGCAAAAAAAATGCCCCCAATATTACCCCCTTCCTGCAATAACTGTAGGTGAAATTCCAAACTCATTTTACATCTGGATCCTAGTTTTGTGTTTTGTTTTATGATAGAGGTGAATAATGATAGTTACTTCACAGAATTATTATTATTTTTTAAAGATTTTATTTATTTATTTGAGACAGAGAGAATGAGAGGGAGGAGGGTCAGAGGGAGAAGCAGACTCCCTGCCGAGCAGGGAGCCCGATGCGGGACTCCATCCCGGGACTGCAGGATCATGACCTGAGCCGAAGGCAGTCGCTTAACCAACTGAGCCACCCAGGCACCCTTCACAGAATTATTTAGAAATTAAATTATAGCATCCATGTAAAACCCTTACCATAGACCTTGGTGTTGAGCAAGGTTTCCTTAATGTTAAGAGTGCCAGTAGTAGAAGTAGTAATAGAATACTGGTAGTAATATCAATATTAATATATTTCTACACAACACTTGTTGTTGTTGTTTTTCACTTATGAATAACGCTACCTCTACTGGTAGTTTTCAAAAGAGGGAAGGAATTGAGTATAGATGGTCCTGGAGCCCCATTGCAAACCAGCAGTGTTTCACTTCAAGTAGGCATTGAATACAGAAAGGCCTTGGAATTGAGAGAAAGGTTAGGTGCCTACATGTTGTCCAATGCTAATATGCCCTCATAATAGACACTTTTGCTAGTTTAGACCCACGTGTATTACAGATAACTTTCATCAAGTCTCAACTGACTTTGTGTAAATGTTCCCAGAGACTAGTTTAGATTGTTCTTTTAAGAAACAGTATTATTTTGTTTTCAAATAAGCCTATGTAAGAATGAGGCAAAAAGAAGAAAGGAGATACTTACCAAGTATAGGTAAGAGACTATGAGATGGAAAGTTTAGAGGACACCAGTCAAACCATATGTAGTACCCATAGTAGGGCAACTGAAATGGTAAAGGATTAAAACATCTGTACCTTTGGAAGAATATTCAAAGGCCTATGGATGGTTTATTTGGTGATGAAAACCCAGAGCAGGAAAAAGAGCTGGATAGATAGATAGATAGATAGATAGATAGATAGATAGATAGATATTCAGTAAATTCAATCATAGTTGATATTAATCTGGCAGGAAGATTAAGAAGCAATAAAAATTAATTTGGTCTAGGGCGCCTGGGTGGCTCAGTCGGTTAAGCGTCTGCCTTCGGCTCAGGTCGTGATCCCAGGGTCCTGGGATCGAGCCCTGCATTGGGCTCCCTGCTCAGCGGGAAGCCTGCTTCTCCCTCTCCCACTCCCCCTGCTTGTGTTCCCTCTCTCGCTGTGTCTCTCTCTGTCAAATAAATAAATAAAATCTTTAAAAAAAAATTAATTTGGTCTAATACAAGAAAGAATGCTTTAATAGAAATGCTTATCCATAGATGTAATGTGCTACCTTAGAAGCAGAAAGCCTCCATTAACAGAATTATTCTAGAAATTAAATATTCATTGTTTATAAGTAATGTGAGGGAGAAGAAGTACATATGGCAGAACAAGGGAGAAGCAAACTTTCAATCCAAGATGTCCTTGAATGCAGGCTTGAAGGGTTTGGATCTGAGGAGTGCTAGTCAAGTCTCCCTGGCGATCGTAGTGGATTCTTGTGTTGTAATTTTCCAATGAGATCAACTGGAACGGCGTTTTCAAATTCTAGATATAATTTTAGACTCATAGACTTTTGAAGCTGGAAGGAACCTTAAAAATAACCTAGGCCAGTTTCCACAGAGAGGTTTTGCCAACATGGCTATCTGGGACAGGAAGTTGAAAAAGAGCCTGAGACTCTGTCCTGGCTCTGCAGAAAGAGTGCCTGATCCTGCAAGAGAAATGCCTGCTCCATTAATAATGTCTGCTGTGGAAGAGAAATGCCTGCTCCATTAATAATGTCTGTGGACTAAGGATGAGACCAGCAGGATGAGTGAAATGTTCAAGTGCATGTAGCATCCTTGCCCAACCTGTGCCACTTCCTCACCTCATATCTGAGGCTCAGAAAGTGCCGGAGAATTCCCCAGTGACAATGATGAGATCATGGAAGAAAGCGTCAGGCTTTATGAGGTACTGATAAATTGACTCTATGCAGCACTTCTGTCTACCTTTTGTTAGCTATTTTTCAAGTTTGAGTACCCCATATAGACAGAACCTGACACGGGAGCGAATTGTATGTTTGCTTCAATCTGCAGTAATATCACTTACTTGGAACTAATAATGTGTCCAGCACTGTGCTAAGTATTTTTCTGTGTTTAACTCATTTGATCCTCATAGCAGCTTTCTGAGGTACATTTCCATTCTGATGACTCCCATTTTACGGATGAGAAAACTAGACCCAACAAGGTTAAATATCTTGCCTAAGGCCCCAGGATGAGCAGTAGAACTAGTTTTTGAATCCAGGCACCCCAGACCCAGAGTCCAAGCTCTTAACTGTTCTATCGCCTTGCCTTTAGGGATGCTTGTTCAGCTTACAAATAATTAGGAATGGAGCCCCTTGACAATTCCTTGAGGGTGTCTCTGGATGTCTCAGTGGGATTCTTCTGGATGTTCCAGTGTTGTACTACCCTTACAACATGTTAAGTATCAGAGAAAGGGATGTCTAAAGCACCCTGAAGAGGCCATTGGTCATTGTCAAAATAGCTTTAAGAATTTAAAAGAAATGAAATCCCCAGCTTTTTCAGGCCAAATAAAGACAACTTCCATGAGGAAATAAGACAAATGAAGACAAAACCAATCCTAAAATCCTTTGAGACTTAACGAAGACAACTGTACAGAATGTACACAATGGCGTGTACCTTCTCTCCTTTTAACATTCACTCATTTCCTTAAGAACTCCTCCTTTTGACCTGCTGTGCTGTGAAAGTTATTTTTTTAAGTTCCTAAAAGGAATTAGCAAAATAAGCAGTTTACAATAAAAAAAAAACTTTCATAAAAGACGCATGCCTTAACCACAGCATATCGCCAAATTGTATGCAACATGTTAATTACAAAGAAACCCAGGTTTTGTTAAGTACAGGTTTTTAATGAAAGAAACAGAGGCAGAAAACTAGCTGCAGCTGTTGAGGAAAAAATAAAAGGTTGAAATAATAGGGTGGACTGGAAAAGAATGAGAGAATAAATCTGCTTGCAGTAAGATTTGTGGATCTGTGCCAGCATAGTCAAAGGGAGGAGTGCTCCCAATCCAGCACCCCCCACCCCACAACACACACACACACACACACACACACGCCCGGGTTTGAGGACAGCAGTGTGCAAGTGTGGTTGTGTGAGGACATGTAGTCCCCGACTTTACCAGCATCAGTTGACTAGTCAAATTCAAGCCTGGAATAAAGAAACCCTACTCATTCAAAGAGCAATGCCTTCAAGGGTATGAGAAGCCAAGGACACTTTATTTTAACAAGAATCATGAAGAGTTTTTAAAAACTGTGTCCTGAACAGAATACCTAAAGGCCCTGGAAGATACAGCTGGGACACAAATGCCATCATAAGGAAAGCAGGTAAGACAATATTTATGGGAGATCCAAGAAGGATTAAAAAAATTCTACTTTAGAGCACCAGGAAGTGCTAAAGGAAAACAGATACTCAGTTTTGAAGAATAACCATCCTTTTACTCACAAGCAGGTAAGTTTAGTTCTAAAATTACTTGGCGCATTTTTTTTTTAAAAGGAACTAGCATCAAAGTTGATCAAAAAGAAAAAAAGAAGAAAGAAAGAAAAAAGAGAAAAAGAAAAAGAAAAAAAAAAGCTGCCAGAATCTCACCCAAATAAATACATTCGGAAAAGAATCCATCTCTCTGCTTATGTGAACATAATGAAAAGATGTGCAGTGATGACACATTTCAGGAATACATTTGAAGAGAATTGTTTCATACAATTTCACAAAGGGACCTCGGGGAAGGAGAGCCGATTCAGTAATTAAATCGCTTGTCGCCCTCACACATTGGCAGATCTATGGAGATGTCACTTCAGGGAATTTGATGTCTGCCCTCCTATGGGAATGCTTCACTTTGGGGAATCTGCAGCTTTACTTAAAGAGGTCATTTGCTCCATAGATTCGAAGAGCGATTACAGCAGTGACAGGTTTTCTTGTTATTGTAAGATGTGGCACACCCTTTCATTTATTCACATATCAAGCCAAGTTGGATTTGTTCTGTGGATATAGGTATATTTTAAATGTTTCAGAATATGGATTTCAGATTCATAAAAAAAAAAGAAAAAGAAGGCAAGGGAAACCGGTGCTAAAAATTTTTATGTTCTCTGAAACCAGCCATCAGTCCTGCATATTATTAACATTGTCTCCAGGGTAAAGGGAGAGACATTTCTGGTCATTGGAGAGTGTGAGACTGAGGACCAGAGTGCCAAGATTGTTTGTTTAGTCACAGGACAATGGGATGCAGAAGTGAATAACAAGAAGATATGGCATCGGAGAGGGAATGATAAACCAGGAAAGGAAAGAAAGGGCCAGTAGCTGGAACAATGACAGGGGAAAGGTCAGTTTTTTTTTTTCCCTGAGGTTGAGGATGTGGTGGGGAGACATCTTCAGTTTAGGTTTTACAGGTAACCAAGATGACATAAGCCAGGCAGCTGAGGTGTGTTGTCAGAAACAGATATTTTGTTTGCACTTCCCTTTTCCCATCCATTTTGTTCAATAGGGAAATACTTGATAAAAGTGGTATTATAGGGGCGTCAGATCATCAGGCCTTGGAATCACATAGACCCTGGGTCAATGCAAGCTCTGAAATTCAGCTCCTTGGAAAATGTGCTTAGCCACTCACTACATTAGTTTCCTTATTTGTAAAGGATGATTGAAAATAGCAGTTACCTTAAAAGATTATTGTGAAAGTAAATAAATAATATTTTCTAAGTGCTTACTATAGTGTCTGGCACAAAATAAGCCCTTAAATTACATTAGTCACTATGACCACCACCAGCATTGAAATTCCTACCACTTCATTATTTTTTATTTTATTTTTTATTTTTTAAAGATTTTATTTTATTTATTTGAGAGAGAGAGAGGGAGCATGAGCGGAGTGGTAGAAGCAGAGGGAGAAGCAGGCTCCCTGCTGAGCCTGACATGGGGCTCTATCCCAGTACCCTGGTATCATGACCTGAGCCGAAGGCAGACGCTTAACTGACTGAGCCATCCAGGCCCCCCATAATTCCTACCACTTCATATAGCCCCCTTCTCTGTACCTACATAGTTCATTTTATATAATTTGCTTATTTATTAACCCAACAGAACATGGGCTACATATTCAAAAAGTTACAACTTATGTGAAAGATTCCCTTCACCACATTGCAAAAAGTTCATCAAAAAATGAAATGCACATTACAGAATTTTCATTAGTGTAGATTTTAATTCAAAATTGTACTGTAAATGCAAAGCCAAATGAATGTTTACAGAGGCCAGGGCGGGGGATAGGTGAGAGGGGAGGAAAAGAAGAAGAAAAGAAAGCAAAACCTCAGTAACTAGAGATTTGTTCATATAGGAAGATTTTTAATCCACCATAATCAGAAGGCCATGTTTTCCATTTCTCATGATGGATATGTAGAGATATATGTACACTTGAGCTTGCCTTGTCAGATGGTGCCCACTTTGTAAAATAGCTAGCTCATGTCAGGGAGAGGAGGTCTGGGTTCAAGGAGAAATGCAAAGGATATGAGTTTATGAGAAGATTAAAAATTTGAGAGACAGCCTTGCAGTCCGGCTGTTACAAGCCAACTTGATCTCAACATGACATGCTAAATCACTGCCCATCACTACCTCCATATCTAATACACCTCCTGTGCCCCTCATACTGCTCAGTAACCCATCAAATCATGAACCACGATATTTTGTAGTAGGCTGATTACAGGTGGTTTCTCCCCAGGACTTTTAGCTCCCAAAAAATGAACGGAATGTATAATCTGGTTACTTATAGTCCTTAGTAAGCCCTGGAAAAATATCTGTGGAATAAAGATAATCTTTCATCAACCTATGAACTGTATTGATCACACAAGCTACAAAGACATAAAATCTGTCTTAATGAGTATTTCTAAGACAAGAAGAGATGATGGTAGATTCCTTTTAAATATGACAGAAAATGCTAATAATGTAGGTTTCCATCCTTTGATCAAGAAATTAAATATGGATAGCATAAGCTGCAAAAGATTTCTGCTAGTGGATGGAGGAGGAATAGAGGAATCACACAATTTCCCTGAATTAGTTATTACCTTGGGTCATTAGCGTTTGAACTGTTATGTAACCTGTATACAACTTGTTAAAATCCATAGTAATAATGTTAAATCAGTTAGTGATTGAGATTGATGTTGAATACAAATTTAAACATTTGAGTTTTTTGATTCTCCTAAAAGGACAAGTCTGAAGATTTATAAACGATTCTCAGCCTAGATTTTTATAGATCTTTAATTGGTGATTAAATTTAAAAGCATAAATTTGCTTATCCAATGTGTCTTATAATACCTTTAGAGCATAAGAGGGATCGTAATTTCTATTAATTTGTAGAGAATAAGAACAACTGCATTCTAACATTTTCCATAAGTAATGGTAACAATAAACTTACTTTGCTTTTTTTTCTGTCAAGGACAAAACATGAAAAGACAATACCTTTATATCACAGAACTGATGATATTTATAACCTCGGCTACTTTTAGATTACCTCATTATAATTTTATCCTCAATTATCCTATATTAGATTATGTTTAAAAATTTAAGCTAAAGTCTCATTATTCTGGAGACAGGCAGGACATGAATCCTATATCAATAATGAAAAATATGATGTCTTTGAGACTATTCTATTCAGAATGAACTGCATTTTTTTCCTACCATAAACATCAACAATATGCATTTTAGTCAAAGTATATTTAGTATGGAAATAGCTATTTCCTTAAATTATAGTATATATTCTGTTTTTCTTTTTACTTATACTATTTGGCTTTCCAATTTCCTGATATAAATACTATGAATAGAGGATCTCAAATCTTTATTATTAAATAATTACCAAAAACCTATTTGGAAAAGAATATTATTTCTCAGAAGTATACCTAAAGGATAAATTATTTTATTCTTGTATTTAGATGTTTATAATTCTTTCACTTTTATAATTTATTAATCTGTCAAAACTATTACAGAGACTTACTAAAATCTCTAGGAAATTTGTTTCTATCAATTTACCTCTTTAATAGTTCTGACTTTAAAATCTACTTGAATCCTATTGTTAGGTACATAAAGTTTTGTAAATATTATATGGTTGTTGGGTTTCTGTAAATTTTACAAAATAATGTTCCTTGTTTAATCATTTGTCCTTTGATGACTTTCTGCAAAAATACTTTTGCAGAATTTTTCTCATATTGCAGTTGTCTAAAAAACTTACTGTAACTTTTTTTAATGTGATTATTTTGTTGTCATTTTTAAATTTTTTTGTTTTATTTTTTTATTATGTTCAGTTAATTACTGTAACTTTTTAAGGCCCTGTACATTTTTACAGTATCTCTTACAAGCAACTCTGAGCTAAATAATTTTAACAAATCTAAGACTCCTGGAGTTTAGGAGATTTTAAGTGATTTACATTATTTAAACAAATGTAATTGCTATACTGCTATCATTTTAGTTTACATTGCTTAGCTTTTATCTTTGACTATGTTATTTTTTGGTTTTGTTATTTTTATACATTTTGTTATATGACCTCTTTGGTTGCTGTTTACCTCTTCATAAGTTTGAAGAAAGTTTACAGATTTTGATTTTATTATTAATGATGATTATCTTTAGTATTTTTTTGTGAAATAATGGCATTAACTCATTTAATTTTTAAAATTAATTTTTGATTATAGATTTGACTTCCTTCACTGCAAATTGAGTAATTTAATTAGAGGCGGAGGACACTGCAGCTTAGTCCTAATCAAGCAGGCTTTGGAATCAGAGACTTGTTTTGATTCAGACTTTCTAACTACATCTTGGATGAATTATTTATTCTTTCCCACCTCTTCTCACATGAGTGATATTGAGAAACCCACCCATCTCACATGGTTGTTGAAAGGATGAAATGGTGTGATACATTTTAATTAATACACAAAATAGCATACCCAAAGCTCTTAATAATAATTTAGTATTATTATAATTTTAAAATCATCAACATACTTAACATCATCACTTTTTTCCTGCTTTTTCTCATCCCTTTAAATCTGGTTTAGCTTTTAGAAATATTATTAGGGCTTTAAAATCAGTTTCATGATTTTGTTTTATTTGCAACCTTGAAAATTCCTATTTGAATATATTCTTTCTTTCACATTTTTGGGGAGCCTCTTTTTACTATATCCACATAAATAAAAACCTTGCAATAGTAATTATTTGAGGGCAGAAGTATAACTTAATTTCTCTTAAATCAAGCTTATTGTTTCTCTGCTCTCAAATATCAGGCACTTATAGTCTTATTATATGTTATGTCACTTAAATACTCAACATTCTCCAAAGATATATAAAGTTGTTTGTTTTTTCCTTTATGTATCTTTCTTATTAAATCCAGGCATTTTTAGGAAGTGAGTATATATAAAATACTATATTGTTTTCTTCCCATAATTTACTTAAAAGAAAATTGATCACTTAAAGCAAAAAGCGTAACAATGTAAGTTAGGGTTTATAATAATATGAGACTGTTGCACAGAGGAAAAGGGAGTGTTGAATAGGTAAATGCAATTATATTCTTGTTAAAGGATCACATTTGTGAGGTGTGAAGCAGGAAGAGGGAAATGTCAGGTGAAGTGTAAAGCATGAGAAGATAGAATGGTCTCTAATGAGTTGAAGATGCATTATTGTTAGACCTAGCTAAGAAGTCAATAGAGGAAATAAAACAGAATACTGAAACATTTTTTTTTATCAACCCAAACAAGCCATTAAAGGGACAACAAATCAGAAGAAACAAATTGAAAACATTTGGTCTGCTTGTACTCTGACACATCAATGATTTCTTTAAAATCAAGAGGACTAAATGCCTTAAAAGAACAGAAATTGTCAGATTTGAGAAAAGACAAAATCAAACAAGCCAAAACAAGATCCAACTGTTTACAATCTATGAGAGATGCATTTTTCACATAAAGACCCAGATACATTACAAGTAAAATGAAGAAAAAAGAGACCATGCAAAAAGAAAGCATAAAAAAAAAAAAGATTTGACTCTACTAATAAAAGACAAACTTGACTTCATAACAACGAGTACTGAGCATCAGAAAGGAAAATTACATAATGATACAAGAGTCAGTTCACCAGGAAGACATGACAGTTCTACATAGCTCTTTACCTGATAAAAGGTAATCAAAATTCACTAAGCTAAAGGGGAAAACAGATACATTTTCAAAGATATGTGGATATTTTAAACCCTGATTTCAGTAATTAATGGAACTAGTTTCCAAAAAGAAAAGTCAGTAAGTATATGAAAGAGCTAGGCAGCATAATGTATATTTTATTTTATTTTTTAAAAAGATTTATTTATTTATTTGAGAGAGAGTAAGTGGAGGGAGGTGCAGAGGAAGTAGAGAATCCTCAAGCAGACTCCCCGTGGAGTACGACAAGGATGCTGAGATCATGATCTGAGCTGAAATCAAGAGTCAGACGCCCAACTGAGCCACCCAGGTGCCCCTAGACACCATTATCTATAGAACACAACATGTAGAGAGCATTCCAATCAAACTTCACAGAACGCATATGCTTTTCAAGGGCCCATTTAATTCCCTTCAAGACAGACCATATACTTCCCCAAAAAATAAATCTCAGGAGATTTCAAAAGGTTGAAATTTTATGGAGAATTCTCTATGAAAATGTAAGTTAGAAATCAGTAACATTTAAATACTTCCAAAATCTATAGATATTTGCAAATTAAGTACAAATTTCTAAATGACTCATAAGTCAAACAAGAAAATACAATGAATGTTTTTAAATATTTTGAACAAAACGGAAATGAAAAGACAAGCATATCAAAATCTGTGACTTATAGCCACAAAAGTGCTGAGAGGGAAAATTATAGCTTTACGTGACTATATTAGAAAAGAAAAAATGTTTAAGAACAATGACCAGTTCTTTCACATTAAAAAAATAATATAACCCCCTAAATAGTAAAAGAAGTGAAAGAAGAGCAAAAACCAGTGAAATAGAAAGCCAAACTAATAATGAAAATTAGGAATGCCAAAGGCTAGATTTTTGAACAAGTCCATAAAATTAAGTAGCACCTAGCAAGAAAAACAGAGAACAAATTACCCATATCAGGAACCAAAGTAAAGATATCAGCTTAAGACATGCAGTGATAGTAAAGAAATGCTATGAACCACTTTATGCTAAAAAAATTCTGCAAGGTAGAGGGAAGAAGAAATTTCTTATAAACAAGTTACCAAAACTGATGGCAGAAAACATAGGAGATCTGAATGTCCTAAGTTTATTAAATAAATTAAATTTCTGTTAACAAAATTGCCCGCGAATAAATCTGCATGAATCTGAAGGTTATCAAAGAGGGAAGAAGTAGTACCAATTTTACTTGAACTTTTTTAGAAAGCGGAATAGGAATGGACACTTCCCAATTCATTTTATGAGGCCAGTGTTACCCTTATACACAATCTGACAGTGGCAAATCAAGAAAAGAAAATTACAAAGTAACAGCCCTCAAGAATCTACATGCAAAACCCCTGTACAAAATGTTGGCAATATATTTTGGAAACACTATACACACACACACACACACATATACTATGTAAGTATGTATGTATATACATATATACATATATTACATTATAGATCTACCATCTATATCTATATAAACTGTAAGTGGGGTTTACACCAAAAATGCAACATTGACCCAACATCTGAAAATCAATCAATAAAATATACTGTATTCTCAGAATAAAAGAGAAAAATATGATCAATAGAAATTGTTAAAAATGGGGGCACCAGGGTGGCTCAGTTGGTTAAGCATCAGACTCTTGATTACGGCTCAGGTCATGATCTCAGGGTTGTGGGTTTGAGCAGTTTGTGGGGCTCCTTGCTAGGGCTCCATGCTGGGGGCAACAGAGCCTGCTTAGGAATTCTCTTTTTCCCTCTCCCACTGCCCCTCTCCCCTCTAAAAGATTTAAAAACGCTTGATAAAATTCAATATATATACACCATCAAAATGATCAGCAAACTAGAAATATAAAGAAACTTTCTTAATCTGAAAAATGTCATTAAAAATGAATCAGATACCTAACATTCTTAATGGTAAAAAAAAAAAAAAATGAAATTATTTCCCCTTGTGACCAGAAATAAGATAAAGATATTCCCTTCTACTCTTTGGAAATGGTAGCTATGCAATTAAGCAATATCATCATCATCATCATCATCATCATCATCATCATCATCTAAAATTATAAAGATTGTTATTACTATAAATAGCTTAAAGACTTGAAGAAAGAAGTAAAACTCTATTTACATTTTAGATGAAACCGATGTAATTCTCTACATTGTAAATCCAAAGGGATTTATTCTGTAAAATCCATAAAGGATTTGGCTTGGTCACAGGATAGAAAGTTAAAATACAAAAATAAAATTTACTTCTGTATACTAGCAATGAACAATTGGAAAATAAAAATTTTAAAACACCTTTCACAAGGGGTGCCTGGGTGGCTCAGTCGTTAAGTGTCTGCCTTCAGCTCAGGTCATGATCCCAGGGTCCTGGGGCCGAGCCCCACATCGGGCTCCCTGCTCCACGGGAAACCTGCTTCTCCCTCTCCCACTCCCCCTGCTTGTGTTCCCTCTCTCGCTGTGTCCTCTATCAAATAAATAAATAAAATCTTAAAAAAAAAAAAAAACACCTTTCACAAATTATCAAAATATGAAATACTTAGGGATACATTTGATAAAATATGTGCAAGGTGAATACAATGAAAAAGTATACATCATTGTTTAGATAAGTAAAGAATGTAAAATGCCATATCCATGGATTAAAAATAAACCCAATATCATTGAGATGTAAATTTTCTCCATATTGATCTGTAGTGTCATCTCAGTTCACATTGAAACCTCAACAGGACTTTTTGTAGCAATTGACAAGGAGACTCTAAAATTTATGTGGAAATATCAAGGGCATCAAATAGTCAAAATAACTATAATTATATTTAAAAAAACAAAGCAAGGATTGACACTATCTGACTTGAAGACTTATTCTAAAGCTTTAATGGTCAACATAGAATGATATTGACATAAGGACTGATGTAGAGATCATTGAAACCAAATAGAGAGGCCAGAAGTAGGCATCTACATATATCATTAATTGATTTTTTCAATTAATGGTCAAAGTAATTTGATGGGAATTAAATAACAGTATTTTCAACAAACGGTGCTGGAAAAAACCTGAATATCCATATGTAATTTTTTTATTGACTTCATAAAAAAATTTCAGAATAAAAATTAGCTCATAGACTTAAATATTGGAAATAACACTATAAAATCTCTAGAGGAAACATAGGAGAAATATCTTTTTTTTTTTTTAGTGTTCCATGAGTCATTGTTTGCATATAACACCCAGTGCTCCATTCAATACCTGCCCTCCTTAATACCCATCACCGGACTAACCCATCCCCCCACCCCCAACCCCTCTAAAACCCTGTTTGTTTCTCAGAGTCCATAGTCTCTCATGATTCGTCTCCCCCTCTGATTCCCCCCCTTCATTTTTCCCTTCCTACTATCTTTTTTTTTCTAAACATATAATGTATTATTTGTTTCAGAGGTACAGATCTGTGATTCATCAGTCTTACACAATTCACAGTGCTCACCATAGCACATACCCTCCCCAATGTCTATCACCCAGCCACCCCATCCCTCCCACCCCCCCACTCCAGCAACCCTCAGTTTGTTTCCTGAGATTAAGAATTCCTCATATCAGTGAGATCATATGATACATGTCTTTCTCTGATTGACTTCTTTTGCTCAGCATAATACCCTCCAGCTCCATCCATGTCATGCAAATGGCAAGATTTCATTTCTTTTGATGGCTGCATAATATTCAATTGTGTATATATACTGTATCTTCTTTATCTATTCATCTGTCAATGGACATCTTGGCTCTTTCATAGTTGGCTATTGTGGACATTGCTGCTATAAACATCGGGGTGCATGTACCCCTTCGGATCCCTACATTTGTATCTTTGGGGTAAATACCCAGTAGTGTAATTGCTGGGTCATACAGTAGCTCTATTTTCAACTTTTTGAGGAACCTCCATACTGTTTTCTAGAATGGCTGCACCAGCTTGCATTCCCACCAACAGTGTAGGAGGGTTCCCCTTTCTCCTCATCCTCGCCAATATCTGTCGTTTCCTGACTTGTTAATTTTAGCCATTCTGACTGGTGTGAGGTGGTATCTCGTTGAGGATTTGATTGGGATTTCCCTGATGCCGAGTGATGTTGAGCACTTTTTCATGTGTCTGTTGGCCATTTGGATGTCTTCTTTGGAAAAATGTCTGTTCATGTCTTCTGCCCATTTCTTGATTGGATTCTTTGTTCTTTAGGTGTTGAGTTTGATGAGTTCTTTATAGATTTTGGATACTGGTCCTTTATCTGATATGTCATTTACAAATATCTTCTCCCATTCTGTCAGTTGTCTTTTGGTTTTGTTGACTGTTTCCTTTGCTGTGCAAAAGGTTTTTATCTTGATGAAGTCCCAATAGTTCATTTTTGCTCTTGCTTCCCTTGCCTTTTGCGATGTTTCTAGGAAGAAGTTGCTGAGGCTGAGGTCGAAGAGGTTGCTGCCCCGTTCTTATCTAGGATTTTGATAGATTCCTGTCTTACATTTAGGTCTTTCATCCATTTTGACTCTATTTTTGTGTGCAGTGTAAGGAAATGGTCCAGTTTCATTCTTCTGCATGTGGCTGTCCAATTTTCCCAACACCATTTGATGAAGAGACTGTCTTTTTTCCATTGGACATTCTTTCCTGCTTTGTCAAAGATTAGTTGACCATAGAGTTGAGGGTCCATTTCTGGTCTCTCTGTTCTGTTCTATTGATCTTTGTGTCTGTTTTTGTGCCAGTACCATACTGTCTTGATGATGACAGCTTTGTAATAGAGCTGGAAGTCCGGAATTGTGATGCCACCAATTTTGCTTTTTTTTTTTGCAACATTCCTCTGGCTATTCAGGATCTTTTCTGGTTCCATACAAATTTTAGGATTATTTGTTCCATTTCTTTGAAAAAAGTGGATGGTATTTTGATAGGGATTGCATTAAATGTGTAGATTGCTCTAGGTAGCATTGACATCTTCACAATATTTGTTCTTCTAATCTATGAGCATGGAACGTGTTTCCATTTCTTTGTGTCTTCCTCAATTTCTTTCATGAGTATTCTGTAGTTTTCTGAGTACAGATTCTTTGCCTCTTTGGTTAGATTTATTCCTAGGTATCTTATGGTTTTGGGTGCAATTGTAAATGGGATCGACTCCTTAATTGGAGAAATATCTTTCAACCTTGGATTAGACAAAATTTCTAACATGGAACATAGAAAGCGGTTAATTTTAAAAAATAAAATTCAACTTGATTAAAAGTAAAAACTACTTTTTAAAACATGTCATCAAAAAAATTAAAAGGCAGGTACTGGATGACAGCATTCTTAGCACATACATCATCTGAAAAAGGACTTAAACCCCTAAAATATAAATCACATAACTGAATAATAGAAAGAAGCATAAACTCATTTTAAATGACCATAACTCTTAGACATTTCACTTGGGAAAATATGCAAATGTCAAAAAAGTACATAAAAAGATGCTTAATACCATTAGTCATCTAGGAAATGAAAATTAAAATCAAAATGGGATGCAATTTCACACCTAACAAAGTGGCCAAAATAAAAGGAGACATGGAATACCAATTCCAGACAATAGTGTGTCACAACTGGAATATTGTATACTGTCAAGAGACTAAAATGGTACAACCACTTTCAAAAACACCTTTGGCACGTTCTTATAAAGAACCATACATTTAGCATAGTAGTTTCTCTACTAGAAAATTTCCCAAGAGAAATGAAAACATAAAAAGATTTGTACACAAATGTTCATATTAGATGTATTTATAATGATCCAAAACAATTAAAATCCTAAATGTCTGTCTGAAGTGAATGGATAAACAAACTGATATAGCCATTGGATGGATACCATTCAGCAATAATAAAGGACAAGCTACTCATTGGATTAATCTCATAGTTCCAATGCAGAACAAAAAAATTTTTTTCACACAAAAGAATTTATCCTGTAGGATTCCATTTACATGAAGTTTCAAAACAGGCAAACTAATCTATATTGAAGAAATTCATTTCCTGGGAGTAGGGGTAGAAATTTTCTAGAGTGTTAGAACTGTTCATGATCTTGATTGAGGTGGTAATTGCATTAGTGTATACATTTGTCAAAAGCTACCCATCTTTATACTTAATGTGTGTGAATTGCATTTGTATATAAAATATACATTAGTAGAATATATGCACATACTTGCACACGCATGTGCACAGCAGTAGGCTAGACTTATGGCATTATGAAACATTCTGGGTGGCACTGATATTATAAAACAATTAAGATCAATCCAAGGTGGGGCACCTGGGTGGCCCAGTCAGTTGAGCATCTGCCTTCGGCTCAGGTCGTGGTCCTGGCATCCTGGCATGGAGCCCCACATCAGGCTCCCTGCTCAGCGGGGAGCCTGTTTCTCCCTCTCCCTCTGCCTGCCTGTCTACCTACTTGTGATCTCTCTCTCTGTCAAATAAATCAATAAATAAAATCTTAAAAAAAAAAAAAAAGATCAATCCAAGGTTAACCCAGGTTTCTAAGAAGGTGAAGGTATTTAACAAAGACAAGTAGAGCAAATTTAAAAAAATTATAGAATATCTATTAAAAATCCCAAGCATTTAAAACATAACAAAACTTTTCCTTCTTAATCCTGCAGTTGGAAAAAAAAAAAAAATCAGAAGCAAGCTCTTAGCCACTTAGTCTTCATGATCACAAAGTTTTCATGGGTTTTGTGTTCATGGGTTCATGAGATGGCTGTGCTTTTGTTAGTTCACTTTTAATTTGCCTTATTTTCTGCTTTTGCATTCTGTTAAGGGGAGGGACATATCTAGAAAGTGGTATTTGTCCAGGTAAGGGAATATGGATATCTGTTGGAGTTAGACAAGTCTTTTCCTTATAAGGAGAGCAGGTTTGTTTGTAGCCTCTGAGCAATTTCCATCTTCCTACAAGATACTGTTATATCTGTATCTCTTGCCCTGAAATGGCAAATTCTACCTTCCTACTTGTTTTCTGAACAAAAGTAGTGTGGTAAAGCCAGCATTTCTATCAGACTTCTTTGTCTTGCACCTCTAATGTGTCACTTGCAGGGGATGCTTCCTTCCAGGAAGCAAGGGGCTATTACCAACCTTCTCTACTCAGCAAGCAGTTGTTTTCTTGGGGTTATTTTGTCTGACTTAAACTCCTATGGCAGTTTCTAGTTGTTAACAGAAAGATAAGCAGTTTTCAAACCTTAAAAAGTAGTAAGCATTACGTACAAGGACCAATTATCAATATGGATTATTGTGTCTGCCAAGAGTAGAAAGTGGGGAAAAGCTTGTTCCTTAGTCTTTCAAGGATGCTGGATTTGTTTTGTTTGGGTAGCAATACATGTATAGATCAAACACAGTATTTTCAATTCTTGTGTGCCTCATATAGTTTAAATTGTGTAATAACCAAACCATCTATGAAGCACCTATTATGCAGAAAAACAGGATTTGTTTTGTTTGGATAGCAATACATTTATAGATCAAACATGGTATTTTTCATTCTTGTGTGCCTCATATAGTTTTAACGGCGTAATAACCAAGCCGTCTATGAAGCACCTATTATGCAGAAAAACAAGAAATTAGGTTGGGTATCTACTGCACCATATTTTTACTTTGGTAAGTATAAATATTCTTTATTCCCTCTTCTGTAATATTCTTTATTCAGAGATGTCTATTTTTTCAAGGATACTGAAGCCAGTCTATTATGTGACAAACAAGTAAATAAAATTCTCCTGTGATAACCCTCTATAACAGTGCTACTGATGGTAGCTAACATGTATTGAACCTCTATTATATATTTCATGATGGTCCAGTTACTGCAATTCAAAATTAAACTGATCCCACATGAAACCAGAAGGATGATTTTCTGTTTCTTCCCTCTCCTTCATTCTGGGAAAGGGCCACAAATGGAAGATGAATCTTGGCTCTGATTTGCTTATTGAGATATACTTTGTACTGTAGGGAAGACTTTAGGGGACTCTGAAAATTTGGGGAAGTTACCTAAATCCTGAGTATCTGATTATATAATAAAGGTGATAATTCCTACCACGTGGAGTTATCGTAGAGAATATTTGAGGGGCACCTGGGTGGCTCAGTTGGTTAAGCATCCAACTCTTGGTTTCGGCTCAGGTCATGATCTCCCAGTCTGGTCTTGAGATCCAGCCTGGGTCAGTTCTGCACTTAGCATAGAGTCCACTTCAGACTCTTTCTCCCTCCCTGCCCCCCTCCTCCAACACATGCACGCTTGCTCTCTCTCTCTCTCTCACACACACACACACTCAAATAAATAAATAAATAGATAAAATAAATCTTTAAAAAAAGAATATGTGAGATAAATTCTGGCATTTAGCACAATCTTCAGCAATATAAATAAACCCCAAACATGATGTCTTTTCTATTTCTCCATTATTAACAGTTAATATTATACTTGATCGTTTATATTTATCTCTGTGACATAAAATTAAGGAAATAACCACTTTATTATAAAAAGAGCTGTTTTATTTCCAGTTTCCTATAGAGATACTTTATTCGAATTCCCCCTCCCCTTTTTTATATCTTGGGAAATAAAGGAATTGTCATAACCAGGACTCATTTTACTCTCTCAGTAGGGACAGACCTCATCTGTGGCTTTAGGATTGTTGAAAGTGAACTGTTTACACAACCTTGCCAACCAACACTTCCCACATTTGTGGCCTCCTAGATGAGTGGCCCTCTTTTGCTTTCAATGGGGTGGGCACACCCCAGTAGGATAAAATGTTGGTATATATTTCAAAAGATTTGTCAAGAAGAGTTTTAAAATGAAGTGAGAATAGAAGCCAGATAGGGCCTCTTACTCCACCATTCTAACTGGAAAATTCCTGTAATTTTTTTTCCTAAAAGACCACCTTGATTCCTAGGTGTGGTTGACACCAATATAATCATTATTACATGGAGAACACAAAGGGATGTTCCAGTTTAACCAAATCTGTATTATTAAGATACAACTTTTGATACATTTATTATAGTCTTTCAGAAGAAAAAGTCAAGAGGATTATAGGTTCTAAAGGTATCTTTTAGTAGAGTACATGTCAATCCAGAGATCATTTCGTGTGTTTTCTATTAAATATAAACATGTTTCAATGATGTAAGTATAAGTACTATGTATTTATTGTATGTACTTATCTTCACTTATTTTAACTGTTGTAAAATTCTATACTTTCCTCCCTCTATTAGCTTCTCCTATGTAGTCAGTAATAATATTTTGTAGATTATTTCAAGTACTTATTCCTTTATCATTTTACTTTTCCTTGGCTGAGTAGAGTATCCTGAGCCCTCAATAAAGTATGTGAAATATGCTAAGTATCTCAAAACAGGGATTGGAATTTCTACATCTTCCTCAGATATTCTGAGTGATGATATCAGTTGCTATTGTCTGGCACCATTGTTTCAAATCTATACTAATGTGTTTTGAATGGACTGTAAACTATATTTTTAATTTTCAGTGTCTGGCCCTTGTCTCTTCAGGAATCAGGCAGGAACAATACAAAATAATGATTAAACGTTTCCTTAGATAAACAGATCTCTAAGTCTGTATATTAAGTGCTCAACTTAATTGTGCTTTCCTGTTGACCAAACTTCTTAGAAAATCAAAGGAATATGGTGTGGTAGATCAAGAAAAACAATAGACATCTCCTAAGAGAGACACATTTTAAAAATTCTCCCTCCTAGCAGTGTTTTTTGAGAAAAATAAAATTCAAGATTTATAGAACAGAAGTTTAGGCTTAATATAACATTACAAGTGAAAGGGTAAATTGTTGCCAGTTGACTAAATGCACATGTTTTGCTCTACCAAAAAGTGTTGCTGAAATCATAACAGCTACTGACCATTGAATACTGGATAATTTCTTAACACAATTCTAAGCACTTTTTATATAGTCTCTCTGTATACGTAGGCTGTATGTGTGCTATAAACCAGGTCAGTGTGACCCAAGCACCTATCACCTATAAGGTATTTGATTCATCGCCTATAATCAGGATATCTAGGTTCTACTCTTTGAGCAAGGAGATGCTTCTTCATACATATGTGGTTCTCCATATTCATTTCAACCCCCAAGCATAGGTATGGGATCTTCATTCTGACCAATCCCTTAGGTTTTCACAGATCCATTTCTATGCTATGGTTGTCCATGGTGTGCAAGATTTGCAGGTGGAAGCTGAATGGAGACTTGTAGCCCAAACTTGGTATAGGCAGTGCAATGATTCCATTCACAAGAAGACTAGAGAATTACAGTCAGCTCTGGCTCTTTGTCGGTCTAGTAGAATTCCTCAAAAGAAGTCTTCCATGTGGCCCCCCACCCTCACATGTCCAACAACCACTCCCCTGGCTCAGATCCTTGAGTATTCTAGCACATATAATGTTTCAGTGAATGTCTCCAGTCATATCTTTGAAAACAGCAAGAACTGGATTCAGGATTAGGTTTTAGGTTTTAGTATGTTAGATAACTAAAGTATTTCTGGCAATGAGAAGATCTTAATATTTTCACTAACTCAGTTGAATTTTAGTGGGAGATCTACACAAGAAAAATCTTTCTCCTGGAGTCCTTGAATAGCTCCAAGTGCTTTCAGGTCCCTTGGGAGACAGTCCTGATCAGTCACTACCAGTAAAGTGTGGTTCCAGCTATTAGGTTCCAAATATAGAAATGAAGAGTAATTCCAGTGACAGGTTACTCGTGTAACTGCTGCACTCATGCAGCTGCCCCTTGTATTGAATACAATGGATACATCATATGCACTTGATAGTGTACATCATCTTAGGAGAAGGAGCACACAAGCAAACAAAAAACAAACAAACAACCAAATCGATAATAAAGTTTTCTTTCACTGCTTCCCAAATCAGGAGGCAGTGTTTGTGGTTTCTGCACAAGAAAATGATGACACATTCAACCAGAGTAATTGAGAGAACTTTCATAAAGGACTATCTATGAAGGAGCCTGCAAGTCACAGCACCCTGAGACAAGCAGCATTGATAAGCCTGTTAACACCTCAGCTTACACACAGGACCCTATTTTCCAATCACATTCTTGCCAATCAGAGACCCTTTCTAAATGATTTCATGAATGCAGACAAACAAAATGCAAATGCTTACGTAAGATCGAAGAGATTTCAGATGCCTAAAAAGGAAATATGTGGTTCATTCTATCACATTCTCATGACTTCTGTTCCCCACTCCTCTACAATTTCTCTCTCAGAACGTTTTACATTCTTACAATATTTCTCTTTTTTAAAGCAGTCATTTATATATTTAGACACTTTTTCTTCTCTTCAGCCTGCTATTGATTCTACATAATTCATACATGGATTTCCTGTTAATATTCAGAAGTGTGTTTATTTATTTGTTTAATTTATTTGCATACAAATAAAACTCTATACCTACTGTGGTGTAAACTGAATCACAGTATCCCCTTTGTTCCAGCTCTGGAGTTGAATATTGAGTTATCTTCCCATCTTTATCTCCCATGGTGCCTAGTTGAGTGTCTTGCACTTGCTCTTCATGAACATTTGTTAATTTCTGAAGTAATATAGAAACACCTAGTCTTGGAAGCTATTTTGTGCTTTTCCAGTGAATCTCATACTCAGAGTTATTCCTTCTATATAGCTTTGTACTCATCAGCTCTCCTCATCTGCATTTAACTTTATGAGGTGATACCTGGGTCATACCTTAGTGGTTTGGCTCATGGCTTGGCTTGCAGTTAGAGAGTAAACTCTCCTTTTAGCTCCTTCACACTCTCTCAAGGTCTCCCTTAGTAGTTAATGTATTTCTTTCAGTTTAAAATATAAACACAGAAATAAATGACCCTATTAGCTTTGTAATTGTCATCTCCTGGGGTTGCTTTCAGTGCCTAATGGGGAATTTTTTTCCTGTAAGAGAGGTCTAATTTGGTCCTATTGCCCAATATGAACCACATGCTCTAGTAAATATCTGTGCCAGTGATTAATAGAACAGCCATCAGTAACCGTAAGGTGAGTGGCACATTCATAGACAAGTACCCCATCTGTCTTGCCTATAGTAACCTATTCTTTGAGGGAATTTTTCAAATTAAACCCTTAAAGGAAAATAAGTTCTCCAAACATAGTCAAGCATCAGAAAACATTGCAAGAGAAAATTGTGTTCCGTTAGGTATAAAATATTTTTGAAGTGGGCACATTTTATTTATTCCTCTAATCTTCTTATTCCTGATTCTATCTGACAGGCATAAATTCAAAGGTGTCCTTGTCTCTTACCATTTATGAATGTGCCCAATTATGTATACATCGGGCATTTACTGAATGTGACATCTACCTGGTTTCTAGCTAATGTATACAAATAAATCTAAGTCAAATTTAATAGTGCTTTCAACGTGCCAGGTCCTGTGCTGATGTATAAGACAAGGTAACATGTGTTAAGAACTTTAAGGCAGGTCAAAACAATTATATAGGGATTTGGAGAAAATATTTCCTTGTATGATGGAATAAATAGGGATTTTTTTTTTTTAAGAAAACATAGGCTTAAATTCAGGCTGTGCTAGTTGATGACTTTGGGCAATGCAATTGCCTTTCTTTGCTTTTGTTTCCTGAACTGTATAGTGAGAGACATATGTTTGGTGTCAAGAAGTATGAAGACTAACTGAAATGGCATTTGTTGAGAACCTACCAGAGCACTTGGCCTGTAGTAGGTGACCAATAAATGTTAGCTAGAATATCTCTGTTTTATTTGATGATCCCAGAAGACTTCCAGTAAAGGAGGTGGACATTTGAATTGGATTTGAAGCATATATAGGAGTTCAAGGTATAGACAATGGTGTTAGAAAGTTTATAACATAGGCATGCTTGGTATTAAGATTTTTCATTACCACCCTCATTTATTAAACATGATGCACTATAATGTGGAAGAACAGTTAACACTTCAGGTATACAAGAAGACTACAGTGTAATACCTTAAATTTGACTTTTCCTTGTTCTGTCTCTCCCTCTGTCTCTTAATAGACAAGAGAGGAAAAAAGAAGAAAGGTAGAGACACTTCTGATCACAGTGCTCTCTTAGCCTTTGTATACATATTATGAGGGAAATCATCATTCTAATTATGCTGGTGAGTAAGCATTATGAATGATTGCATTTGTGAGAGCTCCATAACCATTTGTACCACTTTATTAAAGACACAATAATTACCTACTCTTTTTTCATGCCTATGACCCTGTGCCTAGCTTCCTGCCTGACCTCATAACCATCATTCTCTAAACGTTTGCTGAATGGGTAAATTTGGTCTTGGATTTAATTCTTCTTCTCTTCTTAAGTTCATTAAGCACCAGCCTGTTATACTATTGTCCTGAAAACTCTTAAATGCTGTTAATTTCTGATATACATGGTAAATAGGGTATTTGTATTCAGCTGGTGTTTGGTTTAACTTGCTATCTCTTCACATACGGCTGTGTGGCCAAAGTCCCTTCAGAACTGAACAGCATTGATTTCTTTTTTTCCCTCTTAAAAAAGCAACAACAAATATATAAACTCACCTCCCTTGGTGAAATGTTTATATGCAAGAGATACTGCCTCTGTCCGTTTCTATACACATATTCCCCAGCCCATTAGCTGTGTCTTTAAATATTTTACAGGTTCTGTTTTTCTACTAATTGACCTTCTGACTAAGGTAATTTGTGATCAGTTAAAGAGTCACTAAAATTAACGTGTCAATTTAATATGTTTAAAGAATCTAATCAAAGCAGTTATTTTCAGTGGAAAGCTATCAGATTCATTTTAGGAAGCTAGCAAAAGGCTGACACTAAAACCTGACAAAGGTAGGAAACACACAAAGAAACTATAATACAATTTCATTCATGAAAATAAATATATTAATACAAAGAAAATAATTTTAAAAACCTTCTCATTTGTAGGTATGAATACATCTTTATAATACCACCCTCATGAAGGGGCGCCTGGGTGGCTCAGTCGTTAAGCGTCTGACTTCGGCTCAGGTCATGATTCCAGAATCCTGGGATCGAGCCCCACATTGGGCTCCCTGCTCTGTGGGAAGCCTGCTTCTCCCTTTCCTACTCCCCCTGCTTGTGTTCCCTCTCTCACTGTGTCTCTCTCTGTCAAATAAATAAAATCTTAAAAAAACAAAACAAAACACCCTCATGAGGTGGAGTTTGCTCCCAAAGAATACTTTAGAATGTCTAAATATGTTCCTAAATAGCCAGCTAGTTATAAGTATAATAAGATGGAAAACAAAAAAAGGCCCAAGGCCATCTCAGGTGAGAAATGTATTTCTCATAAAGGTGTTTTTTTTTTTTTTTAAGTGATAAATATCCTAACTTCTACTTAATAGTAAAACTGTGGTGACATTTGAATCAAGAAAAATAAGTTGATGCAGTATCATTTTTAACACTAGTTTAGAGGAAAACTAGTGTTAGGAAAACTAGTTAGAGGAAAAGGGGAAGAAGGAGGAGATGGAAGAGGAGAAGAGGAAGAAGAAAGAAGGAGAAAAAGGAAGAAAGAGGAGGAGGGAGATGAAGAAAGAGAGGATGAGAATTGGGGGTAGAGAAGCTGAAAATGTTATCTCAATACTTCTCCCTCTTGGGAGAAGTAAAATGGAAAATTGAGTTGGGGCAATAAGGATCTTTCCCCAATCCCCCAATTTTCCACAGAACTCCACTTTGAACGTAGCTACTATATAAGGAATGTTGGCAGTGTTGGAACATTCTCTTTAAGAAGAAACAGTCAACCATTTCTTTACTCAAGAATGGTGTTGAAAAATATAGGTTCCTGAGTCCAGCAAACCTTGTGTAATGGATTGAAATGGCCAGGATTTATTTGGCATGTCTCTCACTAAGCAGTAAGGGTCTACACCCCCTCTTCTTTTTTTTTTTTTTCTCTTTCTAGAGTAGGCCTGCGACTCCCTTTTGACACCTGAAATATGGCATTACTGAGGTTGTGTGACCTCCGAGGCTCCATCATAAATGTCTTAGAATTTTCATTGTGAGAGAAGCCAGCCACCATTTAAGAGGTCTGAATATCCTGCAGTTGCTAGGCTGTGAGAAAGTCTGAACTAGCCATGTGGAAAGGCCACATGAAGATAGAGATATGCTTGGGCATCCTAGCTGTGATAGTCATCCTAGCGCAGATGTCAGATATGTAAGTAAAGAAGCAACGCTGAACGTGTCAGACTTCATAAAGATGATGTGGGGAAGAAATGAAGAATTTAGCTGGCAGCCAGAACAAAGGTCCTAAATATATGGCCCTAGTAGAACTGTCCCAGACATCACAACTTTTGAAGATACCCCATTTGAAGACTCAGTCATTACAGAAAAGGGATAAACTATTTCTCTACTCTGTGCCCTGCTTAAATTCCTAGCCCACAAAATGATTAGCATAATAAATAACATCATGACCCAGGACAATTATTTGAAAGTTCTGATTCTTTATTTTCTTACCTGTAAAATGAGGACAAAATATTAGTGTCTTTCTCATAACACTATTGTAGACATTAAATGAACTAATGCAGGTGAAGTCTTAAACACAATACCAGGTATGGAACATGCAACAAACTTAGCTATTATATTTCGGTAAACTGTGCCTCTGAAAAATTGAAGAGCCATGAGAAGAAACAGTACCATAACACCAGGAGAATTCTTAAATGAAATTTATGGTGAAACCAGAAATTGTCTTGCTATGGAATTTCAAGGCAATTCCAGATTGAAGCACTCTGAAAAATATGCTTCATGGTACCATGGCAATGTTTCAATTATACACTTAGCAGTTAGTGATAGTATTATATTCCAGAATAGTTATATGCCTCTCTGAAAGGGATAGCCTTGTCATTTCATGGGGGAACCATGACTCTGGCTTATTCTGATGAAAGAAAGGAAAGAAGGAAGGAAGAAAGAAAGAAAAAGAAGAGAGATAGAGAAGAAGGGAAAGATCCTACCAGTGAAAGTCATATTTGATTTAAAAATTCATTTGATATGTGCATTTATAGCTTTAAAAATGAAGGCCATTTGACTGAGTTATTGGTCTTCTAGGAATTTATCCAGAAGAAATGCAGGAAAATCTCTGTATAAATGTATATTTATAATAGTTACTCTATTAACAAAGCATCAGAAATCACTAGATATACTCAACACAAATAAATTATGGCTAACCTACTCTAATGAATATTGTTATTTCATTAACCATTGCATTTGCTGAGAGAGAAGACATAAAGATAAAAAATGTTAAAACAGTATGCCTAATAATACACGTAAGTTTGCAAAGTATTTATATAACAATGTTTGGAAAGGAATCCCCAAAATAATCCCAGCAGTTTTCAAGGATTTATGAAATTATTGGTAACCTGTTTCATCTTTATCCTTTTCTGTATTTCTCAAATTTCCACCATGAACATATACTTATTTTATAAAAACACAAACAAAAACCAAACTCTCTCCACTTTCAGTTAAGTAATAAATTCCAACTTGTGGAATCATAAAATAGCTTATCTTATAGACATGAAACAAAATCCCTGGTGAAATTCCATTTTTTTTCTTTATAAATCTCATCTCTCTTATTTGAGGTCCTTTCCAATAACTTCATTGATGATGTTAAAAAATGAAAAAAATAGAAAATAGGAAAAAAAATAATAAAGAATTTTTCTCCCTTGAATCAAGGTGTGTCTTGGGAGAAATCTTCAGAGCATTATAGTCTAGCTCTGATTAATCTTCATTTTTACTTCTGGATAAATAACTTCATACTACTGTCAATCATATCTTTGAATGAAAAAGTAAGACTCGGGGCACCTGGGTGGCTCAGTTGGTTAAGCAACTGCCTTCAGCTCAGGTCATGATCCTGGAGTCCCGGGATCGAGTCCCACATCAGGCTCCCTGCTCAGCGGGGAGTCTGCTTCTCCCTCTGATCCTCCCCCTCTCATGCTGTCTCCCATTCTCTCTGAGTTAAATAAATAAAATCTTAAAAAAAAAAAAAAGAAAAGAAAAAGTAAGACTCCATTAAGCATATTCTTATATACCCCGTTACTCATTCTCAAGGTGTAGTAACATTTGTAAGAAGTCATTTATCCAATAAACTTCCAGGCAGCCCTTGCATTAGGCAAAATCAGAGCTTGAATTTATCCCCTTGGCTTGAATCAGGTGCCTACAACATTCTAGGGAAAATATACACTTGACGTCATTGATCTGTTTCCATGGTTCTTCGATGCCAAGAATCCTCACTTCTCTGAACATACCTTTCAGGCAACATAGGCAAATATTTGTAGAGCACTTGTTTGTCTGTTAAGGATTTTGACAGTCCCTATAGGAACTAAATTTCAGTAGATGTATGTTTGCTGCCAGATCTTAGCAACATAATTCTGAGCTTAGTTTTTTTTTTCATTAAGTTTCCAAATCCTTGATAATATGAATACAAAGGAGGCAGATAATCTTTAATGGATATGTCTCTTCTTTGTATATGTTGCACTAAAGATATTGAGCTTGGCTTTTTAATGGTGTCTCTTTTGTGATTAGTTACAGCTCTTGAAGGTCTTACGGTTGCCCTGTCCTTTACGGGGCTTAACTTACTTTTCTTCTGTCAACTGACAGAAGTTTGACAGAAGGAGTTTGAGCAGTTAGCTTAGTGCTCCATGCCTGTGTGAAATCATACTTATTCTTGCACAACTAGGTCCTCAGGAGCATGGACAGTGTCTGATGTAGAAAGTGTCTCATAAAAATCTAATCAGAGACTGGCATGTGATGCTCACAGATGAAGAGTATTAAGACAATCTGCATTCAGGTCCAAAATGTAGTTGAAAACTTCACTATGGTCAGTCACTTGGAAAAAATAAATGTACTTAGGCACTTGTTACAAGTAGGAAATCACTAATGCTAGCATCTCTATGAATAAAGACATTTTCATCTCTTTATGAATAAAGATATGAGGGGCGTGGCCCAAGGCTATTATCATGCAGTCTTCCTACTGCTCATGTGCACACCAGAGTCCCCTCCAGAGATTCTTCCTCAGTATTTCTAGAATTGAGGAAAATACAATATCCCTATGATACGAAAGGGCCGGGGCATTGACTCCACAATTATAGGTTATTGTTTTTCAGCCCAAAGGGCCAGAAGCCAGAAAATCTGGTTCCGGTCCCTGCTTTTGAGTTACTGCATTTTGACTTTTGACAACAAAGTTATAACCTTTTATGCCTTAGTTTCCTTATCTATAAAATGGGGATAACACCTCCAAAACTCAGGATGGTTGCGGTTGTAAATGAGATCACAGTTTAAAGTCACCTTGTGCACTGGGATCCACTAAATTGTTCTGAAGAGATCTATCTAATTGAAGTTTGCTGTTAATTTATCTGCTCCCTGATAGACTATAGTTACAGGAAGTTAGAGCAGTTTTTTGTGTGTGTGTGTGTTTTTTTTTTTAATGGAGAACCTCTTGCATAGGCATTAAACGGTGATGGTTTGGTTTAGAGATCAACTTTTAATAGGGCAAAATTCAGTGTTTGCAAACCAAAGTGGAAATTGTTTGCTGCACTGCCTTTCTTTTTCAATCTCACACCCGAACCATCATCACTAGCTTATGAGCCCTAATTACTGTGGGTGGAGAACAGAGTGGCTCCGTTCCACCACTGATTAGAATGAGATCCAATTACCAAATGACGGTTTATTAAAGTGTGTCTTTCTGGCTAGCTGCTTCTTGCCACCCAGCAATTTGCCCTTGACAGAAACACTGCCCCTAGAAGCATGAGAGACCACTGTTAACTTCTTATGTGCATGGGGGCTGAACACAATTTCTAGCTGGCATGGGAAAAGGGCATGGGGAAGGAAAACACTGAAAGGAAATGAGTTTTCAGGCAGAAGGCTGAGATTTCAGTGTGACAGGGGTACAATTTCTTGCCTTCAACGAAAGAACAGAGCCCTGATTCCTTCTGAGTCACAGGTGACCCCCTACCTCTGATGGAGGATAAGAAAGCAATCGCCCTCCTCCCCCATGGAATGGACCCTTCATTTTGAAACCAGGCTGGTGTGCTGATTAGTTCAGCTAAGTGACTCTGAAGAGACCCATTTGTTTAGCACTATGTGTAATTTTAAAGGGAAAGACATGTCAACAGCAGGGAGGAGAGTCAAATGAGGTCACTCATGAAATAGCAGGGGAAATTTGCCGGTGCCTCTGCCTTGTTTTATTCTTTTCCATCTCCACTGACCTATGCGGTGGAAAACTGATGCACCAACCAAATGGAACGTTCATTTTCTCATTCCATGAATGACCAGGCCTGCTCCCCGGTGCCCTCACAAATGGATCTTCATTTCTCTGTTGGTGGGGACACTCCGTTTAACCCAGAATGTTAAGGCAGTATTCACCTGCAGCATCTCCATTGGTATAAGCTGGTTCTATTATGGAAGCCCCGTATGTTCAAAAATCCAATCTCTAATACATGTTTGCTTTGCGTGCTTTGTAAAATAACTGCCATCCTTGCAGAAATTGGGGGATATCCTAAGCAGACAGTTTTGAGGTTCTCAATATCGCAATCCAAGAAGGTGACTGCTGACTTTTTACCTATGGGTTCCTCTCATTTCAATTAGTTTATGCCCTGAAAATGTACCTGATGTTTCAAACCATGGCAACTGAATCTGATTTCACTTAAAAAACAGCAGTGTAGTAAAGGTTACATTCTTAACTTTGATACTAACATTTTTTGTGAGGGGAAAAAAAAAAATCTAAAAAACTGCAAAGAGCAAGCCTCATCATTTCCTTCTCTTCAGTTCCAGAATATTGAAAATGTACCCATATCATGGTTGCAATCACTTTGTATTGGAAGTCTTTTAATTAAGCTTTCTTCCCATCAATTCAGTGAGAATCTGTGCCTTGAGACCCTGACTTACTCATCTTGTTTCCCTGGTCCCTAGCAGAAGGTTGGTGTATGGCAAGCCCCAAAACTTTGAATTGAATAAATATATAACAATATATGAGTTTTCAAAATAAGAACAAATGAATTAAATAGAAAACTAGAGTCACCACTCATGAATTTTCTTCATATGTTACAGCCTTATACTTTTCTGTATAAAACCCTTATCATCTTATAACCTCCCTATTGTTTACTCCTTCTGGTTATCAGCTTATGGAACACTTCTTTATGGAGGTTTTGATAGGTCTTACTGACTCCAGCATTTCTGAGTCATTTAAAAGGGTTTAAGAAATGAAAGTTAAGGGGCGCCTGGGTGGCTCAGTTGGTTAAGCGACTGCCTTCGGCTCAGGTCATGATCCTGGAGTCCCGGGACTGAGTCCCGCATCGGGCTCCCTGCTCGGCAGGGAGTCTGCTTCTCCCTCTGACCCTCCTCCCTCTCATGCTCTCTCTCTCATTCTCTCTCTCTCAAATAAATAATAAAATCTTAAAAAAAAAAAAAAAAGAAATGAAAGTTAAGGGTTGGGGGTAGGTTATTTTTGTTTTATTTCTCTCAGGGAATAGTAACCAGCAGCATATATAGGAATTCACGGTACAGTTCCATGTTTGTTTGCTTCTTTGTGGCATTTGATCTGTTTCAACCTTTCCCGGGCCATGTGGTTTTCAAAAATCAATTGTCAAAGGTTTGAGAATGGAAATATTCCCAAGATGAGCACTTCTATGTAACTTCTGCGTGTATTCTGTGTGGAGTCCACTTTGTCTGTTTGGAAGGCAAAAGAAAGACATGGAAAAGAAGTTGGTTTGGAAGATGCCCTTGGTAAGTGGTGCCTGGGTGGCTCAGTCAGTTAAGCGTCTGCCTTCAGCTCAGGTCATGATCCCAGGGTCCTGGGATTGAGCCCTGCGTTGGGCTCCCTACTCAGTGGGGAGTCTGCTTCTCCCTCTCCTGCTCCTCCTGCTTGTGTGCTTGCGTGCTCGCTCTCTCTCTCAAATAAATAAAATTAAAAAAAAAAAAAAAAGATGCCCTTGGTAAGAGTAAAATCCAGCATCTGTGACTTGACAAGATTAACATCATCTTTCCGGGCCCCTCTTCCTTCATCTATAAAAATGGAGATAATATCTTCTTTGGGAAGAATACATAAAAATTAAATGTTACAATAATTTGTCCATTCATTCCTTCATTCAGCAATGTGAGCATTTAGAACGTTCCAGGCTTTTTTGAGAGCAAAACAAGCCAAGAACCTGCTCCTGTATAGTGTATGGTCTAGTTGGAAAAATCATCCAAATACTGTATAGTTACAACCCAACACATCTTCTGGAGAAGAGAACTAGATTCTATAGGAACATTAGCATTCCCTTAAAACAGTCTCCAAGGAGGCTGACCTGGATGGCATGCCATAGCAGACCCCTTGCCTTAAGCCAAGATGAGATGTGAATAATGAAGAGAAGCTTTCCAGATGAAGGAACAGTGGGGGAAGTGATTCAATTAAAGAGATCAGTGGAGCCTAGAGTGGCTGTGAGGGCAGGGTGAAGAACTGAATGGGCAGAGGGGCAGGAGGGTATTGATGAGTGGGTGCACTGGTGAGAGATGACACTGAAGAGCTAGGCAGGGGACAATCTTGTAAGCCCTGTGCACCATGGTAAATATTTTAGTTTTTATGTCAAGACCTTGTAACAAATGCTAACTCACTTTCAAATGTATTGGCATTATGTTTCCTACAGTTAAACAGAAACAGAAATGTGTTTCTTGAATCAAGCCCAACGTGATTGCTCAGCTCAGCTGGATGACCTGCAGCCCAACCTTTCCATTCTAAGCCCTGGTCTTTAGGCTACTGTTGGTGTAGCCACCCAAGTTTGCATGCTCTAGTTATTTTAAAATTCTAGGAATGGCAAGGATGTCCACCATTCTCTACCAGATGTTCTTCTATCTGGTTGACATACACTGAACACAAGAGGACCATCCTATCATATAGATTTTCTGAGTTTAGAGTCTCTACCCCTGCCATTTAACCCCTTCTCCATATTTCTCCGTCTTGGGTAGAGAAGGATCATAGGTATTGGAAACAAATGAGATACCTGGAAAGGATGAAAAAATAAAAAGGAATTGGGCTGGGGGGGGACAATAAAAATTTGAAAGCAGGGCTCAGAACAATTATTCTTTCAAAGCCCCTAAATCCAGTTGGCCACAAAATCTAAAGGATTCTATCATTAAATATATGTATTTTTTAATGCCTCCTTGTCTCCATCCCCACTGTCATTACCTTGGATCAGCCTAATTCTTTTCCCAATGATTTCTGCAATAGAACCTTGGCCCCTGTGTCTATTAAGTTAACCTATATTCCTAATGCTATCAGACCAGTCTTTCTTCAATATAAAACTGGATCCTGTCACTCTCCTAGCTAATGCTCATCAATAACTCCCTTATAAAATGTGTGGTATTTAGCAGGTGTTCTTATGCTGGTAGGTCTGCCTAAAGGAATGCTCAGATGGTTTGCATTCTATGGTGTAGGTGAGCCAGGCATTTACAGTACACTGGTGACTCTGACCTTTGTTCCTTCTTCACGTCAAACACTACTGGATCATGGCATGGTGGTGGACAATTGCAGTTCCAGCTCACAGGATCCACTTAACAAATCATATTTCATCATCATGAGGGTGATTGACACAGAACTGTGCTAGAAATCTTGATTAGCACTTTACATGCAGTAATCTATTCAGTCTCTGTAATCTTGCTTTGAGGTATGTGGTGTTTTTATCTTTATTTTATATGTTTAAAAACTGAGGGCGCCTGGGTGGCTCAGTTGGTTAAGCGACTGCCTTCAGCTCAGGTCATGATCCTGGAGTCCCAGGATCGAGTCCCGCATCGGGCTCCCTACTCGGCAGGGAGTCTGCTTCTCCCTCTGACCCTCCTCCCTCTCATGCTCTCTGTCTCTCATTCTCTCTCTCTCAAATAAATAAATAAAATCTTTAAAAAAAAAAAAAAAAACAAAACTGAAGTTCAGGGCATTATTAAACTTTCCAGTCAGTAAGTGAAGCAGTTTGAATTTAGACATAGACAGGCTACTGCCAGAACGGGCAATCTTAACCGCTCTTCTGTACTTCAGTCAATATTATTTGGCTTGAATTAAGGTAGATATCATTAAATCCTTGACAACATTGTGTTATACTGAAATTCCACTTAAAAATGCTTGCAATGGGGTGCCTGGGTGGCTCAGATAGTTAAGCGCCTGCCTTCGACTCAGGTCATGATCCCAGGGTCCTGGAATCAAGCACCGTGTTTAGCTCAGTGGGGAGCCTGCTTCTCCTTCTCCCTCTACCCCTCCCCCTGCTCGTGCTCACTCCCTCTGTCTCTCTCTCTCTCAAATGAATAAATAAAATTTTTTAAAAATTCCTGCAATGACAGAATCTAAAATTCAGCCATGATCTACCCAGGGGTCAGGTTCTCAAAGCCTCTTGATTGGTTTGCATCTTTCCAAAAGAATCTTGAGTTAATGCCCCAGCCCCATCCTCCTACCCCTCCCACCAGAACAATCTTACCAGTCCTTTGAGATTTTGCTAAAAGCCCAACACACTATCCTCTAGGAGCACTATTATGTAGTCTTAGTAACATGAACTGAATAAAAATGGACACATTACACAGTCTTGGTTCCTCCAACAGTGATTGGAAATAGATCGAAAGAGCCAAGGCACTAACTCAACCAGCCATTCCATCATCAGCTTGTCTCAGGGTAGTAATAAACTTCTTGGTCTGCTAAATTTATGGAGTAGAAGTGCGAGCACAGCCTCCCAGTGGTACCCATGGCTTTGAACAGGTCAATAACAGTGGTCTGGAGGTCTACACACTGACCATTATAAGCACCATGTGGACTCACCAATGTGCTGTCACTAGCAATTGCTTCCACTCTAGCTCCTTAGCTGGAGGGATAAATCAGGCTGCCTAAGGAAGGGGTTTTACATCAGATGGCATGAGAGTATTTCTTATGTAAAAGTGTAAGATTAAGGGTTTAACTCCCAAATACTCTCTATATTTGTACACTCCACTAGCTTAGCCAGCAACTCCAGACCATGAACGAGCTGGTGTAGCCATGAGTCACCTTCTCATCTGACTCCAGGCATGACTTGTATCTTTACAAGGACGGTGGTGCCCTGTGCTGCAATGGAAATCATCCTTATGTTATATGAGTTGTGTATGCAGTTACTGAGCATAGGACGCCCATGTCCCATTCTAAGTTTACAATGGATATCATAATATAGTGGGCTTCATATCAAATTTGAGGGCCAATCAGTCCTTGAAGGATCATGCTTGCTCTGCCACTAGATCTTTGCAGGTGCCATTTCATCTACCTTGTTTACATTCGCCCTCCACCTTGCCTAGTTAATTCCTGCTCTTCTTTCAAATGGCTGTGTAGAAGCACTTCCTCAGGAAAGCCTTCTCAGACTTTCCTGACTAAATCTCTACCCCCAACACTCCATAGGAACATTCATTTCAGTGTAGTAAATAAATGTGATAAATCCTGCATCCACGTCTGTCTCCGTCACTAAGCTGGAAGCTCTGGGAAGGTCAGGACCCTTGTGCTTTTGTTCAGTTACATCCTCAGTAGCAGTAACAGCATTCAGCACACAGTAGAAAAGCAATAGCTATTGCAACCAAAAATATAATGAGAAAAATACTTTTAAAAAGTATATGCTACCTTATAAAAATTCATGAGAGTTAATTCATCTAAAATTCTATAATCATGCATTTATTTGTTTTTTTTTTCTAACAAGTATTTCTCAGTCTTCCACTATTTTTTTTTTAAAGATTTTATTTTATTTATTTGAGAGAGAGAGAGAATGAGAGAGAGAGAACACATGAGAGGGGATAGAGTCAGAGGACGAAGCAGACTCCCTGCCGAGCAGGGAGCCCGATGCGGGACTCGATCCAGGGACTCCAGGATCATGACCTGTGCCGAAGGCAGATGTTTAACCGACTGAGCCACCCAGGCGCCCTCAGTCTTCCACTATTTTCCCAGTGTTTGCTAAGACCTGGATCTACAATGGTAAATAAAGCAAACATAAATTAAAAACCTTTAATTTCTCTCATTCCCTCTTTTTCTCTGAAAGAATGTATATTTATCCAGTAAAAATCAAATGGTATACATCCTTACTCTCTATTTGCATACCAGTGTTTGATGGCAACCTTTGTGTTTTTTGTATCTAAGAGTACAGAAAATTAATCCATAAAAAATATTGTTTTACAATTAGTCAAAAATCCAGATATCTTTTTTTTTTTTGAAGGAACTCCTGGCTTTGTAATTGATTATCAGGATCCATGATTTCTAACGTATTTTCACAAAAATAACACAAACAAAGGAACAAAAAGCCCATCTCTTTTGTAGACTAGGAATGATGTGTTTTTAATGACTTTATTTTTAGATGTTAAATAGGGATTTCTTCCCTCACGGGATCAGGGCCTTTGGAAACCACTGCCAGACAGTGGTGATATTGTAAGTAAAATAAGCATGTGCTAGTGAAAAATTAGGTATTTGGATACTCCATGTTATGCATGTATGTCTTGTGTATGATGTATTAGTATATAACAGAGGGCAGTCTGGAGCAACAGTTGTGTGTCAGAAGAGAAAAACTTGGATTCTCACAGCAATATGTTGAATAAAAGCCAAACGTAATAAAGTACATCTGGCTTGCTTTCTAGAGAGATCTAAAAAATTAATTTTTCTCCAAACTAGACCAAATTTGTATTGAATTCCTCTGTATAAGCAAGTTAAGATTGATCATAGGTAGCTTTTACTCACATGATTTTTATTGGCCACTTGCCTGTTTTGGGGAAATAGAGAAACAGCACAGCACATCTCTAATAAGAGTTTTCTGAGTTTGCACACCTTTAAACAAGAGCAAGATCCACCATTAGCACTATAGTAATGTGATTTTACACTGCAGCCTGGAACATTCACTCATGGACAGAAAAAGCTACACAAGAGCCTAAATATGAAACAGGTATATGTTGTTCAGTCACAAATGACATTAGCTCAAAATTTTAGCAGGACACAGAGAATGGCACACATTTCACATTGGTTCAGCAGGTGGGGCATCATGCCATGGCTTGCATGTCCTAGATCAGAGATTCTCCGAGTGTGGTCCCTGGACCAGCAGCAGCAGCATAACATGGGAACTTTTTAGAAATGGAGATTCTCAGGCCCCACCCTAAATCTGTGGAATCAGGAACTTGAGGGGTGGAGTCCAGCAAGCTGTGTGTGTATGTGTGTGTTTTGATATGAAGTCTTACAGGTTTTCTTCCAGTTTTTTTGAGAAATAATTGACATAAATCACTGTGTGTGTGTGTATGTGTGTATATATATATATTTAAGGTGTACAGCATGATGCATCAGTCTGTGTTTTAACAGGCCTTCCTGATGACTCTGATAAATGTTCAAGTTTAAGAACACTACCCTAGATTCAGGTAAACTGAGCTCAGTCCTGGCATATTCCATGGTAAACTAACTCTTCCTCTTAACTCTTTCAAAAAATACTTCTCCAAAAAAAAAAAAAAATCTAAAAAAAAAAAAAAAAAAAGGGCGCCTGGGTGGCTCAGATGGTTAAGCGTCTGCCTTCAGCTCAGGTCATGATCTCGGGGTCCTGGGATCGAGTCCCGCATCGGGCTCCCTGCTCCTTGGGAGCCTGCTTCTCCCTCTGCCTTTCTCTCTCGCTCTGTCTCTCATGAATAAAAAAAAAAAATACTTCTCCAGTTATTCCAGCTTTAAATGAAATCTAGCTGTTCCTTGAGCTGGATCCTGGAGTTTCTGTGTGATTCCCTCCAGTGGGATTTACTTATTCTTTCCCATCCTATGTTACTATAGCGGAATTACATGTGATTTCTCAGATCCCAGTTCACGGTTCTGCCTCTGCACATTCTGCCTTCTCTGCCCACACTGCCCTTTCTTACCTGTCCTTCAAATACAAGTCTGTGTCAGGTACCCTCACCTCCAGTAAACTATCCCAGTAAACTCCGTTCTGAAATAAGACCAGTGTCTTACTCTGTGCTTTCACGTGAGCTGACTTCCCTCATCAGTCTGGCTGTGTTTCGTCTCCACTATAAAAACAGTCAGCTTCAAGAGGACAGGCAGTGTCCCTTTTCTCTCCTTTCGCTTTGAAATTACCAGAGTGTATTGCATATAGTAGGCATGCAGCTGTTCATTAGATGTACGAATCCATAGACACATTTAATCTGCACCATGACCTTGTGTGATAGAGGTAATATAATTAGGACATTTTTTCCTAATTATAGCACAAAACATGCTCACTACAGAAAATATGGAAAATATTAAAATAGTATGTAGTATAAAATAAAACCAATTTAGACTTTTACCATGCAGAGGTAATTCCTCTGTATGGTAAGAGTAAACATGGTAAGAGTCAATGTTTTGGTGCATTTCTTTCTAATCATTCTGTTTGCATTGAAAAGAAAAAAGGGCTAAGATTGTAGTTACATGCTATTCATTTTCCAAGCTTGTTTTCTGTCACTTTCTTTTATGCAGCACAGGGTCTAACAATAACCTTCTTTTGTTTCCATCCATTTGAAAATGCTCTCCTCTTCATACAAGGCAGTCACCCTTCCTCCTCTTGCAGCATAGTCTTCTGTGCTTCCCCAGGCAATAATTCAATTTTTGTTCCCTTGTGACCCTTTCTCTGAGACCATCAAGTTGACTTATTTATTACTTCTCTGTGCTGGTCCACTACCCAACACAAGTATCTCTTGTAACCCTTAGATATCTTTTATTTTAAGTATGTGCTCATTAGTTGCTTTACCCGTTCAACACCAAGCATCTCACCTTTGCCTCTTCGAATCTTTTCCTTCTGTTTCCTTCCTTCCCCTTCCTACCTTATTCTTCACTTGTGATTTGACATGTTGGTCCTATGCCTGATACAGATGAGCAGAGAGAGGTATGTGTAAGTTACATTAATTGCCCAAGGACACACGGGTATGCCTCTTTCATTTTTTTAAAGGAGAAAAAAAATCAATAGTCTGCACTATCTTTCAAATAAATTAAATACACATGAGCCAGTTTTACACCTAGAGGAGGTATTTGCAATATTGATGCTCCAAAATGAAACTGAGCATTACCCACCACCAACATGTCTTAGCAGCAATGAGTTAATGCTGCCTTCAGCCATGAGCTGCAGTTGGAAATTCCCTGAAAATTGGCTTTGTTTCAGGCAAAGCTCTTGCAGGCACCAACTCACCTCCTATCTACACATGGTGTACATAGAGGGCAGAGTAGATTGCATCAGTGGCCAGGTGTGTGAATTTTGTTAAGGCCAACAAAGAGGCAAAGGAGACGAGAGCTCTTGTCGGATAAAAGTTTTGTTCATATTGTTCTCCTCACCCTCCGCCCCTTCCTCCTGAGTTTACATTGCTGAACCATAATTGTACTATCTTCTCCTTGAGGAAGACAGGAAAATAAAAGCACTCACTTGTGCAGATAAAGAGCATGTGCTCCCTGAAGTCATTCCAGCAATGCACAATAGAGCTTGCTACAAACATGAGAGCAATGTGGTCTGTCTATAAAGAACATCATCCAGACGCTGCCTTCTGTGCTTCTGGGCTGTTTTCTTGTTTGTTTCTTTGAAAAAAACAAAAACAAAAACAAAAAACCGCAGTAATAAAAACAAGAGGTACATGGTTTTTTCTCACCTAATAATGATCAATAGATAATTGTAAATGAATTTTTCTGAGAGCAAATGGAGAGAGAAGATTATGCAGTTGCATGAGGAAAGAGAAGGTGTACTTTGACAGAGTCCATTATTAGAATCTGAGGGTTGGAATGTTTCCTTTCCTCTTATGACAAGGTATCATTTTAACACTGTGGCAGAATATAAACTCCTTGAATGATCTGTATTGTCAGCCCAGTTTGTCTGTTAGATCAGTCAGTGATGTTTATTGAGTACCTACTGTGTGCACAGGTAGGAGTGTCCAGGAGCATCCCCTGAACATGGTCACTATAGTAGTTGTCCACAAACCTGGGTCCAAGAGAGTTCTCTGTCCACAAACATGGGTCCAATAGAGTTCTCTGTCCACAAACATGGGTCCAAGAGAATTCTCTGTCCACAAACATGGGTCTAAGAGAGTGCTCCGTCCACAAACATGGGTCCAAGAGAGTTCTCTGTCCACAGACATGGGTCTAAGAGTGTTCTCTGAGACTGTTTCAAAGAGAACTGAACTAGAACCAGCAACATCCCCTCTTACCCCTGACGTGCAATATAAAATAAAACAAGTGATAAAAAGGCAAATTCAGGATTTCTGTTAGTTTCTCTAACTGGCACCAAGGAACTGGGAATGATTAAACCAATGTTTCTCAAATTTTGGATTTCCAAGGTCCAAAACCCCATATTTCATACTTTTCCAATGATGCAGATGCTGCTAACTCAGAACCCCAGTTTGAGAAACACTGCTCTATATCATTTCCCACAAAACTTTTTTTTTCAGTATATGAACAGTAACAACCAATGTTAACTTGCTCATAGACTCTTTTTTCTTTTTTTTTTTTGTCATTAATTGGAATGCCATGAAGGGCAGTAAAACTTGAGTATAATATTTTTCTAGTTAGCTCACCCATTCCTAGACATAACTTCTCAGGAAAATTACATGGTTTAATTATAGTTAGCAAGGCAGGATGAACAGTGTGCCTTCATTTGCTCACATGGCCACGCATTTATTTAACATGTAATATTGTAGCGTCGTAGTTAGATCCTATGCTAGGGATTGTGGATAAAAAGATGAGAAAGGCCTGAATAGTTTGTTTGTTTGTTTGTTTGTTTGTTTATAAAGATTTATTTATTTGACAGAGAGAGACACAGCGAGAGAGGGAACGCAAGCAGGGGGAGTGGGAGAGGGAGAAGCAAGCTTCCCATGGAGCAGGGAGCCCGATGCGGGGCTCGATCCCAGGACCCTGGGATCATGACCTGAGCCGAAGGCAGACGCTTAACCGACTGAGCCACCCAGGCGCCCCTGAACAGTTCTTTTAGAGAATCAAAAGCTAGTGGGGATGACAAGGAAATATAAAACTACCAGATATGATTGTACAATGATAGCAGAGAGCGCACAGAAAGGAGCTCCACCTTCAAGCAGGTTAGAAGATGCTTCAATAGTAGTTGATGCCTGGGCTGTGCTGGAGAGTAAGGAAGCCCGTGCATCTAATGGAGTCAGTGTGTGGCTCCCAGAATGATGATATGACTAGAGGTCGAGCGGCTTTTGAGCAAGGGCCATGCTACAGTGCTAATGAAGGGGTAAGAGCCCCCACCTTGGGGATAAGCACTCTGAGTTTGAATCACGGCCTGGTCAGTTGATACCTGCATGGCCTTAGGCATATCCCTCAACTTCCCTGAGCTCCGTTTTCTCATTTGTAATATATGGAGAGTAATAATGCTTGGATCGCGTTGAGGATCCACTTCAAGATAATGCATTTAACATCCCTAGTACACTAACTACCCTGTACATAAACAGTATTCTCTAAATAAGAGTGAAAATAGTAATGACTATCAGATGAATTAGTACAAGTTACGACCCTACACTGAAGGACTGAGAAGGTAAGATTTGTTCATTGGTAAAAGGGCTATAAAATGAATTTTCTCAGCCGTTTCGCTCATCGTACTCCTAGAACATTTGATTGTAAACTAGAGATTCTATGCAGCCCTCTGAGTATTTGTTCAACTTTCTGTCTGAAAAGACCCAACCCTTAGTAGAAGTAACCCAAGCCCCTAAGAGTATGAATTGCCTGGCTGGCTATTTTCAATAGGCCATATGTTCTTGAAAACCTGAGCCATGCTTAATGACATCTGTAATCCTAGTTCTTAACACAAGCCTCAAACACAGAAAGTGGTAATACATGAGTGTTGAATGAATATACAATCCAGGTTTTTGTTTTTTTGTTTTTTTTTTTGTTCTTTTATTTTTTATGGGTCATGCTGTCAAAATACAAACCAGCCTGGACCATGTATCTGAGACAAAGATAAAACTTTTATGTGTAAAGAGACCATGTATTAAAATACTTGGCTCAGTATGTGCATTTTTAATTATTTAATAGAGTTCCAAAAAATCCTGTATAAAAAAGCCTTGTGTTCATGATTTTATTTAAATCACCAGCTTATAGTTAAGTCCCGTGACAGGATGAAATATTCCTCATATTTTCTGCATTATTTTTTCAAGAGCATTAAAGAATAGTTTGCTGTACTTTCAATTAACATTGAATGAATAAATGCAGTTGGCTTTGCCTTCTTATTACCTTGCCATTCCTTATACGGAACCTAAAGCATTCATGAGCTCAGTTCTTGGCATTAGGAGTGGGCTTACCATGTGAAAAGAGAGGCATGCTGATTATGGTCAAAATATAGTCACAGTCTCAACCTTTTTCCTAATTGTATGCTTTCTCCTTCATGTTCCCTTCATATTTTCAGCTGTGAGAGCCCTTTCATATGATCTTTGTCAATAAAAGATGGTCTACAAACTGGCACTATCCCTAAATTAAACAATAATGGTATCTCATTTTGAGATAAGTTTATGCATTTTTCTCAACATTTTTCAGCAATAAGTTGGTACCATTGGGGTCAAAATGTTTCTTTGGCATTAGAGAACATATTTTGCTCAACTATGCATATTATAATATTTTTGATTTTGCAAATATTTTTGTGGTGTTTGATAAGTTTTGCAAGATTTTGATTTGCCTGTAATTCAGCTGATATCAAAAGTATAAGATCTGGACAAGAATGAACCAGATTCTATGCCTTTATTCTCCCAGTATATAGCTTTGCAGTTAGTATGTTCTTGGGTAAGACAATCTCTTTCACTACTGAGCTCAGCTCTGATTCAATAATAAGGATGAGCATCCCTATATTTCACCTGACAGATGTGGAATCTTCAGCCCATGGTTGCTCAGTATCAAGATTCTGGGGTTCTAGGATCCTGTGAAAATATTTCACATACTTTGATTATGTTCTATGTGGTGAATTTTTATTAGTAGGTAGACAGAGCGAAAGGATGAAATAGGTCAAAAAAGGAAAGTTCCATGAGTGACAGTAAAAGGATTTTAAATTAGGATTTGATAATTTTATTAATTTTGTAAATGGGAAAGTAAGGACTTATATCTTAATACTTTCACTCAAAATTATTGAATGATATCCCTAGCTGCTGCAGAATGAGTGATGGAGTCTCCTTTTTGTGGATAAGCATAAGAGTCATTAATTTTAATGAGAATGTGTGTGTGTGTGTGCATTTTAATGTGGAGATCGTGGGAGTGAGCACCTTAAAAACTTGCACTGGCCTGAGCTGAACAATAAAAACATTATTGTCCAGGTCAACAATACACACTAATAAGGAGATCTCTGTGTACAGTGGTTACCAAGAAGTTATTAAGTCAATAAGTAAATCTCTGATTTCCAAATGGGTGGTGTTGGCACTTAAGCAGCAGGTCAACTGTCACCATCTACGATATTTCAGAGACGATCATTTTTCGCAAAAGGAAAGTCATACTTCACTTTATACAGTAGGCAGAAAGGAAAAATTATTTTGTAAGGGTAGAAAACACAGCCTAAAATCATATTGTCCTCTGATGAGGAGATAGCATACTATATGGTTGTTGTCCTTTTAGGCTTCCCCCTACACAGTGATGCTCAGTCTTTTCCATAAAGCTTCTCACTGTTTTGAGTCCAAATATCTGGGTTGAGGTCCAGGAATAATGCATTTTAACAAGAACTTCAGAAGGTTTGGATGCAAGTTTTCAAGGTTCCATACTCTGAACAATACTCCCAGCTGTGCCAGAATTATTTTTTTAAGGATTTATTTATTTTAGAGAGAAAGAGCACAAGTGGGAGGGGCAGAGGGAGAGGGAGAGTGAATCCCAAGCAGACTCCACGCTGAGTGTGAAGTCTGACACGGGGCTTGTTCCCAAAACCCTGAGATCACCACCCGAGTTGAAACCAAGAGTCGGACACTCAACTGACTGCACTACCCAGGCACTCCCAGAAATATTTTTTAAATGCAGTGCTTCAGGATAAAAATTGGCAACAAACCCTTGTCTTAGAAGTTATACACTGGAGGTCTGCAGATCAGGATGTGCTTAAACAGAAATATATATTTCTATATATATATTTCTATATATTTATTTCTATATATATAATATAAAAAATATATATATATATTCTGTTAGTCTTTAATAAATTTCATAGTAGACAGCAGATTGAAAGCTGCTCTTAAAATATTATTCCAACATGGCTTGTCCAGGTTAATGATAGTTCTCCTCAAACGGAATACACCGTATCTATTCACTAGCCCCAATCTCTTCTGCTCAATGACACTAACCTGTCTCTCTAGCTTTGGCCTGATGGGAAACCTCAGATATTTGATATTTTTGGACCCCTCTGCAAAGTCCTCCCCACATCCCTTAAAAGACTTCCTTCAGTGTTATCACAGAAATTTGATCTTCAGCCAAAACATGTTTTTTTACCCGCCCCACCCCAAACACATTTTGTTATTGTTTAATTTTTAACTATGTGCTTTTGTACAAGTTTTGCATTGAATAACCAATCTCCATAATCTTATCTAGGGTAAATTTTCTTTCCTTTAAAACTCTGCTCAGAGCGTCGCCTGGGTGGTTCAGTCGTTAAGTGTCTGCCTTTGGCTCAGGTCATGATCCCAGGGTCTTGGGATCAAGCCCCGCATCGGGCTCCCTGCTCAGCGGAAAGCCTGCTTCTCCCACTCCCACTCCCCTGCTTGTGTTTCCTCTCTCACTGTGTCTCTCTCTGTCAAATAAATAAATAAAATATTTAAAAAACAAAAAAAACTCAGCTCAGAGATGATTCAATTTAGAGTAGTGTGAATTGTTTCTTCTCCTTTAACTTCCTATTACCATTGCTTACTAATACTTAAGTCCATTTCTTAAAGAAGTATATTGTTTACTTACTTTAAAATGCTAAAGTTTGAACTCTACAAAGCTGGGGCCTAACTTAATTGTCCATGTATTCCTCAGGAGTAACCTCCAGCCAGGCACATGGTAGTTGCACATAAAGATTGAATATGGATGGATGAATCTACATTATGAACCTACTTGTTGGTAGCTCTAGCTTCTATGAGCTATTTTCTTTTTTTATTATTATTGAGTATTGTCTGTACAGGATGCAGAAATCAAAGTTGTAGTTAATGATTAGAAAACAAAGATTAAAGTAAAAGACAACTTTGTCTAGCATGTTAGTAATTCATATTCATCCAGTTATTCATGGAAACAAATTACAGCCAACTCTGTGTAGAAACTGTAGCATTTATATATTATCTACCATGTGAGAGACAAAATGTAGGGATCCACAGTCTAGAACAGTGACAAGCACAAAGTAGGTTCTCAATAAATATTTGTACAATGATTGAACGAGTGAGTGCATGAATGAATGAATTTAAAGATGATGGTGATTCCAGATCTCAGGGAACTTCCTTGCTAATGAGGATACAATTAGGGCTACGAGGGCCAATTGTGCCAATTAGGAAATGGTGTACCTTTTTGGTTAGATAAGTTATAAAATGCAACCTCTTCAAGCAGGTAAATTGTAAAACTTGTGTCTTCTTATTGAACTAATTAGATCCAGTCTCATGCCAAGGAGCATTGACTAATAACCAGAGCTGCATTTGAACATCTACTCACTTGTCATAGGATCCCATACAGGGCACAACCTCAGCAGCTGTATGTGGTAGCCCTGTATGTTCGTGAAAACAGCTGATGCTGATATTCTGCAATGAGCACTGTTAGTAAAGTGTGTCTCAGAGGGAAGCAGGGAGCTCAGATGAAGAGCTCTCCATAGGGGCCAAGCAATCAGTAAAGGTTCAGAGGTTGAGCTGACATCTGAAAGTCGTTGCAGAGGATGGGGAGAGACTAGGCAATCCCAGGTCACAGGAAAGGGCATTTTAGGCACAGAGGCTCGGCATGCATTCACACACACACACACACAGTGCTGTTCAGGGCACTCTTGTAGAATGAGTGGGTAAGGACAGACAGGTCCAGTGAATTGTAAATTGATGTTACAGGAAGTGAAAGAAAGCATACAACCAAGAGTTAGGTACAATCCAATAACAATAGCAGCCTATAATTAATTCCTATTGAGCAGTTATAGATGCCAGGAACTATTCTAAGTCCTTTATACACATCAGCTAATTCACTCCTCTCCACATCCCCATGAGAGAGGTATGATGGAAAGTATCCAAAATCTAGGCACATTTTATGCTTCATAATTTTTAGAAGCCAGCAAGTCAAGTTCTGTTGTTATATTTATTTTGCAAAGAGACAAATTTGGCACATTTTGATTCTATCTATCCATTCCCAATCAGTTGCTCAAAGTGGTTAAGTAACTTGACTAATATTATACATCTAATAAGTGGTAGAATTTGGATATATCTGACCAGATCTCTGCTACTAACAAGTAAGACTAGGCAATATACTCAAAAGATAAAACATTGAGAGACCTGTAAATTGGCTCCATTGAATGAAGAACTTCCCTTGGTAACACCTGTGATAACCTAGGTGAAGAATTCTCTGGTACAAAACACAGTTGCTGGTGCATAAGGCTTTCTAAGGAACACAAGCACTCATCATCAGAATCAGCAGAGGAGATATTTTGTACAGATTCCCAGTGGATCTGTGGTAAGGATAAGAAATCTTTTTTTGTTGTTGTTTATTAACTCCACTGATAATTCTGAGAACCAGCTGTATTTGAAAGCCATAACTTTAAAATACTATAATTCAGTACCACTAAAATGCCCTCTATTTGTATTTAAATTAGCAAGCCAGCTAAATTTATTTCAAGTTGAAGTAACTCTTGGCATTTTACCAGAGAACCCATAAGTTTGGTGAAATAAAAACATGTACACAGGATAATAATATATAAAAATTCAGTAGCTCATGTTTAGGACACCAATATCTGGATATAACTTAGAGTTATTTGGGAACTATAATATAGACTGATAGATAAATAGTTAGATAGAGATACTAGAGGTCTTCCACATAGTATTAGTAGAGGTTTTATTTCTTTTGAGTATTTCCAGAGAGCATAAATATGAATAATAATATATTTTGATCTTTGCGACAACCCTTTAAGATGTGAAAAGAAGGCATTGTTAGTCTCAGTTTAGGGATGAGAAAATAAAAGCTCTCACTTTATATGACAGTCTCTAAGTATAGCTCTCAGAAATGCAAATGTGAGATCCCTACACTCTCCAACCCTTCATCATAGTACCTCCTTTGCAGAAGGAGAAATAGAAGTTGAAAGAGAAGTTCAAGAAGACAAAGAAGAGGAGAGGGAAGAGGAGCAGGAAGAAGAGAGAGAAGAATCCTTTAATATTATTTTTCCCCCAGTGTGGAACAAAGCACAATTGTAGAAGAAACATAGTGAATGTGCCAAAATTCAAAAGATGAGCAAACTTAGGTCCTTAGCACAACTGAGAGCTGAATGATGTACAACTAAATGTCCAGAATATCTTGTTCAAACTATTGGTTTGCAGGTGACTGAATTGATATGCTTATCTTAAACTTAGCAAAGGTTTAAAATAGTTATTTGTTTACTCAACAAAAGATATTGTGACAAGTTGTGGTTCTAGCTACAATATAATAAAGAGGGAGGGACTGTATCACCTAAATTTTGAAAAGCAGAGAGGCTAATTGAAGACACCACAGACATGTGAGTAAATTAGCTATCACAGCCCAGTAAGAACAGAATTGGTAGAGAGGTATGGACGTAGTCTTGCTTCATAATAATAGGGGATATCCTGAGCTGAATCTCAAATATTAGGTCAGGCCAAGTTAACTTAAAAGGAGAAGGAACACTTAACTGTGTAACAAAGAAGTAAATGCAAGTAAGAGGGAGGTGGGTGCATTTGAGCAACCTGAAAAGGGATAACCAATTGTTGCCTTCCTAAGAATCATACGAAGTTACATGGTTTCTTACACTCATTCTGTAAACATTTGATATTTACCACATAACCTGTAATGTGTACAGCACTAGTCTATGTAGGTCTCAGAAAAGCAGGAGACAAAATTCAAACACACTAGAAATAGCACCTGTGATAAATGAATGGGTAAGCCTTGTTCCCACATATCAGACAAAGGAATTGCAATGTAGGACCTAAAATCAATGCGGCTCTTGGAGAGGGCACCAAATGCATTAACAGCAGCTTTCATTTCTCAACAGCTAGAAGTATAATGGACTGTCAGGAAGAAACATCTGGGGATCCTTGGAAAACAAAATGTTGAGTGAAGCAGAGTCAGGAGATTTGCAGCAAAGGGAGAAACCTATGATATAGAAGGGGCTTTGTGGACCCAGATTTGTACTCCCAGTGTTTCTGGCCTGAGGAATTATTGGGATATGCTCCTGGGACAGAAGTTTCTTCCATTCCATTGTTAATGCACTTATGGTAATAAAGATAGTCACTGAAGAAAGTGCTAGGACAAAGTGGAGGAAATAAATGGATGGGACAAAGAAAGGCATATGCTTTCATTCATTCTAGCATTTCCAGAGACACCTCTAAGAGAACATCCCCAAATCTTGAGTTCTGGCTTTATGGTCTAAAGGGATCAGAGGATTTCACTCAAGAGCTCAGTATACATCTAATGACCTGAGCAGTGGTTTAATGTATAGTGGGGGAGGTTGTATGGTTTCATTAAAAGTTATGTACTTAGGAGACAGATGGAGAGCCCAGGTTTAATTCCTGGGTGTGTCCCTTACTGTCCCTCAGTTTTCTTCTCTATAAAATGAGAATGTGGGGGCACCTGGGTGGCTCTGTTGGTTAAGTGTCCGTCTCTTGGTTTTGGCTCAGGTCATGATCTCAGGGTTGTGAGATTGAGCCCCATGTTGGGCTCCACACTCAGTGTGGAGTCTGCTTGAGATTCTCTCTCCCTCTGACCTCCACCCCCCACTTGTGTTCTCTCTCTCTTTAAAATAAATCAGTCTTTAAAAAAATGAGAATGATAACTGTGCTCCTCACATACTGCTGATGTGAGGATGAAATGACAGATGCTGGTGAAGTTCGTGGTAGCATGCCTGGTACCTAATAAGTGTTTCATGAATGTTAAATCTTCTCATGCTACTGTTCTGGATTTTTCTTTACCACTTTCTTTTCCTCCTCCTCTTCTTTTCCCCCACCTCCATCTCCAAAACTCATTGGAAATAATCCATCATTAAAGCTGCTATTATGGAAAAGGAGAAAGGATTAATGTACACAAGAGTTCAGGAAGAGTACAAATATTAGGGGGCCAGAGTGGGGGGAAGAGAGGAAAGGAGAGGAGGAAGGAGAGATTGCTCTAAGTCTTGTTCTCTATAATTGTTCCATATAGCGAAACTCAATTGTTCTTCATTCCACAAATACTTATTGAGATACTTCTATGTTCAGAATCTGTGATAAAGCCTTAATTTATCATGATGAATTTGTTGCAGTTTGTTCTTGTGGAGTAACTGGGAAGACAGCTAAGGAGGTAGGCTGTTCAGTACCTTAGGAGGAATGTATGAGTTGCAATGTAGTATGTATGATGAAGTTACAATGTGATATGTATGATGATGGAAGGCACTTGAGCAATTCCTGGGCTTTCCAGGAAGGAGGTGGCAATCCATATGGCACCAGAGAACTGGTCACTTTAGGCCAAATAAATTAACAGGTGGCAAGGAATGGATTAGATTTTGGGTGATGGATGTTGCAGAGTTCAACAGACCAGAGAACGTGAGTTGCTTTCACAAGATGGAAGAAGTTTGTTATGACTGAAGAGTCATGTGAAGGGGCACCTGGGTGGCTCTGTTGGTTAAGTGTCTGCCTTCAGCTCAGGTCATGATCTCTGGGTCCTGGGATCAAGCCCTGTATCAGGCTCCCTGTTTAGCAGGGAGTCTGCTTTTCCCTCTGCCTCTTCCCTCTGCTCCTGCTCTCTCTCTCGCTCATGTTCTCTTTCTCAAATAAAATAAATAAAATCTTTAAAAAAAAAAAAGAAGAGTTAAGTGGAACATGAGGAGTTGTGAGGTAGCAGACATCACAAGAGGGCCTTCTAGAACAGCTCGGTAAGCTTGGGGTTTACACTGACAGCTATAGAATAGACAGAGAAGGTGCTAATCAGAAATGACAGGGTCGCTAATGTCATACATTAGCTAGATCTTTGGTACTCTGTGAAGAAGGGGGAGCTATATGGGAAATGTTTTAGAGATTATTATTATTATTATTATTATTATTATTATTATTCAGTTATTTGGAGTGGCCCACACCTAGAAGGAGGTGGTATTTGAGATGAAGAGAAGTGTGTAGATTCAAGAGAAATTCAGCGGACAAAGTCACTAGTATTCAAAAATATGTTGAATATAGAAGTCGAAAGGAAGGAAGAATGACAGATGACACAAAATGGATGCGTGTATTTCTAAGTCAAATTTAGGGAGAAAAGAATCAAGGGATCGATCACCTTTCACTGGGGAGCTATGAATAAGAACAACTGTTAAAATTAGAGTATTAACAGAGTGAATCCATTTTCAGCATATGTGGTCTAATGATGGAAGAGACCTTTATAAAATAATAATAATTGTCCCAGAATATCTAGACTATCATGAATAGAAATTTTGAAACTCAGACATAGAGCTTGGGATTCTTCCCCTTTCTCATTTCTTATTCCATGTTTCTGCCAGAAGTCTGGTGTATATCAAACTTTTTTTCCTAGAATATATAAAACTTATATAAAAGTTTTAACCAAATTTGTGATTTTTTTAACCAAATTGGCAATGATCTCAATGTTTCCAATAGACCTTGAAAATATCTAGAAATTTCCCCAAATTAGAGCTCTAGATAATCAATCTTGCACACTCTTAATTTAATTCAGTGGAGTTCTGAATGAATACCAATTCCTAAAATAATTTGCAATGCTAGGAGCTTTGACCTTACTTTGAAACTACAAATAGAGTTTCTCTCTGATTTATTTGCAAACGCTATTAAAATTTCTCTGAAAATTAGAATTTTTGATATTTGAAAATGCTTCATTCAGGTCTTTTACTGTGTCTATTTAAATGTGGCTGGATAATACTTCTTTTGATTTCAGACACAAATAACTCTGATCTTGCACCCTCCATGGCCCATAAAACTTCTGAACACAGAATAAAGGAAACAGTCATTCATCAAACTACCTAGGGAAAGGGGGAGAAACTGCCAAATTACTTCTCCAGTCTACATTAACGCTGACTGTCCAAACTATGAACTTTTAACTATGTTGCTATTCTTGCATTAAGAGGTCATTTTTATATAATGACCTCTAACTATTTGAAGAATAAATCTTAACACATGGACTTTGTAGAGGATAGAGGCAAGAAAAATTAATGCCAGTAGCATTTACTAAAATAAGTACATGCTTTTCTCTAATAGATGTGCTACTCTACTTCTTTGAATAAGGCCCTTAAGCTTTGCCCTAGATTTTCCCAAAGTATATTTAACATAAGAATTTCTTATGGCCCTACTATGTGCAGTATAGCAGAGGAATACAAGTTTAAGTGATAGGCCAGGCTTTGTTTTATTTAAATTAATGCCAAAGGATGAGATGCTACGACAGTGCTTTTTGAGAGTTAATAATTGAAATAATATATGTGAAGGATTAATGTCATCAAAAGATACTATGTGTGAAAATGCCTAGCAAAATGCTTGCAATCTAATAATATTAACAGATGATAGTATTAATGATAATTATAAATAACAACCTATATTGGGGACTTCATTGTAATGACTTATTTTATATGTCAGCTTGACTGGGCCCCTGGGTGCTCAGATAATTTGGTTAAACATTACTCTGGGAGTATTGGTGGTATGTTTTTGGATGAAATTAGCAGTTGAATCAATAGACTGAGTAAAGCAGATTGCTAACCTGAATATGGGTGAGCCTCATCAAATCAATTGAAAACCTAAATGGGAACAAAAGGTCTGACTCTCCCAAATGAGTAGAAAGGAAATCCTCCTGCTTTTGAGATGGGACAATCTTTCTTTTTCCTACCTTTGGACTTAAACCAAAACATTGGCTTTTCCTGGGTCTGGAGTCTGCTGACCTTCAGACTGGACTATAACCATTGGTTCTCCTGCTTCTTAGCAGTTTACACAGTATCAACTGTCTTGAGTCTCCAACTTGTCAAATGTAGCTCTTGGGATATCTTAAATATCTTTATATATTATAAATATCTTTATATATAAATATCTGTATATACATATATACCTATGGGTTCTGTTTATCTGGAGAACCCAAACTAATGCATTAGTATATAGGTACTTGTCTAAACATCCATTTCTTTAATTCTTAAAATTAGCAGTAAGATATGTAGTATTTTCCAAATGTATAGATAAGAAATCTGAAATTTGGAATTTAAGTAATCTACCTTGAGGTCCATCTGAACATCAGTTGATCATATACTGTTTATAGACAAGAAGTAGATTAGATACACACACACACACCCTCCAATTCACTAGGGCTGGTGAATGTGCCAAATTGGTCTCTAATAGGCAAGTGCATTTAACAGACCTTCAGTAACTACTGGCCAATAAAATGAAGAATAATTATGAACATTGGTTGCAATATTCCCTTAGAAAAATTGGTTAAAATTGATTAATATTCCTTCACTATAGATAGATAGATGATATACGTTATATAGATAAATCAATCTGTTTCTCTCTCCTTATAAAAAAACCCATATAGGCTTTGTGAGTATTGTCATCTTATTACAGCTCCAGAAGAAACTATTCATTTATACATTCATTTTATTCAATCAACAAACAGCAGTTGGGCCTACTTCCATGTTGTAAACATGTTACTAGGCACTGGGACACAGCAGATGGTATGTAGGTGAATGTTTAACAATAATTTCCCCTGGGGGAAAAATGTGTGTGTGTATGTGTGTGTGTGTGTGTGTGTATACATATATATATGCAGCTTTCTCACATTTCTGGAAGCTGGGAAGTTCAAAGTCAATGCGCTGGCAGATTTGATGTCTAGCAAGGATACTCTTCCTGGTTTGCAGAAGGCTCTCTTCTTGTATCTTCACATGGTGAAGAGAAGACAGAACAAGCTTTCTGTCTCTTCTAAGAGCACTAATCCCATTGATAAGCGCCCCACCCTCTGACCTAATTTTCTCCCAAAACCTCCCAAATACCATCACATTTCAGCATACAAATTTTGAGAAGACACAAACTTTCAGCCTGTTACACCAAAGTGATGTAAAGGATTGAGCTTTAGTGCCAGAATTCAAAATAGAAACTCATGTTTCCAGATCCAATGCTATTCTTAAGATACTAAGTTTACCTTACAAAAATGCTTTCACGTTTCCCTTTACTTCTCTCTGTCTTAAAATTAGACTCTTAAATCCATAGCAGAGTTAAGTTAGTTTGTATCCGCAAAAACTTTTAAACTGAACTAGAGTAAGTTGGTTTGGTGAAATGCCCAAAGATAATTTATTTTCCCACCTTTGATTGGGAGAATGAATCTTGGACCATCTCTGAAAATTCATTTCCTACTGTCATTCACCCTGGAATTTGTTATCCAGAGTTCCTTGTGTGAGAATCAGCTCAATGGCAAGTCAGTACCTGCCTTTTGAAGAGGCTGGTATCCTAGCTCAAACTGGATTATATATTTTAAACTTCTCTGCATTGTCCTTGATGACACTGTCATTCTAGCAGATCCCCCTTTGTTCCCGAGCTTCAGCTGTTCTGGTGGATAACGATTTAACACTGAGGTAGCACACAGGACCCTCAAAGTGAAATGCTCACTATATTTTACACTATCCCACCTGAAATACATTTTCCAAATGGGGTTAAGATCTACTCATGTGATGGGGGGAGGGTAGAAACAAGTAATATCAGATTAGAGTTCTAACTCCAATCTGCCGTTCCCCAAATTTGAGATCCTATTTCCTTTCCTTTTTTATGCTTCAATCTCTTTTGCATCTACAGTAGATAAATACTTGCCGTAAGTATATATTGGGGATTTTGAATCCTGCAAATTAGACAACAAATGTAAAAATAATGTAAAACTGGAAGTATCATCTTCAGTGAGATATCACCATAAGGAACTAAGGTTTCAACCAGAAGTGGACGTGGTAAAATGATTCCACACCTAAGCTGTCCTCTCTCCTAGTCCCCTAGCCCTGTGTAGAGCTAGTAACAGCAGAGGTAAAAGTCGTGTTAGTGCTATAGAACTAGTCACCATAGTGCCTAACATTTATTGTTTGTTATTACCACTATTTATTACTAAGTATCACTAATTGATCATCCTGTCTCTGCCACTTATTAGCAGAGTCACCTTGAGCAATTTATATAATCTCTCAAAGCCTTAGTTCTTCATCCATAAAATGATAATAATAGTACCTACTGTGGGAACCTGGGTGGCTCAGTCTGTTAAACATCTGATGTCGTCTCAGGCCATGATTTCAGGGTCCTGGGATGGAGCCCCGTGTTGGGCTCCCTAATAAGCAGGGAGTCTGCTTCTCCCTCTGCCCCGCCTCCTCCTCCTGCTCGTGCTCTCTTTCTCTCTCTCAAATAAATAAATAAAATCTTAAAAAAAAAATAGTACCCACTGCATGAAACTGACTTGATGGTGTAATTAGTTAATATGTGTAAATAGTTAAAACTGTTTCAGCACACATGAGGTGTTCAATAAATGGTAATTAAGAGAATGAAACAGGATCTCTGCTAAGAAGTTTGTCTAAAATATCTTATGTTATCACAGTGACTTTCTTTGATGTGTGTAATCTGTTTTTTTTTTTTTAAACTGAAATGTTAAAAATCAGAGTGACTAAGTGGAAGCACTGGGATTGAAATCCAAATCTATCTGAGCACAGAGCTGGAGTGCTTAACCCTTGAATGCTTCTGGCTGCATGGGCCACAAGAGTTACTCTCCTTGGCTCTAAGTCCACAAGATGCAAGAAGAATTATTGGAAGCAAAGATGATTGATTCCCAATGATTGCTTTATGCAACATCATTAGTGATTTGGGGACACCTGACTTGAAAGCTTTGGGACAATAAAATGAAGAAACACATTTTTAGGTTCACTCTCCCCTAAATGAATGCCTCGGAAGCTGACCAGTTGTTAATTTAAAGATCTGCTTGGCAAAAGGAGCTTGAGACAAATCATATCATTTAGAATAAGCATCATGCCAGAGGGCATATTTCTGCATGAATTCCCTCAATGGCTAGAGTCTGTAGTCCTCATTCCACTTTTCATGTTTTTGCAGAATGAGAGCTTATTTTTATAGTTATACAGTATGTTGCTTTCTCCCATGGATGGTAAAAAACATGATTTCAATTGTTGGCTTTGTAAGCTATAATCATGTAATTGGAAACAGCTGTGCACACAGAAATATAATTCAAAGCAGTTTAATTAATACATCTTCATTGACAAATTCCACTCATAATACTGATATTATTGTGTGATTCTATAATCAAAAAGGGAATTTCTGAACCCCTGGCTGTTTCCAGATTATCTGCTCAACTTTTACTTTCTTAAAAAAACCTGAAAAAGGATATTTTGAGGATGACTTCATCTGAGCTCTCAGCTATCTTCCCAGCCCACGTTTGCTTCAGTCTCCTCTCCTCAGAGCTACAGGGCAATACAATCCAACTTCAGTTTGGTTTAATTGTGTTGTGGATGCTGTTGAATGCACCAGCTCTCCCCGCTCAAATTGGAGGCATTCATTCTTGTGTTGATGCCTCCCTTAAAATTGCCCTTAGCTGAAGGGAACTGCCTCCTGATGGGTAGTTTGTATCCAAAGAATAGTCAGTGGTACGGGGGTATAAAGGCCCTTCCTGCTTGACCTGAGGTGGGCCAGCGTGGATGGGCCTTGTCAGCTGTGGGTGGTGGAGACCTTTGCTGTAGCTGTAGGACAGCTCAAATGTAGCCTCTTCCTAACCCCACTCCTGTCACTGCCCCACAGATGTACCTCCAGGTACGTTCTGAATGAACGTCCTGCTAGAAAGCTCCAACTCAGCACTCATTTCTTGGGGAACCCAAGCTCAGATAGGTTTTGTACTTATTTTTACTTTATGTTATCCCTCTTCCCCTAAAATGTTGATTACATTTCCATTTCTAGGAATCCCTAATGCTGGTCAATTCTTCATTTATTGTTTCTTGACACTAGCTTAAAATCTGCCTTTTGATTCTCTCGAATTCTTATTAACCCAACCTAGTAAATGTTGTTTGAGTTAGAAAGCCCCTATTCTGCCTCCAACCTGTTAGTTTTTGGATGTCCTTTTACTTTAATGAAGAATCTTCTTCCATCTGCATTTCAACACACACACACACACACACACACACCAGGTTCCATGAGGTAGGGGTTCAAACAGGATTCATTAAATAAATCTTATTGTCCAAAACTTCAAATAAAATTAATTTTAGAAGATAAAAATTTAGTTTTTGGAAAATAAAAGAGTGACAAAACAAGCAGCTATCTTTCCTTGAGCACTTACTGTATTCTTTGTGTTGTAGTAACTCATTCACATGTATTAATTAATTTTAATCCTCATACCTACCCCAAGAATTATGCACCATTACTTTACCCATTTTTCACACAAAGCGTATTTAGAGAGATGTCCTTAATTGCCATAGTGCACCAGAAGAAAAAGACTATTCAGGATATTTTAACTTTCTTAAAAATAGAGATAACTTAGACATGGTAGCAACAGATTTCTTTTGTAAGACATTTGTTTCAAAATGCTGTTGGACTATTTTAAATTCTATAAAGCAAAATGATTAGCATATACTTCTCTGCAAAAAGTTCACAATATTGAAAACATATGCTTCTAAGTGAACATTTGTCAAGTAAGCCTTTATGTTTTTGATCTTTTACAATGCAAATATTTAATGGATGACAATATATCTGCATCATAAACTTTGTCATTAGCTAATACTACAGTTCAAATATTTCTAATCAACTTTCCAAAGTTAGAATGTTTTTTTGAATACTTGGGAGATTACTATCCTGAAGCCCTTGACAACCCCAGCTCTCAATTATAATCATCTCACATAAAGGAAACTTTATTTTACTTTTTAAAAAAATGACATAGAATTTTTGTCTATCATTCTTTCTGGTTTTAGTGCAACCACTTATATTAATCTCCATATTCCCAGCCCTAATAGACTACTATGAACATACTGACTTTAGGCTGGATTTATAAAAATGTTGAGAAAATTTAACAAAAACACGTTTATTATCAATACTTAGGGTCAGGGAAAAAGAGGCATCAGAGTGAAAGCAAATCAGAATTCCTCATGCTAATATTTTAACTGTGGCAGCTTTTCAGTTCAAGAAAAATTTATTCACCTCCAGAGATAACATTTTATTCAGTATTGCCTTGAGTGGTCTGATTTAGATATTATGATCGACATCTCATCTAGTCACTGACAAGAGTGGCAGAAAGTCACATCTCAAGTGTCTTCCAATGATGACAAAATTAGTTAATACCATTGCATTCTGTATTACTTCAGTGCTTTTAAGGATGTTTCCAATCTACCTTTTGATGGTGCATAGCCAGGTGCAATCATATAATGAGAATTTCTAGGTATAGTTCTGATTTCAAAATATTCTTCCCCTTTGTTCTTGTATTAGTGAGTCCATGCATTTCAGTTTTTGATTGAGCAAACCCCAGCAGTTATGCACAGTCCATACCTAACCTGAATCCTGAAACAGAATTAAAAAGGAAATCAAGAAAAGGAAAATACTTCTCATAAAAGTAAGTGTGGAAAAAATTGCCTAAGAACAAAGTCTACAGGTGTGTTCATGTTGTAATCCATCTGATGCAAATTGTGGTCATAGGTTTGTACATGAAATAACATTCATCATTGACAGAGGTGGGGAATAATTTATAAGGCTAACTGCCCATTCCATATTTCCAAAGATGTGTACAGTAAAGAAAGTGGGGCAAAGGTGGATTTCCACAGGCTAAAGTGTGTATGTATTTACCCAAAAGCATTAAGAATGCAATAAGGAGGGGTGCCTGGGTGGCTCCATCAGTTAAGCATCTGCCCTCAGCTCAGGTCATGTTCTTGGGGTCCTGGGATCGAGCATGTCACATCAGGCTCCCTGCTCAGTGGGGAATCTGCTTCTCCCCTCCCTTTGTCCCTACCCCCAACTTGTGTGCTCTCTCATTCTCTCTCTCACAAATAAATAAAAACTTTAAAAAAATGGAATAAAGAATTGCAAGATTAATTTTAATGCTTTTGCTCAACCACAGGCATGTGTTTATAGGCTAACAGAAATGGTGAACACAAGCAATATTTCTAATTGAAAAATTATAAAATTATCTTATACATACTGTCTTAAATAAGTGTGTGTCCGCAATTTGAGGTAAATGTGAATGAAATTATTTATCTCCAGATAGTATTTCTATCTTTGTAATATATGTTAGATTTCACAACATCAAACCTAACCATTGAAACCAGATGGGTCAAGGCTTAGATGCTGAATTAGACAGGCACATTTTTTTCTATCCTACACATTGTGGGATGTTATGACTGAATTGTGCTCACCCCCAAAATTTGTATGTGGAAGTCTTAACCCTCAGTACTGAAGAATGTAATTTTATTTGAAGATAGTCTTCATAGATATAATCAAGTTTAAGTGAGGTTTGTAGGATAGGCCCTAATCCAATATGACTAGTGTCCTTATAAAAAGGGGAAGTTAGGCACAGAGACATATATAGGCAGAATTCCCATGTGAGCATGAAAATATCCATCTACAAGCCAAGTAGAGAGGTTCTTCCCTCCTAGCTCTCCAAAGAAACCAACACTGCTAACACTTTGATCTCAGAATTCTAGCCTCCAAAACTGTGAGATAATACAATTCTGTTGTTTAAGCCCCCAATTAGTGGTACTTTGTTATGCAAGCCCTAGCAAACTAATAGAAGGAGGATCGATCCATGTACAGATTTTGGTACTAGTAAGTAGGATGTTTCTTTAAGAAATAACTAAAAATGTGGGATGGCTCTGGGATTGAGTAATTGGTGGAAGATAATTTGAGGTGCTTGATAGTAAAGGCCTAGATTGATTTATAGAGACTAATGTTGAAAGTATGCATAGTAAAGGCAATCCTTGTTACGATGTGTCAGGAAATATGGCCCAGTTGTATTCTAGTGTTTTGTAGAATGTAAAACTTGCAAGCAATGATCTTGGATATTTACCTGAGGATATTTTTAAGCAAAATGTTGAAAGTTTATCCTAGTTTTTCCTTGCTGCTTATAGTAAAATCTGAGAGGAGAGATGACTGGAAGAGGAAATGTGTAAGCAAAAGGGAAGCAGAACTTGAAGGTTTGGAAAATTCTCAGCCTATCCAGGTAGTGTATTCTAGAAACAGGGCCAAGAATGTGGCTGGACAAGGATTTTCTAAAGAAATTAGGCAAATGAATCATTGATCTAATCAAGCATCTCTAGCAGAAGCCAGGAATGGAGATGAGGTCATCAAGGAAAAACCTGTGGAAGATCTTCTTGTTTAATGGCTGGACCTCCATGAATCACATTGGGGACTTACAAGGTTTTTGAGAATTTTATATCAGCAGAAACCCAGTCATATTGGGTGTAAGGGGACAGAGATGAGTTATCCTAAGGAAGGCTGTCAGAATTCTGGTATTCTCCAGGCAGGAAATGGACTAACAGAGGTATCTAGTTGCAAATGTGCATTCTCTTTCAAGGGAAAGGGAGAATAATCTAGAAGCAGTTCAAAGGCCAGCAAGGCTGCCACTGGCATCCTGGGCCTAGAGGGCACAGGCCAAGGGAGCAGGGCCACCATTCTGGTGGTCCTGGAGGGTAGACCGCAGAGCCAAAGAGGATTCTTATCAAGCCTTAAAGTCAAATGGAATTTGCCATGCTTGGTTTGGGACTTATTTGGGACCCATCACCCCTTTCTTCCTTCTAATTTGTCCCTTTTGGAGTAGGAATGTCTAACTTATGCCTGTCCCACCATTATATTTTGGAAACAGATAACTTGTCTAATTTCATAGGTCCACAGAAGGAAAGCAGTTTTGACCCAGGGAGAACCAGGGTGAATTATACTGAGTCACCCATGCATTTTTTTTTTTTTTAAGTATGCTTCACTCCCAGCATAGAGCTCAATGTGGGGCCTGAACTCATGACCCTGATATCATGACCTGAGCTCTGAGCTGAAATCAAGAGTCGGACACAACCGATGGAGCCACCCAGGCGCCCCACCCATACATGATTTAAGTGATACTGAGGTGAGGTTTTAGACAGAGTTATACTGATGAATTATAACTTTAGGGGATGTTAGGGTGGGGTATATGCATTTTTCATGGAGACAGAAATGCCTCAGTTGTTCCCGCTCTCAGGGTTGGAGTTTTCCCAACTCCAATGCTAGAAACATGAATGAGTGAGCCTTTATAGGATTCCAGTCCTGTCTATGAAGTGTTGATAGCAGTGTGGTTATTTTCTCATTTCCTTCAAAAGATCCTCTTCAACACTGAATCTTCGTCCAACTTTAACTTCCTCCCTTGGAGCATGCTGATCAGAAAAGCCCAGATTTTTTCTCAATTTAATTTACAACTTTGTTATACTTAACACAGTTCTAAATGGGATAATTTGTTCTCTCAATTAGCTGTGTCTAAATATTCTTCTGTCACCAAAATAATTTTTAGAATATTTTATTTTAGTGTAATATAGTTTTTAATAGGATCCAAATCACAGAATGTTTAATGTGTTAACTTTGTAGGAAGTGAATTAACATCATTAAAATAAAATATGTATACACTTTAATTGCATTTTCTAATTCCTTTTAAATGTGTTTTTGGAGAGAATTATGTTCACATTTTAATATGACCCCTGACTTCTCCCCACCTTTGCACTAGGCTTTCTCATATATAACAAGATCTGTCCCAAAATTATCTTAAGAGACTAATCGAAAGCTATTTTTTTCTATGAGTATTCTTTTAATTACTCAGCAATCCTGATGCAGGTTTTTATCTGTTTCTTACATCTTTTCTGCAGTGGTTTATCAGAAATATCATAGTTCCATGGCCTTGGATAAGTCTCTTATTTCTCAGAGTATAGGTTCCATATACATACATTTGAAAATGATAATGCCTGCTTTTTCAGTTTGATCTTTGTTACACAGGAGGACTTTAAGATGGTGGGAAGAGATCTCCTTGCTACATATATATGCATGCACACACACACACATACACGCAATAACACTGGTTTGTTATGGAATTTCTTTTTTTTTTTTTTTAAGATTTTATTTATTTGAGAGAGACAGCACGAGCAGGGGGAGGGGCAGAGGAAGAGAGAGAAGCAGACTCCCTGCTGAGCACAGTGCCTGACGCAGGGCTCAATCCCGGGACCCCAAGATCAAGACTTGAGCCAAAGTCAGATGCTTAACCAACTGAGCCATCCAGGAGCATCTATGGAATTTCTTAATAAATAATTCAGAAATTTAGGGTAAGTGTGAGATCTCCTAGAGTAGGAACACATTCACCATACCTAATGTTGGTACAAGGATGATTCCCACTCTCTCAACAAGACAGTTCCCAATAACCCTGCAACAGGATGCTGTTGTTACTGATACTCAATATGTTGTCTGACATAATCCTTTTACACTTGGATTTTTATCATCACCCAAGAAGCAATTATACAAAAACCCATTCCATGTTTAAGTTCCTATTAGTTACCAAACCACATTCAGCCTCAGTTAAGATATGTCTTGTGGGAGGAAAAGCAAGCCAGTATCCTGATGTCCCTCAGATGAAGCTCTACTTTCACATTAATGGTGAGCCAGAAAGCCCATGTCCTAGAAGAAGAGTTTAGGTCATAAAGTATATGTTTGGGGGGAAAAAAGTATATGTTTGATGCTCATTTAGTCCTTAATATAGTCTTGCAGTTCAGGGAAGTTAGTTCAATGTGTTGGGTTAAATGAATGCTTTGGATAATGAATAGTCTAGGGGAGTACACAAAGATTAATATAAAGTGATACTGTTGAGAAAGTTTCTTAATAATTATGATTATTGTGGGAACTTATTGTTAGATTCTATAATAATTTGCAACTTAGCTTAAATATGGTTATTCCTACCATCTGCAACTTAAAACCTCCAGTTCTGGTGAAGTAGATGAATCTTGAGATTTGCTCTTCATGACACAGGCTCTATGCTTAGTGAAAAACACAACAAAGGCTGCAGAGTTATTCTGTAGCAGTAAGCCAGTATAATCCCCGGTTTCATGTTTATTGTGAACAGGTAAATGGCTGAATAAGTGACTGATTTTAACACAAATATAAATGAGTTTATATATGTATTTAGTTAGTATGGTTAATTAGACTAAAGATTTTCAACAGTTTATCACAGTCAAAGCTCCAAAAAATGAAATCCTTTGATTGGTGCATGTTCTTTATTTCTTCTTTTGAAAGCTCCCTGCTCAGCGGGAGCCTCTCTCGCTGTGTCTCTGTCAAAAAAATAAATAAAATCTTTAAAAAAAATAAAAATAGGGTGCCTGGGTGGTTCAGTTGGTTAAGCAACTGCCTTCGGCTCAGGTCATGATCCTGGAGTCCCAGGATCGAGTCCCGCATCGGGCTCCCTGCTCAGCGAGGAGCCTGTTTCTCCCTCTGACCCTCCCCCCCACTCATGTACTCTCTCTCATTCTCGCTCTTTCAAATAAATAAATAAATCTTTAAAAAAAATAAAAAATAATAAAAATAAAAATAATAAAACTAAGCTTATGAAGGCTTTGAAAAATAGGAAGTGGAAAGAGATAATTATTTTACTTATCCAGGGGTGGGAAGCGTTTAAGAATTTTGTGATAGATTTTAAAAAGAGACTGATGTGAGTAAGTCCATTAGTTTTTTTTGTTTGGGTTTGGTTTGTTTTTTTTAAAGATTTTTTATTTATTTATTTGACAGAGAAAGACACAGCGAGAGAGGGAACACAAGCAGGGGGAGCGGGAGAGGGAGAAGCAGGCTTCCCGTGGAGCAGGGAGCCTGATGCGGGGCTCAATCCCAGGACCCTGGGATCATGACCTGAGCCAAAGGCAGACACTTAATGACTGAGCCACCTAGGCGCCCCAGTCCATTAGTTTTATGTGTTTATTATGTTTATTAGAAAATAGTGCTCTAAAATTACTATTTTCCTGATCGTGGGGTGGGAAATGTTCAAAGACTTTGGGGTATATCAGTATTTGTGTTACTATTTTTTTTAAATAAAACTTTAATGTTGTTCTAAAAAAAAGTGTATTTAGTATAAAGTTATTCAACTGGAAAAAAAAAAAAAAAGGAAAGCAGAAATGAGAGTAGTAAAGCTGAATCCCCAGGAAAAACTGTACCTCAATTAGTACCTTTACCGAAAATCTTCATTCTTCTCTCTCTGTCGGTATGTCTCTTCCTGTCACTCTCTTTGACAGTTGTATTCCCCTCTGATGGCCATCTGTCTTGTCTCTCTCTGTCATATCTACGTAACTACCCCCTCTCTCACTGCCCCCTCTCACTTCCTTAAATATCTGTATGTGTGTGTGTGCATGTGTAAATACAATTATATCCTACATATTTTAGCAACTTTCATTTTCCATTTGCCAGTATTTCAGGAATGTTATTTAAAATCTTATTTATATATACATCATCCTTAAAAATTACACAAATATAAACTACTTTAGAAAAAATATACTCACTGCAACATATTATACACATACAGAAAATTCTAGAGACTATATGAGCACCTGGTCACCACAGAGCCCGATCAAATGCAAACATTTTCTATAGGTCTTTCATATATGGTCAGTAATCAAAAATATGTATTTGATAGTTTCTGAATATCCCAACCTGATATGCATAGCATTGCTTCTCATTGTAGTTTTAATAAGCATTTCCCTGATCATTAGTGAAATCAAGCATCATCTAACATATGCTATTATTCAGTTTTCATCTGCTATGGATTGCCTGTTTATATGGTGGAAGTTAACTAATTATCAGTCCCCAATAAATTAAATTCATCTTTAATTAAAATTAATTTAGGATCTTAGGCCAAAGACTTCAAAAGCTTTGAGAGAAAGAGAATTGTTGGGTTGCTGACAGAACTGCTTGAGAATTCAAAATACAGAACCAGCCTTTAACCACATGTTATAAAAAGGAAAAAGAGGACTGAAGATATTTACTAGTTAGAGGGACATTAGAGCCATTGAAAAGAATATAGTCATTAGGCAGGTTGTGTTAGAAGGGCTTTCCTTTACAGGTCTACACATATTCTGGTCCTTATTGTCCAGCATTATCATGGCTGTTTTCTTTTTTTTTTTTTTTCTCTGTTGTCATTGTTTTGTTTGTTTTGTGGTTTTCTTTCTTTCTCTTTTTTTTTTTTTTTGCGAAGGATTTGGCTCTGACCTGCTAACCAAAAACAAAACAAACAAAAGAAAAAGAGGCAGTGATTTATTGTTTTATAGGTCCTAAACTCAAGACTGTTGTGGATAATTGTATTTACCCATTCGTGTTTATTGTAGGTAGTTGAATTTATTTACTAAACAGTATGTACACATATTGAACTCAATTATTATATTCCATCAGTCTGTTAAAATTAACTCACTGATTATAAGAGACTGCTCATATTACTTTGGCATTACAACACTAATCTGTTTCAGTTTCATTCATCATAAATAATACTTTTTTCCTGTGTGTGATGTGTCTTTTCACTTTGATCATAAGGTCTTTCCTTGAATGGAAGGATTTTATTTTAATGAAGTTTAATTTATCATATCTATTTACATTTTGTGTGAGTGTGAGTGTATGTGCATATGTTAAAGAAATTTCTTCTGTACCATTTGGTCATACAAATATTCTCTTATACTTATGTCTAAAGATTTTTTAAGAATTTGATTTTCAAAAGTTGGGTTGAACCCACTCTGAAGCGGTTTTGAGTGATGGATGGGGTAAGAATCTAATTTTATTTTTTTATTCCATATGGATAGCCACTTTATCCCTGTGCCATGTATTAAATAATCCATCTTTCTTTACAGACTTGTAATACCAACTTGTTAGGTATTGATTTTCCATACGTGCATAGTTCTTCTCTAGACTCTACTATTGTAGACTTCTGGATAGTACTTTTATGCTATTTTTTTTTTTATCCTTGCACAAGAATTATACTATGACTTCATAATAAATCTTGGCACAACATTGGGCAAAAATCCGTAACACAAAACACCCATATTTTAAAAAAAAATTTTGTCAATGTTATTGGCCCTTTGATGTTCCATGTACACTTTAGTTACAACCTCTCATCTTCAGGAAAAAAAACCTATTGAGATTTTGATTGAAATTATGTTCAGTTATTACATTACTTTGGGGGAGAATTTCCATTATACTAGTAAATTATCCCATTAATGAACTTGTTTATGCATTTGGTTAATTTTTTAATGACTTTCAATATTATTTTATAAATCTCTCAGTAAAATCTTGCCCTAATTTATATTTACCATTTTTTTTTAGTTTTGCATTACCAAAGAAAAATATTTTTAATATATATTTTCTAGATGGTTAGCTATTGGTATATAGTAATATAATTGATTTTTACATTGATATTATACATGATTCATTTTAATTTGTACAGATAAATTTTATGCAGATTCTCTTGATTTCTATTTAAATGTTATATAATTGCAAAAAATGGCTTTTTTCTCTTTTCTTCTCCTTATCATCTTCCTTTTAATTTGCTTTCTATTACATTGTGATTTTTCTTGGTCTCCTATATAAAGTTTAATCAAATTTTGTTCTTGATTTAATGAATATATTTCTAAAAATTTTAGACATAGGAAATTTGTGCCAGGCTTTAATATTTTAAATATTTAAGGAAATACACATTTCTTCCTTTTTTGCTAAAATTTAATATGAATGATGTTGAATTTTATTGAATACTGTTTTTATCTATTGAAATGATATATTGTATCTGCGGTATTTGCTTTTTTTTTTTTCCTTTAGTTGATGTGATGCATTGCATCAGAATATTTTCAGATATTTAACCAATCTTCTTCCTTGGATAAACTTTGTATGTGCATAACTCAATATATATTTTTATACTGATAAATTTAAAGAGCTATTTTTTCTTATTAAGTGAATACTAACCTATGAAGAATGAGTCTATAATTTTCTTAGTTCGTATTATTCTTTTCCTGGTTTTCATAAGGTTTACTACTACCATAAAATCAGATCAGTATCTTCATTTCATTTTTTGTGAAATATTTCATAGAGCATAGGGAGTACCTTTTCCTTGAATGTTTTGTAGAAATTACCTATAAATTGTTTGAGGGGTGTGTGTGTGTGTGTGAGCTAAACCACATGAATATATTTCTCTGTTTTTAAAAATGTGTGTTTTCTCTCCCTTCTGAGTAAATTTTGGTTATATATAATATGCATATTATATATATAAAATACATATTTAAAGAGCCATATAAAATATCAATCTTTTGCCAAGTTGATCAAGACAAAAGGAGGAGCGCCTGGGTGGCTCAGTTGGTTAAGCGGCTGCCTTTGGCTCAGGTCATGATCCCAGGGTCCTGGGATCGAGCCCCGCATCAGGCTCCTTGCTCAGCAGAGAGCCTGCTTCTCCCTCTCCTCTGCCTGCCTGCCGCTCCCCCTGCTTGTGCTCTCTCTCTCTCTCTCACTATCTCTCTGTGTCAAAAGAAACAAAAAACAAAAAAGGAGAAAGAAGTACAAATAAGTAAGAAACAAAACGGCTGTATTTAGATACATAGATGTACACACTGTAGTATAAAACACTGTTTTATCTAAATTTGAAAAGTTAGATAAAATGGCTCTTTAATTTTAGTTTTATTTTGGTAACAATTTTATTTATCACATGCTACTTGCGATTATATTTTCTAGAATGTTTAAGGTGATTCAGCAACTATCCCTTTCTTGAACATAAAATGTCTTAATATATTTAACTGTCCTCTAAACAAACCAGTCATTTGGGGGGAGGTATTAATATCTACAATTTTCATTAATCAAAATTTAAAAATATTATTCATATAATGATTTTTTACAGTCAGTTGTTAATTTTACCAAACAACGGTGACAGTTTTTAGAGCCCTCTAATGTAAGGGGTCATGGCAGTAAATTTTATTTCTCCATCCCCTTCTCTGTCTTCTTTTCCATTTTTTTTTTCAAAAATTCCTTAGTTTCAACTTATTCTGGTGTCTTTACTTTTAACTTACTTTTATCTTTGTATCTGTGGTTTTATTACTTGTTTTTGATACACACTAAATTGTATTCATCTTCCTGCTATTCAGAGTGTGGTTTTACTTCAATCATACATGTTTTTTTTCATCTCTGAAAATAAATAAATCACCTTTTCAAATATCACATCTTTTAATATCTTCCATTCTCTTGTAGAACATTAGAATTCTTTAGGAACCTCTCAGTCTCTCTTCCATGTGTCCTTAATTTCAGTCCTGCATAGAGGGCTCTGTCTACTTTTTTTCAGTTCATTAATTCTGTCCTCAACTGTGTCCTACGTTGACATCGGTTTTGCCTTTTATTTTATTTACTCCAGCATTTATCGGCTTTTATTGGGGTCTTTTTCATATCATCTTATTCCTGTTCTTCTGTAATTTCAAATTGTTTTTTAAATCAATGTTACTTCTTCCTTTATATCATTGAAGATCCTGAATTACATTGATTTTAAAATATTTTATATTGTTCTATTATTTTCACCTTTCTGAGGAATTTGTTTTGTCTGTTGACTTAATATTTGTGATTATTCACATTGGTATGCTTTGATTTTTTTTTGAAGGGGGCAGGCTTATTTTGACTGAGGTTCACTTTCTCTCCCTCTCTGTCCCTCCATCTGTCTGTCTGTCTGTCTCTCTTTCTTTCTCCTTATTGTCTCCTAAGGGTTTATCTGGACCTCCTCTTGCCTACCTTACCCTCCTATTTTAAGACCGCACTACCATTTGGATCACAGTCATGGTGTTCCCAGTCCTTTTTGATAGTGGTGTTGTGACATTCTGTCATTCCACCAGCTATAGATTGGCTCATCTCCTGGATGGGAAGCAGCTGTGCTTTCTCCATCCTCATTTTTTTTGTCTGCATCACGTGAACCCTTTCTGCAGCAGATACCAGACTTCATCAGCGCTCCTTCAGTCAGAGATGTGCTCTTCCAGTCTCAGGTCAGAAGCCAGAAGTCTGGCTCTGGTCTGACCGTGTATATGTAGGTCACTTTATTCCCCACTGCATGTTGGGAACCAGTAGTAGTCTCTGCCATGACTTCTGCACCAGGAGCCCAGCAGGACCACAAGTTTAGCTGTGGGCTTACCATCTTGCCTTTCTGTTCTAATCTGCTCTGTGGGAATGTTCACTTTGCTTTTCAGTGCTACAATTCTTTTCAGACTTCTCTATACTTCTTATTTAATTGCTATAATGTGTTTAGTGCAAGGTGGAGTGGGAAGGAGAAAATCTGAATTTATGATCTTTCCCTGATTGAATATATAAATGTTCTTTGAATATACTAGCCATGTCATTGATCCCATTATTTTTTTTTCTATTGAGTTTAATTTGTTATTGTTTTGTTTAAGTGTTTGAAGGTGGAGTGTACTTTCTGCACTAAAAATAGTAAAGCTTCCTTTGTCGTATGTGTTTTATTTCTCTGTATCTCTTTTTATATAAAGAAATATGACATATTTTTAAAATGATGTTAATATCATCAGATTTTACAGCATTAACCTTTATGGTTTCTTGGTTTCATGATATGGAGAGGAAAACATCATGAGCAGAAAATGAAAAAAAAAATCATCTAAGCCTTTTTCTAGCCTTTTTGTTTATTTAAATATCTGTTGCCTCTGAAATTTATTTTGATGACTGGAGTGACATAGGGCTCTAATTCTCCCCACAAGGAGTTATGAGTTTACCAATATTATTTATGATTAATCTGTATTTTTCCCCTTATTTAAATTGTCATTTTCCCATATACTAAGTTCACAAATATACTGATGTATTTCAGGCTTTATTATCTTCTATTGATTTGTCTATTTGCATTATTATCATGCAGTTTTAATTGCTATATTATGATACATTTAAATATTTGGAAGAGGTATCACCTTTTTGTTTTCTTCATCTTTTTTCTTCTGACTAGTTCTACAGTCTTGGCCTTTTAAAAGGCGAAAGATTTATGCGATCTGAAGAGAAACCAGAGTGTTAGTCTTGGCCTTTTAAATTAAATTTTTAGATTTAGATTAATACTTTTCATGTTTTCCTTCAAATATTTTTAGGAAATTTATGGCAATCTCAGTACATTTGAATATCAATGTATTGACTTAAGTTGAGTATTCTTATAAAGATTATGTATTTAAATGATTCTTTTTGTATGTCATTCCATAAAGGCCCCAGAAAATTCTTGATGAGTTAAGCATTAATAGTTTAATGATATTTGTTATTATGAGGGTTTTATCTATTTTATATTTTTAATCAGATATTATTTCTGTATAAGACAACCTTTGATTTTTATCACTCATTTTATACTCAACAATCTCAATTCAGTTTCTTATTATCTACACTTTTCATTAGCCCATGGTTTCTTCATAATAATTTACATAATTCAAAATGATTAAAAAATTTCCTATTTCCAAAAATTCCTAAAGCACTTTCCAGAAATACTGTTGTACCACCCTTATTTTATTCTCTTTTACTAATTTTATTGTCTAATACTAATTGTCTGGTATTAATTTTATTATCTAGTACTAAATCATGGTTGTTATCATGGACACTCACATCTTTATTTTTAACTGTGATAGAAATGTTTCAATATTTTAATGAAGGATTAGGTAGACTATCGACCTTTGAAATTTATTAAATGCCTTCTTTTTTTTTTTTAAAGATTTTATTTATTTATTTGAGAGAGAGAATGAGAGAGAGAGAACACATGAGAGGGGATAGGGTCAGAGGACGAAGCAGACTCCCTGCCGAGCAGGGAGCCCGACGTGGGACTCGATCCCGGGACTCCAGGATCATGACCTGAGCCGAAGGCAGTCGCTTAACCAACTGAGCCACCCAGGCGCCCCTATTAAATGCCTTCTTAATGCCTATTGAAAAGACTAAACTAATTGTTCTATTTGTACTAATATCACATGATTCGTACACTTTTTAATTGAACCTCAATTGGTTATGGTGCATTACTCCATTACTATATTACTGGATTCAAATACTGACAGTTATTCTTTAGTTTGTTATTCAAAAATGAGATTGGACTGTGCCTTTCTACTTTTGTGTTATATTTGGCAGGGGTTGGTATTTCAGAGAATATACCTTTTTATTTATTTTTTAAGATTTTATTTATTTATTTGATAGAGACAGCGAGAGAGGAAACACAAGCAGGGGGTGCTGGAGAGGGAGAAACAGGCTCCCCATTGAGCAGGGAGCCCAATGTGGGGCTTGATCCCAGGATGCTGGGATCATGACCTGAGCCAAAGACAGACGCTTAAGGACTGAGCCACCCAGGCACCCTGAGAATATACCTTTTTAAATGTTATTTCTGCTGCTCTACTTAGGCATTGACTTCAGTTTTGAAAATAGTTTTATTTAGAATGGAAAGATATACAATTTTGACCCATCATTTTAATTTTATAGTTATTCATCTAATAATTCCCAATAAATGTCAGATATGAAGAAAAAGGAAATTGCTGCACAGGAAAACTTTATTTACCAAATTATTATTTCAACAAATATTTATAAGAATCTTCCATGTGCCAAGCACTGTCTAAGATCTAGGAATGGAATAAAGTAGTCTCTTTAAACAGGCAAAGTTTCTACTTTCATGACTTCATTCTAGTTGAGACAAAGACAGATATTAAAGAGGTGAACTAATATCACTATTTTTTTAAAAGATTTTATTTATTTATTTGACAGAGAGAGACACAGTGAGAGAGGGAACTCAAGCAGGGGGACTGAGAGAGGGAGAAGCAGGCTTCCTGCTGAGCAGGGAGCCCTACGAGGGGCTCAATCCCAGGACCCTGGTATCATGACTTGAGCCGAAGGCAGACGCTTAACCTACTGAGCCACCCAGGCACCCCCTAATATCACTATTTTAAAGTGATTGTGTTTATGCATGAGTTGTTAAGATAGAAAATATGCCATGGAAAGTGAGTGAAGGTGAAGAATGGAAGACACATCCATCCATGTTCAAGAGAATCCTCCAGAGATGATACTTGAGCTATATACAAGACATAAAGCTAAATTACTGAAATGGTATTTTTACGAATATATAAAGGACAAAGAGGGCACTAACAATCATCTTTCCTTACAATCTTTTGATATACACAATACATTTTTATGTTCCTTTTGTGATAAATATAGGAAAGAAAGAAGGAAAAAAAAACTAATTTCACATATAGCACACAAAGAAACGAATATTTCTGGTATTTATGTCAGAATCTGTGCATGCAAAGAACGGAATCCTCCAGACTCCCTTAGTGAAGTTTACACATATTTTAAGAATGCAGCTATGACTCAATATATTTAGGGACTTGTTACTGGATATTATTCCCACAGACAGTTTATAAGACTCAAGAAATTCTGTCTTACTATTTTGTATTCATTCTGGGTTGGGACTGCACATTAGCTTGACAACAAACACAATTCACTAACTTTGGCTCTGAATAAGTGATTTTAGATGTTCACAAAAGTAAGTGGTGTTGTGCCTGAACAATAGTAGTTTATGTCATTGTTCAGGCACCATTGTGTAAAACAGATACTCTTTACTTTTCCCACTCCAGGTACCAAAAGAATTATTTTCAAAAGCTTTTAGGAATACCCCAGTGAAGTTCTTTCTTTCTCTAAATAATAATAATAATAATAATAATAATAATAATAATAATAATAATAGTAATGCCAGATTTTAGCTTCTTCGAGAAAAATGCTTTACTCTCTTACTCATTTTTTAACCCTTAGTGCCCAGAAAATACCTGATACATTGTTTGATTCTTGGTTAATTTGTATTCAATGAATGAAACATTTTTAATTCAATGCTTAATGACAACCAAATATTTGTTGAGAAGGTACTGCACCCTGAAGAGTGAACTATGTTTAGTTTTCTGCCCACTAATCTAATGAATAAATATTTATTCAAATTATAAATAAAGCAAGATAGAATGACACAAAGGGAGCTATAGTTGCTAACTATCTGTATTTTGTAGCTAGAATAGTATTGATGCATTCCTTTGATAGGAGGTGCATTGAGTCAACCAACATTTAAAAAACATCTGTCAGGCCTTGTTCTAATACAAAAAAGTCATTGCCCTCAAGTAACTTCTTCATATTCTGGTGGCATTACTGTTTTACCTCTTGTTCGTTCTCTGTGGCCGTGTTTGTTTCTCCTCCACATCATTCTGTTTTTCTGCCTGATGTTATTACTTTTACTTTCAAAAATAGATGGAAGGGGGCGCCTGGGTGGCTCAGTCATTAAGCGTCTGCCTTCGGCTCAGGTCATGATCCCAGGGTCCTGGGATCGAGCCCCGCATCGGGCTCCCCGCTCCGCGGAAGCCTGCTTCTCCCTCTCCCACTCCCCCTGCTTGTGTTCCCTCTCTCGCTGTGTCTCTCTCTGTCAAATAAATAAATTAAAAAAATCTTAAAAAAAAAAAATAGATGGAAGGCTTCCAGAAAACTGAGCTGAAGCAAACCAAATATATGAATACTTGCATCAATCTCATTCTCATTGCTATCTAGTGCTCATAGTTCAGTCTTTTAAGATAAAGAAGTACTTTCAGCAGAGCATACAGCACTTACAGCTGTTTTCTTATTGTACTTTGGTGCTACTTTAGATTCTGCAGACACAGAAGATGCTATTAAATGAACAATTTATGCAAATCCTCAGAGTGGAGTGACATTTGCATATGCCTTCTGTCAGAAAGTTCTGATGAGAGAGATTCTGATAATCTTCCTGCCTAAGTAGGGTGAGAGGAAGTGGACATGAGGGCTGAGAATTATCTTTTGAGCAAAGGTCGCAGGGACACCATGGCTCCATTAGTCGACGACTTTCCCTTCTTTGTGGTTTCCTGGGGCCTGGTCTCACATTCCCATCCAGTTCAAGAGTTAACATTAAAGGTTCCCTCTTGTGACAGCTACCTCACTGTGATATTTCTAATTTCTTCCGTCTACTACACATGGGTTTCAGAAATACTAAATCTTTACTCTGGTAAAATTTTTGTGAGTGATTAGAATATTAATAGGATAGTTCAACTAATGTCCTAAAAATAGCTCCCTCAAAATGTCTGATTATCTTGACCAATAACATCATCCATCAACCAAACATCCCTCTACCTATTTATGTGTCCTCTCTTTAAAACAATATTTGAGTGCTCTTGGGCGCCTGGGTGGCTCAGATGGTTGGGCGTCTGTCTTCGGCTCAGGTCATGATCTCAGGGTCCTGGGATCGAGTCCCACATAGGGCTCCTGGCTCAGCGGGGAGCCTGCTTCTCCCTCTGACCCTCTCCCCTCTCATGCTGTATCTCTCTTGCTCGCTCTCTAAAAAATAAGTAAAATCTTTAAAAACAACAACAACAACAATATTTGAGTGCTCTCATGCACTGGGCATCGTGTTGGTAGTTCAAAGATCCTTGTGGAATTGATTATTCATTAATTTGTTATCCAAATCCAAATTTGTATGTATACCTTTATGTACCTCTTAAATGGAATCTCTTAACTCTACCACACTTACTAATATACTGTGCTTTTCTGCAGTTCATTTTTTTTTTAAAGATTTTATTTATTTATTTGAGAGAGAGAGAATGAGAGAGAGCACATGAGAGGGGGGAGGGCCAGAGGGAGAAGCAGACTCCCTGCCAAGCAGGGAGGCCGATGCGGGACTCAATCCAGGGACTCCAGGATCATGACCTGAGCCGAAGGCAGTTGCTTAACCAACTGAGCCACCCAGGCACCCCTGCAGTTCATTTTTTTATTTGCTATGAACTTGGAATATTTTTGCACATTTATAACTGATATTTACATATGAAGGCAATTTCTTTCATATTACTCACCATTATGGAAAAGTATAACTCAAGACATATTCACACAGACAGTATTGGAGAACCACATTTTGCATCTCTGGAAAGTGTGTTTGATATCGCAAGCATGGTTTCCTCACATTTATTTGGGAGAGGTAACTTTGTACAGTGGATAAAACAGTGGGCTGAGTGAAAGGTGTGTGATAATTTAATTTTCATCTAGGAGTCTTCCATTGGTTTGCAAACATCCTGGGGGAAGAGAAACTACCTTATTAAAGGGCATTTATCCCCACAATACATATAGTGTTCACCAACATTTGTTGAATTGAATTATATTAAAGAAGACTGCTATAAATTTCACCATGTTGTCTCACTTACTATCTATAAAATCAAAAAGCCTTCCTTGATGACCAGAGATATATTGTTCCATTGCTTTCTTTCCCAAATTTGCTCCTGGTCTCCTAAATACAGACCTTAAGTTAAAGTGATTATGCAAATAATCATAAGCAGTCATTCATTTGCTTCCTAAGCTAATGCATAACATATAATTAAGTGTAGGAGATTTAATAAATACAATTGCATTCTTTTCATGCTTGAGTTTTCAATATTTTGTTCCTTCCAATTTTATTTGAGTTGCCTTACCCATATTCTTTCCTCAGTGTTTTTAAGGAATCATGAAAACAAAGACAACCAAAACTGAATCCAGGGGGCTTAGAAGTAAAACTGTTCTCATACCCAAGAGTCCTAGATCCAGTACAGGAAAATACAGACTTACCTTGACTTACTGATCTTTTCCCCTTGATTCCCCTATAATCTTTTGGTGAGATTATGTAAATTCTGTTACATGGTAAGTTGTACTCAGGCAAAAATCCTCTGTTTATGTAAACAATCTTTCAAAGACAAAATTATTTTAGCCCACCGCCTAACAAGCTCACAAAAAGAGGCCTGGTTTCGGAAGCCCAAATATTAAACTTCTTAGGTTCGGGTATAAACTGGAGTTTGAAAAAAAAAATGTGAATCAATATAACAAAAGTTCATACCAGTAAAAGAAATTTTAAAAAATAAATAAATAAAGAACTCTCACCCTCACCATATTAACAAACTCATAACCATTCAGGTTGAATTCAATGTTAGGTTAATTGCATTTTTGAATGCACGTCTGATTAGGAGAGATGCAAATTAGACTTTTTATTGTTCTGATTTTGTATCTGGGGAGTATTCTGTTTGGATGAAAGAAGCTTCCATTTGATTTTAAAATTTTTGGAGCTGTTCTGAAGCATCGGAATTGTTAGGTTTGTGTATGCTGCTCGACATCCAGACAGGAAACAGCATGAAATGATTGCTTAATATTCTAATGTCCTTAAATTACAGTCTTTATAAAGCTGCTTCATTGAACTGGTAGATTTTTTTCATCATTTTATTAGACAAATTGGCTTACATTGAAAATGTATAGTATATTAAGTGCACAGAGCTAAAATACTCAACTAGAGTTTGTACAATGATTATGAATATCCCAGTATCTAATTTAAACTGTTATCATTATAAATAAATCATTGAAATACCCAAACAACTCTTTTTTATTATTCAAATTGTTATTTTTCTGTGCACTTGCCACATTATTTATTCATTTAATAATGGGAACTTCTAAGCTCATGCATGTTTTTATGAACAATCATAAAATGTTGCTTTTGTGATACACAGAGCCAAAAATGTATTTCAAGGTTACTGCCTCTCAAGAGCTAGTAGATCTTAATTACTAGTTGTGTGAAACAATGTCTTAGATATGCAAGTTTTTTTTCTCAAAATTACCCTATATGTATTCAGTGATTCAGACTTCTAGCCAAGTGTTCTTATAAAAAGATGTAAATTAGTTTTTATGAGCATTACGGGGGAAGAAACTGATCTATCTTTGCAGAAGGTCTCTGTGATGAATAAAGCTTCGATGTGAGAAGAGTGTGCTACGGCAATTTGTGTTTATTACATACAAATTATTCCATCGAATATACATTTATTTTTACTCGTCGGATATGGACTAATTATCTACTAATAGCGAAGTACTGTTGTGGTCACATATATAATCACATTCAAATCTCCAGACAACCCTGTGAGAAAGATGCTATTATTTGCAACTAGGGACACACAGTTTATGATTAAAAGGAGCATCTGCTTTGAGGTCAAAAACACATAATTTTAAAACAGTTTTATCACTTATACTCCATTTGATTTGGAAATAGCTGTCAACCTCACTGAATTACAGATTCTTACGTGTAAAAGAATGAGAATGGTAGTGTTCGTGATGAGGCAAAGATAATTCAAATAAAATTGTCTAACAAATGTAGAGCACTTTGGAGAATTTGACACAAATAGGAGGTTATCAATAAATGCTAGTTTCCTCTTCTTCTTCTCCCCACCCAGGGCAAATATGCTAAACCAGACTGCAGTTTGCCCCAACTCACATGGTGTATGAGTGCAAATCTGCAACTACAAGTTTTTATTCCATGCTCACTGCTTTGTTCACTGAAATCAACTGCCTGCCTAATTTAAGACTGCTTAGTTTCATTTTTCAACATTTTAAATTTCAATATTTTGTATCCCTTCTACCCTTTATTGAAATGATGGCAATGATGGAATTGATAGCTTTTTCAGTAGAAATGCATTTCTTAAGAAATAAGAGAAATTTCTATTTACCTACCTATCTATTCTATCAGTAGGAAATAGTATTGAAATAAAATAATCCCATTAGTGTGCCATGATTTGCACTGTTGATACCATAATGCCTTCAAACTCATGAGATTATGAATATCATAGAGTTCACAGTCTCATTGGGAAGACAGTTTGTAATCAAATAATAATGCACTTGAAGTAATAATACAAAGTTGCATAGGAGAAGTTCCACAAGTAGAAATACAGTGAGCTATGAATATGAATATATTGGCAACCCAGTCTGGACTGATTATTAGGGAAGACTTCTTCTGGAAGAGAATTTTGGAGTGGCTTCTAAAAGATAAGTACAAAGTAAGTAGACAAAGAGGTTGGGGGGGCAGGGGTAAAATGAGGCAGAGGGAACGCAGGTGTAAAGACCTAGAAACAGGGATTAGTTTGTTGGAAAAAAAATAAAAAGAGAACAGAAATAAGGCTGACATGGTTGAAGTTGAAACAACAAGAGTTGATAGTTATGTGATGAGGCTAGAAAGATAGATGAACAGGACCAAATCTTACAGAGTCTTATAGGCTATGATGAGGAGTTATCCTGAAAATATTTCATAGGCAGCAGATAAAGAGTTTTAACCAAGGTGATGACTTAACTGTATTTTTTAAATGTCATTTTTAAGGGTTTTTTGGCTATTGTGTGGAGAAGGGTTCAAGAAGATGGCTACAAGAAAGCCAATTTGGAGGTTCATAAGATAGGCTAGGCACTTAAAAGTGGTAACTTAGAATTGGTGGTGAAAATGTTTGCTTATGGAAAAAAGTGAACAGATCTGAGAGATTTGTAGGATGTTCTAAGGAAATCAAAGAAGCAGTGCCTTTTGCTTACCTTCTTCATCTGATTAACTTCCAATTACATCTCCTATTGGAAATCATGGCAAATTGCTCAGTTGACTTATGTAACTTAATAAATCCAGTCTTAGAATCCTTGGAATGTTAAGCACAGTTGTGTATATTTGTAAAAAGATGCAAATAACTTAATAAGAAAAATGCAGGTATACCCATGTAATGATATAGCATGGTAACATTGAAATATTTATCAGAACAACATAATGACATGGAAAAACATGCAAGTTATATTCTTAAGTGAATCAACAGTTTTTAAAAAGAATACTTGAAATATGATCCCTCCTCCATTTTTTACCCCCCACCCCCACCCCACACACACATATTGAAGAAAAACAAAACTGGAAGCATATACCACTGTTGTGATTGTAGTTTACTGGGAGTGATGATTTGGAGATGATTTCTGCATTGTGAGTTTTCCACTTTTTTGTACTTTCCACATTTTAGACATTGAATATATATTACCCTTTAAAATTAGGGAAATATATAGTATAATGAGCTGTTTGTTAATTATTTAGAAGCCTATACACCTAGGACAAGAATAAAGGACATTTGGATTCTCCCTATATAAATCATGTTGGTCCGACAGGTTATCTTTAAATAGTACAGTCTAAAACTAACTAACTAACTAACTAAATAAATAGTACAGGCTAGTATCCTATCCCTCTTTGGCAAGTAAGAGTTGATAAGATTACTTTTTCTAAGCTTCAAGTATTTGATGATAGTAACGAATTAATTGTTGCAGGGTGCTTATGAACAGATTGAATTTTCACTGACCCCCAAAAAACAAATCAGAAATGAAATATGAACATCAAGGTTTTTCTTGTTCAGTTAATTATTGCTACTACAAGAGGTGCTAGTGAGTGACACCTTTAATTCATCTGGAAAACATTTTAAAACATTCCATATACCTGAATAAGTGTATACAGTTGTTTCCTATGTAATTAGATACATAATTATTGAACAGTTTTCAGGAGGCATTGGCTTACACTTTGGATCACCTACATTTCATGGTTGAAAATACAAGTCTGTCAATGCCTAAAACCATGCCATTCATCTTCATTATTGTCAGCATTGTTCCATTATTTTGATGCATGAATGTGCCATGCCCCTGGCTAGGGTGGGAACCTCCATGCATGAATATGAGATCCCAGAGCTTCAATCCTCATTGCATAATAGCATTCTTACCCTTGAACTGATTTAATATCCACTTACCAGCCTGAAAAGGAAGGTATGAGAGGCCATTTTTCCAGTTTTTCTGAACACCTCTAAATATACAAGCTCTAAATAAATAAAGTAATAATAATATGTTATGTGTGTGCTGTACAGTATTTTATACTTATCAAAGCATTTCTTCACTCATTTATTCAACATAATTTTTTAAAGCATAAATGCGGTGACACTCGCCATGTTAGACACGGGTTGCAATGCTAAATCATGCTTTCACAAGCTTTTCTTAACTGATGTCCATGGGACAAACAGGGAAAGCATTGGTTACTCTCATTTTACAGATGGAGAAACAGGTATCTAGGGAAATTTTCCAACCTGTCCAAGGACACACATAGAAATAAATTATCCTGATTCTTCATGTTCTACGTCCTCTATTCCATCTCACATCTTAACCACACATTGGCTTAATGTATTACAGTCCATTCGCGCTGGATAACCTTGCTCACTAGAGAACAGTAGAAAACATAAACTGGGGGCATTAAAATTCAGAAGGAATGGACTACTATTCTAAAACTCCTACTCCTTTTCCTGATGGTCACAGAAAACAACCGCTATTTTTTTTTTTAGACCAATTAAGAAGAATCATAGCGGCAATTAGGCAAAATACAAAGATTTCAAAGGATAGGAGTATATGATAGCAGTACCTCAAAGAGAAGCTTAGGTTATATTCTCTTGAGAGAAGTTAACAGATTCTTAAGGTAACAAGGTAAAAGCCAGTGATGCTGAATTTATTACATAGTTACAGGGAAATTGATTCTTATTCCTGTGTCCCCCCAGTCCACTATAGAGACTATACTTATCATCACTCCCCATATCTAACGTAGCTCTGGCTACTTGGCAGGGATGTATAAATGCCTGATGAATTCAGGCAAGAATAAGAACAAGTGAGGGAGAATGGGTGACAGAAGAAAAATGTTGATTCAAGGAACATTTTGTCAGCCTGGGAAATAAATAAAGACTAGAGAGTCCTAAAGTACCCCCCAATTCATTTCTCTTGTGATCTGAGCACACTCCTTCAGCATCTCACATTTATCATGATGTCTGTCCCAACTGCCAGAAACAGAAGTGGACGTTTCTTGCTGCCCAGTGATCTTCCAGAAAAAAAAAAAAAAAAAAAAGCACGTTGACAACAGCATTGGAGGCTGCAAGGTCTGGCACTAACTTTAAACAATGATTATAGTGGATTATCCACAACTAATAGGAAAAAATTGCCAAAGTGCACTGAGGGTTGAAACTAGAGGGGATGACAAAGGTCTTCTACTGGGTAGTGACCAATCAGAATTTGGCCCAGCCCAACATTGCCCTTTGTGCTCTAGATATTTCTGATTCAACTACTTATTTCTTGATAGAGTCTTGATTCCCCATTTATCATTTAATCTTTATGATTATATATAAAAGCACACACTCTGTGAAGAAGATAACTAAACCAATTATGTCCCAATAAGTCCATCATAGGTTGAAAACATTGTAAATCGAAAATGCATTTAAGGGGTGCCTGGGTGGCTCAGTGGGTTAAGAGTCGGACTCTTGATTTGGGTTCAGGTCATGATCTCAGAATCATGAGTTGGAGACCTGAGTCGGGCTATGTGCTGGGTGTGGAGCCTTCTCTCTCTCCCTCTCCCTCTGCCCCTCCTCCCCCCACCACCACTGCTCATGCACACATGCATGCTCTCTCTCAAAAAAACAAAAACAAAAACAAAACAAAAGAAAAAGAAAATGCAATTAATACACCTAACCTACCAGACAGCATAGCTTAGCCTAGTTTGACTTAACCTTGCTTAGAACATTTACATTAGCCTATAGTTGGGTAAAATCATCTAACATAAAGAGGCAGTGTTGAATATCTCATGTACTAAATACTACAGAAAATGAAAAACAGAGTGGTTGTATGGGTATGGAATGGTTGTAAATAGGTTCTTTATCTTTTTGACCATGTGGCCGACTGAAAGCTGCCCAGAATCACCAGAGGGTATAGTATAGCATATCACTAGCCTGGGAAAAGACCAAAATTCAACATTCGAAGTATGGTTTCTACTGAATGCATGTTACTTTTGCATCATCACAATGTCAATCATCATAAGTAGAACCACAGTAAGTTGGGGACCATCTGCATTTCTTTAGCATCTCTCTGTCTCAATCAATTATTGAAATGATTCATGTAAAATGTGAGATAGGTGTTTTAAACAAGTGCTTAAAACCTTAAATCCATTCAACATATATTTCATAAGTGAATATTACATTATTTTGGCTGCTGAAAATAAAAATTCAACTAAAGTGTGTTTTCCAGTAACGAGGAAGCCATTGTCTAAGAGACTATGGGTGTATGTGGTCTCTGAAGATCTTTCTAGATATAAACTTCTTTGGTTCTATGCAGTTTTAAAAGTAAGGACAAACGTTAAGTGTATCTTTTAAAGCTTGGCATGAATTTGTTTCCAGGTAAGAAATTGGTGTCAGATCAACTTGACAAAGAATAAACCACCAAGAACTGGTGCTTAACTGATTAAATAATCACTCTGCAGAATAAAATAAAAAATCTCAAATCACTTCAAAAGGAATATAACTATCTACAATTTGCTGCTAATGTACATCATAGACTGAAAGTCCAATTTTTCTCTCCTGGATGTCTTATTATGAGTCCTACTGAGCTTAGCACCCTTTCCTAGTATCTCATTCCCATTATTTATTTAATAATGTTCTTATTCCTCTTTCCCATTTAGAAAAACTCAAGAGTCAGTATTGAGCCAAAGTATTTCCAGTATTTCCAGGGTATCATCTTATACTCCCCCCAACAAAGTGATACCTTCTGATCCCCCCAAGTCTATACCCATAAAAATTCAAAATCCTCATATTAAAAATGTGTATTTATACATCCTATTCATCCTATAAGCTAGTACAATCTTAAATGATAATGATTATCACATATTTCCATGCACTTTAACCATGCTGAATACAAGTCTAAACTTTCTCTTACGTGTATATATGCACAAACACAAACAAAATGCATCTACACACCCACATCTGGAAAATTAATATATATATATAATTGTCTCTGGTTTACAGATGATTATACAATCTTTTACAACATATATGGCTAATTAAGTATAATCCTGTGTAACCATGTAAAATGGATTATCATATATATGGATTACCATATACAGATATGTACAGATACAGAGATACAATAAATAAACATGATATCAAATACTATAAGTAAAATTACCTCTATTTTACAAATGAAGAACTAAGACTAAAGTATTTAATATATTTAAAAGAGGATCTAATAACTAAATTAACAAAGATAACAAATAATTTCCCCTTAGTCACAATGACAGAGCAAATTACAGAACCAGATTGTAAATTCAGGCTTCTGCCTCCTAGATTTTAGACCTACATCACTCTGCCTCTCATAGGTGTTGGATCCTGTCTCTTGTTGATTAATCATTGTCTAACACTGTCTGACCTAGAGTAAAATAATCAATGCATATGTGCTGAATGAATATTTTCATATGAATTTTTATTTTCCATGTGTCCAATTTCATATGGATGAATCTTAATAAAATGGTTTGCTTGTGAATTGGTTTAATATGGACTTTCACCGAAAATAAATTATTTAGAGGTAACTTATATTTAATTGGTTTCAGTGCTCTTTCCAGATAAAGTCAAGATGTTTATGCTCTAATGGCCTCCAATATGCACTAATATTTCAATATTAAAATACTGTTTTTATGCTTTACGGTAATAATTTACTTTCCACAATTTATTCCTGTTTGTATAGTAAATTTTCTTCAAAAGTGTGCCTTTTCTGAATTCAAAGACTCATTACTATTGTAGAAGCTTGTCATAAGTCTTATGCTCTCCTTCATCCTCCAGCCCTCTCATACCTTGTTATTCTTTTTTTTTTTTTTAAAGATTTTATTTATTTATTTGACAGAGAAAGACACAGCGAGAGAGGGAACACAAACGGGGAGTGGGAGAGGGAGAAGCAGACTCCCTGCCGAGCAGGGAGCCCGATGTGGGACTCGATCCAGGGACTCCAGGATCATGACCTGAGCCGAAGGCAGTCACTTAACCAACTGAACCACCCAGGCGCCCCTTGTTATTCATTTTTAATTAAGTGGTTGCCTATCCTATCCTACTGAAGCCTGTAGGCAGAGTGGGTGTAGTGGTGAGCAGACCTGGCTCAGGCATCATTAATTCTTCTTTCTTCTAATCTAGAAGATCCTGTTGTCTTTTTCTCTGGGCCATTATTTCTTTATGATGTATAATAACTTCAAGAAGTCCTCCTCATTTTCTATTCTCCTAAAAATGACACACCCCTAAAATGTACTTTGAGTCCCGGCATATCAGTTACAAAAGTATATTTGTCTTCCGAGTACCAATCTCCCTTTCCCTTATTTTCAAGGTTTTGTTTGTTGGATTTTGTTCTTTTGTTTACTCCTGTTGATTGAGAAGAGATATATCTAGATGAATAATTTTTAGCAATGGACACCAGATGCAGATTCCCTTTTACCTGCTTGCTTTTGGGAACTGGGGAGAAAACTGCAGCCTTCCTCTTTCTGGCTGTCACTGGACTTGTAGAGTACAAATTACTAGAGAACCAAACAGATAAAGATTTAAAGCATTTTCTATATCCACCTTATCCTGTTATGTTTTATTTGTGAGGGTTGCATATTCTTTAACCTGAGTAACTGACAGCCTCAACAAAGCCACTTTATTTCTCTTGGAATGTTGATTGAATACTGAAGAATTTAACAAAATTTGGGGAAAAGGACTTCATTGTTGATAATTTTCTTTTTGCCTAATCTGTATTGTCTTTACATTGAATTGAAAATCATCTCAGATTTAAGAATGGGCTGCTCACAACTTTTGCATATAATGTTATGTTCTAGAGATTGTTGGCTTCCTCCCACCCCCGGGGTTTTCTCAATTATAGTTTTGAGGTTGAAGGAGTATTTTCAGAATCTTCATGTAAGATTCAATTTTAAGCTTGCAGTGCCTAAAAATACTTTTAAGTTCATAAAATATCTTATTGCCTAATAGGAAACAAAAGTAAGTTTTCTAATACTTCTTTTAAACGATCTAATATTTTGATAATATAATTCAGGAGAATATTTGCTCTCTCAGGAACTCTCATAATCTTTCTTCCAACCAACAGCCCATGCTATCTAGTCATCTCATTTAGAAATGAAAAGATAACAGAAAGACTTTGGAAGGGCAAGAGTAATCAGATGAGTGTTAACAGACAGTGTGGGCACGTGAGGTAGCTTGATATCTCAGCATTTCAAATGGAAAGTCAAAATACTTGACCTTCTGACTCTAGGAAGAGGGGGATGTACTTTTCCTTATTCCTCTCAGGAGGTGTAACCAAAACCCTGCATATTATATGTAAAACACATGATAAAAAGATTCTGAAAGGTAGAAAGAAGAAGGCACAAAAGTGAGGGATTTTAGGACTAAAGTAATGACATGTTTTATTTTGCATTATGCATCCCTTCTGCTGGGATGATGATAGAGAAAGCTGAGAATGTTGCCAGTATTTTCATCTTTGTCTAGCAGTAGTGACACCTTCACCCCCATGTTGGCAGTGGAGACTGTGTGGGGGAGACTAAAGGTCCACTCCCACCTTGGCAGTTATGAGGCACCCTTTTCTCCCCATGGGGGTGGCATCAGAGGAGGCCTAGTGGGGAGTCAGGGTATTCACACTGTCCCTCATTGAGTGAGGCCACCTCGCTTCCCCACTCCAGGTCATCTGAATCCTGGAAGGAGAAGACAGAAGTATTAAAAATAAACATATAGGGCGCCTGGGTGGCTCAGTTGGTTAAGCGACTGCCTTCGGCTCGGTTCATGATCCTGGAGTCCCGGGATCGAGTCCCGCATCGGCCTCCCTGCTCGGCAGGGAGTCTGCTTTGCCCTCTGACCCTATCCCCTCTCATGTGTTCTCTCTCATTCTCTCTCTCTCAAATAAATAAATAAAATCTTTAAAAAATAAATAATAAATAAATAAACATATAGACATATTTTCAAACCTGCAATTTCATATCCATTTTCTGTGAATGCAGATTTTATAATTTATAATTTTATTTTTATTTACTAATTAATATTTCATAATGTCAAAAAAACAAGATGTATCCATCCATTTACCCACTGTTGAAGGTTAATCAATTTCAACTTTTTAAGCTTTTTTTCTCTTTTTTTAAAAGAGACTTGGCAGTGAACATATCTGTGCCCAAATATCTATAATGTGTGTGTGTGCGCGCGTGTGTGTGCGTGTGTGTGCACACGTGCTCATGTGTTTTATAGGAATTTAAATCCATATTGCCTGGTTCTTAATTCAGAAATATTAAAATGAAAACAAATGCAGTATTGTTCTCCTTGACATGTTCATGAATGGTACGTCCTGATTGGAACACTATGGAATAATTTCTCTAATTTTAATTATAGGATTTTAGTCAGAGAGTAATAGTTAAGACATTTTAGTTTTCAATCACCACAGGCCAGAAAATCTTCATTTGAATGAAATGTTAAATTTCCTGCAAGTCTTCCAATTTTTCTTTGTAGCAGATAGCAGGGTTTCTTTCCATTAAACCCCAGCCTTTCTCCTATAAACATTTCACATAAATTCCCCATTAATATGGAGGCTTATATATTGGCTCATCTACATAGAAATATGTTTAAAATATGTAGAAGACCACATCTCCTATTACATAATATTTTTGCCAGGCCTTGGACAAAAAGAAATCAAATTCCCAAATCTAAGATATAAGCGATACCAGTCATGCCAATTGTATCTGTCAATTTATTTGTCAAATTTCTGAGAGAAATATCAGATTGTTTAGAGTACAACTTTTTATCCAGCTTACTATGGTTCTTTAAAGTGATATATAGCCATCTAAAATGACAAATGTGAATTATTTGACATTAGAGACAAACATTCAAGTGTCCTATATACCTAAGTTTATTTATTGAAAATGTTTAAGGCCTAAAGACCACTTTACCTGAGAATATTTAAAATGAACCAAGTAGGAAAACAAACAAACAAGTTACTTATGGTCCCTTTGAAATTATTTAAGAGTAAAAACACTGAAAGGTTGCAAGCAGATATGCACCACAATTTACAAGCATGCATTTTGGGGAATGTACAAGCTAGATTGAAATTATGGAAATGAAAGAACAAAATACCATTTTCTAGGGGACATAAAGCAAGACAAATTGCAAAGGAAAATATGAATAACCAAGTCAGGCAGAAACTGGAAGAAAGGTAAGAGCAACTAGTTAATAATTACTTTGGGTACCATATTCCCAGATGATTATTTCATTTCTGCACAAAGGTCAAAGTTACATATAATGGGTACCATTACTGTTTGGCCATGCCCAAAATCAAGTAACAGGTTCCATAACAACATTTTCAAGTGCTTTGGAATTTTAAAGTTTTAAATTATTCATTTTTTGTACTTATGTATTGTTACCTATACTTTAGTTCACAAAAGCTGTCATGAATTAAATTCTCATTAAAACTCATTATCAATGCAAATTCTACATAAGTGTCAAAGAGGAAGAGTTATGTAATAATTTGGGAAGAAGAGAAAAATTCTTATACCAGAAATTTAGCCTGAGAATAAATGACTCAATTGAGTCATAAGTAGTGATATTTACTACTTTTAGTTTTTAAAAGCCAAATATAGGAAACATGGCAGATATATAGCTTCTAAAACCATTAGTAATCATATTTATAATTTGCCTGTAGGAACCGGGGGCCCTGAAAAAATGTGAATAATAGCGATATTCAAAACATTAATATTCTGATGGAATTATAAATGCATGCAAATTGATTACACAGTGTGAGGCTCATTGTCGAAATTTGCTATTGGACGTCCAGTAGGGGTTAGATGTTAAAATCTACAGAGATGACATTGAAAAGGCAGCGTACAGAATCCTATAAAAAGATATTTTTCAAAAATACGGGAAAAAAAAGGAAAGGACAGCATTGAGATGAAGAGATCAGTTTTTGCTTTGTTTTGTTTGTGCTGTGTTGGAACGTGCTTATCTGAAAATAAATGAACATTACTGAAATGAGTTTAAAAGAGAAGATATTTATGCAGAGTTAGGTTCAGATATATTAGGTCACAAGATTCATGACTGTGGATATTTTACACCTCCCTGGCCTATATATTATACTTTCTAACACTTCCTATTTTCTTCCTAGCATGTCAAGGGCCTCATATAAGGAGGACAGATCAGTAGATGGGATACACTGAGAACAGTTTTGGTTGATGTTGTTTTTTAATACATTTAGAGGAAAGTTCACATTGTTGTCAATACCCTTATAATTCATCATAAATTGTCATTATTATAGGATATAAATTGTTAAGGAAATACAAAGTTCTGAACTTAGAGTTAATAAGGTGGAAAGGTATAACCAATAAAAACACTGGGAGTCTGTTAAACAGATTTGATCACTAACTTCTTGAATATGCGTGGTTTCTAAATTTGGCATGAGAGAGGAACAGAGGAGGTGTGAACAGTAAAAGCCATTGAAATAGAGAGGCAAAAAATATTAATATCTAGGAGAATAAAATCAGGAAGAACTGAATGTCCAGGGCTGGCCATGAAGGAGTAACTTGAATTCTACTTACCCTACCATTGGAATTAACGCATATGCTGGACACAATTCAATTTTCAAATAAACCTGCCTGAACATGTTAGAGAATAACCATTTGAGGCAGGACATGAGGAACTGAAATTCTTGAGAAAACTACAGTATAAGCTCCACATTTATCCATCTTTCTCCTAAAGTTTGTGCCAGTGCATAGCAAGGTGAAATGGATCTCAAGGAGAACAGAAAATAGAGTCCTGAGTCGTTCTCCTTGAATTCCATTTCACCTTGCTGTGAATTGACACAAGAGAAAGATGGGTAAATGCAGAGTGTGTGTGTGTGTGTGTGTGTTTATTTATATAAAATTTATTTATTTATATAAAATGTTCAGAGGACAATACTTTGCTGTGTTGAAAAGAGAAGGAGAAGCAGAGATGGGGTGGAACAAGAGTAGAAGCAGAGAGGCTTGTATGGTGGTTATTGCAGAAACCCATCTATCTAAACATGGTGGTTGGTACCACAGTGGTGACAGTGAAGGTGAGGAAAATTGTTTGGTTCTGGTTCTTTCTTTCTTTTTTTTTTTTTTTTAAGATTTTATTTATTTATTTGACAGAGAGAGAGAGATAGTGAGAGCAGGGACACAAGCAGGGGGAGTGGGAGAGGGAGAAGTGGGGGGAGTGGGAGAAGCAGGGGGAGTGGGAGAAGAAGGGGGAGTAGGAGAGGGAGAAGCAGGGAGCCCAATGCAGGGCTCGATCCCAGGACCCCAGGATCATGACCTTAGCCAAAGGCAGAAGCTTAATGACTGAACCACCCAGGTGCCCCTTGTTCTGGTTATTTCTTGAAGATAGAGCCAACAGTATTTCCTGCTGGGTTGTTTATGGGGTCTAAGAGAAAAAAAAAAAAAATGAGCCAAGAAGGAATCCAGTTGTCATTAGCATCTGAAAGGAGCTCCCTACAACCAAGTTAAGAAACACTGCAGGAAAAGCAAGTTCAGGGAAGAAAAGCTAAAGTTGTCTTTTGGGCATGTTATAATAAAAAATATTAACTGAAATGGATGGTAAACTCAACCCATTTATCATTTATTTCAACATAAAAAGATGGAATACATTGATTGCTCTCATTTTGCCTTTCCTAACAATTTCCTGGAGTAATATAGGAAGTAAACTTAATAGAATCAGTGATATTTACTACTTTTTGAGCATAAATCTTCACTTGTTCTTTCTCAAGTGAGTAGTGTGGTCTCTTAAAATTATTTTTTTCCTTCAACCTGTTCAAATATTTGGCAGGAAAATGGCCTTATCAGGTCATCGTGGAGCCTCTGCTATTGCTGAGCTAATAATACATTTTTGGAAAACTCCATTTAAACGTTGCAGATGAAAATCTATGCCCACTCTCTATGTCACTCCCAAACACATTGGAAGATGAGCCACAGGGGAAGCCCATATGTTAGAAAGGCATGCTTCATTTAGCTATTGCAACACGATGGCTGAAGGGTGCTATAGATGGAGTTGCTCAGAAAAGATTACATCTCTTGGCTTCTGGCAAAGAAAAAAAAAGGCATAAAAAAGGCTGTGCTAAGGGCTAAGAGCTTTATTGAAATTCTACAGGAGCCTTACAGAAACTGTGAGCTTCTGACTTGTTATCAGGTACCTGCATTTGGGCGTCCTTTCACTCTATAATTGAAATTCATTGCTGGACCTTTAGTCTATAAAAATGGTATGCTGTCATTAGCGCTGACTGCTTGCTATATTCTCCTGTCACTCCTTAGGCCAGCTTAAACCATCTCAGATGAAATAGCCTATTTCATGTCAGACCTCGGCGTCTGCCACTATTAAAGTGGAAAGCTAAAGTAATGTTTAGCAATGTGGTAAAGACTAATGCAGTAGGATTGCTAGAGAAGTAGGAGTCTTTCTTTTTTTTTTTTAATTCCCTTAAAATTTAATGTTCTCATATGGTACCATCTCCATTACACTGCTCCTGTCAGAATGAGAATTATTACTTTTTTAATTGCGTTTTAATTTAACCTGCTAAAGCCACACAGCTACGTTATACTTTAAGAAGTATTGGAATGTTAGTTCAGCAATAAGACAAGTTAATGTAAGAATTACAAGGTAATATTTCATACTCATGATGTGAAGAATTGAGGCAATTATGTGGATAATTCAGCCAAAAAAAAGCCATGTTGCCATATATATATACATATATATATATATGTATATGTAATATATATATAAATGTTTACATGAGAAAGGAAATCCTGGATTTGGGAGATTTAATCTTTAGTTTATTCTGGAATAACTATATTTATCACTCGATGTCAAGTTATACATTCAGATGGTTGGAGAAAACTTTGTTGTGCCAATTACTCATGTTATGAGAGGAGTCACCTCATTAACCAAAGAAATCGAAGAGCCTAGCTGTTGACAGCTAGAATTGTTAAGCTGTCCCAAATTACCTAAGCACACAGACCTAATATGAATAAACCTTCTCAATGATTTAAGAAACTAAATAAAAATACCACTGAAAATGATTCTGCTTCCCTATCCCACTGTATGGTCTCAATTTTTGTTCATGGATATGGAAGAAACAAAAGAAGCAGCTTTTTTTTTTTTTAACCACCACCATGAAATGAAATGATTTTTATAAAAGCAGATAATAGTATTTAAGTGTGACGGAAATGTTTTTCCCAAATTAATACTGGATTCTGTTCCAGGTCACTCAAACTTAGCATGTGCTTAACTAGTGAACATTCTTTTTGGCCTTCTTTTTTTTTTTTTTTTTTACCTTTAAAAGTCCCATAGTTGTGTGTGTGTGTGTGTGTGTGTGTGTTTATTTTAATCACAATGTAGTCAAGCTACATTGCCTTGAATGCTAGAATGCCCAGATTCATGTCTTGGCTTCATTACTAATGAGCATAGTGATCCTAATATGGGTCCCTTTCCATATCAAGCACCAGAATCTTTTCTTTAAAATGATTAGTTTGAGGGGCGCCTGGGTGGCTTAGTCAGATAAGTGTCTGCCTTTGGTTCAGGTCATGATCTCGGGGTCCTGGGATCCAGCCCTGGGTCAGGCTCCCTGCTCAGTGGGGAGTCTGCTTCTTCCTCTTCTTTTGCCTCTGTCCACCCCCCCTACACACTCTCTCTCAAATAAATAAAATCTTAAATAAAATAAAATAAAAATAACTGGTTTGTATTTGGTGAGCAAGCTTTATAATTAAAATATGATATAATCATTGGATTTTTCTATTAAGGAAGAAGTTGCCATTCTCTGTGGATGAGATGCTTAGAGGGGCTCCCAGGAGAAACAGGTGAGGCTTTGCCTTAGAGACTGTGCCTCAGTGTATTTCACTACTACAAGGTAAACACCTTGAGTGCAGTAAAATCACAACTTTTCATCTCAGTGTTCCCAGAGCCTAGAAAAAACACTTATACCTTGATATGACTCAATATGGAAAAAACAAATAATTCAATTAAAAATGGGCAGAACACATGAACAGACATTTCTTCAAAGAAGATGTACAGATGGCCAACATGAAAAGGTGTTCAACATCACTCATCATGCAAATCAAAACTGCAATGAGATACCACTTCACACCTGTCACAATGGCTAAAGTCAACAACTCAAGAAACAACAAGTGTTGGTGAAGATTTGGAGGAAAAAGGAATCCTTGTGTACTGTTGGTGGGAATGCAAACTGGAGCAGCCACTGTGGAAAACAGTATGGCGTTCCCTCAAAAGGTTAAAAATAGAACAACTTTATGAAAATAGAGCTACCATATGATCCGGCAATTGCACTACTGGGTATTTACCCCAAAGATACAAAAGTAGGGATCCGAAAGGGTACGTGCACCCCAATGTTTATAGCAGCAATGTCCACAATAGCCAAACTGTGGAAAGAGCCAAGATGTCCATCGACAGATGAATGGATAAAGAAGATGTGGTATATATACACAATGGAATATTATGCAGCCATCAAAAGGAATGAGATCTTGCCATTTGCAACGACGTGGATGGAACTGGAGGGTATTATGCTGAGCGAAATCAGTCAAACAGAGAAAGACATGTATCATATGATCTCACTGATATGAGGAATTCTTTTTTTTTTTTTTTTTTAAGATTTTTATTTATTTATTTGACAGAGAGAAACACAGCGAGAGAGGGAACACAAGCAGGGGGAGCGGGAGAGGGAGAAGCAGGCTTCCAGCTGAGCAGGGAGCCCGATGCGGGGCTCGATCCCAGGACCCTGGGATCATGACCTGAGCCGAAGGCAGATGCTTAACGACTGAGCCACCCAGGTGCCCCAGATATGAGGAATTCTTAATCGCAGGAAGCAAACTGAGGGTTGCTGGAGTGGGGGGTGGGGTGGGAGGGAGGGGGTGACTGGGTGATAGACACTGGGGAGGGTATGTGCTCTGGTAAGCGCTGTGAATTGTGCAAGACTGTTGAATCTCAGATCTGTACCTCTGAAACAAATAATGCAATATATGTTAAGAAAGAAAGAAAAAGAAGAAGAAGAAGAAAGTAGCAGGAGGGGAAGAATGAAGTGGGGGAAATCGGAGGGGTAGATGAACCATGAGAGACAATGGACTCTGAAAAACAAACTGAGGGTTCTAGAGGGGAGGGGGGTGGGAGGATGGGTTAGCCTGGTGGTGGGTATTGAGTAGGGCACGTTCTGCATGGAGCACTGGGTGTTATGCACAAACAATGAATCATGGAACACTACATCTAAAACTAATGATGTAATGTATGGGGATTAACATAAGAATAAAAAAAAATAGAACAACTTTACAACTCAGTAATCCCACTACTGGGTATTTATCCAAAAAATACACAAACACTAATTCAGAGGGATACATGCACCCCTATGTCTATTGCAGCATTATTTAAAAGGGGGAAAACGAGGATGGGAATTAACAAGTACACTTATCATGATGAAAAAATAAAATAAACACCTGTACAGGAGCAAGTATTCAATGATTATTTGGAGAAAACACAGAAACTGAGAGAAAAGAAGAAAAAAAATCTTGGAAGTGAAAGTAATAGAAAGAATGAGAAGAGAAGGGAAGGAGTCAAGCACAAGTCATCACACATTCTTTTTTGGTAATTGTTATGACCAAATGTTTATGTCAATCCAAAATTTACACATTGAAGTCCTGTCCCCAGTGTGACTGTATTTGGAGATGGGGCCACTAAAGACATAATTAAGGTTAAATGAGGTTACAAGAATGGGGCCTTGATCTGATAGGACTAGTGCCCTCATAAGAAGAAACACCAGTGCCCTTATAAGAAGACACTTACTCTCTCTCTCTCTCTCCCTCTATCATCTTTCTCTCTGTCTCTCTCTCTCTCCACACATACCAAGGAAAAGGTCAGGTGAGCACACAGCAAGATGACAGCCATCTGCAACTCAAGGGGATAATACTCATCTGGAACAAATTAGTTGGCATCTTGATCATAAAATTATAGCCTCTAGAACTCTGAGAAAATGATATTCTGTGGCTTACAGCACCCAATCTATGGTATCTTGTTATGGCAGCCTGGTCAGATTAATACAGTAATCTACCCAAAAACTGGACTATTTTAACCTTGTTGGACTCAATGGAAGACTATTCTTTTTCTGTCTGTCCTCTTATCAAAGTCATCCTTCAAACTCCTGTCCAAGTAACCATTCTCCATTAAAGCTTTTCCTAACTCCTAAACCCCAACCAGTCTCATTTCTTTCTGCTTTCCTTTCATTTTGGTTTTTGGTAGAGGTTTTAATCCATATCTCATTTGGGGATTATTTTTCAAAATTCTGACAACCCTACTATATTCTAGAACAATTAGATTAGAAGCTCTGCTGGTGAGAACCAGACATCATATTTTAAAGCATCTTTTCATGATTTATTTTAGATCTGTTATAGGTAATTAAACTGATATTCTCATCATCCTGTAGACTTTTCTGGGAACAAGATCCTAATTGTGCTATGCCTATATCTCTACGTCATGAGATAAAAATGTGAATACCCAATTCAATATACTTTTTGTTTATGCAAAAGTAATGTTTTATCTAGTACACGCAGTGCAATATGCTTATGATCAATATGTTACAGAGAAAATAGATGATTTTACATTCCAGGGGAAAAGCCACCAGTCATAAACAATGCTCTTTGAATTGTCTTTATAAACTAAGTGAGTTAGGATACATTTAAAAGCTGTGAAAGAAAGCTGTATCCACCCATAAAATTCTTATGCTAGTGCTATGGTCAAGAAAATCTATAAAATGGCCTTTTATAAATCAGTTAAATGCTCCCCAAAGGCAGAAATTAGGTAGGCTGATTTTGCAATGCATACTTCTGTTTGTTCTCTTTTCATAGTAACTATGACTGATCTCTATTGCAACAAACATTTACCTTTTGTAAATGAGAATAAACATTTTTTAACCAAAAATAGAAACAAAAACTTACTGTGAGCCTTCTGCCTGGGGAAGACTCTGGTGCGATACATGTAAGAGAGAAGCAGCGGTAACTCCACAGGTCCACTGAAGAAATGAAGAGAGTATATTTTAGAGGACGGCGGTGGGCATGGTTTGAATATGGTGGTGGGACAGAAAGCAAACAGAAGTCATTAATCTTAAGTGAAAACCTGTAAGGTTAAACACCCTACTCACTCACACATCAACAGAAGTCAGACCTACACCTGAATACAGATATAAATATACACATAGATTTAAAAATAATCAATTGGCTAATAGCGATTCAACAGACTAGTGGATTCATAAAGAATAAACAGGCAAAAGGAACAACCAGAATTCAAGAAAACATTTTTAAGATTCGAAATGATTTTATGCTCCCCACAAATGGGTGGAGGAGTTCCCAGGGAGGAATGAAATAGAAGAACAAGTAGGCCCAAATGAAGTGAAAGTTAATAGACAAGAAAAACAGATTTTGAATTTTTAGTATCTACTGGCAGCCCAAATGCAAAATAATAGTAGTAGTAATAACAATAATTATGTAAGGGGTGCCTGGGTGGCTCAGTCAGTTAAGCATCCTACTCTTTTTTTTTATTAGTCTTATGTTAATCCCCATACATTACCTCATTAGTTTTAGATGAAGGGTTCCATGATTCATTGTTTGTGCATAACACCCAGTGCTCCATGCAGAATGTGCCCTCCTCAATACCCACCACCAGGCTAACCCATCCTCCCACCCCCCCTCCCCTCTAGAACCCTGTTTGTTTTCAGAGTCCATCGTCTCTCATGGTTCGTCTACCCCTCCGATTTCCCCTGCTTCATTCTTCCCCTCCCGCTACCTTCTTCTTCTTTTTTTTTTCTTAACATATATTGCATTATTTGTTTCAGAAGTACAGATCTGAGATTCAACAGTCTTGCACAATTCACAGCGCTTACCAGAGCACATACCCTCCCCAGTGTCTATCACCCAGTCACCCCATCCCCCCCACCCCACCCCCCACTCTAGCAACCCTCAGTTTGTTTCCTACAACTATGAATTCCTCATATCAGTGAGATCATATGATACATGTCTTTCTCTGTTTGACTTATTTCACTCAACATAATACCCTCCAGTTCCATCCACGTCATTGCAAATGGCAAGATCTCATTCCTTTTGATGGCTGCATAATATTCCATTGTATATATATACCACCTCTTCTTTATCCATTCATCTGTCAATGGGCATCTTGGCTCTTTCCACAGTTTGGCTATTGTGGACATTGCTGCTATAAACATCGGGGTGCACGTAGCCCTTCGGATCCCTACTTTTGTATCTTTGGGGTAAATACCCAATAGTGCAATAAGCATCCTACTCTTGATATCAGCTCAGGTCATGATCTTGGGGTCTTGAGATGGAGCCCTGAGTCAGGCTCCACGCTGAGCATGGAACCTGCTTAAGATTCTCCCTCTGCCTCTCCCTGCTTTCTATCTCTTGCTAAAAAACAAACAAACAAACAAAAAAACATGTAAGGGTGGGAAGACAAATACAGAATAGTGAAGATACAGAACAGCAAAATGAAATTGAAAATAAAAATGAAAACAACTAGTCTTTATATTAGGTGAGCATGATTTCAGCCAACTCTGTAAGTTGCAAATAGATGCACATTCAAAAAAAAAATCTAATGATGAGATCACATTTTATTAAAAATGTGTTAAAATGTGTTAAGTGCAAGTTCACTTGAATTATAAGAACACTCTCAATGAAAAGGTGAAGAGGTAAATTGTTATTCATGTTTATATATCTGAATTTAACTTTTCTTTCCATCTTGGAGAATGAGGGACAATCTCATAGAGTCCTCCTGTACAAGATGAGGATGCTGAAAGTAGCAGTGGTGGTGGTGATGATGTTGGGGATTATGATAAAAAATTGCAACAACCATTTATGGCCGCCAGTAGCATCAGGGTGACAGGAAAGTTGATGGGAATTTGTCTCAGGCAGCCCCACCTCAACCCTTGTGAAGCTAGTGTTACAATTTCCATTGGAAATGGAGTCTTAAAACTTGTCCAGTTTCATCCATCTATCAACTAATTGAGCTAGGTTGGAAACCTGGATCTGTGTGATTCAGAGATCATGTTTGTCCAGTTTCTCACACTGTCTACTGAGGGGGCGCTCCCCCTCCTGCATGACTAACCTCCTGTGGGATTTTTTTTTTTTTTTTGGCCAAATGCTACTTTGGTTCCCAACTTCCTGTGTCAAGTTACAGACAGTTTGTCATGCCTGCAGTCACTTTTGGTTCCTGTCAGCTCTGTGAAAGAGCCATATCATCGGTATGGTTTTCCACTCCCTAAACAGCTTGTGGATCTCATCCTCCCATGCAAGCAACTTGTCACATCTTCAGTTTTCTCACACGTTTCAGTTCAAAAGTAATCCTTGTTCTGTTTTTATTTAATTCTTCTTTTCATTGAAAATGTCCCTACTGTCAGAGCGTTAGTGTCCAAACTCCCACCATTAAATTGTCCCTCTGCTCTGACAAAAAAGATCTTCCAGCCATATCAGTTACCCTTTTTCTTAACTTCTACAACAAATTTCTTTTTGAATTATATATCACAGGGGTACTGTAACTGCTGCTTGAGTCATTGACTACGTCCTTGGTGTTGTAAATGAAGACTTTCTCCCCCCCCCTTTTTTTTTTCTCACTGTACTCCAATGTCAAAGGAATAAGAATGGGGGGGAAAAAAACAACTACTACTAAATCTAGAAAGGTGGTAGCATTGATCTCTGACACTCTTCCCTCCATAACCTCCCACAGCATCTCCCTGTGTACTTTTAGATAAGTTACTCAGTTAATCTGAATCCCAGATGCCTCTTCCATGGAGATGCTAATATATGTCCTATTTGCCTCCTAAGATAGATTAAAAAGAAAAAAAAAAAAACAAACCTAAAAATACTAGCAACTCTATTTTTGAACTAAAATTCTATATAAATGATTTATTAAACTGAATTCTCTATAAAAGATGGAATTTTATACTAAAACTATTTTCTCTTTATTATAATTGCTAATTCATTTAAGCAACCTATTTTCTGACTATCATAATTCTTAAAACTGAAATCCACTTGGACGGATATTCCAAACTAGTTTAGAAATGACAAACGTATTAGTGGTAACTCTCTCAGTTGGCATTAACTCTGCTAAATGAATCTAACTACAGAACTCTTCTTAAGGTTATAAACAAATTTTTCTGGGGATATTTTGCAACACTACAAATACAACTCTTTATAAGGAATAACACTGCATGGGATAATACACACACAGGAAAATGAGTCTTTTCTTAAAAAAAAAAATAGCTATATTATTCATGAGTAGTGTACACATATGCACAGACACGGGAAAAATTATGGGCATTTGGAGGTCTCTGAAAGAACATCTAACATAGACACAATCTTTGCATTGAAATCATCTGTGCACTAAAAAATAATAATAAAGAGGAAATACAGAGAATTTTCATCAAACTTTACAGAGAGAAAAGGAAATACAACATACTCTAATGAAGACATCTTTTACCTGGTGACCAGAAGACCTATTGCATTCTTAGCTAGATTATTATTCATTGTGAATCCATGTTCAACTCTCTGGCTTCAATTTATTCATCTATTAAATTGATGGGCTGCCGCCTGGGTGGCTCTGTTGATTGAGCATCTGACCTTTTATTTCAGTTCAGGTCATGATCTCAGGGTTGTGAGATTGAGCCCTGTGTCAGGTTCTACACTCAGTGCAGAGTCTTCTTGAGATTCTTCCTCTCCCTCCCCCTGCTCACACCCTTTCTCTAAATAAATAAATAAATAAACTCTTTTAAAAAATTAGTAGGGAGACAAGGAAGAAGTTACAATCAAATCTAGCATTAGAAAACTTTAAAATTAAAAAAAAAATGATTGGAAAACAACAGATATTCCCCCAAATCCTGGGTGAAACTGGTAAGCCAAATCCTATGTTCTTTTTTTTTTTTTTAAAGATTATTTATTTATTTATTTATTTGAGAGAGAGAATGAGATAGAGAGCATGAGAGGAGGGAGGTTCAGAGAGAGAAGCAGACTCCCTGCCGAGCAGGGAGCCCGATGCGGGACTCGATCCCCGGACTCCAGGATCATGACCTGAGCCGAAGGCAGTCGCTTAACCGACTGAGCCACCCAGGCACCCAATCCTATGTTCTTTTTACAGTCTTTGTTTCTAGGAAAAGAATTATATAAGCTCCCAAGTAGAAAAAAAAAAGTATGTTCCAAAGTGCCAAATTTATGGGCAGCTTCTCATTTTACCAAATGGCATTCAATTTCCACTGAAAAATGAGTGTGACCAAAAAGGACTGATGTTTCTAGTTTATCTGTCAATCAAATGTAAGGACAGCATGAAAGGAATCTAAATCAGAAAATTATTCAAGATCAACTCTTCAAACATCCAGGAGTTATTACATTGCCCCATGAGATGTTGAAGTGCTTTTAAAATCTCATTGCCTTTTATAGAAATTAGTAAATCACAATCTGTAGGGTGGGGTGGGTATTTCTTGGTTAATTAACACAACCTTAAAACAATTATATTTCAGATCTAACGTGAATGGGTTAAAGAAGACAACAAATATTTACTGAAGCTGCTTACCTGTCACCTACTTTTTATTCATTATGTCACCTACCTTTATGGTAATTCTAGGCTTATCTTTGTTTTACAGATAAGGACTTCAAAGATCAGAGATGGTAAATCCTTTGTTCTTGGGCATGCATGTTGTGGGTAAATGCTTGAAGTCTTAGAAGACTGCTCCATCTACCACAAAATATCAAATTTATTTCTCTACACCCCACTTTTTAAGGTAAGGACTGAAACTTGACTGTCTTTCATTTTTTTACCATTGTCTCAGCCATTTGTGATTTCAAAGGGGTGATGCTTTTTCAGATCTTTTTAATCTTCTAGGTGTGAAACTCTGATGTGGGCAATGTATTCAACTCCACACCATCATAAACTTCAGACTCTGCAATTTTCTGTAGCTTTTATCTTTATCCAATTTTTAAAGCAGATGCCAGTTGCATAAGCAGTATCTACAGCCATTGCTCAGCAAATTCTTCCTCAATGTTATAGCCTCGGGTACTTTCCATGTGTCTTACTTATGGTCAATTTTGCAGGAACCATAATGTTGAATTTAGTCCAGAAGAATGTTCATCCACCCCCTTGCACTTCTGTGCTTTAAGAAAAGTTGCAGCAGTGATATATCGCCCCGTATGTTGGAGTTTCTTCTGGCAGGAAGGATACAGATAACTTTATTGGAAATATAAAGCTTCATTGAGTTCCCTCCCTCTGAGGCTAACAACATTCTTTCCCTGAGACAATTGGATGCACCCCACTTATAATCTTTCTTCACATAATGTTAGAAAAAGAGGCTTTAACGTAGGAAAATATTGTCAATAAGTATTAGACCAGTTTATTGTTGGTTCAGGCAAACAGCCCCAATCCCTTGAGATGTCTGAGGAATATTTAGCACATAACATAATGCACTATAGATATATCTATAAAGAAGGAACTAATGAATGGTGAGTGTTACATTGTCTTCCATGGCTCCCCTAAACTACTATTCCTCTCCCATGATATGTGTAAATACTTTGTTGAACCTAGTCTTCAAATTAACACTTGAACCCCATCTTACAGCATATCATACTCTTAAAATCCCAGTATCACCTTTCATAGTAATTCTTTTGTTTCTGTCCTTCCCTTTTATTTTGGACCTTTCTTTATTTTTATCTCTATCATTATAACCCTCTGAATGTAGTAATTGAGCTTTCTTTCTATTTACTCATTCTTATTGAGAAAATTCCCTACAAGTGCATGTGTGTGTATGTGTGTATACCCCCATCTGTGTGTTTTCTCCAGAAGGCAGGTAGGTGAGGTATGAAAACCAAACAGAGTTCCTTTCCAGAGTTTTTCTTCTCATCCCTTCTCCGTAACAAAACTTGACAGGTAATCCTCTAAAAGCAAAGCCATAATTGAAAATATGGACACTATCAGAAGGGTTATTTGTAGCATCACACTGTACAGAGAGAGAAAGAAAACTTCACTCCTGACTCTTAGGGAGGAAAAAGCATAACAAAGTGGTTTGATGACATCTAGTCAGAGTTTCTTCAGTGTTCTTTCATCTTCTGCCTTGAAGGTTTCATGGATACAGTTTTTTTTATTTATCAGCGGAGTTTCCATGAGAGGCAAGACCGTATTGATAGGCATTATTTGATTCCCTGTCTACCACCTGAGTAGGTTGGAGGTCGTTTTGGAAAGGCGATGGGGCTATACTGGCCATTAGAGTGTTGCCCAGTAAAATTCAGGGCACCTTGACAAGTTTGAATTTCAGATAACAAAAGTGAGTACTTTCAGTATACATGTATACTATCCACATATGCATGGGATATGCTAAAATATCATTTGTCATTTATCTGAAATTCAGATTTAATTAGCCATTCTGTATTTTTATTTGCTAAATCTGGCAGCTAATAATACCTTTACTTGTTCTAAGCTTTTCCTCTTCAAAACATAATCTGGGGAACTGAGGCAATTGAAACAATTTAAAAATTTTTAAACTCCCATTATTTTCTTTGTTTTTTTTTTTAATTTTCTTTTTTTAATTTAAATTCAATTTAGTTCAGGGGTAGAATTTAGTGATTCATCAGTTGCATACAAATAATTCACAGTGGCCTCCCTTTTCAAATGTGTGTTTTGCCTGTAGGTCATTCCATGTGGTCTTTTGGTTACTAGTAACAAACAAATCAAAAGGAATTTCTTGTAGGAATAAAAAGGAACTTTATATTGTAGAGAAACTGCAGTTACTTAGAAAATCAAAAGTGTGGCTATAAAATCAACTTTTAGGAAGAAAAGTTATTAGGACAACACTGGAAATCTCTAAATTCTGCAGTTACTTCTTCAACTGCTCAGTTAGTTCCCTGTGAGTTTTTAATTCCAGTTCCAAGTTCTCAAGAGTACATAAGTGGTCCACCTGGGGTCACATTGCTGTCCCTGTGCAGTGGATCTGTATTACAGATAAAAAAATGTTGGGGAGGTTTGGTAGGCAAGCAGTATGTAAGCTACCATGACATAGATTAAGTGTAGGGAAAAATCTACCTTGGGCCATTCTTCTCTTCTGAAGGGAACTAATAGAAATGCATTAACTCTTTACTAATGGAAAATACAAATTAATGACAACATCCCTATGGCAGCCTCATTCTCAGCACATTTTGGAAGATTTAACATTTAATACCTACGAATAAAGGTAGGCACTTCATATTCTTAGCAATTAGATTTGGATAAGCAGTGGGAAAACAGTTCAGTGGAAATATGAATCTTTTATACCACCCTTATCAAGTAAAGATGATCTGAAGAATAAGAAGGGAAAACATAAATACAATACAGTAAAGTCATAAAAAAGAGAAGTAGATCAGGGAGCTTGCTTTTACCTTTGATTTTGTTTGTTATTTTTGGTTTCGTTGTTGTTTCTCAATAATTTGCCATAACATCAGAGCAGAGCACCTAATGGATGGAGCTTCCCTACCCCAGAAATCACTGAAGAAGCTTTTAAGCAACAGCCTGGTGGGTGGTACAATGAAAGCAGCATGATTACACAACTCAGCCAGATCTAGGTTTGAATTCTGTTTCTGCATCCTATGATCCTTTTTTTTTTTTTTAAGATTTATTTATTTATTTTGGAGAGAGAGTGAGAAAATACGAGTCAGGGGAGGGGCAAAATCTTCAAGCCTACTCCCCACTGAGTACAGAGCCTAGAAATTGGAGTTGGGTTTGATCTCACAACCTATCAGATCATGACCTGAGTAGAAACCTAGAATCGGATGCTCTATCAACTGAGCCACACAGGTACCCCTCTGAATCCTATGTTCTATGAAACTTTAGCTCGTGTCTCTCTCTCTCTGATCTTCAGTTACTTGAGCTGTAATTGGATACAGTAAAACTCACCTGTGATTGTGTGGATTAAATAAGATGGTGTTTGTAGAAAATTATAACACAGGGCCTCTCAAAGAGGGAGGAAAAAAACCCCCAAAACCCAAAACTGATTATCTGATGGTTGCACTCATGGTAATATTCAAATGGCTCCAATCAAAACAATCTTCCTTCAAGTGACAGTAAACTCTGGACAAAACAAATAATGCCAACACAGTGAAGGCACAGGAGAGCAAATAAAAGCAGAATATAATGAAAGACAAATGGCACTTCAGAAAAAAAAAGAATAGCACTTAATGAGTTTTGATTTTTTATGGCTTTCAATACCAACAATATGCCTAAGTCTACAACTTGCTGGGTGGCCAAAAGTTGGATAGAAAAGCTGAAGATAAATGTCTGGATGACCCCTAAAGTAAATTTAAAATAACTTAACTAAAATTTTAACTGCCCTCTCCTGCAGAAAACATAAATTTATCAGTTTGATTTAATCCAAATTAACTGTCTACTAAAACATAAAAAATACCCTCAGAGTCCTCTACAAAATATCTTTCACAATGATAAGGATGCAGTCCCAAGTTACTAAACACATAAAGAAATAAGAAAATAAACCTCTTTTCATAAGAAAATAATCAACAGAGTCTAAACCTAATATTATCCTGACCATTATAATTAGCAAATAAGGGTTTTACAGAACTACTATAAGTAAGCTAAATGTAAAAGAAAATATGTCCATAATGAATGAAAAGGTAGAAAATTTTGCAGAGAAACATAAATGATAAAAAACACTAAACAAATAGTTTAGAATTATCCCCATCCCAGATGTGATCTTCAAGTAAATCTTCTTTAAGGAGAATCTCATATAGTCAAATGTCAATAGGAGCCAGGCTGGAAGCATAAATGAATGAAATACTCAGAATGCAACACAAAAGATACTAACAGGGCTTATGGTGAGCTAGAAACCTTGCCTCTATATAAAGGAAATATTTGCTCTTTGATTTCAGCCAATCGTTGCCTCAAGTAGGGATTGGCAAACATTTTTTTTTTTGTAAAGAGCTAGATAGTAAATATTATAGGCTTTGTGAGCCGTATCATCTCTGTTACAACTCTTCAACTCTGCTTTTGTACTGTAAGAGTAGCCATGGATAATACATACCTGAAAGGTTGTGGCTATGTTCCAATAATACTTTATTTACACAACATGTAGTGGATCAAAGTTGGCCTGTGTGATAATAGTTTACAGAATATGGTCTCATAGAAATTTAGGTTCAAGTTTACCTACCATTCTCTTTTCAAGGAAAAGTGGGCCACCAGGTCTGGACTCCTGTCCTAGAGCAAATATGCATAAAGTCCTGAGAGATAATTGTTTTCCAGTCCACAGAAAGGAGAATGGGATATCAACACATGCAAAAGAACATGGTTGTGAAAGATTGAAATATATGGACAGTGCAAGTAATTTGGTTTAGTTGCAGGACAGAAATTGTGTGAGGTAATGTTAAGAAAGCCAGATGGAATTTGGTGTAACCAATAAGTGGCACTTTTTTCTCACTGAATTAGACAACAACTAAGACATTTGACCACAACAATAACATCTAACGTGAGCGAAGAATGCATTCAGATGGATCTCTACATACAAGCATTATATCCAATAAATGCTGGGTTGGAAGACTTAGCTTATAAACTCAACATTGGGCATTTTAATATCTCTTTCACTTTTTAAAAAAGATTTTATTTATTTATTTGACAGAGAGAGAGCACAAGCAGGGGAAGCGGCAGGCAGAAGGAGAGGGAGAAACAGACTCCCCATTGAGCAGGGAGCCCAATGCAGGGCTCAATCCGAGGACCCTGGATCATGAGCTGAGCCAAAGGCAGAAGGTTAACCCACTGAGTCACCCAGGCATCCCTACTTCTTTCACTTTTATAATCACCTGGATACCCCACCTCATATCCCCCCAAAACACACACACACACACACATTAATCTAGACTTTGAAATGTTTGGAATGCAGAGCAGAAAAGCTCAGAATCTCTACCTCCCAGTTGTCAGGGAGGGATAGAACATAGCTGTAAACCAAATCCCCTGCCTTTGATATTTGGGACTATCTCCGCCCATCAGAGAAAGGTTCACAGTGACTACCTACCAACAGAGTGATTTCTTTTCTCTTTGGGAAGGAGAAACAGGTAGAACAATAGAAAAGAAATGTTTAGGGAAAATCTTTCTTTCATAGGAGAGGAATTAAGAATCCCCTACCCTCAAGAGCATACAGATTCCAAATATGAAATCCCCTAAGTGTATTGAAGAACTTATTTTTTGCTATGCTCAACATAGCAATAATCCTGAAGTAGAACATCAATTACGTTAAATGATTTATATTGATAATTTCTCATAGCATGGATCTCATGACTGTTTTAAATCTACTACAGATCTTCCCTGACTTATGATGAAAAACCCATCATAAGTTGAAAATATCATGTCTATAATATACTTAATACACCTAACCTACCAAGTATAGCTTAGCCTAGCCTACCTTAAACATGCTCAGAACACTTAAATTAGCCCACAGTTGAGCAAATCATCTAACACAAAGCCTATTTTATAATAAAGTGTTAAATATCTCATGCAACTTATTGAATACGGTGCAGACAGTGAAAAACAGAATGGATGCAGAATGGTTGTAGGTGTTTTGGTGGTTTAACCTCATGATCAGGTGACTAATTGGGAACTGAGGCTTTCTGCAGCTGACCAGCATTACAGGAAATGATCATACCACATATCGCTAGCCTGGAAAAAGATCAAAATTCAAAATTTTGAAGTATGGTTTCTACTGAATGCATATCACTTTCTCACCATCATTAATACAAAATATTCTAAGTTGAGCCATCCTAAGTCAGGGACCGTCTGTAACACAATCCACATTACTAAATATCTACCCAAGTTGAATGAGCAGTAGAAAATGCCTTACAAAAGTTCCACACTATCTAAAATGATTTAAAAGCAAGCAGAATCATCATAAAATATCTGAGAGTTACTCTTCTCTTAGACATCCATTTAAAGTCCCCAAGGGAAGCTTTTAATTTAATGCTTCACATTAAAAACTAGCTTTGAATTGTGCATTTGCCTCTGAGCCACTGCAAATAAATAATAATATTAAAAAATATATATGCCATACATCTTACTCAAATATTCTCCATTACCAAATGGACCCAATACCTCAGCCTTGTTGTTTGTCCCCTGGATTCCAAAAGTATTTGTTATATCTACTTCTAATAATCTGACTGAAATTCTGGAGCACTGCAGTGAAGTATACATCATAAATTACTGGTTTTTTTGCTAGATTAAAATCTCCTTCTGCCCTTCAACAAATTCTGGTGATGAGTTTCCCTCAAACTGCTAAACTTTCCAAATCCATACCTTCTGATATAAAACTAATCAGAAAATCTAACAGCTCTGCATGGCTAAAATGCAGCAGAGAAATCACATCTCTGACATTTTGCAGTAGGCAACAGAGGTGTTTATAAAAAGTGATGCTCTGTTGTATAAGAAATGTGAGCATAAATATAGTAGAGCTTGTACATTTACTTGTTCATTTACGCATTCATTAAATAATTTTTTGATGCTCAAATAATAACAGAAGATAAGTGTCTAGGTAGTGATATAGGCATGCAAATCAATAAAAATATAATACAAGTGCTGAGCATCAAAGTATTACCTACAAAACAGTGATTTGGGAATAATAATATTTTCTAGGTAATGTTTATAATAGCATTAGAAAATAATGTTACCTAAAATGATGATTTCTTCAATTTATTTACTCATTTACTGAATATTTATTAGACACCTACCATGTGCCAGGTATGCTGCTAAACTCTAGAAATGAAACAAGGAATAAGACATAAAAGATTTTTGCCTTCATTGATCTTATAATCTAACACAGTGGTTTAATCTTACTTTTTAATCTCACACTGAATAGCAAGATATTTTTAAATGCTAACAAAAATACCGGCATACTTATTATTTATGAATAATATATGTATATAGGTACATTCTATAATATAAATAAAATGCAATATAAAACCTACTCCAGGGCGCCTGGGTGGCTCAGTCTTTAAGCGTCTGCCTTCGGCTCAGGTCATGATCCCGGGGTCCTGGGATCGAGTCCCGCATCGGGCTCCCTGCTCTTCGGGAAGCCTGCTTCTCCCTCTCCCACTGCCCCTGCTTGTGTTCCCTCTCTGACTGTGTCTCTCTCTGTCAAATAAATAAAATCTTTGAAAAACACTTACTCCAAAATGCAATCAGAGAAGTGATAAAATGAAATAGACTTTAAAATACTGTTTTATTAACACTAAATGTTTTGATCTCACTAGAATATTAATATAAGTATATTTACATAGGTAATTATGAAATACCACTTCCATTTTTTTAAAAGATTTTATTTATTTATTTATTTGAGAGAGAGAGAGAGAGAGAGAGAGAGAGAGAAAGCACAAGTGAGAGGTGGAGAGCAGAGGGAGAGGGAAAAGCAGACTCCCTGCTAAGCAGGTAGCTAGTAGCAGGACTCAGTACCAGGATCCCGGGATCATGACCTGAGCTGAAGACAGATGCTTAACTGACTGAGTCACGCAGGTGCCCCAGAAATACCACTTTCATTCTTAATAACATTTTTTGTGAGAACACGTGGGTTCATATATGATTATTTTTTAAAATAAGTTTCATTTATCAAGCAAAATCAAACAATAGTTGATTTAAAATCTAATGAATTTTGGAAATATTTGTTAAAAGAAAATTATATTTCCCAGGTTTATTCCTTTTTTTCTCTCTTTTTTGTAATGTGTGTGTGTGTGTGTGTATGTATGTGTGCATATATATATATATATATAAGCTTTTAGCACATACTGTTTACAGGAAAAAGAATCTCATAACTCTAAGAGTACTTTTAAACATTTGGTTTTAGTTCACTTTCCCCAGCCTGAATTTCCTTCTAAAAGCATTAGATTTCTCACTTGTTTAAAATACCACCTTTATTTTTTTTTTAGTTTCTGTAACAGCTTTATTGAGATATAATTCACATATTATACAATCTCCTACTTAAAATGGACAATTTAATGGCTTTTAGTATATTCACAGAATTGTGTAACCATGACCACAATCAATTTTAGAACATTTGCCTCACTCCAACTTCCATTCATTTTTTTTTATTATTATGTTATGTTAATCACCATACATTCCATCATTAGTTTTTGATGAAGTGTTCCATGATTCATTGTTTGCGTGTAACACCCAGTGCTCCATTCGATACGTGCCCTCTTTAATACCCATCACCAGGCTAACCCATCCCCCCCCACCCCCCTCCCCTCTAGAACCCTCAGTTTGTTTCTCAGAGTCCATAGTCTCTCATGGTTCGTCTCCCCCTCTGATTTCCCCCCCTTCATTCTTCCCTTCCTGCTATCTTCTTTTTTTTTTTTTTTAACATATAATGTATTATTTGTTTCAGAGGTACAGGTCTATGATTCAACAATCTTACACAATTCACAGTGCTCACCATCCTTTATTTTAAGAGAACTTGACATCCTCCAGAGGTCCCGAATTGCCCTATCTTGGCCTCGGCTTCTCTGCAGCCTTTTGCGGGGCTACAAATTATCTTCCAGGGACAGAGGAGATGGGTCATGTGATCCAGAAGACAGGAAGAGCAGTGTCTTTGAGGAAATCTGTAACAAGAGAAAAGGAGATCTATGACAAAGTGCCATCTCAGGAGAGAGGATTGTCTGTGATGAAGTGGGAAGGCAGTCTCCAGAAGCTGGAGCTGCAGGGTAGAGCTTTAAAGTGGGCGGTCAACACTTGGAATGGGAAGTGAAGCAGTCCCTGGAACCTGGGATTCTAGGCGGAAGAGAATATCCCCCTTGGAACATTCAGGGAGCTGGTATTCCATATGCTGCAATGGTAGGGCAGGTCCTCAGGTTATACTCCCCACACAGAAGTGCATTTTTTGACCCCAGGAAACAGAGCCAAGGCATCAGGTCCGTCAAGTCAGCTTCAGTGCCCACAGATTTACTGAATTGCCCTACCTCTTTGCTCTTCTGGATTCTACTAACTTTTGCCCTTTTATCCCTGTATTGCAATTATCTATATGTTTTCCTTTTCCAGATAAATGAGGACTTTCTTGGGGGCTAGGTCTGTGTGTAATTCTCATCAACTCCATTCTCTTATTCCCTTAAGCAGGAAGGAATTCCAAAAATGTTTATAGAAGAGTTAAATAGACTTTCATTGATAGTTTGGATTTTGAATAATTGAACATAAGATATTGTTCGTAGAGGTAATCAACTTTGAGGGTACTTCATCATTTATGACTCTTTCACACATTAGTGACCAAAAAAAAAAAAAAAAGTGACAAACACAAACAATAACAACAAATTCACCCAAACAAGCTTATAGGAAAACAGGATTTTTATTGGCTCATGTAGCAGATAAGCCCAGGTGGAGGATGTGACTTGGTGCAGGAGTTCTTATAACATCGTCAAATCCAGTTTCTCTTTATTTTCCTCTTCACTAGTTTTCAAGTTGGCTCTATTATCTTTTCATTGTGTAAAAATGGCTAGAGAAGTTCCAATCTCACCTGCTCACAACTGGAAATCAGATGACTGTATGTCATGGGTTCACCGTGAACCCATCACTGTGGGGAACCATCATTAGGTCAGTGGGAGAAGGACTGCTGAAGAGATAACCAGCATACATTCCCCATGGGTACAGAAAAATAGCAACATTTCTAAACTGTGCATACCATCAGAGCCCTCAAGCTCCTTCGTAATTTTTTAAAAATTCTTTCAACTTTCTGCAGTTGTGGGTGTTTTTCACTAATGATGTTTTACTGCCAAATTTGCCATATGTTGATCTTCTCTAACAACCACTCTTAAGGAAAGGAGACCCAAGGGGGACAAGCAGGAGCCACTTAAACCCACTTACACTGAAACTGGATACTTTACTGTCACATAGCTGACACTGAAGATGTAGCAAAATTCCTTTCTGAAATGATGGAATTGTTTTGACAAGTCTTAAAGTTAGAGTATTTTTAAGGTTCCAATGGCTATTATTCCTAGAACCCATTATTATGTGCACCTTTCTGTATCTCTCTTCACTAAAAATAAAGCCATAGAAAAGCCCCAAAATACAAAACAAAAACAAAAACAAAAACAAAAACAAAAACAACCAAACAAACCTCTTCATCTGATTGTCTCTATCTCAAATTTTATGTACTTGCACTCAGACACTTTCGTTAACTCCAATCTTCAAATGCATACCAAGCCTTAATAATCCTTCAGTACAACCGGCTTTAACATAGATATTTTAAGGCATCATTCCTGTTCAGTACCTGCATTTTCTTCCTCCCTTTTCAGTTACACACAATCCATGTAGCAGCTTCTCAAAGTGTTGAAAAAGTTCTGTTGTTTGCCGTCAACTCAGGTGGTTTTCATCTTCTTTCAACTCATGTGGTTGACATCTAGGTCTTCATGTGTTCATTGTGTTCATCTCTGTATTCTTATATTTGCGATATTTGGAGAAGACTCTTGTAGTCATGGTTGGGAAAGCCTTGTGTCTGGTGTCTGATATAGTTGGTTTCTATTTCCTGCCTTTGATTTGTTGAACCTATTTTGAGCCTTCAATTTGTAAAACATGAGGCGAGAATAATAATATTATAATATAATATAAACCATCAAAGTATTAGTTTTGCTGTAGTAATCAACTACAGTTGCTTATGATAACAGTGGCTTATGATAACAGATGCTAATCACTTGTTCCTACTACATGCCTATCCTAGGTTGGCTGGGACTCTGTTTCATGGTGTCTTCATTCTGAGAGCCAGGATGATGACATAGCTTCCATCTAGATTTATTAGAAGGGAATAAAATAGGAAAAATAACAGGTTTTCTCTTAAAGCTTCAACCCAGAAGTGGCAGGTGGCATTTATGCTGCTATTTCTTTGACCGAAGCGAAGTACAGGACCAAACATAGCACCAAGAGAGAAGTGCCCCAAGTATGTCCTTGGTAGAACTAAATGTATTTGGTGAATTACACTACTGAGTCAACTATTTCTCTTAAAGCGTTTTTGAAAATATAAATTTAATTTTAACTAAAAGGACTGCCAAATGGTAAATACTCAGATTTATGAACCTTTACAACATAGTTTTCTGAGGACCAATTTCTTTGAGATAGATTAGTACTTCTTAGTTTGCCAGTTTCAGATGGTCTGCCTCCAAAATAAAAATAAACTTTTTCCCTCCTCCCCATTTTCATGTAAAATCATCTACTAGGGGAGTTTCTACAATGGATTTCTAAGTGGGCACCCATGTCTGGCTCTCGAACCTTCTTCTAACCTATTCTTCATACAGTGGCTAAAGGAACCATTTCTAAAAAGCAAATCTGATGACATCATTTGCTTGCTTAAAAGCATTTGTGTCTTCTCATTTCTTTGACAATAACATTTAAAATCATTAGTTTGAGTTATATGGCTCTGAATAATCTGGAGTCTATTTTTCCTACCAGCATCACTTCTAGTTGCTCTGCTATCTCTTAGTCTATGCTGGGTTTCTTTTTCTTTCTCAAACCAGACCAACCTATTTCCACTTCTGGGGCATTGTATAGTCTATTCCTTCTGTGTAGGGAGCTTAAACCACACTCTCCATCTAGATTACTCCTTACCATCATTCAAGTTTTAGCCAAAAGAGTATGATTATAGGGACACCTTCCTTAGTGTTTCACTGCAACCTGAACTTTTCTTGTCGCTCTTATTCAACTGTGATGACGTATTTATTTATGTAGCTTTACATGTTTGCTTGTTGCCACTGCCCTTGCCCTGTCATCATGGTCACATCTGTCTGGTCCACTATGAATCTCCAGTTGCTAATATAGTGCCCAGCATTTATTAAGTGTTCAATAATTATTTACTGTCTAAAGATGAATACATGAATAAAAAATGAAAGAGCAAATGCAATAGTATATTTGTAAGGGCTTTTTTAATGTAAAAGAAAATGTGGAAATATAAGGAAGAACTATGATTATACCAACAATAATTATAAGATAAAACAGGTTGTCTTTTACATAAGATTTTTTAATTCATTTTTTTTCTAAGTGTGTTTAAATCTTTCTAAAGATAAGGGGAAGGTAACTAGAAAGTACAGTTTTGAATTTTTCTCATGAATTAAGATGTTGAAATATTTTTGTAGAAGAAATAGAAGCCCTATTTTCGTGAGAATGTCCTAAATGTAAGAAAGGGATCATGCAATTATATTTTCCCTTTCCCAGACAACAGGTTTATAGCTGACTTATTAAATTTTTTATTGAGTGTCTACTGTGTTCTAGGTGCTAGATGAGGGTCTTCTGTAAGAAGTGTGAACAGCATGTGACAAAGTACAGATGTGATAGAGAGAGCTTGGCAAGATGAGGACCCAAGAGAATTTCCCTATAGCAGGGGAGTAGAATATAAGACTCTTCTTACAACAGGTCAGTGAACTACAAGCTTCTTAAAAACATGAAGGAGCAGAGAGGAGCCTGGGGTGTTTCAGAGCTTTGTGGATTGAGTTACCCTGTGTGATTAGAAATAGGTCTGAATGGGCAACCTAAATGCACAACCTACTTTCATGGCAAGTGTCAGCCATACAAGACTGAAATGCACATCCCTGGATCTGGTGGTCTCTTGACTCAATCATTAATCATGATTGTGACTGACATCCTGGTAGGCTGGCAGCTACTATATCTGTATTCATTCATTCATTCATTCAACAATCATTTGTTGAGCATCTATCAAATTCCTGATTCTCCCATAGATTCTAGAGATAATCAGGGAATAAAAATGTGCTGGTTCTTGCCCCTTATGCACTTTGAGATGGATAATGGAAGAACACATAAGGGAAGGAGACTGTCCAGGAGGACAGTCCATAGACTAGAATGGGGAAGAATGAAGGAGGAAAGATTTCTATTGGCTCTTTCTAAAGGTCTTTCAGTGTTTGCACAGAACCCAGAGGATCTCCGTGCTCCAGGAGATGGAGGTCCTAGTTTGCCACCTAAGCTTCTTGCAGCTTTATGGCCAACAAGCAGTTATTTATTAAGAGAGTCAGTGTTCTCTTGGAAAGGTACAGTACAGCAGTAGCAATGTCAAGGATGGTTTCTGATTCTTTTGTGGGTAGCCAACGTCATCTAATGGGGAAAAAAAGGAATAAAATGCCTGGGCATGCTTTGCAGAGGACTTGTGTGGCACTCAGGATATTTCCCAGAATACTGGGGGAAGTCTTTGGAATGTGGGCTGAACTCCTGAAGTGGGAATGGGTCAGGGGATTTGGATTGCAGTTATTAACATTGTTAGAAATGTAAAGACACAGTGAGAGAGAAAGAGAAAAGTGATAATCCCCAGATCTTAAAGTCAGTGTTTGCATTTATAAATATTTCTCCCAATGTTTCTCAACATAAAAACACATTTAATACCATGATAATTTTAGGGGCACCTGGGTGGCGCAGTTAGTTGAGCATCCGACTCTTGGTTTCAAGTCAGGTTGTGATCTCAGGGTTGTGAGATCAAGCACCACATGGGGGCTCTGTGCTAAGCGTGGAGTTTGCTTGAGATTCTCTCTCTCTGCCCCTCCCCCTGCTCATGGTCTCTCTCTCTCTCTCTCTCTCTCTCTCTCTCTCTTTCTGTCTCAAATAAATAAATAGTTGGAATGAAACAAATCAAAAATACCATGATAATTTCTGGCTTACCATTATACAAAAAGAATTGTTTATGGTTTCTTGACTTCACAGTTACCAACTGAATGGCTACATTGTTTTCTCTTTTAAAGACAAATAGTAACTCATTTAAGGAGTACTGTACTCTGAGACATTTTAGCCATTTCTATTTTTCTTGATTATAATCAACTGCAAAGTAAAATTTTATGTGCATATTATATTACTTCTTTTGCAATTACTTGTAGTAATTCCTAGAATTAACTCATTGGGTCAAGATATTTTTGATTTTGTAAGCCAGATTCCTTGCCAATGTTGTAGGCTATTTTTTTTTAAGATTTTATTTATTTATTTGAGAGAGAGAGAATGAGAGAGAGAGAGCATGAGGGGGGGAGGGTCAGAGGGAGAAGCAGACTTCCTGCCGAGCAGGGAGCCCGATGTGGGACTCGATCCCGGCACTCCAGGACCATGACCTGAGCCAAAGGCAGTCACTTAACCAACTGAGCCACCCAGGCGCCCCTGTTGTAGGCTATTTTTATTAGAGCATCTTTACCAAGTAGATGTTAACTGTTTGAAGTTTGGCAATTAAATAGATGTTAAATGTAATTTGGTTATTGCTAAAACCATTATTATATAGATTTGCTAGTCGTTATGGAATATAATCCGTCTTCCTCTTAAACCTTTGGAACCTGATGAATCTCGAAGAAATCCCAATTTGTCCTTTTTCTGGAATTACTAATCTGACAAAATTTAATTCCCCCCCCCCCCGGTGGACTATCTAACACAGTTCATTTCAACTCTCATTACTTTACCTCTGAGATCAACCCCATCCCACCCCAAATAAATGGAAAGATACTAGTGAGAATGAATCCCTTGAATATTTGTCCCTGGATTGTTTTTCTCATTTCTTCATTTGGCACATTTGCTTTTACATGCACAGCAGATGGTCATGGTAGAAAGAATACCCAGCTGAGAAGGGAAATAAGCTATTGCTGCTGTAGGTGCCACCCCTACATTGCCGTGTTGTATTTGGCAACTAATAACCTCTTTGGGTCTACCTGGGCCTCAGTTTATTTGTCTATGAAATTAGATAGTAAATCTATTTTAATTTTTTCTTTCCTGAAAATCTGTATTTGCAGAAAGTTTTTTGATTCTGATACTTTTTTTTAATGTTTAATATCTGTGAAGTGAAGCTAAGTCTTTCCATAGATATCAAGAGCCAATCCCGAGGAGTGAGGAGTTGATATGGCCAGCACACAAACCAGCTTAGTGTTGTATAAAGGTATCTCATTAGCTGATCATCTACGTGACTGAGGAAAGATGTGGCATTTCTGCGGTGATGTCCCATGGGGATGAATTTCAATTTGAACTTAATTTTTTAATTGTTCCTTAAAATGCATTTTACCAGATTATATTCACGATGCAAGATTGAAATGACAGTCATTTTGTGAATAGATCATTTTCAGTCACATGTCAGGCTATGTGATGGAAGAAAATAGAAACTGTCAAAGCTCTCAGAATAGGTTAGAGACTTCAAAGCTAAGACAAGTTGGTCTGAGCAATCTGTACCATCAAGATCTTAGACTCATACTACTTTAAAAGTTTCCAGCTGATCTCAGAGAAAAGTTCTTCAGTTTGAAATAGCATATAATTCAACTGAAAAAAAGAATAAAACCATGGATTTAGTTACAAATGAAAAACAGACAAAGAATCTGGATCTTTCTATATTCCTTAAAATGATACTATCAATATAAGAGTTTTTGAAGATATAAGAAACAAGTCTGTAAAGATCACAAAGAGGTGTATCTAACATGCATATTAATGTATAATATAATCAAAAGTGAATCAGAAAAACTTACAATGAATTAAAGGTAGTATAAATATGATACTTAAGAGAAAAGTTAAGGGCAGTTTATGAATTAATCCATTCATGGTCAGTAACAACAATAAAAATTAATCAACAGTATTCTATTTTTTTCTGAAAATTTACTTCCTAGATGTTGCATCTTAAAAAAGAGATACATGATTCTGTCTCCTCAAGCATTATAACTATAATTTCAATTCTTTTAACTCTTCAAGGGTCTCAATTTATTTATTTTTGTTTTTGGTAAATATACAGCACAATTTTATAGTACCTAAATTCTTGCATTCCTTTTTCCTGTGTAAGGAATATTCAAATAGTCTATGAAAATATTAAGAGATTAAGAAACTTCAAATTAATTGGGACAGATAACCAATTATGTTGTCTGGAAGTGATGATCAATAAGACCAGGGCAGAAGGTAATGCAGTGAAGGGTCCTAAATAATGATTAGTTACTTCCAAGTAAACTTGTCTATAAAAGACCAATGGTAAATTGTTTTAATAAGAGAATATCGCTGAACTATTTAATGACTCAGAAAGGGAAGTTGGGAAGTCCTTATAAATCTTATAGTTATTATGCTTTTCATCCCACTTTATCCTTCTCTGAAACATAGAAAATGTAAACGTGAGTCTAAAAACATCACCCAGTTATTATTACAATTTTCCAGATCCACTGATCTTTTGACACCATGCCCAGTGCTTTCTCTGTGGCTGCTTCAGATCGTGCTCAGTCTCCTGGCCACCATAGTTTACAAATTCCTCCTCAACAAATGTCTGGGTAATAACTCACTCTTCCCCTCAATTGGCTTTTAACGTGGGGACCCCTCTCCAAGTTTCTCTGAGAAGATTTTCTGTGCTATGGTAATTAGAGTAGTGAATGTGCTAAATATATTTTTGGCAGGGAAGGACTCTGCCCGATAAATAAAGCAGCCCAGGTGTAACAGAGGAAGGGAAGTAGATGTTGTAAGAGGTGCTGCCGGCTTTGTTCCCCTTAGAATTTTAAGTCTGTTTCAAACCTTTCCCTTACCTGGACAGTGATATTCACAGTGCTTTAGAAAATTTAATTGGAGCAATCCCATGAAACTAAGAATCATTCAGAAGACTCAGAAAGTAGTAAGTTTAGATTAGAAGAGTGCAAGCATGCCAATGCTACTCAGTTACCTGAAAAATATATTAAAGACTAATTTGGTATTACATTTCCCCACAAGTATGGCTGTTAAGAAATTCACTTTATATGTAACTATCCAAAAATGCTAAAATTGGGATTAATATTTAAAATGTAAAGTCACAAATTAATGCAAAAAGATCCATGAAAATGTTAAAATTAAATGAAATGTCTTATTGGATTTGAAAATGGCTTTAAATGTGTCCAGAGAGAAGCACCTTACCTGCCATTCTATCATGACCTTTTTGAATCAGGATTTGGTCTTCTTCACCTTTATAAACCTCTGAGTGGGCACCTATGATATTATGTGCCCAAAGCTCCCTTTTTTCTACAAGTAGCCACTTTCCCTACCAGCCTGGTGTCAAGTAGCCCCAACCTTTGGCTCAAAGATCAGCAAATAATCTGAGTTGAACCAAAGATACTTTCCTGGATGCTTGGAATGGATGAAAATAGCAACTCATTCTGACCACCTTATTTTGAAGATAGATCACACAGAGAATGAAGTACAGTAACAATAAGAAGAAATGTGATGGTGTTTTTTCCTAGGATCCAAGGTTTCCTGAAATTAAACAGTGATCTTGTTATTGGGCTTTCTGAGATACTTGAGTACTTTTACAGGAAAATGTTTAATTAACTTATTTTTAAATATTCTGCTTTTGGGGACACTTGAGTGGCTCAGTCAGTTGAGCATCTAGCTCTTGGTTTCGACTCATGTCATGATCTCCTGGGTCATGGGATGGAGCCACGAGTCGGGCTGTGCACTCAGTGGGGAGTCTGTTTGGGGATTCTCTCCCTTTGCCCCTCTCCCAACTCAATCTCTCTCTCTCCCTCAAATAAATAAATCTTTAAAAAATATTCTGCTTTTCTTTTGAAATTCAAATCTTCTAGGGTGTTGAGTAAGACAAAAGCATAGACGTTACAAATAACTTGCAACTCTTTCTCATTGCAATTTAACCACATGATCTAAATTATCTCTTGAAGGAGTTTGAATTTCTGTTATACAAACCCTAGAATACTAATTAATTTGCACTTACACAAAGTACATACTCATTTAGCATTTGAAAACAATTAAATGAATGAAGTAAAGGGTTAATATGCTGAAACTTATGCCGTATGTCTGAGTCTCAAAGGAGTACAGCTTTAGGAAATGGGCATAGTAAGAAGGATATTTCAGATGAAAGACATCCTATGCTGTCAGTCAAGATAAGAGAGAAGATAGATGTAGGCCATGTTGAAAAGAGGCCGTTTAAATGGAGAGTGAGATCAGATAAAAAGATGGTAGGATACAAGAACAGATATGTTGTTGTGGGTTTTTTGTTGTTGTTTGTTTGCTTGTTTGAGAGGGGATTATATTTAAGAGAAAAGAGAAAGCAAATCACAGTTTAGAGACTTGGGAATGATGGGGTCACAGCTATAGTTTAGAGCATTTTGGAACTTACGTCTAGCATTGTAACTTGAACAGAGTAAGGACACCAAAACTAGTTAAGATTCTCTTTGACTTGAATAGTTCAGTTATAAGTAACTCTGAATAGCTCTGAGCTAGCAATAAGAAATTAGATGGATGAATCTCTTTAGAAGAAGGAATTAGAAATTTGGTGACTGAAGGTGGAGAGAGAGAGAAAAACAGTAGATTTGTAGAGGATTCCAGAGTCTTGTGCATAAGTTGTCAGTCCACAGAGGAAGTCAAAGCAAACGCCATTTTTGAAGAAATGCATGTATGTTGCAAGGTCCGTTTTAGACACATCAAGTTTGAAATGTCACATTGGAGGTGACTAAGAGGCAGCAGGAACCCCTAAATGATGTTTGATAAGAGGTTGTTGAAATATAAAATGACAACTAGAATTCTAGTATTGAATAAATTAGACAGCCATTAGTTATTCCATCATTTTCCTAGATAATGTAAACCTAGTACCTTTGTATAGGATATGTTTCTGAACTTCAGAAATATACACATGTTTCATTTAGGTTTATTTTTACCGAACTATGACATATCAAATCCAAAATTTCCCTCACTGTAGTAACGTTATTCATTACTGAAATGATAAAGGTTAATAATTTTATTGTATAGTAGGTAAATTCATTCCTCTAGAGGTAGGTTTTTCTAAGGGGGTTCTCTACAAATATTTGTCAGATGAACAGAAGACTAAAACTCTAGGAGTGGGGAGACTGGTATCTATTATGTAATCCAGAGTCTAACTCACAGCCGTCCTTTAAGAAATGCCCACTGTTAAATATATTCTTCCATCAAACTCAGTCTTAGGCTCACCTAGGGCCAGACTAAGACTAATAAATGCCCTGACTAGTTAATAATTTGGCATCTTGTAGGAGACCACACATACACACAAACACATGCACATATACTTACTCTCTATTTATAGAACTTCACCTGTTTAAGAATGCTTGTAATTCATTCACCTTTTTCAGCCACCTCTCCCCAAATGCCCTTTGCCCAAGAATATTAATGAGCAAGGCATCATTACAAAAAAAAAAAAAAAAAGATTGCCAATAAAAAAAAGATGAAGGAAGGGGTTCTCATCCAACAATGTACAAGGATTCACTTGAAAACCCTTTGAACCACATCTGTCTTCTCTGTATGTCCCTCTTCTAAGCCACTACATATCCCTAGATATTCTCTTCCAGGAGTTAGCCTTCTCACTCCTGGCCCCTTGTCAGGAAATTCCCTACCTCCACCCATCCTTCTCACTTGCAGAACAAGTTAACTCTGTCCCCATTTCTATCACCAAAATTGCTTACTTCCACTCACAACATAAAAAGTCTTCAAGTGTGACAATGACCAATATCCAGAAGATAATGATTTTATGATCAATAAAGCAAAGAACCTCTAGCTCCCAGGATCTGCTCTTCTTAAAAGAGAATGAAAATTAAATACGACAAATAGCTGTTTTTTCTTGACTAATATTCAAAATATTTCAAAGGATTTATTTTATGCATGAAAGAGATAGAGCCAAGTTATTTTTCACCAGTCATGTTGGAGTTGTATATAGAAACCTGGATCAATTGACACTGTGTTTCAGATTTATTCCAACAATGTTTTATTTGCCCTACTAGCCCATCTCTCAGTCACACTATAGGTTCAGTTGATAAGCAATCCTCAATTGCAGAACACGTGATTGAGGAATCCGTGGTGTCAAATAGAAGGAATGTTGTTCTGATTAGTGAGTTTTTAATACCATGTATTTATTTTAACGTACTTATCTTCTGCATCACAACCAAGCCAACAACTGCATAAAATAGAACAGGCTTTACCAAACAGGTAGCAACATACCCACCAACTGATGAACTCTCATCAAATTAGGAAAAGCATCCATTTCAAAGTCTCAAAGCACAACCTCATCTTTAAAAAAAATATTTTCTTGGGGGGCATGTGGGTGGCACAGTCAGTTAAGGATCCGACTCTTGTTCTCGGGTCAGGTCATGATCTCGGGGTCATGGGATGGAGCCCTACATCAGGCTCCATGCTCAGCATGGAGTCTGCTTACGTTTCTCTCTCCCTCTCCCTCTGCCCCCCTCTTAGGATAAGTAAATAAATCTTTAAAAAAATATTTTCTTGGAAAATATGAGCTTCTAGCAGTTGGCATTCTCTCTTTTTTTTTTTCTTCCTTCCTTTCTTTCACATAAAGTTATTTGCAAAAAATGCAGAAAGATGTGCTTGCATCCACTAGTTAGGCTGATAGATGAGGAAGTGAGTTTATCATTGTGAGAATATATAAGGTTTAAGATTTAAAAAATGGTAATATAATAATCCTAGAACCAGGGTTACTTCGTATCTGGAGATGCTGAAGAAGGACATGAATCCTTTTTATGTGGCACTGTATTCATTCTTTCCTTTAACTCTCATCTATAAAGGATCTACACTAGGTCAGGTATTGACTAGTCATTGGAGAATAGATTATCTCACAATCAAGCAAGAGAAAATAAAAAATATAAATTAGGGACGCCTGTGTGGCTCAGTTGGTTGAGTGTCTGCCTTCGACTCAGGTCATAATCCCAGGGTCCTGGGATCAAGTCCCACATCGGGCTCCTTGCTCAGTGGGGAGTCTGCTTCTCCCTCTGCCTCTGCCTGCCACTCCCCCTGCTTGTGCTTGCTCTTTGTCTCTCTCTCTCTGACAAATAAATAAATAGGGTCTTTAAATAAATAAATATATATATATATATATATTTTCCAGTGTAGACCCTAGGCTCACCCCTAAAGTTTGTGAGACCTGAAGCAAGAGTACACATGGAGACCCATGTACCTAATTTTTAAATATTTCAGAGTGATAAATCTAGCTAGCTACTGTTGAATAAAATATTGCAACTTGACAAATATGTAATCACAGGTAGAATGGATGCTTGCTGACTTGCTCATTTTCCTCTCTCAATCTTCTCATCAGTTGGGAAATTCATAGGATAGAATTCTACTTTTTTTCCCCTCATTTTCATTTGGAGGGGAGGGGAGGTTCTTATATCTGTCCAAGGTTAGCCTTGGTGTCCAAGACCACCTAAGAGTACTCTCTCCTACTATTTTTGGGTTTCTTCTCCTTAGACCCAGTCTAAACCAGGACATATCTGTCCATAAGTGGCCATAGCCTGCATCCCTCTTATGAACCAGAGGCATAAAAATGAAGTTCAGATTAGAATTCTCAGAGGTTGGTGGTACAGAAAAAACAGATCCTTGGCCCATTCTGCTTCTCTTCTTGTCCCTAGCCTCTCTCGACTTATCTACTGGCCCTCCCCATATCTATGTACAACCAAGAGCACAATCAGAAGCTCCAATCCCCTACTCAGATGGCAAGAATTTCCCTCCAGAGGACAGACTTGAGAAAATAGCCAGCACAGGCCTCAGAGGTATATTTGGGCCCATCTGGACATGAGATTCTAGGGTCTTGGGAGAATGGTCTAGAAGGGAAGGAGAATGGGCTCCAGGTGGGAATGTCCCCTGAACCGTCAGACTCTCTTTCTTCCTAAGGAGAAGCACTGACAGAATGAGACCCTGTGAGGCCAGGACCCTGTACAGGGTCTAAGACTGTGTAGTCAAATACAGAGCCACTAGCAACATATGGCTATTTAAATTCAAATTTAAATTGATTTAAATTAAATTAAAAATTCAGTTCCTCATTCCTACTAGCCACTTTTTAAGCACTCAGTAGCTACAAGTGGCCAGTGGCTACCATATTGGATAGTACAAATATAGAATACCTCCCTCATTGCAGAAAGTTCTATAGGATAGTGCTGAAGCAGGCAAATCTCCATCAGTTGGTTGACATGGATGCTACTTAGTGTCTTATATCCACAAATTATTGATTTAGAATAAGTTGTCACACCAAAGGAAATTAAGAAAAAAAAATGTAACATGTTAGTAAGACAAGGATTTTTACAATTCATTAAGATGTTCGAACTTTACAGAAAACTCTAGACTCACTACCATATCCTCTGAAATGACCACTTAGCAGATGAACATGAAACAGCCAATGAAATAGCTGAACTTAAATAATGCCACAGGGATGGTATCAGGTGGTCAGAATCACACTGGCTCATGAAAAATAATATCAACTAGAAATTTAGTAATGAGGGGCACCTGGGTGGCTCAGTCAGTTTAGCATACAACTCTTAATTTCTGCTCAGGTCATGATCTCAGGGTCGTGGGATCAAGCCTCGTGTCGGGCTCTGCCCTGGGTATGGAGTCTGCTTAAGATTCTCTCTCTCCCCTCTCTGCCCCCGCCTCTCTGCCCCTGCCCACCCCTCACGCTTGCTCTCTCCCTAAAAAAAAAAAGAAAAATAGTAAAGAAAGAAAGAAATTTGGTAATGAAACAGAGAAAGGAAAAACATAGTCTGACAAATAACTGTCCAAGTGGAGCTGAGGCTGGGGGAAGAAATATCATTCTGCCCCCACCATGACTTAAGAGTTAAAAGTGATCTTACACCTTTGGAAATAGGCATGTAAAAATAATGAATTTATTTATTTTAGTACTGTTGAAGTCTAACTGCATTTAAGTGCAAGGTTATTGTATGTGAGAGCACACAGATTATGTCGTTTAACAGAAAAATATGTAAAGACAGGCTGATGAAGGACTACAATGCAGCCAGAGGGCCTTTTCTGTGTAGTCTAGCACATAACTCTCTTCCTTGAAACTGTTCAGCCACCTTCCATTGTGGTAGAGTGAATATTAAAGCCCAAACAGCTAATATTGTGAGTAAATGCCTAAGTATCTTAGGCGACTCTCCATAGTCTTAGACTCTAGTCATACCTGGCCATACTCTTTCTTCTCCAGTTGCTCCAGACTTCTTTTCAGGACCACAGGCTGGAATGTTCTATTGGGGTCTGTGGTAGTTCATTTTATGTGTCATCTTGGCTAGAGTATGGCACCCAGGTGTTTGGTCCAACACTAGTCTAGATATTGCTATGAAGGCTATTTTTTAAATTTATTTTTAAAGATTTTATTTATTTATTTGAGAGAGAGAGACTGCATGAGCACACGCACCAGCACATGGGCGAGCAGGGGGGTGGGAGAGGGACAAGCAGACTCCCAGGCTGAGCATGGATCCCCATAAGGGGCTCTATCTCACAACCCCGAGATCATGATCCCAGCCAAAACCAAGAGTCAGATGCTTAACCGAATGAGCCACCCAGGTGCCCCCTATGAAGGCTATTTTTTAGATGCATTAACATTTTATAATCCGTTGACATTCTGTTAAGCAGATTATCCTCTATAATATGGGTTATCCAATTAGCTGAAGGCCTTAAAAGTGAAGACATAGGTTGCCCAATGAAGAAAATATTCCCTTCAACACTACAGCATAGAAACCCTGTTTTCACGTCTGGCCAGCTGCCTTAAAGAGTTTGGATTCAAGACTACAGCATTAACTCTGACCTGAATTTCCACCCTGCCAGCCTGCCCTGCAGATTTCAGACTTGTCAACCCCCATAAGCAGAGGAGCTAATTCTTTAAAATATGTATCTCTCTATCTGTAGAATATTTATACCCTATTGGTTCTATTTCTCTGGAAAAACCTGACCCATACAATGTCTCTGTACATGCTTCTCCATCTTCTGATAATATTCTCACCACCAGGACCCTCCACACACTCCCACCTGTCTAACTCCCATTCATCTTCAGGTCTCTCTTTCAAAGCCACTTCCTCCAGGAAGCATCCTCAGACCATCAAGACTGCAAGAGGTGCCTTCCACAAGTGTTCCAGAGTAGCCTATTTAATTCTTAACTCTATTTAAACCCTTATGATGTGACACATAATTACTACAGGTTTTAAGTCAAATATTTCCTCTGTAATTTTCACAAATACCTTGAGTAGAGTAGATCCTCAGTATATTTGTGCTGAGAAAATGAGTTAATTAATGAATAAATCAAATGAGCAAATAAAAGAATGAGTAAATGGCAGGATAAGAGATACAGACAAAAATATCACAAGGGAAACAGAGATTTTGCCAGAATATTAGTAGACTGAATTTGTAAAAGGAGATCAAAGACATGATCACAGATAACAGCTGTGAGATGGGAAAATACTGATTTGGCATACAGAAATTCTCATTATTGTTATTACCTAATGCCTACTGTGTCCTTGGGACGTGAAGGTACTGTTCAGCACTTACACAGCTGGTAGGTAACAGAGGCAGGATCTAGCCGGGTCTAACCGGCCCCAGTGCCTATGCTAAAAATGACCTCATAAATCCTTTCTGGCCCACTGAAAGATATAGATTTTTTTTTTTTTAAGATTTTTTATTTATTTGACAGAGAGAGACACAGCGAGAGAGGGAACACAAGCAGGGGGAGTGGGAGAGGGAGAAGCAGGCTTCCCGCTGAGCAGGGAGCCAGATGTGGGGCTCGATCCCAGGCCCCCGGGATCATGACCTCAGCTAAAGGCAGATGCTTAACGACTGAGCCACCCAGGTGCCCCTAAAAGATACAGATTCTTAAGGAAGGCCTGAACCCCACATTCTCTTTGTCTCCAGTAGTAACCTCTGAATGTTTGTTTTTTCTTTCATGTGTTAACTTAGGCTTTAAGTTGCCAGTTACTTTTCTTTTCCAATCAGTTTTCCACCAGTAAAGTTTGCCCTTAATTCCATAATCACTATCATCCATTATGGTCATATGCATATGAGGTTATCTAAACAAACCACAGCACTCAGAATATAAGAAGTTGTTCTCAGGTGAATTTAAGGGGAAAATGTCTGTTCATCAGGAAATATTTATCAGTGTGAAATGGACTGAAAGTGGGTGTTATTTAGCATGAAATCATGTTGAACGTCCCTGAAAGATTTTAAAAAGTAATCAAGAACAGTCCATCTGTGCCCACTGATTCATAATAACCGTAAGTTCACCTTTCCAAACAAGAAAAGAAATTTTGAATTTAAAATATATTTCTGTGACATATACCATTTTAAGAGATTTGTGGCCACCAAGTTAACTCAAAATGGGTAGAACCATGCCAAGTCTAAGACTTCATCATTAAAATAAATTTTAAAATTGCATGCCTTCTTGAGGAAATGAGAAATGGCTGTCAAGAAATATTATTTGTGAGAATGACTATAGATGCATCTTGTATATGAAAGAAAGTACCTTGATTATCATTTTGAATGCAAAAAATAAAACCCATTGTTAAAATTAATCTATTGCTATCATTTTACTAAATTTACCTAAATATACATTCTATTGATGAAATATTTAAATGTATACAGACAAAACTTAAAAATAATTAGAAGGAAGTATAGGTGAATACTTAACTGATCTCAAGATAGTAAAGTTTTCGGGTGCCTGGGTGGCTCAGTCCGTTGAGTGTCTGACTCTTGGTTTCGGCTCAGGTCATGATCTCATGGGTTGTGGGATCAAGCCCCGCATTGCACTCCTCACTTAGTAGGGAGTCTGTGTGAAAGATTCTCTCCCTCTGCCCTGCCCCTCCCTCTAAAAATGAATATATAAAATTTTAAAAAACAGTGAAGTTTTGTTAAAGCACAAAAATAATGAAAAAAATCACGAAGTAAATAAAACAAGGGTAAACTTATTAAAATATACGCAAAATTAAAATGCAGAGCACTGATTTACAATATTAGTAACAAGTAAGACAACAGATTCAAACCTTCAATATATAAAAATTTGCTTCCATCAATAAGAGAAATGTTAACACCTAGCTACAAAAGTGGGCAAATGATATGAGTAGAAAATAGATAAGAAAAGAAATATAAAAGATGAAAAAGTACATCATTAAAAAGCAAAATCAAAGTCAAATAAATTAAATTTAAAAAACAGATCCATATTTACTTATCAATTAGATAAGAAAAAGAATACTTGAATTTTCAAGCTCATGTGCTGCAATGAGATGGAGAAGTCATACATTGCTGATAGCACAAATTAGGTTTTAATGAATATTAATAAAACAATATGTATCAGAATCCTTAAAAGTCACCACACTCTTTGACTTAATAGTTGTACTTCTCTGAATATTTTCTGGGGGAGGATATTAAGGTGCTGAATAACTATGCATGTATGTCCATTATAAAATTTTTATAACAGCAAGAAATTAGAATCAATAAAAAAATCCATTATTAGCAGAATATTTATAAAAGTATTTATATTAGAGCCCTCTTTAATGTTCTATTCTTGATTATCTGAGGTTGACCTGGAGCAGAGTTGGGGAAAGGAACAACGAAAGCAGGTAGCCACATGTTTATGGGGAATTTTCCACCAGGTGTTACTGTATTATGTAACAAACACACCTAAAACAGTAGCACCACTTCAGAGAACGTTTTCTCCAAAGGGATAAAAGAATGCTTAGTTCTAGTTTTTATCAAGTAGAGTTGATTTTTGTTTAACAAAACAAATTTGTTTGGCTTGAGTTGTAACTCAGCCCAAATTATTATGGTTTGAAAAACAAACCAAGTAAAAAGAGATAAACAGAGGGAGAAAGAGAGAGAGAGAAAGTAAACACAAAGCAGTTAATTGTGTTACAAAATGCATTACTACTATCCCATTTGTTACCAGTCATGCCTTTCTGATGAAAAATGTGAAGTGTGAAGTGTGAAGGTTGCCTGGACTGGGGCTGAAGCAGGGAAAGATGGATACCTGCTGCCATTTTTCCTTTTTGTTTTATTTTAGTCTGGTGAGAAGATGCTCTTGTAGCTGAACCATGGGAATGGGTGAGGAATGATTTCTGATACACTAGCCCTCAGTGTTTTCTAAGATAGACCTGCAACTAGCAAATAGCATGTAATCAATAAATTATGTTTTCAAACAATGTCCGATGACAAGGAGTTTTCTTATACACACAAAAAAAGTCTTAGTGTTGCAGCAATGTCCCTTTTTAAGTCCTTAATATTGATTATTGTGGAGATTCTATTTCCCATGCTCACTGCCCTCCTCCCGGCTTTGTTTTGTTCTCTTTCTTTCTTTTTTTTTTTTTTTTTCCATTTTGAAAGTTCATGAAACAAATTCCTGGTTTTTTTGATACTCTTTATTGTTTCTTTTTAAAAGTTTACTAATATTCTTCTTATACACTTACTGTACTCTTCCCTTAATATATGAAATTTAGACTAGTGTTCTGTAATTACCATCTTGAGTTGAATACTTGTCATTAATTTTTTTTTTTCCTCCCTGGTTCCCATTTAAGGCTATATATTTCCCTCTAGAAATTGCATTAGCTGCAGTATGCAAATTTTAACATGTGGTGTTTTATTGTGATTGAAAAAAATTTTAATTTTCATTTATGTAGTTATTTCCACTTCCAAAAATACACTCTTTTAAAGATGTTCTCTTATTGATTTCTAATTTGCTGTTCATTAAGACATTCTCTGCAGCTTAGCATTTAATTTTTTTTTTAATTTTTGTGGATATATGAAAGAAATGTATTCATGAATTATTTGTTTCAGCATCTTACTGGATTCAGGTTCTTAATTGGTCATTTTAAGATGTGTCTATTTGATATGAGTTTGCTCTAAAAATGGATTTGCCAATTTCTCTTCATAATTGAGAATTTTTTCTCTATCTTGATCAAATAATGTAGGGGAATATAAGTTAACTCTAAGTATTTTTTCTTGTAAATTTTTTACCTTTATCATAAGCCATATCCTTAAATTAATAATTTCTATAAGTTATAAATAGAAAATATTTGGAGAACTTCAGTTATATGGTAGATCTCCAATTACATGACCTTAGCTACTTGATTTGTTTAGAAAGTGAGCTCATAGGTTCGGAATACTTGTTTCTCTTTCAATGGAATTGGATCTTCAGCCCTGTGGTACTTTATATTCCTGAGTGTAAACCAGAGGTTTGAAACTAAATAAGGATAGAACAGTGATTGTAAAGACACAGACAGAAAACTTAAGTCACGTCAATTTTACATTCTGTGTCAAATTGTTCTGTAAACCTCACAGAGCTCTCTCTGGGAGGTATTTCTTTGAGTGCTTTTCTCCTCTTCATTAAAAAAAAGACATTAATGTACTCGAATACTATCAATCCATTACTTTTTTTCACTTTATGCATTATTAAATTTATTTTTTATGGGATTGATTTCATATAAAATGTTCAATGAAAGGCATTTTCATTGTCTGCATTTCTTTGTTAGCCAGTATCATTAACATGACATTGCATACCTATTACTGAGAATAGTTTTGTGGTATAGGGAGGGGGCTGTGAAAAAAGAAAAAGCAGTGTTGTGTGTGACTAATGTGTTAGGCACAGCACTGATGTCTATGTTCCTGTTTGTTGTGTATGCTGACTCTCTTGCAAAGAGAATTGTTTCTTCTTCTGGTCTGTAATTATGACTCTAAACTCTCTTGAAGAGAGAGTGGTGTCTTTTGTGGAAGTCTCTGGTGCCCCATGTTCAAGGGCGCCCCATGATCAAGGCTTTCTCCCACCCCAGTCATTGTTCCTACTTCTACCTATCTGCTCATAATTTATCACTCTGGCTGCCATTTATCAATTTTTGTAATATTATATCCAATGTTGCTTTGTGTTTGGAATAGGCAAGTTCACATCACAACCTCTTAGGATAACATGATGCAGAGCTCTTGGGAGAAAATTTGCACCATAAAATATTTTGTGGGGGGGACAAACAAGCAATTTACAAAAAGACCTATGCAGTGACCTATGGGAACTTTGTGTGTGTGTGTGTGTGTGCACGCTCATGTGTGTGTGTGTGTTTTGGCAAAGTAGGAAAGGATATAAAACACAGTCGCACAAAATCCCTGGAAGATATATTCATATGGAATGTTTATCTTTCTACTACCTATAATTTCTATGATACAAATATATTACTTTTATGAGGAGAAAAAAACATGAAAAATATGGGAATATATTTCTTTTTGTCTTTTGGTCACTGTTTCAAGCTAAAATTGCAACAATTCTTTTGAAAGAAAAAATTTAATTTGTTTGGATTATTCTTACTGGCACAAATCAGAAAAAGAAAGAATTATGGTCTGAGAACAGAGAAAAAGTTAAATTATATACCTTGGTGGGAGTACTGTAAATTTCAAATTCAGACTTGGAGAACGGTAAAAGGACTCTATTTCCTCCAGCTATGTAGGAAGCAGCCAAAAGCCAGAGTGAGGGGAATGATGGCAAGGTCAGAAGACCCCAGTAAGTTCTGGAGGAGGGAGCTTGGGTGTGTCCAGAGTTCTATCTAGTGAGGCAATGATTCCTTCATTTGGTTGAAATTGAAGTTGAATCTTCACTCTGAGCCAGGCAGTCTTCTTCTTTTTTTCTTTCTTTTTTTTTTTTTTTTAAGATTTTATTTATTTATTTGACAGAGAGAGACACAGCAAGAGAGGGAACACAAGCAGGGGGAGTGGGAGAGGGAGAAGCAGGCCTCCCACTGAGCAGGGAACCTGATGCAGGGCTGGATCCCAGGCCCCTAGGACCATGACCTGAGCTGAAGGCAGATGCTTAATGACTGAGCCACCCACGCACCCCGCCAGGCAGTAGTAGGGATTTAGCATTAAAAACAAGCGGGAAAAGCAAGCCCTGTCTAATCTTCCAGTGGGATGAGAGATGCCCAAGGGAGGAAGTATAGGACTCCACAGGCAGGGCAGTGGGATTCCAGGGTGCTGCAAAGCAAGAGCTAGAGGTCTTGTTCCAGGATACTTGCCCTCCTAGTGGGGCTGACTCTAAGTTTGGCTCTGGAATGCGGAAGGTTCTGGCTCCACCTAAATACTAGGGTGGTGAATAAAACCAAAGTGTGAAAGGTTCTGGTACAGCAATTTGTGCTTCTCCGATTCCTTAAACCCACCATGTGGAATCAGATTTGTGAGCCCCTGACTGATGGCTTTAGATAATCTGAGTGCCCAAGGAGGATACCCCCAGCTCTGCTGTGTGGGCTCCTGCTTTGTACAGCAGCTTGCTTTTAATACCCTTGGTCAAAAAAAACCTGAAACTTAACCCAATATTCCAACGACTGTGTACACATTACAGACAAGAAAACATTAAACAAGCACAACTCTGCTGGGTGCAGGAACTAACCTGCATCATCACAAAATGCCAAATATATTAGAGCATCCATTTTCAGTCTGAACAGGAAGCTTCACTATATGTGGTATCCATTCCTTTACTCACTCATGCAATGAAAAATCTTATCCAGAATGCAGATTTAAAGCCTTAGTAGATTCTTGTGAATTTTCAAAGAAAGTTTAAATAATGCTTCACATTTTTAATTTGTGAGGGAATAGAATAACGTTCACTTCATAGAACTATGATAAGGGATTAAAATGAGAAAATGTAGGTTTAGTAGTATTGTCATCCTTTTCAATATTGCTAAGTGTATTCCAATTTATTAAAAATATATATGCCCTTAAGAATATAACTAATTTGTTAATTCCCCACTATATCTCAATATAGTGTATGTATTTTTGGTTAAATTGTCATTCACGAGGAAATATTGAGGAAACTTAAACTCATTTTGTATCATACTGTCACTCATGTGCTCACACTTATATGCCTTTTGTTTCACATCCCAGCACTCAAAACCAAAACCAAAACTACAGAACAAAAAGCCACTATCTGCACTGCATTACTTTGATGCTATGTAAAAGGATTTAGTGATTTTTGTTAACAGATCCAAATAGACCTCAGTAAGATGTGTTGACCTTCAGATTCCAGCTAGATTTTCAACTTTTCAGTAAATGCAAAAAAATGTTATGATCTATTTCAGTTCTCCAATGGATTAAAAAATCATTCCTCTGAAAAGTGTTACTGAAATATATTTGAAAGTCCCTAATGCCATTAATATAACGTAACTTACCACGAATAAAAGCTTGGCTTCTTTAATAAAAATGAAAATACTATGGACAATTACTCTAGCAATGATCCCAGCAAGAAAGATATTTAAGTATGTTAACAAAAGATATTCATTTTCCCTTGTTCCCCTTTTTTTTCAAACCATGTCACCATTTTGTTCACAAAAGTCATTGGTTTCCTCTTGCCCTGCCTTGGAAATCATTATTATTAACTGCTATAGGTCAGCTTGGTGGGATCCACTCAGCTATTCTTATGCTCTGATTTCTCTTTCATAGCCTAGAGAACTGACCTTTATTGAATTTTAATTTTAGCTAAAACTTTTCATGCTTTCCACAACCCAAAAAACGAATTCTCTAAGTGAGCGAGTCAGAATGGCAGTTCCTGTTGCAGTTTTGTATTTTTCAAAGCAATCAAAGAAAATCAACCACTGTCTGGGAGCAATATGATGTACATTCTGAGTCTTTATCTCTGTATCCTTAACTTGAAAATGTCAGTCCCTTTGTATCCATTCAGTGTCTTCTGTCAGGGCCATGAATGATCAGCAGGTGCCAATGAGGAATGGCAGAGCTGAAAAGTGGAGATTTTTACTGAGACAGATATCATCCCACATATACAAAGCCTTATGTGATTGTTTATTTGTTTACATTTTGTCATCATGGTCAATTTCAAAAAGATAAACAGATAAAAGCCATAGGCTCCATTCAGAGCAAATGCGGCAATTTTTTATTTTATTTTTTTAGATTAGACTCCACCACTACTGTGGAAGGAAAAATAAGACAGGATTTCAGGGCAGGTGCTACAATGGAAGGCTTTCTGGGGGTGGTGTTTGCATGCTTACCCTCAGCTTAGTTTTGCCTAAATACCAGACCATCCTTGGGCAAATGGAATTGAGGAGTAACTGAGTTACACAGGCACCAGCAAGAACAGTCACACCCCTTCGCATGCACATGCACAGACTGGGCGGACCTTGATGCAGACAATAGCAGAGGTTAAGTTGAACATTGCATCTTCCTCAAGGTTTAAATTCCCATTGTGAACCCAAAGACTGACCAAGAACGCAAAGAGCTGAGAAGTGATAACAGTGAGAGTACCTCTCAGGAAACTGTTCCTGGGCCTGATAATTCGAACTGTTGACAGTGATAAAGTCAAGTGGGAGAAAAGATTATAGGAGCATCCCCTTTCTCACAAGAGCATGAGTGTTTAAATTCTCAAGAAGAAATGACTTTTTATGTCAATATTTCTACACACACATTTTGCCCCAGAGATTATTTTGACAAAAATCATGTACCATGGTCAAATCTTGAAGAAATGTTTCTTATTATATCCCCTCTCTTGGAGAGTTACTATGTGCATTATCTTACTAAAGACTGAAAGAAGCCCTATGGCTCACTTATCTCCTTAGCTTTGTTTAAGCAGCATTTCCTAAACTTAATTATCCACAGAACACTATTTTCCAGGAATATCTATTAACATTCTATGAAATTTATTCTATGAAATTTATTCTTCTGGTATTTACATTCTAGCAATAAAATTAAAGAGATGGACTAGCTGACATGAAAGGACCCACCCAGCTCTAAATCTCAGGACCTCTGCTCTCAGGGATGTGTGTTTCTCCATCACTTTCCACTGCTAACCAGTTTCAATTTTTATCATATCCAAGAACAGAAGCTCTTCTACTTAAGACCTCAGTCTCTTCTGCTTTCATGCAAATCCCTTCCTCTTTTCTAGCTCCTCTTTGAACTTTGAGAGCCGCTCTGGAGGCAGTACCTTTACCAGAAAAAACACTTCAATTAGAAGACCATAAATATCACCTGTCAGAGTTCTCTAAACTTTCTTTGATTCTTCCCTCAAAAGGTCTATTCTTCCACCTTGGTATTCTAATTTTTTTATTATAGATATAGAGCCTAGGGCTTTGAATATTACAATAAAAAGGACAGAGAATTGAAGACATAATAAACTTCTGGTTGAAAAAGTCAAGGAAATGATATGACTCCTTAATAACCTCTCCAAATCATAACTATTTCAGACCGTAGGATCTTCCCCATTTTCCTTTCCCTAACCTCTGACCTTACCCCACATGGTGGTCCAGCTTCCATTCACTCCCTCCCAGCATTGCCAACCAGTAAGAGATAAGTTAGTCACCAGCAACACTATAGTTCATAAAGCTCAGGTTATAGAGATGGAGGGCCATGTGAGATGGGACCTGATATATAATAATAAAACCTGGACCCATGTTACAACTCACTAAACATTCCCAAGATTTCTAAGCTTTCTGCATGTTATTAATTCTGGCCCATCACTGTGATCAAAACTGATGTGTGTCACTTGGGAGCTATGACAGCAAAATGTCATGCACAGATCTTTAGTTTCTCTCTTCCTTTGCTATGATGACTTAAGTTTCAGCTACCAGATTGTACAGCCCCTTTCAGACTTGATCCCTGAAAGATTGCATGGAGCAGAGCCCTCTATTCACCTATGTAGGACTGGTAGGATGAGTGAGAAATATCTGTTGAGTTAAGCCATCATGGCTAGAGTTATTTATTATCACAGCCTAGCATGATGCTACATTCCTCAGTACATACATCCCCCATTGGTTAAGAATTATAGCCAGCTCCATAGTGAAAAGGAACAAGAGAGAAATCTCTGGACACATTAAATGCCATGGAGAAAGGGGCTGATTCTTTAGTATAGAGAGAAAGCAGTTTCCAGTGCCCATTTCTAAATATGCCGTCAGCTATTCTCAATAGATCCATTACACATTCATAAAGTCTCTTAAATATTAAGGAATCATCAAGATTGTATCACAGATTCATCACCTTGAGGCCTCACCTGACCATCAAAGTCAATATTTTAGTGCCCAGAGTGGCTCAAATGAGGGAAGCAACACCCCCTTTCTCTTAAATAATTCAGTCATAGCAAGCCCTATTCCAGTCATACTATCTTTATATAGAATCACACAACTAAATAGAAATGAAATCCTAAAAATACATGTTCTGATTTCTCAATAGGAAATTTGCTAAAGCCATTTCTAATCCCTTTATGATTTTACTTACTGTAGCTATGTTCTAATATACTCTTCCCCAAGAAAAGATAACAAAGGCCAAAAATATATTTTTATCTAAGTTGTAGCTAATAATGACACAAAAAATAAATTTTGACTTTTATTTCATCTTCCACTATTAAACACTTTAAATTTGTTCTTTTAGAAAATGTAAAAATTGTTTAAAATAACACAGAGCACATTAGCTTAGGTTAGCCATGCTATTACTATGACTAAGCTCTTAAGAGAAAAAAAAAATGCCTTGTCCCCTATTTTGACAAGAGCAAGTAGAATGTAGGTGAATGCAAGGGGGGAGAAAAGACATATAAATAACAATCTTTCAAACTTCTGTTCACGAATATTGTTTTTTGTCATCACAATTGCACAATGAAATATGAAAGTTCAATTTCCTCTTCATTTCCTTTTAATAAAACTTCTGTTCATTTCATTTCTGAGAGAAGATTGAATCTAAATTACTTTGACTTCTCTTGGCCTAACTTTGGTGAATGCTACCAGACATGAAAACAGAGGCCTTTTTGAGCATCATCCATGGAAATAAAGAGGTACAACCTCCATCTCTGTGTTCTGCTCTGGATCTTCCTCCCTTGCCATGTGGATCTTCCTAATGAGCAGTGACTGCTGGCTGAACATTATATTGTAATCCTTGTTCCATTTCTTAACCAGGTCATTTACAGAAAAAGAAAATCTACAGAGGGCTCCATGTAGGCTTTTTTTCCTAACAATAGGAGAAAATGGGGTTCTCTTTGGTGAGGTGGCATTTGAGTTCACATATGATGTTAAAAATATTGTTATGAAATCCATACTGTGGGTTGCATAGTGTTCTCCAAAATTCTTATGCTGAAGTCCTTACCCCCCATACCTCAGAACATGACCTTATTTAGAACTAGGATTATTGCAGATGTAATTAGTTAAGTGAAGATGTGTTCATACTGGAGTAAGTTTGGTCCCTATCCAATATGATTGGTGTCCTTATAAAAAGGGGAAATTTAGAAACAGAGACACACACACTAGGAAAATGTCATGTGACAAATGGAGTTATGCTATCACAAGTTAAAAAACTATCACAAACTAGGAGATAGTCCTTGAACATATCCTTCTCTAGCACCTATAGAGGGAACATGGTCCTACCAACACCTTGATCTCAGACTCCCAACCTCTAAAACAGAAAGATAATGAGTACCTGTTGTTTAAGCCACTCAATTTACAGTATTTTATTACAGCAGTCGTAGCAAATTAAGGCAACCCAGAATACCACCCCCAATTCATTAACTTTTAATTGTCTCTTATTGCCTATGAAAACAAAGAAACAAGTTATTAGTCATGGCTTTGAAAAGCTCTTGTTACCTGGCCTCTGTGTACTTGCCCAACCTAATACTCATTTCACATAATTTAACCTTTAAAATACCAATCCTTATTTTCCTAAAATTGTCTACTTCTTCCACCTTAGACCTTTGAAAATGGAATTCCCTCTAAAAATGGTGGACAATATATAGTCTAACCTTCATACAATTCTTTTTTTTTTTTTAACCTTCATACAATTCTTAACATATTCCAGCACCAGTATTTTCAAGGGAGTGAAGTAGATGGGCTGTGTCTTCTAAATTATTTAAGGATGATAATGAAAACATGAAGGGCATGTTCAGTGAAAAATTATTGTGGTAAATGGAATTGGAGGTTTCAAGAACCTCCAAGACCTTTTGGGTTAGGGTAATAGAATAGTGAGATAGAAAGGTGGAAAGTAGTTACAGGAGAGTTCTTATTTAAAATAGACTTTGTAAGTGATGTAGTTATTAGTAATGTCTCAGATATGACCAGGAGAATGTGTCTCTGAAGTGGTAACTAGTAGGCTAATCTAAGAATGTGTTCAGGGACTCATGAAACCAGGGTGTTGAATAAATGGTTTATGTGATTGTTGAATTTTCTGATAAGGAACAATGGGTGAGTGCTATATAGGGATCTAATGACTAAAATATTTAATGAATGAGAGGAAGTGACCAGAAAGCTAATGAAGAGGTAGTGAGTAGAATGATCTGATCTTACGTGTTTCAAAGGAACCCAGGTTGTAGGGAGGAGGGAAAGTAAATGGTCTGGATCAACAATGAAAGCAAGGAGTACTGAACCACTTAAAGCCCCTGTGGGAATCATGGGGTGGAAGAAAATAAGTTTCAAGGGGCGCCTGGGTGGCTCAGTTGGTTAAGCAACTGCCTTCAGCTCAGGTCATGATCCTGGAGTCCCGGGATCGAGTCCCACATCGGGCTCCCTGCTCAGTGGGGAGCCTGCTTCTCCCTCTAACCCTCCCCATTCTCATGTACTCTCTCTCTCTCTCATTCTCACTCTCTCAAATAAATAAATCTTTAAAAAAAACAAAAAAGAAAAGTTTCAAATTCTCCAAATACCACACAAAACAGACAGAACAACTAGGTTGCAAAACCCCAATGAACAGATAACATTTACAGCAAAACTAAGTGTGACAGAGTCTCTGCACAAACAATAAAATTCAGGTGAGTGAATTGATACCCTGTTAACTTCCAAACCTTAACTCCCATCTTCCTGTCTTGGACAGAACCATTCATTAATTCTTTTATTCAGTCAACTCTATTCTACCCACACCCCAGCATTATACATTGTCAGCTCTTTGACCATGCAAAAGACCACTCAGAACTTTGGAACTCAATCTTCTTACTATATGCTTTTTTCTGCCTCCAAGATCTATTTTAACTTCGACATTTTCTCTGATTAAATTGATTTGAAAGAGAAAGTTTAGGGCACTGGGGAATGGAATTCAAGCAATGCCTCTAAGTTTAATTACATTTTGCTTATTAAAAGGAAACCAGACCAAAGGCAATGAACACTAAGAAAAGAACAAATCACTCTCAAAGTTTGCATTATCAGATGAGAATCAACTCAGAGCTGGTGTCAACATTATCAATAAGATTTATCCTTAGGTGCAGGAGGAGAGCTGATCCACAGTAGAAATGACCAGCGTGAAAGCACCCCCAAAACCCCACATTCTGACTTTTGGGAAGACTTTCAGTAGATAAGATCTATCCCCAGGATGACAGGTATCTTTTAAAGCCAACTTTTTCTGCACAGCATAGGAAGCCATCAACAAAATGAAAAGGTAACCTATTGGATGGGAGAAAATATTTGCAAATCATGTATCTGATTAAGGGTTAATAATTAATATATATAAAGAATTCAGACAATAGCACAAAAACAAATAATCCAATTTAAAAAATGGGAAGAGGATATGAATAGACATTTTTTTCCCCACTTTTTAAAAGTTTGTTTGTTTGTTTATTTATTTATTTATTTATTTATTTATTTATTTATTTATTTTAGTACTCTAAACCCAACATGGGGCTTGAACTCATGACCCTGAAATCATGAGTCTCATGCTCTTCCAACTAAAAGTTAGCTAGGCGCCCCTGAATAGATGTTATTTTTCAAAGACATACAGATGGCCAACAGGCACAGGAAAAGATGCTCAACATCACTAATCATCAGGGAAATGCAAATCAAAACCACAATGAGGTCTCACTTCATACCTGTTCAAATGGATATTATCAAAAAGACAAAGAATAACAAGTGTTGGCAAGGATGTGGAAAAAAAAGGAACCCTCGTGCACTGTTGGTGAGAATGTAAATTGCAGCTACTGTGGAAAACAGTATGGAGGTTCCTCAAAAAACTGAAAATGGAACTACAGTATTATCTAGGAATTCCACTACTAAGTATTTATCTGCAGAAAATGAAAACACTAATTCAAAAAGGTATATCATCAAAGCATTATTTATAACAGCTAAGATATGGAAACAATGTAAGTGTACATCAATGGATGAATGGATTAAACATGAGGTGGTATAAGGGAGCCTGGATGGCTCGTTCAGTTGGTTCAATGCCTGACTCTTGATTTTGACTTTGGTCATGATCTCATGATTGTGATATTGAGCCCTGAGGAGTTTGCTTGAGATTCTCTCTCTTCCTCTGCCCCTCCCTCTGCTCATGCTCTCTTTCCCTCTCTCAGATAATAAATCATTTAAAAAAAAAATGAGGTGGGCTGTTTGGGTGGCTCAGTCAGTTAAGTGCATCTATCTTCAGCTCAGGTCATGATCTTAGGGTCCTGAGATCGAGCCCTGTAGTGGGCTCCCTGCTCAGTGGAGAGTCTCTTTCTCCTTCTCCCTCTATCCCTCCCCACCATGCTCATGCTCTCTCTCTCTCAAATGAATAAATACAATCTTTTTTTTTTTTTAAAGGGGTGGTATATATAGACAATGGAATATTATTTAGCCATAAAAAAGAAATCTTGCCATTTGTGACAATATAGATGAACCAGAGGGTATTATACTAAGGGAAATAAGTCAGACAAAGAAAGACTATTACCATATAATCTCACTTATATGTGGAATCTAAAACATGAAACAAATGAACAAACAAAACATAGATACAGAGAGTAAAAGAGAGAGCAGTTAGATGGGTGGGCAAAATGCGTGAATGGAGTCAAGAAGTACAGACTTCCAATTAAAAAATGAATAAGTAATGGGGATGTAATGTACATGCTTGAAAGTTGCCAAGACAGTAAATCTTAAAAGTTCTCATCAAGGAAAAAATTTGTAACTTTGTATGATGACAGACAGTAACTAGATTTATTGTGGTAATCATTTCATAGTGTATACAGCTATCAAATTATTATGTTGTACACTTGACATTAATATAATGTTACATGTCAATTATACCTCAATAAAATAATATAATTAATTAATTAATTCCCAGGAAAGAGTAGATGTTAAAAGATATTTGTTGATGACTGATGGAATGATGAATAGATGAATGAATGAATAGAATATCCATCTTAAAATTCTGAAATATGAGGTTTTGTCTCCAAAAAAGAAAAAAAAAGACCTTGATGGATATCCTTGTATTTATAATCATACCTGTATCTGTCTGTCTGCCTATCTATTATCTATCTATCGTCTATCTATTCGAAGCATAGTATGGTGGGAAGGGCACAGACTATGACATAAGATAGCTTGGGATTTAGAACCTACCTTTCCTACTTCCTGGCTTTGGACAAGTTACTTATTATCATAAGCCAACTTTTTTTAACTTAAACAATACCAGTAACACCTATGAATTGCCATGAGGATCAAATTAGAGAATATAGATTGCTTTCCCATGATTTAGGAATCCATAAATATTAGCTATTGGTAATGTTCTTCCATAAGCTGTTATGTTGTATGCCTTTGTTGCAATGAGTTCATTTTTCAAACTATATTTTGTCTCATGTTCTGACTTGCATAAGGGTCCTCATGGAGAATATGGGAGAGAAAACATTAAAATCAAAAACATTTCAGAAAACACAAGAGAGGAGGCCCCTGCAGCATTGGCCCTTGACCCACCATCACTGGCTCCAGGACTTGATGCCTGCCTCAGATATTTGCAGTAATTAGTACTGAAAGGGCCCCTAAGGGCTTGAAAAGGAGGCTACTTCCCCTGAATCAACATTTCCTGTGTGGCTGGCTTCCATGAATTTAGGCCGCTGGCCAAAGGAGGCAGGTCTGGTGGGGCACATGCTTTTCTCAGGATGAAGTGAGCAGATGAAAAGAGAGGAGGGGAATGAATGTCAAAGGACTTCCTAATGAGATCTCCCCTTGTTGTGAGCCCTCTGGGCTGAGGAATTAGTGTGCAGCTCATTTGCTAATGAGCATGTCCATATCCATAGAATAACCTTTAAATGCTCAGAGAATGTAGAGTAATTCTACTAGTCCTTTCCTTGTCTGGGTATGCTGAGAAACAAGATTATCCATTTGCAAATGCAAGTCCTGAAAAAGGCAGTGGTACACAACACAAATTCTAGTAAACAACTCTAAGACATATATCGTTAATAAATACTACAGGCCTCCACCCTTTGTAAGGGCCAGCAGGGTTTAAGGAGATAGCGCTTTCTCAGGAATTCTTGATGGGCAGCTATCCAACTCAGGTCTAAACGCCTCTTTCTTCACCCCACTCCCAGCAATCAAATACTGAGGAAGAGTCTCCTCCTTAATTCCTGGGAGTTCAGTACACACCTCATGGTGCTCCCTCCTTCCACATTCCTTTTTTTTCTTCTTTCGAATTATGTACAACCTAGGGGCACTAAATGCATAGTGGGGGTTTGATTTTCTTACTTTTAGGTTTTGTGTGATAGGAAGAAGTATGAAGTACTAAGTAGGTCTCTAAATGCCTGTCCTGATACTAACTAACTTCTAATTAGAATTGGATGTCTAAGCATCTTATTTCAAATTAATTTTTCTTAAACACACATACATACACACCTACACTTTGACCTTTTCAGCTCAGCCTCTTTGGGAAAAAGGAAGGCATTTTTCATGATTCCCCAAGTGCTTACAAGTTTATCAGCAAGCCACGCACATTCAATCACGTTCCCCTAATGAACTGCTCTTGTCAATTTAGTTCTCATAAAAACTCAAGTGAGGCAATGTGAAGAGTGGTGATTCCTGAGCCCAGGTCTGTGATGCCCTAGGGTGTCTCCAATTATTTCCAGGTGGGGGTTGGGGGTGTCATAAAATTCTCCAACAAAACTAATTTTAATCCACTTCAGTTTGCAAAATTGCAGGCCACGCAGCATTTTGATTAAGAAGAACATTTCAGAAAATCAAGTGAGTCACAGTGGGGTATTGCAAATGGAAAAACAAACAAACAAAAATCTTTAGCATAGAAATTCATAACCAATTATATTTTTCCTTCTTTTGTCCACATAGCAGGTGGTGGCTCCTATTGTGATCTCAATACTTGGGTAGATGTGAAGGAGAAAAAAATAAGAGAATCCAGTATTTATTGAGAATTTGCAACATGCATTTAATTGTAAGAGAAGCTTTTGCATATTACATTTCATATCATGCCTACAACATCATTATGAAGTAGAACAATATGGACTACTTTACAAGAAAAGAAACTGAGAGTTTAGAGACACTATATAATTAGCCCAAGGTCCAAATCTGATAAAGCAAGGGGCTGGAACCTGAACTTTGATCTTTCCAATTCCAAAGCTTACATTTTTCTCATTAATATGTTTTCATAAATAGGATATGAGCATCCACAAAGAGAATATGGTCTGGTTTGGAAGAAAAACCATTTGAGAACTCAAGGACAATTAAAGAGACATAAGAAAATATAGAAGTGTCAAATTTTATGGTGAGATATCAACCTGGGCTAAAGGAAATTTAAGAAAAAAAAAAAGGTTCCATGAACTAACATACTCAACACCCTGAAGAATGAGTGAAATTGGAGAAAGAGTGAAACAGAGAAGAGCAGAAATAGGATTTTTAAGGAGCATTTAGTTGGGTGTGAGAAAGGCCAACTTGGTCACAGGGAGAATTGATCGCCCAGAGTGGCCAATTTGGGTAGAGCAGTATGGGGGATCCATCTGGTTTCATAGTGCATGGCCAGACTCAAGGAGAACTGTTAAGCCTTTGTAGACAGCTCTCTTTGCTTTATCTGGTGTTTTGTTTTGTTTAATGGATGTATTAACTACCTACACTGGGTTAAGTACAGGAGGAGGGCAATTAAGAGCTCTGCACTATTTGGAAGTTAATTTCCTAGGAACTAGTTCTAGCCTTCCTCCATACCTCTGACTTAACGAGTTACTGAGCCTCACTCAATCCAAGATGTCTTCATACCTTGAAATGAAATCATAATGCAATATTTATTTGATTGCTAAAATTGCCATGAATAGCCCTGGTCTCTTGAGAGATTACCAGATCTTTGAATTCAACTATTTGACAGCACTTGGATTCAAACATATCATGCTACATAAAACTCTTGATTTCACCCCTTCACAAAACAAAACAACGCAAAATATAAAGCAAAACTTGATAAGGATGATGATGATGATGTTGGTGCTGGTGATGATGGTGATGATGATGATTTGGGCTTGTACTGCTACCTTGGCCACATAATTTTGGTTTCTTCTTCCAATTTTGACTACCTCTGACAAATGAATTCTCCGAAATATAGCCAAAGTGCCCTTTAAAAAAACATAAGGCACAATCTTTAAAAGTCTTCAATGTGTTTCCATAACTCTTAGAATGAAATCTAAATCTTGTTTCCTTGACCTCAAGACCTTCAATGGTTTCCTCTCTTTCTGCAATTTCATTTATCAACCCATTTCTTTTCCCTCTGCCACACCAAACACATGTTCTTCTCACTGATGTTTGAGTTTGTAACATTTTCTTGCCACTCAGGTATTAATTCAAATGTCCCCTGTTCAGAGAACACTTCCTGGCACCCATTCTAAAGGGGATACCCAATTGTGATCTGTCACCATCCCCTTCAGTTTGATGCATTGTACTTACCATTATCTAAGATTTTTCTTAGTTATTTCTCAGATTACTTTTATGTTTATTTTCCCTCTGATCCCACTAGCATGAAGCTGCATGAATGCCTCCTTGTTTATCATTTTATCCCTGCATATGGCCATGTATGCAATATTTGGGATGGCTCAATAGATATGTGCTGTGTTAATAAAATAGTCCACCGATGTTTAGATAGATGTTTGACATGAAGAAAGTGTACTTTAGTGGGTAAGTGGAAATGACGTGGAGGCTTATTTGAATAGAGGATGACTTGAATCTAGATCTCATTTGTGTGGCTATATCAGGAAGAGGGAGCAAGGGAGTCAGTACTCTGGGGATAGCTGAAATAGAACAGAAAAGGAGAACCAAAAAGAAATAAGGGAAATTTGAAAATTTTTGGTGATTGATTGCTATGAAAGTTTTGATGTATATAAGCCTTTCTTCTTCCTAGCCCAATACCTCATGAAAAATGCAGAAACTATAAGGTAATGAGAAGCCTTTGGCAGGAGTACATGGAAAGTAGTGCCCCTTAGGAATGACATCATACATTCAAGGAAAGATACCCATTAGGCAATTCACTGACCGAACATGTTGGGAAGACCATAAAACTTCAAAGTTGGCAAATGTGGTAGGTAGTGCTATTGTTGAAAAAATATTTATCCCTTTCCATGATTCTTTATGGGGAATGGGGCTTCTCTGCCCCTTAGTTTTGGATCCAGTCATGTGACTTTTAAGATAGTATGAGACAAGATGCAAGCTATTTTGGAATGTGCTTAGAGGGTAAGGCTTTGCCTCCCATGCTTCTGCTATGAGGAGCTTAGCTGCCGTTCAGGAGGATGAGAGACACATGAGAAAAACTGGATTCAGCCCATAGCCTGAAGCCAAGCCCAGATGAGTGCAGTCTAGACCAACTGAACCCCAACCAAAGTGAAGTCATGAGAGCAAAATGAGCATTGAAATGGTTTGTTACACTGCATTATGGCAATTTCTGACTGATACAGAATTGTCGGGAAACAAGGCATTAAAACTTTTAAAACAAACTTGCTGAATGAATGACTATAGAAAATTTTAAGAAGATGAGTAATGATAGAGTACTGAAAGATTTCTTCACTTAAAATATTTACTGTGTCTTCATTCACCCAAACATAATTCTTTCTCTCTTTAATAATATTATTTCAGTTCATTAACTAATTCACATATTTATTCAAAAATACATATTGAGCAATACAGGCATTTATGTGTAAGGATGATAAGAGAAAACAAGGTAAAATGCACACTACAACTCTGGTATCCAGAATTTTTAATAACCTTTTCTGAAAACTCTTCCAAAATGTATAACTATATCCTGAGACTCTCTACCATACCCCTGATATATATTTCAAAATGTCAGCATGACCTCTGGGATGTCCCAAAGGTATCTTAAATTCAATATATCCAAAAACTAGTTTATTAACCTTCTCACTTTTTACCAACAATCTACTCCTCTTCATGTATTTCCCATCTGTAAATCTGTCATCAGTTCACTCAAGCCAGGAAATCTGGAATGTTAATTTCTTTCTTCTTCTCCTCCTCCATTCCCAGTGAATCTTGTCTCTCTCCTAGATGTCTCTGCTCTCAGTGGTCTCTCTGTCACATGTCATCACCACTCTAAAGAAAGTCTCTCAGACTCTCTACAACAGTCATTTTTCTGAGACATAAATGATGGAGAAAATATGGAAGGGGCCTATACAGTTTCCAATACAAGTATATCATTGGTTTCTCTCTGGATAGAAAATTCATGTTCATCTGCTAAAGGACAGCAGAAATGCCATCTCCATGTTGAGAATGAGTACAGCCAGGCATTTGAGATGGTAACTACTGAGGCCTGAGGAAAAATAGAAATACTTCTTATAGCAGTTTAACCTGTCAGCCAAGAAAAGGGGAGCAGGAAAGGAAAAGACTCAAACAGAATACTTGCACATAGGACCAGTTTTCATTTGAAAACTTTAATGAATAACCCAGAAATTAGAACATAAAATTTGTGGTTTTTTTTAATTCCTACCAAATATTTTTAAAAGAATTACATGACAGACTGGTTTATTTGAAAAAGGAAACACCAGACCTTCAGAACTTCAATTTCCCTTATTAAAATAAATGAATTTTGGCTTTGTTTGTGCTTAATCTTGGCTGGAAATTTACATTACCCAATCAGGAGTTAACAAGCCCCGCAGGGGAAATCAAGTGTCGCATAAAAATTCCACAGGAAATCCACCAATAAATCAGGGCAGGCAAGGCTGTATATATGGAGATTTCTAGCCCTTCTAAAGTCTATTAAAAACCTTTAAATCCTGCTTTAGACAAAACATAAAGGAGTGTTGGGAGCTCTGTCATTCCTGAGAGGCCCTTCAATTTCTACATACTAATATTTAATCATTGAAAATGTCTATATATCCAAAATTAAGTCATTTAGGCTTGGTATATATAACACATTAATTTTATATAAACTCTTATTCTGACATGAAGTGGTTTACATAAGAGGGAAATAAAATCCTCTGGACCTGAACATAGAACATTCCTCTTCTGCCCATCCTTTATCAAAAGAGAGTCATGACGATGGTTTAAAATGGCATTTGGAAAGCAGCTCTTGATGGCATCTTTCCCACCTCTCTGCCAAAATACCTATGAAGACAACAACAGAGGTGAGAAATCACATTTCTGAAAATTAGACATGGCTGTCAATTTTACTACCAGAAATTGAGAGGAATTTCTATTCACCTTAAATGTAAAGGGGAAAAAAATGGGAAAACAGTAGGACTAGATTATGCCTGTTTCCCTAGAAAGTTAGTAGGAAGATCCCTAATTGCTTCCCCCACTCTTTGGTCCTATTTCACAAGTTCACATTCTGTAATATGTTGCATATTGGACAAGCTGTTACCCACCTCACTCCCAACATGGAATACGAATTTGTCATCATCTGATTGTGTGTGTGTGTATGTATGTGTGTGTGTATGTGTGTGTACGTGTATGGCTTCCCAAATGCTGCTATTTTGAATCTTCCTCCTCCAGAGAAATTTTCCTTTTTAACATCAAAGAGAGTGTGAAACTCCAAGAAGACAACTGGCAAGAAGTAAAAGGGAATGGTGAGCAGTTACTCTCCTGGAGATAGAAACAACGTATAATAAGCAAAAGTTGTGTCACGGTCTTGGCAATAAAGAGTTCTTACAGCAGTTCATCCAGTTATAAATTTTCGTCCTCTCCAACTATTCAGAGTATGAGAGAACCAGGTTCTGAAAACAGGAAGCAGTCACTTTTTATACAGCAAAGTTGAACCCTGCATTGGGAAGGGTCCCATGGACTTTGAAAGAGAGGCTGACAGTACTTAAGTGAACAATAAGGCCAAAATAAATCCCCATGTCTGGTTTTGGTCAAGTACCAAAAACAAAAGCAAAGCAAACAAACAAAACCAAAAAGCCCATTCTGGGGCATCTGCACATATATGAAAGAATGAAGAAAATAGATTATCCTGAAGAGCCAGTGAGAGGAAGAGGAGGCCTTCTCTTCATAAAATAGCCTGTCGAAGCATGTGTGCATTTGCCCTGAGGCTGGCAATGGCAGGAATAGATTGTGCCTCACCTGTGTGGTTTTAAAATATACCTCTTATGCCCTTAATCGTTTTTACAAATGACTTAGAGCATATTAAATTATTCTATGTTTTGTGGCAGAGAAAGGAAAATGAGGCGGTCTTAATTCTCCATACTAAGGGAAGTTCTCTGTACTGAGAATTAGAAGGTCGGAACAAATGTGACCTCTCTTCCCTTCCTAAAATTCTTACCTTACTGCACAGTTGTATAATTCCCATGCTTCTACTTTTTTTTTTATTTCCACTGAAAATGATATTTAATTTTTCTTTTCAAAGTTGTCAAATTAGAACCTAAACTACAGGAGCTTGACTTAGCTGTTACATAAGTAAGTCCCTTATTTCAGGCTGGTCTGTTAACTTCTCTCAGTCCCCATGTTCACAACTTTAGTAGAAAGTGTTAAGAGTTAATGGGTGGGTGGTTTTAAACTGTGGTCTATGGAGTTTAGGGACTTCTAGGGTTGTATTTGGGACAGAGATGATTGGGCAGGTCTCCATTCCCTGCCTTTGCTTCAAACAGAGCAGTTTAGCATTCATCTGTTTTACATGGTGGTCTTCTACATAAGAATGGGTCCTGTTTTAATCAAAGTTCTCTGGAAAAATAGAAACAATGGGGGATATAGAAAGATGTTAGATAGATAGATAGATAATAGATAGATGATATATAGATAATAGATAAATAGATAGTAGATGATAGATAATAGATAGATAGATATGAAAAGATTCATTATGAGTAACTGGATCACGTCATTATGGAGGCCAAGAAGTCCCACCATTTGTCTTTGTATGAACTGGAGACCCAAGAAAGCCAGTGGTATGGTTCAGTCCAAGTCTGAAGGCCTGAGAACCAGGAGCACCAAGGGCAGGCAAGATACATGTTCCAGCTCAAGCAATCAGGCAGGAAAGGGTGAATTCTTCCTCCAACTTTTTGTTCTATCTATCCAAGGGATTGGATGATGCTCCCCACCCCTACATTGGGAAGGAAAGTTGCTTTCCTGAATCTATCAATTCAAATGCTAATTTTATCTGGGACAAAATGGCCAAATCATTGAATATTTTTAATTGCAAAATATATTGATTCTAATTCAACACTTACAATTTGTTTCCTTTTGGTGAATTCTCCATATTCACAATTTAAAAAATGGGAATAATTTGTTCTAACATTTTTAACCTATTAGTGTCAAAATGTAATCCAGAACAAATTTCTAATGATAGGGCGCCTGGGTGGCTGAGTTGGTTAAGCGACTGCCTTCAGCTCAGGTCATGATCCCAGAGTCCTGGGATCGAGTCCCACATCAGGCTCCGAGCTCAGCGGGGAGCCTGCTTCTCCCTCTGACCCTCTCCCCTCTCATGCTGTTTCTCTCTCTCTCTCTCTCTCTCTCTCAAATAAATAAATAAAATCTTTAAAAAAAAATTTCTAATGGTAGAGGCTTGTGATGATAAAATAAATTTTTCCTTTTTCCTAATTTCAAATGTACTAAAATGAGTGTGCTGAAAATGCAGGATACTGATAATGAGATTTTTAAAATTTGTTTCTGATGCTAGTTAGGCAGCAAACTTCCCTTGCCTTAGACTTTGCAGAATAAAATGTCGAAAATCCAATTCGATTTCTCTGACTTAACAAAAAAGAAAAAAAAAAGAAAGAAGACAATTAATGGGAAAAATCAACGAACAATTCTGTCATCAAAGCTTTTATTCAAACCAACGGAATTCAAGGACTTTAGACTTTTCTATTTTTATCATAAATTTTACTTTAATGTCTGGATATAGCTGATTAGGAAATGTAGAATGTAGTTCAAAAGAAATACAGCAGCAGGACAGGTCTATTGAAAGATCTCCTTGAGATGTATTAGCTAACGCTCTGTCTAGACCACTCATAAATTTTTAGAGGAAAATTGATTTTGTTTTCTCTTCACTGCAGCAGTAAATAATTTTATAGCTTGGAAACAATTTCTATGCAAACTCTTCAGTATATATTTTTAAAAAGAATAGAATTTTTTCTTGCAGAGGTGTGATATCACTCATATAACTGTAATATTATATCTTCAATTAAAATAAAAGCCTCTCTAAACCATTTTGGATGATACATGCATTACAATAGAATTTTATTCTGAAAGGTGTAATATAACTAAAATAGAAAGCAAAATAAAAAAATAGACAGTTCTGTGTGATCAAATTGCACCCATCCATCCATCCATCCACCCATATCCATTCATTCATTCAACCAACATACATTGTTATTACATCTACTCTGTGTCCAGCCCTGTGCTGACTGCTGAATACATAAACATTAATTCTACATGATTTCTCAAGGAGTTCATAAAATCATAAATGAGTGGGCACAAATACTGACACCCACAGTATAATACATGATAAATAAGTGATGCCCAGTAATATATGTATTTGAAGTACAGATAACTAGAGAAGTCTAAGCTAGCAAGCAGACTGCTTTGAGTTGTTAAAATGAGAAGCACAATAGTACTGAATATAAGGAATTGGGCTTTGGGTTACGACACATCTATATTATAAAATCCAAATTTTGGCTACTTGTCAATTGTATAACTTTGGACAGATTCCTAAAATCTCACAACTTTAGACATGTCTGGTGTGAAAAAGGGAGAACGTTCCACTCAAAAACTTTATGAGTATAAAGAGATAGAGGAATAATTATGAATATTTCCAGGCATACAGGAAATGTCTAACAGACATTATTCATTCTCCCTTCCTCTTCTTTATAAATTTACCAGTTGAAGAGGAGGCATCAGTGGATGTAAATGCATCAAAGTGTGAATGAAAGATGTAGCAGGATCAAGGATCAGCTGCATGTTCCCTGCAGTGGAGAAGCATGCTTTCTAGGAGTCAACAGCCAATGTAGGGAATGGGGTGCAGATCAAAGGAGTTAGGGCTGAATTTTGATGGACCTGTGGGCTATGCTGAATTTTTATATTATGTTTGTTAATCTACTTTCAATATAGTAATAAGATGACATAAATATCATGAAAAGATTTAAAATTACTTTTATATGCCAAATATTTTCTAAATAGCAATACTAAAAATCAATATGATTTCTTGTGTAAGAACATATACTAAAACTAATACCAACTGGACTGAATTATTAAATGTGAAATTCAAAAATATATTTTTAAAATAAGGGATAAATATAGGTAACTAATTGTGAAGGAGCAGGGGTACTAAGCAGTAAAACAACATGAGAAAGGATAGGGTGATTTGACTCAAGACTTGAAAATTTTTCAGATACTTAAAAAATAAAAATTAACTCAAAGACAAACTGAGTTGAAAAATTACAGATCTACATGTATCAATGTGTCACTAAGGAACTGTTTGATTAGCCTTTCTAGATCATGTACATCTTCAGCCAGCATTGTGTCCTTCTTCAAATTCATAACTAAATGTAAAAAGGAAAACCATTAATGTCATTTCTATCAATCCAAGATTATAAGGTGCCATAGGAGGAAATGTTAGTTTTTTTAGACTGAATGATGGAAATATTTTCATGGAAAAAAAAGCACAGAAATAAGTAATCAATGAACTTCTCTGATAATATTTAGTAGGTAGAATGAGATATTACATATTTATCAAAATATATTGCCACAATTTCAGGGTCCTAATGAAAAATCAAGTTTTCTACTTACTGTCTTCCTTGGTTAATTTTGAACCTCATTATTGACACTGATCCTAAAAATAAGAGAAAGGCGTTGGAATTAATGATTCAGAATCAACTACCATTTATTGAGCATTGACTGTACCTAAACTGTTCCAGGTCCTTTGACTCATATTTTATTGTTTAATTCTTACAGAAACCTACAACACAGATATTTTCATTGGAATGAAAATGAATAAACTGAAAAGTAAAGAGAATTAAATATGCAATGTAGTTAAGAGGAATTTCTTTCTGGATTCTTACCCAAATTCTCAAATCTAACATCTTCTGACTTCCCACATGATTGCTTTGGGAAGATTTAATTTGTGACAAAAACTATACAACAATGTAGGAGATAGATAAAACCAAAGAACCCTTCTTTTCAAAGAAAACAGTGACCCTGAATGAGCTGATTCATTCAGGCAGTACCTTTACTTTCTGTCTCAAAACAGGTAACTCGCAGGGCACCAGCGTGGTTCAGTGGGTTAAGCATCAAACTCTTAATTTTGGCTCAGGTTATGATCTCAGGTTTGTGACGTTGAGCCCCATGTTGGGCTCTGTGCTTAGCAGGGAGTCTGCTTGAGGTTTTCTTTCTCCCTCTCCCTCTGCCCTTCCCCCCATGCTTTTTCTCTCTCTCTCTAAAAAATAAATGAATAAATTTTAGGGAAAAAACAAATTAGCTCTGTCTCTTTGAAAATCTGTATCTCACCTGTATGATTTAACCAAATTAGTCATACCAGGGGTTGAGAGTCTCAATCTCTGTTGCAAATCAGAATAGTCTGGAGGGCCTTAATTTAAAAAATAATGGAATCTAGGTCTATCTCAGAGATTCAGACTTATATACTGTGGGATGGGGCTTAGGCATTGGCATTGTCTTTTTCACATCTCTCCAGGTGATTGTAATGTGCAAAATTGAGAACCACTGTTCTAGATCCTTGGATATTTCAACAGCAGTAAATTAATTGGGTTTTCTGAGCTATTTTTCATGTTAAAACAAAAACCTACTTCTGATTTTCTGTACAGTTTAAATACAATCACAGTTTACTTCCATTTTTTTTTTTTTGGTTGAAACTATATGAAGTCACTGTGGTTAGCTCATGTTGGCAAGGCACCCTGATTGAAAGGTATGTCTCTGATTAATAACCATAAAAAACAGATGAGCTATTAATAAATGCAGTTTGTTTGCTAAATAAAATCAGATCATGAGGTTAATAGAAAAATAATAAAAATAGTACTTTGATAATGAAAAACTTGGAAACCACCTCATATGAAATTGTAATTCATATCCCAATTAACAGATCCAAGCAGTCTAGAGATTATTCTTGGTTATAGAATTTGCAGAAAATATTAAACAAAAATAAATTCATGGAGAGACTCTATGAACTTGTAATTATAGATTTGATAAACTGAAGAATTCTGAGAAACTTTAGAGTAGGTTTCTCAATACCCTTCTGCACTGCCCTTCACCCTCGCCTGTGGATATTGGTAGATTGTATTTTGTTTTTTGGGGGTTTTTTTTAATTCCATGTTCAAATACATTGGAAAATTCCAAGTTAAAGAAAGATAAACGTTTCTTGGCTCTAGGACTTGTCACAAACTTTAAGATGATAATATATAACTCTCCAAGAAAAATGCAATGTTTCCCAAATATATTACATCATGGGATTCTTTTCCTGCCACATTGTAGGACAAATAACTATAGAGCCCCACATCGTCCTGTAAGCAACAGTGATATCCACAAACCCCACAAAATATACCCAATGCCTACTATATGCCAAGGCTGGATTTGAAGTATCTCATAACCTGAATCCAGCTTAAATGTGACTTTAACTTTTAGATTTCACAACAGAAGGGAATGTTCAATAACTGCAAATTGATAGATTCTGTTATAGCAGATGATGCTAACATAACTATTCAAAGTCTTGAGGCAGGTTAATTCGGGACATTAAGGCATTCAATCTTACAGAGCAGAATAGGATGATTATATTCTTCAGGGTTAACAGAGGTGTGATGGATGGATGGAAGGAAGGAAGGAAAGAAGGAAGGAAGGAAGGAGGGAAGAAAGGAAGGAAAGAAGGAAGGAAGGGAGGGAAGGACAGAAGGAGAATATCCATGTTTCCTGGTGGAATTATGGAAGGTGAAATTACTTTCACAAGTATAATTGTCTGGGTGCCAGTAATTCATGGTTCTAAAACATTTTCTTTACAACACCATTTCTAAAGCATGGCTCGAGATCATTGTAGTCTGAGGTAACTATTATCTCCTCTTCCTCTGAGCTCTTTTGTAGAAAGCAGTGGTGGGAATGAAGACAACCGTGGAGCACAAAACTAAGAGATAAAAGAGATGGCCAGTGGGAGATCTAATTACCCTCCTCCAAAGCCACATAGTACCATCCTGTGATAATGCTGCCACCAGAGAGACCAAAGACAGAATTTGACTTAGTAGCTACTTATAAAAATTAAATAAACTAGTATGTGCACAAATACTTACTACAGTAGACCATGTTTACCCTCGCATCTTTCCTTGACCATTGTTTGGCAAGCAAACTGGTATCATGGGGTTGGTAGGAAAATTTTAAACCAGTACTTTGATCATGAAAAACTTGGAAACTACCTCACACAAAATAATTCATATCCCAGTTGAATCCTTGAACCATTCTGTGTGAAAAGTAGCCCAATTATTTCTATCCTATAGATTTGAGGATTCAAGAGATGAAATCACTTACTCAGGCACACTCAGAAGGGCTGGAAATTAGAGTCAGGTGTCCTGACACCAAATCCTGGGCATGTTCCTTCATGTCCCGTTACACTCTGTGGGCTTTTCCTTTACTATCCTTAACTCTCTAAGGTTTCAGAGGACATTTATCTAGCTCTCTCTCATATTACTTCAGCATTTCCCAAAATGTCTTCCACAGAGCATTACTTCTTTAAAAGTGTTCCATGAAAAGCGTGCCTGGGTGGCTCAGTCATTTGAGCATCAGACTCTTGATTTGGTCTCAGGTCATGATCTCAAGGTTGTAAGATCAAGACCCTTGTCAGGCTGCATACTGGGCGTGGAGCCTGCTTAAGATTCTCTCCCTCTCCCTCTACCATCCCCACTCCCTCTCAAAAAATTTTTTAAAAAAATTAAAAAGTAAGAAAGTGTTCCATGAAAAAAGAAATCTCTAATCAAATCCATTTAGGAATACTTCATAATATATTTATTATTTTGATAACACTGCATATTAGCATAATAAAAGCTCTGAGAAGTCCTGCAGAGATCCTACAAATCTGAGAAATAAGGAAAGCTGCTTACATACTTTCACGACAGCATTCTTGGAGCTTTTATGACTGCAGGGAGTTTTGGGGTTTTTTTTGTAATTTCCCCACTGCCATTATTCACACCCACAAAACCAAGTTTCTACTTTAATATTCTATCTATATATCTAATCATTTTTCACCCACTCCCTGAATAAGACACAAACATTGAAAATGGTTTTCCATATTGCAATTTGGTATTTTCTGAACACTTTCATTAATCAGGATGTGGTAGATTATCTCCAAAGAAGACTTCAGACATTACAGAGGCTGTAGGTACCTGTAGATCTTCTCATTAAATGATTGAGTCTATTTACCAAGGCTTTAAATAACTATTAGGATGTGGCAGAAATAGCATTGCTCCAGACATGGGACTGGCCCTTAAGATGTCTGGACAGTGCCAACTTTTGCTTTCACATAAAATAGTTTGGATCCAGATAACTGAATAAAGAGGGATCAGGAAGATAGCTACATGTTTAAGAGCTAAAGCTCTCCAGCTAGTAGCCACAACCAAGGGGCCAGACCTAGGAGGAGATGTCCAGAATGTTCCAGCCCTACTGACTCCCAGCTGAATGAACCACACAAGTAACCTGAGCCAACAGAGAAGAACCACTCTGCTCAACCTCAGCATCATGAGCAATAACAAATTGTTGTTTTTTAAGCCACTACATTTTGGAGATTTTTTGTAGCAAAAAGTAAAACACATAGGATCTCACACAACAGGGAAGAATCCATGAGCAAGCCTGCATTTGTGCCTTTATACTGCTTTTCAGTTTAGACCATACACAGACATTGGAAAAGTGGATGGCATGAGGGTTAAAAATTGCACAGTCACGAGAGGAGATGCCTCCTTCCTCTGAGCACACAGAACATTTGATACATGCTTACTTTCTGCAGTGGTTGAACAACGTCATGTCTTAACCATAGATCTTCCTAAGAACACACTAAGCAGAATGGATAGCTCCAGCTTCACAAGCTCTGCCCTTGTGCCCTTGTTCCCTTGCCTCTTCCCAGCCAGTCTCCCAACCCTTCCATCACACATTTTGTTACTTTCCTGTGAGCTATTTGCCAATAAAGGACTCAAAGTGAGAACTATTCACCCCACTGCAGACTTAGACACACAGAACACAATTTTGTTATTGTTATTCTTGATTTTGCTGTTGAGCCTGAAATGCTAAACTATTTTAGGCAAGATAGATATCCAGGCTGACAGTGGATTTTGAAAAATAACTTGTCTCAATAGCTGTCTTAAATGGGGGATGCCCAAATTATGAATGTACAAAAATGGTTTCCAGAAAAATCTATCTATGAACTTTTAAAAATAATCTTTATTCTATCTTGAGGCCTCACTAGGATGGGCACGCAGCCAGCATTTGGAAAAAATTCTCATTTCTTTAGAGTAGACTTGCACGTTCCTTCCCATTCTAATCCAACTGACAAAATCAACAAATTTCCAGTCTAAGCTAGTGGTTTGTGTCCTCTTTATCTTCTCTTCTTTTGCCCTTTAACATATATATCTAGAGGGCTATTAAGATGAATTTTGTTGGGGTATGGAATTATGGACACTAAGAGCTGGAAGGAACCATAAAAGCTACCTGTGTCACACCAAAACTGTGGTAGAAATGACACAACGTGAATTGTGCTCCACGCTAGAAAATGTTAAATCAAATGTAAAATCAACTAAACCTGAGTCTCCCTGTGCCCCTCTTCCATCCCTCGCCAGGTCCCAGATGCCTATGTAAATAATCCCAATTAGAAATGCATTCATCACATAAAAACTCACCAAACGAATGCCTACAGGAAATAACACTCCAATAAATCTTGCAAAATGTCTGCTATTCACCATCTTCGAAGTTATGAGCATATGGAAATGAACATAATGTTTGCAATTAAAAGACTTACTTCACTTCAGGTACAGTAAAAACATGCCTGAACCTTTCAAACGTATTCCAAGACTATGAATAAGGCTCCATAAAAACTGGAGTATGCTTTATTATACAGAGATTTATCATTTATTTCCTATAAAATGTATTCTTTCAGTGACTCGCTTCCTCTATCAACATGCTTTGTATGCATACATTATAGAGATGAAATCTGAAATTCTTCCATGTATTTCAAAAAGAACTAGGTAATAATATTTTGTTGATGATCATGAAAATGACTCTGCAGTAGCTATTATGAATTGTTAAACTTGGAATATTAATGCCTCCCACTCACGATTATTTTAATTAGGTAATCCATAAATCCTCCATCAAACTATAATTCCCTTTATAGTGCTTATCTATAAGGGTGTGTTTCTGCAAAAATATTTTTGGAAATTAAACCATTTTCTTCTCCATTGCTTCCAAATGGAGATTTCTCTCTTTTAAAAGTCAGCAAGACTAAGTCAGAAAATTTAACCTCTCAGGGTTTCAATTTGCATACTTGAATTTCTTCTACAGCAGGTATTAGCACATTTTTTCTTTAAAGAGACAGATAATAAATATTACAGGTTGTTTGGGTCATAGAGTCTCTGTTGCAGCTCCTCAGCTCTGCTTTGTAGAGTTAAAGCACATGTAGACAAGGCAAGTGTAAATGAATGGATGAGGTGAGTCCCGATAAAACTGGCAGCAGGATGACCATAGCCCAGGGCCCTTAGTTTACTGACCCCTCTTCTACAATATTCTATTCAAATGCTTTTCCAAGTTCTCTTTGGGTCCTCCAGTGACTGGGATCTCACTATACCCTATATTGAGAGGAATCTGAACTTTACAAAGTAATCTTAATTTATTGAAATAAATATATTTTCAATATATTTAATATATATTCAGTATATTTCAATATATTTAGAATGACTGAAAAAAATTTAAAAATTTCACAGGATGCTTCTTCATATACCTCAATTCTACCCACCTGTCCTGCAGTTTTAGGAAAGAGGATTAAATTAAATCTTAGTGCACTGAGACCAAAGGAATCTCATGGGGTAAGGAGCTGAGACAAGAAGCTACTGCACCCTTGTCCATACACCAGCATGATGTTGGGCAAACTGAGCCATACCCTGTGTGTTAGGGTTATAGCATTTGTGTTGCTCATGGAAAGGATGGAGAAATAGCTTAGATACCCATAGGATTTGTCCCTCCAGCTACACTTGGCTGTGGAGTTTAAATCAAGGTCACTCTAAAAGTGATTGTTTGTCTTTATTTTTGTGAGCTCTAGCACTAGGGTTATAGTCATCCTTCTCTAGGGCTAAGACAGGACTATGAGGTTAGAGTAAGTAAATACTTGAATTTTTTTTTCCCCTGCAAGTGCATACTTCCTTCATCCTGACGTGAGCCCTCCTACTCTCATTGAAAACTTCACTCTCAAATGCAGATGCCCAGCCCACAGTGGCTGCGGTTGGATTAGGAACGCTACGACTTGCCCACAGGAATCCTGAGAATGAGAGTACAGGGTTAACTGAGGTCTTGGTACAACAACAAGAAGAAGGCAATGAACAGAGCAGAGGCTAAATGTAGACTCTCCTGCATCCTTCACATCAGCTCTGCAAGGTCAGAGGTTGTAAAAAAAGATTGCACAACATAGCCTGTGAATGGTCTGTCTAGTTTCTGACAGCTTCTGTACATTTTAGACCACTGTGCTCGCTTGGTTTACATCAGTGGTACTTAACCTCATTGCAGCCTTCCCCACACCCCTGTCTTTTGTTCTTAAATATGTTCTCATATTTCTTATTAAAAACCATTTGAGGGGTTAGTTGTTAAAATTTTAGCTATATCATAAGTAAGCAATGAAAGATTTATTTTATATTTATTTTATTTTCAAAAGAATCCTAAGAATACATGAAACATTGTCAAAGTTACTATCCCTTCTGTATTTTTTTTTTTCATTTATTTGTTTTTGCTACGTCAGTCACTCTTCCGTTGAAACTTTTGTCTATGACTTTGGAAAGAATGAGGAACCTTGTTGAAATAGACACATGCACATCATCACTCACATTTAAATGGTTCCAGGTCTTTGCTTGGATGTGCACAGTGATGATAATTCTGTCTGGCACCCAGGTCTGCAGCACGGTCTTTGCAAGTTGTGTGAAAAGATGATACCCGAGCACATCAGATTCTTAAACTTCAATTATCATTCCCTTCATTTGCAACAACTGGCTCTTGATTTATCCTTTCTATCACAAAATATTGTTGAGCTCCCACTACGTGCCAGGCACTGTTCCAGATGCTAACACTTGGGACACAACAGTGTGAACACTTACCACTTAATTTGCTGCTTCCATCACATCAATCCTGGAAAAGGTCTGGTGTTCACTGTAATTTTTCCCCACTAATATCTCTAGTATGAAAAGATCCATGGAAAGATTTTGCATGTTGTAAATGCATAGTTACCTTCCATGTGGAGGTCATTCCTTCTTTTTCCAGAACAACTCTTTCTTTAAAAAAAACGGTAGTGAAATAATTATGCTATCCAAGTCCTTTGAGCTACAAAGACTTTCGAAATAAAAGGATGCAACTTCACTCTAGCCATTGTTGTGTTTATCCTGGTTTTGACTAATGTGTATTTAGTATATTTAAGTATTTGAGTGTATCTGCTATACACAATTATTTCTAAGTCAACTAAACTATTGTTTCAGTTGTAAAGAAACACATTTTCATTTTGCACATTTGAAAAAATATATACAAGTAATTATCTAGCTACAAGAAAGTCACCTCCCTTCTTCAAGGAAAAGAAAAGCAGTGCTCTCTATCAATTTATTAACAAAAGAAATAGAATCAATGATAATTGAGAGCACATCTTCCCTTGAAGTTGACTATGTTCATGGTGGTAAGCAAAGCATCCTTTGATTATGATGAATGGGTTTTGCAGCCTTTTCATGATTATGCAACATATAATCTGTAATGAAGCTGTGAGGTACTCCTTTCTTAGGGAACAATTCTGGAATTTACCCAAGCTTAGCAGGGCATCACTGGTGTAGATCAATCCACATGTGGCAATGTGTTTTTATGCTTCTAACAGAAATCTCTGATAAGCTTGAACACATCATTGTCTTTTTAAATGCAGTGGTTCATAACACAAGCCTTGGTCTGTGATCACTTTCTTCTTTCATGGACTCCACAAACACTGACAGCTGAATGCGCTTATCAGCTGCTCTTGACTCATCAGGTTGAATACCCTCTTTTAAGAGACAAATCCTGGTTTCTTCTGTAACCTGTTACAGGAGATCTTGGCTCCTTTTATTAATTCTAAAACAAGCCATTCCACTTGACAGTGGAATACTGAGAATTTCTTTTGTTTGTTTGCAATGTACAAGTTACACCATTTTGCCATTTACCAACATAATTTTTCAACTATAGTATAAAACCCTCCCTCATATACCACTCCTCTCTCTCTCTCTCCCTATATATATATATATATATATAATATATATGCTGTTATTATTTATTACCTATTATTTATGTAGTACATTTATATTATTTTAAGCATATTTTAAATTACTATAAATGTATATCACAAAATATTATAAATTATATTTAATTATTTAATATATTTATATACTATATTTATATATTTCCTAATGCAGTATATATATATAAACTCAGTATCATATAAATGCAGTATATATATATGTATATATATATAAATGCAGTACTAATGTAGATTCTTATGTTTGGATAAAATGAAACCAACTCAAACTGGAATAAATAAAAAAGGGGCTTTATTGACTCATGTAATTAAGAAGTCCAGATGTGAGTATGATTTCAGACTTGGCAGGATTTAGGGGTTCATTCCATGTATCTGGAATAAGACTTTTCTTCAACATTTTACTCTCTTTGTTCACTTCCGTGCTGTTTTCACCCTAAGAAGTTACCTTTACATATTGTCTACCTCCCCACCCTCAGAAACTGAAGACACGAGCTGATCTTTGAGTTAGGTAGAAAATTATGTCTTCCTTCAAAATTTAAAAACAATAATAAAAATATTGTTAAGAATGTTGACTCAGATTAGCCCAATCCAGGCTATCTCTCACTATCTCTGAATGAAGCTTTAAGGCCTGAGTTATACAAGATGCTAATTGGCCAAACCTGGTTACATGCTCAAGTCCTGGCACTAAAAATCAGTCAGCCCTATTATACCCAGGAAGACTAAAAATAATGTCTCTGGAATCTGAGTGTTCTTACTGGAAGAAAAAAGGTTAAATACTGAGGAGGTAAAACAACAAATATTCTTTATGATGTTAACCATATGCTTCCCAAGGATATCCCCAGTGACCAAGTCCCAAGTGTCAAGTTTCTGCTGCCATCATATCATTATCTGATAAATTTCAATGTGTCAAGGTCATATTCAACTTCACATCCACATCACATTTCAGTTCAGGCAGTGTCTATGGTTTGGGATTGACATTTAAAAATAAAATGTTGCACAATATGTATTATGGACACTGAGTTCTGTCCACTTTATGTCCTCTAAGTGTGTATCCACGACACGCAAATACAGTCTTTACATTTGTATTTCTTCAACATGACAAAAACAAGCAGGAGTGGCACAGGGTTTTGTCGTGGGAGCGTTCTTTTTCCAACAGAAAATTTGCACAGTCAAATCATATTGGTGCATATCAGAAAAAAAAAATCACAGAATTGTGGAAGATCAGATTTAACTCTGGCTATAAAAATTTAATTTAGGCAACTTCCCTCTACCAACTCACTATAGCTCCCTCACTAGAGTAACCAGGGTACCAAAAATGCCAGCACAAATTTATCTTAACATACCCAGCACTGGTGAGTGGTAATTCTCATGTTTACTGTCTCAGCTTAATTTATATCTTTAATTATTTGACTTTTAAATGAATCACCTATGTCTCCCATTCCAAGAAACAGCAGCTTCCACCCTTAGTTACCAAGCATTATTCCACAGTCTGAAATGCAAGTGGATTCATGACTGACATTTGTATAAACAGGAAGCCATCCACCAAGAAGTAGAGTACACAACACTTGCCGTTAGAATTAGCCAGCATCCGTGATGATGCAGCAAAGTAATCAGAAAGATCAAAATGCCACTTTCTGCTTCTCATGACTTTCGTACTATTCTCCCCACTTTCATCTCTACCAAAACCAGGTAATTACCTATTGACACATCAATTTCTGCCGGGCACTTGCAAATCCAAAACATGCAACCCACTTAACTCTTTCATGGAATCAAAGAATCACTACATTGAATGGGACCTTTAAAGTTACCCGGCTCTGTGCTTAAATTACCTCTGTAATATTCCCAACAAGCAATTCATCGCTACATCCCTGCTTTATAAAGGCAGAGGTAGGGGCGCCTGGGTGGCTCAGTCATTAAGCGTCTGCCTTTGGCTCAGGTCATGATCCCAGGGTCCTGGGATCGAGCTCTGCATCAGGCTCCCTGCTCAGCGGGAAGCCTGCTTCTCCCTCTCCCACTCCCCCTGCTTGTGTTCCCTCTCTCGCTGTCTCCCTATCTGTCAGATAAATAAATAAAATCTTAATATATATATATATAAGGCAGAGGTATTTGGAGTGGTCTAAACCATGGGTGTTGGGGGCTAATACCTAGGATTTCCAATACCAGGTCCTTCAGAGAAGTAGGTAAATTTGGTCATTTACCTCCTCATCTAAGATCCAATTTCATCATATGGAAATAATGATGGAAATAAGTGTACCTCCTCCCTGGGGTTCTAGCAAGAAATGTATAAGATAATGTCCATGTAATGAGTTTAACATAAGGCCAGGTATAAGCTCAAAAAAAGGCCATATCTACATATCTACAGCTATCTGTCTATATTGATAACTCTATATTCAATATTCAATACAGTTTTATTTAAATATTTAAATAATATATGTTCAAAAAAAATTTGGATAATATGGAATTAAAGAAAAAAGCAAAACAAAAAAAACAGAATTTCTGACAAGAGCCAAAGTTTATTAAATTTGGTGCTTTTCCCTCCACGTTTTTCTCCTCTGCATATTTTTCTTTTACACACTTAAGATCATATTATATATATACTTTGGAAACACATTTATTTTTATTTTTATTTATTTTTTGACAGAGAAAGAGATAGCGAGAGAGGAAACACAAGCAGGGGGAGTGGGAGAAGGAGAAACAGGCTTCCTGCTGAGCAGGGAGCCTGATGCGGGGCTTGATCCCAGGACCCTGGGACCATGACCTGAGCCGAAGGCAGACGCTTAACCGACTGAGCCACCCAGGCGCCCCTGGAAACACATTTTTAATATTGTAACATACTGTTCTCCATTTTATTAAAATGTTACACAAATACCATTTTAAATGGTTGATTAAGTTCCTATCATGTGGTCTTTCCCCAATTTACTTACCCATGAACAATGAGGACAAACATATTTTTCAAGCTGTATTTGGATAAAAACATAAGAACTATTGATATTGACAGAAGGTTTGTTGGAAGGATATAGGGTAATATATGCCCAACATGACCAGGAGGAAAGGAATACGGAATAAGATACCAAAAATAGTTTTCTTCTTCTGATTATTCATTACACTGATACTAATTATTAACACTTTTGCAAATTATAAAACTTACTGAGTGCCTACTATGTGCCAGAAAGTTTGCATAATTTAATTCAGTCATTTCAAAAGATTTATGAGGTAGCTTTTAATATCCTGTTTTAGAGAGGAAATGAAACATGAGAGACATAATAAGCATCTTTCAAAGCCTTCATGTGGCTACTTGTTGAGTCAGCATTTTAATCTAAATCTGAAAATGATATCCATCAGAAACTCATATCTAAATAAAGGAAGGAACAGTATTAGGAAAGCAATAAATAAAACACATCAGTAGCTTCCAAGTTTTGGCAAAATCTTTTAATTACAATTTTCTTAATTGATCTAAAAAGAACAGTTTGTTCAAAATAGTAACAGCCACAATGTATTTGATGATTATAGTTTGCATATAAGTAAAATGAATGACAACAATGACGCAAGGGACAGGAGGGAGGAATTAGGAAAAAAAAAAATCTGATTGCTTGAAATGTCTGTTTTTTTCACAAGAACAGGTGGCCAGCCTAGTCTTGGTCTGTGATTCTCACACTAGTGTCAGGTAAGATCTGTTAGCAGCTATCACCCAGCTTTGTTGGATTCCAAGAGAACACAATGCAGACACTAGCAGAAGTAAACTTTCCTTCTAGAAGGAAATGCTGCTGCAGGAAGTGAAAATAAGATAGGCCTAGATGTTATTCTGGTTGAATTCTTTAACATCCGAAATTCCATGCAACATGTTTAGTTCGGGCCAATTATGGAAATCCTATTTCTTTTGCCAATGTTTGATTTATGAATGGGCAGGTGACCCAATTGTGGCAAATAAATTTGGGGGAAATTTCTGCTAGGAAGGAGTGGACGGGAGAGTGGAATTTATGTGTTTCTTCAGGCTGAAGAAAGAAAAACAGTGAATAATAATCCTTCTTTGTACTCTTAACTGTTTTGTCGGGTATTGACAACTGGAACCTCCACAATCTCTTTGTAATAGACTGAGGACAAAGTTAGCATAAAGGATTTGAGTGTGGAGACACAACACAAACTTGAGTTATTAATGATCTGCCATATTAACCTTCCTCTGGACTGGCCATTATGGAAGATAATGAGTGTCCCCATTGTTTAATTTTATTTTAAGTTAGGTCATCTGTTATTTGCACCTGAAAGCATTCTGTCTGACTTCAAAAGGATCTCCAGGGACCTAAAACCCTCAACTCAATCCATCTATCAATATGTTACACTTACTAAGTATATGATTGTGACCATACTTCCAAACCTATCATCTAAAAAGAAATGCATAATTCACCTCTGACGGTTTTAGGGCAAATATCATTATTCCATTTAAATAATAGGACATCTGAAACTTAAAAAAAAAATTAAGTAACTTGACAAAAAGTAGTTTAAGTAAGTGTTGATGTCAGAATTTGAACAAAGATATCACCAGGACCCACGCTCCTCATAGTATATATAAGCTCCCCTTTGGTTGCTACCTTATGGCAGGCTCAATATTTTTGTGGTCATTACAGTACTTGATCTTTGACATAATCCTACCATTTGAAAATAGAGTTTTATGTGTTCACTCTTGAGTACACTGTACCCAGAGGGCAAGCAAGCTTTAAAGGTCATGCAGCAAGGTAAGAGACATAAGCAAGATCCACCCTTATGGATAAAAGAGAACCACACTTACTTTAGTCTCTCTCACAGTAAAGTTAGGGCCCTGTGGCTAGTTCTGGGTAATGGACTGTTTGGGGGGGGGAGGTCACAGAATTGGCTTGTGTTATTCTTAGTCCACGGTAGTTAGGAAAGGATGTTAAGTCTTTTATGTTCCCTTATCTTTCTTCCTTATTTACATGGAAGTGAAGGGCACCAAGATGTCAAAGTCACCAGAGGGAAGCAACCAAGATCGAGCTTGGATCTCTAAGTTGATGCGGAAGGAGAGTCTCAAACCTAGCAATTGCACAGGACTTGACATGAGTCGGAAGTTGAATCTGATGGATTAAGCCACAAAAATTTTGAGAATGTGTGTTACTGCAGCATACAAGTCCTCTTCTAACTAACTCAGCCGCAGAATGGCTGTCAATGGCTCATTGGCTTACTCAGTACCTAAGAAGAGGTTTGGTTTAACTTTGAGTAGCTAGTAGAGCATGTCAGCGTATAACGCCTTTCTAGGTTTTCAGCTTCTGCTTTAAAGTCCTTGGATACAAAGTGCTGGTGCTTTTTAAAGCTCCTTTTTCCCTTTGTTTTACATGGGTGAATAGTTGCTTTATTTATTATGCAGTTGATGGTGGTTATGGAGAATTTTTCTTCACTATGCTTGAGATTTATAGAGCTGGGCTGCCCTTTTATTAGGCAATATATTCAGTTTGGCGTTCTTAGGTGCCTAGAGAATTTGGCATAGATATAGTTTTATCATAAAAAAATCCTCATAATGATTATTATTAGCATACACTGTTGTTTATCAAGCCTTGGTACAAAAAAATGCACATATAGCTCTAAGAGGCTAAGTCTTTTGGTCTTTGAGTAGAACAAAGAATGGCATAAATATTTCTGAGGCTTGGTGAATATACTGGCCAAGAAATACATGATGTACTAAAATTACAAATAGGGCATCACCGCTGGCATCCTTGAAACAGAGGTTTCCCCACTGTGCAATGGATTTAACACACCTGAAGTGGCCCCTTTATACCTCCAGGCACAGCTACCATTTATTTGAGATTTGTTCTTTTTTTTTTTTCATTTTATTTATTTATTCATGAGAGACAGAGAGAGAGAGAGAGAGAGGGAGAAGCAGGCTCCCAAGGAGCAGGGAGCCCGATGCGGGACTCGATCCCAGGACCCTAGGATCATGACCTGAGCCGAAGGCAGACGCTTAACCATCTGAGCCACCCAGGCGCCCCCATTTATTTGAGATTTGAAACCATGAAATCCTTACTGACTGCTCCTGGGAAAAAGAGAAAAGCTCAGTCTCTCACCCCTAACATTGTAAAGCCTGAAAAAACACTGGCAATTACCTAGTTGAAACCCCTTAAATTATAGATGAGAAAAAAGAAAGAGGGAATGATAAATGATTTTTCAAAAGGTAACAAAGCAATTTAGGGCCTCGCCAAGTGTGTTTCTATGTGTATTGTACATCTTCTTCCAGACCTCAGAAGAAGGGACAACTGGGCCCACCATGTGTCCTTAAACATGCTCCCTTTAACAATAATCATCCTGATCGGCATCTAGGACTTAAGAAAAGAAATGCATATAAACCTTTAGCCTGGACATAATCTCAAGGCATTAATTACTGCTACCACCATGTGTTGAACACCTACTAAGTGCCAGAAACTAAGCTACTGTCTGTAATTCTCACAACAGTCCCATGGAAAAGATACTATCCTCTTAAAAAGCTTCAGAGAAGTTAAGTGAGTTACCTCTATAGGTTGATAAAGTAGGTGATAATAAATGCTAAAGACAGGACTTCATGTCAGGTCCTTCCCATCTGATGCTCCTTTGCAGCAGTGTTCTCAGGAACAAAGTATGATTATCTCCATTTTATATAAATGCAGATATGGCAAAGGGATGTTAAACAAATTGTTTAAAATATCACATTGGATTGGTGATGGAATTGGAACCAACCATACCAAAAGCCATACGATCAGAGATTATTTTTCTTCTAGCTAAACCTTTGTTTTCTGTGTTGAAGTGAATGTCATATGAAGTTAAAAATGAAACAAGTATAGTCTGAAAAACATTTTATTGTCTTTCCAAACTTTTGTTTTCCAAAGGAAGTGAAGTGCCTACATAGCATGTGCATTTTACACCTTAGAATGTATCTGAGAATACTGTTTCATTTTTTAGAAAGAAAGAGAAGAGGTGATTTGGCACATAATGGCACTGAGCTGACGCTCTGTCATCATCAGTAGAAAGAGGACTATTAACCACTAGAGCCAAGCAAGATCCAGACACAGGGACAGATTTGGGAAGATACCCTTACTCTCATGCCTGATGATAAACTTCACAGGAGTCTGCAAGCCTCCCCTGCTCACAAAAAAATTTTCCATTTGAAATTTATTTCAGACATTACTTACTTCTGGAATGAGGGTAGTTTCCCCAAAGGCACAGAATTTAGAGAGTTAAGGTTCTTAGAAATCAGCAAGCCTGCTGCCTCCTTTTGCAAATGGGAAAGCCGTGGCTGAGAGAGGGGAGTGGTTTGTCAAAGGCCATGCAGCTAGATTTGTAAAAAATCTAAACCAAAAGGGAGTTTATTACAAATCTCACATTATGGTTAGCCAAATGCCTGAAAAATTGAAGGTATAACCTATAAACAAAGTCAAGATGACCTGGAGGCAAAGAAAGCTGGAAAGCAGAAAAAAGTGTTTGTGATGGTGTCTCTGAGCCAATGAGCAGAGAAGAGAAAGAAAAGTAGGTAAAGAAGAAATTGTTCCATATTCAGTAAGCTAGCATGTATTAGTTACCTCCTCCATGTAAAACCCTGGTGCTAAGGGCAGAGGGTGAAAACAATTACATTGGCCTGTCTTTAAGGGACTCACATTCTATTATGAGAGAGTAGACCTTAGTTACAAAGACTGGACGAGATAACTTTTAGAAGAGAAGTGCAGATAAATGGTATTGAGAGTCAGGGAACCAATAGATCTCAAAGGTGATCAATTATCTTCATCCTACTTATCTTGAAGAAAATTTGCTTATAATTTGGGGGTCTCACACTGTTAGAGCTCCTACAATGCCTCCAGTTTAGGAAGACTTATGAAAAACTACAGGATAGCTGGTTAAAATCAAAAAGAATGATGGATGTTATGCCTTCTCTCTTCTACCTCCCTCCATCTGCACATCTACTCAGCCTGCCCTCGAATGATCTCTTCTTTCATACCAGCCTCTGTGTTCACCATGACATGATTCCTCACTTTTAATGTCTACTGTCTAATGACCACTGAAAATGCTACCAATGTAAATTCCATCAATCGCCAGCCTACATGATAGACAGGTGATGTAATTAATTCCATTGTTAGATGGGAAGATGCAGTGTGGAGACATTAAGATGGTGCTTTGCCAAAAGTCACAGCTTTTCTGGATTCCCATCCTGAAACCAAAACTCTAGCCATAAAGGGGGGGAGAAAAAGATCAACTGTACTGTAGTAAAATTAAAAATGTATATCCAGGGGCGCCTGGGTGGCTCAGTCCTTAAGCGTCTGCGTTCGGCTCAGGTCATGATCTCAGGGTCCTGGGATCAAGCCCCACATCGGGCTCCCCGCTCGGCGGGAGGCCTGCTTCTCCCTCCCCCACTCCCCCGCTTGTGTTCCCTCTCTCGCTGTGTCTCTCTCTGTCAAATAAATAAATAAATAAATAAATAAATAAATAAATAAATAAATAAAGTATATCCACAGTGGCTAACTGAACATAATAATTAAAAAAATGTATATCCATGAAAGACATCAATGAATCTATATATAGATCTATCTAAATGATAAACATAATTACTTCTAAACTAAATATCTATCTATTATCTCTATATCTTTTCACCCAGATGAAATGGAGAGAGAGAATTTGCATCATAAACTATGTATATTTTTTCTTCCTCATACTGGATACTGGTCATATAAGGACACAATACTCACAAAGTTCTGCCATATTAGGCAAGTTGAGCTTTTCCTTGAGCTGCAGGAAAAACAAAAGCTGATTAAACTGAAGAGGCATGTAATGAACGAAATTAAATATGCAGATGACAGCTTCAGAACTTTCTGGCTGCAAATTTCCTGGTTTAGTATATCACTAGTTCATGGACTAGCGACTTCATCTCTCTTAGTTTTACCATCTGTAAAATGGGAAAATTAAAAAAAAAGGAAATGATGGGGTGCCTGGGTGGCTCAGTTGGTTAAGCGACTGCCTTCGGCTCAGGTCATGATCCTGGAGTCCCGGGATCGAGTCCCGCATCGGGCTCCCTGCTCGGCAGGGAGTCTGCTTCTCCCTCTGACCCTCCCCTCTCTCATTCTCTCTCTCTCAAATAAATAAATAAAATCTTTAAAAAAAAAAAAAAAGGAAATGATAAGAAATATCTTACACAATTATGCAAACATCAAAGGAGATTATGTATTTAAAATACTCCTAGCATCGGAGATTCAAAAATTGAGAATTGCACATTTTTCCATGTTTTACACAAATGAACATTTCCAGTTAGAATAAGAATGTTATTCGCTTCCTTTTGTCTGTGAATTTAAGGAAGGACAGAGTATTTAAGATTTTTTTTTAGAGGTAAAAGCCTTGGTCATCACCTGTGAGAGAAGAAAACAAGGAATTTAAAATGCATCAGGAATAATAACCAGTTCCACATGTGCTGTCTATGCAACTAAACACACATGGGTGAACTGAAAAAAAAAAAATAAATGAAAGGCAATAGTCGTTTCAATTTTGTCTCTGATCTTGTTGAACTTGGAAACCAGGTACTAACTTTTACTTATATAGCGATTCTCCTTTTAAATGATACTTCTTTAGAGAAGGCTTCCTGACCTCCTTGAAAAGATTAGTCCATTTGGAGTATGGATTTCTAAGACCCCATAGTTCTCCTTCGTATCATTGGTTTTCTAAGAGCTGGCACTTCTTTCTCAGATCATCTATCACCTTACTTTTAGCATCATTTTTTTTAAGATTTTATTTATTTGTCAGAGGGAGAGAAAGAGTGAGGGAACACAAGCAGGGGGAGCTGCAGGCAGAGGGAGAAGCAGGCTCCCCGCTGAGCAAGGAGCCCCATGCGGAACTCGATCCCAGGACCCTGGGATCATGACCTGAGCCGAAGGCAGACACTTAACCGACTGAGCCACCCAGGCACCCCAGCACATGATCATTTCTAATGACCTCTTTCTTTCTTGTGTCCACCACTAAAAGTAAGTCCAGTGGACTGATCACATGTTGTTCTTGTTTACCAGCTGCCTTCACTTTGCCTGTGATGGTGCCTGGCACAAGTAGCAGATAAAATAATAGAATAAACATGAGCATGTGAATGAAGGAAGGAGAAATGTGGGAGAAAGGAGCACCCGGATGGCTCATTTGGTCAAGCATCTGACTCTCGGTTTCAGTCAGGTCATGGTATCAGGCTCATGAGATAGAACCCCATGCCTGGCTCCACACTCAGCAGGGAGTTTGCTGGAGAGTCTCTCTCCCTCTTCCTCTGCCCCTCCCCCTGTGTGTGCTCTCTCTCTCTCTCTCAAGTAAATAAATAAATCTTAAAAAAAAATGTGGGAGAAAGAAAGGATACTGGGATTTGAGGCAAATATTCTAAAGCCAACTTGAGCTTTTCCCTTTATTGCATTTGACTCCTTCCTTCCTCTCCTTTCCCTCCTATTTTTCACTTTAGTTAAAAATACAATAAAAAAAAAGAATACAATTCAGATTATTATGTGGTTGGATTCTGGACATCCATTTCAGAAATTCTGGGGGAAGCTTTTCTCGATGTTGGGCTTGATGCTTTTGCTAACACCATTAAACATGGACAGTGGAGTTGCTGACCTTGGGTACTGCAGTCACCAACTCACTTAGCAGAGCCCATAAAAGGCACAGCTGGGGGACCAAGGTGATTAGCTTGCCAACATATGATGTCAGTCCCCTTGACAAGGTTAGCAGATCTACAACACTGTTTCAAGTGTGTGAACGTGTACCTTTAACCGACAACACTCTTTGCCCTGTATCTGCTTCAGTCATTGGTCATCTTGACCCTCCCCTAGGTTCAGGTGTCAGTTTTCTAATTTTTGGTTTCTGAACCAAGCACATCTTTCCAGATGACTGAAAATAAAATTACTTCTAGGAAGGAGTCCTGCTAAGTGATATCCTTTTACACCCAGCATTTTCTCATGGTCATGTTGTTGGCATCCTGGTTCAGCCATCACCCCTGGTTATCAGGGGTCCAGCTTCTTCTAGACCCTTATATTAGTACCCAGGACACTGATGCAAGGAACGTCAGAGACAAAGTCATCCTTCTTCCCCATTTGTTTTTTTTTTAATTTTTTATTTATTCATTTGAGACACAGAGATATAGAGAGAGAGAGAGCATGAGCAGGGCTAGAGGCAGAGGGAGAGGGAGAAGCAGGCTCCCCGCTGAGCCAGGAGCCCGATATGGGGCTCATTCCCAGGACCCTGGGATTATGACCTGAGCTGAAGGCAGGCACTTAACCATCTGAGCCACCCAGGCGCCCCTCTTCCCTATTTCTTAATCATGATTGAACTAAGGCCCGGTGAAAGGAAGTGACTTGACTAAGGTTTCACATTATGACCCATTATGGCAGAGCTACATCTAGACCCAGGTATCCGTGACCTGGATCTTAAGTACCACAGTAGGAAGATACCCTTCATTCTTTCTCTCTTGCTTGCTTGGTTGTTTTAATGCATTATAGGTACTGGGGCAAGCCCAAGTAGCTGGGCTCTTTCAGTGACCAAATACCTAGCCCTTCATTCTGCATCCCACTGATCCTCCTCAGACCCCTCCCTCTTCCACTAAATCCACAAGAAAGAGAAGAGGCTGCTCCTCTATGCTTCCTATTTTCACCACCACGTACACACAAGTCAGGCTCAGGAGAATATCCCCCAATATGCACGCGTGTGCACGTGCGCACACACACACACACATACACAAAGACAAGTCTTGATTTAGACTAAGACCTGAGCTCTACTGAATAACCCACTAAATGCAGGCACACACAGGATGGAGACTGTTTAAATCTCATAATGGTTCATTTTAATGTAAATTTAGTGATCACTAAGGGGTGCCCCAAAGGCAATGACTCTGCTCCCCTGATGAAACTCCCCCCACCAAACATCTTGGAAAAATAAACAGAAACAAGATCCACATTTTTCATGTCTGTTAACTTTGCAACATGTGGTAACCAAGTAGGTTACTGTAATAGGAAACTGCTATAATTAAGCCCTTTTCTCCCCATGCCATGTTGAAGCTGAGAGTCTGCCGGGAGCGATAAGAAAGTTCTGTTCTACTGAATGTTTTGACGTTGTCTTTTGAAATTTACAGCTGTAGAATATAAAACCTTTTTTATTTGGGTTGTGGGAGACTGAAAACCATATAAACAATTACATATGAATTGGAAACGCAATATTAAATGTTGAACAAAGGGTATATTTTCTTCTAATTCCAATGAAGCCGTATATTTCTAATGGAGTCCTATGATTCAAACATATTTAAATTGAAAAAAAAAAAAAAGCCTTCAATCTTCCAGTCAGTTATAAGACCCTGGTGTACAGAGAAACTTTATAACAGCATGGGAGTTTATAATCCCCCAGCAGGAGGATTAGAAATTTGCAATGAGAGAAGTCCTTAATCTTGCACTTACATAACTGCACAGTTTTTAGATTTAAATTGTACAAATCAAAAAAATGAAGATCATTTTGTTCTTTTCTAAAGGGTACTCATAGATAAATGATGACTGGGTAGAGCCTATTGAACATTTGAAACATTTGTAGAATGTAATTTATTCATACCAAATACATCAGAAAAGTAACTCTAGTGTTAAATTACAGCATGAAGAAATTAAAAGGCAGAAGTGAGCAGTTGGGTTTAAATGAATGCTCTGAGGTTTGTAGAAAATGTCAAAAGAGTTCAAATGTTCATAATGTGAAAGTAAATATTTGGGCATACTGTAGGAAGGTTTTATCCCAGTGTAAGATAATACAGTTCTTGGGATATGTTATATAGAAAAGACTGTTTAGTTAGCTCATTTAATTTCCATATGTTTTATTAATAAACAGTTGTGCCCAAAAGGTAATGTTCTTACTCCTCCTCTTCCTCATTCAATTCTATTGAGTTCTCTCATTAAGTTTAGCCCCAAGTGAATTGAACCAATCATGATTTTCCTTTTTCTTGCTGATTTTTTTTCATTTGTCAGGAAGTTCACTAGATCAATAAGACATACATCAGTGGGGGCTTGAGGGTGGGAAGCTAATAAGGGACACTGGGTGTATTGGATCTAAAAAAACCTAGACACTGTAGTAATCTGTCCATAATTCCTCTCCATTGTGTGAGGGAAGATACAGACACAAAGAAGGCAAATACAGGCAGAGTGTTAATTTACACAAGGCTGATGCTGGCCTTCCTTAAACTTAGTAGGCTGAGCTGAGTATGGAGAATTCTTTTGCTGTGGTTTGAAGTTTTAAATGGTACCTTTCTTTAAACCCAGACATGCTGCTTGGAACTTACTACTTTAGTAAGTCTAAAATAACAATATTCAACTATTACAGGAACCAACATACACACACACACACATATACACACAAAAAAAAATAAAACAAAAACATAGAGTCAAAGAATAGAATCAAAGAGAGATGTTTAGTCCTTAAGGGAATGATGAAGATGCCCATAATTCTATGAACATGTTTACCTAATGTCCACATTGCCACCTAATAAATGTCCTGGAATATAAACAATAAGGTCAGACACTTCCTTTAAACTGAAGCAGAAGAAGGATAAGCAGAATGCATCTGTGGTTTTGAGGGCAAAGTTTCTTAACCAGGACATGAAAAGCTCTAACCATATAAACAACAAAAGATAAACTGGACTACAAAAAAATTTAAAAATGCACATTTATTAAAAAACTTTACTTATTATTAAAAATGATTGAAGAAAACAGTTTAGGTGTATGTAAATGAATTTTATTTAATACTTCATGAAGCTGACAGCCACCTTTTGGAGAACTGCAAAATGGGGCAGAAGGCAAGAAGCTTTTATAGGATAAAGAATAAGGAAGAGAGAGGGGCACCTGGGTGGCTCAGTGGGTTGAGTGTCCGACTCTTGATTTTGACTCAGGTCATGATCTCAGAGTCCTGGGGTCAGGTCGGGCTCTGGACTCAGCAGGGAGTCAGCTTGAGGATTCTCTCCCTCTCTCAATCTCTCTATCTCTCAAATAAATAAATTAATTTAAAAAAAAGAATAAGGAAGAGACAAAAATATTTAATTGTCTGTGGTCATCTAGTCAGCTTTGTTTGGGGTGAGAAAGCCCAGAGTTTTCTTAAATATGATGAGTTGAATATACTGTGTTTTTAGTCCAGTGGAGCATTTACAGGAATTCTAAAATTACTTAAGTTTCAGTTTGCTGGCATGGCAGCCCAGGCAGGAGAGACCCCATCTTGTTCATAGATATTTATTTCAACAGTATCTACCTGGATGAGATAAGGGGAGAGAAGAATCAGCATTGGTAGTAATAAGCATTAATACTTGAGGAATCTGAGTAAAAGATAATCAGTAAGATTCTTCAGTGCTTTGAAAAGCCTATCTCACAAAGAACTCTTATTTATAATACATAAAGGACTCTTACATAAAAGACTCCAACAAATCAAAAAGAAAAAAGCAAAGAATATTCTTCAAATGGCAAAACATATGACAGATACTCAAGTTCACTAGTAACTGGGGAAAGACAAATTAGAACAGTGTAATACCACAATATACAACAATAGGAGAGAGAGAGAGAATGAGATGGAGGAGGGAGGGAGGAAGGAAGGAAAGGGAGAGGAAGGAAGGAGGAAGGAAAAGGGGAAAGGGGGAAGGGCTAGACATACCAAGTATTGAAAAGGATTTAGAGTAATCAGAAATCTTATACATTTCTGGTAGAAATGTAATATGGTATAACCGCTTTGAAAAATTGCTTGGCAGTATTTTCTCAAGTTAAACTATCCAGGAATTCTACCCCATGCTCAAAAGTGTGTGTTTATAACATTCACGTGTTCACTGAAAGACATGTACAAAAATGTGCGTTTTCAAAAATGTAGCAACACTATTTTTAGTATGAAAAAGCTGAAAGCAATCTAAATGTCCCCATGCAATACTGTAGATAAATAAATTAGGGTATATCTACACAGCGGATTACAATATAATAACGAGGATAAAGGAACTCCAGTTACACAGCACAAAATGAATGAATCTTAGGAAGATTAAGGAAAAGCAGTTCAACATGAAAGACTAGATGCAGTATGATCCCATTTAAATTAAGTTTAGAAATGAGGGAAACTAATCTATGGTGTTGCAAGTTCCTATAGGGGTTAATCTTAACCATAAGCAGGGAGAGTACTGATTGGAATGGGATAAAAGAGAGATTTTGAGGGGAGAGCCATGCAGTTCTTAAAGATAATGACTCATTTCATGAAAATTTATTAACCTTTCTGATTTATGTGATTTTCTGCATTTATATTTCATTGACATTTACCTCAAAAATAGAGTTAAAAATTTTTAAAGAGGACTTTTCCTCCAGAAGACTATCTCCTGAGTTTAGATATTACATGGATCATTTTACAAAAGGAAAAGTATTTCTATTTAAATAAAGGTCTAAGGACCCACCTTGTTCAGAGAAACCGATGTGAATAATATTTAATTTAAGAAAATAAAACCTTAGCATAATAAACCTGTTTTCAATTGGTATAATCACAACAAATGAGAAATTTTATTATCCCAAGTTGTAAAATGTATTTTTTAGTTGTAAGTGTATATATATTCAGTTGTATATATATTTGTATATATATATATGTATATATATGTGTGTGTATATATATACATATATATATGTGTATATATGTGTGTGTATATATATATATATATGTATATATATATAATGTTATGAATCTTTTGGTCTCCAGTTCAAGAAGCACTGAACGAGGCAGACTAGGATATACTGTGAAAAACTAGAAACACTGAAGTTAAAAGAATGAGTTTTATTTCTTGTTTAGAGCTCATGTCCATTATGGGTGAGTAGGTGACTCTGCTGTACATCACCCTACTCTAGGACTTAGATCCTTGGAGGAACCACCAGTGTTGCTGGTCAGTTTGGCAAAGGGAAAGAGAGAGTATGGTAAATCATTCATCAATTTTTAATGTTTTCCCCTACAAGTGATACCCATCAGTACCTCTCACATTTCATTTCCCAAAACAGATCAAATGGACACAGCCCAGCACCAGTAAGGGGGGGACCTATGCTATGACCCTACGCCTGTCTGAAAATGGCAGTTATTAGGTGAACCACACTGACTTTTCAATTAGTTCTCATATCACATCAATTAGTTTTCACACCTAGAAGCCTCGTCAGAGCCTTAACAGCAATGTGTTCAAATGACACTGGGAACACCTCTCAGATACATGTGGGTCAATTGCAACCACCTACCACTTAAGTTCCAATGCTTGACAGACTACCTGACATTTAGCCTATGCTCCCTGAATGTTTGTTGAGTGAATGAAGAGAGCTGAGGGTATAATCAATTCTGGGCAAAGGGTATCAGTATCAGAAAAAGATACCCCTCCCCCTGCCATAAAAATTGTAACCTTTGAAAAAGGCTGAGAAAGTATCTGTCAGAGAGAAAAAAAAGAGAGACAGACAGAGACAAAGAAGAGCAGAAAGGAGGATCCAAGGGGTACTATAAAGACAATGACATATAAAGTACATGATTAGCAAATTCAAATATACATAATGGCCAAGTATATATTATAAATGAGCCAAAGGCCCAGATAATACAATAGGGAGGGGTAGGGACTGAAGCAAACAAGAGAATTCCTGCTTCATCTACAGAGTTCAGACATCACTTACGTCTACCTAGTAATTGCCATGTAGGAATATGAACCTACTGTTTCCAGATCTTCGCCATTTTTTTAGAGTGTTGTTGAAGTTCTAGCTTTTTCAGTAAAATATCCCAGTTTTCAAACACCAGAAAGTTCAAACAGAACACTTTGACCCATCAAATTGAGACTATGGGCTGTTTGATGTGTAACTACCTCACTCTTCTTATAAGTGAAATTTAGGGAATAGTGATTGCCGGTGGGGCACAGTGAAAACACGGAACTGAAGGTTGAAATCTGATGGTGGAGGACTTCATACAAAAAGCCTTAAATATTCTCCTGTGAAATCCACAGAGATGTTAATAAAATACTGATGCAACTTGAAAACTTACGTTAAAATTGATTTAAATTAAATTTTGACCCTGATTTCAAAATTTTCCAAGCAGCTATTGCTTCCTTTGTCTATAAAACAAAGAGAAACACTGTTGCTTATTTTGTGAGATAATAGTTCAAGGGTATTGACAACAAAAAAATGGAATATGCACCACAAGTGTTTTATTGTTGCTGCTATTGTTAAAATATTCAAAAGTATTTGGCTTTCACCATGATCAAACATTTATTGAGTAGATATAATGCAAAAAGTTTCAGCCCAAGTAAAGCAGATAGAGTAAGGTCAGAATGTTTCCATAACCTAAACATTTCAGAACCAAGTTAAAAAAATATAGAATGCCTCTCATTAAGTATTTAATTTAATTATTTTTCCATGCTTGGGGCTAATAATGCCTGAGCACATAGTTCTCCTTAATTTCATTAGCAGGCATTTATGAGTCCCTGCGGCGGGTGGATATGGAAGAAATATAAACTTTAGGGTATTTTTCTTTCTTATTAAGATAAAATGCAAAACAATTCATTGTAATTTTCAGGGTCAAAATAGAGCGATTTTTGGTGGCTGCTTCTTGGGAGCGTTTGTCACCATCCCCGTTCAACCAAAGAAGGCATTAGTCCAAATTTCTAAAACTAAAATTCATCCAGAGGACATACTTTAATTTGAACACATACTCAAAATTTCTGGGATATTAACGCTCTATTCTAAAAAGAGCTCAAAAGTGACCACTTAAGCCTAAATTTAGAATTCATTACCATTGGTTTCAAATCCTCCTCCATATCCACTAATAGTTGAAGGTGTTGAAAATGCCAGAATGAAGTCAGCAAGGAGGGAAACCTCCTTGTCTTCTTTACAGGATTTGTATAACTGTACATTCATTTATAAATTGTACATTGTACAGTCTTTTAAATTGTGTATTCCTGTTCAGTTGCACACATCTAGGGTTCCTATGATAAGAAAAGCACATCGTAACTATGAATGGAGGGTCTAATCCTAATGTTTCACCTTAGGTTATGCATATAAACCTCACTCAGAGAAACAAGGAGGGAGGAAGGATACTGATCACAAATGACATGGTAGTGCCCTGAAGTGACAAGCATTTACTTAATTCAACAGTTTACTCACATCTAGATGTGCTATATACAGGCTCAGTGGGGTTTAACGAGCATGGGTAGGTATATCTGATAGATAAGAAGATGAAGAAAGAATAGACCACTGAAGGGCAGAATTTTCCTTAAAAAAATCTTGCCTATCCTGTCCTCACACTGAATAGAGAAATCAGAAGACTGTGCTTGATATTTCCCTTATTATGTCGCCAGTTCATTTGGGCTCTAATGTCAGACTGAAGGGGATGAATACCCAGCTTCATCATGTATTTAGTTTAAGTGACATTGTTTGAATCACTTAACTGTATGTGAATTTCATCATCAGTAAAGAGGGATTATAATAGTACCTGCCTTGTAATACTGTTGTGTTAACTGCCATACTGTTAAATGTATCACGTAGTACTTGATACAAAATAAGAACTCAGTAACTGCTGTGATTATCATTGCTTTTATTGTTGTTGGTGGTGATATTATTATCATTATTATTATTTTCTGTTTCCAGAATAGGGGCAGGTTCACCATAACTGTGAATTAATTTAAACTGAGGGATTTCCTTTAATATATGTTTTCCCACTTTTTCTTCAAGAAATGTAGGCTTCTTTATCCCAATCTTCAGATACTCACACAACTAAAGGAGACCATTCTAAGTCAGTCCTCTGGCTTCTATAAGTTTTAGGACATTAGGACATTGCTTCAATAGGTGCCGATGCACCCACATACACACACAGAGCTGCAGACCTATGATTCCTTTCTTTTTTTCCCCAGTCATTTATGCATTCATTCCACAAATGCTGATTTGCATATAATAGTTCTGTACTGTATTTCAAGGTAGCACTGGCTGCAATCTATAGGAAGAAAAATTTTATATATCTTAGATACATGTTGTGTGTGGGGTAGGCAGCAGGGAGGGCATTCAGGGGATATAATTTCTATGTATTTTTCAGTTGGGGGAACTGCTACAAAGCAAAGTTAAGTGAGTGAAGGCTTTTGAAAATTTGCCCTCAGGGCAGAACCTCAGGCTTTCAGCAGGAGCTGTCTGCAAACAACTACCTTCCCCAAACATCACTCTCTCTAATCATGCCAAAACCCTACATGCCAGTTCACTACTCTTGCTTTTTGTTTTGTTTTGTTTTGTTTTCACTAGCCTGCTCTAGTTTTAGCTAGACATCTCTGTGTACCTTGATGATGGGCACTGCCCGCTCCTTGGGCTTCACTCCTGCCACACTGATTGGCATCTGGTCTTCTTCCTGAGATTTTGACTGACAACCCATTCCTGAGTTTGGCTTCAAATGCTTCTCTTAGCAGCATAAGAGCTCACCCCAGCCCCACTTATCTTTCTTGGCTGTTTTCTCTTCACACAATTAATTGCCAGTCAGGGACCACTTTGCAGTGTTTCCAGGTCTGTGTTTCTGAAAATCCTCCACTGGATAGCAGGAAGCTCTGGCTCCTCCTTCTTTATCCCTCCTCCCCTGTATAAATTTCCCAAAGAACAATTTGGGTCTCTAATTAGAGGAATCATATTATTCCGTAATTACTGGCCTACTGGATGCACTATCCTCCTCTGGAGCTCATGCCCAGAATGCTGTTAGCTGAATTTAGTTAGTGACTCAACAGTTAACTGATCAGATTTCACCAATTTTCATTTTCCATAACCCACTTTTATTCAGGGTTGATGCATTTTAAAAAATGTGAAGTGATTATCATTTAACAGCTGTTGTGCAAACCATTTACAAAGAACTGTTTTCAGTTTTCATTACCAAAGCATGGCTCTCCTGTATCATCCTCTCATATCATGTCTCTGAACCTTGATATACCAAAAGCCTCGGTATTGGCCTACCCCAGTCACACACAATAAGCAGGCAGGGCAGTGCAAAACACATGGGCTATATAGACAAACAGATTTGGGTTCAAATTCTAGTTCAGTTCCTTACAGATAGTAGGAACTGAGGCAAGTCTCATTGCTTTTGGGAGTCTCACATTATTCATCCACAAATTAGGGCTAATGTCTACATTGCAGTTTCTTTGAATATTAAAGTATATCATATATATATATATGAGCATATACATATGTGCCATATATGAGCATATATACAAATATATATATATATATGAGCATGTATATGCCATGTGTGAGTATATATGAGCATATATACAAATATATGGCATTAAATTATATTGTATATGTGTGGAATCTGATCCCCAATAAATGCTTGATGAAAAGAATAGCTATTGTCATTATTCTCCACCATGGAAAAGGAAAACGTGAGATTTCCTTGGGCCAGAGGGTAATGTGACCTTAGGTTTAAGGCAGCTCCATACATGAACTTAATTTGAAAAATTCTTGAGAGTTATATATACAAACTATATACAAATCCATCGAATGCCCACCCTCTCTAAGACTGCCTGGCCCCACCATCTGGGATCTTTTGTGCCTCTGAAATTGACAAAGTCCATGCTGTCCCTTGAAACTGTGCATCCAGATCAGAAAGGAATCAGCCCTACAGCTTGGTTTTCTCCCTCTGCTCCTTCCCTTCTATTTATATAGTCTACTAGCTGCAGCACTTGAAATTACGGTCCTGGAGGATTTTGGCCAGATCTTGTTTGTTGCTATAATGTTGCTGCCAATCTCCTGCCCCTAGCCAGCTCTATGGGGCTGTACCATCAACGCTCCCACTTAAGTTTACCTCCAGCCCCACCAATGCACTAATGTACTCTATCATTCACCCTTAGCCAGGGGACTAAAAATAGCCTCTGGCTTCAATTGCTTGTTTGGAAAGGAAAAACAAAATTGAGAGAGAGAGAACAGAGAGGATGACAGTTCTCCCTTCCATCCACTGTACCAAAGACCTTCTCCAAGGGAAACAGTCTTTCAATTAAACTCACCTGATTACATCACCTAGGCTCTGCTGAGATTTGTACATGCTGGTGGGTGGCCTGGCTTCTGCCAAATTTCTGTTCTCTCCTACTTGATGTCCTTCTATGCCCCGGACTATTTTCCTGTCAGATGTGAGAGTCTAATTCACTGCCTCTCAGGGAAGTGGCAAGAGAAGTTTTCTGACAAGGCCTTAATAGGGGGACCTCTGGTGAGACCATGCAGTTCAGAGAACCAAAGTGACTGACGGATTGGGTTTCAAGTTAGACACTTTTTACACATGTTCCAGAGCATCTCTATACTTCAGATTGGGTAGTATTCATGGGGACTATCATGTAAAGGTCTCCATGTATCCTGACATTCAGGCACCTAAGTTACTGTGCCTAAACCACTTTGGCACCTTTTTATGTCACCCCTAGCTCCAGCCCCCAGTTCCTTGAACAATGTTGTGTTCTGGCCATACCCAATTTTCTTGACTACCTCCTCCCGTGGGCATCACCACTTGCACAAATAAACTATTGTGGGTTTTTTTGTTTGTTTGTTTTGTTTACAATTCTTGAAGGGCCCAAATATCCATATCTTCTACTCATTTTTGTGCTTATGTAATACGCAAACATCATTCTAAAACAGCATCTGCTTCAAATGATTTTCCCTGAATTTTGTCGCCCACAAAAATGCTAAAAATTAAAAAAATAAAAAACAACTGAAGTCCTGAATTTGTTCATTTCTTATGGCACAAATCCTGTTAATATATATTATTACTATGGTGATGATAATGATGATGGTGGTGATGTTGATGGTAATAATAATGATCGTTTAAGTTCATGTCTTGTTTTCAACATTAAAAGGTGAAGGTCTTGGGGCGCCTGGGTGGCTCAGTCGGTTAAGCGTCTGCCTTTGGCTCAAGTCATGATCCCGGGATCCTGGGATCGAGTCCAGAGTCTGGCTCCTTGCTCAGCATGGAGTCTGCTTCTCCCTCTCCCTCTGCACTTCCCCCCATTCATGCTTACTCTCTCTCTCTCAAATAAATAAATTTTTTAAAAATGGTGAAGGTCTTAATGTTCCTGCCTCTTCAGTGTTGAATGGCATATAATGGGTGCTTGATAATTTTGCTTGAATGAGATTGACTAATACATAGAGAAAACTCAAACAAAGCAATTGATGTTCTTGGTATATTTGGTGTTTGAAACTTCAGAGTTGTTTTCATTGCAATGACTTTTCTTTAGACCTTTTCTCCATCTTTCAAAGATAGATTGTATCTTTGGAAACTACCAGGGTGAGGGTAATTGAAGGCTTGCAAATGCAAAAGATATAGTCTTTACATTTTGAACAGTTTCTTTACATCAATTTTCTTCTACTATTTTATGGCTGGGATCTCTTATCTAAGCCAAAGCTAAGAGCATATTAAGCTGAGATTATTCATGGGTATTTTGAATCCCATTCGGCATTCAGAATTCTGATTACTTCTATTCTATCTGGCACGCTCTTTCTTTAAAAAAAAAAAGTAAAATAAATGTAGCAAGAGACACTTTTTTTTTTTTTTGCAAGAAACACTCTTGTAAAGAAAAAAAAAAGATAGTGGATGTCTAATGATAATAATTGTGTCCGTTAAGATGTCCATTGTGTGTATCAGTTGGAACTTCCTTGAATTTTGATCCCTAGAAAATTAAAATACAAGGAGGCAAGTAAGGTAGGTTATTATTCCTCTGTGCACCAGAGCATCCCTTTTCCAAAAGTGGGTGGAAGGAATGAGGAGCCAACTGTGATGTCACAGGGAAATAGAGAAGGAAGAATGGCTATGGAAACAGCCATGATATTTTCGATCCACAAGATGAAGGATTTCAATGGTAAGAAAAAGATGTACATGTTAAGTCTACCCCAGCCCACAAAACAGAGCAGTGGTTTATTTGGTTTTTGTTTTTTTTAATCTATGGGACTTTACTAAATATACTAAAAATTTCTTTCTGGGATGTTATGCTATGATAACTTAAGGTGATTATGTGTCGGGTTAGGCCCATAAGAGAGGCATTTTGTATTTTGGAATAGATATTCAGAGATTTTTGGGGGGCCGGGGGGAGGGTATATGCTTGTTTTGAAACCTTTGTGAAGGAATGGTTATCTTCACCCTTACCTCTCTTCCTCCACTAGACCTCAGGTACCTGTTATACCTGGGGACCAGATGGAGTAGTGCCTACAGATCAAGTGCCATGTTTTGTCATCTTAGAGGAAATAAGCTAATATCTAAGCAGCTCAACCAATCCAGATGTGGTACACTTGATTTGACTTTTTGAATCAGGATTGTCATATAGTCATAACAATAAAATATTATTACAACATTTACATAATATTAGATCCAGTCAACAATTTGTAATGTAACCTGGGATCCACCATGGTCCTCTGTTGTTTCTCAGCCATTTGTAGTTGTGTCTTAAAGGTTTAGACAAGTTATTCTTAGCCAAGATTGATCTTCCTCTCCCCAAGTGACTTTTATCAATGCATGGGACACTTTTGATTGTCAAATCTTGGGTGATACAATTATTATCTAATGGATAGTGCCAGAAATGCTGGTAAACAACTCACAGTGCATAGAACAGTCCTTCACAAAAAAAGAGTTATCTAACCAAAAATGTCCAGTATTGTCCAGGTAGAAAAATCTGGTCTAGAGTCCTTCTTGTTGGATTGTGTTCTGTGGACCAGAAGCATCAGCATCACCTGGAAGTTAAATAGATCAGTGTCCCATTTTGCACCCAAGACTGGATAAAAATCTTTATTTAGACAAGACTCCAAAGAATTCATATGCTCATAGTTTGAGAAGCACTAGGCCAGAGTGGTAGTTTCTCAAACATAGTAGGTCACAGAATCACCTGGGCAGCTCTACAGTAACCCCCCAACCAAAAAAAAAAAAAAAAAAAAAAAAAATCATTCACCCTTTTCCACATCCTTGGAAATCCTGATTCACTGGTCTGAGGTGGTGCTCCTGGTAGCAATAGTTTTTAAAAGCTTCTTAGGTAATTTAATGTGCCACCAAGATTGAGACTCACTGGTCTGGTCTAACAGAGAATGGGGAAAATATAGTTAGAATGAACACATGTTTTGGTATGCCCAGTATGATTCAGTTTCTGTCTTTTGTCCTATAATATTATAACATAGCTTTTCATTGTCAAATGTGTTCTGATCTTGGAGTAAGCAACAATTAATTTAAATTTAAAGAAACCTTAAAATTGTGAAAAGGCCAGCCACAGAGTGGGAAAATATTTTTAGTGCATATATCCAATGCATAATTTGTGAATGCTGAATACATAAAGAACTCCAACAAATCAAAAAGGAAAAAAGACAGCTCACTAGAAGCAAAAGACTTGAACAAGTGCTTTATAAAAGAAACTATGAAAACAGATTATAAAGTATTGTCATGGAAATACAAATTTGAACCAAAATAACCTATCAATACAAGCCAGTCACCTCAGACTAATGACACCAAGTATTGTTGGGACGTGGAGCAGGTAGAACCCTCTTGCCTTGTGACTTGAAGAGTAAATTAATACCACCACTTTGTTGCAGTTGCTTACCAAAGTTCAACACATGCATATGTAGACCTATGATGAATATTTCTATACCTACATATATGATCAAAAAAATTAATATGCATGATCACCAAAATACAGATGTTGTATTAAATTTCTCATAGTAGCATTATTCGTAATAGTCCAGCAGTAAAAGGAATAAGTAAATCATGATGCATTCACAGCAATGAGATATTATAGAGCAACAAAAAAAGGGTGGTCCCCAAATAAACACAATGATGTGGATGAGTCTGTGTTAGGTGCTATGTGCCAGACCAGGGTTATAACAATAGATTGTTAGCCTCTGGGAACAAAGATCATACCTTTCTAGTTCTATGCTATTATCTCAATATCAAGCACTGGTATACATAACAGTCCTCCAAATAACTCAGAGAACTTTTAGGGAAAGCAAGGGTGGAGAAAGTATTTTAGATGAAACAAGCAACATCATGAATGTGAGAAGCTATTTCTTATCATCAGAGTGAAATGACTGTCTTCTCACTGCAGGGCATAATAACCTCAACAACTCCAGAAATACTAACTGCAAGTCCAATAATAGCAATAATAATAATAATAATAATAATAATAATAATAATAATAATAATAAAATAATTCTGTCATAAATGACTGGATTTTTGCCTACTCCTTTTTTTCTACCTCAACATTTTATCCTCCGGGCTTAGCACATCCTAGAGTTGGTCAGTCAATATTTGTTGAATAAATTAATAATTGAACAAGTGAAAGAAAATAATCTCTTAGGAAAAGAAGGATGAATTAACATTTATTGAATACCAAATATGCTCCATCCCCATGCCAAGCACCTCCTGTTCTTATGCTGTTTAATAGTCATGGAGCATTGTCAAGGGTGGGCATGATTATCTTCATCTCAAAGTTTAAATAAAATATAAGATCCAGAGAGTATGAGGAACGTCCCAAGGTCACAGGGTTATTTGGCAGAGTCCAGATCCAAACCCTGATTTGTTGCAGTTCAGAGCCCCTGCTCTGGGCATGGCACTCCACAGAGCAGTAGGACAGTGATGAGCCTGGGATATAATCCATCCAGGCCCATCTGGCCCCTGCTCTCCTCTGAGGCAGAGTGACTTCCCCACAAATCTCCCACCACCAAGTCTTGCTTTTCTCTCATTGCTCATATTTACAATTCAGCATCCAATTATCTTATTAACAACATGCTGATTAAGATATGATAGAGATGCCACCATAGAATCAGAGATGTTTCCATGGAAACTAAACGGAACCCCCCTCTCCCCAACCCTGCAATTTTATTTGAGTCTCCTGAGGAAGAAAAAAAATACAGAATTTTGAGAATTGCCAGTTCTTATTGAAACATAAGCTCAGAAGTTGCCAGGAGAAAAGTGAGTAGAAAACCCCATGGCATTTGCTGGATCTTCCCACCCTCCCCACTTTCTCCCTCGTTGCTCTCTTCTCTTCTTTTTCCTACTGTTTGGGTCCTCCCCTCTCTCATAAGTGAATCTCCTCTGACCATGAATCCATTATTGAAACCCATAGCCCTCAGAAGTCAATTCCAACTGGCTGGGGAAGCTAAAGGCTCCAAAGTTTTTATGGAAATTTTTAACTGCTCACTAGTTACAGATCTAAATAAAGTTTTTACTTAGAATTGTAAATCCAATTCATTATCTGGTTTCCTTTGTACTATATATTCTTCTTTGCTTAACTTCTCTATTAGACTAGATTCTGCAGAGGAACAAAACCAGTAAAATAAGTAGGTAGGTAGGTAGATAAATGATACAGATATAAATAACAGGATGTACATACATCTATCTATCCATCACAGCTTCCATTTTAGCAATTTAATCATCGTTTCCTTTAATAATGTTATCACCTGTCTTCTGAGAGTGTGTTCATTCGCTTCAGCCAGATTTTCTATTCTATCTCTCCCTCCATTACAGAATCCAGAGTCACCTCAGCCCCCAATTCTAGACGATCACTGAGACAGACCTACAGACCACTTTCATTTCCTTTTGACCTGACTCACTGAAAGTCCCAAGGTAGGGATAGTTCTCTTCCATCAGTACCTGCTTTAAGAGTAATTCTTAGAGGGTGTTCAAACCTTGGTAAGTTTCGTGCTTAGTTGGTAGGGACATGATAAGTAAATAGCTGCTAAACAGATGAGTAAATGTGAAGGAATCTGCAAGATTGCTCTATGTCCAAATTGTTGAGAAGCACCAAGTATCATACCCTTCTCTTGGATCTTTATGATTTATTTTATTTTGCATAGTAAGAGTGTAAGGGCTCTGAAAGGCATTTGTGCATTTCCTCAGTGAATATCTACTGAAGGCCATACCATGTGTAAGACACTGTTCTAAGCACGGAACAGATAGTTATATATGAAATACTCCCTGCTCTCATAGAGCTTGCATTTTAATTGGGGGAAAATGGAAAGTAAACAAGTGCCATCAAGATAAATAAAACAGGCAAGGAGCCACAGCATTAGAAAACATACTATTCCATAAAGGACAGTTAGAGAAAACATCTCTGAAAAACATATACTTGAACAAAGGCCAAAATGAAGTAGGGAGCAAGAGATGGATGTATCATAAAGGAGGAATGCAGCAGTCTTGAAGTGGGAATACAGTTTGTAGGTTTACAAATGAACGAAGGGCTGTGTGGCTAGTGGGAGGTGGGAAAAGATGTGGGAGAGGGAGAGACATAGCAAGAGGCCAGGTTATCTACTGTTAGAGGCCAAGGTAAGAATTGCTGGACTTCATTCTGTGTGAGACAGGTAGCAGTTGGTGGGCTTTGAGAGGAAAAGTGACATAATCTGGCTGACATTTCAGAAGGAACAGTTGGTGTGGCTTGCGCATGACTGGGAGGCAGGAGATGAGTTCCAAAGTTATCGTACTTAACCCAGATGTTACAAGACAGGGGTTGGGCTAAATGTGCCATAGTAAAGGTGGAGAGAAGTGAGTACATTTTCTAAATACTTCATTGTCCAGTGAGAAATGCATTTAACTCCATACAGTCGGATCTCTCAAATTTACTTGACCATTGGCCTCTCTAATTGGTTCTCCCCTCAATTATTTTTTTTTGAGTAAACAGTCCAAATATAAATTCTTAAGTTAGCACATTAGCCTCTGATTAGTAAATACTGTACAATTTATAATTGTGTCTGATCTATTTCTATTTTAGATTATCCTTTTGTGTTTCCTTTTGCAAGTAACCCTAGGAGTGGTAACACATGAATCTATCCTGTTGTGTTTCCTTTTGCAAGTAACCCTAGGAGTGGTAACACATGAATCTATCCCGTTGTGTTTCCTTTTGCAGGTAATCCTAGGAGTGGTAACATATGAATCTACCACTAATAGTTTACGTGGATTATTTATCTCCTTTCCATGTGTGAAAATCTGTGAGTGTATGCTCCTCTTACTATGGATTTAAGCCCTCTGTGTGAATGGCTACACTATTACTTCTGTCCAGTATAACCCTCTCTGTTCAACCTTCAGATGCCTGTTCATCTTTCATTATCACTTCTCTGTGAAACTTACTGAACACATATGAGGATGCATGTGTCCCCTCCTGGGCGACTTCAGAGAGGCCTAAATGTGTCTCTATTCTAGCATTGCTACCTTCCATCAGTATGCTCTGAGTATGTGGACAAAGCTTCCCACTCAGGCTTCTTGAGGCAGGGATTGTCTGTAGCCATCATTGCATCTGTAGAACCTCCCACCAGTTAGGAACAAATGCCTAATGAGTGACTGAAAAGTTTCTATTATTTATTTGTTTAAGAAAGATTAATTTAGGGGCTCCTGGGTGGCTCAGTTGGTGAAGCATCTGAGTCTTGGTTTCGGCTCAGGCCATGATCTCATGGGTTGTGAGATTGAGCGCTGTGTCGGGCTCAGCACTTATTGGGGAGTCTACTTGAGATTCTCTCTCTACCTCTCCCTCTGCTTCTCCCCCTGCCCATGTGCACCCTCTCTCTCTCAGATAAATAAATCTTTAAGAAAAAAGAAAGATTAATTTATTTGATTAGGAAATAATTTAGTGCTTGCTAAACTCATAGGATCTTATACTAGATACATTCATAAATATACATATGTATATTCATAAATAAATATATTCATCAATTGAAAGAGATGATCAAGTCAATAGATTTTTATAAGACATGATGCATACGATATAAAATATAAATTGTTGATTCAGCATACGAGGGCTTTAGGCAAAAATAATTCATTCAATGGAAATTCTAGCAGGAGAAAATCTAGAAGGCAGGAATGCCATGTATTTTCAGAAGACAAGTAGTCCAGAATGATTGGAAGTGCTACATGGGGAGTAGTAATAAATAAAAGCAAAGGGGTGGAGAGTTTAGACTCTCTCCAATGGGTACAGTGGGTGCAGCTAAATGTGGCTTTTAAAAAAAGTTATTTGTCAAATGGTAGAATTCAATTTATTTGGGTTCTCTTCCTAGTTTTTCCTACAGTTGCCATTCAGTATAAAGTAAACATTTTCTTCATCCAGCACATAGAAAAGTATCAAAAGATAAATATAGGGCGCCTGGGTGGCTCAGTTGGTTAAGCGACTGCCTTCAGCTCAGGTCATGATCCTGGAGTCCCGGGATCAAGTCCCGCATCGGGCTCCCTGCTCAGCAGGGGGTCTGCTTCTCCCTCTGACCCTCCTCCCTCTCATGCTCTCTCTAGCTCATTCTCTCTCTCAAATAAATAAATAAAATCTTTAAAAAAAAAAAGATAAATATATTGGAGAAAAAAGGAGCAGAGGCATTCATCAGAGAACACTGAGACCCATGTGATTAGGGAACATGAGATCTGTCTCATGAAGATAATACCAACACAGGGATTGATGAATTGGTATGGTGATGTCTTTTAGTTGGTAGGTGGGATTAGACTGAATTAATGCTGGGAAATGTTATTTATGTTCCCAAATTTCTCTCAGTTAGTTTACCTGAAGTTCTTGTGTTACTGTGAGAGGAAAAAAAATGATATCAGATACAAATGGCAAAAAGGGGCAACTACAATGTGTATGAGGATAAATCATAATTATCTTTATCATAATTATCATCAGCATTCCTTTGCTCAGACAATTAAACATACTTCACATTTCTTTTTCTCTTTAGACCTAAAATTCAATGTAACAATAGCAGTGAGCCTATGCATTTAGGGAATACATTAAATATAATAAAATGACTTATATTCAAGTTAATATCTTATGGTAATAGCTAAGCTTCTTCTGTCTTACAAGAAATGCCTTTTGAGTGGTATTTTCAGGTTGTATTTCTCTCTTTTTTTAAGCAGTCCTATAAAGAAAATCTCTCCTTTATGTGGCCAGTAAGTTTTGAGGACACAGTGTGTTCTATTGTTAATGTCTACCTGAAACATTCATTAAATAATTGAGCATTGGGGGGGCGCCTGGGTGGCTCAGTTCGTTAAGCGACTGCCTTCGGCTCAGGTCATGATCCCAGGGTCCTGGGGTCGAGCCCTGCATCAGGCTCCCTGCTCGGTGGGAAGCCTGCTTCTCCCTCTCCCACTCCCCCTGCTTGTGTTCCCTCTCTCACTGTCTCTCTCTGTCAGTTAAATAAATAAAATATTAAAAAAAATAAATGTATTAAAAAAAATAATTGAGCATTGGAAAAAAGGTTTATCTCCATATGAACTAATATGCTTTCTGTTTCTATAGGCTGTGCATTCATCAAAACATCGACTGCTCCTTTGGCCTTGATATCTAGGAATCCCAAAACTAGATTTACTGCTGAAGTCACAATATTAATTTTTTAAGGATATTTTTTCCTTCCATTTCAATGCTATTTTTCTTTATGCCTGCTATTTTATCATATGCCACTTCAAATCAGCCTTGGAAATGGATGGAATATAAATGAATATATTAGCAAGCAACAGCCTAAATAAATGGGAGATGAGAAAGAGAGTAATATGGAAATTGTAAGATCTAAAAGGATAATTCTTCCTACGTAAATTACGATCAGCAAATAGAAGCAGTGCTCCAGAAGTAATGCATTGTTCTAAAACAATGACTTGAAAATAGAAACATAGATATTTGACAGTTATTAAGAGGTGAGGGGAATGGGGGATGCATTAAAAATTTATATGAAGAAACAGTAGAAATCATTAAGATGCCATAATTTACTAATATCACTGGCAGTGTAATGCTGGATTTTGACCAAGTGGGAAAACAGTCATTGCTTTACCTGGTTAGTTGAAATGAAAATTGGTACAACAACTTGCAAGGCAATTTAGCAATATCTGTCAATAGTTCAAATGCATACATGTATATATATTTCTGAAGACAGAATACATTTTTGACCCAGCCACTTTTATAGAAATCTGTACACTACATTCACTTACTCAGGTGTACAAAGGGTATCACACAAGGATGTTTACTGAAGTATTTGTTGTAATAGTAAAGTTCTAGGAAGAACATTTTAAAGGATTCTCAGTAGTGGACCAAATAAATAATGCAATATCTATAATGGAATTGTATGCAGTCAGTAAAAAGAATGGAACAAACCTTTGTTTATAAATATGGGAATTTGCTTAAAGTATATAATTTTAAATGTTGCACAGTATGTGTTTACTTTTTGATATATTTGCTTATAACAAACCATTAGTTATATATAAATTAAGATAGATGGAGAGATGGGCCTATATATGCAAGATATTCTTTTTTTTTTTTTTTTTAAAGATTTTATTTATTTATTTGACAGAGAGAGACACAGCGAGAGAGGGAACACAAGCAGGGGGAGTGGGAGAGGGAGAAGCAGGCTTCCCGCCGAACAGGGAGCCCGATGTGGGGCTTGATCCCAGGACCCTGGGATCATGACCCGAGCCGAAGGCAGACGCCTAATGACTGAGTCACCCAGGCACCCCAATGCAAGATATTCTTAACAGTGGTGCTTCTAGAAACTGGAACTGGTATAAGGCATTGATAGAGTGACTTTTATTATTTAACTGATTTTCATTCTAATGCATTTCATTTTTTCATGAATATCTATAATTATTATAGTAATTACAAAAAGAACCCAACAACCTAGTTTTCGAAAAGAGCGTATAAAAAGTAAATGTCATTTAAAACACCAAGGGAACTACCTGTCACTTCCTCACCCAAGTCCAGGGTAGAAGGGGCTGATTAACCATGAAATTCCCCACCACATAGATTTATATGTGCTAATAATGTTATTGCAAAATGTAGGAGAAAGTGTTTACCTGGTTCAGATATAAGTTACAATAGCATAAGGGAGAAATATTTAAAAAAACAAAACAAAACTATATTTCTGTTATTCAGAGTGGACACAGACTTGTCAACAAAAAACAGATCTTGCAATGGTGCTGGCAATGCCTGAGACTGGGAGTTTTGCCTGAAGGAAAGCCCACGGCACAAACCTGGGATAGATCTCAGTATTCCCTGCTAAAACTAGGTTGCATTCTTTCCCTCTCTCTCTCTCCCCCCTCTCTCCCCACCTCCACCTCCTCCTTTCTTCCTTCCTTGCCTACTCCTGTGCCCCAATTTACAAAACTCTGGCAGTTTTATGACTACACAGAGCTTAAAATATTTAGCATCTTCTTTTTTATAGATGAGAAAAATAAGATCTATAGAAAAAGGAAAAAACTTAGCCAGTACAAACAAATAAATGATAAGTTATAATCATCTACTGACTACTGACAACTTATATATGTATTAAGATAGGAATGAGTATATTTTTTTTTCTCATTTTTTTTTTTCTCTGAAACATGTATCAATTTTCCAGTATCTGGGAGTTAGGAGAGGTGCATTACCCATCTCCATTCTTTCCTCAATCTCAACAAAGAGGAGGAGTTAGAATTTCCCATAAAACTGTGATTCAGGGGCGCCTGGGTGGCTCAGTCGTTAAGCGTCTGTCTTTGGCTCAGGTCATGATCCCAGGGGCCTGGGATAGAGCCCCACATTGGGCTCCCTGCTCGGTGGGAAGCCTGCTTCTCCCTCTCCCACTCCCCCTGCTTGTGTTCCCTCTCTTGCTGTGTCTTTCTCTGTCAAATAAATAAATAAAATTAAAAAACAAACAAACAGTGATTCAAAGATGCCTGCCCTGATTTAATTACATTATTCCACAGACCACGGGCTTTGAAAGCAGATAAACATGACATTCAAACCCAATTCCTTCACCTATTTACCCCTAGAGACTCAGTTTTCCCAACACTAAAATGAGGATAGTAACATCTAACATGTGGAGCTGATTAATGAAAGAAACATTATATTAAAAGCCTGGCTCCGTTTATGCACATAGCCTGAGATTCTTAACCTAGAAACCAAAAACCCCTCCCAGGAAGTCCTTAGATGAAGTTTACACATATATAAACCCGTTGACAGTGTGAGTGTTCTGCATGTGACCATTCTTTTTCTTGGTAAAAAGTCCCTAACTTTTATTAGATTCTAAAAGTTGTCTGCATTCCTATGATTTTAAGAAAACCGACTTAAAGAGAACTGTAATTGCTGATGTTAATAATAATAATTATACCCATGATAGCCTTACTAATATTTCACAACAGATAATATTATTATGATTATTAATATTCAATTCCTTGAACATGAGCTAGAATTGGTGGATGAATCATATTTAAATCAGTGGGTGCTTTGCTTTTACCAGGTAGACTCTTCCATTTTCTTATTATGTGAGCCCTTGAGATCTTATTTCACTCTGTTTCACAAAAACGAACGCATTTCCCCCTGAAAGGCAGGCTAATGAGCTCTGCTTAATTTATAGCTGAGTCCATTTACGTGGTCTCTTGGTTAGCAAGGATATCTGTTTAATTCAATAGAATCCTGCACGTGCGTAGTGCACATTAGAAGACATTATGACCTGCATCCACTCCACATGCATTTATTACCCTAATGCCCCTGACATATACAAACAAACCATGTTTTACAAACTGTTTAAAGATTTGATTAAGTCACATCATGCATTTTGTTGTAACGAGAAGGGTGATTTAAAATCATTAGGCCTAAAATGTAGGCCTCGGTGTGTTTGAAGTCAAGGGGAACAATCTGTCAACCAGTTGATCTTCTGCTTCTAAAGCTAGTTAACTGATCAATCTAATGTCAAAGGAGCAGAGACAAATGGGAGAGATTTTACTACATGGAAAACTGTACATGAAGATAAATCCAACATTCTGGTTCATTTCATCTGCAGTTATCTTTGCAGTAATTGCTTTGGAACACTCAAGGTGCTCTGTGCCTAAAGGAAGTGTTGGAAGCTTTAAATCATCTGCATAGACTAGTAGCTTCTTGTGTTGCTCCATTTTGGGGGAGGGAGGGCCATCATCTCTCACTTTAAATGCACACTTGGCAATGAACAAAGGTTGGGATTTTTGACTAGTTGTTTACCATATAATCAATTCACACATTTCTGAAATTTCCTGATGTGTTTGCAAAGTAAATCTAAATCTTAGCAAATTTATTTGATTTCTTTTGCTATGAACATAATGATGAAACTGGATCTGGAATAAAAGCTTTTTTATAAATAGATTTGGTTATTCCAGATTTTCTAGTTATTGCATAAAGATAAACAAACAAAAACAAAAACAAAGCAAAACAAAATTTACTCCCCAACTAAGTAACTGGTTTAAAACAATAGCCATGGTTTTGTATTCATAAATTTGTGGGTCAGGAGTTGAAATTGGGGGGCAATTGTAAAGGCCATTTATTGGTATTCAGCTAGCAGACTCTAGGGTCCAATATACCTTCACCCTGGTATTTGGTGCTTTGGGGCCAGGAGGGGGAAGTGACAGAAAGCTGGACTTAGCTTGGACTGTCAACCGAAGCACCTACATGTGGCCTCCCTCCACAGGCAGTGGTAGGCAGTTCAGCCTTTTCCTTGGCCACTCAGGGCTCTCTGCGAGTTCAAAGGCCCCTGTTGCAAGCTGCAGAAGTTCTATAACCTGGTGTCAGAGTCCCAGAACATCACTTGCTACTGGTCAAACAAAGAGCTAAGGTCATCTCAGACTCAGAGTGAGGGAAACTAGACTATACCTTATGAAGAGAGGAGAAACAAGGGTCCATATCTGCCATTAATCTACCATACCAACATAATCTGATTCTTCACCAGCTCCATTTTACTGTCATCACCTCAAGCTTCCATGCTTTATGCTAGAATTTTCAGCAAGACTGGTGGGGAGAGGGGAGATGATTGGTTAGCTAGCTATTATCCAGATAGTCTACAATAGGACTTGCATTCCGTTAACTGTCAGCAATCATGCTACTTTAGGAAAATCAACAAGTCAATGTCTTGCCTAAAGAAGATTTGAAATTTTGGTGGAGCTAATTTATCATAGTCTTGTTTGTTTGTTTGTTTTCCCTTTGATATCCCCACCTCCATTTTTAGACTGACAGATTGCTTTGGACAATGACGATTTTTTTCCCCCTTGGCTCTGTAAAAATAAAATTGTTTTTGGTGATTTTTGCTGATTTTAAATCTTTTTTTCTTTTCAATCTTTTTCTTCAAAGTGTTGGTCTCACTTCGATTTTAGATTTCAAGCCATCTGTCTGTCCATCATCCTGGGAGACTGGGTGTATTTTAGAAAGCACTGGACACAGAACAAGTACTCCACAAATAAACTCATAATCCAACACCACTTTATTAAGCAACTGGCAGGCACTCTATGCAAATGAGAAAAGCAAATTAGAACAAATGAAACACAAGCTCATGTATCTTTTTTCTTTGTTTTAGTTTACTAATAACTATAAAATATATGTAATATATATGTATATTGCAAAGCAAAACAAGACTATTTATTTTATAGGAATTTGAATGATTTAAGTTGGATTTGCATTTCTACTTTTTTTTTTTTTGCTTTTCAATTCTTGATTTTTTTTTATTCTTATGTTAATCCCCATACATTACATCATTAGTTTTAGATGAAGTGTTCCATGATTCATTGTTTGTGCATAACACCCAGTGCTCCATGCAGAATGTGCCCTCCTCAATACCCAACACCAGGCTAACCCATCCTCCCACCCCCTCCCCTCTAGAACCCTGTTTGTTTTTCAGAGTCCATCCTCTCTCATGGTTCATCTACCCCTCCGATTTCCCCTGCTTCATTCTTCCCCTCCTGCTATCTTCTTCTTCTTTTTTTTCTTAACATATATTGCATTATTTGTTTCAGAGGTACAGATCTGAGATTCAACAGTCTTGCACAATTCACAGTGCTTACCAGAGCACATACCCTCCCCAGTGTCTACCACCCAGTCACCCCATCCCTCCCACCCCACCCCCCACTCCAGCAACCCTCAGTTTGTTTCCTGTGATTAAGAATTCCTCATATCAGTGAGATCATATGATACATGTCTTTCTCTGTTTGACTTATTTTGCTCAACATAATACCCTCCAGTTCCATCCACGTCGTTGCAAATGGCAAGATCTCATTCCTTTTGATGGCTGCATAATATTCCATTGTATATATATACCACCTCTTCTTTATCCATTCATCTGTCGATGGACATCTTGGCTCTTTCCACAGTTTGGCTATTGTGGACATTGCTGCTATAAACATCAGGGTGCACGTACCCCTTCGGATCCCTACTTTTGTATCTTTGGGGTAAATACCCAGTAGTGCAATTGCTGGATCATAGGGTAGCTCTATTTTCAACTTTCTGAGGAACCTCCATACAGTTTTCCAGAGTGGCTGCACCAGCTTGCATTCCCACCAACAGTGTAGGAGGGTTCCCCTTTCTCCACATCCTCGCCAACAACTGTCATTTCCTGACTTGTTAATTTTAGCCATTCTGACTGGTGTGAGGTGGTATCTCATTGAGGTTTTGATTTGGATTTCCCTGATGTCGAGCGATATTGAGCACTTTTTCATGTGTCTGTTGGCCATTTGGATGTCTTCTTTGGAAAAATGTCTGTTCATGTCTTCTGCCCATTTCTTGATTGGATTCTTTGTTCTTTGGGTGTTGAGTTTGATGAGTTCTTTATAGATTTTGGATACTAGCCCTTTATCTGATATGTCATTTGCAAATATCTTCTCCCATTCTGTCGGTTGTCTTTTGGTTTTGTTGACTGTTTCCTTTGCTTTGCAAAAGCTTTTTATCTTGATGAAGTCCCAAGAGTTCATTTTTGCCCTTGCTTCCCTTGCCTTTGGCGATGTTTCTAGGAAGAAGTTGCTTCGGCTGAGGTCAAAGAGGTTGCTGCCTGTGTTCTCCTTTAGGATTTTGATGGACTCCTGTCTCACATTGAGGTCTTTCAACCATTTGGAGTCTATTTTTGTGTGTGGTGTAAGGAAATGGTCCAGTTTCATTCTTCTGCATGTGGCTATCCAATTTTCCCAACACCATTTGTTGAAGAGACTGTCTTTGTTCCATTGGACGTTCTTTCCTGCTTTGTCAAAGATGAGTTGACCATAGAGTTGAGGGTCCATTTCTGGGCTCTCTATTCTGTTCCATTGATCTATGTGTCTGTTTTTGTGCCAGTACCATGCTGTCTTGAGGATGACAGCTTTGTAATAGAGCTGGAAGTCCGGAATTGTGATGCCGCCGGCTTTGCTTTTCTTTTTCAACCTTCCTCTGTCTATGCGGGGTCTTTTCTGGTTCCATACAAATTTTAGGATGATTTGTTCCATTTCTTTGAAAAACGTGGATGGTATTTTGATGGGGATTGCATTGAATGTGTAGATTGCTCTAGGTAGCATTGACATCTTCACAATATTTGTTCTTCCAATCCATGAGCATGGAACGTTTTTCCATTTCTTTGTGTCTTCCTCAATTTCTTTCATGAGTATTTTATAGTTTTCTGAGTACAGATCCTTTGTCTCTTTGGTTAGATTTATTCCTAGGTATCTTACGGTTTTGGGTGCAATTGTAAATGGGATCGACTCCTTAATTTCTCTTTCTTCTGTCTTATTGTTGGTGTATAGGAATGCCACTGATTTCTGTGCATTGATTTTATATCCTGCCACTTTACTGAATTCCTGTATGAGTTCTAGCAGTTTTGGGGTGGAGTTTTTGGGGTTTTCCACATAAAGTATCATATCATCTGCAAAGAGTGAGAGTTTGACTTCTTCTTTGCCAATTTGGATGCCTTTGATTTCTTTTTGTTGTCTGATTGCTGTGGCTAGGACTTCCAATATTATGTTGAATAGCAGTGGTGATAGTGGACATCCCTGCCGCGTTCCTGAACTTAGGGGGAAAGCTCTCAGTTTTTCCCCATTGAGAATGATATTCGCTGTGGGTTTTTCATAGATGGTTTTTATGATATTGAGGTAGGTACCCTCTATCCCTATACTCTGAAGAGTTTTGATCAAGAAAGGATGCTGTACTTTGTCAAAAGCTTTTTCTGCATCTATTGAGAGGATCATATGATTCTTGTTCGTTCTTTTGTTAATGTATTGTATCACATTGATTGATTTGCGGATGTTGAACCAACCTTGCAGCCCAGGGATAAATCCCACTTGGTCATGGTGAATAATCCTTTTAATGTACTGTTGGATCCTATTGGCTAGTATTTTGGTGAGAATTTTTGCATCCATGTTCATCAGGGATATTGGTCTGTAATTCTCCTTTTTGATGGGGTCTTTGTCTGGTTTGGGGATCAAGGTAATGCTGGCCTCATAAAATGAGTTTGGAAGTTTTCCTTCCGTTTCTATTTTTTGGAACAGTTTCAGAAGAATAGGTATTAATTCTTCTTGAAATGTTTGGTAGAATTCCCCTGGGAAGCCATCTGGCCCTGGGATTTTGTTTTTTGGGAGATTTTTGATGACTGCTTCAATTTCCTTAGTGGTTATACGTCTGTTCAGGTTTTCTATTTCATCCTGGTTCAGTTTTGGTAGTTGATACATCTCTAGGAATGCCTCCATTTCTTCCAGGTTATCTAATTTGCTGGCATAGAGTTGCTCATAATATGTTCTTATAATTGTTTGTATTTCTTTGGTGTTGGTTGTGATCTCTCCTCTTTCATTCATGATTTTGTTGATTTGGGTCATTTCTCTTCTCTTTTTGATAAGTCTGGCCAGGGGTTTATCAATCTTGTTCATTCTTTCAAAGAACCAGCTCCTAGTTTCGTTGATCTGTTCTACTGTTCTTTTAGTTTCTATTTCATTGATTTCTGCTCTGATCTTTATTATTTCTCTTCTCCTGCTGGGTTAGGCTTTATTTGCTGTTCTTTCTCCAGTTCCTTTAGGTGTAGGGTTAGGTTGTGTACTTGAGACCTTTCTTGTTTCTTGACAAAGGCTTGTATTGCTATATACTTTCTCTTAGGACTGCCTTTGCTGCGTCCCAAAGATTTTGAACAGTTGTGTTTTCATTTTCATTGGTTTCCATGTATTTTTTTAATTCTTCTTTAATTTCCTGGTTGACCCATTCATTCTTCAGTAGGATGCTCTTTAGCCTCCACGTATTTGAGTTCTTTCTGACTTTCCTCTTGTGATTGAGTTCTAGTTTCAAAGCATTATGGTCTGAAAATAGGCAGGGAATGATCCCAATCTTCTGGTACCGGTTGAGACCTGATTTATGACCTAGGATGTGATCTATTCTGGAGAATGTTCCATGGGCACTAGAGAAGAATGTGTATTCTGTTGCTTTGGGGTGGAATGTTCTGAATATGTCTGTGAAGTCCATTTCGTCCAGTGTGTCATTTAAAGTCTTTATTTCCTTGTTGATCTTTTGCTTAGACGATCTGTCCATTTCAGTGAGGGGGGTGTTAAAGTCCCCCACTATTATTGTATTGTTGTCGATGTGTTTCTTTGCTTTTGTTATTAATTGCCTTATATAATTGGCTGCTCCCATGTTAGGGGCATAGATATTTACAATTGTTAGATCTTCTTGTTGGATAGATCCTTTAAGTAGGATATAATGTCCTTCCTCATCTCTTATTACAGTCTTTGGTTTAAAATCTAATTTGTCTGATATAAGGATTGCCACCCCAGCTTTCTTTTGGTGTCCATTAGCATGGTAAATGGTTTTCCACCCCCTCACTTTCAATCTGGGGGTGTCTTTGGTTCTAAAATGAGTCTCTTGCAGACAGCATATCGATGGGTCTTGTTTTTTAATCCAGTCTGATAGCCTGTGTCTTTTGATTGGGGCATTGAGCCCATTTACATTCAGGGTAACTATTGAAAGATAGGAATTTAGTGCCATTGTATTGCCTGTAAGGTGACTGTTACCGTATATTGTCTGTGTTCCTTTCTGGTCTGTGTTGCTTTTAGGGTCTCTCTTTGCTTAGAGGACCCCGTTCAAGATTTCCTGTAGGGCTGGTTTTGTGTTTGCAAATTCCTTTAGTTTTTGTTTGTCCTGGAAGCTTTTTATCTCTCCTTCAATTTTCAATGACAGCCTAGCTGGATAGAGTATTCTTGGCTGCATATTTTTCTCATTTAGTGCTCTGAATATATCCTGCCAGTCCTTTCTGGCCTGCCAGGTCTCTGTGGATAGGTCTGTTGCCAATCTAATGTTTCTACCCTTGTAGGTTACATATCTCTTCTCCCGAGCTGCTTTCAGGATTTTCTCTTTGTCTCTGAGACTCGTAAGTTTTACTATTAGATGTCGGGGTGTTGACCTATTTTTATTGATTTTGAGAGGGGTTCTCTGTGCTTCCTGGATTTTCATGCCTGTTTCTTTCCCCAAATTAGGGAAGTTCTCTGCTATAATTTGCTCCATTATACCTTCTGCCCCCCTCTCTCTTTCTTCTTCTTCTGGGATCCCAATTATTCTAATGTTGTTTCGTCTTATGGTATTGCTTATCTCTCGAATTCTGCCCTCATGATCCAGTAGTTGTTTATCTCTCTTTTTCTCAGCTTCTTTATTTTCCATCATTTCATCTTCTATATTACTGATTCTCTCTTCTGCCTCATTTATTCTAGCAATTAGCGCCCCCATTTTTGATTGCACCTCATTAATAGCCTTTTTGATTTCTACTTGGTTGGATTTTAGTTCTTTTACTTCTCCAGAAAGGGTTTCTCTAATAACTTCCATATTTTTTTCAAGCCCAGCTAGTATCTTTAAAGTGATGATTCTGAACTCTAGATCTGATATCATACTAATGTCCATATTGAGTAGGTCCCTGGCAGTCGGTACTACCTCTTATTCTTTTTGTTGAGGTGATTTTTTCCGTCTTGTCATTTTGTGCCGAGGAGAATAGATTAATGAGAGAACAAAATGCTAGCAGAGTAACAACGTCCCCAGAAAATATACTCTAAACAAATCAGAAAAGATCTGAAGCAGTGGGAAAAGAAAGGGAAAGAGAGAAAAAAGAAAAAGAAAAAAAAGAAAAAGATAAAGATAAAAACAAAAAGAAACAAAACAAAACAACAACAACAACAAAAAAAACAGAATGTGATCAAATATGATCAGGCTGGTATATAGATCAGTGCCACACACTAGATTTGGGGTATATTTTGGTCTTTTAGAAGAAAGTGCCTCCCAAAATTTTAAAGAAAGAAAAACTTATATATGTACAAAAATAAGGGTTGATATGATGAAGGGATGGAATATGACTGTAAAGATGGAAATTATAAAAAATTTTATAAGAGGAATTGATAAGAAGTTGTTTGAAAAAAGAAAGAAGAGGATTTAAAAAAAGAAAAAAGAAAAAAAAAGGGAGAGGATGTGATCAGGCAGGGGAATAGAAAACACCATATACTAGAGATTTAGGGTATATTTTAATCTGTTAGAAGAAACTATCTCAAAGTTTTAAAGAGAGAACAACTTATATATATAAGCCAAAAATACGGGTAACTACTATGAAGGGATAGAATATGATTCTAAAAATGAAAAATAAAAATTTTTTTTTAAAAAAAGGGATTGATAAGATGTTGGTTGAAAAAGGGAAAAAGAAAAATTCAAAAAGAAAAAAAAGAAAAAAAGACAGTTGAAAAAAAAATTAACTTTGAAAGGCTAAAGAATCATGGTAAAAAAGCCATGAATTCTATGTGCAGTAGTCCCCTAGCGCTGGAGTTCTGCCGTTCTCATTGATCGGTAAACTTGGTCTTGGCCGGCTGTTCTCGCTGATCTTCTGGGGAGGGGCCTGTTGCCGTGGTTTCCAAATGTCTCTGCCGGAGGCGGAATTGGCCCGCCCCTGCCCCCTCCCGGCTAAGTAATCTGCTCGGGTTTGCTCTCCGGGGCTTTTGTTCCCCGCGAGCTTTCCGTACAGCTTTGGAGGCGGAGAGTGAAAATGGCGGCCTCCCAATCTCCGCCCCGGAGGAGCCGAGAACTCGGGGCCGCACTCCTCAGTGAGCCCCCAGAGAAAAGCCATCAGTCACCCAGTCTCCCCGGTCTCCGGCCACACACCGTGCTCACCCGGCCTGTGATCGCGCATTTCTATCTCTGGCACCCGATCCCGGGTGGAGTCTCCAAACCCAGCAGATCCCTGCGGTGCGCTCCCGCGTGGCTCCTCCCGGGGGAGGAAGGTGAGTCTCCCCGGATCTGCCGCTTGTTGGGTCCCTGCTGGAGGAGCAGGGGCCCGGCTGTGCCGCGGATCACGGTTTATGGCCACCCGGAGCTGAGGGCCCGCGCCTGGGCTCCGCCTCTGCAGCCGGCTTCCCCGCTCCAATCCCTGGGAGCTCTGCCACACTCAGGCACCCCTGGTCTTTCTGTGACCCCGAGGGTCCTGAGACCACACTGTCCCGGAGGGTTCCACCCCCCGCTTAGCCACCAGAGTGACGTCCCTCAGCGGAGCAGACTTTTAAAAGTTCCGATTTTGTGCTCCGCGGCTCTATCACTTGCCAGAAGCGGCCGACGGAGGCCCCTCCCCCGCCGTCTATCCTCCCGAATATCGCCGCGGATTCACTTCTCCGCACATCCTACCTTCCAGAAAATGGTCGCTTTTCTGTTGAGAGAGTTGTTGCTATTCTTTTCTTCGATCTCCTGTTGGGTTTGTAGGTGTTCAGAATGGTTTGATCCCTATCCAGCTGAATTCCTGAGAGGAGACGAAATCCAGGTCTCCTACTCCTCCGCCATCTTGCTCCCTACTTATTTTTATTTTTGTTTTCAGAGGAATTTGAATGAGTTAAATTAGAATTGCATTTTCTATAGTTGGGTAGCAGAGAAACTTTGGGCAGTTCTTAGAGTTTCTATTTTCCTGTCTCTGAAATGAGGGTCATGTTGGGGAGGAAGAAATTCCGTTGCCCTTCAAGATACTTCTTTTTTTTTTTTTTTAAGATTTTATTTATTTATTTAAGAGAGAGAGAGAGAGCACATGAGAGGGGGGAGGGTCAGAGGGAGAAGCAGACTCCCCGCTGAGCAGGGAGCCTGATGCAGGACTAATCCCGGGACTCCAGGATCATGACCTGAGCTGAAGGCAGTCGCTTAACCAACTGAGCCACCCAGGCGCCCGCCCTTCAAGATACTTCTAGCTGGACTTAGAATCAAACTGGCATGACTTAGAGTAACAGGAGAAAATCAAATTTAATAGGGTATGTACAAGGAATCCACACAGACATGGACATTCCAAAGACAGTCAGGCAATGTAATGCTTATATGAGCTAAGGAGTGGGGTAGGAATCTGAGGATACAAAGGGGAGAAAGACCATTACCAGGAAGGTGAGAGATGTTTGGAAAACAAAGGTTGCCCTGTTATGCAGATAACTTTCTTAGGTAAAGACGAATCTGTTAGTAGCTCTCTTTTTGGTAAAGCAGGCAGTTGGAAGGGGAGGTAAAGGGCTTTTTCTGAATCTGGTGGGTTTGGATTGCTTGTAACTCAAAATAGTGTTGATTCCTATGTGGCCCATCTTGGGGTAGTCTGCCTTTGGCCCTTACAGTAACAACTGGCAGAATTATTGTCAATCTTTAATAACAAAAGTGATGTTAAACTTTGATTCTTAATTAAGGTCTCATGTGCTTAAGAATCACCTGGAATCTTGTACAAAGGAGGAGGGTTGTGATTCTGCATTTCTAAAGAGCTCTCAGATGAGACAGGTGTCAGAGACTCATGGACCACAACTTGAATAACAAGGCTGCAGAGCATCTAATAACTATACACACTCAGAAATGTAGGTTCTTGGTCTCCATTCCTTTTTTTCTTTTTTTCTTTCTCTTTCTTTCTTTTTTTCTTTCTCTTTCTTTCTTTCTTTCTTTCTTTCTTTCTTGCTTGCTTGCTTGCTTGCTTTTGCTTTTGCTTTGTCTTTATATGCCAATAGAGTCAACATCCCCATTTGCCATTAAAATGTTTCTTAGGAAGCTTTATCTCAGATTTCCTATGGTTTTTATGCTCATTAGTCTTCTAGGTGAATCAGAGATTTCCTGCTATAACACTACAAGGTTTCTCAATAAACCTTCTTGGCTCCTTGTTGAGTCTTTAGAACGACTTTATTATAACAAAGTTGACTTCGAGCCAGGGGAGGCAGAACTCTAGTGCTGGGCTTTCTTTCCAGTTTTATGGGTTTTTCTCAGAAGTCTAATGCCAGTTTAATGAAGTTTTATAGCTCTTAATACTCCAGCACTCCAGCTACTCTAAGAAATATGTAACTTAACAATAACTGGAAATAGGTAAATTCATGATTAAGTTGCACTAAAAACTAATGCCTCTCGGTCATAGTGCATAATTTCCAAATGCACATCATTTAGAATGGTAACTTCAGCCTTGTAACTCTTTCAAGGAGAAAGGCTGTGAACTTAAATCTGACATTAAGCTGACAGTGAGACTCATATTTTCTTAGCTAAAGATATATTTTTATGGTCACACAGTGGACTCTGTTTATCACTCATCATAAACCATAGAAAACCATTTTTGTTTCAGATTAGGTGCTCAGGCTTTTGTCCTGTAATTTGTTTCTTTATTTCTCCTTTTCACTTTTGTTGGTCCATTTCAACAGCTCCCAATTGTCTTCCATTTCCTGAAAATGGCTCATATTTTATCAACTCAGCTTCTTTAAAGGTATTTCATCCTAGTTGAGGTCACCTTAATTTACACCTTAAATTATGGCTTTAAAGCCAACTTCAATGCTGCTGATATTGAGTAATCCTGCCAAAGAGTCCAATTTTAAAATAAGGAACAGTCTTATCCTAAAATGCCAGGCATAAGAAACCCACGAATTTTGCATATCTCTTTAGTACTTTTACTTATTGAATTACATTTCTCCCCTTCCTTTGAACCACTTAGTCAATTATGCTTTATTTTACTGCCTAGTCTCGTTCTAGAGCCTGTCCCTTCTTAAAGACCATAAGTAAGTCACTGTTTTTTTTTTTTTTCCCCCAGAGTAAGCAACATCCCCAAATCATTTGAAAGTCAAATGACTGTGGGATTTGGGGCTTAATGATTTTAAAACTCTCTCCTTTTCTCCTTCTGTCTCTCTGTTTCTCCTCCACCTGCTTTTCCCCACAGATAGATCTCCTCTTGCTGATGGAGGCCCATATTTTTGTTGCCTGATTTTACACACTTGGATCAAGGATACACACTGGGCAGCTGCCACTGCCCCATCACTGGGTAGGGGGTAGGGGAAGTGATGGGCACAGACCTCTCCTTGATGAAAAATACCGTACATTTAATTAATACAGAATTATTAAAATGCACTTGGCAATCTATAAAAAGCAAAAAGGAAAGCAAAAAAGAGCAAATAAATATACTTAAAATGATTTTTTTCTTCATAACTCCTAGGGCAATTAAAAGAACACTCTGACTCAATATCTTCTTACATAAATGAATAAGGAAAGTGGGCCTATTCTAGATTATCACAGGAGGTAGAAATCTGCATATTTTACTGCTGAATGCTCTTGCAAGGTGGGTTTGACCCTTTTCTCCTTTATTTCCTCGCTCACCTCTATCCCCTTTCTGGTACTCTTATCTTTCTTACACGCTTGTCTTATCTTTCTAGACCTGAAATGTTTTGTTTTTTTTTAATTTGTTTTTTTTTTTAAGATTTTATTTATTTGCGAGAAAGAGAATGAGAGACAGAGAGCATGAGAGGGGGGAGGGTCAGAGGGAGAAGCAGACTCCCTGCTGAGCAGGGAGCCTGATGGGGACTCGATCCCGGGACTCCAGGATCATGACCTGAGCCAAAGGCAGTCGCCTAACCAACTGAGCCACCCAGGCGCCCTAGACCTAAACTGTTTAATATGATTTGCTACACACTACAGTTGAGCATTACCGGAACTATGGCTAGTACAAACTGAGATGTGGATACTGGATTTCAAAGATTTGGTATAAAAAACAAACAAGGATGCAAAATATCTTAATGACTCATATTAATTACATGTTGAAATGATACTGTATTTGGATATACTGGGTTAAAATATATATTAGAATTAATATCATCTGCCTTTTTATCTTGCTAAATTTGTAAATTATATATGTGGCTCTCATTTCAAGCTTGCATTTTATTTCTTTTAGACCTATTCTAAACCATAGCCCCTCAAAAGCAGGAATCGAGTCTTATTTCTTTCCATATATCTAATGAGTAGATCAGAAGTCACTTATGATTATTAAATGAATCCATGGATATATTGATTAAGTTATTATTTATTTTAACTTATACTTCACTTCCCAGTATAGCTATATGCTTCAGATTCCATACATGTATGAAAATAATTTTCTGTGTCTTAGCTCAGAGCTTCCCAACTCCTGAATTTTGGTATTCCTGAATGGATTGCAAATAGGCCAAAAGATTGATTCTGTCAGCCCTAGATCCTGCCAGATAGGACATGGGGCTGTCTGGGCCCCCATATCCATTGCTTTCCACGACAAGCAACCTCATCTATTTAATCTAGAGTATTGTGCAAAAATGATCATATTCTCTGTTCATCATTATATAAAAATGACTGGGAAATATTTTCCATATTTTATATGATAGAGCCAAACTTTTATATTTAGAAGAAAGAACTCAAAAATTAATTTACCCATGATTCTGTACTCAAATCTTTCTCTTTTTCTTTCTTTTTTTTCTTTAAATCATTACTATTGTGGTGTATCAGTCTGAGGGTTAATCTTACTTTAGAATGTTACAGCTTCAGGATTATTTCACATTAGTATAAAGTTTCCTTTCAAAACTTTATGAATGTGGTAGGTATAAATAGTATTGTTTCTCTGGAATATATCCTCTGGTTTGATGAAATACATCATAGGCAACAGAGCTCCGATTTATTGGGCAGTGTAAGACAATTCAGCATTAGAACTTTTGACATATTCTTATGCCAACCTGATAGGATATTATGAGACTATTTTGCAGTAGATGAAACCTAGGTTTGCCCAAATTCACACAGTATTCTGTAACATTTTGGGCATCAAATCTCAGACCGTTTAGGTCCAGTGTCTTTATCATATTTCCTCAGTATGTTTCTGAGGGGAAAAAAGCAAACTAAAAGAAAATTAATTTCAGCTCTAATTTATTGAGATACAAATTTAAGTGTGCCCTCCTTGTAGTTTCTTTTCCCTTTTTATTTCCTTGCCTTGGAGACTTTGCAAAACAGAAAACAATTGTTTGCATCCAAAGTCTATTCCTAAATACTGAAAAGAAAATGCTATGTGTTTTAAAGGGAAAGTGGGGAAGAAAGAGAGTGTGGATTACCCAAATCAGGGGACAAGACTGGCCTGGACACTTGCCTAGGCTTGCTTGGGATACTCCTGCTTCACAGTGGTTAAGAAGGCAGCAGGGGCCGTAACTGAAAGCAAGTGCACCATTCTTCCAGATGGAGGAAAGACTATGTGGTAGATACCATAGCCCATGGGGTTGTCTCCAATGCTGGGTGTGATTGTGATTCATAACAGGAAATATGTAGTCTTTGTCCCCTTTTCTAGCTCCAAGTTCCTAAAACTTTTGGAATTTCCTTAGTGATGAGAACAGGAAAGGTGTCTTTCATTATGTTCATGGAGTGATTATGGAGCCCACCTAAGGATGGGGGCTGGTTGCCAGGAGAACCAAACACATGATTACAGGGTTGGAATTTTCAGTACCACACCGGTTATCTTGGGGGAGGGGAGAGGGGATGGAGGTTAAATCACTCATCATTGGTCAATGATTTAATCAGTTGTGGTGTGTAATGAGACCTCCATAAAACCCCAAGAAACTGGGTTTGGAGAGCTTCCAGGTTGGTGAACACGTGGAGATGGGGGAGAGTGGCATGATCAAAGAGGGCGTGGTAGCTTTGTACCCTTTCTCCATACCTTACACTATACTTCTCTTCTGATTGGCTGTGCCTAAGTAATACCCTTTTATAATAAACCAGTAATCTAGTAAGTGAAATATTTTTCTGAGTTCTGTGAACCTCTTGAGCAAATTAACTGAACCAAAGGAGGGGATTGTTGGAAGCTCTGTTCCATAGCCAGTCATTCAGAAGCACAGGTGATAACCTAAACTTGTGTCTGAAGTAGGTTTGTATATTTGGGGGTTGGGGGTGGGGACAGTGTTATCCCTGGGTCAGGGACTGACTGAGCCCTTAACCTGTGAGATCTGGTGCTATCTCCAGGCAGACAGTGTCAAAATTGTGTTGATTTGTAGGACACTGAGCTGATGTCAGACAGTTGCTTGTTGGCAGAAGAAAACCCCACACCTTAGAATTAATATCAGAATTACCCTGGGGTATGACAGGACCCTGGTACAGATAGAGCTGAGACACCACTGACGAAAACACTTCCTTTATATCACAACAGCTTTCATGCATCCCAGTCGCCTCTTGCCCTGACTTCAAAGCCCATCTAGGACCAGTCTGAGGGAACGGAATGGGGATCACAATGGGAGCCAGGTGATTATAGCAGCTGCTCTTTCATCCAGTGGATTCCTAGCTTGGTTAACTGTCCCCACAGTTGGCATTCTAACAGAACTCTGTGAGATGCTTCTCCATCTCTGAAAGGACAGTATTTCCTATTTGGAGGCAAAGGTGTAGAGGGAGGATGGGCTTTTCTGTTCTCAGGAAATGCAGTCCTTTTCAAGTCAGCTACATCTCTCTTTGTGCCCTCTGGCCTACACCCAGTGCTTTACACTGTTTATCAACCTTAATCAACACGAGTGACAGAAAACTTGATAATAGACAAGGGACTGGCACTGCTGGGGGCGGGGGGGGGGTGACCTCTTTTGAAATGTCAGGCCTGAATAAGCTGTATTTACATTTCTTTGGGCTCCAGCTTTTAAAAAGATTTTCATCTTCTACATAGGAAGGATGAAAAGTAAAAGTTATTTTGGTATCCATCCAAAATTATATCTTAGGACAGTGTTGCAAACTCCCTGCACCTCCTCCAAGCTGAGAACTTCTGTGTCAGGATCAGCAGCCACCGGTAAAGCTTGCTTCTCCCTCTCACACTCCCCTTGCTTTGTGTTCCTCTCTATCTCTGTCTCTCTCTGTCAAATAAATAAATAAATAAATCTTTAAAAATAAATAAATAAATAAATAAATAAAGCAGCTGCTATAAGCGTCACATCCCTTCAGTCTTGGAATTACTAAAAACCATTAAAAAACAAAGGGCACAAAGGTGTGTTTTAATTAGTGTGAAGATGCCACCTTTACTATGTGTAATGTAAACCACAGGTGGGATTATAGGTCAGAACTGGGTTGTACCCCTACTCTGTTATTTTTCTCATTTACCTTGGGAAAGCGGTCCTAATCTATCTGAGGATATTTCACGGTGGCTATAAAAGAGAAAACAGCACATTGTTTCGGTGAGAATTGAATGATATAATGGATGAACAGATGTCAGTGGCAGAAACTAGCACAATTCTTAGCACATATTAAGGACTTGAGAAACTTTATCCCCTACTCCTTCATTTTCTCCTTACCTTAATTGGGACCCTCTCACCAGAGGAAAGAAAAATTATCCTGGAAAAAATGAGTTCACTTCAGCATGTTCAGGCCAAAGTATGATTAAGTAATATGCTCCGGCTGGCTACTGTGATTTAATACTTAGCTTCTCAAAGTGTGGTGCTTGGGCCAGCTGCACTGGATCTTATTAGAAATGACAGACTCTCAGGCTTCATTCTAGACCAGAGTAACCAGAGTCAGCATTTAAACAAGACCCCATGTGATTTCTATGCATATTCATGTTTAGGAAGTGCTGCTTGATGGAAAGAGCACAAATTCAGGAGTCAGGAGACTGACCTTCTAGTCTGTTTTTCTTACAAACAAATAAGAATTCTAAATACTATGGTTTAAAGCAAGTATGTTTTCACCTGCTGTTGCTGGAAAGGTCAGATGTGATCTGGAAGAACAAAAGCAAACCCAGGTCTTAACTGTATATTGCAAATAATATGCATATAATGCTTTTTGGATGTCAGTGAATTTAGATGAAACTGCAAAACTAACCCCCCCACACACATGCGCGCGCACCCACACACACTAATTGTCTGCAGCTTTGTCATGCAAGCAAGATGAGAAAGCTGCAAACTTCACCCCCTCTGACACTTCTTACAACATTTATCACCTTGGAGATGTGTTTCTCTGTTTTCTTACTGAAGGGGTTCAGAATATACCTCCCCGAAATGTGACACTTTGGCATGTGGCTTATTTTAAGCCAAAGACAAAGTCCAAAAGACTCAGGAAGAGCTTTTTACCTCCTCCTTGACAGTCTCTAAGAATTTAGATTGGGGGACTGGTCCAGGAAGAAAGCTATCACCAGAGATAGCTACAGAGCAAGGGCTAGGTGTGGTGAAATGGAGGGAGCTCCTCAGGGCATGTCTAGTCAAATTGCTTTCTGTGTCCTGTTGTCTCTTCATGGTACGACAACAATTTATTTATCAAACACCTACTCTTCCCATCTTCCTTTGAATTGTCTTTCTTTCCTTTGAAGCTCCAGACTCCTACTCCCTTCTTAACTCAGGAGGGCATAGAAGCCTCAATTGGCAGACTCTCGTGGAGCCTCTCACATCTTTGTGGGGCTCCTGCACGTGCAAAATTAAATTTGTTTTTCTCCTGTTAATCTGTCTCATGTCAATTTAATTAATAGACCAGCTAAAAGAACCTGTAAGGGTAGAAGTAAAAAATTCCCTCCCTTACACTACCCAAGAGAAAATTATTTGCAATTCTGTGAAGCTGCCCTTCATCCAAAACTGCAAGGGCACAGCGGTAGAAAAAAGGGCATTGAGTCTAGTCAGTGCATAAGACACTGGTTTAAATCCATAACCGAGTCATGTAATTCGGACCTATTTGCAAACACCACTGCTGTTTGGGGATAGATGTTACTGTAGAGGACACTTTTGAAAACCTGTCCCCGGAGGACAGACTTTTATCATCTTAGGATTTGAGATGCTATTTTGCTTCTCATCTTTTCTTATTCAATTCACTTTCATTCTTCATTCTTTCAGGGTTTTATATTATATATTTCCCTCTGTGGTCAAAATAGCTGCACTCCTCCTAATTTAAAGATGTTTCATCATTAAAAATTATATTAAACAGTCGACCATCCTCAGGGAAGACTTAATTTTCACTTTCTGCTGCAGTCAGCGTGGTTGAGGTTCAATCTTTCCATAAACTTGGAATCTATTTAAAGCTATTTCCATAAACCTGGAGTCATTTGATACCTCTTCATAGTCTTGCTAACCAACTAACTACCCAGTTTTAAGAGCCAATAAAATTGACTTGATTTCAGCTAAAAGAGAGAAACACATTTTAAATTCTGCAGAACTGAGAAATTATAGAAACAGTTTATTGGGTGAAAGCAATAAAATTGCAAATGCAAATATTTGGGAGTGTTAGACTATTGATGTTGGATTTTAAAAGGAACCTGGGGAGAGGGGAGTCCTTTCCCCCTCCAAAGCAATCTTCATAGTTGCTTTAAAGCTAAACTCACTTGTGACTCACATCAGCATTTTTTTCTGAAGGAAGACATATTATTATTACCATTACTTTGCTGTTTGTTGAAGTAACATGTAATCAGTAGAGAAAAACCCCTAAGGTCTATGAAGAAGGAAAAAAAAACCCTCTTTAATTAGAAGCAACATTCATTTCTCTGACATGTTTCTCTTCTTTTTCTGTTACTTGAATATCTTATACCTCTCTGTTACTTACAAATATTAATTTATAGAATTAAATTTAACAGAGTGGTAGGAAATGCAGTGTCATACCAATATCTTTGTCTCTGGGTTCCCTGAGGGTCTGTCAGATAGTTTAAGTGAGTGACCTGACTTGTTTCACTCTCAGGAAGGAAGAGTCCTAGTATTTCCTCTCCCTGTTGACCCCACCATTGTGGTTATTCCTCCTTACAAAATGGCTTCGGGTATGTGACAGAGAGGATTCTATGACAGAGAGAAATGGAGATTGACTTTTGATGAGGCAGTCAGAGAAGTTTATCTTATGGGTAATAAATGAGACCTGAACTATGATGCAGCCCCCCCTAAATGCAAACTCATGACAACCACTCCAGGAACATGCCTTTTCAACACCTGCATGTTTAAACCAAGCCAGTGCAGACCCACACATACCCCATATGTCCTTGAGAAGTGTTTGGGGCTCAGAAGCAGAAGCAGAAATTTCTTTCCAGGAGAGTGGATCTCAACCCTGACTGCCAGCACACTTTAAAATACGGATATTTGGTCTCCCCCCTAGTCAGTTATATCAGAAAACGTGGTGGTGGGGAGGGACTGGACATCAGCATTTTTCAAAGTTCTCCACATAAATAAAGCTAATGCAACGACGGTTGAGAAGCACTTCTGCAGGTGTTCACCAGCGGGTGGAATACTTAAGACAGTAAACATATCAGTAAGCAAAGAGTTATCTATGGAATACTAAGTATGTTTGTGGGATTCTTTGAGGAGAAAAAGAAAAGCAATTTTCTTATCCAACTTCCTGTATTTTATAGAAAATGAAAATGAGGACATGGTAGAGTAAATGAACTTGGGCAAGGTCCTCCAAAATTCAGATCACATGGATTACTTTATTTCTACTCCTTTTCTCTTGAAAATCATCATCATCATCACAATCATCATCATCATCTTCATCATCATTATCATCCCAAGGCAAGGTCAAAGCCAGGCATTTCCACTTCTAACTAAGAAACCCATAAGAGGTGCTGTTAGATTTTTCAAATCGGTGAGTTTCAAATTTCATGAGGGTTTTGCCCCCAAGTGGTTGTACTATACAAATAACATTTGGACAACACTAGAAGAAATAGGAGAAAGACCCTACCTACTTTCCTCAGTTGGTTTGTGGACAGTTTCTATCTTTCTGTATTTCCTTTGAGCCCTTCTCTATATCCATGCACATTTTGGATAGTTGTATACATAATGTAGTTATAATTTTCATTTCTTTTTTGACTAAAATATGCTATAAATATTTTCAGCATTTCCATGTAATTTATTATGGCAGCTCTAGGAAAAAAATAAACTGGTTAAAAATTTGCACTTTATCATGAGCACAGTAAGCAACCACTGACATGCTTATCATAAGACGGAAAATGGTCATACTGAAAAGATTACACTGGATGAAAAGCTGGTGTGGAAGTAGACAGATGAGAGTATTTAGGGCAGAGAGATTTCATTCATTCATTCATTCATTCATTCATTCTGCAAATAGTTATCATTTGGGCAATATAATAAATAAATAAATAAATATTTTAATAAATAAATGTAATAGCTAATTAGCTATGTACATGGCACTGTGCATGATTCTTAAAGAACAAAATAGACTGTACTCGTGAAACTTGGAATTTAGTGAAAAGATTGACCAAAAAAAAAAAAAAAACCAAGAGTAATCACAGTTGTGTGTACTGCAAAGAAGAAAAGGAATGTGAAGGATGGATGGCAGTGGGTAGGAGTGGGAAGTAGGGAGTTTGATATGGGCATGGTGTTAGAGAAGTCAAGGAGGGGGAGAAGCCAGAATTCTTCGGCATTCTTCGCAGAAGGAACAGCATACTCAAAGGAGGTCTAGAGGAGGAAAAGGAATAGAAAGAGGATAGAGTAGTCAGGGCATTTTGAGAAAATAGGGATATTAGGAAATGAGGTTGAAGACCAATGAGGGCTAGATTATGCTGTGGTTTGTGGGCCACAATTAAAAGCATGGGGTTAGTTCTAGATGTAATAACAAGCCAGTTTATGCAGAAGAATTTAGCACAGTTTATGTTTTGTAATGATCCCACTGTCTTTAGGGTGCAGAATAAAAAAGAGTCACAATAAGGTGGTCGGGGAGGATGCTACAACAGTCTTCCAAACAAGAGTCAATGTGGCTTAAAACTAAGGCAGTGGAAGAAGAAAAGAAGAGAGTTGATCAGATCCAAGATATATTTTGGGAGCAGAATTAACAGTGCCTTAAGAATGTAAGCCATAGGTCAGGTGAAAGAGGTTAATGGTTAATGGGTCTTGTCAAATGGCTTTTCAATTACAATGAAACCACCACATTTTAAGTATAGATATTTCACAGTAATGTTCTCCTTGTTTCTATTAATATATATAGATTATGCATTTAATGTCTTCATTATACATTTCTGTGATTATCTGGACAGAATATATCTATTACATCTAAATGTATTTCCTCTCATGTGAATTTTACCTTTACTTTCTAATTCTGTTGGGGATTTTATTTTTTTTTCTTCATCAAGTTGTGTGAGTTAGTTTCTCATTGGATATTAAAGTCATATTATGTCAGTTGTATTTGGTGTCAGTGTTTTTCTTGCTTTGTATTTTTAATTTTTTATCATATTATTTTCCCATACATGAATGTTTAATATTTGTGCTATTAAATTCATCTCTTCCTTTCTGATTTTCCCTATTGATTTAAAGCTTAAGAAGTTGTTACACTTCATAAAATCTGACTAGTTCTATTTTATTATGCATGAATGTATGTGTATGTGTGTATACACATATACTTAATGAATACATATACTTAATGAATCCATTTATTGTTTGTTTTGGCATATGCTGTAAGATGTGAATATAAATTAACTTTTAAGAGCGCTTGGCTAGCTCAGTCAGTAGAGCATGTGATTCTAGAGGCTGTGTGTTCGAGCCCCACATTGAGCATAGAGATCGCTTAAGAAATAAATAAATAACTGATGAATTTTTGAACACTAATGATGGACTATATGTTGGCTAATTTAATTTAAATTAAAAAAACAGAAAAATAAATAAGTAAATAAATAATTTTAAAAAGAGTGTTCTCTGGTTTAAGAAAAATAAATAAAATTAACTTTTATTCTTCAACCGGTGACCAGTTTTCCCCACATCATTAAATGATTACTCCTGTCCCCATTACATGAAATCCTACTCCGTCATATATTAAATTCTATATATGTTATCAAATATTTTCCTTGGGTCTCTTTTGTTCCTTTGCTCTATCTAAATTCTTGTGGTTGAAGGAGGCACAACCCTAGTTTTTATTGCTATCTATCAGCAAAGGATTTCTGCTGGGGATTTCTTTATCAAAATGAAATTTGATAAACACATTTGTTGATTATTTCAGAAGAATAAGCTTCTTTTTTTTTTTTTAAGATTTTATTTATTTATTTGAGAGAGAGAGCACATGAGAGGGGGGAGGGTCAGAGGGAGAAGCAGACTCCCTGCCGAGCAGGGAGCCCGATGCGGGACTTGATCCCGGGACTCCAGGATCATGACCTGAGCCGAAGGCAGTCGCTTAACCAACTGAGCCACCCAGGCGCCCAGAAGAATAAGCTTCTTGTATTTTTGTTATCATTTAATTAAATACACAAGTATTTAAAATTATGTGTCTCATTTATTCATAAATTGTATACTAAAGATTACAAATTTTAAACTCTGTGGGGACCCCCCTGGATTTCTCCCACTGAATCCCCAGCACTCAGCATAAGATATGGCATCTTTTGGGGTGCCTGGGTGGCTCAGTCATTAAGTGTCTGCCTTTGGCTCAGGTCATGATCCTGGCATCCTGGGATCGAGCCCCACATCAGGCTCCCTGCTCAGCTGGGGGCCTGCTTCTCCCTCTCCTTCTGCGTGTCGCTCCCCCTGCTTGTGCTGTGTCTCTCTCTCTGTCAAATAAATAAATAAATAATCTTAAAAAAAAAAGATATGGCATCTATTAAGGGCTCAAAATATTTTATGAATGAATAAATGAACTGGTACATTTTAGTCAACCACATCTATATCTGAAAAATTAACCTGGAAAGGCAATCTTTATCTTGTTCAGCTTTCCCCTGTGGAAACATTGAGTGTTTCCTTTTATACAAGACTCCTATTATGTATTTTACTTGCAAATATAGGTCACAGATATTTTGTTATGTTTACTTTAAAATTACTTTGCTTTCAGCAGTGAAGGTAGGATTTAACTTTTTGTTTTTATCAGGTAACAGATTACTGCTCTTTACTGAAGAACGATTGATTTTATTTATCTTGTACTCAGCCAGTATAATAAACATTTATTGATTCAAATGACATTTTACTAAAACCTAAAATAGCTTTTATTGTAAAATACACCATTGATTTAATAAAAACTTAAAATATAACCATATTAAACAGACACATGATAGTAAGACTCATTCAGTTTCAGATTTTTTCTTTTTAAATGAGACCTAATACTGATGTCGTTCAGTAGTTTCTATTTAATTATTTGGACTATGTGCAAATAATCTGTAGGACATGACATCTGTAAAACATAATATTTTCCTTTTTTACTATATTTTTGTGTCATATTTTATGATACTGACCAAAACTTCAAAAATTGTCTAAATAAATACGTTTCCTTACTAAAAATGACCAAAAATGCTACTTTTTCATTTTAGCAAGTATTCACTGAGTCCCCACCATGGGGTCATAGCAGACAAAATGTGCTGAAGGACACTGAATACTGAGCATGGGGAAGGGGGACATATTAAGACCCAGCACTGAGAGCAGAGCTGTCCAGGGTGTTACTTCTGTGTGAATTAAACAGGGGTAATCTGGTGCCAAACTCAATTAAGGTTGAGAAGAAATTTTTCACCCTCCCCACACATGAGAATCAGCTGGGCTCCTATTTCACAGATTCTGGCTCATTTGTCCCCAAAGGGGCTCACACATGTGTATGTTTTCAGGCTCTTCAGGTGTGAGAAAATGAAGTCAGAGCTGAGTTCCACATTGCTGGTGTATATGCAGAGCTAGTGGAAATGTTTATGGAATATCTGCATCCCAGGGGTTCTCAGAGCCCTTAGTGGGCTATAATGCATTTTATTTATTTTTATTTATTATTTGTACAATGCTATTACAATACTATTGACTATATTCTCTATATTGTACCTTTTATCCCCTTGACTTATTCATTCCATAACTGGAACCCTGCATCTCCCACTCCCCTTCACCCATTTTATTCAGTCCCCATATTCCTCCCCTTGGGCAACCACCAGTCTGTTCTCTGTATTTATGGGTCTGGTTCTGCTTTTTTGTTTGTTTGTTCTTTTGTCTTATTTTGTTTTGTTTTAGATTCCACATGTAAATGAAATCATAAGGTATTTGTCTTTCTCTGTCTGACTTATTTCACTTAGTGTAATACCCTCTAGATCCATCCATGTTATTGCAAATGGCAAGCTCTCATTCTTTTTTATGGCTGGGTAATATTCCATTGCATATATATACCACTTCTTCCTTATCTGTCTGTCTATCAATGGACACCTAGGCTGTTTCCATATATTAGCTATTGTAAATAATGCTGCAATAAACAGAGAGGTGCATATATCTTTTTGAAATAATGTTTTTGTTTTCTTTGGGTAAATACCCAGTAATGGAATTACTGGATTGTATGGTATTTCTATTTTTAATATTTTGAGGACCTTCCATACTGTTTTCCACAGTGGCTGCACCATTTTGCATTCTTACCAACAGTACACAAGGATTCTTTTTTCTTTACATCCTTGCCAACACTTGTTATTTCCTGTCTTTTTGGTACTGGCCATTGTGACAGGTATAAGGTGATATCCCCTCACCTGATGATTAGTAATGTTGAGCATCTTTTCATGTGTTTGTTGTTCATCTGCATGTCTGCTTTTGAAAAATGTCTATTCAGGTCCTCTGCCCATTTATTTTTTTTATCAGATTGTGTTTTTGGTGTTGAACTGTATAGATTCTTTATATGTTTTGAGTATTAACCCCTTATCAGATATATCATTTGCAAACATCTTCTCCCATTCAGTAAGTTGCCTTTTCATTTTGTTGATGGTTTCCTTAACTGTGCAAAAGCTTTTTTTTTTTTTTAATATTTTATTTATTTATTTGACAGAGAGAGAGACACAGTGAGAGAGGGAACACAAGCAGGGGGAGTGGGAGAGGGAGAAGCAGTCTTCCCGCGGAGCAGGGAGCCTGATGCAGGGCTCGATCCCAGGACCCTGGGATCATGACCTGAGCTGAAGGCAGATGCTTAACGACTGAGCCACCCAGGCACCCCACAAAAGCTTTTTATTTTGGTGTAGTCCTAATAGTTTATTTTGATTTTGTTTCCCTTCCTGTGACACAGTATAGTATAGTTTCATGTCATCTTCAAATAGTGACAGTTTTACTTCTTCCTTACCAATTTTGATGCCTTTTATTTATTTTTCTTATCTGATTGCTCTGGCTAGGACTTCCAATACTATATTGAATATGAGTGGTGAGAGTGGACAGCCTTGTCTTATTCCTGATCTTAGAGGAAAAACTCAGTTTTTCACTATCAGTATGATATTAACTGTGGGTTTGTTAGATATGGTTTTTATTATGTTAAGGTATATTTCCTCTAAACTTACTTTGTTGAGATTTTTATCATAAACAGATTTTGAATTTTATCAAATGCTTTTTCTGCATCTGTTGAGATGATCATGATTTTTATCCTTCCTTTTGTTAATGAACCACCCTTGCATCCCAGGAATAAATCCCATTTGATTGTGGTGAGGGATCCTTTTAATATATTGCTAAACGTGGTTTTCTACGTTGAGGGTTGTTGAGGGCAGAGTACATATTAAATGCTCAAGAGAGATCCAGAATTACTAGACCATTTCTGCTCATATTTTTTCATAGCCTCCTAGTTATAATTTACTATATAATACTAACTGATTACAATTTAGTATTTTATTTGTGAGTAGACTAGTTTTGTCTTTCCCACTAGAGTCTAAGCACTATGTACGTAAGGACCATATCTAATTTTATGCCACATCATATCCCCAGTAGCTACAGTTTCTCAAATGGAATGGACCATGGATTTTTTTTTAAGTATCTCACATGACTCTTTTTCCAAAAACCACATTTTTGAAAGATGCTGCTGTAAAACAATTTCCAGAGTTGTTATTCTTTTGTATTTCCCAGAGTCCTCTCACTTGGTGGAGCAGTGAAGCTTCTCCAAGAGGCAAATGAACAGGAAGGGGGAAACCACACTCATATTTGAAGTTGAAATTTCTCAAGGAGCTGATGAATGTGTAATTGTCAGTACACCATTTACAGTTCTTAAAATAAGTGACTACTTCCTCACTTCATGAATAGCAATGAGAAAGCATTTATGACATGCCAGGCACTGTGTGTGGTGCTAGTCATCAAACACAAATAAATGAACTAATTTATTAAGGGCTTTTCACATGTAAGAAATTGTGATAGATTCTAGAAAAACATTGATAAGTAAACAGTGCATAGGTTGTTCCTGATCCTCTGCAGCTTGCACACCTTCAGGGAGCTCACATTCCTGTGAAAAAGACACAATACAGTTTTTGACACTATTAATCATGCCCTATCCCTTCAATCTCTTCTCCTGTCTTTCATTTTCTTCTTTTAAATCTCTAGCCACTTTTCTGTACTTTTCCAAGACACTATTTCTTAAATGGGAATGGTATCCCCCAGGGCTCTATTTTCTTGCTTTCTCTCCCTATCCTTTTCTTTCTTTTCTTTCCCTAATAATAGATAACTGCATCCATTCTTCATGAATCTTTATAGTTCATAAACTCATGTCAAGCATTTATTGAGTCACCCTATTGTCCACCAATAGGTCTTTTCACATAGAAGATTCTAAATGTTTTAAAAGAAATGACTTAATTAAATGCTCATTTACTGAAGTATGCTTCATGTCAGAATTGTGCACTAGATTGATGAACAATGAATCTTTGCCCCAAAGAGTTCATATTCTGAAAGTGAGGGGCAGGAGAAGTCAACACAAAATTGGAATAGTTAATGCAGATTTAAAGCATAAGTTTTCTAGGGAAGTAGATACAGATAAGAGTAAAATGCAAGGTTGGTAACAGATTGTAAAACGCCTTGGAAACTCACCCACTTCAATATCCACCCCCACCTCCAACCAGGAAAAAGTTGAGAAAATCATCGCTCTTTCCCCATAATTTGGTTTAATTTGTCTGATTGCTTTGGGAAATTGAGAGAGTAAAATTCCTGAAACACCCAGACCCTCACTTTCCTGCTCTAGTGCTACTTCAGGTAGACTGTTTTCTGGAGTCGGAGAGGGAGAGGCAGCTGTCTGCCCAAGAATGATGAGGCCTGGAGTCAGGTCCAGCAAACACCTTTTATTTCCAGAGCCCATTTTCCATTAACAAGGTCTCAATGGCAGCTCCTTTTCTCAGAGTAAATATATGCTCTTTTTAATTAATATCACTTGTAATAACAACAACTAGTAAGTGAAATTTCTCCATAGTCAGGACTCCAAATTCTAAAGCACACAGTCCCCATCCACTCTTGAGCACAGCATGGACTTTTGCCATGGAGACTGCTGCCCAATTACCTCCACATCTCCTCCTCAAGCACTCCCTTCCAGTGGTGCAAGCCAGACGGGAATAGCTTACCTTCCGTTACTGTTTCCACCACTTACACATGGCTTTCTTGTTATTATGTCATTAGCATGATGGAGGAGGCTGGCTGTTGCCTGGGAAACAAGGAAGGGTGCAGCTCTGCTTGGTTTTTGCTGAGAATTCATTACTACATGGAGAGACACCAACCATGTTCTTGTCTCAGCTCTTGTACATGATGGCAAGAGTGCAAATATTGGTAAATTCTCTTTTTTTCTTCTTCTTCTCTCCTCCACTTCCTCCCCCCAAATTCCTCTTCTTCCTCTCCTTCTCCTCCACCGCTGTTGTCTTCTTCTCATCCTCATCCTCCCCCCTTCCTCCTCTTCTTCCCCTTCCTCTCCTCACCTCTCCTCTCTCCTCCTCCTTCTTCCTCTTCCTCTCCCTTTCCCTCTCCGTCTCCTTCTCCTTCTTCTTCTTGTTATTACTTCCAAGCTCTCTTTGAACTCTAAACTTAATATCTATACTTTTATAAATGTCAAACCAATATTGATTCCTTTTCCTCCTTCAACATAATAGATCACACTTTAGGTCAACACAATTTGGATTACCCAACCAATAGCTTTAATAATTTTATTTCAAACAACTCTTATTTTTACTAAATGTCTTTAGTCTTGTTCTAAACAATAATTTCCATAAAATTGCAGGGTTTGTGCTGCTTTATATTGCTCTAATATGCATTCAAATATATATATTAAAATTAAAACCTGCTCATCCAATTTATCTTATAGATATTCCTCCTAAATATATCTTGTATATACTAATGACACCCTTGAATAGCTTGCTTTAAATGTGTTTTTTTCTTCCTCACTTTAAGGAGCTTTCCTTAAGTAAAAATTCCTCTTCTCATGTTATTTCTTTCACGCACTGATGAAGTTGGAGAAATGCCCTTTATTTATTTAGGGAATAGAAATTCTAGACCTTGTACAATTTACTCCAGTCATACTGAACTGCCTATGGGTCCCTGAACATAAAGCCTATTTCATTATATAGGGTTCTTATTTATTCTGTTCCCTCTTCCTATAATACCCTTCCAAATTCTGTACTTTATTTGTAATCTTTCAAAATGTATCTCAGATAATATCAGGAAACTATCTAGAGGCCTCTATCTAGTTTGATTTAGGGAACTACTCTATGTTCTCAGTGTGCTTTGATGCACATCTAAGATGGTGACTATAAAATTACATTCTTATATGTATGAATACTTTGTATGAATAAATCAAAAAGTGCCTTAGGAATCCAGAACTTACCCAAATTTCCCCTGTGTCCCTAGGGCCTATTATAGCATCTGCCACAGAGAAGCCGCCCGACAAATGTTAGTAAATGGAAGTAAACTGAATTATGTTGCATATTCTTGCTTCTCCTTATGGTGTTTTCCCAGATATAAATTGAAGGTATCCCTCTTAACAATCCCTAAGCTAGTTCCAAGTGCAGTCCTCACATTCCCACTAACACAACTTTTCCTGTCCTGCCTCACTTATCTTCTTGAGTCTTCAACATTGAACTATTTGGACTTGGATACAAGGCGGATATATGTATTGAGGAAATAGCTGAAAACCCAAAGAAATGTTTCTACTTTCCTTTCCCCAAACAGATGGCAAATTGAAAAGATTCACATTCAATATACTAAGAAACATTTTCTCTTCATGAGGACTTAGGTTTGCGATATTCATTGTATGAGTGCTTTCAAGAAAAAAGCAGATTCTCAGTTCCTTGTGAATTTGCTGACAGAGTGAGAGCAGGAGGGAGGCCCTGAGGACCTCCATGGGACCCTGGGTGTGAGTTCCTGGCACCAGCTGTTTGAGCCACTGGAGGTCTACACTGGCTCTGGTCTTTTTAATTATCTGCCAAAAGCTCTGGCTTAAAGCATAGCTCTTCCCTTCTCCTCCTTGAAACAGTGTGCATACAGTATTGCTCTGCAAGCAATACCAAATGGTGACACCTTGAACATTTCAATTGCAATTCAAGCATTGCTGCCTCAACCACCTTTTCCTGGCCCCTCTCCACTTTCTCTGTTAGTCCCAAATTCCTCGATCAACCCGAGCAGGAGTAAAACCATGTGATTATATGCATGGACTACATCCTGAATTAAAAGTGCAACCTGGGCACTTCTAGCTGTTATTAAACTTCTCTGTTCCTCAGTTTCTCTAATACCTAATTCAGAATCCTGAGTTGAAAATGAAAATATGTTCATCCATGAGCCTTGCTCGGTTAACATCATATTTTCTATCTTCCTATATGTTGGTTAAAAAAAAAAGATGGAAAAAACAGCATTTATTCTATCGGCTACTCTCAGGTTTATTGAGGCCTCATTATATTGCTATGAGGTAAGCTGTAGGAGAAAAAACTGAGGATCAGAGAAGTTAGGAATTTTGCTAAAGTTAGTAAAAGCCACAAGTCATGATTAAAACCCAGGTGTTTCAGAATCCAAAGCTATGTTAGTTTTCTTCTCAGCTCCTAAAATGCCTTATGCATGCTTCCCCAGTGGCTGACACAGGAGGGCAACTATAAATAGTTATTAAATAAGTCAGCTGATAAGCCCCTCCCTTTCTCAAGCACCTCTCCACAAAGCACTGTGGCACTTTCTGTTTTTCAGGAATGCTCCCCAAACTATATCTGGAGCCTTCGCTTGGGGGATGACGTTCTTTTTTCAGTGAGATATTGGAAAACAATCAGAACAAAAAGCGAAGAATTAAAGGTGTTGACCTTTGCTTTCGCTTCACTGTGACTTAACCCCTTCCAAAGGGGCAAAGATGGCAGGTGGGACCCTCAGGCACAACCTGCATTACAGCTCTGCCTCTGCCACTCACAGCCATGTGCTCTTGGGTGAGCCACTGGTCTCCTATGAGTCAGTTTCCTCATCTGTAAAATGGGCTATTAATCTCCATTCCAGATTTGTTATCAACACAAGAGAGATTCCAGCACACAGCAGACACTCTCTAAATATCTGTTCCCTTAATGATGCCTTCTCTACCACTTTATCCCCGGTCCCACAAAGAGGTTCATGCTGGGTCAGTCCTCACAACTGAAGGCTCCAAGCCTCTTGGATGCTCCAAGATTAGAACTTTTACTCTGTACACTCTGCATACTCCAACACAGGCACCACAATAGCCCTGGGACACTCTCCTCCATTTCCGTAGGGAGCATTTCACTGCCAAACGCAACCCACAATGCTAAATCCCCCTCAAGCCCCCCCTTTGGTGGGGTCCAGTGATCATAAGCTAAAAAGACAGATTCAGAGCCACGAATGTATTAGTATCTTTCTTAAGAGAAAATGTACCTTGTTTATAAGATGAACACTTAACATCTGTTACGTTTATGACTCTCCACTAGCTGTCTTCAGGTCCGTGAACTCATTTAACGCTCATAATGACCAGAACAGATGGGGTTATTATCTCCATGTTATAAATGAGACCGTCAAGACTTAGAGAAGTTCTGGATTTACATATTAATTTTGCACGTACTCACTGAAGACCTTCCATATAGCCAGGGGTCATAAAGGCAACACAAAGATGGGTTGGTGAAGAAGGACACCACCTGAGTTCATATCCTACTGTGTGATCCTAAGCAATGTGCTTAAGCTTGCTCTGCCTCTGTTTTCTCATCTCTAACATGGGGATAGTTTTTTTTATATATATATAAGATTTAAATGCATGAGGTGCAGAATGAAAAGCATTCAGGGAGTTCTGCCATATAGCAAGTGCTCAGAATGTGTTTGCTATTAATAAATAATAAGAAACAGCCCTGCCATGTGAGAATAGGAAACAAACAAATAGTTAATTTCCAGTTCACAATAGAGGAATTAATGAGTCACTTCATGCACAAAGAAGGAGATAATCAACCGTCAGTGGGAGGGAGGGCTCCAGATTGAAGTGACTCCTCAGTTACTAGGCATCCAGTGCTCAGGGATACATGCTACCTCCAAAAGTGGCATAACTCCCAACAGAGCTCTGCTGTTAAGGATTGCTCAGTAAACACCCTTCGGTAACTATAGGATCAAGTAAATACACAACCTCTTTCCAAAGTTGTGTCCATTTGAAGATGAAAACATGCATCAAATACATCTGCAATGTTTTCATAAAAGCTCAGAAGACCCCTTCTTAAACAAAATAATTAAGAAGTGTGTAAAACTTAGTGTACCACAGATAATCAGGGACAGGAGGCTCCTGCTCACAGATCCAGAAAAGCCTTGACTGCTTGCAAATCTCACCCAAAGTTATACAGAGAGGGAAGACAAGTCTAATCATCAGAAATATTAATTCAAAACTCTGAATTCATCCTTCAGTTGTTTTTCCTCTCAAATAATGTTCTTTTGGGAGTATTTGGAAGAATCATTTCTCCTGAGAAAATATCACTGACTGACATTTAGAAATAATACAATTTCCAACTATGAACCATCCTTTGCATTGCCTCTGTTCTAACAAGAGAGAGAGGGGAGGTAGGGAAGGGAGTGATAAGCAGTGTTCATTTGCAAGAGTGGAGGGGGATACAAAGAGTTTACTTTTGAAAAACAAAATGGGCCTACTCAGGTGCTATTGATAAGAAATACCAAGTGTGGGATGCTTACAGCATAGCAGCACTAGGTAGAGTGCCTTATGTATTTGTTTTTTGTTGTTGTTATTGTGGTTGTTTTTCATTGACTCCTTACCCCTGGTGAGATCGGTGTAATTTTCCATTTTTCAGATGTGAAAACTAGGGCACATATCAAATTACTTGGGAAGTAACTTGCCCAAATCTCATGGAGAGTAAAATGCAAAGCCAGAATTAAAATTCAAGTCCCTAGATTCTGCAAGTTACATCTTAAATCGCTATGGTTTTCCCAACAGACTCAGATTCACCCAAATTTGTTCAGGCTTCAGAGTTAAGGACCTACTTATAAATCCCAGTATGGGAAGTGCAAAGATCCACAGTCTCCTCCTGGGACATAAACTTTGGTTCTACTTAGTGTTGGCTAGAGTCACAGGTTCTAATTTGTCTTCCCCACCCTTAATGGAAAAAGGGAGAGTTAACTTTTAATTTGGTTTAGATAAAATTTTTCTTCTGTCAGTATTGAGCAGATAATTGGCCACGTCCTGGCATGGAAAGTGTGATTCTGTTATTGTCAGATGTCTTGTGTGTGATTAAGTTGTCTTCTGTCAAATCATCTTCAGAAAGGTAGCGGGCATGGGCATCACTGTAGTGTACTTAGAGTCTGAGGACTTAACATAGAAATATAATAAATAAAATGGACAATGATATTTACAACCCAGGCCTGTTTGTTATAGGATTAAGACAATAGTTTTCAAAGACCTTGGTGGAGTGACTGACACATAGTAGGAATTTTATAAATGTTCTTCTCTTTCTTTGCTAAAGCAAGATAATGATTATCATAGTCATTTGTATAGAACAGAAACAAAATAGACTATGCTGTTGAACACTATATTTAATTTAAAAAAATCTTGTTAGGAAATGAGTGGAAAATGTTTCTGCATTTGCAATAGAGCAGAAAACAAGGCAATTACGGATATCAGGAATTGACTGTAATCACCAGAGATGCAGAATTACAACACAGGCTCCTAAAAGGAAGAGTAGTGAAGAAGTTTGGATTAGAGGTCAAATACATTTCGGGAGATGAGAAAGAATATGAAAACTGCCCTGTGGTTATTTCGGTAGGATAATTTAACTTGGGCAGGAGGAAAGAGACGTTACATAAAGGTTCCTGAAACAGGCTGGAAAAGTCCATGGATAATCTCAGGGAATATTTCACCATCCACACTACCATCATCGCTGTCAACATCAGCCTAAGCCAGTCTATTGATTTTTTTGCCCCCCATATATAAAACTACACAAATAACAATTACCAAGTACTTACTGTGTGTTAGACACTGCTAACATGTTAGCCAATGTACTTTTCACAGGAACCATTTAAGGTAAATATTATTCACATGCTACAGATAAATAAGATGAATCTCAGAATGGAGCACTCATCTCCAAGGGCTTGTGATTGAAACGTAGGAAGTATGGAGACTACTTGGTATATACTGAGAAGCTAATATGTACTAGTTACTTTGTATTCATTGTCTCATGTGATCATCACAACGATCCATGACTTAACCGTCATCACATCCATTTTATACGTTAGGAAATTGAATTTCACAGAGTTTGAGAAACTTGCCCAAAATCACAGTTATAAATGGCAGAGGAATAGAATCCTGGTTTGTCTGATTCTGCCAAGGCACTACATGGGAAGCCAGGTAAATAGCCCGTAATTTTAGATAGATATGCTTAGTTTAAGACTGTCAGTCCCAGAGGAAAATCAATGATCAAAGTCATGCCTAATGGCACAGTCCTTTTCTTTTAACAAAGCCTGAATTTATTCATTTATGGTCATTAGTCGTACATAATCATGGCCAACTTGCCAGGTAAACAGCTAATTATTTTGGTTGTGTTATAAGCAAATAAATTTCCCTGTCTGCAAAATGACAAATGAGACCAGATCAGCAGAGAAACAATTGTTCCAGGGTTGCAAACTCCCAGGAGTCTAATGAACAATGGCTTACTGAATGAGCAATTGCAAAACAAAGAGATTACATTAATGTGGTTTCTTTAGAAACAGAGAGCAATCCATTGGCTTTAATGCCTTTGCAATAAAGAACTTTGGCAGCTGTGGATTGGGCGGCTGAGAAAGCACACAAGAAATGCTCTTGCCTTCAGCACAAGGGTTTAGGACCCTACAGCACTACCTGGGCAGAGCTCACCATCAAGCACCACCTCCAGGACTGCAGGAATCCCAGAAATTTCACCCTGAACCTGGTGGCCTAGCCAAGGGTAACGCTACCTGTAGCCAAGCCAAAAGCTTTCTTTATGAGCACATACACATGCTTACACTCTGTGAATGTCTGGAGCACTCAAAACAGAAGGCAGTGTGTGTCCAATGACCCAAAAGATGAACTTTTGGACTGGATCAGATCTGGATTTGAATCCAGCCTCTTCCATATTAGCTCTGTGTAATTTGGACAAGTGGGTTAACCCTTTTGCAACTAAGGCATCTTATCTATAAAATGAGGGCAACAGTTTCTCACTTTCTCTCAGAATCCTTGCAAATATTAACTAAAACAATGACAATGCACCAAGCTGGAACAAACTTACCTCTGTGTGTGTGTGTGTGTGTGTGTGTGTGTGTGTGTGTGTGTGTGACTCTGATGTTCAGAGAAGACCAATCAACTTAAATAGCAGTGAGTTAGATATCCAGGCAAATCATGCCCTAATCAGGACTGTGTTTTTGGACTTTGTAATTTTTCTGAAATTTTTACAAGACAAGGAACCTGGGGATCAACCAAAGAGCAGAGTAAATACAGTTAAACGGCTCTGAACAGATTCAGCTTATGTGCTTATAAGTAGCTTATTCACTCTAGTTTTAGGAAAACAGGAAGTAATAAGATTAAGGATCTAAAGCTCAAATGAAAACATAATGTCAAACCTAGTCCAAGTAGGATTTGGGTTCAGGAAAGAGATTGAAATACTCCATAAAATTAAACGGTGATGAACAGGCTTACAATAAACCCGATGCACACATTCTCTGTATTTTGTAAACTCCTAAGGGAGCACTGCATAGAAAATAATAAATTGAGAGGGTTTATTAAGAAATTCCAGTGCTGAGCAGTAAATACGGGCCAGACATTTTCAGAATATGACCACTAATGATTTGTAGGCAGCTTTTACCATTAGGAACTTAGCAAGGGATGGAGAAGTGGCCTGCAAACTTTTTGAACACTGTGCGCTCAGTAGAGCAAAAACCTCTAGCCCTACTTACCCAATTCATCCCTGTTTGAAAGATTGTTGTTACAACAAACAGTTGGAGGGAAATAGCCCTCATTGTTTATAATGTCTATCATAAGATGTAGTTGAAAAAAAAAAGATGCAGTTGTGTATATATTTCTAAACTGCAAAACAAAGTGATTCAGCCTTTAAAATAACAAAATAGCTTTATTGATTATATGACACAAATTATTTAAATAGGAAAATTTCAGAAGTAGCCCATTAATAAAAAATCACTGCACAGGCATATTTAGGGTAATTATAGGCATCTGCTGTAGAAATGGGTATAGATAATAATATATTTAAACTGCAGTTCGTACACATTTTAAAGTCCAGTTAAAATAATATTACAAGCATGTTTCACAAATATGCATTATTCTCCTTCTAAGGACAACTGGAAACAATAAATTGCTAGTAAAAACAAACAGGGTTTTAGAGGGGAGGGGGGCGGGAGGATGGGTTAGCCCAGTGATGGGTATTAAAGAAGGCACGTATTGAATGGAGCACTGGGTGTTATACCCAAACAATGAATCATGGAACACTACATCAAAAACTAATGATGTAATGTATGGTGATTAACATAACATAATAAAATAAAATTTAAAAAATAAATAAATTGCTAGTAAAGAAATTAAACTTACAGTAACTTGCAGTGAAAAGCAAAAATGGCAAAAATTCCCACACCAATTCAAGGCAAACCTGATGTTATGTTAGTGAAAAAGCCTTTTTGATCAAGTTGTAGAATTCTCAAAATCTGTTTTCTAAGTGTGTACAGTAGGAGCTTTAGAACTAACAAAGAACTGCATGTTAGTCCAACTTCTTTGAAAACTACTGAAGACACCTCAGGAAATTCTCACTTTTGTGAGGCGTTTCTAATTTTATCAACTACTATTTTTTTAATTTTATTATATATCAACTACTATTAATACAATAAATGGGTTACTAGCAAATAACATACAATCACATATTTAAAATAAAAAAATACAAAATAATATAAAAATAAATAAAACATTAAAATACAGTAAAGATGAGTTATCAGTGCATTAGGTAAATGTACTCACAGATTCAGGACTATAATAAATGAACAAATGCATAAACATCTGCTACTCATGTAGCATTGATTAGGAACCACGTGCTGTTCTAAGTATTTTGTGTACATTTGTTAACTATCACATAAACCTTCAAATTCCTCACTTGTATCAACAGAGTAGATACTAATATCAATTACTTCTAAGATAAGGAAGCTAAGGGATTTGTATTCTCTAACCTGGATTGAGAAGTTCCTGGTTTCCAATTCTGTTTCTTCCACTCATTTTTTGACCTTCACAAATCACACAATTCCTCTGGCCTTTGTCTCCACCTCTGTGAAGTATCTGGGTTTTAAACCAATAACACATGTACAATTGTTTCACTCAAGTGCATACTAGGTATTGAGTAAATGTTAATCTGAATCTGAAATTGAATTTGGCAAGAAAGAAAAAGAGATATTCAGATCCTTTAGTCTGTGGCTTTTATATTTAACTAAATCTTAAATATATTTTTCTCATATGTATTTCTTGAGATATTTTGCATTATGCATTGCAGTATCTTTATTTTACTAGCAAGCACTTAATATCTAGATATTAGTAGTCTATACTACTAAAGTATGTACTGTACTTTAAATGTAGGGAAAGTACTTCTCCTTATTGGATCATATAAAGAAACTGGATAGAATTTAACAGTGATTCACTTACAGAGGAAAGTGTTGAAAGTAGTGTATATTTACTTTTATATTCACCATGGGAAATCCAAGGGAGATGCTTGTAGATGTCTGCATGTGATTTGAATGGTATTAACTGTCACTCTGAAAGGTCACAGTTAAGGTGGATAGTACTCATGATGTTGCCTTTAAAGGAAAGGCATAAAAATCATCTGGGACAAGGTGGTTGCTGAGACAAGAAGCCAGATAGGGATATTGGTGGATATCTCACTCCAAAGTTGGAATAAAACCATCTTAGTAGTGTACTCAAATATAATCAGACTCTAAAGGACTGCAAGCAAGCACCTAAAACACTGACAGAAAATAATATTCCATCGTATTAACTAAAAGTGATAAATATCATTGCCAAGGGTCTTAAATGCAGGCATTTGGGTTAGTAAATTTAATTCTCTGATTATGGTAGTTATTTCAAATAATAAACAATAGGTATATTAATTTGTTTATTCATTCATTTAGGACATTGAGATATGTACCGGGGATACAATTTTAGCACAAATAGATATCTTCCTTGGTGCTTGTCCTTCTAAGATTTACAGACTAGTGAAAATGATAGGTGTACATAAAAAATTACACAAATTATTATAAAATTGCATCTGTGTAAATGTACAAAAAGTAGTACATGACATAATGTTCTGTGAGCCATAACACTTTGCTGTAACACTTTATAGTCAAGCAAGTATAAAGGCATTGACTTCTCAACTACAGAACCCTCATGCATGTATGCCTCCATTTTCATAGATAAAAAGTCCTCTGTCAGGCTTCCTTTTAGCTGGAGGAGAAAGAACATTCCCAATTCCACGTATATTAAACACATATTTCTATATTTTTTGCACTGACCACTCCTTTTCTCTTATCACATTCCCAGTTGAGATATGAATGAAATCAAATAGGCTAGAGTTTGAGAGTCACCCCCTGGCTGTTCCTGCCTCATCAGTGTGTCTTCTTAAGGTACATTTTTTTTTAAAGATTTTATTTATTTATTTGAGAGAGTGGGGGGGCACGGGGAGGAGTCAGGAGAGAGGCAGAGGGACAAGCAGACTCCTCATTGAGTGGGGAGCCCGACACCTGGCTCGATCCAGGACCCCGAGATCATGACCTGAGCTGAAGGCAGACGCTTAACTGACTGAGCCACCCAGGTGTTCCTTCAGTCATTTTCTATAGATAATTGAACTCATCCATCAGATGATAGTTTTACTGGTGTTGGAGAGGTCATGCTCTTTTGGCAAAATTTCACTAACTGTGTACATATACATATGATGCTGAATATGACTTCAAAGTGGAGAAGCATGACTATTGGCTCTTCAGCTTCTTTCAGCTATGGAGTGAGCAGTTTGGTCCAAGGACCATTTCACGGATATTTAAAGGCAGGTGCTCATGGGGCGATTCCAAGGACTGTTTCCTGGTGTGCAGCATATTACCTGAACTATCAGGTCAGGAAGAAAAAGAACACATGGTGGAGCAGGTAGCTAAAATCCACTGTAATTCTTAGAAGAAAACACCTGCCTTCCTCCCCTTTTTGTTTAAACTTCTGTCAGTGTGGTCTGTTCTGAAAAGTTGGTGGAGTGGAATCAAGAATGACAAGTGGTTGATGTCCATGAATGTATTCTCCTACCAGTGGAAATGTTCACAAAAGCTAAATGTAGCTTTGAAGGGGAAAGAGTGCCTGACATATTATTTAGACCACACTCTTACAACTATCACTATGGAGCTAGGTGACACACTTCTGTTGGTTGTCATTGTGTAAAAGGTATTTTAGACCACCAAATTTAAGATTTAACCAGTTGTAGGCTTTTGGGAAATTAGTTCATAATTTGGGGCTTGCTGACCATATGGCATATGCAAGAGAGCAAGAAAAAGTTATGTCTTCTTTTACAAAGATCTAGATACTTGAAAACTATCCCTTGCAGAAATTCATCATGGAGCCAGCTATGACATTCTAATTAAGTTTACAATGTCTGTTGTTAAAAAGAATAGTTCTTACTGTGTGGAAGAAATTATACCCAGCAATTCCAGCCTATAATAGTCTGCAAAAATAACTCCTAATTGACTGTTGAGAGTAATGATAACATGATTTAAAACATAACGTCAGAATCAGAAAATTTAGTGCGGAAGACCAATCTGAAGGTTGAGCTGTCAGGAAAGCAGCCCGTTGAATTTTTCTAGGCTAATTCAAATGAAAACGCTAAGATTAAGAGTGATAACACAGTGCCAATGAGATAAGAATTTCTGCAAAATTAGATTACAGCCTTCTTGTGGTCATAAAAACCATATTATCTTTGACACTACTAAATCAATCACTGCAAGAAAATTATCTTCGCAAGTCCAAGTCTTGTTGGAACCTGAAGAGTTTGGTCTGTTTTCCTGCTGTTGAGAAACAGAAGTGGTGATTTTTTTTGTTTGTTTTTTACATATTTCTTGGGACAAAGAGGGATGGATGTTTCAAAACCATCTGTGTGACAAAGAAATCACGCCATTTGTCTATAGTATCACCAAACATATCATTTAATTTAAAAGGAAAAAAAAAAGTCTGCAAAGTACTAAATTGTGAAATGTGACAACTTTTACAACTTGTTATTTAGGTGCTTATTGACAACTATTTGCAACTTGTTAAAACGTAAGTTTATTTTTGTGTTCACCCAATATAGGTAGCCAGAGATTCTCCTGTTCGTTTCTCAGTAACTTCAGACACCTTTGACGAAGAGGTTTCATTTAGAATACTGTTTTCCCTGTTCAGGAGTGTTCATTTTATTGAGAACTAGTGGCCCTAGCCTAATTCTTCAGCGGTATGACAGAGAACAATAGGACACTCTTGCACTGTTACAAAAAAGGCAAATCACACACAACAGGTAGAAGGGGCCATGACATCCTGACCATTGGCTGCTCTGGAGCAAAATGTAGATAATAAGAGCACAGACTCAGAATTTAGAGAGAACCAAGGTTGAATTCCAGCTACATTGCTTGGTAGCAATATGAGCTTGAGAAAGCCTTATAATCTCTTTGCTCTGAGTTGCTTGATACAATAATTATTGTAGGGCTGGTATGAGAATTAAATATAAACTGGGGCACCTGGGTGGCTCAGTCATTAAGCGTCTGCCTTCGGCTCAGGTCATGATCCCAGGGTCCTGGGATCAAGCCCCGCATCGGGCTCCCCGCTCAGCGGGAAGCCTGCTTCTCCCTCTCCCACTCCCCCTGCTTGGATTCCCTCTCTTGCTGTCTCTCTCTCTCTGTCAAATAAATAAATAAAATATCTAATATATATATATATAAACTATGATGCTTGATACATAGAAAGCATTTGACTTATAAAATTGTTATAATTATTATCATCGGTATTATTTGTACATCCAACTTACATCATTTGGAGTAAAAATTATTAAACTGTAGTGTCTTGTTTCAAATCACATCTCTTGAAGCATGTCATTTCCTCTGCCTGAAATACCTGCAGACTTTCATGGTGACCTGACAAATACTTATCAACTTTGAAGATTTATTTTAAATACTTAACAAGCGGTGGATGAATGGAGATGATTGACTGATAACCTCCACTTATTCTAGCAGACTAATTGATAACATTGTTCTTCTACCCACTGCTATCAGCCTCCATTTTGAGTTAATTTTTGTGAAGGGGCATGTTATGCATGGAATGGTGTCTTCCCAAAATTCACAGGTTGAAACTCTAACCCTCAATGTAGCTATATTTAGAGATAGGACCTTGTAAGAGGTAATTAAAGGTAAATGAAGTTAAAAGGTGGGGCCTCAATCCAACAGGAATAGTGTCCTTATGAGAAGAAGAAGAGCCACCGGAGATGTACACACAAGAGAAAAGCCCATGTGAAGATGCAGCAAGAAGTAGTCAGTAGGCCAGGGAGAGAGGTCTTAGGAGAGTTAATCTCTCAACACCTTAATCTTGGACTTGCAGCTACCCATTCTGTACATGGCAGCCCTATCTGGCTAAAGCAGGTCGTAAAGTCAATGTCTAGATTTTGTCTAGATCTTTCTTTCTTTCTTTCTTTCTTTCTTTCTTTCTTTCTTTCTTTCTTTCTTTCTTTCTTTCTTTCTTCTTCTTCTTCTTCTTCTTCTTCTTCTTCTTCTTCTTCTTCTTTGTCTTCTTCGTCTTCTTCTTCGTCTTCTTCTTCTTCGTCTTCGTCTTCTTCGTCTTCGTCTTCTTCTTCGTCTTCTTCTTCGTCTTCTTCTTTTCTTCTTCTTTTTTTTGGCCTAGATTTGTCTAGATCTTTCTTTCTTTCTTTCTTTCTTTCTTTCTTTCTTTCTTTCTTTCCTTCTTCTTCTTTTTCTTCTTCTTCTTCTTCTTCTTCTTCTTCTTCTTCTTCGTCTTCGTCTTCGTCTTCTTCTTCTTCTTCTTTGTCTTCTTCTTCTTTGTCTTCGTCTTCTTCGTCTTCGTCTTCTTCTTCGTCTTCTTCTTCGTCTTCTTCTTTTCTTCTTCTTCTTTTTTTTGGCCTGTGGATGTCTTGTCCCAGCACCATTTGTTGAAAATGCATTACCTTTTCTACTTTGTCAAAGGTCAGTTGACTCTATTCATATGGGTCTCTATTTCTGCACTCTCTATTCTGTTCCATTGATCTATATGTATATTCTTTTGCCAATATCATACTGTTTTGATTAATATAGCTCTAGAGTAAGTCTTGAAGTGGAGTAGTGTCAGTATTGTGTTGGATACTCTGGGTCTTCTTTCTCTCCATATGAACTTTAGAGTCAGTTTATCAGTAACCACAGAATAACTTGCTGCAGCTTTTGCTGAGATCATGTTGGGAAGAACCGGCACCTTGACCATATTGAGTCATCTTCATGAACATAGACTATCACCCTATTTATTTAGTTCTTTGATTTCTTTCATCAGAATTTTATAGTTTTTCTTATACAGATATTGAACATATTTTGACAGATTTGTACATACATAAGTATTTCATTTTGTGGGGTGCTAATGTAAATGGTATTTTGTTTCTAACTCCAAACTCCATTTGTTTATTGCTGGAGTATAGGAAAGCAACTTATATATGTTTGTATCCTACAACCTCGCTATTTTCACTTACTAGTTACAGGGGGGTTTGTTGATCCTTTGGATTTTCTACATAGATGATTATGTTGTCTCCAAACAAAGACAGTTTTATGTCTTCCTTCCCAATCTGTGTATCTTTTCTTTGCTTTTCTGGTCTTATTGCATTAGCTAGGACTTCCAGCAATATGCTGAAAAATACGCTGAGAGCAGGTATTTGTGCCTTGTTCCTGAGCTTATCAGGAAAGCTTCTAGTTCCTCATTACATTTTATTTTTTTGTAATGATTTTACATGTGATAATCATATTCAGCCATGGAAAATGTTTCAAATTAAGCTCTGTGTTTTAAAGGCCTATGTTTAGCCAAAAATTGCTACATAGTCCTACCTGTCATTCACTTAGAAAGTACCACGTCTCTCTTGGATAGAGTCTTTTCCCAATCCGACTAAAATTTATTCCAGAGTGGGGCATGTCATATTTTTCTTTACCACTTAGCTTCATAAATTCTTGGCTTTAAGAATCTGATCATAATATTTACATTTTATTTTAACTCTCCCTTTAGTCCTGTCCATTCTTCCACAAGGAGGGTGAAACATACAATCTAATGATCTCCTTCCCTCTTAATTCTGCCTTTCTCAAAATATAAAGCAACACTACATTAAATCATAAATTAAAATTTAAAGGAAATACAATAGTTCTGATTTAAGTGTCTTTTTTGTAAATAAATGGATAATATGGTTAAAAATTAACAAAACGATATTAGTGCTATACACTTGGGAAATAGCACTGTAGGTTTAGGCAATAACAAAAAAGAGAGGGAGAGAGAGAAATTATTTTGATTTAAATTCCAAGGTAGCAAAATATATCGAAAAATTCATAAATTGTTGTTGAGTTCCACATATTAGATTTGGCATTTAATCTCATTTTATTGTATGCAGGTCACAATTTGGAAGGTGCGGTATGCATTACTTATAGCCATAAAGGGATTGATCATGAATTCTATCTGTGGTAACTAAAAAATTATGACAACTGTTGTAAGATATTTTATTTTTTTTAAGTACAATTAATGATATTCCTAGATAGCAACTTGGTTGTGTTACTAAAAGGTACCAAAAAGACTTTATACTAAAACTAATACAACTCAGGTAAAGGTACGAAATTAGAAACCTAGAAAAGTCTTTCATGACTCTAATTTGGTTGGTTGTATGAGAACAAGAAAGTGTGTGTAAGCTGTAGAATGTGAGCAGAGCCTCCAATTTTTATTTTGGGAAACAAAATAGCCCATAAGAAAATTAGTATTTTTTAAATTTTTCATCCCATTTTTCAAGTATGATTTTCAACCTTATTAATCTTTAAAAGAATGGTGTTTATTTCAGATTCACGCATGTATCAGGAAAACATAAGAAAGTAGCCCCACGGTGGTTAAAATATTGAAGGTGTTATTTGCTTTGAATGTTTCCTTGTGTTCATTAAACTTTACTAGATAGGGTAACCTTGAGCAGTGCCTGCATTTGATTACTTAGAATTCCAAATCTGATCTGTAAAATCACCTCCAGTGTGTGACTGGGTTTACTAGGTAATTTTTCTTTTCAAATATGCCATTATTGTAGTCTTCCACCTAAACCCTAAGAATGCTGTTATTAACTTGCTTTTAAGGTCCTCAATAAAGCAACATTTAGGATGTACATAAAAACACTGCATTTTTATTAAACAGCCCTAGAGGAAGGAAAGGTTATTTTAACAGTCACATCAACAGTATGGTTCTATGGTTCTATTCAATTAGCATTGGCTTGCCAACCTCCTTAAGTACTGGCACCAGGTCCAGGTGTGCTTATTAATAGATTTTTCTTTTTCTACATTTTACCCAGTATCACAAAACTTTGGTAAAAATATGTCCTAGATTTTTCAAGGCAAGTAATATCTCTATCCTCAATCTCTCTCTTCCTCCCTCTCTCAACCCGTTCTCTTCATTTCCTCTCTCCCTTAACCCTTAAGCCCCCTGTTTTGAGAGGTTAAGACACAGAGAGTGAGAGAGGAAAAGAGATGATAGATACATAGAAAGATAGATAAGAAAGATAGAGGTGATAAATGGAACCATAAAAATTACATGAGCTAGGGAAAATTTAATGGTGACAGAAAAAAGAACAGATTTGAAAACACTTTTTTATTTTTATTTTATTTTTTTAAAGATTTTATTTATTTATTTGAGAGAGAGAGAATGAGAGAGAGCACATGAGAGTGGGGAGGGTCAGAGGGAGAAGCAGACTCCCTGCCGAGCAGGGAGGCCGACGCGGGACTCGATCCAGGGACTCCAGGATCATGACCTGAGCCGAAGGCAGTCGCTTAACCAACTGAGCCACCCAGGCGCCCTGAAAACACTTTTTTAATGTAAAATGTTATGGAGGTGAGCAAATGTGAGAAGTCAAAGATTAGCAATATAAAAGAATTAGCAGGTTCAAAGGAGATATCTTTAAATATAACTAAGTTTCATTTAAGATTTATTATGTATCATAAACTCTATGAAATTTATTTTCATATGCTGTTCCATTCAATCCACAAAACTTCTTAGAGATAAGGAAATTGAGATCCAGGGAGGGTAAGAAACTTGCCAAAGTTCATATCTATAATAAGTGCTGAGTAGGGATTCATGGACAGGCATTCTGATGCCGGAGATCACGCTGTTAATAAACATCACCTTTCAGCATACTGAGTTTGTGATGCCTACACTAATTTAGGTGGAAATGTCCAATGGTATGTTGGATATGGGACGCTGAATCTCAGAGGGGATGGGTTTTGGCATTTGGTAGAGTTAACCAAGGGGCAAGAACATGTTTAAAGTAGTGGTGCACAGATACAGTGCTGGCAAATATCAACATTTAGGGAGGAGAAAATTCAGTAACAAGACAGAGAAGTAACGTTCACAGAAGGAGAAGAGGAGTCAGAGAATTCAGAGTAGCCAATGTCAAGGGTGGTAAATAGTTTTGATAAATAGAAAATGACTAACATCAATGCAAACTGCAGCATACAGCAGAGCAATTATTTGTAAGAAAAGAACATCATGTTTATTTGGTGCAGATGCTTAGAAGACCCTTTCCAACATACTCTAAGGACTGCCCTAGTAGAGGATTGGAGAAAGTTGATATTATAGTAGGTGGGAAATGGGTTGACAGGAAGACTCATGGGGTTTTAGTGGACTAAGATTATAAGAATGCCCAGCACCTGCTTTTACACATAGTGTGATCTTCATAAGCCCTATTATGTCCATACGTTTTCTATTTTGCAGTGGAGCCTCTGCTTAGAGTGTCATACAGAAATTTCATGCAGAGATGCTCCAAGAAATAATTTAGACTGTGACCTCTAAATTTTTAGCAGTGGGGGCATGTTTTAATGGAATCACATTTTGAGGATTTTTTTAAAATTTAAGCCTCAGAATATGCAAGAGATATATTTAAGTCCACCAAAAGAGCTTCATTTGGTAAAGCAAAAATGCCACAATCTTTTAAAACTGGTAATTTTTCTAAAACTGAAAACTTCACACATTTTACATTTCATTTGCTAACTTTCACAGTAGGCCTCCCCAAGCCCAGCTTCCTACTGAAGTGTGTTTCCAAGCAATTTAATTTGGAAATTGAGAGCTGTCTTGACCTTCTCATGGATTTTAAACTCTGTGTCCTAGAAGACTTCAGAGACAACACTCCACAGGTGACCAAACATTCCAGAATAATAGCATTCCTATTTTTAGATAGCATTTGCTATAACTAAAAATTAGATTATTCCATCAGTCCTCTTTTAAAAGACCTTCTGGACAAGCAGTTTTTACATTTGAGTTTGCATGACATTGACCACTTTGTGCATTCCATTAAGTATTATTACAAGGCCTTTTACATCTACGAATACATGGCACTAAAAGGGAAAACTCCCATTGTCCCTGGACTCAAGGCTCTGAATCAAGAATCACAAAACTATAGAAAGATGACACTTCAAGATCCTCTGTGCCGCAAGGAAATTTAGCCCTTCTCAGATGTTTGCTGAGGCTCCATTCAGAGTAAAATAAGTTTTACCAAACAGTAAAGATTTGAGCTGGGGAAACCATTCATCACTTCCATATGTTTTATTTATTCAAGTTTTTCAGAACTCATTTTTTTTTAAGAAAGACTCTTGTTCTATAAGTGATTAAAAAATATGGATCTGGACCACTAGCCTCATTTTGCAGCTGAGGGCAGCTGAGACCTAAAGATGTGAGATGACATGCCCAAGATCACATCATCAATTAGTGATAGAAAGTGTTAATAAAAATTCTTTGAGCGGCAAGCTAAAGAAACCAATTTTAACCTACTCTAGAAAAAAATGACAACTCCTTGGGAGGATACTAGAGTAGCCCACAGAATCAAAAGAAAAGTTTAACAACCAAAACGTAGGTGGAAATAAACCAGGGTAGCTGTCGGAACAACAGTTGTCAGATCTTCTCTCCAGAATAAGGCCATAAAGAGACTCTGCTTCTACAGCATCCGCTGATGTGGTCCACTCTGTGCTTAAGCCTCGAGTTCCCACAGGGGAAAATATGATTGGCTGAGCCTGATTGGCAGGTATGTCTGCTCTACGTCTCAAGTGTATGGCTTGGGATTAGCAGAGCAATGGCCTCTGGACAAATTCTTATAAGTCTCATATGCAACTGTGGTCCATGCGTGGCATGGTGTCCACATTGCCTGGCTTCCTACTTATATTGTCTTTGTTGTCACTTGGGGAGCTTTTAAAAAATATCAGTACTTAAGCCCTTCCCCCAGACATGATTCACTTACTCTGGGTAGGGCTGGGATCTGTTCATCTCCCTGTAATGATGCTGCCTCCAGCAGAAGTTAAGGGAGAGGAAAGGAGTAATGACTGAAAGAAGACAACATCTCTTGCTTGACAAAGAACTCAGAGACCATCCAGCCCCTTTATTCCTATACTTGAGTGCAGATCAGATTAACCAAAGGAAACTGTTCTAAAATTCAGATTGCAAAGCCCCATTCCAAATCCACTGAAAAAGTGAATAGGTAAGAAGCATCCCTTGGAACATTTATTTTTAAAAATCTTTTTAGGTGTTTCTCATATAGACACACCTGCACTGGACCTGTCATTCTAAGGGCTAGACCCATGACTGTGATCATTCTAGGCCAGTGGTTCTTACACTTAAGAATCCATCAGAATTGTCTAAAGGGCTTGTTAAAACACAGCTTGCTGGGCCTTACCCTCAGGGTTTCTGATTCGGTAGGTCTGAGTTGGGGCCTGAGAATTTGCATTTCTTGTAAGTACACTGGTGATTCCAGTGCTGCTGACTCAGGAACCACATTTTGAGAATATTACCCTTAAGAGATTACAGCTTATCCTCATGGAACCCTGATTGGAAAAGGCTTCTAAAGGTAAATCCATGACAGTGATCCTGGAGGAAAGCAACAATAGAGATCTCTTACAGAGGAGGAGGAAGAAGCAAAGTCAGTAAAAAAAGGAAATGGTTAATACATGTTGAAAACACAGTTCTATTGCACAATGTGAAGCATTAACTGAACCCATAGTCTTCTGATCAGGGATCTTAAATGGACCTAACATGGTTGGTGTTGCTAACACTTGGCACATTTCTTTTGAAATGAGTCCTAGTACACTACCTTTTATCTTTCTAAGAGAAGATCAGTGCTTTTGGACACTCATCATACCATCTCTTTCCATATCTCTCACTATCTGAATGGACACTGATTAAATTATCCTAAGTCATTCAATTAATTATTAATATAAATTATCAGAAATCATTCATTAATTATCCATTTTTCATTGCTTTGAAGGTTGACTCTGCACTGTGCTGGGCACTGAGAAAACAACATGAAAATGAGAGATTTTTAAGGCTATATCACCTAAATAAATGCACACTTATGTGGTATACACATATATTTATATACTAGTACAATGAAGTATAGAGGAGTGGTCAATACTATAGAAAGATGTCACATGTCAGGGAAGGTCAGAGAAGCTTTCCTATAATTTAGCATTTAAAGGTGTGTAAGTTGACGTAGTGGATGAAGGTAATTGTCCCAGAATTGGTAGCAGCAAAAATAAAGTCAAAGAATGAAGAGAAACCTATGGTCAAGTAGCAAAGACTGTTGCTTATCTATGAAGAGAAAAAAAGATGAGTTCCTATGTTGGAGGTCCTCTTGGGCCATGCTAAGGTAACGGACAGATACTAAAGGATTGTTTGCAGGGGTTATATCAGTGGCACTTGGCCCTAATATCAGAATCACTTGGAGAGCTGCAAAACAAAACCAGCACATAGGCCCTACTCCAAATTAATGAAATCGGAATCTTTAGAAATGGACCCTGGTTATCAGTAATTTTTTTATAACTTTCGTGGTGGTTCTCCTATCCAGTGATGGATGAAAATGGACAAATTATAGTATATTTGCTAATAGTCAAGATGGTCCGGCATCCCAGCTCAAGGGCTGATTGGAATGGACAAACTAAAAGCAAGGAGGGCAATAAGCAGGTTTGTGTGAAGTCCTGAACTTGGTAGTTTCAGTTAAAGTGGAGAAGAACAAGCTATAAGAGGAATGTCAAAGAGGTAGGGTTTACAGAATGAGATTTCTGATTGAAAGCATTGGACAAAGAGTTTGGAAGGGACCAGATTCCCCAAGTCCCTGCCTTGGCCACACCTCATTTAGCTTTCCCTTCTTTTCAATTCCATAGTGTTTCCCTGGGCAAGTTCTACGACCACATACAAATTGAGCAAGACATTGCCTTCCTGTATCCAGGCCTGGTCATCTCCCCAGAGCAATCATCTTACTACTAAGGTTCTGAGCAACATGTCATAGAATTTTCCTTCCAGTTTAAAAACCAGTTATATTTTTTTATGGCAAATAACTACTTTGGGCAATGATAGCATTTACATAAAAGTGAGGCTACTATGGTGATTTTTTTCCCTTTCTATTTTAAAGTACATCTACATCTGGAAAAAAAAAATGGCAAGTGAAGTCCTTACTGAAATTCGATGCATGGTTTAATACCCCTATTTGTCAAAATGTCAGCTGCCAAGCACTCAGCACAGGCCAACATTGTTTCTAGGGACTGGAGAGCTTGGCAAATTGGAAGACAGTGTCTCTAAAGGGAGTTCCAAATATTTAAGAGTGAACAAAGTTCTTCTTTTCTGTAAGTTGATGTCTGCTAAGATAAAGGTATAGGAAAAAACAGGATGGGACTGCATTGTCTTGTAATTGTGATCTAACCATTGCAAAAATGGACTGTGATTCTACCATTTTCATGGATGATGCTATTAGTAATTTTTTTTCAGAAGTAATGAGTTTGAGTAGATATACAGGTTAACTCTGATATGTAGTAATATTGTCAACTTTCACCCTCACGAAAACCCAAGAGGTAGACACATAAGGGATTATTATCTGTTTTGAATGATGGAAAATCTGGTTCATCCAGCATCACAAAGCTGGGAAGCCAAGAACCAAACCATAGGTTTTGAATTCTGAGTCCTAAAAACTTTTGCTCACCTGCCCCTTCACCTCCACCTTTAGAGTCATCAGTAGCCTGTCTTCACACATTAGGGCTGCTGGAACATGGACTGAGTGGCTCATAAATAATAGACATGTGTTACATTTCTGGAGGCTGGAAGTCTGAGCTCAGGAGGCCAGCATGGTTGGATGAGGGTCCTCTTCAAAATGGCAGACTTTTCCCCTTATCTTCAACTGTGGAGAGGCAAAGAATCTCTCTGGAGACTGGTATAAGGGCATTGATCTCATTTATGAGATCTCCACTTTCATGACCTAATCACCTCTCAAAGACCTCATCCTAATACTATCACCTTGTGCAGTAGGATTTCAACGTGGGAACTTTGGGAGACACAAACATTCAGACAATCATGGGAAAAGTTTGGAGTTGAAATCAGAAAGATGAGTTGAAAACAGGGCTCTTCCATCAGTGTGAGTTGGAGCTCCTTACTCACCAATTGGAGCTCAGTTTGCTCACTTTTAATTTTGGAACAAGTTGCATATATCACAAAATACTTTTGGAGACAGAGTAAGATATCTGATGTTAAAGCACCCCCAGCCTTCGTCCCTCCACACATACACACCATCATTTATGCAATTCTAATAGATCAGGGATTTTGTTTTGGTTCCTGTTGAGTCTGCCATGTTTGGAAAGGACATCTTCAGTGATGGAAGAAATGAATTTGTGAAACACTTATCATATACCTGAAAACTGGTACGTGCTATTTCCTTCCTCTTCTATATTTTTATCTTTTACGTACTTAATTGTAGAAGTCTCTAAGGACCTGATTTTATAGTCTACTTTGTCTGGCAGACACAAATCTCTCTAGCAACCTCAGCAGAAATCAAACACATGGGTTGACTGCACATCCATGGGGTACAGCTGGTATCTGAGGCAGTATGTAAATAAATTTAGCATTTGAAAATTTCACATAGGTCTTCTGATTTTATTAACCTAGACAACTTATAATAATTATGATAAACAGACATCGTCATTAAATATAGCAGCCATTTGATAAGATTAAGCATAATGCAATACATCTTCCTTTCCTCCCGATTCAGTATAATAAATTACCCTTAGGGTCCTAAATGAAGCATTTTATAATTGAGCAAAACAGATCGATTTTTAGGGGTCCTTATTTATATGCAAAACAGACTTTTTGAGAATGGTAAACTTGATTAAAATCTCTCTAAGTGCAAATCACAAATAACTTCTTCTCACAGGCCATAACTATCGTATTAATGTATAATTTATTGCATTCAAGGATAGTAAAATTCTAATGTGCTTATGATCCAGATGGAAGAAAGAGTTAAATAGAGAAAATAACAAACCATACAAAAGGGGAAGAAAATGGAATTGAAATTTGACAAATATTGCACAAGATAGTATCCCAGCTGGTACAGATGCCATAAGAAAATAGAGATTGGGATAGAATATTGCAGTCAAGTCAATGTGAGGAGAATTTAAAGAGGGGTAAGCTTCCATGGAAGTTCTAGATTTAGAGAGGAAAATGTCCTAGATCAGATAAAGCATGAATAATACATTAGATGTGGAAAACAATTTTGCAAATGTGGCCTCTTTGAGTCTGTTTGTACCTCCTCAAAATCATAGGTCCCTTTGGCCATTACCCAACAACTAAATGATGATGTTCTAGGTGAGTAGACTTTTTCCAACTGCATATCATTTACAAAAAAGGAAATATGTGGCTTTTAATCCAAAGGACACACGAGTAACAGGATTAGCCCACATATCATTAAAAGGCAAGTCTCAATTTATGTCAGTCATGGCCATGCAAATACCCCAATGAGACCAACATGGCTCTCCTGGCAGCTAAGAAGTGAATCCAGGAGATGTTCTCCTGGAGATAAGACTTAAGGATTCAAAATCTCTGATTCATGGCTTCTAACCAGCCTCTTCGGAGACATACATGTTATCCTCACATAAAATTAACTTTATTCCCTATTCAGAAAAAAGGAATACTACCAACAAGTGTATCCATTATTGAGTGAGAGCACACAATACTATTTCTTCTCTAATAAAAGGGTGCATTTGAAAAGGACCTTCAGATTCTTCCATACTTGTGGGCATATGTTCACATAGTGGGATGGCTCCCAGTGTTGATTTGCCTTTTTCTAGGCTTAAAACTCTTGCACTGTTCACAGTACAACATTTATCCATTTGCTCAAAAATACTTATTTGTCACCAGTATGTGTGGTTTTTCATCCTGTGTGCTAAGAGAATTTTTAAATTGTTTCAAATAGTTTTAAATTATGGAAGATTTCAACTATACACAAAGAACAAAAAGTTATAAATAATACCCACAGTTTATATAAGTCTGTTTTATTTAATATGTAGTTATTAGGTCTGTGCAATGGGTGGGGGGGGGGACTCTTCTCTGGGGATGCACTGATGAGCAAGACAGACACAGACCCACCCTTAAGACAGACAACTGAAGAAGATGGGCAATAGATTCTTCTAAGAGACATGACAGTCAAAGCCCAGGGCGAAGGGACCATATGGCAGAGTGAAGGACAGCTGCCTGGAGGGTGAAATAGGAGTTAGTCAAGCTAATATATTTTTCTTTCTTCTGGAGTCAGCATAATAAAGTACCCTTAAATTGCAGAATGAAGCATTTTCTAATAGAGCAAAACAAATCAATTTAGAGTCTATATTCATAAGGGAAGTAGGATTTTTGAAACTGATAACACTGATTTGGGGCTATTGTGCATGCTCTGGGAGGGTGGAATGAGGTTGGTAAAGGCCACTGCTCTTCTCACCCCAAGATGCCTCAGGTAAACAGTGATGGAGGAAGTCCTCAATGTTCAGTGTGGACAAGGAGCCCCTATAGAGAGAAGGTACAGTACAGATTCAGGTGCTATCAATCTAATCACTACCAGTTCTTTTCATTTTTTTAAAAGATTTTATTTATTCAGTTATTTGAGAAAAAGGGAGCAGGGAAGGAGCAGAGGGGGAAGGAGTGGGAGGAGGGAAAAGAATCTCAAGCAAACCCCAAGCTAAGCAGGGAGCCCAACTCTGGGATCAATCTCAGAACCCTGAGATCATGACCTGAGTTGAAACCAAGAGTTGGCCGCTTAACTGACTGAGCCGACCAGGTGCCCAACTATCATTTCTTTTCAAATGAAATATCTTAAAAGCATTTCACCTACTGACAAGCCCAGAACAGGGTATTTTGATAAGATGTATCAATTTAAACTTAGATGTTATCCCAGAGCACTCATTTTCCTGGTTAAGCAGGATTGTTAGACTCATTGCTACTATTTTGATAGAAAGCAATGGAGAAAAAGGATGCTTGATACTACCCACCTTTAAATAGTTTTGCAGCTTTCTGCAAAGGGCAGGTTGTGATGGTGTCAACAGGTAGATGTAGGAGGCAGAGAGAGAGCTGGATCTACAGTTGGAATGCTGGATTTGAATTCTCAGTGATGTATTTTCATAGTTGGTCTTTCACAGTTACCATTCCAAAAGCTTAGTTTGCTCGTTGGTAAGGTGGACATAGCAATGTGTTCCTGTTGGAAGGTTTATAGCAACACCAAACAACAAGAGACCTATAAAACATCGTCATGCTCTAAAAGTAGTACAAAAGTTTTGGATCATTGGGTTTAAGTCAGAGTTCCTGAGAGAGCAGGATTTTCCAAGCTGAATCATTGAACTATAAATTCGCACTTTGGATGACTCCCAGTTGAGGCCATTCTGCAAAAATACCTGACCAGTCTTCAAAAGTGCCAAGCTCACCAAAAACAAGGAAAGACTGATGAATTATTATAGGCAAGAGGAGCCCAAGGAGATGTGATGACTAAATGTTCTGTGGTATCCTAGATGAGATTCTGGAACAGAAAAAGGTCATGAGATAAAAACCAAGGAAATCTAGCACAGATTTTAATTAATAATAATGTCTCAATGTTGGTTCATTCATTTTAGCATATGTACCATAACATAAGATGTTAAAAGTAGAGGAAACTGGTTGTAGAGTATGGGAAGTCTAGATCTTCATAATTTTTCTATAAATCTAAAACTTTTTTTAAAGTAGAAAGTTTATTTAAAATATTTCTAAAGGGGCTCCTGGGTGGCTCAGTCGGTTAAGTGGCCGACTCTTGGTTTTGGAGCTAAGATCATGATCTCAGCGTTGTTAGATTGAACCCTGCATGGGGCTCCGTGCTTGGTGCAGTCTGTTTGTCCCTCTCCCTTCTCCCTTGCCCCTCCCCCTTCCCTCTCTCTCAAATAAATAAATAAATCTTTAAAAAATTTTTTAAATAGCATTATGGAAAATACCCATTCATTGATTTAGCCAACAAGTATGTAGTGGGTGACTATCTGTGCCAAACACACTGTTCTAGGAGCTGATGATAGATAGTGATGAACAAGTAAAGTCCTAGGCCTCCCCCACAGAGTTTACAAATCAGTAAAGGAAAGAAAATAAAATGTAAATATAAATTATATTGGGTGGGGCTAAATGCTATGAAAAAAAAGCCAGCACAAGAGTTACAGGGGAGAGAGATTGACAAGGTGGGCAAGACCTCTTAGAGGAGGGTCCCTTGAGCAAACAAGCACAGATGGGTATGGGGTGGGGTGAGGATGCAGGTGGCCATGCAAATACCTAGGATGAGAACATTCCAGGCAGAGGTAAAAGTAAGTGTGAGAGCTCTGAGACCAGAACAGATCTCCTCTAGGAACAGGAAGGAACCCACTGTCACTGGAAAAAACCTAGGGAGGATCAGAATGTAAGCCGATGAAGTCAGAGAGAGAGCCAGTTGCCATATTGTAGAGGACCTTATTATAGTCCAAAATAACTACTTTGGATATTATTCTGAGTATGCTGGGAAGACTGTAGAGGATTTTGTGCAGGAGAGAGAAATGATATTTCCATTTCCCACTATTTCACTATGAAAAATGTCAATCATACCAAAAAGTTGAATAAATTTTACAGTGAATACACAGGTATCCATCACTTAAATTCTATAATTGTTTTGCTGTAGTTGTTTTAGCATCTATCTATGCATCTGTCCATCTATGTTATTTTTTGATGCACTTCAAATTAAGCTTCAGACATCAGTACAATTCCTCCCAAATACTTCAGCATAATATCATTAACTAAAGTTCAACATTTGTTTATGGTATTTTGTATTTGGAATAAAATTTACACATATTAAAATGCACAAGACTTAAGTGTACCCATTCTATAAGCCTTGACAAATATATACACCTGTGCACCAAACCCCTTTAAGATACAGAATATTACATCACCTCAGAAAATTATCTCAAGCCCTTCTCAGCCCATCTTCATCCTCACCCACTTTTATTTTGGTCCAGATTTATTGAGTTATAATTGACAAAACTGTAAGATATTTAAAGTTCACAATGTAATGATTTGATACACATATACATTGTGAATTGACTCCCCCATCAAGTTAATTAACACATCCATCACCTCATGTATTTACCTTTTCATTTTTTGTTGTTGAGAACATTTAAGTTCTATTCTTTTAGCAAATTTCAATTATACAGTATACTATTTTATACATTAACTCCTCAGACCTTATAACTGAAAAGTTCATACCTTTTACCAACTGCTCTCTCTTTCCGCCACCTCGCAGCCTCTGGCAACCACTATTCTAGTCTGTTTCTATCATTTCAGCTTTTTTTTTTTTTTCCAAATTCCACATATAAGTGATACCACATGGTACTTGTTGTTCTCTGACTTATTTCACTTAGCACAATGCCCTCTGGGTCCATCCATGCTGTGACAAATGGCAAGATTTCCTTCTTTTTTAAGGCTGAATATATTCCTCTGTGTGTGTGTGTGTGTGACATTTTCTTGAACCACTCGTCCATCAATGGACACTTAACTTATTTCCATACCTTGACTATTGGGAATAATGCTGCTATGAACATGGGATACATATATCTCTTTGAGATAATGATTTCCTTTGGATATATACCCAGAAGTGTAGTAGCTGGATCATATGGTAGTTCTATTTTTAATTATTTGTGTAATCTCCATGACGTTTTCCATGGTAGCTGTATCAGTTTATAATCAGTGTAAACTGACAGGGTAAACCAACAGTCCACAAAGGTTCCTTTTTCTCAGCATCCTCATCTGCATGTGTTATATCTTTTTGTTAATAGCCACCCCAACCAGTGTGAGGTGATATCCCTTGGTGGCTTTTTTTTTTTTTTTAAGATTTTATTTATTTGTCAGAGAGAGAGAGAGAGAGAGAGAGCACACAAGCAGGGGGAGTGGCAGGCAGAGGGAGAAGCAGGCTCCCTGCTGAGCAAGGAACCCGATGCGGGAATTGATCCCAGCACCCTGGGATCATGACCTGAGCCGAAGGCAGACACTTAACCTACTGAGTCACCCATACGTCCCTTCCTTGGTGGCTCTGAATTGCATTTCCCTGAAGATTAGTGATGTTGAGCACCTTTCCATTTACCTATTGGTCATTTGTAGGTCTTCTTTGGAAAAATGTCTATTTAAGTCATTTACCCATTTTTTAACTGGGTTATTTATTTATTCATTCATTCATTCATTCATTCATTCATTTATTTATTTATTTATTTGCTATTGAACTGCATGAGTGCCCCCCCTCTTTAACAGGCAACCAGTCATTCCAACTCTAGGTATTTATCCAAGAGAAATGAAAACATATCCACAAAAAGATTTGTCCGAGAAAGTTTATAGCAGCTTTATTGATAATACTCCAAATTAGAAACATCCCAGTTTTACATCAACAGGTAAATCAATGGGAAAAAAAAAAAAGTGGTATATTCATACAATGGAATGTTCATAGCATTAAGAAGCAACAAACTACTAAAGCATAGAATAATATAGATAAATCTCAAACACATTGTACTCAGTACAAGAAGCCAGACACAAAAAAAATACATGTACTGTATAATTCTATTGAAATGAAGTTCATGAACAAGAAAAGCTAATGTATAGTAAAAAATGAATTAATTAATCAGAATTCCAGCTCGAAAGGACCTTCTCCCTGCTTTGGGCAGAAAGGACTTCACTCCAGATAAATAAAAGCAAAAGAGCTTCTTGCTTTTAACCAACGTCCTTTATTCTGAAGTATGATGTTCAGTGATTATAGAATGAATAAAGGAAGAGCTAAATAAAATGGCCTGGGAACTAAGGCGTTCTTCTCTGAAGATGGCACTCTTTGGGGTGAGCCTACCGTGCTCAGGCAGAAACTCTCCAGTCTGAAACCCCGAGGTAGCACTTATACACTACCCTCTTTCTTTTTTCTTTTTCTTCTCAAACGTTTACCCAACACTTTTGTTCCATGACTTGAAACATACATGCTGATCTCCAGGCAGTGCTTTTAGAGGCTTCTTATTCATCTCTGTCCCAGGCATCAGCTAACTTACAACAGTTTGTATTTCACGAATGGATTGGGTTCTCCCTGCACACGGAGTCCTTAAGCTAGGTGTCAGGGAGACAGAAGGAGATCATACATGATCACTCCTAGAGAAGCCCATATTGGGGGAGGCACAAAAGTGATAATGTAGTAACAGTCTGGGTAAAAGTAGGAACAGAGGCATCTAAACCAGACTAGGGTAGGATCATGGGGATAATCAGATAAGCCTTTCATATATTTAGTTTGGGGATCAGCACAAAATGTATTAACATCAGTTTAAAAGAGTTTGACAAAGAAGCATGCAAGTCTCCTATTACAGGTATTATGGGAACTCAATTAGAATTATCCTTTGTGCATCTGTTCTATCTAAGATTGCATGCTAGGTTCAAGCTTGATTAGATCTTCCCTTGTTCTTAGAGTAAGTGGAAAAGTTTTATTTAAAAAAGAACTGTTCATTTATATGTAAACAAAAAATCACGTATAACTTTACCACCCAAATATTTATAACCACTGTCAGTCAACCTTTAAGATCCTTATATACATTTTTAATATGTATATGAGATTATATTCTATAAGGTATTTGGGAACTTACTTTTTACATATAATTAATACCACCTATAATTTTCCAAGTCAGTTATTATGTCTACCTTGTCACTTTAATTGATTACACCATATTCTACGGCATGAATTTAATATGAACATTTAGGTTGTTTCCAGTTTTTTACTTTTATGACATGGACTTCTTAATTTTGCCTGGAAATGAGGCTTAGCTAGATGATTGCCCCTGTATTATTTTCAGAATGCCATTTAAACAGTTTTTTTTTTCTTGTTCCCCTCTAATGGAAGGTTATAAATGGCACTGCTTAGCGAACAGAAAGGGTTTCTAAAAGCTCAGGTGCTACCTAGCAGCTGATGCTTGCAGGATTCCAGCTAACCTAATGCAGAGCTCATTAATCAAGGCATAGGACACAACCCATGAAAAAGCAGTTGGAGGAGAAAGTCACCTGGACTGAGTATGGGTAACCAGTTATTGTTAGCTCTGTGACCTTTGGTAAGTTATTTAGCCTTTCCAAAGCTTTATTTCCACATCTACCAAATGGAAATACTAATCCTTGATTCTCATGTAGTTACTGAGGGAATCATAAAATAGGGACTGTGGGTAAATTTAAATGAATTTCCCAAGGCTATTTATTTATTTATCTATGGCTTTGTCCACATCTCCAGATATTCCTGAGGATATCACACACAATAAAACTTTTGGCAAATGTTAAATTGTTTAATAAACAAAAATCCCTCAAACTGTATGACATAAATCTAATGTATTAACAGGCTTCATATAGATGTTAAGGTTTTTCTAGGGAACTACAGCATGCAAAGGCTGTTATACACAAACAGGAAGCTTTTGTGAGCCTCTTTCACCTCCTGTTGTATGTTAGGCCAGGTACTCGATGAGGCAGGCTTATATCTAAGTCTCCAAGGAAGGACCACACATTGACAAGCAGAGAGGAGGCCATTTGAGGCAGGACATCTGAGCAAATAGGATGTACCATGGTGTACTCGAGACAGAACTTTTACGTCACTCTTACTTTCTCCTTCTTGGCTCTGGCCATCATGATAATAAGACCACTTAGGCTTACTTAATTACCAAATTGGATTGCCAGAACTAGAATGGTGGCCAGACAGAAATTAAGCTTCTTCTGTTTACTTCCTTAAACTTAGCACCTAGCTAAATGAATAATGATTGAATGATCATGTTTGGTGAAGCTTGCTACAACCATGGTGCTGGGACAGTAAAAAGTTTTCCTCATTGTTAATTTACTTGTTTTTTTCTTAGAGCTAGCTTCACATGATTGGCAAAATAGTGCTTTATAGTTTATGAAGAGTAATTCAGACATTATCTAATTTAATCCTCACTTTGTGTAATGAATATGTTATTGGATTCATTTTAGATATTATAATATAAAGTCCAGGGTGCACGTACCAGCTTGATCAGTTCACTGGATCATAGCCCAGCATTGCTGATAACTTTTCATACCATGTATGTGGGAGAATGTGATGCAATGATCCTGTAGGGGAGCAAAAGTAATTTTCCCTCTACCCTTCGAGATTCTTGACTAAGACTCCTCTGTAATAAAAGACAGATTAATAATAAGACAATGTATGTATATATGTAATTAAGATAATATATGTAAATATGTACATATGGGGCCCCCACAAAGACATGAGACCCAAAAGGCAGCTAGATATTTGAGGTTTATATACTGTATTGAACTAAGGAAAGCTCTAAGGGTCTGGGACTTCGAAGGGGAAAATGAGAAGAGAAAATGGTTGTAAAAAACAAAGGTTGCCACAAACTGAGGGTTCTAGAAGGGAGGGCGGTGGGGGGATGGGTTAGCCTGGTGATGGGTATTAAGGAGGGCACGTTCTGCATGGAGCACTGGGTGTTATATGCAAACAATGAATCATGGAACACTACATCAAAAACTAATGATGTAATATATGGTGATTAACATAACATAATAAAATTAAAAACAAAAACAAAAAACAAAGGTTGCCATGTCATGCTAGTGAGTCTCTCAGGTGAAAAATGCACCTTTGGTAATAACTGTCTTCCTGGTACAGGCCACCTTTCTAACATAAATTTCCCCCACAAAAGTAACTTCTACTCTGTTTTCAAAACTTCTCTGTCTGCAGTTTCTCAAAATAATCCTTTTGCCGAAGAGGCCCATGTCAGGGTGGGGCATATTCTACCCTTCGAGTCTCTGGAATCTAAGTGAACAGCTAGTTATCAAGGAGCCCTCCTGAGCTAAGTCTGGCCCCAGGCACTGGGAATGAAGTAGCAAACTAGACATAGTTTCTACTTTCATGGGGAAAATGTCCCTACTTACTGCCCACCCCTCCCTAAATTGAGGATAGTCCTATCTAGACCATGTTACTGAGCCTGTCCTCCCTCTCCTTTTTTGGTGAACACTAATAACTAAAATATAGCATGAGCCAGAGGTACATGATATGGCCTGAAGATGAACACACAACACACAGCAAGATAGTCAACTACTGTTTTAGGAAATCCAACCTATGAAATGCAGAAATCATGCAATTATCCGAGAGAGAGCTGCCCCTGAAAAGTCTGGCTAGGACAGTGAGGACTCGGATGTGAACAACAGCTGTGTGGGAGGAAAAGCATGAGAGCAAGAATGTGTGGAGAGAGGAGAAGAGGCTGAGCTCAAGGAAGTGCCCCAAAGGGAAGGTCTACACGTTCAGCTTCCTGAGGTCCTGTGAGCAGCTTTCACTCCAGAATTAATTGTCCTAGGGGAGAGTCCCTACAGTTTCTGAGACCTGATTGTTCAGCTCTTATAAGATTCCTCAAAATGTGTATACTCAGTTTAACTCCTCTGCTTATCATGTGAGGTAATTTGACGGGATTTCAATTTCTTATAAATGAAATAACCTACGAAATTATCTACTCATGTGCTGATTGCAGCATTATTTGTTCGGAAAAACTTAAATTGCCATCATTAGTGGGCTGGTCATATAAACTCTGGTATTAACTTTCTATTGAATACAATACAGCCGTAAGGAAATTGTGGTATTTTCCATATAGTTTCCATCATATTTTCTTTTATTGTTGCCACGTGTTATATTCCATAAAAATTACATGTGTATGTATCAATATGCAAATGTATGTTATATATGTATTAATATATAATACATAGATATTTAGTTTTGTGTATGTTTGTATATAAATACATACAATGTAATATGTATTATATTCCATAAGAATATATTGCACATATCTCATATACGCATATGAGATATGTGTATATGAGTATTTCTAAGTGAAACAAAAATTAATGTTTCATTGCACACATACAGAAACTTTATGTGTATTCATATGATTTATATGTATTTTTATTTATGTGTTTATTTATGCATTGAATTATATAATGCATGCAAGTAGTTTGGAAGGACATGTATTAGATTGCAAACAGAGGTTACCCTGTGGCAGAAGGTTATGATTGTAAACAAAGAGTTAAAGGGGATGACCTGTATGTGTATTTCTTTCTTCGTTTCTTTTTGTAATTAAAAGTGATCCCAAAAAAATATTTTAAAAGAAAATCAAGCCAGTGAACCACTAATTACCCATTTTATGTCTTGTTTCATTTGTTAGGTTTTTCCTCCTCCCAGCCACACTGCTCAGTGTGTGGTGAGTAAGGTCACTTGGTGTTGAGTTCTCTCCTCAGTTTTCTAAACTAAGGATAAAAGGAGAATATTAAGTTTCCATGAAGGCTGTGTCTGAGATTTTTTTCTTAATTTCAGCAATATAGATGTGGATAAAAATACAATCTAAATCTTGAGCATTTAAGTTTTTCATAAAATAAAATCAGAGGATACTTTTCAAGCCACTTAGCATGATGACCCAGAAGATGCTTTGTCTTTTAAATATTAAAGTAATTTTTAAAATAGTCTTTTAATAAGTCTCTTAAAAATAATGGCAGTATAAATCTATTTTGGTGTGTACTATGTATCTTTGTTGTGAGCGTGTGTTTGCCAGAGTCTTCATATTCATGAAAATATCAACATATTTTAGCTAGCAAAGGAGAAATCCTCTGGGCTCAGAATGCGCCAATTTAACAAAATGTTAAATTTAGCAATTTAAGTGTGTTTATTCTTGTGTAAAACCCTATTTGCATGGCATCAGGCTTTTAAAAACCCATCCTGTATACATAGGATAAGAGTTCAGATATTCAAATAGGTGTGCTATGTGTCCAATATGCAAATGTCAGGGAATTAGAGTATGGGTGCACAATGTGGAAGAAGAGGCTCATCAATAAGAAAATTACAGATATCTTGGACTGTTCCCCAAGTCAATTGGGAAAAGCAGAGTTCTGATTGAGTTGTACAGTATTGGGATCCACATGAGGGCCAGGGAGCTAACAGGAAATAGGTATAGGGTCCGGGTTCTGGCAAAACAAAGGCAGAGGACAGGACTTGGAATGGCACAGGGAGAGCTCAGATGATGATCCAAGAGCTGTCTTCATTGGCCCTACAAAGTGGAGGGGAGAAGTCAGCATCTTGAGGAGCCACAGCAGTGCCTTAGGCTCACTATTATCCATCCCATCTCAGATCCATGGGGAAAGAAGTCAAAGAAACAAAAATGGTAGTACCAGGTTCACACGCTGATGTGGTAGAAGTTGCTCATGTGCCTCCTTCTCTGATCAGTAATATTTTAATACCTGGCATGGGACAGGGCTTGATGGTGGGTACCAAGTGGGCACTCAGGGGAAAAACTGTCAGTTTTGGGGATGCAGCTAATATTTCTTGATAGATGTAATATCTGCAATTGCCTCAGTACTTTTTATATTTATATTCACTGAAAAAGCCCATAGTCTGGTCTGTAATAAAAATAAAATTCAGTCCAATGCAGTGTCATCGTAATGGTCCCAGTTGTCTTCCCCTCAGAGACCTCCCAACTTGCAAGATCTCCATCACCATCTTGCAGAGATTCAAAGGCACTAGTTGGCATAACTTCCTAATGTTAAAAGAGGAATAACTAAAGTCTAGAGCAGTTAAGAGACACGACCTGGGCCACACAACCAATAATGCTAAACCCAGAACTTGGATATAGACCTCAGATCCTGAGAGAAACTTCCTTCCATTCCAGCTTATCACCTTTTTGTGGGATTTTTTTTCTGTCACCTCCCTCATTCAGTTTAATATAAGTCTGCACCATGTTGGTAGACTCAGCTTACTGTTGACACCTGATTATTTTTCTAAGGGAGAAAAATGATCACCCAACACAGAGAATCCACTTCCTGAAGCTCCATCAAAATGATCTGCATCCAGTGTGATATTTACAAAAGTTACCACACTACAGAAGGTCACCAGAGAAATCCAGCGTAATTCCCCTTGTGGAGATAGACATACTCCCACCCAAATGCCCAGCCCTTGTGTCTTGTTTTTAAAAGGCACTTAGCAACATAGCTGTCGATTCATCTACATTTGAGATCATTCTTTTTGAGTCACCTCCTGTATGTACTGAATATTTTTTTTTGCAGCTTCTGGATACCTAATGAACTTTCTTGGAGACCAGGTGAAATATATTTTTGGAACACGATCACCCTGCACTTTGCAGATCATGCATTTCTTTATTATTTGCCATGGCAGGCGTTGCTACCCAAAAAGTTATTATCTACTCAATCTCAGTTCTAACCTGCAAGCAGATCTGTCTGAGGAGCCAATTTATTACTGATATAACAGCACTAGGGAAGATGAGTTTGCTTGTTTAAAGAGATGAGCGGCATTGGCAACGCTATCAATTTTCACATGCAGAAATCCTGTACATGGGATTTTTGTAGTTATTAAAAAATCATGCATAGTAATATTTCTGTCCTTCATCATGCATTTGCTGGAATTGCACATCCATCATAGCTTGTTCCTCTCTAAATGGGCTTGTTTTTCAGAAATTGGTAGCCTTGCAGGGTTTTTGCCACACAGTAAGCTGTGAGACCATAAAGGTCACGATGCCATCTACGTTCAACTCTATGTTTTGCCATGAATGCCCCCATAGGATGCCCTTTGTATGTAATTTAGCCTCTTGGTTATCAATTTCATATCCTTCACTCCCTGATTTAATTGCATTAGATGTACCCTAGGCTCTCCAAACTGGGAGAGGTTAGGGGGTACAAGATAGCATTATGGAATATAGATCATTGTAATATTGGCAAAAATCACACACACGCACACACACACACAATTAAGCACAAAACTTACTGAGTAAGAAAGACATGGATTGTAAACCTGTTTTCTGTTCACTTGCTGGAAGAATTTGGGTATGTCACTTACCTTCCCTGAATTTATTTTTTATTTAATCTCTAAAAGGGAGTAATAAAACTCACCTTATAGCATGTTTTAGTAGTTAAGTAAGAGCACATATATATCACTTAGCACAAGTTATGGCATATAATAATTGTTACATAATTATTAATTATAACAATATTAATGATAAATATTTAAGATTACCTCCTTTGAAAATAGATCTTCTAATACTAGACAGAAGGAGGGCACAGGCGTGCATGCAATTAACCATAAAACCAGTCAGTAAAAGGGAAAATCTCAATAGAAGGGAAAGAAAATATATTCTGCCGGTGTCCTCTGGCTAGGGAGATCAAAGATGATATAAGAAAGTATAAACTGAATAAGATTTTGAAGGATGGAGTATTCAGGACTCTGACTTGCAAGTGAGAGAAACAACTCCAACAAAGTTAAGCCAAAAAGGGAAATCTCAGGTTTGGCTTCAAGTAGAATTGGATCCAGGTGCTCGAATGAAGTTTTAAAGGCTCTGACATCTCTGTTTCTGAGTTCTAAATCCCTCTGTGTGTCAGGAAAACCATGCCATACTTAAGTCTAAAATTTTATGACTCAATATTCCAAAGAAAAGGGAGCTTTTCTTTGCCAGAATTGATATAATAAATCTTAGACAAGGCTATGATTGGCCCTTCCTGCGTCAGGTGTCTTCCCTGGACCAGTTGCTATGGCCAGGAAAGATAGAGTACTCTGACTGGACAGCCTGGATCATTTTCCTAGCTCTGTGGGGTGGGGTTGTGTGCTGTGATTGACAGCCTCACCAGGGCTACCTGCAGTGATAGCAGAATGGTTTCTCAAAGAAAAGTGGGGTTCTTTGAAGAAAAGAAAAGAGGTAGGAGGAGGAGATAAAGAAAGCATAAGATTAGGAATACTAAAATCATAGACTTCTATTGTAAAGGAGACCATAAGACCTATAGAGATTCAGGACAAGGAGAATGTATGAGGGAACATTATAAGGAAGGCTATTGAGGAAGAAAATTTTGCATATAAGTGCAGGCATATATGATATATCATATATCATATATTCTACTAAGCTTATTAATATGCTCACCTACTTTCCCTCATTGGATCAAACAATGCTTACTTCAGAAACAAGACATAGTAAATACTTATTTTGCTCAATGAGTGAGTACATGAATGGACACATAGCCCAAAGGAATATGTACATTTTTCACCCTAGAACTGTATTATTCCCATATTAAAAATAACAAAACTGAGTTGGAGAAGTTTAGTGGCTCACTTGAGGCCATGCAGCTAAGAGCTTAGAGAACTTGGTTTTTATCTCAGTCAGCCCTGGCTCCAAGCTGAGTTTCTTGCCACCCTCCCACAACTTTCTTTTCTTCCATCTGTTGCTATTTCTCAGGCTGACTCAGACACCTGTACCCTTGGGACTCATTGGCCAAATTTTATTTCCAGCACATTTCTGGTGTTCCTCAATCTCTTACTTAAGGCTTTGAACTAAATTATGTTTGTATCCCAGTAACTCACAGACTTCTAGACACTTTAGTGTTGGAGGGGACCTTGGAAACCATCCAGTCCAAAAGACATAGCACAGTAAACTGCAGTTAAATGGGACCATCCCAATCAGAGAATGAAGAGTGGAAAGCCGAGTTCACTCTTCTCTGTTTTCCAGGGGCTGAGTTACTGCTCTGACAATTCAAGTGATTTCTCCAAACATGATTCTAACAAATGCTCAACAGGCTCTCACTTGAATAGAGTTGCAGGAGTTCAGAGAAATAATGAAGAAACAGCAAGCCTCTCCTCCTAGTGCAAATACGGAACACAGTTCCCCTGGATACAGGGAAGCTGCCACCCACAAGGATCCGACATATGGAACACCCACATTTAAAAATAACAAGACTGAAGACTGCTGTATTGCTTTTACTGCCCCCGTCCCAGCCACCTCTTCACATCCCTAGATCCCCTTATCATTTAATAAAGACAGCCACCTGTTTGGCTTAACAAAGTAAGCCAGCTGGGCTGAAGGGGAAGAGGGGGTGTGTGTGGACAGGGGACTGCTCTGTGTGTGGTCTCTCCCATTCCACTTTCAGTTTATGCTGAAGACAGAGGCAACCTGCTTCTTCTACCTCCCCATCCTTGATCCTCAGTTTTAAGGAAATCTTCCCATTTTTGCTGCTGGCCGTGAATGGCATGATTCCACATCTCCAGCTTCAAATGGAGTTTAGGGTAACCTTGTGTTCTCTCTTAGTGGCAGTGTTTATCCAAGCATTGCATGTCCCTTCCTTTCCATCAAAAACCCCTGGGTGCTTGTTAAACATTCAGACTCTAGAACCCCTGCCAAATTTACCAAAATATAATCTTCAAGCGTCCTAAGGTATTTTAGAACTCCCTGAGGGATTCATATACCAACTAAACTGTGAGATTCTTAGCCTCTCACTGCCTTGCAATTTCTGCACTTTGGATGAGCCCTCTCACACAGCAAAATCTGGAGAGGCAGAGTGACAGTAAGAAGTGTGTCCAGGGGAAAGGGAGTATGGAACATGTGCTTCATTCGACCCCTGGTGTAAGCCTGAGACCAAGGATGACTTAAAGTCAGTTGTGGTGCAGCCTTGTTCATTAGGGTAGGAGACTTTATAGGGATGTTGAGCCAAAGCTTAGATGCAATGGGCATTTACCTGGAATGTATTTTGTACCATATGTTGATCTCGAGTTTTTCAGTTTGCAAGTCAAGACCCATTGATGGGTATGAAATCAGTTTAGTGGATCATGGTCATCTTGAAATAAAAATAAGTCATAATTGAATACTTTATTTTGAATATTTAATAATAGACTATCACACTTAGAATAAAAATATGAGCATGTATTATGCATTGTGAGAATAAGGATTGCTTTCTGAAACCTGTGTTTCAGAGCATATTCTGAGTGGGGATGGGCTATCATCAAAGTTTGAGCATCATTGAACTAGGGAGCCCAGGGTGCCAAATGACTTGCTAAAAGTTTACAAGTATTAGCATATTACTCCCATTTTATAGATGGGAACACTGAGGCTGAGATATGGTAGTAAAGACAGACAATAAATACTATCTCATTGTCACAGGTCCACCTAGGTTCTTATTTGCCATTTAATTCTATCATTTAAATAACCATATCCTTTAACCTTGTATTCCTCATTCTGGCCTTTGCCCCATGGTGTCCTAAATATATCATTGATGAGCAGTTCTACACTGTAAAAGATCTGCACATCAATTGCTATGCAGTGTTGTGCTTTTAATGCTGTTTGACAGGAACTTGTGAGGAGTTGATAGAGTCTTGTTTGTTTAGCTTTTACCCAAGGTCAGAACCAAGATTCACTGCCCTCACTGGAGAACTGGCATTAATATTCAGATCCTCTCTCCAATATCAAAGGCTCCTTGTTAAGGGCTCTTCCATGGGCCATCAATGGCAGCTTTGTTTACTGCCTTGAGAATCTCTCCAACAAATTAACCAATACCTACTTAACACATAAGACTCAGTTGGTGGCAAGTGACAGAAAACTAGACTCAAACTGGTTTGACCCAAGAGAAGAACTCTATTTTTTTCAAGTAAATTAAGCATGAGGGGGAGAACTGGATGGATTCAGGTTTGGATGTGACTGGGCACAAGCGGTATAATCAGAATGGAATTCTCTCCATGTGTCAGCTCTGTTTCTCCTGTGTTGAATCCACAATGGGAGTCGATCTCCTCTAATGGTTAGAAAGGGATTACCGTCACTTCCTGTTAAGACACAAGAATTAGATTCTCTCTGGGAATCACTGACTTTAGTTGAATGACCCACCCATTCCTGAGCCAATCACATAATCACTGGAACCATGCAGCTTGATATGTTGATTGATGGAAACCCACATAAAGACATTACAGTGAACCAAGGGGGATTCCTCACCCCAAAGGAATATTAGGAAGCAGTTACCAGGCAAGTAAGTCCTAGGTGTCAAAAGTTCAGGCCTTGTGCTAGAGAGTCTCCAATAGGAACCTCTGCCCTTGAAGAACTTACATCATTTAGGGATTACTCCGTGTGTATGTGGGTATGTGTACACGCACACACACATGTTGCACGTTAACGTTCAGGTGCTGAGCACCATGAGAGATCTCTGGAGAAATGGCAAGCATTCTTCATAAGAAACTTTGCAATATAACATCAAAGAAAAAATGTGTATACGTCATTAGTAACTTAAAGGTAATGAGGAAAAATGACAAATTTCCATTTGTTCTTCAAAGGCAGAGCATACAACATGCAGACCATGCCTTTCAGCACAGGTAGGATTTGGAGATTAAGGGAAGATGCAGCTATATGGATTGAACAGGTATGGTGAGTGGAGTGGGGAGCAGGAGGCTATGACACTTGGTACCTGCAGGGGGGACAGTGCTAGAGAGGAGGAAGACCTAAAAGAGGAGGAGGGACCAGAGTACAGAATGCCAGGCCTTGGTGTTTAAGTTTGGATCACTTGTGGAGTAAGTCCAGCTTATAAGAGGGGATGTACCAGCTCTGTATTACAGAAGTCACCCTGATGGCAGTGACAATGATCCTCTTGAGGGGAAAATATTAATCCATACTAGAGATTATATGAGCATGAATTTAACAGCTGTGACAGACCTACAAAGGGGAAATGGTTATAAATATCGCAGAGACACATGACAGGACCTCACAGTTTCTTAGGTGTGGGCAATACCTAGAAAGAGGGTAAAAGCTGAGTTCGATGTCCATCTTCTTTGATGGCAAAAAGCATGGTCCTATGAGTGGTGGTATCCTATTGGAAGGAGGGCATTTGAGAGTGGACATCTCTTCTAGGTTTATAACCAGTCATCCGGGTTTGCTGGAGATTGATTTCTGGTCCTGGAGGAAGGCTAGACGAAATTTGCAGGCATCATGGGAGGACTTCTCCATATGCAAGTCAGCTCTTTGGATTGGCAGACTCCTGAAATTTGGAAACGGTCAGACCTGAGTTCAACCCTGATTCTTTTGGGCCAGCCATCTAATAGCAGTTTCCTTCCTTGAAAATGAAACCAACCTCCTGGGATTATTATGAGGTTTGAATGAGAAATGTGTAAACAATGCCCACTCAATACATATGAACTCAGTAATATTTATTTAGAGCAATACCAAAATGAGGCATTGATAATAACTTCATTTGAAATTATATGAGGAGACCAGGGAGAGAAAATAAAGGAAAATGAGACATTCAAATTCTTTACAGCTAGCAAGTGGCAAAAGTAGGGTTCAAACCCAGTGGATCTGAATGAAAATTCTGGGTTCCTTCTGTTGCTCTTGCAATATTGCCTTCTTAAGTTATATTTTCAAACATTTTACAACTGACTCTAAATTGCCAGTGAAAATTAACATGACACGTGTATTATGGTCAATAAATTATGTATCCTACATATCTCATAGGCCACTCATGGTTTTTTAAACGTAACGTAAGCATCAGCAATATTACTTGATTACCTTAGTGGATGTATTATTGGAATGGCAACTCTTTCAGTAGATATCAGTTAACATCTTTGTTACACAGATGTTCCAGGATTGAAGAAGAAATATACTGATTAATATCTCTCTCAAATCCTGGGATACAGATGAAAGTATTATATTATCCACTTTCTGGCCAGCACAACAAATGAGATTAAAGAAGAAATTAGAAGCCATCCTTCCAAGCTTAATGAAATACGGGTTTACCAGAGAAAGCTGGGTAGGGCTGAGCCTCTTCAAACAGACATCTGTTCCCAAACAATGTTTTTGTTTTGTCCTGTCTTTTTTCTATTATGATTAACCTTGATGGTGACTCAGCCTTCTTGCCTCTGCCTTTGGGTTCTAAAGATATAAAACAACAAATATAAAATAGATGTCATCCCAATGACTAAACTATGCCAAGAGAGGGGAGAATAAAGTTGGGCCAAGTTGTGGACAGGGTGCAAACTCTTAGTGCCAGAGGGAAATGTGAAAAAGATGTCTGCAACCTGGGAGAGCAATGGCAGCATACAGCATAAGAACTCTCCCAGGAGATAAGGGGTTGAGAGGCTTTCTGCTTGCTTCTAAGTGGCTCGAGTTTTTCTCTGCAAAGAGAATTCACAACCAAGATCGTACCGTCATTAGGACTTGAAAGACATTCATGGGTATTGGTGTTAAAATGCAGTCCTTTATCTTGCTACAAATATGTATAATAAATTCAGTTCAAAGCATCATCTATGTATCTCCCCTAAAAGTCGAACTTTCTTATGAAAAGGGTTAATATTATCCTTTTACTAAATAAAATTACATCAAAATTTTTTTATGAGGCCCTGCATAGTCTGGCCTCAAACCACTTTTTCTATTTAATGTTGCCCCACTTTCCTGCTCATTTACCTCCCCCCCATCTGGCCTCCTTTTACTTCCTTCCACTGCAGGGCATTTGCACATACTGTTTCCTACATCTGACCATTCCTTTCCCCCATTGTTTGCCTGCCTTTCTCTTGATCCAGCCACTTCACAGAGGTGTCTTCCTTAACTATCTTCTCTAAACCTTACTTTTCGCCCAATCCCCATTCCATTGACAATATTCTCCATCCCACAAAGCTGTGCACCTCCTTTGTATAATTACTGTTAGGTATGCTTAATCTGCTTGTTTCCTTTTCAAGCCAGCTAAAATTGAACACCTTATGTGTCAGCAATTTATGTGTATTTATAGATACTAAAACCTTTGATCCTCATTATACCAGCATAAAGTCGATGGCATAATCCACACCCTTTCCCTAGACCAAGTAACAGATTTACTGAAATTGGTTTTATTTACCAATGCCTTATAACTAAGTAGAGGGGTCAGGATTTGAACCCAAGAAGTCTTGATCCAGAGTGTATGCTCTTAAATGCAATCCTGTATGCCTCCCACCCTATTATTTCTCTCTCACAACTGAAAATAGACATTTCAGGGATTATTGTACTTGCATGCATTATTTCACTGTATCCTTATTTAAAACTTATACCTACACACAGTGATTCACAAACTTGGTTTTTCTCAATAGCTAACATGTATCTACAAACTGAAATATAGCTACACACTCATACATATATACACACAAATATATATACAGTGAAATATATTTTTTATATAAAACAACTATATATCAGGCACAGTTCTGTTCACATTAATATTCATAACCCAGGACTCAAAGTCACATAAAAAAAAAAAAGAACAGAATTCACTGAGGAGCTACAAATGACTATAAACCCGTAAGCAAATGTTCAGCCTTACTACTCAATGAAATAAGATACAATTTCCTACCTCTCTAATTAGCAAGGATTAAAAAATAAATAATACTGTTGGCAGGAGTACAGGGAAAGGACTTTGTCATACATTAGTGGTAGGAGGAAAAAATGTTTACAGCCTCAGTGCAATGCAAATTTGGCAACGTGTAGCAAAGGATTGCAAGTTTACCTTGGCCTTTGATCCAAAAAATCCACTTCTAGTAAATTAACTTAAAAAAAAAAAAGAAAGAAAAAGCAGACTAAGATTTGGGTTGAAAAATTTTCACTGTAGGGCTGAGGCTATATGTATATGCATATGTAATATGTAAGCAAAAATAAAACCGTGTTAATCTCCAACTACAGTCAGTTAGCAAACAGTGAGTGGATGCCTACTACGTGCAAGGCCTTGAGTGTGGTGCTGGGGATGTGATGGTAAAGGAGGAGATGGGGGTGAGGTCCTTACCTCTTTGGAGTAGAGCCCCACCTGGAACTAAGTACATACTCTTCAGTCCACAGTGAGGAATGTTAATTAACTATGGCAATGACATTATAATGAGGACATCCGAAAGCATGGTTTTGGAGATTAAATACTGATTAAAGACCTATGAGAAAGAATCATGGTAAATTTAGTGAATGAGTCTAATTTTACATAAGGTGGATAACATGGATACGTACACATATGCAGAAAGAAAACTGTAGATAGAAAATCACCAGAATGTTAAAGGTAACTATTACTAGGAAATCGAATTAAGAGAATATTTCTTTTCTTTCTCTAAGTTTTTATCATGAAATGTACAGGTATTTTATTGAGGAAAATAATACTATTGATACCAAAATATACCACTGTAAAAAAAAAAAAAGTGACTGATAACATGCTGTAGAACTTTCTTTCCCCAAGTCTGATTCTCTCTATGGGAAAATAAGGAGGTCTATTTCTTTTGCTGCTCATTGGTTGGCAGCTCATCCGGCTGAATGCAGTAAAAGCATAACCTCTTCCTAAAACCACCCCAGAGTCCCACCTGTCAGACACAACTAGGTCATCTCATCTCCCAGGCTCGATCTAATCGGTTTGTTCATACCACTCCCCTTCACCGGGAGCTCCCGAAAGGCATGGAAGCCTCCAACTCCTAGCTGTAACTCAAGAGTTCATGGAATTAGTTATGAGCTAATTAGTTAATTAATAACATAAAAGACTCAGGCCAAGGAAATGCTGGTGATTAAAACAAAATAGTACATCATGAAAAGGGAACCAGCTCTGTATAATGGAAAAACACTCGCTCTCTTGAATATGTCACACCTGGGTCCCAAGCCCAGTCTTAGCATTTTATCTGCGTGACTTCAGGCTCTTGGCATCTTCACTTCCTTCTGCACAAACTGTGAAAGGGTGAGGGGACTACCCCAGGAAAGCAGGAGTCAAGTGTTTGTCCAGTAGGAGTTTAAAGTGCTCTAGTGGAATGTTCTTTTTCAGTTTATGTTCAATTTAGGATATGGTTTACTGTCTTTTTTCACTGCCTCCATCTTTGATTTTTAACTTCCACATTGACTCATGGGTACTCATTTGACAGTTTCAGTCTGTGTCTCTAAGAAGTTAGTGTTCTAGACCAACTTTTAAATTACAAAATAGCAAAGTTAGTTTCAGAAAGAGAAGTGCGTGTGTGTGTGTGTTTGTGTGTGTGTGACTTCGTTTGTTCATACAGCAGGGTTCTCATCAAATAATACTCTGTTGGAACCAGGCTCCTTCGTTTATAGGCAAAGAAAAGCAGGAATAGAAAAGGAAAAATAGCGAGAATTTGCATTTATTTACAAAATGGTGTTCCAGACACTGTGCTAAGTGCTTTACCTTTTGTTGCTTAATCTTTATAAAAATAGCACCTGGGATGCAATGTCCTCCTCACTTTTTTCCTAAGAGAAATGCTGAAAGCTTGAAGAGGTTCAAAGGCATTGTCAGGGTTCTGAAGTAGTATTAAAGGCTGGTTCAAAATCTGATCTGAGTCAGAAATCCGTGCTGAGAGAAGGGAAGTGGGCTGTGGTCTGTGTGTCCCAAATTCCAGTTGTAGGTTGGTCCCCAGCCTTCTGCCTTTGCATAACTTTGCAGCAGAGAAAAGAGTAACGTGTGACCCCCACTCTCCACCCATCTGCTGACAATCCTGTTTGGAGACATCACTTCCATCTGTAACCCATTGTGAAGGCATGTCATTATTGAGACACTGGGAACAAACAGAAATCGTGCTTCTTCTCGCAGCTCTGCTACCAGCTGCCTAATTAGGATTTATGGGTGGCCGTGATAAAAATGTCTACATAGGAAAATTCTGAGATTTCTCTTGAACTCTTAAATAATAGCCAACCAAAGCCTTCATGACTGTGGGGATAGGTCAAATACACCTCCATACTGCCAAGTGTGTTAGGGTGGCAGGGGTAGGCATGTGTGTGTCAGGGAACAGGAGAGGCAGGTTGTTTACATAAATTAGGCTAATATGAAAGTCTACAGCTTCAAGTAATGGCTGTTCTTTGTTAATTCAGACCTGAAGTGGATTAAGTTCAAGCCTTCCACCCAATGTCGTTGAAGAGCCATTCACGGTGTGTAGAGCTTGGTGGTTTGTTTCCCTAAGCACATCCTCATGGTGATTGCAGAGCCCACTGTATTGCCTTTGGAGCCCAGGACAAGTGGCACATCCCAGCTGAAAGCCACTCTTCCCGCTTCACTGAGAATGTGAAGTAACAACAGTGAGAACTAGGACAATGACAGCTGTGGTGCATCATCTCTGACTAGGGCCAAATAGGTATGAAAAAGCCTTGTATTAATTAGGTCTTGTATTCTCCAACCGCCCAATAAGGTGGCTAGAAATGATCTCATTTTGTAGCTGAGAAGAAATGCTCAGCGAGTGGGAGTAGTCAGAGAGCTAATGCACAGCAGAGCCAGAATGTGGACAACGTTGGTTTCTGTAACAAGCCTTTCACCATTACTTAAGATTTTTTTAACCACATGCATTTATTAAGTTCTTTTTTTAAAAAAAAATTAAATATAGACAGAAAAGCATCAAGTATTAGATGGGGGAATCTAGAAGGACTCAAAGAAAGAGAAAGCATGGGAGCTTGGCCTAGATTGCCCAGGAAAATTGAAGAGATGGTGTGGGAGAAGGTGGGAGCGAGGATTGCAGGCAAGCATGTGCATGACACATGGGAGAAATGCCTGTGTTTCTAGGACTTATAGTATTATTGATACCCCACCCCCAAACCACCCTTCCTGGTCTATGGATGTCACCACGATCATCTACTCACTCACACCAAAAACCACAGGAGTCATCCTCAATTCCTCCTTCTCCTGCTCAGCCCACATCTGAGCCATCACCACCCACCGCTAATACCCTGGCCATCTGTGATCATTTCTGGCCTCCAGGACTGCACAGCCTCCTGTCCCCCATCCCCACCTCCACCTCCGCCCCCTTGCCTCACACGCCAGCCTCCATAGGGATTCCAAACTGACGTCCCTACTGGGTAAACCAGATTAGTTTATTCTCCTGCTTAAACCCTTGCAGTAGAGTTGATGGCAGGACACAAGTTTTGTTCATTAGAGGTTTAATAATGACATTAATGTTATGCCTAAAAAGGAGTTGTATTTAGACCATTTCAAAACAGGAGGGGCGCCTGGGTGGCTCAGTTGGCTAAGCATCTGACTTTTGATTTTGGCTCAGGTCATGATCTTAGGGTCGTGCGATTGAGCCCCACATAGGGCTCCACTCTGGGCATGGAGCCTGCTTAAGATTCTCTCTCTCTCTTTAATTTTTATTTTGCCTCTCCCCCTGCCCCCGCTCGTGCTCTCTCTAAAAAAATTTAAAAATTAAAAAAATAAAAAAGAGTATTTCAAAACAGGAATGTTTAGAGATGATATTTTAGTATGTCTGAAATTTGCTTCAGAGTAATCTGGAGTGAAAAAAAGGGAATGGGGATATGGATAGACAAGACTGGTCTGGGGGACACCACACCTGAGTGGCTCAGTTGGTTAAGCATCTGCCTTTGGCTCAGCTCATGATCCTAGGGTCCTTGAATCGAGTCCTGCATCAGGCTCCTTGCTCAGCCAGGAGCCTGCTTCTACCTTTGCCTGCCGCTCCCCCTGCTGTGTGCACTCTCTCGCTGTCAAATAAATAAATAAAATCTTAAAAAAAAAAAAAAAAAACTGGCCTGGGAAAGCAGGGTGATTCACTACATTAACACCGGGTAAATTATTATACTGTTTTATCCAATTACCTTTGACATTGTGCATAACACAAAACAAAACAAAAAACAAAAAACTGATGGATAGCCACTGAAACCAGAGTGAAATACAAATTTCCCACCATAGCCTGCAATGTCATGCATGACCTGGCCCCAACCTGCTTCCCACATCTCTTTATGCTCCTATCTACTTATTGTTTACCCTGCCCCAGCTTCATGGACCTTCCTGGCCATCACAGACACCAAGCTCTCCCTGCCTCCAAGGGCTCTGAACTTGCACATGCTTCTACTTGGGATTTTCTTTCTCTTAACCTTGAGGTGACTACTCCTTTTCAATATTAGGTCTCAACTCAACGCAACATCCACGGAGAGGCCTTTGCTGATCCGTCCAGAAAAAGCGCACACTACACCCCTTTGCTCCCCACTGTATCATCCTGTTCCATCCTCTATAGCATTTAAAACTGCTAAAAGTGCTCATCTGTTGCTCTGCATATTTTTTTTTTTTAAATCTACCACAGTGTAACTCCCTTAAAGGGAGCTCTGTTTTGTTCACTCAGATTATCCAGTATTACAAGACTTCCTGGAGTTTAGTAGTTGTTCAAAACATACTCATGGAATATTTATGTATTGCTTACAGTGATGCTCAAACTGAGTGCTCCCAGGAGATTTTATTGTTGTTGTTGTTGTCACAATGACTGGGCAACACCACTGGTAATTAGGACCCAAGGAGTCAAGGATACTGAAAGTGTTGCAATGCATGGGGACAGTGTCCTGTCCAGTGAGGAACTTCCTGTCCATTCCAAGAACGTCCTCATTAAAAATCAGGGTTAGAGAATGGCAGTCAGAGGTGGTGATTTGGGGAGAAGTTTCACATTGTAGGGAATAGTATGGAATGAAGCAACTGAGAAAATCAGAGCTAGACCAGGACAGGCCTTCTTAACACCATCTTAAAGAATGTGAAATTTATTTTTTTAAGTTGCATTTGTTTCCATTGGTGCTGTAACAAATTACCACAAATTTAGCAGCTTAGAACAACCCAGATTTATGATTCCACAGTTTTGCCAGTCACAAGTCTGAGTGAACTTGTTAGGTCTTCTGCTTAGGGTTTTTTTTTTTTTTTTCTAAGATTTTATTTGTTTGATTTAGAGTGAGTGAGAGAGCGAGAGCATGAGCACGAGCTGGGGGACAGGCAGAAGGAGAAGCAGACTCCCCTCTGAGCAGGGAGCCCGCCATGGGGCTTGATCCTAGGACCCTGGAACCATAACCTGAGCCAAAGGCAAACCCTTAACCAACTGAGTCACCCAGGCAACCCTGCTTAGGGTTTTGCAGGGACAAAGCAGTGTCACCTGGGCTGGGTTCTTACCTGCTGGTGCCAGAGAATGATCTATCCTCAAGTTCATTCAGGTTGTTGGCCAAATCAAAGTTTTTGAGGTTGTAGAAGTGAAATATCTATTTCCTGGGTATTATCGGTGGGGGGGCCTTGTCTTTACTCCTTGATGATGCCAGCATTTTTTCTCATGCTTTCCAAGCAACCATCTCCAGCAGGAGGGGCCAAGTCCCTCTCATGCTTTGAATCACCCTGACTTTTCCTTCTTCTACAAACCTCTAGCTCCAGCTAGAGAAAGTTCTCCATTTTTTAAAGACTTGCGTAATTAGGTCGCAGCCACCCGTTACTTCACTGTTTCAGAATTCAAAGTAACCTTAATTATATCAACAAAGTCCCTCGTGCTATTAAGGTAACATATTCTCTGGTTCCATGGATTAGGGCATGGACACGTTTTGTAAGCCATTCTGCGTACCACAGGAGTCACTGAATGTTTTTAGAGAGGCAAATTAAATTACCTACACCTGCTTAAATAACATTCCTTTCTCTATGGCTGTCTTTTAGCAATAGGCTCCCTTCTTCTCTAGGAACTATGACAGTGATGTCTGCAGGGACTCTGCCGGGAAAGCCATTACAAGCCAGCAGCCCCATGTCAAGCCAAGTGGTGCTGTGGCCCTAGCTCCAAACAGATAAAGCAGAGAGAAAGTGAGTGGGGCTGCTTCCACAAATGGTGGGGCTCAGCTGCGTCCCCATTTCTGGGAGAATTTAGGAGAGGAGCAATGCCAGGGGGCATGGACAGCTTTTCTCCCAGAAGCAGATGCTGCTGATCCCCACGCAGAAGCCATCTCGCTCTCCAGCACTCCCAGACACTGCCTGCCAGATGGCCACAGCTGAATCCACAGCTGAATAGATATCTGCTGTTGGCACCAAATATACCTCTGTGGGGCTGGTTAAGGACCCGAAGTGGTATGGCAGGGCATCAAATACACATGAACAGTAAAGACGCTTGGGATGTGCCAGGCACTGTACTAAGCACTTTGCAGGCGTTAACTCAAGCTACACAATATTCTCAAGCTCGGATGGTGTGATTCTTATGCCTGTTTTATACAAGAAGAGACCAAGGCGGGGAGAGGTTGGGTAGCTTGCCAAAGATAATAGAAGAGTAACCAGCAGAGGTGGAATTTGAATGGATACAAGTAGTATGTGATCACAGTCTCCAAAATCTATGACCTTAGACCCTATACTATCTATGCCTGATACCAAGAGCACTTTAGCCCTCTCTCCCTGGGCTCCATTTCATCTAACCTCACTTTGCACCAGCTCAGGTATGCCCCACATTTGGGCAGGTGCCATCTGCTGAGTCGCCCTCACTTACAGGTCACTGACCCTGTAATATCTGTCTCCTATGGAATGGCATGGAAAGCTAAGGAGAAGAAAATTGAAACTGACACCAAAAGGATATGTATTGCCAAGCAAAACTGGAAGACCTGAAGGCAAGTTTAAAATGACCCCAGAAGAGGGTGAAAAATGGGAGAAAGCAATGTCTGACTCAAGACTCCCCTTGGGAATACTGAGTACCCAGGGGAAGTTGCACATGAAGGGCAGGCGTCATCATCCTGAGCAGGAACTAAGTGCTTGACATACACTAGGAACTAAATTATACCCGTTGTTCAGATGGTCTCATCTAATTCTTCCATCATCTTTATGAGATCACCCAGGTTTATATATGGAGAACTTGAGACTGAATGATGTTAAGTAAACTGTTACAGGAATCACAGCTAATAAAAGGCAGTTTGACATGAAAAATGACTTAAATCCCATATTTTCTGTTCTAAGATGTTGCAGGGTATTTTTCAATTAGTTCTTTGGGTGTTGAGTTGAATCAGGAAAGAAAACACAGTCTGTCTTAGCACCATTCTGAAACGAGTGAGTCAGGAGAGCATATGCTTCAAGGAATGATACCCACAGGTTAAGAAATCTTCTGTTTTCTGCCAATACACCAAGACATAGGATGCATTTCATAAATGATTACTGAGTGAATGAATTGAATCAAACTGAAAGAGTAAAGGCATTAGAGAGATGAGGTCTACTCTATGGTTGGACTGCCAAATCTGAAAGCGAGAAAATCATAATAAGCATATGGAACATAATCCAGAGGGAAAGGTAAGGTTATATATCTTGAGATCCAAGTAAGTCAGGTCCAAGGTACTATTAAATGGAGCCATTGAGGCGTGAAATATGGCTGTGACTTGGATCTCTCCTTCAATTTGTTGTCAGTTATGTATGCAGATGCCAGGTGATGATATAGAAGTACCAACCATGGCTGGACCCTATGACCAACATCTCTCAGGTTGAAACAGCACGTTTGGGGAGATGCAAAGAACAGAAATACCATGTCTTCTCTGGAAACATAGTGACTACTATGGTGTGCACATTAAAGAGATACATCTGAGCAGAGTACATGAAAATCATTGCCAACAGAATAGGAATTTTAAAGAAATCTACCAGTTTATGAAGGACCAAGAAACATGAGATCCTCCCTGCAAATACTGGACACTGAATTTATAGCAACACTGGCAAATGAAGGGCACACATATAAAATTTCTTACCTGAAAACGGAGATAATGTGCTATTCCCATACAACTGTGATAGTTAAATAAAATACACTTAGAAACATGCCTGACATGAAGGAAGTAGGATTTATATAATTTGAATGGATTAATAAATTGCAAGTATCTCCAAAGAAACATAGTAGGCATAGATTAAAAGTTGGTTTCCTTCTCCTCCTTTTCCTTTTCAAATTATCCCCTGTTCCAGTTGCTATGGCTACTTTGTAGAAGTTAAGGGTGTAAAACAATCATTTATCATACTCATCGATATGTGTTTCACAGACTATGACAGCTCACAACTGGAATGGGTTGTTTCTGCTCAACATTATCAGGACCTTGAAGGCTAGGGCTAGAATCAATCTAAAAAAGCTTCGTCACTTACATATCTAGCTGATATAACATCTGTATCAAATATGATATCTAGTAGTTTATGACATCTAAATCGCATATAACATGGCACCAAATATACCTCTGTGGGACTGGTTAAGAGTAAATCATAGTACTGGCTGTGGACTGAGACTTTATCTCTTAATGAGACCATCTATACAATTAGTTGGAACATCTGCATGTCACCTCTTCATGTGGTCTGTGCTTCCTCACAATATGGCAGCCATGGCAAGACCCCTGGGAGGAAGACAAGTTGAAGCTGTACTCTTGAATGGAAGAGCAGTACACTCCCACTGAGATTCAAGGGAAAGAGAACTACTCTCCAACTATTGATGGGGCATGGCATGGCTCTGGAAAAATATACAGAACTGCAAATATTGCCGTAACCATTTTTGGAAAATATAATCTGCCATGCCCTCTGATATCCAAATCCCCATGGGTATCACTCATCTGATTTACTGTAAAAAGAAACTAGGAAAAGAACATTTTTTTTTACATTAACCTTGTGTCAGTATTTCAGCATATCTAATCTTGACAAAATTATATGATGAAATTCTAAAGAGAGTTTGGGTTTAGAATACATCTTTATTGCTTCACATTTCAATGTCATATACATGCCCAACCTTTCAAATTAAAAATTAAAAGTATAGATTTTTGTTAAGTAAGAATAATAAGTCCCCAGTGAATCAGTAATGTTTTTGCATGATATGCATTTTCTTATTCTCCCATATGTTTGGGTATTTACAGCTCTCTCTTTCTTTCTAATTTAAACGTAACATTTAGGGAAAACATATAACTGGCCTCTCTTTGGCCCAGTTCCCTCATCTGTCAAATGGAAAAGAATGGGATACAGAAACAATTCATGAAGTGCACTCATTGGCATGCTAATTATGATAACAAAGGAAAAGTACTGTGATCAAGTAATTTAAGCAGAGTGTGATAGGATTTTTGTTGTGAGAGTTCTCAGATATTTATTTGAAAACTTTAATATTTATTTGAAAACTTTTTTTTGACCATGGACTTTTTTTTTTTGCAAGTTCACCTTAAAGGGCTAGAGGTCCCTGAGCTATTCTTTGAAAACTGCTGAGATGGGCCAATCATTCTTAATGTGTATTTCTGTACAACACAGTGTTATAGAGAATGGTATTCTTTCCCCCAAAGCACAGAAAGGAAAAATTAGAAGAATTTACTCAATGCTACATGTTGATTTTCTTCTTTATTTCTAACCATTTTGGCATCTGTTGCATCCTCCTTTTTCTAAGATCTTTTGTAAGATGGCGTCTTCCCCAAATTGCTTTTTAGTAATAGCAATTACCATTTATTGAGCCCATATCATGGGTTAGGCTCATGTCAGGCACTTGGCATGAATGGCTTCATTTAATTCTCTAAATGACCTTAAAAGATTGGAACTTGTACTAACCCCATTTTCCAGATGATGAAAATGAGGGTCAAAAATATTAAGGAACTTGTCCAGGGATACAGGTAAGGAGCAGAGACAGGATTTAAAACCAGATCTCGAGAAGTCCAACGAACTGTGTTAGTACTGTCAGTCTGGTGTCTTTATCACACAGCCACCTCTACAAAAATAATGGTTGAGATTTCACATCACACAGATTACTTGTGTTTTTAGTAATTGATCTCCTGTCCCAGCTTATCCCGCATGCCGAATCCTGACCTATTTCTAACCTTCTCAGATTGTAGACCTTTAAACTGCGTGATGAGGAAACATGATGTTTAGTGGCGGCACCTGCTACTGCTGATAATGGTGATAGATTATTTATTCATTTGTTGTTATTATTATCATCATCATTTTATCATTGGCTATAGAACTTGACTTTTGACATGGCTTTTCTAGCCTCAGTCATGGCTTTCTCCCCATCTAAAATTTCAACTGATTGTCTTGTTGGGAGCCTTTTTGCAGCTCTGGGTAACAACTCATCTGATCCATCTTAACCCAGATTTCCTCTCAGGGATGGTTCTCCACTTCAGTGCAATTGTTGTTTAGGTTCAACTCAGTATACGAGCACTGTTTTGGGTCAAAGTCCCCATGGGGCAACTTCAGGGCATTTCCACAAAGAGTTCCATCAAGGTACGTTGCCATGAAAACAAGATTGAGAATTGGCACCAACTGATTAGCTTAAATATTTATTGAGCACTTACTTTGTGGTGAGTCCTGATCTGGGGATACAAAGGTGAAGAACAGAACCAGTCTCTGCCCTTATGGAAACGGCCATCTAGTAGGGGAGACGACACGAGTGCCATGCTCATGAAAGTGGATGTAGAAAAACAAACTGAGATAAGCAGATTAGAGTGAAGGAACAGGAGTCTATGAGCCTGCAAACCAAACAAGCCAGATTTTTTTATTTTATTTTATTTTATTACGTTATGTTAATCACCATACATTACATCATTAGTTTTTGATGTAATGTTCCATGATTCATTGTTTGCATATAACACCCAGTGCTCCATTCAATACATTGCCAAGAAGCCAAATTTTCTATAGGGGGTCAGAGAAATCTTATTTGAGAGCATGATCCTGTAGTTGAGATCTGAAGGGCAAGTAGGATTGATGAGGTGGAAGTGCGAGATATCCCAAAAGAGGAAGGGGCAGCATGTGCAAAGATCCTGGGGTACACTGAAGCATGGGCTTGCAGGTGCGGATGCTGATGATCATGGCTGGAGCACGGGGAACATAGTCTGGCTTATATCTCCTTTGACATTTGGAGCCTGTAGGCTAAGAAAAGGATTTTATTTTAAGAGAAATGAGATGCCACTGATGTCCCAAGCAGGAAACTGAAATTAACTTATGTGCATTTTTGAGAAAATCACTTTGGCTACAGCCACAAGAGAGAACTGGAGGGGCCAACATGGACTGAGGGAGACCAGAGAGGAGGCTATTACTATAATCCAATAGAAGGCTGTTGACAGCTGATCTCTAAGGGCTTTTTCTGCTCTTAGGTGATTTTATGTTTATCCAGCAGAAATTATAGACATTACTGACCTGCATTAATTTGAAACAAACACTAAGGTTTATTTAATTTTTATACAATTCCTTAGGAGATGTAACTTATTTTAAATTGGGCTGCCTGCACTGTCAAATTGTCTCTACAGGTAAGGGACACTTCATTGAATATGATTGTTAAAGAAGCTGCCCAACCAATCAATTTTTTAAAAAGTCAAACCATCTGGTGTGTGTATTCTAGTTAATAAGACAGAAACATCATTGAGAAGATACAGAATAGAGAGGAGATACATACTTTTGGAGGGGCAATGCCAACTACTCCTTCACTGAATAAATATTAATCAAGAATATTTATTGAGCACTTACTATGTGCTCGAAGCTGTTCTACCCTCTAGAATAAAGTGTCATGAAACAAAGTCTTTCTCACACTGTTTCTCAACTTAATTCTATTGAAAGAATACAGGGTTTTGGATACATACAGATAGGACTTTTGATTCCATCCCCACAACTGTGTAACCTTGATTAAGTCACCTTTCTGAGATCGATGTCCTTTATCTCTAATTCAAGGAGAATAATACCTAATGATTTTAAAAACGACATCTAAGGACCTTCTCAATTGCAATAGCAGGTCACTCACCTAACACAGTATCTGGTACACACTTTCACGATTAACTTAAGGCTCCCAAATTGAGATTCTACTATAATTGCTTTTGGCAGTAATGTTCAATAATTTTAGCAACCTCACCAAAACATTATAGTCTTGACTGGGAGATACCAGTTTGGGATATTTTATTACTTTAAAAATTCTCTTATCTGGGCAAAAGTTTCAGCTTATGATTCTAAATTATGATGCAAAGGGCCTTAAATTATGCCAACAGTGTGCTCTTCCTGTTTTTGTAATCTTAAAGACTATAGTCAAAACTACATGTATATGAATGCATATGCAAACATATATACAAATACACACACACACACACACACCAGCAGGGTGTGGGGGACACCTTCGATATTTGCAGCAGTTTACATTTTGAATGGTATTATCAAAGTACTGAAATAATTTCTGAAGCCTTGAAAGAGTAGTGCTGCTGGCAATTTAATCCCCACTTTATTCACTACTTCTGCCCCAGGCTGCAAAAATACAGCACTGTTCATGGGTAATTTCCCACTCCCTCCTGCTGTTAACAAAATGGATACTTTCTTTAAACTAGAAAACACACTGCCTAGCATTGCTTACTTCAATTGGCAATGGGTTCCATATGATCAAAGTCATAGCCTGCAGAGAGACAGCTCCCATCTCTTTGAAAAAAGGCTGAGTGGTCTCTAATTCACAGGCTTGTACCTGCTGAAGTTTTCATACATTTACTTTCCCTAGAGTAGGGTCAGCAATAGCCTGTATGCCCAAATATAAGTCGATCTTCTGTTTTCCCAGTGTTGAAAATCCAAAGAGATGTCAAACATTGACCCAAGTTATTGAATGAATGAATTTAGTTACAGATTCTTTTATCATCCAAATGAGCATCAAATTCTTCTCATCCTTCTGCAAGATCAGTGTTTTTGTGTCATTTAACCCAGTTCTTCAGGGCACTTAATTTTCCCTTTCATCAAAGTTACCTGAAGGACAGAGATTTCAAGCCCCTGTATAATGATGTCACTTGTTTCTAGTGACCACTCCTATAAGCTTTTCTGTTGTCTGTGTTTCTCCATTCTTCCTCATAGCATGTATTTCTGACCTCCACAATGTAACTACTTACTGTATTTCTTTTTAAAAGTCATCTTTAAGAGGCTTGTTTACAACAGCATCTAAGCCTCCAATTATGAGTAAGAGCCCCAGGAATAATTGCTAAATTGTGTTAAACTCCCTTGCGTTTTTTTGTTTTTTTTTTTAAAGCTGATTCTGCCAGTGACCTCTTTAAGCGATCCAAACTAGTATTGATTGAGATCCTTTCAGGCTAATGTGCGGTGCTTTGTTCAAGCTACAGTAATTGAGAAAGTGCTCTGTAATGTGAGATATTTTATTAGGACTCAAATAGGAAACTTCCAGTGGAGTAATGTTTCTTGGGGGAGAAGAAAGCCTTATTTTATATGTAAACACGTATGTTTCATTGCATAAATGCACTATGCCTCCTCCCTCCTTGCTTTTGAAAAAGATTTGGGGTATTTTGTTTTTGTTTTTGTTTTAAATGATGTTTTAACCATTAAATATTTATTTATTTATTTGAGAGAGAGAGAGAAAGAGCACATGCATGTGTGGGGAGGGGCAGAGGAAGAGGGAAAGAGAGAATCTCAAGCAGACTCTGTGCTAAGTGTGGAGCCCAACGCGGGACTTGATCTCATGACCCGGAGATCATGACCTGGGCTGAAGCCAAGAGTCAGGCACCCAACCTATGGTGCCATGAGAAAGAATGTTTTTAATACTTCGGGGCATTCTTTAGTGTTGAGGCCAGCCTCCATGTTTCACACACTGTTCTGTAGACAACCCATTTTGTAAGACATTCTGAGGCTTGCTTTATTGGATAGATTTAGCTGTTTAGCATTTACTATGTGTTAGGCATTGGGATAAATGCTTCCCATTTATTTTTTTCAAATCTCACCAGGTGCTCAAAACAAACTATGAGGCAGATATTTCTGTTCTCTCCATTTTGCAGATGGAAGAACTGAGGTTTAGAGAAATTACGTAACTCATCAAATATCACACCTGATCAGTGACAGAGCTGAGCCTCACACCCAAGTCTGTCTGATTTCAAGATTGTGTGCTTTTAGTAAACAGAATGTTTATATGAGCACTGCTACCATATGTCTATGAAAGTAGTTTTAGACATCTCTTACAAGGAGAAAGATTGTCTTGTAGTTAGGAAAGGTATAATTTAATGGCCCCATTCCTGTATTTCAAAAATCAGAGGATGACCCTGCAGTTTTAGTCCTAGATGTTTAAATAAATAGAGAAATGAAGCATGCGTTCACACCAAATCTTGTACATAAATACTCATAGCAGCTCTAGTCATAAGAGCCTCAAAGTAGAAACCACCCATATAAATCTGTAAATATCCACTAACAGGTGAATTATTTACAAGTTGTACTACAGTTCAGTGGAATACTATTCAGAAATAAAATGGAAAGAACCATTGCTAACTGTTACATCTGAATCTGAAAAAACATGTTGAACAAAAGCAAAGCACAAAAGGGTATATAATGAATGATTCCTTTTATATGAAGTTCATAAACAGGCAAAACTAACTTACAGGATTAGAAAGCAGGTCAGTCATTGCCTCAGCTGGAGGTTAGACTGCAGAGGGGCCCTAGGGAACCTTTTGGGATAATGGTAATATTCCATATTTTGATTGTAGTTGTGCTTACATGGGTGTGTATACTTGTCAAAACTCATTGTAATGTACATTTATTTTTTTTAAGATTTTATTTATTTATTCATGAGAGACAGACAGAGAGAGAGAGGCAGAGGGAGAAGCAGGCTCCCAAGGAGCAGGGAGCCAGATGTGGGACTCGATCCCAGGACCCTGGGATCATGACTTGAGCCAAAGGCAGCCACCCAGGCAGCCTGTAATGTACATTTAAATGGGAAACTTTCATGTGAAATGTATCTCAATATAGTTGATTAAAAAATTAAAGAAGGAGATTTATGATTAAAACTAGGAACATTTAATCATTAAAACAATAAAGACTAGCTAATTTAAAGACAAAGGTCAAGTTGAGAACTGGAACTCAATTAACAAAGACAATAATGAAGAAATGAGAGATATTTGACCTTGGCGGCAGATGACTCAAGGGTAAAGGTGGACTAACTTCAAACATGTGGCACAAGGGTATATATAAGAGGGAAGAAATGGGAACACCATTAAAGGGGGATGGCAATCTAAGGAAACCTTTCTAACAACTATAGTTACCCAGTGAAATAGACTGTCCTTTGTGGTGGTAAACCCCAACAGAATTGCTCAATAGTAGGTGGGTAAACAGTGATGAGCAATGATGGTCACGAGATCCTGAAAATAGATAAAAGGGCAAATTAGAAAACGTTTAAATAAATATTCCATCAATGAGATTAAAAAAAAAAACCTTCTTTTAAGTTGTCTGTAAAGTCTAGTTCAATTCAAAAATCATGTATGAGCACATCTAATTGAGGGGCAGCTGTCCATGTACTAACATTTGGAATGGTTCATTAAATTAAAATGCACAGAAAATTGGCCTTAATTCTAAGAAGGCATTTGGGCCTCCTTATAAATGAAGCACATTTATTCCTCCCCCTACCCCCCCATCTGTGAACTGCTTCATTTCATCAAATTTTGTGGTACTCTTAATAAAAGCTGGGAAATGTGTTCCAAATCATGGGGAATACACATATATACACAGAGTGTCAATGCCAATCCAGTTGTGGGGGAAAGGCCCACACATATAACTACAGTCAGGTGTGAACCCAAAGAATACCACACACCAGTTGCTCTGGAGGATCAGAGCCTGGAAGAACCTAGCTATTTTCCACTCAACCCATTGCTATCTTCACCAGGATGTAACAGGGGACCCTCAAAATCAACATGATGAAAACCCAACTTAATGTCTGCTCAGTCAGCCTTCTCTTTTTTTACACCCCACATCTGAACCTGGGATACACTCTTGTCTCTCATTCACACCGTGTTCACTCCCACCACATACAAATACTATTTGGCTGGCCATTAATTTTGCTGATTAACCTTTTTAGCATTTCTTATATCCCATCCTTTCTCTTTATTCTCACTGCTACTCTCTTGTCATCAGGCACCCATACTTTATTCCCTGGTTTAATGAAATGGCTTTCTAAATAACCCCTCCTCCCCCCCCCCCCCCCCGCCACCGTGCCCAAGTCATCCCTTTTGGGCAGGGAAGCCATTGCAGCAAAGCGTATAAGACCCTCTGGGATCTAAACCTTGTCCACCTTATTATCTGACCTAATCTCACAGTTTCTTCCCCTTTATACTCTGCTTCAATAATAATTGATTAAAATTTCTATTACTGGTTCTGGTTTGATTTCAGGGCTACTATCTTGCTACATATAGCTTTTCCCATATTTAATCTGGAGTCTCCTATCATGGAAACCTTAAGCAAGAGAAGCCAAAAGAAAATAAATTATCCCTTTAGCGGTGGTTGAGCCAGGAGAGTAGGATGATGTGGTTTGAGATCTCCTGCGCCTTCTTCCCTTGGCTCTAGGACATTAGTTCTAGGTAAATCCTTAAAATCACTAGACTGGAAAGAATGTGAGAGAGACTACCTACTCCAAAAATTTTCAAAGTGTGCTCTGTGGACATTAGTTCTGCTGAGTAGATCCGTACCTAATTTATTCAACCAGTTACAGATGACTAGAAGATGGAGCAGAGAGAGACCTGGCCTTAGCTACTTTGGCAGGAAGGAGACATTGAAGCAAAGCTGGGAACACAAAAGTTTTGTTGAGAACTAGCATATGTGATTGAAACAGGCAGAAGCAGAATTGGGCAAGAGGAGCCTTAAACCAAGATGCAAACCTAATAGCCCAAAAAAGAACATCTGGAACTACATTGAATAGAAATGGCTATACCATTGTTACCACTCTTTGCTTAGTCATTACTTGGAGAACACTCCAAAAATAGTGTGATTTCAGCTCAAGAGCAGAGGAGGACCCTGGAGGAGTTAACACATTGGGGCTGTCACCTAACCTAAGGTTGTCAAATCCTTTCTTGAAGTGGAAGCTGAGCAGTGCATTTCTGAAATTGCCACAGTTTACCCCTGGTGCTGCATGAATCTTCTGCAAAAATATCCAAGGATCTGGGGGGCCTCTCTTCCTGAGAAGACGCCTAGAAGTTGGAGGTTAGCCAGATGAATTATAGTCCTTATTGCTGTAGTCCATCTCAGGGCTATAACTGGTACTCATTTTCACCTTCCTCAACTATCCATTCTAAATTCCCCGTCTTGCTCAGCTACCCGCTAAATTAAACCTCATTCCATAGGAATCTGAGCTCCTGGTGATTATACCCTTCTCAGGCAGAGTCATTACTCATGTCCATTATCAGTCACAAATAGGCAAGAAGAAACCAAGAGGCACCCAAATAAGTCGTCTGAGTTCTACAGCTACCCCTCCTACACCCATGGTGTGTCAGCAGCCTACATCCAACTGCTGATCAGGATCAGTTACCCTTGACAAGGTGATTATTTTTCTTACTGCCTGATGGTCCCTGGACACAATTAGCCCAAAATGCCCAGGTAAGAGCCATAACTCATAGGGCAACATGAGAGTTGTTGGGTCTCACGGGGAGAATCTGCTCTCTTTGGTGACCAGGACCTCTTGTAGAGCTCTGATTTTCAGGAATGAGAAGCACGGACTTCCCCAGTGGGTCATTGAGAATGATGGTAGTAAGTACATCTACTTGCACCCCTTGCTCCCAAACCCATGTCATCTTCATATAGAGAGCACAACATAATAATAATGGATTTAATTCAGTGGATAGACCACATTCTGGAGGAAGGCAATCCATCTTAGCAGAGTACTTCCTCATGAAATTGTTTCCTCATCTGTACAAATAGGTGGACAGATTGAGTTAGGTGAAAGTTCCCTCCTTCCAAAATCCATAACTCTATTTCTCTAAGATGTTAAAGAACTCCCTTGAGAACTATTTGAAAATTTGTGAAGTCTCTAAAACAGTGTGATTTTAATGAATTTTCTTGTACATGGCATACATCTATATACTTTATTCCCATATAGCTACATGTTGCAGTGAATTTTGTATTACTTTTGAATCTCTTCACATGTGAAACAACCTCTATGTGAAATCTTAGCTTTTTCAAGATTGCCATTAGGATTCAAAGGAAAGTAATTTTCCTGCCAAGATTTCTCCCTTTGTTATCTCATCTTTGCATCAGAGGCTCCATTCAGTCTGTTATAGAAGTCGGGCAGCGCCTAGGGTTGCCCCGTTGCATGGAGTATTAAATCATTGGCCATCTCTTCCAATGTATTTGCACACAAAGGCTTGGTATAAAGGTTAAGAATCCATCTTGATATTATCACTTGGGTAATCAAAGAAGTAATTACAAAAATGCTCTTGGAAGAGAGGCAGCATGATTCAGTCTTGGAAAAGCAATTTATTTGCTTTTTTTTTTTAAGGCAGATTTGGCATGGGTCCATGATTAATTTAACATTTACTCAACATAGCAATGAAGGGGGACTTCTTTTTATTATAGACAAGTTATTACAATCAAGTTGAGGAATGATTGCATATTTAAACATGTGATTATATCATAGTTCATATGCTGAATATATGAATTACTAATTAAGATAATTTTAATGTAGGGCAAAGCAAATATACCCAAGTAATATCCTTTTGTTTCAAATCTTTCTGATGAGTCACTTCCCACTAAATCATAAATCCATAAATTACAAGACTTGAAGCTGTGAGAGAATCTACTCCAGCAATTTTCAAAGTGTGCTCTGTGGAACCTTAAGGTTTTCCCAAAATGACTCAGGGGAACCACAAGAAAGAAAAGGAGGACCAAGCAAGTGAAGTTCCAAGTTCTTTGACCTGCTTCAAATTGAATAGCCCCTTTTATAAAATTTGAAAGCTAATTGTGTTAACTGAAGATGTTCAAACTTTTTTTTTTCTGATTTAGTTTTCTAATATAAATCCCTTATGTCACCTTCCCTCCACAAGACTATCAAAATCTCCTGGAATTGATCAAGTGGCAGGACTTTGAAGCTGTCAATTCTATTCTCAGGTCTTAAGAGGTCTTTTGTGATTTGGACAAAAATATGTATTTCGACAGTGTACATTCTCTACTGGAGTTAGTTGTTTGGAATCATTTACAAAGATTTCATTACATGTGCAATAAATTGTGTTCTCCATGGAAGTGACTCAGAGATGGAGGTTAGTGTGCAGGATATTGATTAGGGAATGCCTTGGAATTGACAACCCTGAAAGGGTGGGAAAGGATTCAGAAGAGGAAGAAATCATGCATGTACAAAACTGACCCCACAAGGAACTAGAAGTGAACAAACTCCTTGATCAAGCAAACTCAGAATCCAACTCTATACATTCTACCCAACTTTTGCTATTGTTCCATGCTTGAAGTTCCTTTAGGGAATCGTCTCTTGCTTCTTTTATTAGGCTCAGCATATCTAAAGCTGTGCTATGAGGCAACTTAACCTAGTTACTGATCTAGTGTCCAGGAGGGGAGTGAAGGAACATCCCTAAGGACCATTTTATTGTTTGGAGGAGAGGTCTCTGAATTGCCTTCAAAGGAGGAGGATGTGCTAGCTTTTAAACAGGGAGAGGTGGACCACTTCTGCAAATGCAGATGACTCAGGGAAATGTGGGTAATCGAGATTTTCTCGTTCATCAGCCCAGAGGTTCCTATTCAATTTTTTCCCAACCAGTGTTCTGAACTTCACATAGCAGATCTACCTTGGTTTCTCTTTCTTTCTTTTTCTTTCTTTCTTTCTTTCTTTCTTTCTTTCTTTCTTTCTTTCTTTCTTTCTTTCTTTCTTTCTTTTGTTTTTTGTTTATTTTTTTAGAGAAGCTTTAGGTTCAGAGCAAGATTAAGAGGAAGGTACAGATATTTTCCATATACCCCTTGCCCCCACACATTCATAGCTTCCCCCAGTATCAATATGTCTTACTAGATTGGAATGTTGAATATGAAGAACCTACATCAACACATCATAATCACCCAAAGTGCATAGTTTACATTAGAGTCCACTTTTGGTGTTGTACATTCTGTGGCTTTGGACAAATGTGCAAGAGCACGTATCCATCATTATAGTATTATATAGAGTATTGTCACTAAAAATCCTCTGTACTCTGCCAATTCATCTCTCCTCACCTCTGACCCCTGGCAACCCCTCATCTTTTTACTACCTCCACAGTTTTACCTTTTTCAGAATGTCATATAATTAGAAACACACAACATATAGCTTTATAAAATTGGCTTCTTTCACTCGTAATATGCATTTAAGGTCCCGCCATGTCTTTGCACAGCTTGATAACTCATTCCTTTTTAGTGCTGAATAATATTCCATTTTCTGGGTGTACCACAGCTTATTAATCAACTCACCTACTGAAGGATATCTTCGTTGCTTCCAATTTGGGGCAATTATGAATAAAGCTGCTATAAATATCCATGTGCAGGCTTCTGTGTGAACATAGGTTTTCAACTTCTTTGGGTAAATAACAAGGAGTGTGATTTCTGGATTGTATAGTAAGAGTTTGTTTAGTTTTCTAAGAAACCACCAAACTGTCTTCCAAAGTAGCTGCACCATTTTTCATTCCCAGCAGCAATAAATGAGAGTTTCCATTGCTCCACATCCTTGTCAGCATCTGGTATTGTCAGGATTTTGTGCTATCAGCCATTCTAATAGGTGTGTTTTGGTATCTTTTTGTGTTAATTTTTAAGTCCCTAATGACATATGATGTGGAGCATCTTTTAATAATCTTATTTGCCTTTTGTGTATCTTCTTTGGTGAGCTGTCTCTTAAGATCTTTGGTCTGTTTTTTTAATCCAGATGTTTGTTTTCTTACTGTTGAGTTTTAAGAGTTTTTTTTTTAATATTTTTATAACAGTCCTTTACAACTGTGGCTTGACTTCTTGTTCTCTTGACATTGCCTTTCATAGAGCAGAAATTTTTAATGTTAATGAAGTCCAGCATATCAATTATTAATTTTATGGATGGTATTGTATCTAAAAAAGTCATTGCCATACCCGTGGTCATCTAAGTATTCTCTATCTCCTAGGACGTTTACAGTTTGTATTTTACATTTAGGCATATGATACATCTTGAGTTCATTTTTGTAAAGGGTGTGAGATTAGTGTCCAGATTCTTTTTCTTTTTTTGCATGTGGATGTCTGGTTGTTACAGCACCATTTGTTGAAAAGACTATCTTTGTTCTACTGTATTGCTAGTTTTAAGTTAACCTGCTGTATAAATCCGGGTCCCCTTGTGTTGCTTAGCTTTCTCTGCTGTCTTATTACAGGAATTGAGGACCTCTTTGTACACTGCCAAGGACGCCCTCTGGCTTTCATACAGACTTTCCTTTGTCCATTAATCACTCTCAGCCTTTGCTGGATTTGTTTAGGAAGAGGAGCTTACCATCTTCTCCTGTCCTTATGGTTATTATATCCCCTACTTTAATCAGAGCCCAATACACTGCAGGAGCTAATGCATTCCTTTTGAACAGTGTACAATCCCATTTCACCATGACTAAAAGTTTAGCAATTGGACCACCACTTCATGCCAGGGACTCTGTGTTCTGCTTACCACCAGTAAGTTCTCACTACCAGGGAGGCAGCTAGTGATCTAGGTCCAAAATACCACTTTATCAACTACTGTCTCAGACCACTCCTGTTACCAACTTTGTAGGTTTGTTTCTCCAGGAAGACAGTTTTTGTTAGGCAATGCTCTTGGCATCAACAAATGTGGGAGAAAGAGAGAGGAAGGAAGCAGGATTGGGCAGAGTAAGATGTCAAGCTGAAATGCTGGCTCAGTGTCAGCCTTGATGAATCTCATTGGAATTTCTATAGTTAAAATGGTCCATTAGAGTTGTCCCACACTGAGCTGAAATAGCCTAGCCTTTATATTCCCATCTCAATGAGACATTGGATGTGAGCCACCCCAGGAAGAATTTGACTATGAGCAGTTACTCTTTCAGACACTATGCTGGTTGCTTTATCTCATTTAGTGCACACATGGAGAATGAAAGTTTTATTTTCATTCATTTCTTCATTCATCTATTCATTTATTTAAAAACCTTAAATTTGTGAATCCCTCTTATGTAGTGAGAACCTAGAGAAAAACGACTTATTTCTGCTAACAGCTTCTGAAAGGAGATGACAATTCAGCTGAGTCTTGAAGAACAAGAAGCCTACACAAAATCACTACCATATCTACACAAATATTGAACAGATATCTCAAGCTTAACAAGTTCAGATCAAATCTCATTCCCTCCCTTATCTCAGTGATGACAACTCCACCTACCAATTGCTCAGTCAGGTCAAAATTTTTGGGATGATTCTTCATTCCCATCATTCTTGTGTGGCCCACATTCCTTCTTCATGTAATCATATTGGCTCCATCTTCAAAATACAGCAGGAATCCATCCACATCCCACCACATTCAATACCATCACCCTGGTCTGGGGCACCATTATCTGTCATCTATATTATTGTAGCTCTCCCTAATTCTATTCTTAACTATATATAATCTATTCCCAATCCATCAGCTGGAGTGATGATTTTATGCTCAAAAATCATCATTGGTTCCTCATTTCACTTAAAGCATAAAATTAAAACCTTTCCCATGGCCAAAAAGGCCCAAATGATCTACTTCCCATTATCTGTGTGCCCTCATTATCTAATGCCCTCTTGCTTGGTCATTCATTTCTGGCACACAGGTTGGAATAACACATGTATGGATCAGTGGTGAAAAATTAAACCAATGCTAGATAAAGCAGAGGAAAGGGATTTGTATGATATAGCAAGGTGGCTGGATGTCTGTCTCTTTAAAAGTAGTAGAAAACCTTTGAAACATTTCAAGTAAGAAAGTAAAATGATTAGAAAATTTTTTGAAAAGATAAGCTGATAGCTCACATCAAAGATGGACTAAGGGAGTGAAATACAGGAGTAAAGGAGGATAGTTAGAGGTGTTTCAGTTACACAGATGAGTGAAGATGAGAGCCTAAAAAAGAGCCCCAGCAACAGAGATAGGAGGAGACAATCAGAGTGTGGTGTGGTCTGAGCTTGAGAGTTACTTAACATGTATATAATTAGTCCTTTGAGTAATTGAATGATTTCTTTAGAAGATGAATAAGAGGGCTTTCCAGAATTCTGGATTACACAACAAAGAGGATGTGGGCACCATTCATTAAGATAAGCAATAAAGGAAGAGGAACAAATTGGAGAACAAGATACTTTCTACTGGGGATGTGTTGGCTTGAACAGACCAGCTTATCAGCAAGTGAGATATTTTAGAAAGAAGTCCATCAGGCAGTTGAATTTACAGGTCTGAAATTCAGGAAATAGATCAAAGCTGGACATAATAGATATTGGGAGTCAGCTTAGATGGCTATTGAAATAATGAAGAGAGCCTTGGAAATATCAACAAATAGGTATAAACCTAGAGAATCACAAACTCAAAATTGACAGGAAGAAGCTGTTGAAGTTTGGAGTACAAATTAGTTACCTTTTGTCCTCTCCAGATTGTAAGTGGTAGAGAAAAAAATCCCTGTGTGGGGATCAATAGATCAGCATTATTTATGTTCCAATAATTCCTAAAACATACTACTCCTTAGAAAAGTTGTGTTTACCTAAAACCCTACCCCTGAATGTCTCCTGTAAACTATGTTTTGCATGCTACCATGCCATTGAGTTTCTGAGTGTATTTTTCAATTGATAATACTGGTGGAAGATTGAAGGGGATGGTTTAGGGGCATTTTATGAAAATATTCGTATATCCCCAGTGGTTCCAGCTTCTAACTGAGTACTCCGTTCTCTGTGGAATGAGGTAGCCCTCTCTCTGATTTTAGTTCCTTCAAGAAAGGCTAAGCTTCTGGGTTCTGTTAATACATCCGTCCTCTCTTTTCCCTTCAGCCCCACAGATAGAAGGAACTTCCCAACGTTGCCAAAATCTCTTGTTTTTTTTTTACTTTTCCCCATGTCCTAGTTATCTTCTCTGCTCTTCACCACTTGTGTAAACGCATTAAACCTGTATACATGGACCTGTTCTCATTTTGAATTACCTAGAGTGTTCTCTGTTTTCTTCACTTAATGTGACGTTGACTCACATATTTGAAAAGCAGATATGGAGACTAAAACCAAAAACTTAGAGGCCTCCTACAAGCTCTCTATCATAGACAGTAACCCCAAACAAAAGCGGAACATTCACTATTTTTAACAAACTTGATCTGTCATACCTATCTGGTGGGAAAAAAAAAACAAAACCTCAGGAAAGGGCGGAGAGACAACAGGTCTATTTCCCACCTGAAGACTAGAAGTACAAATTAAGTCAGTATCTATGGGTAGAAAAAGAGCCATGGACTTCCTTTCTGGGCTGATAAATTTTCCTCTGATAAACAAAATCTAGGGTCTCAACTATCTCCAAAATGAGATAAGTCACCCCCAAGGTGAGTGGATTAGTCCTACAGGCCCTTCCTGTGAAGGACTGAGTCACAGGGGAAGGGGGTACTTGATGCTCACTCTCACCAGACTATTTTTGAAGGAACAGAGTAGCTAGCACTTTCCCTTTATTGAAAGCTATGGTCTGGAAAATTAATTCTTTCCTGCAAGTAACTAGGGAGACAGGAAAAACTGGTGTGGCTGAGTCCAAAGAGAAAGTGAACTTCAATAAGAGGGAGAGATCAATAAGATTAAATGTTCCAGAAACCTCAAGTTAAGATAGCAATTGAAAATTAGTTATTGGATTCACCAACTAGGAGGGCTTTGATGAGTTTTAATGAGCAGCTTCAGAGATATAATGGAGGCATTAACCAGACTCCAATGAGTTGGGAATTGAATAGTGAGGAAGTGATTCCAGTGTGGCTGGACATTTCTTTCAAGTAGTTTAGCAGGAAAGGGTACACAGGGTTGAACAAAGGAATGGAAAGAAGAATAGAGAGGACTTTTTTTTTTTTTAATAAAAAATGCTTGTGTATGTTTATATGCTAATAGCAAAGAGCCCATAAGGAGAAAAAGTTTTAAGATAGAGGAAAAAGTTTTATTGATGAAGCAAGATCACTCAAGGGCTAAGAAAAAATAGAATGGAAAATATAGTGGACAGATGAATCATGAAAGGAACAAACTTTACTCTTGTCTTGAGACACAGTAGTGAGAGGTAGAGATAAGTATAGATGCACATACATTTGTTGAATTTATTTAAACATCTTTAATAAATTTATTTTTAAAAATTAATTCAAGGGCGCCTGGGTGGCTCAGATGGTTAAGCGTCTGCCTTTGGCTCAGGTCATGGTCCCGGAGTCCTGGGATCGAGTCCCACATCGGGCTCCCCACTCGGCGGGGAGTCTGCTTCTCCCTCTGCCTTTCTCTCTCTCTCTCTCATGAGTAAATATATAAAATCTTTAAAAAAAATTAATTCAAGACACATATTAGTTCTCATCAGAGATCTTGAATAGTATACAAAATCAAAATTTAAAAAATAGTAACATTAGTAATGTTTTCTCATTGATTTGATAGAATTTCAGCCAAAGGAAACATATTCCCAATTTCACCCACAAGCTTACTGTAGCCACATCCCCTTACTGTGTCTCTCGCCTTGCACATCTCCATCATTTCCTACCATTGATGGTAGTCCTGAACCAATGTAGAACAGAGAATTTTTTTCCATTGGCATATACATTAAACCAGCAGTTTCCATGGTGTGCATATTAAGGAGTTACGTGAAAAAATTGTTCCACAAGACAAATAATATTAAATGATTTACTGCAAAATCTGTTGCATGCTTTATTACTGATTGTCTCAGGAGAATTACACAAAATGCTGTATTCTCCACCACCACTGGACTGTGGAACATTCTTATCGTGGAGATTGCAAAGGACAAATGTTCTAGAAGCATGCCTCTTTAGTGAAGTCATACAAAGTGTCCCACTTCTCCCTACTGGGGCTTTTTTATGTGAAAACAGTCCCAGCAATATACATCACTGGGCCCCAAACTCATTTCTAGAGATGCCATAAAAGTGCTCATATTGTAATGACTTTGGCACACTCTTGTCAACTACCAGATTGGAAGTGGTGCCTTGAGCACAACAAGTGTTCCACACCCATTATTCCCTCCCTCTTCCCTAGTCTCTACTTTCAAGATCTCTAGAAAGCTGTTTATTAAGTGGAAAACATCCCAAGAACAACAACTCTCTTGAAATCAGCAAATTCTATAGCTGGCCTCATGACAGTGTATTTTCCATGCTAACTTCTCAAGTTAAAAATCTTAGTGAAGATACCCTCATAATTTTATGATTGACCTTGGCTGGTTGCCCACATAGCTTCAAAATATCAAAGTTGAAAAAACTCCTTATTACAACATTTCTCAAAATGTGGTCCAAGAACCCATCTGAGCAGGAATTACCCAAGCTGCTTATTTTGAAATCAGCCCTGCTTTGGTCCTAACAACAATGTTCTCTGGTGATAGAGCGCTAAAATCTGTTGTTTCTGCAAACTCCTCAGAATTACTCCTTGTAAACTAAAGCCTAATAAATACTGTCTCTTAAATTCTCTACTATGATGCCATCACTTTTTTTTCAAATTTTTTTGAGAAATAACATATACAGAAGAGAATACAAATTCATAATTTCAATAGAATGAGTATATCTGCATAACCAGGATTTCTATCTGGAAACAGAACCGGACCAGAACCCCGGAAGTCAGTCATCTGTACCCCCCCCTTTCTAGCCTACTCATAGTGAGGATACTCAGCATCCTGACTTGTAACATCATCAGTTTGTTTTGCCCATTTTTGAACTTTATATAAATGAAATCAAATAATGTGACTTTGGGGTGACTGGCCTTTTTTACTTAACATTATTTGGTGAGATTCACTCATGCTGTTGTGGCTTATTGTAATTTGTTACCGATATTTCTGTGAAGCATTCCATTGCATGGGCAAACCAAATTAACTATCCTTTCGATTGTACATAAACATGTGGGTGGGTTTGAGCTATTACAAATAATGCTGCTTTGAGCACATGTCTTTGTACATGTCTTTTGGCCCACATATGTACACATGCCTAGGGTTAAAATAAATTGCTAGATCATAAACATGCTTTTTTTCTTCAGCTTGTTTGTTTGTTTGTTGTATTTCTTTCCAAATGATTGCACCAAGTTCAACTCCAACCAGCAGGGTGTGAGTCTTCAGTTGCTCCTCATCCTCTATCCCCTCATTTGATACCATCTGTCTTTTTCCATTTTACCCCTCATGGTTGAGGTGTACCAGTATTACATTGCAATTTTAACTGCATTTCCCTAATGACTAGTTAAGCACTGTTTCTTATGTTTTTTTGGTTATTTTGATATCCTCTTCTATGAAGTGCTTGATCAAGTCTTTCACCCAATTTTAAAAACTTGGTCGTCTGCCTTTTGCTTGCTATAGCAGTCCTTTCTACATTTGGATTCACATCCATTGTTAGGTATACATATTGTAAATATAGTCTCTGACTGTGTGGATAGCCTTTTCACTCTCTAAAAGGTTATTTTTTAAATGGAAATTCCTAATTCTTAATTTTAATGTAGTCCAGTTTATCATTTATTATTTTTATGTCTTTTTAAGAATTATTAGAATTGTCTACCCTGAGTTCATAGAGATAGACTTCCTCATTTTTTCCCAAAAGTTTTATTGTTTTATCTTTTACATTGAGGTGGGCTATCTGATAGGACTTTATTTCACTTTTTTGTATGGCATGCAATAGGTTCCTCCTTTCATATATGTGTATATATATATGTATATGTGTGTATGTATATGTATATATATGAAATATAGACATAATGAAAAAATATATAATTAATATATATGTAATGGAAATAGGTAAGAAATGCATTAATCAGTATTTCTTACATATTTATTAGAATTATTCATCTACTTTATAAAATTGTGCGATTTAATATGTATAGTTTGTTTAAAATTATATACTTCATTAAAAATTAAAATTATATACTTTATTAAAAAATAATAAATATATATAGCATATGTAAATATATATATATATCAAATGAAGCCTAAAGAGAAGGCTGAACTTGCTGAAGATTGCCCATCTAGTACAGAGGAGGCTGGTTATAGTGTTAGAATCTACTTTGCTACCTTTTTTCTTTTACTGGTACAATTACATTAGTTGTTAGCATTGATTTCTCCAGTCAAAACAGACTCACCAAGTCAGTTAAGGTCGTATTTCCTGATCTCCATTTTGATCTAAACCACTTTTAATTCCTCTATTCTTTAAGCTTCTTATCATATTCGGGGCAAAGCAGAGATGTCAAAAGAAGTTCAGTCCCCTAACCCAGGGTCACATGTCTAATACATGTAATATCACTTTTATGACATAATTTTAAGTCATGGTTCCAAAATACCCTGGTCCCTTGCTAGTCTTTGTCATTATTTGATTATCTAGAAAGAATAAATTTACCTTTGTTTTCTCATCTGTGAAAAGAAAGAGTAGGATGAAATTAGCTCCATATCCCCTTTTATTTCCATTTTAAAACTTTCTTAAAACTATGATCCCATTACATTATTTTATTTTCAAAATACCCAGTCTGTCGATAATTATGGCAATGTAGGACACATTTTCTACTTATTCATTCAGTGCAAAATAAGAATGTCTGGATATTATTAAAACTTAAGGACATTCTGTGAAAGCAACTCAAAGTATTTAAATTCTTGCAATCCATAAAAAGTATCTTATCTCCGTATTGCAGTTTGCCAAAGGATTTCCATTTTAAAACCCAACTCCAGTCTGACACCTTCATTAACCACGCAGATGTGTTGTTTGATGTGTTATTCCCTTCTAAAAAATCCCAGTTTCCAACCAGACAGGAAAGACAGATTGAGAGTGAGGCCAAAGAATGAGTTTTATTAATGATTGCTGCCTGGTTTTGTATACATATCTCAGCTCATATCCTGAGAAATTCTTTTTCACTCAATCTATTTCTATTACAGTCCTGTATTGTGTTACCACCTCATTATCTGTCTGAGAGACTGATTCAAAGTGAGGTTTAACATGCTGAGCATTTGGACAGCAAAGAGCAAGAATTTTTCTTTTCTTTTCCTTTTTTTTTTTTTTCCCTAGCAGGAAATTCCTGGGAGGTCTCTGGCCACTTTCTTTTTATCGCTGACAACTTGGTTTTGATATTTGAGAATGTAGAGATCAATACCGACTTAGCCGTCAAAATGACTTGATATAAGAGACTCTCTAATATTGTGCCAGGAATAATACCTCATATCTCCAAGACCCATGCTATAAACTTTGCAACAATTTCCGAGTGTCCCCACAGGGGGATCCCCTGGAATAACTTCAAGAGATTTAAGGAAAGCATTCCGACCTAGTTCTAGACCAGAACAACTCATAGCCCTCAGATCCAAGTGTAGACTCCATTGAAGAGAGTATTAGGAGTCCATGAAATGTTTCCACTATTTTAAATGGCCTAAAAAAAGAATACCTTTGGGCAATTGGGCTGCCCAAGACAATTAAAATTTAACCCTTTAACCACTGGAAAACTTTAACATGTCATTTTAATTACAAGTCATTTTAATTACACTTGATCTCTCACCCCGATCAGAAGCTGCAATTGGAAGATAACTACTAGGAATAATAAATAAGGAATGAAATAAATGTCAGTGAACAAATAGAATTTGTTTAAAAGTTAGTCTTCATTGTTCTGTCCTGATCGCTCGGGTGGTTACTATGGTGGTTACTAATGGTGGTATCTATGCATTTGTCAACACATTGAGTTATAATCAAAAAATATAAATGCTATTGGACATAAATATAAAAATATAATTTTAAGTTAACCCTTTCAAAACGAAATAGGGGTGAAAAATCATTTTCTCAGATGGAGTACAGAGGGTTTTGTCCTAAAGCAAAATGGTGGGGAGAGAGAATATCTTAATTGGGACTCAAGGAGTCAAGAGTTTTGATGGAAAGAGGCACACAGATGTGTTAGGGCCACAATACTGGGGAGATAGCACTGACCATCATTGATCCTTGGAGAACCCAAGTGAGATAGATAGGAAGTCAGGAAGCAGAGACGGAAACCTGAAGAGTCACCAGGTGATTCGTCAGGTAGTTGAGGTAGAGGTGGCATGAGACTACAGGGGCACTAAGAAAAAGCATAGTCATATAGAAGCAAAACTTAGAGATAAGCTCATAAAAGGAAACAAAGACAGGTTTTGTTTTACTGTATTATTATTATTATTTTTAAAGATTTTATTTATTTATTTGACAGAGAGAGACACAGTGAGAGAGGGAACACAAGCAGGGGGAGTGGGAGAGGGAGAAGCAGGCTTCCCACGGAGCAGGGAGCCCTATGCGGGGCTCGATCCCAGGACCCTGGGATCATGACCCGAGCTGAAGGCAGTCACTTAACCAACTGAGCCACCCAGGCGCCCTTACTGTATTATTTTAATGAAGTCTTCAAGTCAAGGAGTTTTAGCTTCCAGCTCTGCACAAGGGGCAGTATGAACTTGCTTCTTCTCTCTGGACTTCAGTTTTCTCATTCCCAAAATGGTAAGGCAGGGATGGATCATCCTGATCTCTTCTAGCTGAAAACATCATGTGGACTCAAGGTTTAAGTTGGGATCTCTGTAAGTTTTGTCTCACATACATGATGCACAAGCATCATTAATACAAGCATATAAAGTCTCCTGTGTGATAGAAATAATAGCTCTCCACTTGGTTTTTACCTTGAGCTCATTAATCTCTTTTTGTAAAGCAAGTAGAGATGTAGAAAAACCAAGCATGTTTCACATAGGTCAGCTGTGATTAGTTCTCACCCTTTCCCCCTTTGCATTCTTCTTGGTTAACCTTGGAAGTAAGAGGGAAGGAGTATGGACTGAGATGGGCCCAGGTTATGCATTTATGAGGACTGGGCAGTGGCATGGTTAGCTGCCCAGGTTTATGTGGAAGCCAACTAACTGGGAAGGGAGGAAGCAGTTGGTTGAACAGCTGCGTCTGCTTATCTCTGTCTCAAGAAAATTCATGATGGCTAGTTCATTCAATCCCCTCAGATGCTCTTTGGGGTAGGTAGTATTAGAGCTATGGTTCAAATGAGGAACTGGAGGCTCAGAGTCTTGAAACTGAGGTGAAGCCATACAGTGAAATATTGTCAATAAGAAGAAGAAATGAGGTGTCAACCCCCAAAAAGACATGGAGGAATCTTAAATGTTTGATGCTAAGTGAAAGAAGCCAATTCAGAAAGGCTACAAACTGCATGATTCCAACTATCTGACATTTTGGAAAAGGCAAAACTAGGGAGAGACTAAAAATCAGTGGTTGTCAGGGGCTGTAGGGGAAAGAGAGAGGAGGATGAATATATGGAGCACTGGGGATTTTTACTACTCTCTATGATACTGTAAAGGTGTCATTATATATTTGTCATTATATTATATATTATTGTCAAAATATTATATATTATATATGTAATTATGCAGAACCATGGATTAAGTTACTTCATAGAGGACACTAGCTTTCTCAGGGGTTAGCAGACATTGGCTAAATGTCTCTCCAGTACCCTTCTTCATGGCCTAGGATTCTGATAGATCTATCTTCCATGGAACCTTTGATGGACTTGGCTGCACATCTGGACCCTCCATGCAGGCCTGGTCCATCATGGTGCTTCATCCCTTTCCTTGTGCATGGAGGTTGTCCAGGGGGGGTAGCCACTGACCTAAGCAGGAGTGATTTATAAGGTTATCTTCCATTACATTGAATACAGAAAACTGAGAGCAGAAGAGGGAGAGGCTATAAAGGAGATGCGGTTGAGGGACATAAGCTTGGGGGAAAGGAATGGGCAACAATGGGGAAAGAGAGAGGAAAAGTGAAAGAGGGAGCTCTCTTCCTGAGATAAAGAGCTAAAAGAACATTGAAAGCAAGGAGCAACCAGGTCCATTTTTCTGCCTATATGGACAGTGTGAATGAGAATAAAGCAAATAAGAATGGATAAAAGATGGGGAGGAATGAAGAAAGAGAGATGAGAGGTATTGAGAGGGAGAGAAGAAAGAAATCATACAATTTTTATCACTCTGAATTTTCTCATTACCTTAGCCAATACCTTTTTTTTTAATCTGTTAATATCTAGATTTGAGTTATATCATTTGGTGTAATCTACCAACACAGTGGGCAGCACTTGATTCCCTGTGTGCATCATTACCTAAATCCTTCCCATGTCAGATCCCTGCATGAACTGATACCTGATTTCATTCCAACCTTCTGTAGTCAGAACACTCACAACTTTCTGCCTCTAGCAAAGTGCAGGAAATGTGTGCATTATGCCTACTGGAAAAGCATGTGCAGAAAAAAGTTCACTATATACAGGTTAAGCAAATGAAAGAATATTGTTACCACAAAGAAGGTGAATCACAAGAACCATGAGAAAGTCAAAATAGAGAATTCAGGCAAAACAATGCCGTGGATGGATAGCCTAGCTTAGAAAATAAGTTAGCCTGGTAGTTGGCTACATAAGAGGACTTTCAAGGGAAAGATAAGATACAGAAGTTACAGAGAAGGAAAGTGAAATTAATGCAGACTGAGGGCCCAGCACCATTCACTTTCAAATACACTTTCTAATTTTATTTTTAAATTGCTGTATTTATGGATGGTATAATCCCTGTTTTATAGATGATAAACTGGAGGCTTAGAAAAGATAAATAATAATGATTTTCATCAGATTTATCTGAATTCTAGCCAATACATTCTTTACTATACCAATGCTGGTTGGAGGGAGTTAGTAGGTGGCTAGAAGAATGTGTCCCTTGTTTATGGGCTCACTTTCATGAGATGGCAGTATTATTTCTTGACCAGCTCCTTGTTCTTTCTCTCAATTTGTATCCCTTTGCATTTCCTTGCCTACAATTAGCAAACATTTCTAAAAAGGCAGAAACTACTCTACTTCAATAAGGGGTTGAAGATGCACAAGCAGAAGAGGAATATACTGGCTGGCCCTGCCCTGAGGGATGCACACTCCACTGGGGAAGACCGTGGTGAACAGGCGGTTACAGTACAGTATGATAATGTACAATAATGGAAGTAGGATCAGGAGCTGAGGAACAAGAGATTCACTCTTCCTGAGGGTTCTAGGGAAGACTTCACAACACAAGTTGTATTTGAGATGGGTTTTGAAGCCTGATGGAGAAAGAGAGACCTCATGGATTTATAGTGTTAGTTAACCTCTCTATAGGGGTGAAGGTTTTTTGTTTGTCTAACATATCATATATATCATATTCTGTCATCTTCCTCCCTCTCCTATTTGAATTAAAACTTTCCTTTAGAAAACCACCCTTCTTCTTCTCTCCATCCATAAGTTTTATTTGTCCTTGATCTCTGTCTAGTAAATCAGAGCAAGACATTGATTCATTTAGGGGTTGAGGCATGACCTAAGTTTGATCAAGTAAGAATCGTACCCATAATTTTTGCATTATTTTTTCTCTGAAAATAAGGACTTTCTCAGGGCTTGTTATCTAGGAAGATGTAAATCTACAGGGGCCATTCCTTCATATGTGCCACCAAGTAGACAAGACTTGCGTGAGAATGAAGTCAATTAGAGCAAGCACAAAAGAAAGAGTTTGGATGACTTTTTAAGTACCCATATCTATCTGTGTCTGAAACCAGTAACACCTCTCTATTCCATGGGTAAATTAACCAATTAAATTAAAACTTGATAGATACTCTACACTAATATAGTGAATGCTACTTCAGTAACATATTTGCATTTTATCTGGGACCTCCTAGAGGTACCTTCTCATGCATATTAATGGTGAGACTTTTGTACCCACAATAGGCATTCAAAAAGTATGTGTCAAATCATCAACCATCAGCTATGGGGCTATTATGTATGAAATACTCCTGTTTAGCCTGGGAATAAACAGAGAACCTTTCAAGAAGCTCACAGCCCAGTGGTAAAGATAGGCATGAAGCGATCAATCACAATGCCACATGAAAAGATGAGAGATAATTTAGTAGTGGCAAAAGGGAAGGAGAAATAATCTTTCTGAGTGAAGAGAAGGAGAGCTTCCTGGAGGAGACCACATCTCTGACATAGGAAGATGAAGCAAGAGTTCACAGACAGGCAAAGAAAACGAGAGCTTTCTAGAGACAGGATCAGCTTGCTATTTAGACAAGGCATAACAAATAGTGTGTTCAAGGAAGAGGAGGCTTTTCTGTACTCAGTCAGAAAAGCATAGGCTGGCAAGATTGGTTTATGCATCTGAGAAGCATATTGAGGTTCAATGATGAAGAAATGTTGATGCTGTACCAATCAATTTTACCCCTGTGAAAAAGAGGAAGCCAAAAAAGGTTTTTAAAGTAAGAACAGAATTGCTCAAATTTGAATTTTAAAAGCTACATCCAGTAGTACAAGGGGAGATTTGTTAGGTGGGGCAGAAATAGAATAGGGATAGGGATAAAACCATGAGTGTTACTATCATAGACTCAGAGAGAGACAATAGGGCAGACCGAAGGCAGTTGTAAATGTGGCAAGAAGGAAGAAAGGAGAAGGGAAGAAGAGAGGGCTAAGAGAAAGAATGGTGGAATGTTACATGGAAGACTTGGGGGACAAAGAAGTTTACCGTTTTAACTCTCTTTACAAAGACAGATCAAAGCTCCAGGAAGTAGTGGGGTTCTGGATGAACTTGTCCCAGATCTTCAAGCTGCAGACACTGCGGTAGCAGGTGTTCCCAGGGCAAGCGTTTAAGTGGCAGGTACATTAGTGTCAGGCAGTGTTTTTGGAGTAGTTCATGGGAAACATCACCTACATCTTTGAGATCCTGCATCTACCTTAAACAAAAATCTTTCCTGAAAGCCCTGGCCAGCTAAGTTTCTTACCCTGAAATCACATATCCAGAGCCCATCTGCCAGCAGGCTCCACTGAGGTTTGCAAAAGGCAATCATCATCATCCTCAATCAGCATACACCTGTTATGGGCAAGATGCAGGCTCAGACTGGCCTCCAAAGCACTTTGTGGGGATTTCCTCATGCAATTCTCACAACTACTCCATGAGACAATCAGCATTATTATTGCCGCTTTCCAAATGAGGAAAATAAGGCTTAGAATAATTTCACATTCTCTCTTTTTTTTTTTTGCCTTCTTCTATTTAAGTCATCTTGCATATACACATTAGTATTTCCGAGGGAAAAAAAAAAAAGATCCTGAGTATGTTTCCACATCCTTATATAAAAATGAAACACAACTATAAGGATTGAATAATATTTAATCAAAGAGATGATAGATGTATCATCATTTATTTGGAGGAATGTAAGTCATTTCCATTTTTTTGTGGTATTGTAAATAATGTATGACAAACATCCCTATTTACAAAAAAAAAAAAACAACAACAACTCTGATTTTCCTCTGCAATGAATCCTAGAAATAGATTTACTAGTATGAACATGTCTTAGTCATGGCATCATTTTCTAAATTTTGGAGTTTCTAAAAATAGTGTTGCCGTAGTGATATTGTAGGCTAATCATAGTTTTAAAACAGGTTTGGAGGAAGAGTTGCTTGGTTAATGAAAGAAGAGCTGGTAATACACTCAGTTACATTTCTTGCTGATTCCACTGGCCTTTTCTTCCCATCATCACTTGACAATAATGCTGTCTTACACAATGAATCCTATTTGAGAAACAGAACCATCCAAGGCCATAAATCCATTATTGCAAACTCTTTTTTTCTTTAATTGAGAATCCCTATTTACTTTTTACTTATTGAAAACATATGTTTTAACTGTGAATGTTTGATAAATTTGTAGGTAAGGTAAATCATCTTTGGCAAGGAAATCTCATAACATTGGAAGAATTCTCAAAATGTCCTCTCCATAGCATTAGCTTCTTGCAAAAATGTTATCTCCATTTCTTCATGAATGAAAAATTGTATACTTAGAATGAGGTTTACTAGAGATGCAGAGAATGATGATCTGTCTTTAAAATCATTTTCTTAGAAAGCTCAACTCATAGGAATAGACAGTAGAAAAGTGGTTGCAGGGGTTTAGGGGTGAGGGATATAGGAAAAGGTTAGTAAAAGGGTAGACTTTCACTTATCAGATGAATAAGGTCTCAGGATCTAATGTTTAACATGATGACTATAGTTGACAACACTGTATTGTATAATTGAAATTTGCTAAGAGAAGCACCTGGGTGGCTCAATCGGTTAAGCATCTGACTCTTGATTTTGGCTCAGGTCATGATCTCAGGGTCATGGGATCAAGCTTCGTCAGGCTCCGAGCTCAGTGGGGAGTCTCCTTGTCCTTCTCACTCTGCTCCTCCCGCTGCTCTCTTTCAAATAAATAAATAAACAAAATCTTTTTAAAAATTTAGAAAAAAGAAAAAAAAATTTCTAGGAGAGGAGAACTTAAATGTTCTCACCAAAAAAAAAAAAAAAAAAGTAAACATATGAAATAGGGGATTTGTTAATTAACTCGATGGGGGTATCTTTACACAATGTAGACATGTGTCAGATCAGCACGTGGTACACTTCAAATATCTTACAGTTTTATTTGTTAAGTGTTTCTTAATAAAGCTGGAAAAAGTAGAAGTAGATCTAAAATATTTTGTCTAAGATACCTGTGAATATGTAATTAAGATCTTCAAGAGGAGAAAAAACTTGGAAAAATGACAAAAAAATAAATAATTTTCTTTGGTTAGAATTTTGAATGTCATTATAGTTAATTGGCATTTTTTCTCATTTCCAAGATTTTTCGTTTATTTTATAACTCCTGATTCATCCTCAGGTCATCTTAAATTATTTTAATAATAATTATTTAAATAATAATTTCAGGGGCACCTGGGTGGCTCAGTCGTTAAGCGTCTGCCTTCGGCTCAGGTCATGATCCCAGGGTCCTGGGATCGAGCCCCACATCGGGCTCCCTGCTCGGCGGGAAGCCTGCTTCTCCCTCTCCCACTCCCCCTGCTTGTGTTCCCTCTCTCTCTATGTCTCTATCTGTCAACAAAATAAAATCTTTAGAAAAATTTTTAAAAATATAAATAAATAAATAATAATTTCAAAATGATTTGAAATTTACAGGAAAGTTGTGAGGATAGTACAGACTGTTCCTGTTATACCCTCCACCCAGTTTCCCCTACTGTTAATTATGTATACAACCATTTATCAAAATTAATAAATTAACATCAATACAATACTATTATCTAAACTACAGACTTCATTTTAATTTCACCAGTTTGTCCGCTACTGTCTTTCTTCTGTTTTAGGATCCAAATACTATGGAATCTAAACAGTTGCATTTAGTCTCTTTTTGGGGTTTATCTCGTTCTTCTGTGACATGACCGTGTTGCTATGTAACTTGAAATGTGGCTGATGAAGGCTCATCCTCAGAGTAGCGGTTTCTCCTGCTTGCCTTGTTAGTATTATCTCCAATACATGTTTTCTTTTCAGGAATTTTAAATACTTCCTTTTGAATGGATTCATTTAGTCAAGCCCACAGTATATGCTCCATAAATCTACTTCACTGAGCTGCTCTATACTTCAGGACCTCACAACACAGTGGCAGTCGATTCATTGCCAACCTTGTCAAGTTACGGAATCCCTACCCTTTCCTGGGACGCGTCAAACATTGTTCAGGATCTGGCACTGGCTTCAATCAGTGCCAAGTATTAGAAAAAAAAAAAATTGGGTGTTTTTTTTCTTATTTTTTTTAGGTAAATAAACCTAAGTCCTTTGCAGATATATGAATAGAAAAATGGATTCCAGTATTTACTCCCCATATCTCTATAGATTTGCTTCCCCCATGGGAGGGATTCTGTCGCCATAGGAAGCTGCCTGGCTTCTGTAGGCTTTACTGATGCTGGGAGGGGGTAGAAGTGCAGTGTGGGGGCTGGCCCGCTGTCACCCCCACCCCCCACAGTCTTCTTTTCTAGTCCTCACCACTCAGGAATGCATCCTTATTAAACCAGGCTCAGAAGCTCAATGTGTCTGCTCTGCGTCACTGAAAATGCTCCTGAAATATGACATCTGCAGTGTTAGGGAGAGCAGGACTTTGTTGTGTGGCATTTAAACTTTCAGCAGGATCACAGAACATCTGTTATTTCAAGTTGGACTTGATTATTTTTTTTTAAAACCGCCAGACTTTCAGACCATACAATACCAGCTTTCTTCAAATGTAACTCTTAAGTTCCTTTTATGGTAAAGTTTAATACTGTGAACATATGGAGGGTCTGAACGTCTGCCAAATGTTTTAAAAGACAAGGTTATAAATACCCCGGCAGCGAGCTTTGTTCCTTAATGTATGGCTCTGTTACTCGGAGTCAGCGTGGAAGATAAATCAGACATAGAGCTGGCTTGGGCATTAACTTAATATTTCTGGCAAATATTCATAGTATCTCATTTGAAAGAGGGAAAGAGAAGTGGTTGTTCTGAGGTAACATTACCAGAATGCAAAAAAAAAAAAAAAAAAACCTGAATTTTATAAAAAAGCAAAGAGCAGAATTATAGCTTAACTGAAATATCTAAAATGCAAATACACAGTACAATTTTCTTAACCAGAAAATTGAAGCTTGAAGAGTCATCATAATGCCCATGGGATTGGAGATTACACTTTTTGGTCCCTTTCTTCCAGATTTGGAAAAGATACCTCTAATTTCCTTGGTAAAAGATCTCCCTACCCAACCCAGGCTCAGTTCTTCCCTAGTCCACAGAGTCCTATTCCCAAGTGTCCCTCTGCTCAAATTTGGGTTTGTCCCCTCCAGCTCAGTTTTGGACCCACCCTGTCATTTCTCTGACTCTGCTCTTACTCTAAAAACAGGGATTTGCTGACCTGCCTGGCTGGTCCCATCTGTGGCTGGGCCGACAGCGGAAAGGGACCTTACCCACTTCCACAACATAAGATGCACCATGTCAAGACTGGCCTAACATCCTTGAGACAAGGCTTCTTAGGTGAATAAACCTCAACATGGTGTAAGGAAGTCTCTTTGCATGAACTTTCCAGGTCACTAGGATAATGTTTAATAATTCATGTTCTCCTCACAGTAAGTGCACTTAGTATCCTGATGGCTTAATGTAGCTTCCAAAAAGTCTAGGAACCGCCTGGATGGAGCTCATTTATGTGGCAGGATGTGATTAAGGGCAGGGAGCTAAAAAAAGGAATCAGGAGAACTTCACTGACTATTTTTTCCACTTCCTGGATGAGGAAGTTTTGTTTTTGTTTTTGTTTTTTTCTTTTCTTTTCAGCATGCCAGCTAAGCCTGAACTTCTCATTCTCTAAAATGGGAGTAAGAATCCATCTGACTTGCTCAGAACATTGATATGAGACTCAAATGACAATATGCATGAGAAACTTGTAAGAGCATGAAAAGCGCGTTTGCTATTTGTATTAATGAGCCGGATTTGGCTGGTATCACAAAGAAACTCAAATCTCAGTGGATTACAACCACAATTTTATCTATCACACATGCTACTCGTTGTCTGTGGGTTGCTTGCCAATGGAAGTGATTGAACATAGCATGTGTCACATTTAAACCAAGGTTTTAAATGTGTGTGTGTGTCTGTGTCTGTGTGTGTCTGTGTGTCTGGTTTGACTTTGCTTCTTGCATACCTACCCTTGGCTATAGGAAGAACATACACTAAATAGACCCTGTTTCTTTACCTCTCTGTCCAGTCAACCCGGATAACTAGTTCACTCAGCTCAGACTGAAACTTCAGGATCTCCTTAGCTCATCCAGCCATGAATTTCTACCTGGCTTGCCTTTACCCTCCACTAGGATATTGAGCAGCCATCAAAACTTTCTTTTATAAGCCATTTGGTACCTAGAAATAGCCAAATTTATCTACATTAAAAAAAAAGTGTGGTGCAATCCCTTCCCAAACATGAGTTCTATTTGAGTAAAATTCTAGCATAAAAAAACTGGAGTTTGGGAATAGAGAAGTGTAGAAAAATAGGAAGTTGAACAGATTTTAATTTTGACAACCTCGGGGGATAAAAAGGGAAAGTGATGTGGGTATCGGAACTCCCTCAGCTGGCACATGAAACCAGAAATGAATTGTCTGATTGAAGATCTATATCCCAAAATGCTGTTTTACTGGGTATATTACCTGTGACAAAACAAGACACATTTAGGTATATTTCTTTGAGATGAAGGGGAAAGAAGGTCTTGAAAGTCTCCAATGAGCTTAGGACAGTAGAAGGAAAATTATTTTATTTTTTTCATTCTCGAAGGGAATTTATAACATAGCATCAAATATTACTCTTAATGTAATGTGTGCAAAATGCATATAAAATGTACCTATCCAAACTATTTCTCCTCAACCTTGCTTGTTTGGTTTTCCCATAAGATTTTAAGTTCTGAGCTTTATCTTCTCAGAGGGTTGTGAAGAGCCGTACCGTACTGACTGGGGCATTTATGTAACCTGGCAGACTTCCAGAAGCAGAGCCCAGCACTTAGGTTTTGCTTTCCCATACAAGTTCAAGTTCTGACGATCTATTCCTTGATATCTGAGTGCCTTGGGGCAAGTCATTTCAACCATTCTAAGCCCTTGTTTCTTTGTCTGTAACATGGTGATGATAGTAATAATACTAATGTGCGAGGTAATGAAATCATTACATGAGTTAAACTTAGTTGCCTAGTACCTGGCACTTGGTTTGGTATTATTTTTTATTAATCATAATATTAGGGGCGCCTGGGTGGCTCAGATGGTTAAGCGTCTGCCTTCGGCGCAGGTCATGATCTCCGGGTCCTGGGATCGAGCCCCGCATCGGGCTCCCAATTCGGCTGGGAGTCTGCCTCGCCCTCTCCCTCTGCCTGTCACCCTGCTTGTGCTCTCTTGTCTCTCTCTCTCTCTAATGAATAGATAAAATCTTGAAAAGAAATCATAATATTAAATAATAATGCTTTTTCAATTTAAAATCATTGAAGTCTGTATTTGTTGAGATTCTTGGTTGTAAGCAGTGGAAACAGAAGTCAAGCTTAAACTAGAAAAGTAAGTTACCGACTTCCATCATCAGGAAGGTTGTAGGTATACATGAATTCAGTCACAGGAGATGAAAATATGACTTCTTGCTCATCAGCATCCCCCTCACCCGCACCACCTTCTCATGTTCTTTCCCTTTCTCTCCCTTTCTCTCTCTTTCCCCTCTCCTTGTTCTCCCTCCCTCCCCTCCCAAATCTCGTTCTCCATCACTTCATTACAGATACTCTCTGTATCTCTACTTCTGATTAACTACCAGCCTGACTATCTCCTGCTTCAGATATGGTTTCTTCCTACAGCTGGAGAAATAGTTGTTGCCAGCAACAAACCCCTGTGCTCACATTGATGAAGCAGAAGGAAACGCTACCCTTCTTTCCCCAGATAGGTTCCTTATTTCATGGAAGTACCTGCTTGCTTCTGAGGTTCACCATGTGTGCTCATCATCTCTGTGGACAGCGAATCCTGCAAGGCAGTGTGTATGCAAGAAGGAGCATGTGAGATCAAACCTTGAGACCCAAGTTGGGTGGCAAGCACAGCTCTCACTGGAACGGGACAAAAACAACAGATATCCCCTGAGAGTACCTACCATACGTAGTCATCGTTACTACAGTATGCTCCTTACAAGCAATAAGAATTTCTACACCAAACAAACCTCAATGACTTTGGGGTAGCAACTGTCCACTTCTCTCACCTTAACCAATTGATATGGGCCTCCCACTCTAAAACCCCAGATATCTCAGGCTTTGAGCAATCCTAGATATATTTTGTCACCACAAAGTTAGGAGGAGCCTGAGGTACAAGTCATACTGTGATTTGATTGTCAGCATGACCCCAGTGGGGCATTACTTCTTAAGGCTAAGAGAATACCACTTTAGTCTTTCCATTTCCCTCTGCCCTGGACACCATGGGAATTATAGAAACTTAACTGTTATAATTTCCTATATACATTAAAAAATTAAATGCAAAATAAGTTAGGTTATAGTGCAAGTATTATGGTAAGAAAGTTATTTTTAAAACACATCAGTGGCTCCCGCACAGGGGGACCTTAATAAATGTTTAATAATGGCTATATTAGTTTACTCCCTATAATTGTTTCTGCCATTAAAATCCACTTCTACCTTCTGGAGGAAAGTGACAAGTGATGCCTTGTTGTGAGCAGATGAGGAGGGTTGAGATTTTGGAGCAGTATGCCGTTAAGATGGTGCAAAGGACATTTTCCTAGCCAGCACAAAATAGCTCAGGAATGTGTACTTCTGAATTCCTGCTCTAATCAGGCATATTTTGCATTTGCAAACTGCAGGATTCACCCAGTGGCGTCCACTGCCATTTCATTCCCGTTGTTCCTGGTGTTGCGTTTGAAATAATCAGTGAACAAATCAATTCACCACACATTTTCAGAATGCCCCAGTGAACAAATAAAGGTGTCAGGTGATGTGGGCGATGCAGAGACAAAAGTGCTGAGAGTTCCTGATTTGCTGGGAAGGAAAGATTTTTGTGAAGTTGAATATAAATCAGATTATGAAAATGTCTGATGTGATTGCTTTGTGATTGTGTGTGCAGATGTGTGTGTGTTGGTTTTATAAAGACTCACATTCGTACAACCTAGAGAAACTATGCTCTTTAAGGCACACTGACAAATGTCTGGACAAATTAATTAATGTTCCATTCTAAACTTAATCACTCGGTGAGAACAACAAATTCTGACACAGTGTGTTAGATAATCCATATAATTCCTCATCTAAAAATATCTAACGTGTCATTGTACTTTTGGGCTAACCGGCACAGACAAGTAGTCAGCTTCTCTTTTCCTTGTTCCTGTTTTCTTAACAGCAATGTGTCTGACATTCTGAGAAACAACAAGTACTAGGAATTATAAATGGTCAAAGAAACAAGGAAAACTAGATAGATCTTTCACACCTTATCAAGCATTATTTACTATGCCACCTATTCTTGTATTTTTTTGCCCACTAAATGTAAATGTGTGATGTACACTTCTGTTTCATGTATATTATTGCAATCCCCAGAGGCACACATTTGGGGCATATGTTATCCTCCCCACACTTTACTGGTAATTCAGCTTTCTGAGACACAGGTATGCAGATCTGAAACCAGACCTGGTTTTCCAGTCCCTGCATACCGAGTGTTTGATGTATTGGAAGAACCCTACAGACTTCTCTGTATCTGGTCACACAGATGTATATGGGGATACCTGAGGCAGGAAATATGGACAACAGCCTGTGTCAGGAGCTTTCCCCATCACTTCCTAATGTTAGCAATGGGTAAACAACAGAGCATGCTAAACATTGATGTAATTCAGTGTGTGTCTTAGACATACCATTGGTGATTATCCAGTGGACAAGACAGATTAGACAAGATGGCTCAGAGGGTGGGAAGAATGAATGTAGGAAGCTCAGTAGGGAGACAGTTTGCAGAAGCCCAGACTAGGGTGTGGATGGAAAAGACAGGGGATTTGAAATTTATCAAGAAGGCAAACACTATTGCCCTTATGTTTGATTATTGGCCCAAATAGACCTTCTAATTCAGAAATGGGGGTGTGGAAGTTACCTATTTATTACACTTGTGGTCAAAAAGCCAGCACTATTTTTTTTTTAAGCCAACACTTTTTGATGGGTAGTAATAATATAGCCAGAACTATCTGTGGCAGAACTGTTCTTACTTTATATGAATTTACATATTTAATCCTTGTAACAATTTTATGAGGTAGGTACTATATTTAGCATTATTATTATGGATAAGACCAACTGATTTCCCATAAAAAATCTTGCAGTTGAAAAAATTCCTTGTCAAGGAGCAATTTACATGTGAACTCAGACTTAGGGTCTGACTAAAAATGAGTTTGCTAGCCTTAGGCTACAGGAGGGTAGAGGGGCTAGAAAGGAGGAAAGGTGGGCATCAATTTTATTTCTACCTCAAACTTCGTTTGACTTGGTGACTCAAGGGTCTTGGACCTTGGTTTGTAATAGGAGAAATTAAGAAATTACACAAAATACTCTCTGAACCTTTTTTTTAAGATTTATTTTTCAGATTTTATTTAAGTCAGTGAAACTATATTTGCTAAAGCAGGCTGGTCATTTGTGACACTCCCTACGTCTACATTCATGTCACCCTGCCCTGATTATGTACAGCACTATTCTGCTCAACCAAGGGTTAGCCTCAGGATCCTTCCCAACACAGGGCTTTAGTAACCATTGCTAACAAAGCAGAATGGCCATGTAAGATGAAACTTACTTTCCACCTAAAAGGTACATGTCTATGCTGTTGAAAATGAAACAAACAACTTTTATAAAGGTATCTTATTTATGGAAATCTAAAACTATAAATGTTTCTGCAAAATTTTAAGGAGAACACCTGCACCAAGCCCTGAAAAAGTGTTCATGAAATTGATTATTTTCTGCAGTTCTCTATCCAGATGTAACTACCTCAACACCCTTCGTCCTGACACTGTAAAAATATAAAGACCTGAGAAAATTCTCTACTAAGAAAATCTCATTCAGAAGCTCAAGGTCTATTTATAAGATGGGGGAATTAATAATAATGTTACGTAGGCAGTAGATGTTTGATTAAAAAAGGAAGCCAGTGTTTGTGTGTGTTAATGAGTCAACGGACTGATTTCAGGATCCCCACCTGGCACCTTAGGGCCTGCTGCTTCTCACAGGGACCATGCAGTGTGTTAGAAAGCCAGGTAAAGAAGCATTGCAACTTCATTTCGTCTCTGAGCTCAGAAGAGGTAGCATGGGACATGAAAAGAGCCTAGACATTGTTTAAAAACTCTTACTTGCCCTTTCCCCCAACAACAACAAAGTGTGCTTATACTCTAAAAGGAAGGATAAATTCATAGATATCTGTGGGACAGAACAGGATGAGGATGGGTTTTTTTAGTGTAAGCTTGACTAAGCATCAAATGTATCCAATGAGGAAGAAAAAGTAAAAGTCTCTAACATGCTTAATTTTATAAATATGGAAAGGAATGAAAGAATCACCTACAATCACAGACAAATATGAGAGATACATGGCACTGTAAAGAATGTAAAATTATGACCAGATACCAAAGAATCTGAGACTTGGGTGGGGGGGCTGAGAGGTGGGAGCTAAAGATCACAAAGAGGGTTAAAAAACCTTTATTATGGAAAATTTCAAACATTTATAAGAATAAAAAGAATAGTACAATGAACCCCATATACTCATCACCTTAGCAAAAAAAAAAAAAAATAGAGTCTAGGAATTGAAGTCAGATAAATAAGGATTTATTTATAAGGACTACCTTGTTTATTAATAAGGACTACCATGAGATTCTCCCCAAACCAGAAAATAAATTAAATGAGCTGGTGTTCTGTGAGGGAGGCTGAAATGCCTGTCTGAAGGCTCATGGGGATTCACACGTCTAGCTGTCTAGACACCATGACTGGATTGTAACCTGGTTGACAGAGTAACTTATCCAAAGGCAGAACACACCCATCCAAAAAGGTGGGAGGAAGTGATCTACCATGGGGACCTCAAAAGAGAGTCACAGTGACCCAGGCTGGCTGTGCACGAAATGATGTCTACAAGAAGAGGAGCCTAAAATGGCTACTGTCTTAAGATGTTGGTGATCAGAAGAGCGATTCTAGATTCAGTGGTCTTCTTCACAGGCATTCAGATAACATATCCCAAGGAAATGAAAATGTCCCTAAAGCCATAACTGGTCTTTTTTTTTTTCTCTCTTAATTCCAACCTGTACCTTTCAAAGTAGGAACATGGAAACCAAAATATCTAATCATGAATAAAAGGCTGTAGCTCACCTCTTGAAGAATTACCCTGACTGGGTTGTTCTAGCAGTAAGAACAAATTCTTTTTATCAATACTCTTGTCTAAAAGCCAACATTTTATGCTGAGGAGGGCAGGAGCACTTTGAATCCCAAGGGAAATTTTTTGACTTTAATTTTTAATTAAATTGTTTTTTGCCAGGAATAAAATAGTTTAGGGAAAAGTCATCCACAATATCTATCCTATCTATCTATCTATCTATCTATCTATCTATCTATCTATCTTTATCTATCTATCTATATGATTTTAAGTGGAGCCAAGAAAATAAGAAATGTGTAAATTTTTCTCTAATTTCCTGACGCTTTTAGAGAGTGATACATGTTTCATTGAAAGAAATCAACACATTTACTGTATCCCAAATACTGTGCCATGTGTTTAATATATTTAATCATTGGTGACCATCTCAAAACCCTCATGAGGTGTGAGCCTAATTATATCCCAATTTTTCAAGTGAAGCCACCAAATTTGAGTGGCACTAAATAATGTGATTGTAGACCCAGAAAAGGAGAAGACCTGGGAGTGAAACCTCAAGTTTCGAAATTCAGTGCTTACTTTTTCAGGCATAATCCTTCTCAGTGAAGGAACAAACAAAAGAAACTTGGAAAAATACAATACAAACCATCAGTGATATATATATACCCATAATCTGATGGAAAGGAACTTAATTACCTAAACAATGTCCTATAAAATATAACAGTCAGCCTTTCCTCTCTTCTTAAGTTGGAAACTATAATCCATTGCGTTAATATAATTCTTATTTCTGGATATTTGATACCTTTCTCAGTACATTTATTACTTTGGAGCATGTATGTGTATGGGAGTGTATGATGTTTGCTTCTAAAACAAAAGTGTCCAGGGGTTCCTGGGTGGCTCAGTTGGTTAACCGTCCTACTCTTGATCTCAGCTCAGGTCTTAATCTCGGGGTTGTGAGTTCAAGCCCCATGTTGGGCTCCACACTGGGCATGGAGCCTACAGAGGAAAAGAAAAAGGGGCGGGGGGAGAAGGGAGAGAGAGAGAAAGAGAGGAAGGGAGGAATGGAGGAAGGAGAGGGCCCTATTTCTTCTCCACTCAAATTAGGCATGGTGAAAAACTAAAGTGATGAATTCATGCATATATGCAGGCATTTATTCTTTTAATATCAGTAATGGTGTAATCAGTTAACAAGGCAATAGTGGTAAATTCTTTGTTTTGATTTGACATATAATTAAATTTTAGTATTCTTTCAAAATGCAAAGAAACTTCACATTACTATGGATGCCATTTTTGAGTTTATGTGGCAACCCATCTTCCATTAATAAGGGAACTTTTTTTCTTCTGGGGCAGAACTGCATAGCACTCTAGAAATTTAAAAATGAAATTCCAAAGGAAATTAAAACATTTATGGAACTTAGGAGAACAGCTAAATGATTATGTGACTAGTGGTTTGGGACGACTCTGTAACCTTGTAAACACGTAATAGATTAATAAGATCATCACTATCCCTACTCCAGCTGGGTGCTCTGTGTGAATTGCTCTTGTAAGCCAATCAGGATCATAGTTATCCTTAGGAAATTTAAAAAAAAAAAAAAAAGAGTAACAATGCCTGAGATTTCTGTAGTGCTTTCATAGTTTTAAGAGTCCACGGTTTTGTTAGTGCCCACAAACACCTGAGGAGGGGTAAAAACTGTCCTTCAGGGAGGAAAGTCAGACCCAGAGACTTACTCTGACCATATAGGTCAACTCTGCTGGTCAGTAGAAAAGCTTTAATTCACAAGATGCTCATCTTCTCATACCAAGTCCAGTGCGACAACTTCATCCCACAACTGCCCACAAAGAGCCCCAACAGTTTGATCTCTTGACTTCATGCTGGCTCATAGTTCTGCATATTGTTTATTCCTTTACTAAGCGACACATAAGTGCCCAGGACAGTGCTGGGCGTTGGAAATGCTATCTTGAGAAAGTATGTCACAGTCTCCAGGAGTGACGATGAATGTTAAACAACACAAACCCAACAATATATGTATAAAAACAGCTTGATTTTAGAAAGATGGTCAGGTGAGAAGTTGACTAAAGGTTCAGAGAAAGCAGGTCTAAGGAACCAGGAAGAGCAATTAAGAACAAATAAGAACAGTTTAGTATCGATCTGAAGAATGTATGTATTGATCAGCATGTTCTAGGGCAAAGAGGCCTTTGCAAAGAAGGTGCAAAGGCCCTGTGACATGAGTAATAAGAGCTGAGGATGGAGAAATAGTTAGAGTCAGACCATGACCAGCCCTTTATACCATGAGGATTTACTCTATTTCCCCGGATCAGTGGGCAGTGATTAAAGGGTTTTAGCAGCTCGGGCAGGGGAAGGATGATATGAATACATGGTAGACAAGCAATCTAAAGAAGACTCTAATGAGTTAGGATATTCTGAAGGTAGCTAATGATATGTCCACCAAATCTTCAACGAAAATTTGCACCATAAAATTAAGCAATGCCAGATAAAAACAAAAACAAAAACAAAAACAACCTTTTTTTTTTTTTAAATAAAGACCTAACTGTCATGGTACAAAAGGCTGGGTAAGGCCACGACACTTATTGTCATTTCAGGAGTGGAGATAATGTTAGAAAAGCTTGAGTCCTAGCCCTTTGCCTTATAGGCATGGGAACCAAAAGTCAGTTATCAGATAAGCAAAGTGAGTTATCAGAATTCACAGAGCAAGTGAGAATCAGGAGGGGCAATCTCTCTGGCTGCCTTTGCACTTTCCATTTCTAGGGAGATGTGAGCAAATTTCCAGGGGGATTAATCTTCCCTCTTCATTCTGCACTGTATGCAACCAAGATGATATGGTACCTTCAGATAACAAAGAGCAACAGCTCTCAGTCGTCTGGCAAATATCCATTTCAGAAGCAGTGAGGAAATTAAATGCAAAAGGCACGTACACATTTATGTATTTTCCATATCAGAAAATGACCTTGTTAACTGTCATCTTCCCACTGAGGCATCTCCCTCAGCCCAACATATATTAAATTTATGGATACAAGGTATAAATACGGTCACTAACCATTCATTCAGCCGGCATGTATTAATCAGTTGTATGCACAGCACCATAATTCAATTAAATGCAATTCACTTTTACAAGTATTTGGAAGGCAGGAAGAAAAAAGCACACCAGATGCAGTTTTGAATCATGGTTTCAATACTGACTGGCTGTAATGTCAGGTGACACATATAACCTCCATATGTCTCCGTTCCCTCATCAGTAAAAGGAGGACAGTACGCAATAATGACCTCACTATGTGTGGGAAAGAGTAAATGAGGTCATGTTATATGTAGTGCCTGGCACGTGAGTGTTTAAGAAATGTTTCCTAGATGCATGAATGACTTAAAAAACACTCTGGGATTTCCTTTTTTGTTGTTTTGTTTTTTGGTTATTCTCTCTATTCCTGCAGATACTTTGGGTATTTGGGTATTTCTCTACTTGGAGATCTATGTAAAACAGAACCCATCTATTCCTTGAAGGCGGCAAAATGAACCCATTACTGTAAAATCGTATCAGGGACTATGAAGTGGGATCAAAAAGTGGGTCCTACTTTGCCAGGTGTTGGAACACCATTCCAGTCAGGGGGGAGTCAGCACTCTTATCCCAGGCACTGGGTGATTCTGCTACACCTAAACCAACTCTATGTCCACCACATGATGAAATTGACTAGAAGACTCAGCTCAGCGGGGGAAGAGGTGTTGTGTAACTACATTAGTCTTGAGTGCCAGTGAGGATGGCAGAATCCACGAACCGCTGGGAGATCCCTTTGTGTGTCCTGTTTCTTTGAGCATGCGGTTGCTTTCCACGTGTGTCAGTTTCTGGCTGGAGCCTGGGATGTGCCTACCGGTGCCCACCTTTGAAATGGGGGAATAGCTCGTATTTGATCGCCGTGCTTGCCGTTTGAGTAAATATATGATTTCTTTTTTGCTTTTAAATACGAAGAATGATGCATCGTGGTATACATGTAAAAATAGACACACACACGTCCGTGCCCTATGTACTTATACTGGGCTTTTTAAATCTACAGATTGATACAATGGGAAAGATATGAGTTCAGAATCAATGGGACTTGGAATTGATCCCAAACTCCACCTGTTACCAGCTCAGTGACTTTGAGCAAGTTATTTTGCCTGACCAGGCCCAAGATGAGGGTGGTATAAGGGTGACACCTGGGGTGCAAAATTTAAGGAGGCAAGCATGACCCTGAGCATCTCTTTAAATTTTGCATCCTAGGCATATTGCTTGCCTTTCTGTCTTGCTGGCCTTATCTCTGAGCTTCAGAGTCTTATGAATTGAGGTATTTAAAGCACCCACTGCACGACACGCACAGACACCTGGTAAGTGGCAGCCTCTAACCTGGACATTTCACAAGTACGGGAGCAAGTGTGCTTGCTGCAGCCAGAATCGCATCCCGATGTTACACCTGGTCCCCTTCCATGCTAGGATGAGGTGGGTGTCCATGACCACCCAGGGTCCAACAGAGGGCAGCCCTTGATGACAGGGCAGGGATGTTGGGACCCAGATGAAACAGCAGGACATGGTGCTCCTGGGGCAGACATGGAAACCCAGTCTGCCCACACTCCACAGGGAGCCACCCGAACTAAAGCAAAGAAACTCCAAAATAACATCTGAAATACTTTTTCTGCTCGTTTGAGTTAATTTTAGGGAGCGCATGCAATGCAAAAACAAAAGCAAAAACAAAACAAAACAAAGAAACCCATATTCCACAAGAGAGAGTCACTGTTCATTTCTGGGGTGGTTTTTCTTTCCTTAGTTGTACACATCCTCACATCCTCACATAATTTGGATTGCATCTGGTGTAAGGATTTCGCTTTCGTCTCTTACATCAGATTGCATCATGACTATTAGACCATGCCATTAAATGTTCTGACACTGTATTTTTAATGGCTTAAAAGAAGGTCATTTCATAAATGTAGCATAACCGATGAATTTTGTTTTGTTGGGTTGTGAATTAGGGTCTGTAACATGGTATTTTGGTGAAAATCTTGTCCTCATTTATCAGTCCACTTGTTTGTGTATCAATATTTATCAACGGAATTATGGACCAAATGCCACGAACACTTGATGCCTCTCCAGGAAAGTTGCACCAGCTTGCATTAGCCGCAGCTGGTGCATCAGTGTGCATATCACAAGAGGACATTTGCACCTTGTGATGGTTGGCAGTCAAGCGAATGGATGGGCTGTAAGTTATTTAGCCAGGGACAAACCTTCTCATGCCTGAGATGGCTCACCTCTCAGCTACCAGCCTGTTTTCCTGCTCCCACCCTATTTCTGTTCCATCCCTGGGGCTATAGTGCTCCTGGATCTGCCTGAAAAGCAGGGAGTTCTTCATAGTTTTGCTTCTCTGTTCTTCTCTCAAAAGCAAACCAGGGCATTAAAGAGTGAGTAGGTTGTGCTGGGCACAAAGCAAAGGGAAAGGCATTACAGAAAGCCGACCTTATGGGTGAAGATACAGCTGCATAAAAGAACAAGAACGTCCTGGGAATTAGTTAAACAAACAAGCAAACAAACATATTCTGCATTTCAGGGAGTAATGAGAAAAGTGGTTGGAAGGGTTCAGCTGAGACTTTTATTTAAATTATCATCGAATAAGTGCATATATTTTCATTAACTCTTACTGAAATCTTCTACCATGGGCAGGTGTTATTATCCTCATATTAAAGGAGAAAATAGGTTCAGAGAAGTTTAGAAATCGCCCCCAAAATAATCAACTAGGGGACCACCAAACTTGGATTCAAACCCAGCCTGACCCTACGATCATCTTCATTTTCTCAAAATGTACCTTGGCACCAGGCAAAGTAATTTGGATAATTGGGCTTAGCAAGTAAATTTTTTTTTAAAAGATTTTATTTATTTATTTGACAGAGAGAGACACAGCGAGAGAGGGAACACAAGCAGGGGGAGTAGGAGAGGGAGAGGGAGAAGCAGGCTTCCTGCTGAGCAGGGAGCCCGATGCGGGGCTCGATCCCAGGACCCTGGGATCATGACCTGAGCCGAAGGCAGTCGCTTAACCGACTGAGCCACCCAGGCGCCCGCAAGTAAATATTTTTAAGCCTTTGATCTTGACATTGTTTTGAAATCACATTTTTATCCCTCACGTTCTCTCAGAAGTACTTTATTTGGTCCAACTCCCTCTGAAAATAATAATTGATAGCTCAGTGTTTATGCTGTTCCAGGCCTTTTTTCCAAGAGCTTTACTCCTGGGAGAACATTGAAACCTCAAACACCCCTACAAAGTAGATTACCATTACTGTTCTCATTTTACAAACAAGGAAGCAGAAGCAGAGAGAGTTTAAGAAATTGGCATATGGCTGCACAGCGATTGCATGGGTTTCTCACCCAGATCTTTATAACTCTATCCTGTTCCAATGGTGTTTATGGTAACATATCGCATCCCATTGTGGAGGCAGTGAAAGAGCCTCTGAGAGCCACCTGGACTGCGCTGGAAGCACAGGGGCACTAGGCGAACCCCCACCCCCACCCCCACCCCCACCCCAGGCAGGTGGTTATTAGAACTGGGACTTGAAGGTTATCAAATAAGACTGAAAAAGTAGCTGCCTCTGCTTTACTTTGCACCTAAAATAAAATATACTCACAATCATCGATCTTGCTGGTGCTTTGCCATCTTTCCTGTGCCGGATTTCACCAGTCTGACCTTTAGCCACATACAATGCTGGCATGCCTGTGACCTACCCCTGGCCCCTATTTGAGTGGGCACACGCTCAACATTAATTGCCTGAATGACTCCAACTGAAGAATGGCAGATGAATTTAAGCAGCCAACCATCCAACAAAGAAATTTCCATTAATATTCACAGAACTTAGAGTGCAGTAGAGCAAAGATTCAAATTGATGCCGGCTTTAATCTGGTGGTGAATACATTCCTAAGCTCTTTTGGGGGGGCGGGGGGAGACAGTTCCTTCATGCAACCAAAATACAGTGATTCCCTGCACTCTGGTGTGAACACAGCCAAGTTTCATCAGCAACATGACCTTTAGATTAAGGTAAAAGGCTTTAATTTCTTTAAAGACTTGGATATGTACACATGCTTCTGCAGCATCGAATGGAAAGTAAAAAATACGGTGCTTTTTCCAGGTATTTTCTCCTTGTTGAGCATATAGATGTTTCAATATCTTCAGGTATTTGGCACCACAGAGCAAAAGAAAAATCCAGGTGATATATTACATTTTCCCCATTAACATCTACACATTTTTGTGGAGCGTATCGAATGGTGTGCTGTAGGGATCTATTTCTGATCTGAATGAATAAACTAACCCATGAGCATTTTGCTATTTTCTCCAGCAAAATAAAAAATAGCCATACACCACACAATCTCAGGGCTTGATATTGTATCTCACCTTGCCATGAAAAAGATAGGTATGTTATTTAGCAGAAAGAATAGAGGTTGTTTGTAGGGTTGCTGGGGAGGGACAGTGTTATTTCTTTTTAATATGTAGAAAAAGTATGGAAATACTTGAGAAATGGAACAGAGCATTTGGAAAGCAGGAGGACTTAAGAGTCACAGAGATCTTCCATCTGCTAGCTGTGTGACCTTGAGAAAATTACAAAACCTCCCTGAACTTTGAGTGTCAGAAGGTAAAATGCTCTTGGTTGCTGTAAGGTCTCATTAAGACAGCATTTGTAAAGTCTTCCCTAACCCTGGGTAACTGTATTGGCCCCATTTTATAACACTGTCCTAAGCTCTTATTTATTTTATTTTATTATTTATTTATTATTTATTTTCAAAAATAATCTTAATGCTATATTTTTAAAAATAAAAAATTAAATAAAAATGAATAATAATAAAAAAAAAGCCTAAGGTCCTAACAAAGTACAGTATCAACCTTTTAATAAAGACAAGCTGCCTGTGTGTTTTCCAATCCCGCGTCGCTGTGCGCAGGAACAGTAGTTTACCGATCCGCCCGCGATTCTCGCTCCCGTGGCTGTCAGCCCCCGTGCCCCGCAGGACGCGTTGTGAAGGTTGACAGGGGTGTGCGAACACATTGGCAACGCGGGCTTTTATGTATAGGTGTTTTTCCAAGTCGTAGGGCTTTTATTAACTTATCCCGACTGATTCCGAATAGGAGAGGATATTTTGATCCGTGTCAGTAGGAGGAGGCCCGTTCCCGCTGTGGCGCCAGGCTCCAGTGCGGCTTCCCGCTCACCCACCCGTTCCTCTGTGCGCTCCTGAGCTCCGCAACTTCCATCCAACTCTCCATCCTCGGCCCTTAAAACCTGCTTTTAAGTACCAGCATTCATGAAGAACTATCTGCTCCATACCAAGGGGTTTTCCTTCTTGTTTTTAAAATTATGAAGTATTGCAAAATTATTGCTTTGAGCTGTATTTCTTTCGTTGCAAATGCACATTATTTGAACAATATCATAAATCAAATAACATTTGCGGCTTAGTCAGGGACTAAACTATGATTTACCTAGATGTTTCTGCGGGAAAACATGTTCTAAGTTTCAAACAACTCACTTGCAAATAAGTATTTTGAGACACTATTTTTTGTAGGTTGGGACCTAAATGTTTTCTTTAAATGTTTTGTGGGTTTTTTTGTAGTTTTTAATTTTATTATGTTCTGTTAGTCACCATACAATACATCATTAGTTGTTTGTTTTTTTTTAAGATTTTATTTATTTATTTGAGAGAGAGAGAATGAGAGACAGAGAGCACGAGAGGGAAGAGGGCAGAGGGGGAAGCAGACCCCCCGCTGAGCAGGGAGCCCGATGTGGGACTTGATCCCGGGACTCCAGGATCATGACCTGAGCCGAAGGCAGTCGCTTAACCAACTGAGCCACCCAGGCGCCCCCATCGTTAGTTTTTGATGTAGTGATCCACTATCCATTGTTTTCGTATAACACCCAGTGCTCCATGCAGTACGTGCCCTCCTTAATACCCATCGCTGGGCTAACCAATCCCCCCTCCCCCCTCCCCTCTAAAACCCTGTTTATTTCTCAGGTCCATAGTCTCTCATGTTTCATCTCTCCCTCCAATTCCCCCCCGCCCATTTTTCCCTTCCTTCTCCTAATGTCCTCCATGTTATTCCTTATGTTCCACAAATAAGTGAATCCATATGATAATTGACTTTCTCTGCTTGACTTATTTCACTTAGCATAATCTCCTCCAATCCCATCCATGTTGATGTAAAAGTTGGGTATTCATCTTTTCTGATGGCTGAGTAATATTCCATTGTATATATGGACCACATCTTCTTTATCCATTCATCTGTTGAAGGGCATCTCGGCTCTTTCCACAGTTTGGCTATTGCGGACATTGCTGCTATGAACATTGGGGTGCATATGGCCCTTCTTTTCACGACATCTGTGTCTTTGGGGTAAATACCCAGGAGTGCAATTGCTGGGTCATAGGGTAACTCTATTTTTAAATTTTTGAGGCACCTCCACACTGTTTTCCAAAGTGGCTGTACCAACTTGCATTCCCACCAACAGTGTAAGAGGGTTCCCCTTTCTCCACAACCTCTCCAACATTTGTTGTTTCTTTCCCTGTCCATTTTTGCCATTCTAACTGGTGTAAGGTGGTATCTCAGTGTGGTTTTGATTTGGATTTCCCTGATGGCTAATGATGATGAACATTTTTTCATGTGTCTGTTAGCCATTTGTATGTCTTCTTCAGAGAAGTGTCTGTTCATCTCTTCTGCCCACTTTTTGACTTGATTATTTGTTTTTTGGGTGTTGAATTTGAGAAGTTCTTTACAGATCTTGGCTACCAGCCCTTTATCTGTAATGTCATTTGCAAATATCTTCTCCCATTCTGTGGGTTGCCTCTTTGTTTTGTTGACTGTTTCCTTTGTTGTGCAGAAGCTTTTTATCTTGATGAAGTCCCAAAAGTTCATTTTTGCTTTTGTTTCACTAGCTTTTGGAGATGTATCTTGAAAGAAGTTGCTGTGGCTGATGTTGAAGAGGTTACTGCCTATGTTCTCCTCTAGGATTTTGATGGATTCCTGTCTCACATTGAGGTCTTTCATCCACTTTGAGTTTATCTTTGTGAATGGTGTTAGAGAATGGTCGAGTTTCATCCTTCTGCATGTGGCTGTCCAATTTTCCCAGCACCATTTATTGAAGAGACTGTCTTTTTTCCATTGCATGTTTTTTCCTGCTTTGTCAAAGATTATTTGACCATAGAGTTGAGGGTCCATATCTGGGTTCTCTATTCTGTTCCATTGGTCTGTATGTCTGTGTTTGTGCCAGTACCATGCTGTCTTGGTGATCACTGATTTGTAATATAGCTTGAAATCGGGCAACGTGATGCCCCCAGCTTTGTTTTTCTTTTTGAACATCCTTGGCAATTTGGGTTCTTTTCTGATTCCATACAAATTTTAGGATTGTTTGTTCCAGCACTTTGAAAAATGTCATTGGAATTTTGATCGGGATGGCATTGAAGGTATAGATTGCTCTGGGTAGCATAGACATTTTAACAATGTTTATTCTTCCGATCCATGAGCATGGAATATTTTTCCATCTTTTTGTGTCTTCTTCAATTTCTTTCATGAGTGTTTTGTAGTTCCTAGAGTACAGATCCTTTACCTCTTTGGTTAGGTTTATTCCGAGGTATCTTATGGTTTTTGGTGCTATTGTAAATGGAATCGTTTCTTTAATTTCTCTTTCTACAGTTGCGTTGTTAGTGTATAAGAAAGCAACTGATTTCTGTGCATTGATTTTGTATCCTGCCACATTACTGAATTGCTGGATGAGTTCTAGTAATTTGGGGGTGGAGTCTTTTGGGTTTTCCACATAAAGTATCATGTCGTCTGTGAAAAGACAGAGTTTGACTTCTTCTTTGCCAATTTGAATACCTTTTATTTCTTTTTGTTGTCTGATTGCTGTTGCTAGGACTTCTAGTACTATGTTGAACAACAGTGGTGAGAGTGGGCACCCTTGACGTGTTCCTGATCTTAAGGGAAAGGCTCTCAGCTTTTCCCCACTGAGGATGATATTCACTGTGGGTTTTTCATAGATGGATTTTATGAGCTTGAGGAATGTTCCCTCTATCCCTATGCTCTGGAGAGTTTTAATCAGGAAAGGATGTTGTATTTTGTCAAATGCTTTTTCTGCATCAATTGAGAGGACCGTATGGTTCTTCTCCCTCCTCTTATTAATGTGTTCTATCACATTGATTGATTTGCGAATGTTGAACCACCCTTGCATCCCAGGGATAAATCCCACTTGGTCATGGTGGATGATCCTTTTAATGTATTGTTGGATCCTATTAGCTAGGATTTTGTTGAGGATTTTGGAATCCATATTCATCAGGGATATCGGTCTGAAATTCTTTTTGATGGGGTCTTTGCCTGGTTTGGGGATTAAGGTAATGCTGGCCTCATAGAATGAGTTTGGAAGTTTTCCTTCTGTTTCTATTTTTTCAAACAGCTTCAGTAGAATAGGTATTATTTCTTCTTTGAATGTTTGGTAGAATTCCCCAGGGAATCCATCAGGCCCTGGACTCTTGTATTTTGGGAGGTTTTTGATCACTGCTTCAATCTCGTTACTGGTTATTGGCCTATTCAGGTTGTCAGTTTCTTCCTGTTTCAGTCTTGGCAGCTTATAGGTTTCCAGGAAGGCCTCCATTTCATCCAGATTGCTCAGTTTATTGGCATAGAGTTGTTGATAATAATTTCTAATAATTGTTTCTATTTCCTTGGTGTTAGTCGTGATCTCTCCCCTTTCATTCATAATTTTATTAATTTGGGGCTTTCTCTATTCTTTTGGTTAAGTCTGGCCAGTGGTTTATCAATCTTATTAATTCTTTCAAAGAACCAACTTCTAGTTTCGTTGATCTGATCTACTGTGTTTCTGGTTTCTAATTCATTGATTTCCGCTCTAATTTTAATTATTTCTCTTCTAATGGATGGCTTAGGCATCATTTGTTGCTTTTTCTCTAGTTCTTTAAGGTGTAGAGTTAGTTGTTGAATTCGGGATTTTTCTATTTTTTTGAGTGAGGCTTGGATGGCTATGTATTTCCCCCTTAGGACTGCCTTTGCAGTATCCCATAGGTTTTGGACCGATGTGTTTTCGCTCTCATTGATTTCCATGAATTGTTTAAGTTCTTTGATTTCTTGGTTGACCCAAACATTCTTGAGCAGAGTGGTCTTTAGCTTCCAAGTGTTTGAATTTCTGCCAAATTTTTTCTTGTGATTCAGTTCCAGTTTTAGAGCATTGTGGTCTGAGAATATGCAGGGAATAATCTCAATCTTTTGGTATTGGTTGAGACCTGATTTGTGACCCAGTATATGGTCTATTCTGGAGAAAGTTCCATGTGCGCTCGAGAAGAATGAGTATTCGGTTGTTTTAGGGTGGAATGTTCTGTAAATATCTATGAGGTCCATCTGGTCCAATGTATCATTCAAAGCTCTTGTTTCCTTGTTGATTTTCTGCTTAGATAATCTGTCCATTGCTGAGAGTGGAGTATTGAGGTCTCCTACAATTAACGTATTGTTATCAATATGACTCTTTATTTTGGTTAACAGTTGGCTTCTGTAGATGGCTGCTCCCATGTTGGGGGCATAGATATTTACAATTGTTAGATCTTCTTGTTGGATAGACCCTTTAAGAATGATATAGTGTCCTTCTGTGTCTCTTATTACAGACTTTAGTTTAAAATCTAATTTGTCTGATATAAGAATTGCTACCCCAGCTTTCTTTTGAGGTCCGCTGGCATGGAAGATGGATCTCCATCCCTTCACTTTCAGTCTGGATGTATCTTTAGGTTCAAAATGAGTCTCTTGTAGACAGCATATGGATGGATCCTGTCTTTTTATCCAATCTGCAACCCTGTGCCGTTTTATGGGCGCGTTTAGGCCATTCACGTTGAGAGTGATTATTGAAAGATATGAATTAATTGTCATCATGTTGCCTGTGAAGACGTTGTTTTTATAGATTGTCCCTGTAAATTTCTGTTGTAGATCACTCTTGGGGTCTTTCTCCTTTTATAGAACCCCCCTTAATATTTCTTGCAGGGCCGGCTTAGTGGTCACGTATTCTTTCAACTTCTGCCAGTCGTGGAAGCTCTGCATCTCTCCACCCATTCTAAATGAAAGCCTTGCCGGATAAAGTATTCTTGGCTGCATGTTTTTCTCATTTAGTACCCTGAATATGTCTTGCCAGGCCTTTCTGGCTTGCCAGGTCTCTATGGATAGGTCTGACGTTATTCTGATGTTCCTCCCTCTGTATGTAAGGAATCTCTTCCCCCTAACTGCCCTTAAGATGGTTTCCTTGGTTCTAAGATTTGCAAGTTTTACTGTTACATGCTGGGGTGTTGGCCTGTTTTCCTTGATCTTAGGAGGGGTCCTCTCTGCCTCTAGGACTCGAATGTTTGTTTCATTCCCCAGATTAGGGAAGTTCTCAGCTACGATTTGCTCAAATACATCTTCTAGCCCTCTCTCTCTCTCCACTCCCTCCGGGATTCCAATTATTCTGACATTGGAACACCTCATGGTGTCACTTATTTCTCTGATTCTATTTTCATGGGTTCTGAGTTGTTTTTCCCTGGCTTCCTCTTTTCCCTTTTTATCTATTATACTGTCTTCCAGATCGCTTAATCTCTCTTCTGTCTCAGTTACCCTAGCTGTTAGATGATCTAGATTGGATTGGATCTCATTTATAGCATTTTTAAGTTCTGCCAATTCACCTTTTATTTCTGCCCTTAGAGACTCTATGTTGCCATTAATTGATTTCTCCATTCTAGCCATTGTCTTCACAATTGCTAGCCTGAATTCCATCTCCGACATCTTGGTTATATCTGCATCCATTTGTAAATCTGCAGCAGAAGTCATAATCTCTGAGTCTTTTCTGTTTTGGGGGCTCCTCCTCCTAGTCATTCTGTTGATGGGTGTTTGAGGGAATGTATAGAGTCCAAATTATTGACCAGAACCCAAGCAAGATGCACCTGTTTTCTTGGGACCTTAGGGTTGCTGGCCTCTTGTTTTCCCAGCCTGTCTTCTGCAGGAGGGGCCTGCCATGCTGTTACTTAGGCAACCCTGTTTGGGCAGAGTTGCCCTGCGCCCCTGTGGCGGGGGATGGGCTCAGTGGGAATCAGTCTTTGGGGCTTTTGTTCTGTGGCGCCTTTCCCTGGTGGCTTTCCGCATCTCTTCCTCGAGTCAGAGCAGAAGAGACCGTTTCCAACCCTCTGCCTCAGAGTAGAGAGACCTCAGTCTGTTCTTCAGTGAGCTCTCCAGGCCACACTGTCTCCGTTTCTGTCCCTGCTGCTATAAACTGCAGCGTCCTGGGTTCTGCGCCCCTTTGCGGCGCTCCCAGTCCTGCTTCCAGGTCGTGGCACGTCTCTGCCCTTTGTGCTTCTAAAACCGCCAGCGGCTCCCAGTTCTCACGACTGTTGCTCTGGTTTCTGTCTGGGGAGGGGGGCCTGCGGTTCACGTCTGTGCGCCGTCCGCAGCGGGCGAGGCTGTCACTCACTGGCGGTGTAGGATCCCCACGTCCAGGCACCCTCCCGCCTCCATTTATCCTCCAATATCTGCCCGCAGAATCATGGCTCTCCGCTCTGTACCTCAAAACCAACTGCCTGCGATATTCTGTTTGTAGAGATCCAGATCTTCTTACATCTCAGGCTGGTTTCGTGGGTGCTCAGAGTGGTCTGGTAGATACCCAGCTCAATTCTGGGGACCAGTTGAAATAGGGTCCCCTACTCCTCCACCATCTTTCCCCCCTCCCTATTTATTATTTATTTAAATTGAATTAGCCAAGGTATAGTACATCATTAGTTTTTGATAAAATGTTCAATGATTCATTATGTCCTAAGCTCTTATGTGAATTAACTCAGTTTAGCTACAAAGTAACCCTATGAGATAGGAACTATGATTTTGCACACAAGAAAAGAGTCTGACAGAGGTGAAAATGTATGGCTTATAAATCCCAATACTGGGATTTGATCCCAGGCAACTTGACCCAGAAATCAATGTTCTTAACCATTATACAGTACTGCCTCTTAGCTGTCACCACTGATTTGTAAATGCCTGCCATTGGAAATGCCTGCAGAGTTGGCCAAGTTCTCTTAACAAATTCCTCTCAATCAGAATACATGCAGGTGTAATCCCTAATAGTGGCCCAGGAGGTTTCTGACTTGTGATCCAAACATCTGATGGGCCTCTAGCATGATTCACCTGAGAATGAGGGAAAATGCAATATAGAAGCCAGGATGTGGACTTTGTATCTGGGCTGTTTGGGTCTATAGCCCCTTTTGCCTCCTTGTAGCTGAGTGACCCAGGCAGAGGCTTAGTTTGCTTGTCTGCTTGTTATGGGGAGGATGTGTACCATAAAAATAATACAAAGTTCAATAAATATAACTAATTGTGAGGGTGGGGGACACTGTAGTATTTGTAAGAGTTATAATAGTAGTAGTAATCAGGATTATAGTTGTAAATGTAGCAAACATTACTTTGCAAGGCCTGCTGTAACAAAATACCATAGGCTTTAACAATAGAAAATTATTTCCCATGATTCTGGAGACTAGATGTCCAAGATCGAAGTGCCAGCAGAGTTGGTTTCTTCTGAGACCTCTTTCCTTGCCTTGCAGACTGCTGTCTTCTCCCTGTGTCTTCACATGGTCTTCCCTCTATCTGTGTCTGTGACCCAGTCTCTTCAAATTTTAAGGACAGCAGTTGTATTGGATTAGGGCCCACCTTAATGACCTCATTTTTTTTTAAAGATTTTATTTATTTATTTATTAGAGAGCGAGCAAGAGAGAAACAGCATGAGAGGGGAGAGGGTCAGAGGGAGAAGCAGGCTCCCCGCTGAGCCGGGAGCCCAATGTGGGACTCGATCCCAGGACCCTGGGATCATGACCTGAGCCGAAGGCAGTCGCTTAACCAACTGAGCCACCCAGGCACCCTTAATGACCTCATTTTAACTTAACTACCTCTATATTTATTAATTTTTTTTCTTAATTACCTCTTTAGAGACCCCTTCTCCAAATACAGTCACATTCTGAGTTCCTGGAGGTTAGAATTACAATATATAAGTTCTGGGCAGGGGGCAAGTTCAGCCCAAAATAGTAAGCCACATACATACCGATTTCCTGTGGGTTAGGGGTCCTTCAGAATGCTGAACATTATGGCATTTAGGACACTCAACCTCAGAAGTAATGGCCTAAGTAATGATTCGAGCAAGAGTTTGGACCCAAGACTCTCAAACCAAGACAGTATCACAGAGTGTATGTTTTGATAATGATGGGGATGAGGAAATCCTAGTATTTGAATGGGTGGAGGTCAGGGAAGCAATGCAAGAATAGTCCTGTACAATCAAAAATGACCTTGCGATCCATGTGATGTTTGAAAGTCCACCACGTATTTAGGTAGACTAAAAACCCTTTATAATCATATGCACCTAGATTCAAGTCTGTCTTACATATGAGCGTATGGAATTTATCTCATTCATTTAAAATGCACTGAATTTTTCAGGAATACAACTTCTGTGTAAATTGGGGAAGATAGCTTTTTAAAGTTTTACCAAGTCAATTACACCTCAAAAAAAAATCTTACCAAGAGCTCCGTACTTTTTTGGAAAGTCATATCAGTTACAGAAATACCCCTATTTGTGCTGCCAGTATAATACATCTGTTTCAGTTTGCATTTTTAGCCATCCCATTCATGGTGATTTTGTATATGGTGGTAGGTGTCTTGCTACTTCATTATACCTTCTTAGAATGTCATGTCTTGCATTATAACTTATGGGAAGTACTTATTACTTTATTATAGTCTATTTTCTTTAATTTCTTTTCTGTATTGCAATTAGGGCATTGCACTGATTTAAAAAAATTATATAGATAATTTACACTATCTATGAATTTCATTTCAGGATAATAAAGGGAATATTATAAAATATTTGTTATAAAAAGAGGCAGTGGATCAATAAAATTCAAAATAACTACACTCATCAGTGCTCCCATTAGAAAGGCTACAAGCGGCTAGTGGATTAAATTTTGGGCCCTAGTACTGAACCCAAACCATCAAAGCCAGAGGAGGAAACTGAGTCTAAGAGAGGCCAAATGACCTGCCGAAGTCACAGAGTTAGAACGTTTGTATTGTAGTGATGTATATGGTATTAGTTTCCTTCACAGTTGCCCAGGAATGCACCATGAGCACAAATAAAGGAGCTCTGGATTTAAGCAAGGAAAGCAGACTTGAACATGCAAATTTTGAGGACCCTAAATATGTCTCTTCTATTGGTTTCCTTCGGGGAAGGGACAAGTTGTTTTGTTTGTTAGTGGCCCTAATTTAATTTTTTCCAAGTTTACTCATTCAGTTTGGAGTTCTATGAAGGAAGAAGATAAAACACAGTAATTAGCTTATTGCCCTGCAATTACTAAAAGCCTATGATGGCAGTCCCCATAGGACTCATCCTTTTGTGTAACACTTTTGGAAGGAAATGTTACCTTGTACTTAGCTTGGCTTTCACTAGTTTTATGGTAAGTCACATGATTCTCCTACCAAACTGTGAGTTAGGACAGGAAGCAGCACCCATCCCCTTAGTTTAAGATGAATGAACTGAGTCTCTCAGGTTCCCAGCAATCCCCATTGTTTGCAGAAACATGTCAGGAGATTTAAGCCATTGACTGACAAAACAAATTCGATCTATATCTACAATGATCCTCCAACACATAGATGATAGAATCCAGATGTACATGTTCCTCCCTAGAAAATCATAATCTCTATTATTGGGAGATTATTGGGAGAAATGGGGAAATCATATTTAGGGTAGGGCCCAAAGGCCATTCTAGATCTAAAGAATAGATTCTTTAGAATGGCCTTTGGGCCCTACCCTATAATATGATTTCCCCATTTCTTCAGCCTCATCTCCCATCCCATCTCCTCTAAACCATGTCCAATCCAGCCTCACAAACTGCAGGAGATCCATTCCCCAGATGGCCTGCCATCCAGACTGTCTCCAATGCTGAGTTTCCCAGGCTATATGGTGGATTTTCACTCAATATTAAAGACCCCACTTCAGTGAAAATCGTCCCTATCTCATTAGCTTTCTTACCTTTTCCCTTTGTGTTCCAGTGTCTCCCTATTACATCACCTGTCACCATAGAGTGTCAATATTAATGAGCCTATTTCTGTAGATCCCCACCCAATCAGAAGGTAATTTTTTCAAAGGAAAAATACTTTTTGTGACTATTTTGCACCTCCAGAGACTAGGATAGTGTTTGGGACATTGCAGCTTCGTCATGTTCAGTGAATCAAACAGCTGATGTATACACAGCATAGAGCATTTGACCCCTTTATATTTTCAACACTGGTTGAAGTGTTTTCTCTTTTTTGGCTGCCCTTTTTCAGGTTGAGCCTTCTCATCCTTCCAGGACCAGAGCCGAGGTCTTCTTAAATACATCGGGAATGAACTGAAATCTCTCTGTTCATGTGCATGTAAGTCGAGACCTGGGTTTACACAGATGAGCATCTCCCTTATGGATTCAGCACTTCACGGGGGGAGAAAGAAGTGTTACTGAAGAGCTGGGGGCAGTTTATCAGTGTTGCTTGTGGAATCTTACAAGAAGTGGAGTTTCCTTAAAGGGTATAGACTGGTAAGCAACCCTGTTTGGGGTAAAGTTTTCTGAGTCTGGTAAGGCTATCGGTGCTTTACCACTGGCTATGGTGCTAGATTGGGCCCCCAACTTCCTGATGAAGGCACCCAGGCAGCTACAAGGGCTAGAGGAGAGGAACTCTCTCATACGCAACTGACAAGAGCAGAAACTGGCACCAACTTTCTAGGGAGGAACATGTACATCTGTGTGTAGAAAATGTTATTAATCAAGATATGAAGACAGTCACTTTAGAATTATTGATATTAGAAAACTAATGAAGAAATTAAATGTTTAATAATAGAGATTAATTTAAGTAAATTATGAAATATCCACATATTATGAACCATTACACACTGTATTTGTTAATTCAAAATAATAATACCACCAACAAAAACACAGCTAAACAAGTTTGAAACATTAGCCAGTTTCATCCTATTACCAAGTTTATGATATAGTCATTATCAATCTTATTTTATAGACAAGGAACCCAGACTAAAAAAAAAAAAAAAAAAAAAATGTAAAGTCTTGCCTAACATTGCATAGCTAGGTAAAGCTGGGACTTAAAAGTAGATATGCCAAATTAAAAAGCCCATGTTCTTCCAACTTTATTGAATTGCTTATAATACTTCAGTGACACAGAAAAATGCTCAGGCTAGAATGTTACATGATAAAGATAATCATGGGTACATGAATTGCATTAAGACCATGAAGGGAAAATAGAAAAAAAAAAAGAAGGAAATAATAAAGTTGTGGTTTGGTTATATGCATCTTTTCTTTTCCTTTTATTTTCCTGCTCTTCCTAAGTGTTCTACAATGAGCATGCCTTACCTACATAATGCAAATATTAAAATAATATAGGACAAAGAAAAATTCTAGCTTCATGATAGATACCCAATATGATGGCACCCACCTGTCATTTCAGGCAGATCCTTGTGTACCCACTGAGCAAAACTAGGCAGGAAGCCCCTTTCTCAGAAAGAGACTTTAGTGTTGCTCATTCCCAGCAGGTCCTGCTGCATTTATAACAGCATCACAGAACTAAATAAAGCAGCATGGGTCAGGAGGGATGGGGTGGTCAATGTGACAAATGATCCAATCTGGTTGAGCGTAGTAGCAACAAAGAAAGGCCATTAGATTTGGTGATTAGAAGGGTATGGGCAGCACGTGCCAAAGTCGGTGGGATACCAGGGCCAGAGCCAGACCACAGGGTGTGAAATGAGACAGTTGATATGAAGGTTGCCCATTGTGATTCAACAATCATTTCAAATTTCTCAACCACAAATATTCACACACATTTGACAGGAGGTAGAAATTGGTGTCAGTGGGTACTAAAGAAAGGACTAAGACTGAGCCATTTTGGATTGCCAGTTTAGTACTCTGCTAATTTCTAGAGTACAGTGAATTTTTTAGTCAGTGGCCTCAGCTGAAACACGGGGCTGTCTGTGCAGGAGGAGACCTGGTGTGGATTAACTACTGATCTGAATCCTTGTGAACTAGACATTCTTGTGCCATGTAGCTTTCCAAGAAAAGGATACTGCGGGTAAAGCAATTGCCATTAGCTCAGCCTGCCCTGGGAGAATTTAATGAAGAGAAGGAACCTGGGGAGAAAATAGTGCTTTTCAGATAAAACCTGGATACCTCATTTCCCGGGCTTCCCCATACTGACTTGTCTGAGCTGGATCCATTTTTCTCCTGAGCCCAGCAAAGTTTGCCAATCTGCCTTCCTTTCTTTAAGTGGCCGCCTCCAATTTAACATACTTATTGGTGTTCTCAAGTGAGCCTTCAACAGAACTGAGCCATTTAAGGGTTTGCCCTCGTCTCATTATAAATTAGTTTTGAATATCTCTCAGTATGCACAACATTCTTCAGCTACCCAAGTCAGAACTCCTTATTAGACTAGGAAGAATTTGCGTTTTAATTAGTTTTACCTCTGGTGTACGAAGCCCACTGAAATTACTACACTTAGTAAAATTTAATTAACTTGACAAAAGATCCTAATTGTTTTCATGCCACTTGTCCTTTGCAGGGCTAAAAATAATGCCCTCCAAATTAAGCGGCCACCAGAAAGCTTCATTCTGACTGCCCTATATTAAAAAAAAAAATCCAAATTATAATTCACAGGGAGTTTTTCTTTGTCAGACAGCAGGATTTGGGTGCATAAGCAGAGATTTACAAACCCCTTAGGAAGAGCTATCTAGGGGTGGGGATGAGTAGGAAGAGTGCAGGGAAAAGATCCCCCACCCCTAATTTCGTTCTTGTGGAAAGCTTTATAGAAATGAGATGAAGAACATATTGATTTGTTCAACTCCTCAAAGACTCAAGCAGACATACTATATCATGTGAATTAATAATGAAGGTTTATAAATAAAAAATGCTGAATGAATAAATATTTATTCATTCACTCATTCATTCATTCATTCACTCATTTTTTTAGTGTGTATTTCCCAAGTGCCTGTGGGTCAGGTGCTCCCAGTGGACATATCTGATGTTTACAAACCTTAGGCCTTTGGAATGCCATTCCCAATGTGCCACGTCCCTTTTCCCACACTCCTTCCAGCTAACCTTATACAGACTTCAAGACCAGTAGCATTGTTTGCTCCGTCCTTTGTGTTCCTAAAGCATTCTGTCTTCCCATCCTAATAACACTAACTGCATTGGAAAGAAGCATGGTGACATTGTGTTCCTGTTGTGGCCTTCTGTTTATTTGTGGCACTGTAGCAACAACAGGGCTGAACTTGGGCACTGTTTGACCTTGTACAAGAAAATCTTCTTTTTATTTCAGTCTGCTCTTCTGGATGAAGAAATGATAATAAATCGCCTCTCCCTGGTGGAAGTTCTGAAGGATGGAATAAGCGAGCAATATAGAGAGGAGCTGCACACAATTTGGCATAGAGTTGATGTTCAGTGTTATATTCTGAATGTCACTCCCAAGAGCGATGTCGGTTCCCTGGACCCCGATCCTACCAGGTAACTTCCTTACCTCCAGTCATGGGTCACCGTATGGTTTGAGAATGCACAGGCCTTATGATTATGCCCATCTGACTTACGGTATATTTTTGACCTGAGAATATCATCACTAGCACCCTCATCGTCATTATTTACGTAATGACACATGACTATGCCTATAGCCAAAGCTGTACCCATTAAGTTTGGCTTCAAAAATAAAACAGAAACAAAAAAGTTAATATTGAGGATGGGCTGCAACATTTCAAAGGGTCTTAGTTTGACTTTGTTACACAATCCGACAACTCCAACACATGCTGGACTATTGAGGATATGCCCAAAGCTTTATTTTCTTTTCTCGGTTTCTATCCTGCTAGCTTCACCGAGTTAATGAGGACTCTGAAAAAGCTGTTTACTTCACTGATCAGTGTGTGAGACTGCCTAAAAGAGTCTTTCCCCCATTTCTAAATTGGCAAAATCCTTTTCATCTTGTGTTTTATTAACAGCCTCTCATTCCGGACATCCCTTTTGGAACCTGTCTCTCCTCCATTTCTTAATGGTGGTTCTGCTCTGGCTGCCAGTCACAGTATCCTGTCCCCCCAGTGCGCACTTGTGACCCAGATATGGTCATTCAGGGCACCCCATCCCTCCTGCCACAATGACTGCACAATGATGAGTCTGTCACCAGGCTGGATTGTGTATTTGTTTTGTTTTGTTTTTGTTTGGTTTTGGTTCAGTTTTTGTTTTCGTTTTGGGATTGTGTATTGACTAAGTAAGCTCTCCACTTCCTTCAGGTTCCAAAAGTTAAGCCAGCATAAGCCTGGAGCTGGATGGGCCTGCCCTTCTCTTGTCATCCTCCGAAGGATGCCTGACTCTGGGAGGAAGGACTGAGGGCAGCCTGCTGAGACCATCTAAGCTAAGTAAGACATGGAGAAAGGGAGGCGAAGAAGGAGAAGAGATGCAGAGGGAAAGAGGCAGAGATGGCAATATTCTTGAAGTCATTGGAGATGTTTGCCTCCCACCTCAGACTCTCTCATTAAGTGAGAAAGTAAATACTTTCTCCCTGCCAGGTTAGTTGGAGTCAGATTTCTTCTACTTGCTACCAAAAGACTTTTTCTCTGTTCCTTTGTACTGTCTACTCCTTTTATCATGCCTTCTTTCAAATTCCTGATCTTTCTTCAACAGTGACATGACCAACTCCAAAGATAGGGCTGCCCCCAGTGCACAGTTGTATGGGAACATACGAAGGTCAAATGCTGAATGCCCATGGGTGCTGCCTCCCTTCACCCCTGCCACGTCCATCCTGAGCACACCAGATGGGATGCCGTTTCAGGGGCTTGCTGTGTGCTTGCTGATGAATTCCAAGGGGATCAGCCTCGGAGAACTGCAGCATCTTTCAGCGCCGAGGCCTTTGCAAATTCAAAGGACAGCCAGAAATAAATTAAGCCTCTTCCAAACCAGTGGGCTCCAGGAGTCGGATTTGCAGCTCAGAAACAAGCTTCTTCCTCCAGAAGCAGGTAGACCATCTCGGCAGTTTTCTCTCTACAATATAAGAATGATGTTGCACCATATTTTAAGTGAAATCAAGTAATCTTTGCTATTCAAATACCATATAATCCTAAGGTCAATCATTAGCCCAGGATTCACCAGATCTGACAGGCATACGTTAAAGCAAGAGGAGGAATGTGTGTGTGACTAATGTCCATATCCGTGTCCACATCTACATCTCTATCTGTATCTGCATCTTCCATTCCTGTTCTAAACTTCCTTGGGATCGGATCTGTAACCTTTGTTATTCTGGAATATCAGTTGTCCCCAATCTTGTCTAGTCTATCCACAGCTCATTCAACAAAGCTTTAATGATCACCTACTGTATGCTGACACAAGGTTCCAGGAACACAGGAGTACATGAGACAAGTCCCCACTCTTATTTTATACTGTACATGGCCCATTTCACAGTCACATTTTATGTATACTTTTTCTTCTCTCTTCAGGACCCTCCGTCTCCTCATGTGCATTTGTCCAAATTCTTTCCAAACTTCACAGCCTATGAAGTCATCTCTAAGATATCCAATGTAGACATGGTGTTTTCTTTTCTCTTCTAGAGTCTCATAGCATATTAGCCCTCTCTTTTGGCCTATAATGCATTTGGTCATTTAGTAATTATTTATACGCATACCATCTCTGCAAATCACCATCCCATCACAAACATACACACACATGTGTCTATATGTATAATGTATGTTACCTACGATGGACACATGCACATCCTAGGTGTGTACATGCTAGGTAATACCAACTATAGGCTTAGTACTGAGTCTGAAACATTGTAGGTCTTTAAAAAATAAAAGAATGTTTCATGACCATGCAAATGACTGACTTAAACTCCCCTTGAGTATAGAATCCTTCCCACTAAGAATTCCTCATTAGAGAAAGTGATTCTCTGAGGTGGTTGTATTTCCCAACTAAAATACTGAGATCTGTTTGCACTGGACAGAATGAATTGCTTCCCCTGACTCAAGCATCTGTTTGAGGGGTAACAAAACAAGTTCCTATAACGACCACCAAAAAGGATGGTATTGATTGCTGAAATTGGCAGGTACGTGTCCTATAGGTGGATTATTCATTTAAGAAAATTGCAAGGATTGAGAGCTGAAAGGTCATCAGGACAGATGACAGGTTGTAATTTCAATATGTGGCCTGACACCATAATAGGAAAGGGCCCATTTGTCACATCTGGGTGATAAATCTTCTACGTGCCTCTTTATTGAGCATAAAGCCATGCAAGCTGTCAGCAGCTATGGCCTGGGCATCCTAATCTGAGAAATGGAGTAAGGTTTACTTTATCAGAAGTACTGTCCACGGTGAAAGAAGTGAAAGCAGCATTTGTTAAAAGCATGAAGCATGCATCAAACTTGGCAAAGCACATTTTCACAAATGCTATCAAATCTCATAGTCAAAAAGCCTCGTGAGTCAGATGCCATTTTTGTTTTCCAGATGGAAAATCTGAAGTCCCCAGGGATGGCAGGGCCTAGCAAGGTCCTCTAGATATAAGCAGAAATTGGGATCAGAATCAGCATCTAATGGATTCTGGGGCCCGTAATCTCACCACTAAGCCATACAGAGTGAAGACACCTTAGAGGAGCAATTGCTGACTTTAGGCAACTCATTCTCTCGGCCTCAGCTTCCTCATCTGTGACCTGGGAATAGATGCGGTGGAAAGGTATGTAAGCGCTGGAGGAGTCTTAAAGCTTCTATACATCCCTTTCCAATGTCAGAGCATTTTACTCACACTTTCAGATAGAGGAATACTTATACTGTACAGATGAGGATAATGCTATATATTGGAGAGAGCACTCTCTCTCTCTCTCTTTGTTATTCATCTATCTAATTCATTTATGATCCAGTCTATTAAGTTTAACATTAGCACTGGGAATATAACCCTTCCTCCATCTCATGGAAACAGCAGAATTAATCTTGAATTCTTGGTTCCCTAAAAATCCATGCTTAGAGTGCCCCTTACCTTCCACTTGCTATGAAATATATAAGTGAACAACAGATAGTTACCTCCCACCCCCAACATTTTCTGAACTGCCGTAGAGGAAGAAGAGCAGAGAAAAGATTAGACTCAATCAGAGCTACTCGAATCCTAATTCCTCCTGTAAAAGTTGTGTGAGCTGAAATCATCAAGTTAGATCACCTTCATGAGGTTCAGTCTCCTCATCTCTAAAATGGGGACATTATTTGATTCACGGCTTCATTTTCAGTATCCAAAGGGATGACATATGCAGAATCCCTGCTCTCTAGCATACAGTAAGCACATGGTAAGTAGTTCCTAGGCAGTTCATACTGGTTCTTAGGTATTAGTATATCTGAGTGGACATAGGAAAAACCCCTGGATGATGCATCTTTAGGAGCCACCCAGAAGTGTATGTTCATTACAGACACTGACTTCATCTAAACTAATCACTATCCAAACAGCAAACCAGAAGAATCACTCATGCAGCTAGCTAGTACACACCATTTGGCGGCAGAAAGAGGTTCTATCGTGTGCTTTCCTGAGCACTGGAGGATTTTTAGGAAAGAATGGTGGATGGCAGAGGTGGGAAGAAGAGTCCTATAAACATGGAAATTGCACTGCAAGTCATTTCAGTCTTTCTGAGAATACTGTTCTTCACATAGACAGCTGTCCAGCACTCTTTGGCGAAAAAGGTACAACTTCACTCCATTTAGCTGTGACTAACCAAAGTAATTGAGGAACTTACTTTCCTATAATAATAGTGGGGATGAAATTGATGATGTAACAATAGTCCTGCCCCCTTCTTGTTCCTATTGCGAGGAGACTCAGATGAGCATTTTTTGGTCATCAGATCACAGCATTCCTATATGGGAAGTACTCTTTTTTAAAGATTTATTTACTTGAGAGAGAGGGAGAGAGAGAGCGCAAAAGAGAGTGAGCAGGGGAGAGGGGCAGAAGCAGAGAGAGAATTCCAAGCAGACTCCCCTCTGAGTGCAGAGCCCAACGTGAGGCTTGATCTCACGACCCCCGAGATCATAAACCCAGCTGAAATCAAGAGTCAGATGCCCAACTGACTGCGCTACCCAGGTGCTCCAGGAAGTACGATATTTATCCCTATTTTATATGAAAGTAAAATGAGTCTCACAGAGATTCCCCCACATTGCTTGAGATCACACAGCTGGTTAGTGGCAGCACTAGGGCCAAACTCAGCTCTGGGCCATTGAATACTCCACCAAACTGGATTACAGATAATAACATTTAAAAATAAATGGGTGGGGCGCCTGGGTGGCTCAGTCGTTAAGTGGCTTCCTTCGGCTCAGGTCATGATCCCAGAGTCCTGGGATCGAGTCCCACATCGGGCTCCCTGCTCAGCAGGAAGCCTGCTTCTCCCTCTCCCACTTCCACTGCTTGTGTTCCTGCTCTCACTGTCTCTGTCTCTGTCAAATAAATAAATAAAATCTTTAAAAAAATAAAAAATAAAAATAATATAAAAATAAATGGGTTCTCCAAAGAAGATATATAAATGACCAGTAACAACATGACAAGATGTTCAACATTACAAATCATTAGGGAAATTCGATCCCAAACTGCAATGAGATATCACCTTATACCCAGTAGGATGGCTACTAGCAAAAAACAAACCAAGCAAAGCAAAACAAAACAGAAAATAACAAGTGTTAGCAAAGATCTGGGATAATGATCTTTTGCACCAGTGTTGGGAATATAAAATGGAATAGCCATTGTCAAAACCAGTATGGGGTTTCTCAAAAAACTAAACATCAAATTACCGTATGATCTAGCAATTCCACTTTTGGATATATACTCAAAAGAATTGAAAGCAGGGTCTAGAAGATATATTTGTACACCCACGTTTATAGCAGCATTCATCACAAAGCAACCCACGTGTCCATGAAAGAATGAATAAGTAAGATGTAGTATGTACATTCATACATACAATGGAATATTCTTCAGCCTTAAAAAGGAAGGTGATTCTGACATGTGCTACAACATGGATGAACCTCCGAGGACATTATGCTAAGTGAAATCAACCAGTCAACAGAACCCAAATTCAGTGTGACTGCACTCATATGAGGTACCTAGAGTAATCAAGTTCATAGAGACAGAAAGTAGAAGGGGAAGCATGAGGAATTATTGTTTATAGATTTTCAGTTTGGGAAGATGAAAACAGTTGTGGAGATGGGTGGTGGTGATGGTTGAATAACAACCATGGTTCAATGTCACTGAACTATACATTTAAAAAAATGGTTAAGATGGTAAATTTTATATGTGTACTTTACCACAATTTGAAAAAACGGAAAAAACAAATGGGATCCATGACTAAACGGAAGACACGGAAATTGATCATACTCTCATGTTGAGCTTACACTAGCTCATGCTAGATATTTCCTTTGTGAATATTTCACAAAAGCCTGAGAGGAAGCAGTATTATTTTAGCTGTAATTTGAATGAAGCTGCTCAGAGAGGCCAAGTGACTTGCCAAGGGCACACATCTCTTCATAAACAGAGTTGAAGGATTTCATCAGATGCCAGGTCAATTTTGGGGAAAGGTATTCTATATCCTCAGGAGGAACATCTGTCTTTTAACCATGAGTCAGCATCAGGGTCGGCACCACCATAAATATACTGTGCATAAAAGAAACTAAGTCTGGGAGAGGAGGAAGTTGCTAGAGTTAGAAGGAATATGGGGAAATGGGAGAAAAATATCTACCCATTGGAAGAGGCAGGAGATTGTGCCTGAGCCCGAGCTGAGGATTCGGAGGAAGTTTTCTTTCAGTAAATACTTGTTAAACAAATGAAATTTATGTTAATACATGGACAAATGATCGCAGTCAAGGAACAGTTTTTGGAATATCCTAGCAATATTCCAGGTGTTCCAATGTAGGCAGCTTCAGGGGACATAAGGAGAATCTCCCCTGCAAGGGAGGCCAGCAGAAAGTGGGAGCATCAGATACTGAGTCCTAGACAGGGGCGCAGAGCTGCCTCCCTTGTATGTCAGAGCTCTTAAGACTGAGGCAGAAGAAACCAGTCTCTGCCGCCAGGGGAGTTTTGATGGCACCCACAAATTGTCTAGCGTTGTAGCACAATAAAAAGGCAGAAGGTGCGAGTACCCAGGAGATGCACTGGTGGAAGACAAGAAGAAGGAACTAACACATGGAGCCCTTATTTTGTGGCAGGTGCCGTGTCAAGCATGTTGCAAGCCTTGCATTGTTGATGTGTGGAGACATCAGGAGGCAGGATCTATGTTTTTACAAATGAGGCCACTAAAGTACAGAGAGAGGTTTTTCCCATTCCCCTCATGCATGACTGGGAAGATGGGGACCCAGGTGGTCTGACATCACCCATGTGCTCCTCGGGGCTGCAGACTCCTCGGGGCAGGGGTGCCCTTGCACTCCAGGCCTTGGTGCAAGCAGACTACCCTGGCTTTTAATTCCTTGCAGATTGGGAAGTGACTGGAGACAATAACCCCACTCTGTTGGGGTGATAAGGTGGGAAGTGGGCATGAAGGACTGCCTGGGCCTTTGGGTGTGCACATCTGGGCAGAGAGTGGGGAAGGAGGTGGTGTGGCCAGAGTTGAAGGCTGGCATTGCTGAAGTCTAAGGGGAGACATGGTGTCTATATCAGGCCTTGTCGTGTAGCTCCTGTCTCCTGGAGCCTCTGCAATGGACATGCCCCAGAAGCAGGGCAATGCTGGAAGAAAAGGCCTCCTCTGATCTATTCCCTTATTTCTGGATCTTCTCCCACTTTTGATCTCTCTGGCCATGCTGGGATGTCCGTTCCAATAACAACGGACGGTTACTGCTCATCTTCCCTTCCCGTCTTTGCCTCTGTGATAGCCCTCCTTGGTTTCTAAGATACTAAAATATTGTATGTCACAGCATTTTCTTTAAATAATAAATTTATGGCAGCAAAATTGGAACAGCCTGCGAAGCACATTTTTTGAGATGAACCTTGGCTTGATGTATTACAACATTTAAAGCAGGAATTCCACACACAAAGGACGCATCAGGACCTGATATGATTAGATACATATGAGAAAAAAAAAAAAAAAGCAGTGATGGGAAAGGCAGGCCCCTCTCTGACCTTTGCTTCCCACAGTCAATAGTAATCTTGTTCCTTTTTAATGACATCCACAGCTCTTGCCTAATGAAAATTCTCCCACTATGAGCTTCTGTCGGAAGAAGAAAGCACCAGAACAATGCACATGTCCACATCTGGGTGCATACAGGGATATGTTAGCCAAGCTGAAAGGACAAACCTTCATAATGACCCAGGCTTTTTTTCTGAAAACCGATGTTAGCTATTCCCCGTTTGTGTTTATCTCGAGGGCAGTATAAATTATGGCAAGTTGGAATAAAGAATATAATTCTTTGTCCCTGATTTAATAATGCGGGGGCAACTTCAGAGGCATATTTCTAAATTGCCCTTTTAATTTATTGTAATGCATTAGTCAGACATGGGAAGGGAGTGGATGTAATTACCATACTTTTTGGAGATTATACACAGTTCGATGGTCAACACTTCAAAATCAAGGTGGCCCTTTTGGGTAAATTATGATTTCTTAATTTTGTACTATTGCATTTCAAGTCACCTTTGAAATTTTATAATAACCTATAACTGATTGGCTTAGTGAACTGCATCTTAATTGAAATATATGTCTAAAAGCTATTTTAATTAGCTGTTACACAGGCATTTACCAGACAGGCTGCTGCAGGCACAATGCAAATAAATAAATACATGAAAAAGTAAGTACATAAACGATCTGTGTCCATCAGCTCTGTCTGATGTCGACGTTCTGCTTCAGAGCACTGAACTGTGTACAGAGCTCGAGGGGTAGTGGCAGAAAGACTAAAACCAGCACCTCTGATTGGACCTAGACTTCAGTCCAGGGAAATGGCTGATTTTTCATCCTAGTTATCATACCCCACTGAATTTCCTCCATCCATTTGCCCAGTTGCTGTTTTAAAACCAAGGTCTTCTGGACAAGGCTTAGTTTAGATCTGGAATCCTGGGTTTCTTACAGGGAATTAAAGGACCATATTTTACAAGGGATTTCTGTATATCACTCATGGGGAAGAAGAATGAAAACCAATGCAAATAATGCTTCAAAGACTACTTTTAAAAAAACTGATTTCTTTTAATCCGGGTGGCAATTACAGCAACATACACATGTGTTAGAAGTCACTCCACTGTACCTTAAAGTGTATTTACTATGTGTGATTTATACCTCAATTAAGAATAAACAAGTATTAGAAAGAAAACAAAAATCCAGTCTGCCTGCATTCCTAGTCTGCTTGACTATTTTAACATGGTGTCTACTGATTAGGAGAGCCACTAATTGCTTGGGAGGAAACCAAAAGCTAAAGGTTTTGTTTGTTTGTTTGTTGCCACTTCATGTTTAAGAAGCTCACTATCATATAGTACCTTCTACGTTCACAGCACACAATTTAAAATGAACCAAACAAAAATGTCTCAAATTTCTGGAAAAATTTGAAAAACCCATCCAAAAGGGTTTCCAAAAGGAAACCCTTATGATGCTGAAGGACATGAAATTGTACAATTTTAAGATGGGGGAACAAGAAAGAAAGGAAAGAAGGGAAGGAAGGAAGGAAGGAAGGAAGGAAGGAAGGAAGGAAGGAAGGAAGGAAGGAAGGGAGAGAAAGGAAAGAAAGGAGGGAGGGAGGGAAGGAAGGAAGGAAGGAAGAAAGAAAGAAGAGGAGGGTGGGGGGTATAAAGCTGAGCCTGTTTATAACATATTTAACCAGCCAATTACACTGTTAGCCCACAATGACAAATTTCTCTCCGAATACAGCTTAGCTGTTCCTTGTTCGTGGCACTAATTTTCTTCCAATTTGCCACTGTTTCATAAAGTTTTGTCAATCATAAGCATTTTTATAGAAGACTGAAATGGCGAGTTAATGGTTTACTCCAAAAGAGAGGAACACCGGGCTAAAACAGCTGCAGCATTTACACAGTGACTGAGAATGCCAATGTAATGAAGGAGCAAGCCAGCAATTAAAGGGAAGGAAATGCTCACGGAATGAAATTCTAATGTGGGGAGTTCGTTAATTTGTAAATCTACTGAGGATTGTTTAAACATGTTCCTTTTGATCACTAAAAATTCTGGTGGCCGTTTGTATTCCCTCTGAAGGTCCCCAAACTGGCATCTGCAAACTTAGCAAAGCGGAGCAGGAAGGCAGTCAAGCCGGACCAAGAACACCGGTGAGTGTGCCTTTCTTGTAAAACTCTGAGCCGAGGACAGAACTGACGTGGGTCTTAAAGATGGTGAATTGAAAAGATAAAAGAAAGTAAAAACGATCTTAGACGAATTCTAGTCCAGAATTTACCTGCCCCATACTGTTTTTTTTTTCTCCTTTGAAAGCTGGAGAAGGATGAAATAGGATATAAAAGCTAAACACTGATACGTAAGTCTCTGCATTAGGAAGCTTGACATATCCAAAATAGATTTGGGGGGAAGGGTGTGTCTGCCACTAAGCATTTGCCAAAAATGGCTTTGCCTGCTCTCAGCTCTTTTTGTTCATTCTGAATCCTTAAGTTATCAAGTCTGTTCCTGACAGCATCCCATAAAAGACCTCCTCTGATACATGTTTACATTAAATGAATTCTTTTGGCTTAACCCCCACAGTATTTCCAAGCCTTTGTCATCCCTCCAATCATTTGATGGCGTGTGTATGATCTTACTAACAATTTTCTTCTTAATTTTGCAATGTTCTGTTGTGATCTCTTGCTACACTTCTATACTGAGATTCGAGTTCCACTCAATCCCTTTGCCTTTAGTACTCCTGCTTTTGCTCATATATTTGAAGGAACTTTTTCCTGGTTTGTGAATCAGAGAACAAAACAGACACAAGGACTAGTGAAAATAAAGTCCCTTCACATCCTCTTTGGAAGTAAAAGGGAGATGGGTCAAAATGAGCGGGTAAGGAAAACAGGCTTAGCAGACAACTAGGAAAAGATGAGGTTGGGCAAGTCAGCTGTGAGCACTAAAAGCTGTGCTTTTGGGGGGAGGGGCTGCAGGAGCCCTCTGGTCACCAAACAGGAAGTCAGGGCAGAATGTAGCACTCCTTGCCCCAGAATGCCGGGACATCCAGAGCTGTCCTCTGTGTTGACATAGTAACCGTAAGGCTTATTATTCTCTGCCATGGAGGGTAGGTGGGAACTCAGGACTGTGGGTAATTTCTGTAGTTCATTCTTTTGAAGAAGGAACTTGGAAAGTAAAAGATTACCAGATGAGCAAAAGTTTGCGAGACTACAGACTAGTGAATGAAAAATTATTAGCTGGCACTTTACAGCTGGGAAAGCCAAGGACAGATGAGTCTAAATGAAGAGGCTTCTATTACACATTACATTGTATATGCTCACATCAGTTATTAACACAGACAAACACGAGCTTTTTTTTTTTTTTTTTTGAGAATGCCCTCTACACCAGGCCCTGTGCTAGGTGCTGGGCAAAGTGAGAGAGAATGCCCTCATGGATTTTGCAGGCTACGAGAGTAGACAGTCCTTAGAAACTAATATACGAGGAGTTTGGTTTTGTTTTGGCCACTTTGGGGAAAGGAGTTTATTTTGATTTTCAGATTTAAATAGTATGGTTATGTTTGCTGATCATAGAAACATTATGTGCTCCTTCATAAACATGGCGTCACACCATGCATGATGCTCTCTAAACTGCTCACGTAATTCATCAATAAGCACAGCGCATTTTCCAACGTCAAAATAGGCTTCATCTTTTTTTTTTTCCAGTGGGTGCATGGTAATTCATTGCATGAATTTCCGCTAGTCTTCAGCTCTTTATCTCTTTCAATCATATTATCCCTGATTTTAAATATGGCTCTTTGTGATTTTACTCTATGTTTTGGAAGCATGTTAAGCAAAATGCTTGACAATGTTTTGTAAGCTATGAACACAGTGCAAACACAATGCAAAAAAATTATATTTCTTTCTTTTCTGTTCCAAAAATTTTGTTTCACATAAACCAGGATCAAATCCTGGCTCTTCCAATCAAAAGAGATTTTTTGAGGGGTGCCTGGGTGGCTCAGTCGGTTAAGCATCCCACTCTTGGTTTTAGCTCAGGTCATGATCTCAGGGTCCTGAGATTGAGCCCCACAGCAGGCTCCCCACTCAGCAGGGAGTCTCCTCTCCTTTTCCTTTGTCCCTCCCCCCACTCATAAACACATACTCTCTCTCTAAAATAAATAAATAAATCTTTTTTTAAAAAGAGGTTTTTTTGTTTTATTTTTACTTCACTGAAACATTATCTCCTCATTTTCAGAATAGGGATACCTGTGTCTCAGGGTTCTCCCAAGGTCCAATTTGTCAATTCAGGTAAAATGCTTAGTCTTATACTTGACATACAGTAAATTGCCAATACACATTAGGTATCTTTTTTGCTGCTATTGCTCCAGTCTGGGATCTCATCGTCTCTGATATAATTTCTTCCTACCTGGACTCCTTGTTGTTGAGTCAGGTTCTCCTCACCATAGATAGGCTTGAAATGCTTATAAGCACTGTGTGGACATGAATTCAAATAGTCTTCCAACAGCCCTTAGGCAGGTACCATGATCATTGTCATCTTATAGGTAAGAAGGCTCAGAGAATTTAGGCAAATCATCTAAGATCATTCTGCCTATAGATACCTCTCTGAGGTGGTGGGCAAACTAGAGAAGGGAAAGTCAAAGTTGAGTCTGCAGAGGCAAGCAATAGTCGTATAACATAAAGCACCTTTTGCACTGCAATAAGAAACATGAGTTTAAAGAGCTCAGCTTCAGTATAAGAGCAGATAATGGGATCCAACCAGAGGTAATCCAAGAGAGGCTATTATGTAAGTCAGGTGGAGCATGAAGTGGTTGAGACTTATGGTCATGTCCCCAAGCTTCAAACTGACCTGACCACAGTGATAATAGCATTTACTATTTATTGAACATACTATATACTGTCACCATTTGAGTCGGAGATAGAGTCAAGATCAAATACCAGGATTGATCAGGATTGCAAAGCGCACCATCTTTTTGAATTAGCCCTATATGAATGGGACCACATTTGAGATTCTGAAACAGAGATGTCCAATGTGGTCTCTTTGATTAGAAATTCCAGCAGGAGAAGAGAACAAACCAAACTCCTAGTCATTCCTGTTGTCCATGTCTAAATTCATGAAGTTGTTCAAAAAAGAGAAAAAACATTATCTTCCAAATGTATTATTTGTTTCAGAACTCCCTAAGAGAAACAAACATCGATATAATATAGTCATACTGAGTAGCTTGATGTATAGTAAGGGAAGGACTACATATTATGACAGATGGCAGCGTGCAGAGGAAAATTCCTTTGCCAACGTGATAACTTCTGCTTTGATAATACATTAAAACCCAATGAGAAATCTCTAAGGAATGTGGTTTGATGGGTTGGGGTAGAGGAATGCCCAGAATAAATAGCCATTTGTATATGAGATCACACACCAAAGAGTTGTTTTCACTAAGACTGAAATGACTAACCACCAGCCCATCAGACAGCAGGATAGAGTAGACCCTTTATAATGCATGTATGAGTAGGTATGTCTCAAGGGGACCCCCATGATAATGTTGTTGATGTAGTTTCCGAGAAGGGTGATACTACCTTATCCTGGAGAGAGCCTGAGTTACAGAAACCCAGTTTCCCCCCTTTACCCACACTCATTATCATCAAGAAATGCCCTCATATTTGATTGTGTTTCAAATGACAGGTTAGAGCTGAGAGAAAACTTTCATAAATTATTCTGGCTTATTTTATGATGTGCACCAGTTGGCAGAAAGGAATTCCATTAATCTGAAATTGCTTCCTTAAAAGAAAATTCAAAAACAAAAATCAAAAGGATCATCTCATCCTGATATGGAATGATGGGCCTTTCAATCCTGTTATTCTTTACCCAGTATTATCTATGCCTGACACTACAGCTAATTATTGCCCAGAAGATCCAAAGAGAAAAGTTAAAATTCATTTATGAATTCATTCATTCAGCAATTTAAATATATCCTTTTCCAAGAACTGTGCTAAGATCTAGGAATCTAAGGATGATTAAGACTGCTCGGTGCTCTCAAGAAGTGAGAAGACCCATAAATCAACAGCTATGGTGTAATATGATTAGTTCTATAGTGTGGGTGTCTGAGTGTGTGTGTGCGCATGCATATATCTGATAAGAATGGCAAAGTTTATCTTAAAAGGCAAAGGATGAAAGGAGATAAGATCACAGACAATGAAGCCGCTGAGGTTTTGGCCAGAATGAACCAAACCTCCCTACATCAAGACAAGGATGCTCAATGGAAATATTTTAGAACAGATAAAAGGAAGGCATGTGTCATAAAACAGCTAGCAATGTTTAAGAAGATTCTTTGTTCTAAAATACAATGCTTCCTGAAAATAGAAAAAGCTTCATAAGAATAGCACCTTCTTCTCGAGTTGTTGTGAAGACAGAAGGAAGCATGTATAAGACCCAAGTCTAATGGGTAGTGCATGACCAGTACCGTTTACTTCACCTCCTCACCTGGGATCCCTCAACCTATTCTGCTATTCACACGGTGAAACTAAGCCTATGGGGTCTTTATTCAAAGAGAACTAAGCTCTTTAGTGTTTTCTGACTCTTCTGACATTTTAAATACATAAAAATCAAGTTACATCAACAAAAAATCCCTTTCAACCTTTGTAGTCTAAGCCTATGTCACCAGCTTACCATATCCACTGTGGAGAATTACTGAGCCACTCTTGCTAAAAATGTGAACCCTTTCTACTTCTTCTCTACACATCAGCTTCATACGTTCAGTTCCTATAAATAGCTCACCTCTCTATCAAATTTATAAAATTGATGGACTCTCTAGTTGGAAAAATATCATGTGCATTTGATCTGTTTACCGACATTGTTAGAAAGTTCTTGCTTTTATTGAGATGAATTTTGCCTCTCCCTGTTCCAACCCCACCTAGAATAAGTGGGACCCCTCTTGATCATGACACACATTCAGAGTGGGCATCATCCTCCTTCTCCCAACCCTCAAGAGTATTATTTGAAGCAAGGTGGCTGATTCTTAACTATCTGGGGAGAAGAGATCTGTGGAGGAGTCTAGGTGGGAGAAGGGGTCAGGAAACACACCGGAGAAGAAAGTACTTGAACAAATCTTAAAGGAAGAGAAAAAGATGACTGGCCTTTTTCAATTGTTTGGATGGAGAAACAACTCAACTATCTAATATGATTTGTCAACCTGGGACAGATGTTACACTGAAGTGAGTTTTCCTTACAGGAATATAGTAATGAGAGAAATGGGCATTGTTCAGGGAAATGGATGATGTTCCCAAGCAGGCACATGCACTTAAATTTCTTTCTTCCTGTGCCTTTCTGGTCTTCCACACATAAATGTTTAATTCTCCATTTTGCCATCAATCAGCTTGCTGCTCTGGGATGGGTCTGTGGATAGAAAGCAGCCCTGTGCGGTTGGCCTAGACCTCCAGATGCACTCAAGGCTCCTGGAGAGCTTCTAACGAGCAGATGTCAGGATGGGGCCCTTGATTAATGATTCCCTGGGACATTCTGACACCCCTGCTTGGACTGGAGAGATAAGAGCCTGGCCATGGCTGTCAGAAAGCCCTGCTTTAGAGGAGAGAGGCCAAGGTCAAAAACATCAGGGAAGTCCTCTGTGAAACACAAGGCTCAGAGTTTCCTCTGGGGCAGTGTGTTGGCCTGCAAAGGTCAGGAAGAGAGCTAAAGATCATTCTGTCTAGTCAAAGACAAACAAGAGACAAGACAGATGGTGTTAAAGGGGAGACCAGAGACAGGAGGAAGAATCCACAGATAATTGAGGCAGAAGGCGCCTGGGGATTTGTTCTGGAATGCATGATTTCATTTATCAGAGGAAGGACTGTTTTGTGTCACCAGCCATTGGGTCTGCTTACTTGGGGGGGTGGTAATCTGCTCAATGCAGGGACACCTCAAAGTACAGAACTTTTTGATAAACTGCAGCTTCAAGTTTTCAAGAGCTGGAAACAATATTCTTCGTGGTATGTGTCCTCACCAAGGAAGGCCCCTCTGGTCTCTCACTAAAGAGTACACCGCAAGCTGGGACAGTGCTATCACTGACAAACCCAAGGCGCGATCCACTACCCGAAGTGGAGACACAAGAACGTTGTCCCCTTGATTTCACCTCTGGAATGCCCCACCTCCCCACCCTACATCAGAACCCTTCTGGCCCTGCTGCCTTAGCCTGGGGCTTTGTCACGCTCAGCCTCTCCATTACTGCGGTGTCTCTCTGTGTGGTCTCCGTGGCATCTATCCTACTATTCTCAGTGAGTCTCTAAAACAGTGACCCTCAGATGTTAACAAAGTGTGTGTGTCGGGGTGGGCGAATGAGGGGCTGGGAAGATGGGGAGAGGAAGTTAGCATCCAGTGAGCATTCTTTAAATGTGAACCAGCTTAAAAATATACGTGTGTGTATGTATACATGTACACATCTCTATATGCACATGCTACAAGGATGCATAAAAGCCCATGTGTGTGTTCACACTAACAGATACATGTGTGTGGTGATATGAATATATAGAAAGACAGTATTTATGTAGCTATCTAGCTATCCCTCTAGTGCACCCTGTGACTTAAGATGCTTCTCACCATCATTCTTAGACATCTATAAAAACAAAGGTCCTGATCATAGGATTTCTTAAAGGTCCCTCCTAGCTCTGTCTCAGACCTTTTTATCTGTGTGAGGATACCTGTTTGTCAGAGGGAGAAAACGTTGACCTTTAACTTTATTGTCAGAGGACTGGAACTGTAAGCAGTGTCTCCATTCATCATTCAATAATTATTTATTTACAGATTAGGCACTGAGTGAGATGCTAGAGTTAAAATTATCAGAACAATTTAGTATCTATCCGAAAGCTTTGCAGTTTACTGGAAGAGAGAGGCAAGTGGATGGGCAGATCAGTGGAGTAATTTTTGCAGCCGAGAGGTACACAGGATACTTATCCACCCCCCAACACACATACACACACACACAAACAAAAATAAAACCAAAAGCATGTTCTCTTGTATATGCCAAGTGTGCTATTAGAAAGCAGAGAGTAATTTTAGGAAGTGGTTTTGCTCAAAGAAAACAGGCACTTAAAAAACTAAATTGTAGCAGCAGATAGTTTAAGCCCAACAATTAAGCGTCTCTTAATCTTGCTTTGGAATAAAGGAAGAAGAGGAAGACACTAATGAACTCCTGATGGGGCCCGTAATCTGCCATAGGTTGGAGAGATAAGATAGTCAAGAGCCAGAGGGAATCAGAATCAAGGTAAGAAGAAACAACTGGAACTCCAGTCAGTTTCATGATCTGTAGATGGTGATGGTGATACCTGTCTCTTGCCACCAGGTGCGAAAGTGAAATGATAATGTATAGTAAGCCCACCATCACATGGGGCTAAGAATAGAAGTTTGATAACTGGAAAAAAAAAAAAGAAATAATATGTGGGCTTAATAAGGTCATAGGATGCCAAGATATCAAACGTATTTTTACATGTTAGCCAAAACAAACGAAAATATTTTAAAAATACATTTACAATAACACTAGAAAACAGGAAATAGTTAACTGTAAGTTTTAAAAAAATAAGTGCAAGATCTCTACACTAGAAACTATAAAAAAAGAAAGAAATGAAGAAATACCTGTATCATTGGAGAAATAAATCATATTCAAGAAGAAAAAGAAGTTTGATAACTGATAGCCCAGCTTCCTCTCTGTGAGGATGACATCTTACCCTGTCTGTCTGAAATGGTCTTGATGATAGATTTTTAAATTGGATTGTTTATTTTTTTATTGTTATTTTATTGAGTTGTAGTTCTGTAAATATTTTGGACATTAATTCCTTAATAGATGTATGGTTTGACATCAAAAAACTTTACTATTATTTCTTTAGTTAAATCCTTCAAAGGGCTTGAATATTTTTATGACTCTTGGTGGTTTGTGTACTACTTTCCAAAAGATTTCGTTGATTTTTCCCATTCCCCCATAGCATGACAATTTACCATTTGACCACAAATTTAAAACACCAAATTACTCTGGGTTTTTTTTCTGTTTTTTTGGTTGTATAGCAGATAAAAACATTCCATCTGTGTCCTCATTTCTGCTTATCATTTGTTCTTCCTCACTTGAGAATTTTTCTCTACTAACATATCGATTATAATCTGGGATCATTTTATTAAAATATAAATTCTACAAGTATTTTAGATATCATCACTTTCACTGACGATTTTAAGCAATTTTTTTCTGAATCTGACTTTTTATTGTTTTGTTTTATTTTACTCTAGAGAAAATTTTCATTTTATGGGGGATAAAACTGTTGGATTTTTCCTTAACACTTATCATTTCAAAATTTACAATTATTTTCTCCCAGAAAGACCTCATAAAGTGTTAATTTTACTTTACTTTTCTATGCTTGGGGATTATTTTATACATAAACCCTTTACCCATCAGGAATCTGTAATCACACATCAATGCAAAAGATTTACTGACATTTATACCCCTCAAAGATTTGCTAGTTTTACCAACATCATTTATAAAATGGTCCCTTCCCTCCAATTACACAATGATAAGTTGAAGTCATATGGGTAAGTACACATACACTTTTTCCCTTCTGTCTCATTGATCCATTTGTCTGGTTTTGTACAAGCACCACACTGTGTTAATTTTTGCTGCTGTATAATATATCTTTATATCCAAAAGAGCTAGCATCTCCTAATTCTTTAAACCATTACGTGACATGCATATGTCCAAATACATTTTATAGTAATTTCACTGTGTTGCAGGGCATTTCCTTTTGATGTTTTATTTAGGATTATATGAAATATATGTATTAACTTGTAGAGTGAAGATATGTCAAGCAAATGGCTTGAACTCTTTATAGTGAAATTTCATAATATTACCAATGCCCCTTAGGAATCAAAGGAAAGGTGATTATTTTGTGTCTCTACTCAGGACTTAATTTTGATAGCGCTCCCTTAGGACTGAGTTTTTTGCCTACCAGAGGTCTATATGTGTTATAAGATTTTTATTTCTACTTCCTGACTGTGACATTCATCAAACAGAGCAATAGCAAATCAATGACTGGCAGCAGACCTCGATTTTACCTGCAAACAAAACTGGCTATGCCATGCTGAGCTCGGGTGCATAATCTTGCCTTGAGAACAGGAAGAGGGTCGGGTGATTATGCAGGGCAGTCACGTTGGGGTACCAGCCTTTTTTCTATGCTCAGTTCAAGTATTACTGCTTTTAAATGTCAGCGTATCACCATTGTAAGCATGTGTACCTATTAAAACTTTTCTTTCCTGAGACATTTCAGGTGGACACCTTGGAGGATGTTGTACATTTAAAATTTTAATCACAACTCCAGGAACAGTGAAACTTTGGTTAGACCTGGATAGTTGATGAGAAGAGGATGAACTTTAATTAAGGTCCCGCCATAGGCATGGCCCTTGTAGGCGCTGCACATACAATACCACATTCAATTCTCACGAACTCTCTGAGGGAGGGACATTTCTAAATCCTCATTTTATGGCTGGTGACGTTAAGTTTCAGAGTTGGGAGACTGAAGTGTCCATAATGGACATCTTAGCCACTGTTTTGCCTGTTCTTGCTTACTGGCGTATCTTGATAACATTGTGAAGAAGTCTTTCTGAACATACATGTCTGAACACCTCTGAGGACGAGATGCTCATGCCTCTTCCTCCAAATATGGCTTGGTTCATTCTGGGTCAACTCTGGTCTGACCATTTAAAAACAAACAAATGAAAGACACTCTTTATATTAAACTAGATCCAATTCCCTTACCATTTCTGACCTTAGGCTTTGTTGAAGTCTTCTGACCTCAGGGAAAAGAAGTTCTTATCTTTCTGCTCAGATACAACACAAAGGGATTGGAGGGGCCGACCATTCCCACCAGTGACAAACTCAGCAGATCCAGAGACAGAGAAACTGGTACTGGTTCTGGTATCCTCACAGTTAGGAACTTTAAAAGGACCACACCCGGGCGCCTGGGTGGCTCAGTTGGTTAAGCGACTGCCTTCGGCTCAGGTCATGATCCTGGAATCCCAGGATCGAGTCCCACATTGGGCTCCCTGCTCAGCAGGGAGTCTGCTTCTCCATCTCCCGCTCCCCCCTCTTGTGCTCTTTCTCTCTCTCACTCTCTCTCACATAAATAAATAAAATCTTTTAAAAAATAAATAAATAAATAAAAATAAAATAAAAGGACCACACCCTTCATACTGGGGTATCAAGGGAATCTAGTTTTCCCTCAGCTATCGGGGTTTCCCCTGAAAAATCTCTGGACCTGATCCCGATCCCAGGGTAAACTGTGTCCTCAACATCCATTTCTAAGATTGGTGTGTTCAAGAACATGTCACCTTTCCTTTTCCTCGAAGTGGAGGGAAGCCAGAATTTTAAATCATTTTTCTTTATTTCCTTTGCAACCTCTCAGGTGATAGCTTTTCAACATCTTGTTTGATCCACCTCTGAATCCCATGGAGAAGGGATGGGTGACTTGCCCCTTAGTGAGTATTCCTGAAATCTCATTTCTCTTGGCTCTGCTTCAGAGAGGAGCTAGAGACCAGGCCATTCAAGGTTATGCCCTCTAATGAGGGTCTGGAGTAATAGGTTCCGGGTATGGAATTTGATGTCAAGAATGATCAACATCCAATCCATATGAAACTATTTTCTGACTCCAGCTGACCATGCACTTTCCTTTGCAGCTACAACTTCATTAAGTGGGGAAGTGAGTTTCCAACAAGAAAAGGTCAACATTTCCATTCGGGCATTCAAACATCTCCAAGATGGGTTTGAGGCTTTAGAGTTCTATTGATTCTGCCATCCCCATGCTGAGCACAGAACTTTGCCCAAAATAGACGGGCTATGTCAATCAAAGCTCACCAGCAGGGCTATTTATTTCCTGTTTGATTCACAGGGCTATCAAATATTGAAGTTGAAGGGGACCAAAGTAATTCTACTTTAGTATACATTTGCAGATGAGACTTATTTTCACAACTGATACATTACTGAAACTAAAATTCATGAAGAATACAAACTTTTTTTCCTGCATGGATTAGGTCTATGTTTACCAAACACCCATGAAACATAAAAACGCTACAGTTGGGAATTCCAGAGCAGACACTGAATATGTCTAAAAGAAATTATTTTGATTAAGTGACTTAGAAATATAAAACACCATTTATTAGGGAAAAGGGGTCTTGGTTTGGAACATAACAGATATTGGTGGCATTTGCACATGCAAAGATGAAGAATATGCTCCTGGAAGAAGGGATAGTCCATCTGGGAATAGTTTACCTAAATTACATTAATAATGATAGCAACTTCTCAAAATAACTGTATACTTTTTGTATACTTTTGTATACTTTTGTATACTTTTATGGCAATTAATTGCTCCCAATAATGTTTGTACTTAAAAAAGATATATATTATATATCTTTATATATGTATATATATCTTTTATACATATACACATATCTTTTATACATATACACATATACACATATATAATATATATAATAAAGATATATTATATATAATTATATATGATGTATATATAATTATATATATTGTATTACACATGTAAGCCTTTTTTCTAAACAGCATAAGGTGTACAATAGATGTTGTTCATCAATTTTTTAATGAGTCCCATATTTTTGAAGCTTGATCATTCCTTCCTCTGAGTGAATCACATCCACACCTCCTCCCCCACACCTAAAAGATACCTTGTAAAGCTTTCTTGACATCTTGAAAAGTCTTTGTTTTCCAAGTTGGCCTTTGTCTTTCCATTCCAAGATCACCTGCTTTAATTTTAAACACTAGCAGTGAATGTATCAAATCAGCATTACATAAAATGATCCAATCACCCATAACCATATCACCCTGATCCAAGGGGTATTTACAAAACTTCTAATAAAATGCCTTCACTTTATTTTGTAAATGTACATAGATCTCCAGCACCTCTGTATCTTTAGCATCTTGGTTAATTAAGTTCATAGGTTTCATACTTTACTTTCTTTGCTTGTTAAAGAGAGCTCAACTGCTCCCACTTTAAGCTTTCTTATTCTTCTTTTCTTTGAACTTTTCTTTATAGATGGCTAGATTCTGACTTTCTTGACCCAGAATTTAATACCTATATTTAATATAAACCATATGTAAGTCATCTCTTTACAAGAAATATAATCTATATATATATATAAATATACAGTGGATATATAAGGTAATCATGAGAAATTACTAAGTCTACATATGTGGAAGTCCTGCAGTGGGGGGAGGAGAGGAGCCTGAGCAGAGTAGCTCTTCTTGTCTCTATTGTATTGCTACGTGACAAGAGTTATAGTGATCACAGCTCCTTCCACCCTTTATGTTTGGAAACCGGTCATGCCTAATGCAGTCATGAGGTATTCTTGATGGGTCCCCAAGGTGGTGCTTCATGTCTGCTCAAGAGCAGGTCCCATGGCCTTTTCTGTAGCTCATTTCATTGACCTTAGCTCACTCTCTGGAAGTGACGCTGAAGAAGTCACCATTTGCCTGGGCAATGCTGTGTCTTGATGGTGACTCCTCTTTGTGCTCTTCTAGCTTCCTTTCCTCTGGTCCTGGGGTAAGCCCCTCCCCTGAGATCCACAAAGGGGTGCACAGACATGGCTAGCAATGTGTATGAAGGTTGTACTGAAGGTTTTATTATAGTGGAGCGAAGTACAGCCTACCTTTTTTCCTCCTCAGGACACAGACCATGCTGATTGCCTCTACAGAAATAAGATTTTCTCATTCTGGTTCTTTCCTACCTAAGAAGAATAACTTCTTCCCAGGGCAACTGATAGCTGGAGTACCTATTCCCTTTAAGAAACACTGACCCACCCCCATCGCCAGCACTACCTACAGAAGTTTGGTCTGGTTATGACTATCATGAGACCCTAACATGGTGCACAGACGTCAGCACCCTTCTCAAGGTATGAGTTACTCACTCAGTCTTATGCCTCCATACATGAGATGACCTGAGCCTACACTGGTTTGCTTAGTCTCTCCTCCCTAATGGCTTCAGAAAATCTTTATTTTTATTTATCTTTTAAAAGATTTTAAAATTTCATTTATTTGAAAGAGAGCCAGAAAGAGAGAGCAGAGCAGGGGGAGGGGGAGAGGGAGAAGCAGACTCCCCACTGAGCAGGGAGGCTAATGCAGGGCTCTATCCCAGGACCCCGAAGGCAGACGCTTAACCGACTAAGCCACCCAGGTGCCCGTATGGCTTCAGAAAATCTTGATGCCAATAGTCTCCTTATCATGACCAAAGAGAAAGCCAACCTTGCAAAATAAACTAATTCACTAACTTCATCCTGTCCCCACATACGCATCCCCAGCTCATCCTGCTTCCTGCCTTCTTCCTTTTCATATTCCCATGGCATTTGAACATACAAATTAAATTCAGCAAACATTGTATGTATACCTGTGATTAACCTGGACTTGAGTAGGTGCTGTGGGCAGAGCTAACTTCAATAAGAGGGATCAGAAAAAAAGTTCTGAAGGAATATCCGTGAGAATAGCCATTTTGACTAGAGTAATGTGGGGAGGTGTCATGGAAGTGGTATCATAGAGTGTGGCTCTTGAATAAAGGTGATTATCTGAGAACAAGCACCATTTATTACTCAAGTGTATGTCAGGAATATTCTCTATTTGTACATCACTGATGTGATTTTATTCCTTTTCTTCTCTTGGGTGATACCCAGCAGCTCATTCCATTAATTCTTATCTAGAAACTCTGGTATACTCTCTCTGTGTCTTAATATTTATCTTTCTAAGAACTCCCATACACTGCATTGAAATGTAAGTTGATGTGGAAGTCTTGCAGAGCAACTTGGCATTAATGGATCAAGAGTCTTAAAAATGTTCATACAGGGTTATTATGATCTAGCAATTCCACTTCTGGAAATCCATCCAAATGAAATAACCTAAGACAGGGGAAAATAAATATGCATAAATGTATTTGCAGAAATATGTTTATCAGACCATAGTTTCCCATCCTGTTGGTATAACAATAAAAAAAAAACTAAATAGATAATGAAAGAAATTATTAAGTGATAACACATTCATGTGATGGACTGTAATGCAGCCATTAAAATGGTTCTTCTGATGTATTGTGAAGAGAAAGATGCCAGGTGTAGAAATGTGCATCGAATATGATCATGAGCAGGTAAAACTTGCATATGAAATAGTTTAAAAGTGAAGAGAAGTAGGGTGGGGGAAAGGAAAGGGAGCAGAAATGTTGACAGCCAGATTCTGTGCAGATTGTTTTCAGTCTTTTGTTTCTACTTTACTGAATATTCTAAGTACTTTGAATGCACAAGCATTATTTTTTTGATGTATAATATTTGCAGTAAATTTGTAAGAAAAGCTTCTCATCGAAAGGTTTATATTCCTCTTTGCCAGGGCCATGTTTTGTGCATAGAAGCGCACAGCCCAGATGTCTCCATTTGCTTTCCTTCATTATCAGACTTGGGTCCCCATAAATGTTACTTGTGCTTGAGTCTTCTCAGCCTACATACACATGCAACATCAGACACCAAGGCCAACTCGCTCCCTTCCTGGTCAGGGTCATTTCCATCCAGCCCACCCACAGAGCACGGAGAGTCTGGCTATTTTAACATACAATAAACGTACGTATTTCTGTAGCTTGTCTGGTGATTCTGACCCTTGCATTGTGCTCAGGAGACCATCCCAATGTGTTCAATCCAAACTCTGCTCTGATCCAGCTGTTACTCCTACCCACCCCTCTCTCTTGGCAAGCCCCATGGTTTGGTTTCCATAAGTGCAAATATCAGCTCTTTTAGAAAGGTCTTTACACCTTTCACTGTAAGCCTTTCTGCTACCCCAGAAAGTTTTGTGGCAAGATTTCCATAAACTCCTGCAATCTGTGTTTAGTAACGCCAGTGCATTCAATCTTCCCACATTTTATGATGATATACTTATTGTTGCCCAGGTCTCTTACTGCCTCCACCTCTCATGTACCTCTGATCAAGCATGACATTTAGTCCAGGTAACTGAGATTGCTGGTAGCCTCCTCCGCAGTTGTATCTGCTGCTAAAACATACATAATCTCATGGGGGGATCTCTTTCTTACCGCTTTCTGTCTTTCTTCAATCCCTCTGGAAGAATGCCAGCATGAGCACCCCCCAGTTTGTATAATTAATCAATAAACAGACATGTATTGCGTGCCTGCCACTTGAAAAGTATAGTGCCATGCCTATGGGGAATCCAGAGAAAGAAAAATAGGTATCCTTACCCCCTGAGATCAAATAGTCTAGCAAGAGAGACAAGATAGGTTTGGTTAGCACCTAAACCTAAAGTGTAGCAGATAAGACATGCAGAGGAAAGAGGGGAGGAAGGCAGGAAGGAAGGAAGGAAGGAAGGAAGGAAGGAAGGAAGGAAGGGAGGAAGGAAGGGAGGAAGGAAGGGAGGGAGGAAGGAAGGAAGGAAGGAAAGAAGGGAGGGAGGGAGGAAGGAAAGAAGGAAGGGAGGAAGGAAGGGAGGGAGGAAGGAAGGGAGGAAGGAAGGAAGGGAGGGAGGGAGGAAGGAAAGGAGGAAACTAAAATTTATCAAGCTCCTTCCATATGCTAAGCCCATAAAAATCTGTTACAGAGAAATAAAGCCAGGATTTGAAAGAACTCAATAAACACTTGCAACTATATTTATTTTCATAGAAAGAACAGAATGATATATGGAAACTGAATGTGTTGGGAGAGGAGTAAATTTGGAATCTAAGCTTAAGAGAGAAGTTTATATAGATAAAATCAAAGTGTTAAGGTAAGCAAATAGAGATCATGTATGGACAAAAGCATTTACTCATTCCCCAATTAGGTATATTATGCACTTGTTATGGAAAAAAAATATTTCCAGAACTTCTAAAATGGTGGAGTAAGTAGTTCAGTGGACTCATTCCCCAGCAAAAGAACAATTTAATTGATGGAAATTATAAAAAACAAAAACAATCACTTAAAGTGTGTAGAATTTTCCCAACGGCATACTCAAATGAAGAAATGTGTATTAACAAAATTTACTAAATATCAATACAAAAAGCAAGAGTCTGTGGTATTTGAGCCACGACCGGCTTCCTTTCCCCCTAGCCCCATATAACAGAAACTCTCTTCCGGGCACTCTACTCTGGACAAGTGACCCCAAGAAGATAGAGTCTCTGCCTTCCAAGGCTCACAGTCTGGGGTTACCAGCCTACCTGGGAGGGACAGGCTGCTTGTGGTTTTTATCCCCAGCCCCATGCCATAAAGGCTTTGTGCTCTATTCCAGTCAATAGTGACTGAGAGGTATTCTACCTAAACTTTACTCCTGTGGGGAAGCTCTATTTCAGGTGGATGGGTCAAGAATGCTTCCTGTCCACACCACCCTCCATCAACTACTCTCCATCACCTCCACCCCAGTGCAGTCCTAGAGAGGGGGTTCCAGGCTGGGAGAAGCAAGCTGAGAAGACCATGGGCTTCCACTTTCCCACAGTGCTCAATAATAGAGCATTTGTGTCATTCTGGGGAAAGTGGGTCCCATCCCCAGTTCCCGTGCCGTGTCCTGGAGGAAGGGCAGACAGTATGGACAAGAGCTCTACACTCTGCTTCCTTGCCTATGGGTGATATGGTCTGAATGTCTGTGTTCTCCCAAAATTCATATGTTGAAATCCTAACCCCCAAAGGTGATGGTACTTTGGGGGTACTTAGGTCATGAGGATGGAACCTTCTGGAATGGGATTAGTGTCTCACAAACTAGGATCCAGAGAAATGTCTAGCCCCTTCCACCATGTGAAGACACAGTGAGAGAGTGATGGCTATGAACCAGGAAGAGGGTCCTTACCCAACCATGCTGGCACCGCCCAGAGCTCAGACTCCTAGCCTCTAGAACTGAGAAATCAATGTTTGTTTTTGTTAAGCAGCCCAAAAGGACTAAGACAACGAGTGTTGCAGAAAACAAAGGGGATCTTTGTGGAAAACAATTCAGAGGTGGCTGGTAGTTCCATGATTGAAGCAAATTGGCAGAGCTGACAGAAGCTTAATAGAGGGCGCCTGGGTGGCTCAGTTGGTTAAGCGACTGCCTTCGGCTCAGGTCATGATCCTGGAGTCCCGGGATCGAGTCCCGCATCGGGCTCCCTGCTCAGCGGGGAGTCTGCTTCTCCCTCTGGCCCTCCCCTCTCTCATGCTCTCTCTCTCTCAAATAAATAAATAAAATCTTAAAAAAAAAAAAAAGCTTAATAGAAGGAACCCAGGAAACCGACAGAATGGAAGATCAGAGTCAATTCTGGAAGTCCGGAAGGCTGTGCACCTGTGTTAGGCTAAACCCACTCAGGAGCAAGCAGGAAAGAACTTGAAAGAATTTTTCAAACCACACACTGACCCATCCACACAGAGCAGAGAAGCCTGTCTGGAATGTGAGGCTATGTACTTTGATGCAGAGGCAACTCCAGGTAACGAGGCTTACAAAAAAAGCCATGCTCAACCTTGTCATTCTGGAAGACTGTGTGCATGCCCATGGAAGTACCTTCACAGGGGAATTGAGAGAGGGAACCTCCCATCTACAAGTACCTGGTTGAACATGGAGCAAAATGCCATAAGTTCCTTAAACTTTGATAGCAGCCTCCAAGCCATACACACATACAGTGGAAAAGGGTAAAAATACAACTGGCCCAGGGGGCTTATGCACAACTTTTGACCAGTACATGGTTAATACCGACCCAGGGCAAGCACTAGCAGCCTGTCTAAAGATTAAAAAAAAAGGGGGGGGGGGCGGCTGGGGGAGTCTGAGCAGGACATTGGAAACTGCACACTACTGGGGAAAAGACTTTACAGAATTACTCAGCCAAGTCACAAAACAAATTCATAACCAAGCAAATGAGCAACAACAATAACCCCCTGGGAGAGATTAGTTACCAGAGTTGCTACAACATATTATTTAAAATGTCTAATTTTCAACCAAAAAATTACAAGACATGCAAGAAACAATATATTGCTATAATACGTTATCTAAATGTCCTATTTCCAATGAAGAAATATGGGACATATAAGAGATAGTCACATAAGACCCTATATTGTATGAAGTAATTTATATGAAATGTTCAGACTAGGACAATGCATGGAGGCAGAAAATTGATCAGTAGCAGGAGGTGCAGTGGGGCTTGGAGCAATGGATTGTGACTGCCGATGGATACAGTGCTCCTTTCAAGGGGGCTGAAAATGTTCTAAAATTAAATCGTGCTCATCATCACAAAGCCCTGTCAATATATTAAAAAACACTGAGTTGTACACTTTAAATTCATATCTTATGATATATAAATTATATATTTATACACTTGTATAAAAAGTAGGTTATAATTTGTGCTAGTGGTATTCATTATAAGGTGGCTACATAATTCACTGGGGTAGAGTTGGGGACTTAACGTTTTGGGGGAGAGTTGATAAGGAAAAGTAAACTCAAGCAGAACTTTTAAATTACCTTTTCTTAAAAGAACTAAGATGTTATTCTGGAATGAGGGGTTTAAAACAAAGAGAAGCTAATGTATTCCATATAATAATGATCCTTTTAGGATAAATATTTTTCTACTATTAATTTAGTCCAATGTCCTCTTTTATTTATGCTGTGGGAGAGAGGGTGATCAGAATCTTAGGATGCCAAAGAAGTATAGAGGAGAGATTCCAGAAAAGAGATGATGCCTTGAAGTGATAAGGAAGGAGGAGCAGAAATTGGAGGATCAGGTAAACAGGGAGAATGTTCCAAGCAATAGGATCTGCATGCCCAAAGACAGTGAGAAGCAATAAATGGAGCCTGATCTGGTTTGAGGACTTCTGCTAGATCAGCATTTCTTGGTGCTTGGTGGGAGATGAGGATGGAAGGGGCTGGACTGAAATCATGGAAGATCTCAAATACCTTGCTAGAGGTTGGTTTCTATTTCATTCTGTAAGCAGTGTTGACTTTTAAGCAACCGGCAATCCTAATCAGATCTGCATTCTAGGAAGATTTTTTGGGGCACTCTTGTAGGGAAAGGATTAATGAAGATAGACTAGGTAGGTAGATAGATGGTTGAGGAGGCTGTTTCCAAAGTTTCTTCACATAGAACAATGATGGCACCTATATGGAGAAGAAGAATCATTTCTAAGGTAAAACCAGTGTTTCAACGGTCAATTATTTGAAAGAGTAAGAAATAGGGGAAAGGCAAGTTTATCGACCAAGTCTTAAGGCAAAAAGTCCACCATAGTTGTGACCAGAGCTCAGAGAGCTGGTAAAATTTAGAGCAGAACAAGAAAAAGAATTGAAAGCAACGAAAGTCGAGTAACCCAAATTAATTGCAAGCCAACTCAGGGTTTTTTTTCTTTTTTTTTTTTCCTGATTTATCTTGAATGTGGATCACGGCAATGAAGCGTGAAGTCTTACTTTCTCTTCTGTCCATTTTCTTCACACTGTGTAACTTCTTGCCTGCCTCTCTCTGCCTGTCCCTGAACAATGTTTCTCCTAGTACCATCCTAAGGGCCTCATTTGTATTCTATCTCCCACTCTCCTCCTTACTTTGGACCTCAAAGGCAGCAAGCAACCAGATTGGCCATGTAGGCTCTGCCTCTGAGGATGAGCGAGGTAAAGAAACTGAGCGAGCAAAGACAGAATCCGTGTAGCTGGGATTACCTGCTTGATAGCTGGTTTCGTCACACAGCTTTCTGGACTTGAGAGTTCTTTAGTATCCCTAGGTCACTACAAGTTCTACTTTCCTACCAAAACAATGTATTATTATTATTTTTTTTAATTTAAGAAAAGTAGCAAGTAAGATGTGAGCACACAGCTACCTGTTGGAAGACACCCCTTTCTGCCCGCTATAGAAGCAGTCCGTGAACAGGACTGCTTGGGGCAAGCCTGGAAGTCTGGAGAGGAACTGCATGAACGGATGATGGAAACGATGTTTAGTGGTCGTATTCACAGATGCAGTCACCTTTCTGCAGCCCCTGCCCCACAAATGCCAGATGGGCCTAGAAGTGATAAATGGGTATATCAAGAAAATGTTCTGTCTCACGCTTGGCCTAAAGGAGCCCTCCCTGACTCACCAGAGGTTTGGCACCAGCATCTTCTGTTTCCCATTTTCCCAATTTGAGCATTTAAGCGAATTCCTCTCTAGGAAGTGTTGGCCTGTCTGTTGCTTAGTCTACAAAGCAGATGGAGTGCTCTTTATAGTTCAATCAGGAATCCAAATTAAAGTCATCGGCTTGTTCTTAATGGGATTAATGGGAGTTGAGGAATCCATGATGGCAGCTTGAGAAGCTGTCTGGCATTGACAGGAGGCCCACCCGATGTCAAGTACACATAGGTATGCCTAGTGGCCGGGTCTCCACCTTCTGGGGTTTCCGATGTGGACCACAAAGCCTGCCGGGAGGGTCTCACAGGGTAGAGACGCTCTTGTTTACTAAGGCCGACAAGTGTCGTAGCCTAATATTTTTTCCCCCATTTATTTTACTGAGGTGTAAGTTATGTGCAGTGAAATTCACACTTTTAACCACATGGTTCTGCTCCTCTTGACAGTCATGTGACCACCATTGTAATTAAGACATAGAAGAAAATTCCCCCATCTCCCTCTGTAGTCAAGTTCTCCCCCAGCCCCCGACCCTTGGTAAACACTGGTCTGCTTACTTCCCTATAGTTTTGCCTTAGCAAGAGTGTTATATAAATGGAAACATGCAGAATGTAACCTTTTGAGCCCAGCTTCTTTCACTGAGCATCAATGATTTCAAAATTCATCCATGTTGGTAAGTGTATCAATAGTTCCTTCTTGTTACTGGATGTACCACAGTTGATTTACTAATTCCCCAGTTTATGAACATTTTAAGCTCTTTCCAGTTTTTAGTGATTATGAATAAAGCCAAAGTAAAATTTGCATATAGGGTTTCGTGTGACATGGTTTTATTTCACTTGTTTAAATGCTTCAGAGTTGGTATATCTAACTATGAGAAATGGCTTAAAGGTTTTCCAAATCAGTTGTACTATTTTGCACATAACCAGCCCTGAATGAGAATTCCAGTTGGTCCATGTTCTCACCAACACTTGCTTGGTATTTTTGTTGTTTGTGTGTTTTATGTTCTCTCTTCTAATAGGTTTGTCGTAGTGGTTTTCATTGCGGCTTTAATTTGTATTTCTCTAATGATGAATTCTGTTCAGCATCTTTGCGTGTTTATTTTTCATCTATACACCTTCTCTAGTAAAGTATCCGTTCAGATCTTTCATGCATTTAAAAAAATCTGATTGTTTACAATCATTGCATTTTAAGAGGTGTTTAGGTTTTCTGGATACAGGTCCCTTAACAAAATATGTGAGTGTGAGTATTATTTTTTAACCAGTCTGAAACTTGTCCTTTCATTAAGAGCAGAAGTTCATAATTATGATGAAGTAAAACTTGTCCAGATTTTTCCTTTATACATCAGGCTAAAAAATATTTGTCTAACCCAAGGTCACAAGTATTTTCTCCTATATTTTCTTCTTGACATTTCATAGTTTTAAGCCTTAACATTCAGATGTATTAACCATTTTGAGTTAATTTTTATGTAAGGTGTGAAGAACAAGTTGAGGTTCTTTTTTTTACATAAGGATATTTTCATTACAATTGAGATCTTGATCATTATTGTTGCTCATATTTTCAATTTATATATTTGAAAATATGTATCATTTAATTTGTTATTGAATTAACATTTAATTTTACTGTTTTTCTTCTCATCTTTTTCTTCTTCATCTTTGTCTCCCCTCCTCCCCCACCTCCTCCTCCTAATTCTTTTTATATTGAAATTGCCAATACTTGGCTATTTTGACCTATAAAAGCAGAAACTGAAGCTGGTAGGTCCCTTCTTGCCAAACTGGTTTATAACATTTCTTCATATGTGTTATAAATAGATTTTTGTGTCTGCTGCCTTCAGTTTCTTATTTTTCTCAGAAAGTTCTCATTGTAAATGAGTAATGTGATTTTAGCATTTAACAAATGTCAAGACTTAAAGGTACACATTTTGAAAGAATATGTGAGAATTAAATCCATGAGAGACCATCATTTAGTTGGACAACAGCACTGACTCATCTCTGCCCATAAATCATGGAGAGATGAAGTCACTGAATAGTTATGGGTCCAGGCCTTATGGAAAAACAATTTGAAATTAGCTTTCAAATGCCCCCCTTTTTGGCAATTTGTCAAAATGAGCAATACCTTCTGAAAATGCAAGGTTGGATACTCAAATATATTCTACAAGAAAAACAAAAAGGCAAAGCATGAAATATTTTGATATTAAAGTTCCATGGGGTTCTTTTTTTGCAGAGGAGGAAAAAAGCTGGATTTTCTTACAAGGGGGCTATATAAAAATACTCATTGCTACAAGGAGAAATATAGGTGTTAGGCTCTGTAATATCCCCTGTATTACCCTTGTAGTAGCCCCACCCAACCTTAACATTCTGTGCTTGGTAAGAGTATTTAGAACTAGAAAAAAATGGATAAGCACACAATATGGATAAGCAATACTCCTCACCAGTGATTCTGTAGCATCTCTTTAAATACTACCAGTAATGAGGAGTTATTGTTTTCCAAGACATAAATTCCATAGTCCTCATTCCTTCCTTACACTGAAAATATATATTTTTTATTATTATTCCTGCCCATCAACCCACTAGAGGAAGCCCCACCCCACCCCACAGGATAATCTTTGGGATTATTATTAGTCCTAAACATGTCCAGACAGGTCTATTTTCTAATCTAACAAGACTCTAACCTTTCGCCCTTATTCTTTTGAAATGGTTTGAAAATCTTTTACCACTTAGACAGATGTCAATTTGTTAGTGTTTTCTTTTTGTTTTTGTTTTTGTTTTGTTTTGATAACTGGTTTTCATGTCTAGAAACAATTCTACAGTTGTAGTACAACCAAGGCAGACAGAAATCTATTATCTCCCCCTTTATTCTTTTGAACAAATAAATGTCTGCATTTGGAAAATAAAAGGATTACAAGGAGAAGACAGTAATGCCATAATGAAAACTCTGTGCAGTTGGCTTGGACATCTGCAGGAAACTCAAGTCAGGACTCCTGGTTCCTCAACAGCACTGTCTTGTCCTCCTTCTTCTTGTATCACTTTTCTCCAAAAAGCCATTTCATATAGTGTAACTGGGGCTGCCACTTCTCCCACCCACCGTGTGACGTGGGCTCCTCCATAGTACCCTGACCTCTGCCCACTGGAATGGGCTCTGGGATTGTCATCTTCTCCAAGCCAGCGCTGTCCTCCGTGGGATTCTGCTGGAACCATCATTTTGTTTTCTAGCATTATGGACCTAAAGCATTATGTATACCTCAAGCTATTGCAGGACGTGATGGTTAATTTTATATATCAACTAGGCTAGGTCACCTACCATTCCCAGATATTCAATCAAACATTATTCTAGACATGTCTATGAAGGTATTTTTTAGATGAGATTCACATTAAAAAAAAAACAAACATTTATTTATTTTAGAGAGGGAGGGAGAGAGCAAGAGTGAGCAGGGGGAGAGGGAGAGAGAATCCTCAAGCAGACTCCCTGCCAAACAGGGAGCTTGATGCAGGTCAACCCTGAGATCATGACCTGAGTTGAAATCAAGAGTCTGCCGCTTAACTGACAGAGTCATCCAGGCAACCCGAGATTCACATTGAAATCAGTAGACTTTGAGCAAGGCACATCGCCCTCCATTATGTGGTGGGTCTAGTGCAATCAGTTGAGGAACTTAATAGAAAAAGACTGATGTTTCTAGAAGAAGAGGGAATTCTGCAAGCAGACTGCCTTTGGATTCAAATTGAAACTCTTTGCTGGGTGTCCAGCCTGCCAGTCTGCCCTGCAGATTTTAGACTTGCCAAACCTCCACAGTCATGCAAGCCAATAAATCTCTCTTCTCTGTGTGTGTGTGTTTATATGTATGTGTGTGTATTTACATCCTGTTGGTTCAGTTTTTCTAAACAACTCTGACTAGTGGAGAGACCATCATTTCTTCCACATGGAGGAAGAATAAAACACCTACAAACACAGGAACATGCACACAAGTGAAAGTGGTTTATAAGCTTAAACTCTAATCAATATACACATATAATCCTATAAACTGACTTCACCCACTCCCATTTAACGTGACAAAACCATCTGTCATGTCACCATGTTACTAAATCACTTTTGAATCATCAGGTTTAATAGCTACCTATTATCTCATTGAGAGAACATGCCACAATTACTGAGCTCATATCGTGCTGCTGGACATTTAATTTGCTTTTGAAACCATTGCCCACTCTTGTGAATATATACAGCATCTATTTGTCCATGTTTGAGTGACATTTCTGGGTAGATTTTCAGAGGTAGAATGCCTGCTCATGACAATGTGGTTCACGAAGACATTTGCCAAATTAATTTTCCAAAGAAGGTATAACAATTTACACTTCCATTGTCAAAACATTAAGGTATTTACTTCTGTGAATTCTTGCCAGTATTACTGTTATAATTTTAACATTTTCTGTTTTTAATCTTGTTTTCACTGAAATAAAGCAGTTTAAAAAATTCTTTTTTTTTTTTTTTTAAGATTTTATTTATTTATTTGACAGAGAAAGACACAGCGAGAGAGGAAACACAAACGGGGAGTGGGAGAGAGAGAAGCAGACTCCCTGCCAAGCAGGGAGCCCGATGCGGGACTTGATCCCGGGACTCCAGGATCATGACCTGAGCTGAAGGCAGTCGCTTAACCAACTGAGCCACCCAGGCGCCCCTGAAATAAAGCAGTTTAAATTCTACCTTAGATTAGTATATATTTTTTGATTACTAATTGGGGATATATACGTGATTTTTCTGTTTTTTAAGTTATATTTCCTCTTTTGTAGTTTGTTCATAAACTTTACTCATGTATCTATAAGTATCTTATTGATTTATGTGAGTTGTTTGGATATTAAATATATGATCCCTTTACTTGCCCTATTTCACATAAATATTTTCCATTCTCTATTCAGTTGCCTTTGCTCTTGGTGTTCCCACTACTTGAAATACTCTTATACCAGATGTCCGTGTGATTAGCTGCTCAGCCCTTCAGGGTTTTTCTCAAGTATCACCTTCTCATTGAGGCTTTTCCCGGCCGGACCATATAAAATTTGAGCATCTTCTCCTCCACCTGAAAATTTCTTTCCACTTTCTCTAGTTTATTTTTTTTCTCTTTACCACTTGTCACTGCATAACTCTTTATAACTTTAGCTGTAACTATAACTATATATACATATATATACACACACACACATATATGCATTTGCTGATTTATCATGCTTATTTTCTGCCCCCTCCCACCACCAGAATGATATAGTAGAATACTTTTGCTAAATATTAATCAGACTTGATTCTCCTTATATTTTCTGCCCCACTCTGTCATATTTTAAAGAGGCTGCCAAAATGTTTTGTGCTTCTGGCCTCAAGGATATTTGCCCTGGAGAAAGCAGACATAACCTAAAGCTAAATATTGTTTCAAACTATTGTATAAAAGATTAAACCCAATGAAGAAATAATAACAGCAAGCAGGGATACATTCAACATTTCACCTCCACTCTTGACTAGGACAAAAAGGTGTGATGTCCATCAGACTGAGCTGACCCACAGATTACCCTTTGCCATGACCCCAAGGAATTGGGCATATGTCAGAGGGGATGGGGTATGGGGGAGTAAGGAAGTAAGACCCTAGACATTAGATATTTTCTATATTCTAGGAAGTCACAACTCCAGTTCCTCAGACCAGTGTGGCTTGCACAAGGAAGATGTAAGTTGAAACTACATAGAGATGGAGATCAAAGGTTGTTGCCCCATTTTCCAGAAGGCTTCTGGATTCCAGTGCAACCTAGAGTAGGAAGTTCAGGGGCAACCACAGCTGGGGTTCAGTTCCTCCACTTTGGCAGAATGGACATACCCCATGGAGATAGATAGATTTATAAGAAAAAAAAAGAAAATAGTACTTCTTGCAGGACTAACATTGTGGTCTGAGATATAAACCTGTACACTTTCCCAGTCAGAGTTGGTGGTTGCAGCTCAACCCACCCTGGGCTAAAGGAATCACACCAAAGCAACAGAGTTTGGTTGGTACTTACTCCAGGTAGGATGTCCTGCTTGCGGACAGCTGCCCGAGAGGAACTTTTTCATCCCAAAGTGGCAGGCTTGACTGGGGACCTGAAGGAAATATTTTAACGGGATATAAAGTAAGGCAGGCAACCGATGGTATTTCCAAGCAACTGCGTTTTGGTCACCTTCTGGCAGGAATGATATCATCCCCTGATCAATAGTAATGGCCAGAGGAGTGTTGGACATAGAGCTGCTGGCTTTTCACATCTCAGTTTACTTAATGGGGAGTCCTGTGGGTTATGAAATGACTCACCACAGAGAGCTCCCTTGTCCACTTTACCTTTACTCCATGTGGAAGGGGATTGCCTTCAGTGGGATACATTCAGTTTGGTTCTGTGTGCATATGATGTGTGCTCTATCTTACACCTTTCAGAATAGGACTTGCTTTCTCCAACTAATAAATGTTCTTCTGGCTTTACTTTTGTTCTTGTTCTTGATAATATCTTGCCCTTACCCAAGACCAATTGATTCAGAGTAGAATGGCATTTACACGTCTTGTTATGAAGATGCGGCCTATACACCAGAAGCAACAGCATCACCTAGGAGCTTGTTACAGACATATAACCTCCGTTCACTCCAGCCATACTGAGTCAGTTTACAACAAAATCCCCTGTCGATTCACATGAACATGAAAATTTGAGATGTGTTGGCCTACACCAACTGGAGCAGGTTGCTCAGCCTTTACAACGAGGGCATTAGAATCCCATGGGTGAGGAATTGCCCCTGAGACACTGGCCTTGGGTGGAAAATTTAAGGGAGCACCCAAAACTCAATTAACAAGATAAATAGAATCTAACCCAAATTTGTTGAGAAAATCAAAATTAATGCAAAAAATGCATGATGAAAAAAATATCAACTTTTAAAATACAGTTGGTATTACTAATTTTTCCTTTTACCTCTGGATCCGATACTGCGAGATAAGGCACTGCTTTAAAAAAATACAGACGTGTAAATACCATTCTACTCTGAATCAATTGGTCTTGGGTAAGGGCAAGATATTATCAAGAACAAGAACAAAAGTAAAGCCAGAAGAACATTTATTAGTTGGAGAAAGCAAGTCCTATCAGGTTTCCTATCAAGTTATATGCCTGTGTCAGGACTTAATTATTGCCTGATCATCCCCAGTAGAACTTAATCCTTATGAAGGCAGGGACTTGGTCTATTTCACTATTACTGTTTTCCGTGATGAATGCCCAGGTTGTAGTAAGGTGTTGAATAGATATTGCTAATTTAGTGTACAGATAAGTGGTGATTCATCCATATAATGTAATACTGTGTAGCAATTTAAGTGTTTTTTTAAAAAGCCTATTGTTGATATTGAATACTCCTTCTATGTTAAATATAGGAAGTATAAAACTGTATAAATAATATGAACACAATATTCTTTTTTTTCCCTATAATTTCTATATTCTGTGGAAGAGGGTTAAGTTTATTATTATTTTTTTTAATCAGCCTTAAAGTTAAACCTACAAAGAGAAGTTGATAGGCTGGAATATTTCTCTAAGATGAGTAAGATCAAAGTTTATGTTCCTTTTTTTTTCTTTCCTTCCTAGAGTAGCTAATCACCTTTCTGCCTTTGTGGGAAATGTCTCTCCAGGCCATTGGAAACCTATGATGCTGTTAACACACTGGGACAAAATTATTGGTAGGAGGACCATAAAAATGATTACCCATAATTGGTCACTTTGGAGAATGAAAGGGGGCACTATTCAAAATTACTCTACAACTACAAACACTAGGACTGTCTTGGGAAGAACCAGGACATGTGGTCACCATGTTTATTAGTAATACCCCACATGAGAGCCCTGCTTCTACTTGTTTCTAATAAGCAAACAAAGAAACAAAAGAATGGCTAGGAGACATTTGGATCTTTAGGACTTCAGTCATCTTGCTGGAAATTAAAAAAAAAAAAAAGTCCCACATAATCAGTGGTATCTAAAGTACATTATTTATTTGGACTTTTATCCGTAACATTGAATAATTGAAAGGGAATCACTATGAATATTAAATGGCTCCAATTTCTAGAACAGAGTAGGCTGCCAATAAATAGACCATTTGATCTCTGAGTGTGAGAATCATGTGCGTGTTACACACCATTACGTAAGAGCAGATGTTAAATATTTAGCAGAATGACTAGCAACTATTGGAGCTTCCTTTCTGCCAACTAGTCTGGGTTTAATAATCCATCATAGTTAAAACAAAAATCTATCTCATTAACTAGAAACTCACTTCATGGCAAAGCTCTCCACATCCTTGTGGGTCATTAGAATGGGATTTTCACACTTTCTTTCATTTAGACATTGGCACCCTGAGCAAAAACAGCCAGAAGATCCCTTTGTGCAACTCACATAGGGCTGTATTCCCTTCATTTAGAGTCTCTTCTTTGGCACTGGGGATGCCTAGCTTTTGGTGCTGTAGCTTTTCAGATGCTAGAAGAGCTAGAGGGCAACCCTCATACGGGGTTAACAATTGCTGATCACCTACTAGCAGCAGTATCCGAAATCCTTATATTAAAGGAGTGATGTGGTTATATCCTTTCTGATCCTCATTTGATTGACATCATTGCTATTAATAAATAGGACTGAAAGACGAAGCTGAATGAAAAATCTCACTCAAAACTACAAATTAAAAGCCTAGTGTTGATAATGCTTATCATTATTTATTGGTTCATTCAACAATTATTTATTGAGCCCCAGTATATGCCAGGCACTGTTCTGGACTCTGGGTGAACAGAGGTGAACAGCACAAAGCCACTGTCTTCAATGGGACCGTCACTATAGTGAGGTGAGAGACACAAACAAATACACGGGCATTCATTATAATGTCGGGTAGTGGTAAGTGCAAGAAAGGGGAAAAAAATGAGATAAATAGCTAGAAAGAGACTCAGAAACAAGGACTAGGTGTCATTTTATATAAGGTGATCACTGAAAAGCTTTCTGAGGAGGTGACATCTAAGTAGAGCAATGGTGGGTATGCAGGGAAGGTCATTCTTGTATCAAATTTCTGTATGAAGCAACTTCAAGCTATCCCTTACTCCATTAGAATGAGCAATAAAAATTTAACCAACACCCCTAAGAGGCCAACAATTATTTATTGAATATCTACAACATAGCAGGCTCTGTTCTAGGCTCCAGGATACACAGTAAAAAAGATAAAGTCTTTGCTCCCCCATGAAGCTTACATTCTAGAGAGTAAATACATTTACTGAAAGTAAACAGTGCATTGAAAAGATAAAAATATCAGAAAATAATATGTGCTCTTGTTAAAGAAAAAATTATTCATGACACTTGTTAAAGACGGTAAGGCACACTTTATTCAAGTAGGGCTACTACAATGGGATTTTCTAGTTGGAGAGAGAGCAAGAACTCAAATCCAGCTTAGACAGGGACAAGTGGGGATTTCCATCACAGAAGCAGATGGGGATCAGTGGATAGAAAATTACTAAGAGGAAACATCTAAGTAAGGGGGATTCTTACTAGACCTACTCAACAGGATTCTTGCTGAAGATAGACTTGGATGATTAAGAATGAGAGTAGTCAGATACTAAGGGTAGGGAATTTTCACTACACCAGCTTAGCAGGATTCTTGCTCAAAGCAGATTCTACAAAGACATAAGAATGGCCAATTTCAGGCCTATAGGGACAGAGGACTCAGAGGAGCCTGATTAAAGTTTGGTTGAAGTAGACAGTCTTTGTCACTCTGAGGAGAATGACAGATGAGCAATATGGTGGACAGGGAATAGGAGGCTGGAATGAGCCATCTTGGGGGGAAGTGGATTCCAGACAGAGGGAGAATTGTGTGTAGATTATCTGCTTAGTAATTTAAAAGGGAATACCTTTCTCCCTTTAAAGTGTATTGTTATTCAATGTCGCTTTAAAACCATTTCTTCCAACCATCAGAAATTCAGAAATGCACATTCCACACTTAGAAAACAATGGACCACTGGGATCAGGAGCCCTCCTAGCCTGGGCCTAGGAGTTACTATTTCCATGCTGGTGCTGAGGCTGCTGGGCTGGAAGAACGCCTAGGGCCATAATCTCTGCACAACATGATGCAGTCCCCATTTTAAAGCCTACCCTGGGGCCAACAGATCAGGTCTTACAAAGAGAATCCAGAGTCCCTTAAATTTGCTTCTGGATCTGAGGTTAACTCCAGAAGCATTTACAGATGCTGGAAAGATCCAGTTTACAGTAGGAAAAAGTCCAAGTAACAGCAAGCACAGCAACAATAAAATCATTCATTTGTGCAGCAATTTATACATTTAGGTTATTGCCTATTCTAGGTCATCCTTTTCTGGAATTCTTGGAGCCATGCCAGACAGAGATTACATATCCCTATCGTATAAAGAAAATGAGACCCACAGAAATTAAGCAAATTTTTTCAGGGCTAGCAAGTCAGATACATCACCTGACAGCACTGCCGTCCATTCAGTGCATTGGACCAATTGATCTGAGTTGTGTGTTGGGTGACTGTCCTGGGAGGAATATCAAGTCACGTAAAATCTAAATCCAAATCATTATAATACTATCAAAACATGGGGGTAGGGAGCAAGGAAGGATACCCAGATGAATTCTCTTATCCATTTCTAGGAGTTTAGAATTCTATAAAATCTAGAACATGAAAGGAAGAATTTATTTCCCTTTATCCATCCATTACTATATCCCTGCCCCTGATTTACTTAGTGCCTTTTCTGTGCTGAAAATCCAAAATGTAGAAAAGAAAAGGTGGGTACCCCACAGGAGGTCTAATCTAGTTTGCTGGGTCAGCATCATCAAACTGACCACCTCATTACTAATTCATAACAGAAAATTATTTGAAAATTGTACTTCCAAGCATTACTATTTCTTCCATATGCCAGTTAGTGTTTGGAAAAAAAAAAAAAAACTTAAAAAGGAGAAGTTTACTATAGCATCAAATAATTTCCAATTTTCTGAGTGCTAAATGAAGTAAAAATTGTGGTTAAATTAAACTCATCAGAGTTATTATGAAAGAAAAGTATTCTAATGAAATTGTATGTCTTCGAATCTAAATATTTTCAGAGAATTATGTCTATAAAAAGGAGACCTTTTTTTTAAACAAATGAGCAAAAATATATCAAATATGGGGCGCCTGGGTGGCTCAGTTGGTTAAGCGACTGCCTTCGGCTCAGGTCATGATCCTGGAGTCCCTGGATCGAGTCCCGCATTGGGCTCCCTGCTCGGCAGGGAGTCTGCTTCTCCCTCTGACCCTCCTCCCTCTCATGCTCTGTGTCTCTCATTCTCTCTCTCTCAAATAAATAAATAAAATCTTTAAAAAATATATCAAATATGAAATTCCTTATATTAGAAATGTCAGTTTTTGCAATTCTTGACAAGCTCATCCAAATTTCAAATTCCATATGATACATAGTTTCTATCCAGTTAAATACAATTCATAATCATGTGAATTTACTTATTGTCTTCTAATAAAATTTAATTTAGAAGCTATTTTACATGTTGCTTTGCCAGTTTTATGCTACATATTGCAATCAAAGAGAAGTGAATTCATTGATCAGATAATTAGTTTAACTTTAAAAAAATTCTGTTTGGTGGTAGGGAACTTGCTCGTTCTCTGCCTCAACTAAACTACCATGTGCTAAGCTATGTTCTATTCTTGGCTCATGAGAGAGACAAGAGAGTAAGTTGATTTTGAAGAGGAAATGGGAAGCAGGAGATGGTAAATTCTTTCCTTACCTTGTCCTGAAATCTGGAACAGGGAAAAAAAATATGGACACTAACAATAAAATCACTCCCTTCTCTTGAGTGTTTCCTCTGTTCTAGGAACTGGTAGTAACTCTCAAAACGAGCTCATTGATCCTTTGCCACCACTTGGCAATGTGGAAATTATTTGCTTTGCATGTTTGTGGAAAATGAAGTTCAGAGAGGTCAAGATGACTGTCTGAAGTCACACAGCTAGTCATTGTTGGAGCCATATACAGACAGGCGTGTATTGAATGCCACACCCAACAAGGGGTACATTGCTTTCACTGTTGAGCAGAAGATTTGAGCTCTGAGCAGTGCGAAGGGAGCATTGCCTCTGTGAGCCTGTGACAAGTAGCTAAGTAGTGGCAGTTAGTTGATTAAAGTGACAAAGAACTATAAAATCATGTTTAAAATGTATGGACACCTGGAATGAAGAAGGCCCTTTGGAGATGGTAGCCTCTGATCATTAAAAAAATGAAGAGTTGAGTTAGTCTGCAAGATAAAAATTCAGTTCTCACTTTTAGGCCATTGGGACCTGACAGAGGTGCCTGACATTGACTTAAAAGAACAAAAAAACAAAAAAACACAATTTTAATCCCATAGGATGAAATATCAAATTTCTGTATGAAGTATAATACAAACAACTATAAAATGCCTAATCAGTTTTTTTTTTATATTTGATTTTCAACATTCACACTGTAGAAACATGCAAACCCCAGCTGAAACAATGTGCGATCTTGTCCCATCTATCTTTGGACATAGACGGCGGGTTAGGCAATGAGAGGTCTGACTAGATCCCATTGTCCAGCTCTGCGGCCAATGGCTATTCAAAGTAAGAAGCCAAACCCATGGAGGGAGGAAATGTGCATCCCACCTTTACCACTACTGTCTCAGCTGAATCACTCATGATGAAGAATGACGTTGTTGGCTCTTTAACCTAAGTTTAAAGGATAAACCCCTGGACTGAGGTGGCAGAAATGGGACCCGCTCGCATCCAGCTTTGACAACCACTTCCTGTGATGCTTGGGAGAGACACTTAGCCTCTCATTCACCATCTCTGCCAGTAGAGTCCATACTTTGCCTTCTCACAGGAATGAGATCAGTTTTTCATTCCTAGTACGTGCTCTCCCACAAAGCAAGAGCTCAAAAAAAAAAAAAAAAAAAAAAAAAAAGGCCTCACTGATTGAAGAAAAGAATTAGTGAATTAATTAATATGCCTTTCTTATTTTTCAAAGCATTTGACATACATGGATAAGGTTTATGCTTACTAATTATCTGTATTAATAAAACTAAAGTCAGCATTACTTGTCAGCACCAGAGGGACGGACTTACTTCACCATCGAAATATGCCTTTCAGTTGGCAGAGAACAGTGAGCTCTACTTAGAAACACAGTCACTCCAGAGACTTTCAGGGCCCTGTGATGACTTCTACTCTACGTACTCAACCCACCTGTTTAGGGTGCTGGCAGCAAATCCCAATTTCTGATGACCTACCTGACAGTGTCCCATCTGTCACATAAGCACCTCCAGTTTATAAACAACCCAAACTTAATTCAACTTTTTTCCCCACAAACTCATTTCCCCTTTTGGATTCATCACCACAGACACCAAGATCACAATTCACTCCATTTCTCAGATAAAGCAGCTTAAAATCATATTGGCATTCTCCAATCAGCCATCACATCTGGATAATCTGCCTTATTGATGTGCCATCATTCATTCAAGAACTATTGCTTGCACACGTATTGTGTTCCAGGCACCATGCAAAGAACTAGGCATACCTTAAGAAAACACGATCCCTGGTCCTTGGAGCCTATGCTCTGCTGTGGCAGTCAGACCCATTCACACAGGAAAAGCCAGGAGGTAAACTAAGTTCAAGGAGTTGCAGCTGATACAAAGGAAACCAACAAAGCATGGCCTACTTTGAATGGAAAGGGAGCCCGTTTTGTCTGTAGAGGAACTAACTGATGGATGGCCAGCGTGGTTGGAGCATAGTGCACTGGAAGGAGAATGGGATGAGATACAGTCGGACAGGTTAGCAGGGTCCTGGTCATGTAAAACAACAAAGTAAGGGAGTTGGAATTTATTCAAGACTTTTGGAAACCAGTTAAGAGGTTTTGGTTATGGACTCATGTGATCTGAGTTGTGTGTTAGTATCTTTCTGGCTTCTTTGTGGAGAAGAAGTTGGAAGTCAGAGAGAATGGCTATGGGTTTGTCTCAGTCCTTCCGAGTCAGAGGTGAGGATGGTCTAGACCAGGCTAATGGCAGTGCAGAAGTGGAGAAGCCTTGCCTCCTTCCCATCCCCTATTTACTGAATTATTTTAGGCCCTCATTATATCTTATCTTAGCTTTCATAAAAACCCTCTTGGACTGCCTGTAGGTGCTGTTCCTAATCTGTCCTCCATACTGCCTGCCACATAGATTTGGCCACTCCTGTGCTCAGAGATTCCAATTCACCTCCTCCCTTCCACTCACCACCATTGTCCTACAGAGGCTCTCAAAAAGAGGTGAATTATACTCACAATTACCTAGGAACAACTGAAAATATTTTGGACCGGGTCCCCCCTGCTGTGCAGAGTGATACTCTCTGGGCACCATGAATATGTATTTTTAGTAAGTTTCTCCAAGCCATGTAGATCATCTGCTCTCTTTTCCTCCCCACCATCCCCAGGAACACTGGCATATAAGATATAATTTGGCTAAACACAAGATCTGTTCAGAACTGCTGCAATTGGCCTACCCTCCTCATACACAATCAACATCTCACCATCTCCTGTTGTATCTCTTATATATTTTGTTCCCTCAACCTTCAGGGAGAGAAAGTATCCTGTTGCACTGTCTGGGAAGGTGGGTGGGCACAGAGATCAATAGGTTATTACAAGACAACAGGATAGATACTTTGGAACAGGGTTGGGAAGACCAAAAGATATCAAGGAAGGTAGCAAGATTCTTTGTGCATCCTGAAGTCGATAGCCGGGTCTACCAAATAAGATTTTAATGATTGAATGAATGAATGGATGAATGAATGAATGATGAATATAAACAAAAGCCACTACTCAAGGACAAGAAGAACAGAAAAGTGTACCTTCTTTAGCTGAATCAATGTCATAAAGCAGTAATTACTCTATATCGAAATAAAGAAGAACCACTTAAATGAAGATTGCTTTTAAGGCAATATGTTCCAAATGAAAGAGGACTCCACTAGTTGGGAAAGACATTTTATTTCCAAGCTTCTAAGAGGGTTCTACAAACAATAGAGGCTTAAAGTAAAAAAGAGAAGATAAAAAGGAAAAAAAAAAAGAAAACACATATTTTAACTATTAAAAATTAGACAGCCTTTTTTTTTAAACTTAAACATAAAAATGTAAAAATGTAGTTGTCAAATCTAATCTAAATACATTCCTAGACAAAAAGGATCATCCATGGTGACGGGGTTACTTACAGCTGTATTCTTGTTTAAGTGCTATTCATATTCCTTTTGAATTATTTCTTTATTTCAAATTCAATTGGAGATCTGTGCAAATCTAGCAAAATATTCTTTGGATTACAAAAACTATATAAAAAATGAACAAAACCTGAAATTATGGAAGTATTAAGAATGTGCAATCCTTCATGGAAATGAAAGATTCCAAAGTGACATTGTCCACAGAATTTATTCCACTGAAGGGTTGAGACAATTTGATTTAAATGCAAAGGAAAATGAAAGTGAGCACTTCATAAAAACATTTTTCTTTTTATGCATTTTGACTGTCATAAAAATAGGATGTAGCAGGATATCAAGAAATGCTTGAAACAAACTTTCACAATAAAGTAAAAATAAAAAAGAGATAAATCTAAAAATTATCTGCAATCCAGGAGAAAGCATGAGCCCTGTGTCTAGGGGGAAAGAGGGAAAACACTTGTAGCATGACTTTGTGTGATCTTTCCCCGAGTATTGCTACATTTTGACCTTTGGCCCAAAGGAACAGGTGAAATGCCCTTCATGGAAGTCCCAATCCCCAGGCAGCTAGATGGGACTTCCAGAGACAGTAGGCATACTGGAATTGACCCTCAGAATACACCATGGTCCCTGCCCTCATTCTGAGCTTATTGCCCAAAGCATATTTTAAAACTGAGTTTTGGAAATGAATTGCTCTTTCTTTTATCAAAATTTAAAATGCCACATCATTTTATGAGGAGTTATAATCACAGGAGGAAAAAATAAGCAGTTTCAAGTGTCAGAGTCATTACGATAGCCTGGCAAAATCAAAGTAGGGAAAAACAGAGTAACACCAGATGTCTGATAACTAAACGTGGCAAATTTATATTTTTGACTCTTCACTCCCGCAACTCCCAAATGTTCAGTATGGGGCAGAAAACCCACATCTTGGAAGTTTCGAGTTCCGATCCTTTCATTCCGTCATGGATTCATCTCTCATAGCCACTGAATTACTGATAGGCAAGATAAACGCCTATTATATATCAAGTATTGCAAAATCAGAGACTGACCTAGATCTTTAGCATCCTTCTTTTTCAGAAGATGTACGCGGAGGGAAGCCAGGACGCTAACACTGAGGACGTACAAGAAAGCTTTACATGGCGTTACAGAATCTTGTCTGAAAAAAACATTTGCAAAACAGATTTGATTTTAAATAAACAATAAAAGCAGCACGCAACAGCTCATAAATAGGGTTATGAAAAGATCACGATTATCTTAAATGAGAAATATAAATGAGTCATTAGAAATACTTAATTTTTTTCAATGTTAAGAATGAAACCCAGAATTAAAAAAGAATCTGTTTTTATTTCAAAGGTTGCTTCTTATATTGAAGCTCATATTAAAGCAACAGTACAATGTTCATAAAATATAAGTGTGATGCCGTAACATTTCTTACATGTCAGAATACTGATATTTGTATGTATACTAAAATAAGAACTTTAAAATTGTACAAATAGATACATTAAAAATGGCATAGAAATAGGGAGCCTCTCACCGAAACAAGACAGTTATATCTGGCACGTATTAGTTTAAGATGAAAGTAGAAGCAAAAAGATTTACAAGAATCAGCAGTAACAAGATTGATGCTCAAGAGACATAATTGTACATTGTATTGTACATACATTGTATGGGTTTAAGCTGGCTGAATATTATATATTTCAAGTTTAAAAATGCACTACATATAGAGTGTCCATAGTTTAAGGCGAAATTACAGCTCAGAACTGTTGTCCTTTCTAATTTTGTGGAAGCTTCTTTGACAAATAAAAAAAAGAAGAAAGAGAGACTTAGATGTTCATAACACATAAACAATTTCCCTTCATTGTAAGTTCACCGTTAGACTTCTCCTTCACTTAAATATTTTGTACGCCAAGTGGTTTTTCTCTAGAGAAGTTGATAAACAACTTCAATATTTGCCTTTTTTTGAGAAAAGGTACTTCACAGTATTTACCACTTTGATGTCCTTGCAGTTTTATTAAATGTATCCTCTCTGTAAAACTTTGCTTGTTTTAAATGAGCCTTTCCTTGATTTAAAAAAATACCTGTTTACATATCTTCTAGATTCTTCAGAATGCCAGACACAGTTCTTAAGGCCAAATTTGTATCGTTATTGTTAAGAGTCGTCATCAAAAGTGTCTTTGGAACCGTACAAGTCTGCTAGTTTCTTAAAACGAGGTCCCCAGTTCTGTAGGTAGTCATAGTCCAAGTCTGAATCTGTGGTGGCAGATTCTAGGGAGCTCAGGGACCCAGCCACCGAGCCCCTGCCTTCATAACCGTAGATTTGGATGGAATCATAAGGAGGGGCAGTTGGGTCATTATCTGCCTCCTGTATTCTCGTGTTAATGAAGTCATCGACGTCCACACTGTTGGGTGCTGGCCGGAGCCCAGGTCTAGGCATGTACTGATACTCGGGTTTTATGTCTTTGCGAGGGATAAATCCATTGATCCCATCTGGATTCTGGAGGGTGGCGATATCAAAGGCTTCTGTATCTTCTTCCCCACCCCCTTCGTCATCATAGGTAATGATGTTCTCACGGACATCTTCTTCCTCAAAGACGATCAGTGGTTCTTTCTTTTGCCTTCTCAGGGTCACAAACAACACTACGATGACTACAAGGAAAGCACAAGAAAGTGAGCACAGGTTAAGCCCAGTATTCCTGGAGCTTTCTCCCGGAGGAGAACTCTGCTTACTGCAAGGCATGATGTGCTCATGCTCAGAATAGGAACCGATCTATGAGTCTACAAAATGGGAGTTTTACCTGGAATCCCCAAAGATGTGTAAAACCGCCCTCCACCTGGCTCTTCCTCTGCAAAACGCTGCCAGGAAAATATGATATCCAAACAAGCCAGCAAGTTGGAACTATTTTGAGCTTTTTAAAAATGAATCTGACATTATTTGGAAGTCATCTTTCTAAGAATTAGGAAGATTCTAAATAGACTGGTCTGCAGCTTCTTAAAACCGCCTTACGTTGTATTTTCTTTTTCTTTTTCCAAAGGAAGACAGCTATCTCTCCAAAGCTTATGAATGAGGATGTTCCGAGACCTCAGGTCCTACCTTTCTATAGGAGGTGATGCTTGTTCCTGCCCAGAGGGCTAGGGTTTGGGGGGAACGGGGAGGAGCAGTGATCCTACTCTACCTTAATAAGAAATTTTATCATAAAAGTGGTTGGATTCTCTTCAAACCACTGTAGAGAAGAGGGGAAGTTTATAATGACCCCCAGGAGACAAATCTCCTCTATTTATTTAAACATAGGAAGGTAGCATCAGCTGAACCCCAGAGGAAGCAGCTCTAGTTCCTCCTGAGAGAGGCGATTCCACCGTGCTCAGACAACCTAGGATGAGTGGGCAGAACCACACTTGAAAGGAAAGCCAAGACAGTGCTTAATTCTCCATGTTCCACCTCCACAAGAGGCTTCTACAATATTCCATGACAACACTCTCCCACATGTGTGGCTAGACTAAAGAAAATGTTTGTGCCTGAATCTGGCAAGGGGTCTGAGAGCCCCTCTGGGTCCACCATCACCGGGAGCTGCAAGGATGAAGCTCCCTTTCTCCCCCAGGGCTGGACACAGCAACCCAATACCCAGAAAATTCTTAGGAACTCTTTGTTGACCTGAACTCACTGGCTCTTCCCTATGCACTTGGGCCCCCTCAACTCATTCAGTGGAGAACCAAACATCATGGAACAAGCATAAATTTGATGTCAGAAATCCTTGGGTTTGAAAGCTGATTTTTCTCCTACGTGATCTCTTCCTGAAGCCCAGCAGTGGTTGTTATTAGTGTGTGCACACCGCTGTTCTTACAGAGATGAGATGTAAGTGTAGGAAAAGCCTCCTGAGGGTCCCCAGAAGCTGAGGCTTGCACCCAGATATTACCTCTGCTAGTCAGAGGAGTCAAGATCCAGCTTGGCCAGGCCAACCTTTGTCCAGTTCCTTGAGTCCTTCATACCATGTCTTTGGCCTCCTGATTATTCTTTCTGTCCCCAACACTTCTCTTTCCTCTTCTTAGGCAAACCGTTGCTCATATATCAGGCCTCTGCCTAGTTTCCTCTTCTGCAAAACCTTGTCAGATGTCCCCCTGCAGCACCCCCAGACAGCTGCTGCTGTGTAGTCCCGCACTGTCGGCAATGTGCTCATCAGAACCTTCCCCCAAATCTGCTCCGAATGCTTGTTAAGTTTCCCCCCTTCTCTCCCATACCATAACGTGCACCGCACAGGCCCCACCCCTGCCTTGTCTCCAGCTGTAGCCACAGGCTACGGCAGAGTTCTGGGGACCAGCCTGCGCTCCAGAAATACATATTTCAAGGATGGGCATCTGGTTGCAGAACCCTTCCCGCAGGTGACAGCAGAGCCCCCTTACCCAGGAGAATGACGATGCAGGCAAGGATGGCAATCAGCGCCCCCGTGCTCAGGCCGGCGTTCAGGATGTAGGCCTCGGCATTGCAGGAGAGCAGTGCACCGTGCACATCGCACCCACACACCTTGATGGTGAGGGTGTTGGTGCTACTCATGGGCGGGATGCCACCATCGCTGATCACGATGGGCAGGAGGTACAGATCCTGCTTCTGCCGACTGAAGCCTCCACGCCGGGCGTACACCCCTGCGGTGTTGTCTGTTGGGAGAGCAGAGACATTTCTTCTCAGGGCAGGGCCACTGGAGTCACGGCATGAATATCCGTGTATTCGGCTTGGCAGAGGTCAGGGTGCTCTTTCTCATCACCAGGGTCAACAACCAGGATCTTTAATCTAGGTATCTATGGAGACCGCAGTCATCTGGCATTGCAGAATAGTGTCTCCATATTTTGGAACCAAACTTAGAAATTGCTCTTTTTTTATTTCGTAGATACAAAGGCCCCCACTGGCAAGCTCACCACACTGCTTTCTGTTTGGGTGTCCCCTTCATCAGATACCACAACGAAGTGTGGGCTTGGACCACATACCCTATGTGAGTATGGCAGATAATTAAATACATAAGTGGGTGTGAGGAAAAAAAAAAAACAGAAAAATCTTTTTCATGCTTGTACTTTCCTACTTCATGACAAGCCTTTGGCCAATTTCTGTGTCTGTGTTTAAAAGATTTCCAGTCCACACTCAAACCTTGCCCAAACTGTAAATCCACTTGTGAGTCCTAAAGGAAAATATTATCTTTGAAGAGAAAATATTTTATAAAACCACTAACAGGTTTCTAGTTTCTTTGAAATTCAAGCACCATCCACCACCTGATTAAACATGTCATGCGTCCTGCTCAAAATAATTCCAAGTTCTCTCTGTGGTCCACACAACACAGCCCACCTCTACACAGTGAATCACTAGATTTTTCCCTCATCTGAAGACTTTGCCTTCAAGGGTCACATTCCATCCGTTCCACATGTCCCAATCAGTCTGACATGCAGAACTTTCTTCTGTTTCCCAAGCACACCACACTTCCCACATGCCTTTTTAGCCACTGCCCTAGGACCCCAGGAAGCTGTTCCTGGTGGCATGACAGGTGAACTCCTCAAGCCTCAAAATTGAACCCCAAAGTCATCACATCGGGGAGGCCTTTCTAGACCTCTCCCATCATCTGCTCTGTGACCCCAAGCACTGTATATTCTTACAGAAATTAGTACCCCACTGCTGTGTCATTAACGTTGACATAACCACTTTGACCTCACCTGGAGTGTGAACTTCCGAGACTAGGGGATTCATCTCAGTCTCTCCAGTGTTGCCCACGTAATAGACATTCAATAAATATTTTTTGAACAAATGGCATAACTGTATTCTGGGAAAGATTTAATCAAAATTCCAGATGTTGGCTTCCATATATTTCTCAATCTTTTGTCACCTAAGCCCCCAACTACTTCCCCATCATGTTTTCTGCAGATCTGTACCAACCAACAATATTTCTTTCCATGCTGTATGCTCTGGGGGACAATTATAAAACAGGTGAAGTTTTTAGTATGTTCTATCAAATTACTCACACACACACACACACACACACACACAGATCCTCAGTATGGTTTGCCTCTGTTTGTGATTACAATCAGTAACTTATAGCAATATGAATGTTATGACCAACATGATCGTCCAATAGCTAGCAGGTTTTGAATGGATTGACAGTACCCTGAATGAGCTCTTGTCATAAGAAGAAATATCTTAGAATCTCTTTTGAGAGATTAAATTGATATCCTTTAGGTGAAGGGAAATGTAATGAATTTTCTGTGAGATAAAATCTATTAAATATAAAAGGTAGATTCAGTCTGATTTAGGGATGAGCAGGTATTCTGATTATTGCAGTAGATAAGTTGTGTGTACACACTGGTTTTTGGCAAGCTGTACAATGACATTCTCTGCCCTTCGTTGCCAACATCTCAAACAAAACCAGGCTGAACACCTAACTCTCATTTCTGTATTTTCTAAATATTGTATGACTAGTATAAATTGCTCTTATCACTGGAAAAAATTATATATACTATGGAAAATCATGAAAAAAGATAAATAAAATGGGCCAAATAGACTGTTAACTGAAAATTCAGTTTCCTGACTCTTCTCTCCTATTCCAGCCTGTACATTTGTTCCATGCCTAAGGATTACAAAAAAATGTACATATCTATAACAAATTATTTGAAAATGTTATTTTTCCCTTCTCATATGGTTTTTTGAGTTCAAATAAGAATTTCACAAATTAAAGGTGACAATATTTACCCCGTTTGAATGATATGAAATGTCACAAGGCGACTAGGAATAAAAGTAAAAATTAAAAATCAAAGAAGAAAAGCAAATTACTTAAATTGCTTGGTCAAATACACTTCTCTGATGTGAACAACATCCCCAGTGGATCATTAGTTTATCTATTGGGTCACACCCTGTCACCAAGGGTGTTGGTTTGGAGGGCATGTAAACTGAGTGTTTTGTTTTTGTAAACCTGTAGAAGGCATAATTTTAAATCTATTCTTCAGTGTGCCATCCACAAAAAACGGGACCTCCAGATCACAGCACGCCGGCTTACACGTGACAGTAGCTGAAATCAAACACTAATGGAAACATGGATCTGAGCAGGACACCAACCTGTGAATGTAGGATGTCTCATATTCTGAACAAGCAAGTCCCCTCAGACACATTCAAGCAATTACATAAAAGCTCATCAAAGTACCCAGATGACTGAACCATTTACAGTCTCTGAGTGACAGACCTGTAGAATCTTGAGAACTTTTAAAAAAAGTTCCTCTAGCCAAACATGTTTCACATATGGATTTTTTTTTTTTTTTTTTTTTTGACAGAGAGAGACACAGTGAGAGAGGAAACACAGGCAGGGGGAGTGGGAGAGGGAGAAGCAGGCTTCCCGCTGAGCAGGGAGCCCGATGCGGGGTTCGATCCCAGGACCCTGGGATCATGACCTGAGCCGAAGGCAGACGCTTAACGACTGAGCCACCCAGGTGCCCCTTGTTCATCTTTTAAAATGACACTGGTTGATATCAAGTGCACCTCACAGGGATCAAATAACATAATAAAAGGCATGGTTCTCCCAGGGCTCAGGGAATCCTTCTACCAGAAAACTTTATACCCAGTACTGACATCGTCCAGGGCTGGTGAACTGGAGAAGGGGAGACAGATGTGGTAGAATAGAAATGTGACTAACCAGCCTGGCTTGGCACCTAGGTGGTTGATGTTTGAATGAATAAGATATCTCCCCTCTAAATCCAAGTGGCTCCAGTACCAACAGGAGACTGAGCTTTTTTGGGGGATGGCCATTTTGGAGAAGTCAGTGCTGCATCCTGTAATGGTCTTTCTTGTGGTCCACTCTGATCACTGACCTACTAACAAAAAAAGCCACCACTATGGGCATGAACTTCGTTTAAAAAAATCTAGAAAAACAAACAAACTAGCCATTATTATGGCTATTCTGGAAATCAATTTTGCATCCTAAGTTTGACTAAAGATTTCTTTTCATCCAAATTAGCAACCACTGCCTATCTGTTTTTGAGAGGGTCCCCTCACTTTGGACATATACATTCCTCGGTTTAGGGCGGCCTTTGGATAAAAGAGGTTCCACAAGGACACATTTTCAGGGAAGTGTCAAACTGGTTCCATGGTTCATAAGATGAGGCAGAACAAGGCAAATGTTCTTAATGTTTAAATTTCCATCAGGAGATTTTGCAGATCCTTCTCCTTTATAAAGCGTCCAAAGGGCAAATGTCTCAGTATTTGGGGTCAAACAGGCCTGGGTGTGAATCTTGAATCGTCTACATATCAATTGCTTGACTTTAGTCATATTAAGTAAATGTCCTGTTTCTCTAGTCTCACCCAGGAAACTAATAATTTTAAATGGTAAAATGATTTCATTCATAAAGGTACTCAGCACAGCGACAGACTTTTGGAGATGCTCAGTAAATATTAATTCTTTCCTGGAAGCGATCCTCTTTGAGCAATAAACTAATGAGGAAGAGAAACTTATTGGCAAAGAGAGGAAAGTGAATTCCTGGAAATGTCATCGCAGCTTGGAATGCAACTGCCTCCGCAGAAGGGCTCATCATCCAGAGGTAAGAACACAGTTCATGCTCTTCAGTCCTGGGCAACGTATTTCCCATGCTAAGAAAATGTTTTTCAAGCACCTCGCTTTTTCATCCTGATACCCAGTGTTCTCATCCTTGGCCACAGACACATAACCAGTTTCATTTTCCCCCCACTAAGGCAAAACCTTGCAAATGGGGTCATTAATTACCAGTATATGTCATGCACAAATTGTAGTGTTTCTATTAATGGAAAATAAATTCAGATTTCAAATTTTTATGTCTACAACCTGGACTCCTAATCACATGCTGTTTTTACCTGCACACTTTGTCATTACACTAACAAAATGTAAAGGTACCTGATAATGATGGTCTCCATGGTACCAGTTTAGGGATGCAAACATAGGGTCATGATGATGATGTAGCCCATTGGAGGTATACATATAACTGACATTAAAAGGGGAAATTATGATGGGTAACCAGTCCTCGATTGATAGACCACACAGGGTGCCATCTTCCCACACTGGAAGCAGTGTTTTTTTGGCTGATACAAGATTTTGCAAAACACTGGACGCAGTGTTTTTGTTTTGTTTTGTTTTGTTTTTTGCTGATACAAGATTTTGCAAAATGGGCAGCATACAGGCATAGACCCTGCGTGTTAAAAATTTGAAAAAGAGAAACCATTGCTGCAAAGGATTAATACGTTGTGGTCTCACCATGACGTCAGGAGAAAGGCTTGACCTATGGTGAAGGAATCAGTCACCTCAGCAGCTTCACTAAAGCTCTGAAGATGCCCTTCCTTGGCCACACGTCCTTCTGTCATTGTTCAACCTTACCAGATAAGGGCCCCTCTCTGGAGACTGTTAAACATCTAGAGAATTAAAGCCAAACCTTGCTCTTATTTTGTTCACTTCTGACCCATATTTACCTACTCTACCCTTACTGCTCACACGTGAGACAAAGTAGGTCTATCTACCACTTAAATAGCTCCCACACACTTAAAGAGAGTTAGTTATGCAGTTGTGAGCAGAATAATCATTATTTGATTACTTTCCTCTGGGCCCTCTCCATTTTCCCAAGAAATGTGGCAATAGCTCTATCAGGATAATGGAAAAAAAATATATGCATGCATGTGAAATATAAGTGTGTATTTATATCTGTATATATATATAGGTATAGTATATGTGTCAGAAGTCTTAATGGAGTTTTAAGCTTTAATACTTTTAGAAGTATATATGCTATACAATTACAAAAGATATCACTGGAAAGTTGAATTATTTCGATTGAATTTTTTTTAAGTCAACTCTATCCCCAATGTGGAACTTGAACTCACGACCCCAAGGTCAAGAGTCACATGCTCTAACAACTGAGACAGCCAGGTACCCCTAGTTATTTAGATTTTTTTATACTCATTTAGATTTGTGATTATCCAAAACTTAATTGAAATTTTTGATGCCCTATTTGCCATCTTCAACCTGAGGGGCTGAAATAATAGAAATTTCAAATAAAACTTGTGAAGTTTGTAGCATTTATATTTTTGGTATTACTTATGCTCAAAGATGACCTTGTGTATACATATTAACGAAGAAAATTGCCTGACCCAAGACTCCGATAGCTATAATGTCTTCCAACTGAATTAAGGAGCTGCACACTAAGAGGAGATCATCACGATCTTTTAATTAACACCTCTGATACTGAGAGATTGGCAAAGCATGAATTATAATAACATTGTAGGAATAACTATGTGTATGTGTGTGTAAGACATCTAAGTGTGCACCTTTGGTTGGTATTAATAGATTTTTCTTTGTTGTAATTTACAACTTCCCTTGAAATTAACATTTCCTCCATTTTTGTATGAGAATAATCCTCTCCTTGGTGATAGGGAGGGAAAAAGAAACATATTCCCTAAGTATTTCTTAGTTTAAGACAAGGAAAACTACCAAGGAATTCAGTGGGATATAAACATTTAGGGTCTTTTAGTGAGTTGAGAAATCCCAGGAGTTAGTTAAATCAGTGACCAGAGGAAACCCTGAAAGAATATGTCTGTTCCGCCAAAATGACCTATCTTTTTTTGTTGTTGTTGGGCTGGGGAGGGAGTAAGCTCCCAGATAAGCTGTGTTGTAATGGACAAACTGCTGCAATGAAATTCAGGCAGAAAAGGAACATAATTATTTACACAGAGAAAATGGCAGCACATTAAAAGACATCTGCCATTTTGATCTGCCAATAGAGCATCTTCCATATTGAAGCAATTAAGAGGGAAAAAAAGTTCCATAGAAATCTATTTGGCTATCTTTAAATAATAAAGGTAAAAAACCAGAAGCATATTTGGATGCTATCTGATGCTGCTCATAAAAAAAAAAAAAAAATGTTCTAAGCTTAGGAAAAAAAAAAAAGGCAGGGTGGGGGAGAAAAAAAGATATTTGCCAATTGGCCTAATTGGGGTGAATCTGTCTTGGATATCCCTTTACTCAGCCAAATCTGATTTTCATGCATACTTCTTGTTGTTGTTTTGGTTTGGTTTTTGAATTTTTTGAGCACTTCAGGCTTAACTCTGAATGCATCAGGTATCAGAGCTCATTTGATCTGCAACTTGGCTCATCTTAGATAATATACATGAAAAATAAGCACATTTCAAGGTCATCTCTTCCTGGATCCAAACCCTGTATGTCCAATTTAACTTTGTGGGATAATAAATAATGAATGGAAAGAAGAGGTGGGTTATGTGCTATTGACTCCTCAGAACATTCCGACATTATAAGGTGGGTGTCTTTTTAAGCCTGAAGCTTATGTCATAACATAATCATTTTTCCCCTAATAATAAGGGATCCCTGAAATTTCTGAAGCACATCACCTATTTCCCCAGCCATTCTTTCATTTTTTTAAAAGATTTTATTTATTTATTTGATAGAGACACAGCAAGAGAGGGACATAAGTAGGGGGAGTGGGAGAGGGAGAAGCAGGCTTCCTGCGGAGCAGGGAGCCCGATGCAGGGCTCGATCCCAGGACCCCGAGATCATGACCTGAGCCGAAGGCAGACGCTTAACGACTGAGCCACCCAGGCGCCCCCATTCTTTCATTTTAATCCTTGCATTTGGTCAACCCACTATTTTAAGTGCTGGGACACTGCCCCCATGGAGCTCATGTTCTAGTGGGAGACAAACAGGGAATGAGTGTTTAGCATGCAAGATAAAGAAAAATAAGAAAAGCTATTGCAGTGTTCCTTCCTCAGAGGAGGAAACACTCAAGATGGCTGGGGATACCCTGCAAAGAAAGCTTCGTTTCAGTGACTTCATTTATGGGGAGACCTGAAAGAGGAAGAATAGGCAGAAGGAGTCCATTCCTGGCAGAGCAAAGTAAATGAGACAGGTCATTTTCCCATGATTATGGAAGATGGAAAGAGGAGGCTGTAACTGGGGAATTATGAAATTACCTGGTTTTTGATGGAAGTCATGCTGACACAAAATATGGAAGAAACATCAAGGGTGAAGAAGGTCAACTGAAATAGGGAAGCTGCTTCATAATGTTTAAAGGGCTGCTCTGTCAATTTGTTGACTTGAAAATCCTAAGTATTTTTGTTGGTGTTAAAATAGGAACTTATTGCAAGCTCCTAAAATGGTCCTCTGTTGCTCAAATGACAAAGCAATGTTTCTGTAGCTAAATAACCCCATGATCTGATAGGCCTCCAACTTGAATTGAGATGGCCTGTTGGAGAGCATGCAACCCTGGGGTTCTCAAAACCTGGGATGTATTCCAACTGTGCCCACCTTCCAGTGATTTGGAAACACTCTCTCAAAACAGCAGCTCAGTCTATGAGTTAGGATTGATGTAATAATTGACAATTTTAAAAAATAAAACAGTAACAGGATTAATTATGTGTCAAATATTCATGTTAGGACTGTTCTGAGATCGAGCCCCACATCAGGCTCCTTGCTCGGCGGGAAGCCTGCTTCTCCCTCTCCCTCTGCTTGTGTTCCCTCTCTCACTGTGTCTCTCTGTCAAATAAATAAAATCTTTAAAAAAATAAAATAAAATAAAATAAAACAAACAACCCCTTCTAGCAGTAAAGAGTAAAGCCAAGCATTTAATCGCTAACCCTTGCTCTTCCTCTATATTTTATCAAATGATCACTGTTTGGAAGAAGAGGTTTGGAAATCAAAAATATGAGATTCGATATTAGGATCTATCAATTTAATTACTTTAACAAATCATTAGGTCAAAGGACAAAACCATACTTCCTCCTCTGGTTAGAATCTAAAAATTGAACATCCATTTTTTTTTTTTTTAAAGTAGGCTCCATCCCCAGTGTGGAGACCAACGTGGGGCTTGAACTCATGACCATGATATCAAGACCTGAGTGAGATCAAAAGTTGGACGCTTAACCAACTGAGCCACTCAGACTCCCCTGAACATCCATTCTTTTAATAAAATAATAATGGAAAGGAAATTTCCTAAAACACACACACCCCACAACACAACTCTTAATTGACATTTTAAAATGTGATTATATTTCACTTACCAAGTTGCCAGTGATTTAAAAAGAGTAATAATATCTAGAGTTGGCTTGAATGTGAGGAAATGAGATACCATATGATACCATTTTACTCATGGTATTATAAATATTTCTGGTAGTATACATATTTCTGATAGGCAGTTTGTCAATTAAGTATCAAAGGCTTTTCATCCAGTAATTCCACTCTAGAAATTTATCCTAAAATACTATTAGATATTCGGCAAAGGTGTGTAGAAATGATGTACTTACATAATGGTCAACTGAGATCAGGCACCTTTACAGGGGAGGTTAGGAAGATATTCAGAAGAAAATGTTAACAAAAGCATATTGATGCTGATAAGTGCGTATCACATATTATTAGGTGGGAAAAAAGTGGACATGAATTTTATGATTCCCTTTTTTAGAGAGCATATATACATATATGCCAAGAAAAAGTCTGGACAGAAATAAAAACTAGCAGTGATTATTTCTAAACAACATATTATCAAGTTATTTTATTATTGATAATAATATTTCTGCTTCTCTGTATTTTCTAACTTTCCTACTAAGAATATGTGTTAATTATGTACTAGAAGAAAATCATAAAACTCTGAAAATATACATTACTACAATTATTATGGCTGTGATTTAAATTGAACCTGAAGTGCAGTGTGTCCCCTGTTCACTTTCCCCTGGAACCTTAGATAGATACATTGAATTTTAGGTTTTTCCTCTTCTGAAGATTGTTATTATTTGACTACAGGGTAAACAAAGATTTTTTTTAGAGCATTAAGTAGAAAAGACATGAACTTATATTCATAGTATAGTGTGTACATCTGATGGAACCCTCCAAGTACGCAAGCTTGTTAGTTATTTCACTGATGGGCAGTGTGACCTTGGGCAAGTCTCAAGCTCCTGATGTCTCATACTCTTTCTTCATCCAGAAAATGGGGATAAAAATATTCATGCTGAACCTCGTGGAGCTATTTGAGGAATGAAGTGAAACAATGGCCACAACAAAGTTTTATAAATTAATGAGGGGCTAGATATATGGGAAGGGTTATTCTCAGTATTTTTTTCTTTGCCCTTTTCTCATCCATTACACATTTCTTGTGTTTTTAGAGATGCCATAAGGCTGATATTTTCAAAGTAAATGCATTTCAAAACCAGGGCAGGTCAGCTCTGGTCCCCAAATGGTGCCCAAACAGCACCATTCTTGATATTAACAGCCCAAGATGGACTCACCTGCTGCCTGCTGAGTCATATGTGAAGCTGGGCTACAGAATGGAGTAAAGGAAAATGAAATAGAAGGCTTGGGTGTATTAAGATGGCTTTCCTCCTCATATTTCTAAAGAACCGTAATGCTTATGCCGAGTTTAGGCAAACGCAATCCTGATTATTTACATGGCATAATGGAAGTAAACACTCAAGGAGAAAGAAACCTGATGCTTTTACTCAGCGTGATATAAACCATTATCTCATGTTTTCTATGGAAAACAGTCTCAGCCGAGAAATTCGGTAACTCAATAGGCTATTAATAGGATGTGGAATGTGATTACTCCTTTTGGACTACTTCAATATGTAATTACTTCTAGGAGCTAGCAGAAAGAGACTCTATTAAATGATAATTATAGGACTGTATTTGCTTTAAGGTTTTGTAATAGCTCTAAACATGGGAGTTTTCATTAACTGTTTGCCATAGTTAATAAAGTCATTTTTCTTAAAAAGTAGCAATTCCCTGCAAAAGTGGTGGCTCCGCATAGGATTAGACTCTTACAGGGAAGGGCAGGGGAGACAGACTGTGTACTGGGCTGGCTCATCCATGGTAATAGAATCTCTTTGAAAATACTGATGGCGTACCCGAAGTGTTGTGACAAAGTAAAATACCTACGACTCCCTAGAGAACAATATGTCTTCGTATAATGTTCTCAGAGGGTTAACAGCAACTAAATATTATTGCACACATAAAAACAAAGAAGACACGGCAGGTGATAGGGGCAAAGTTGGCACAGTGAGAAAAACCTAGAAACACCTGCTGTGTCAGGTGTTTCTGACCTGCTGACCACAAGTATCTGAGCCGACAGATCATAAAAGAGGGGGTGGCATAAGACGCATGTGAGAACAGCAGTGTTTTCCAGACAAATGAGTCAATCACCTCGCTATTGATAAAACTAAATGTATGCTGAAATATTTCGGAAGAAGTATCTTCATCATAAAACTGACAAAAGCCTAGGTTTCTGTCAGCGTAGCAATCTATCAACCTAGGGTGGGATCCCAAAAGAGTTTGGGGATTAAGAAAAATCCAAGAGTGGAGGCAGGGATTCTCATGCACTCAAAGTGTACACATATCTTAGAAAGTATTATGAAAACATTGTGTGTGCTTCCTTCTTCACTTCAGCTCTGGAAACACTTATATAAATGGCCACTACATGTCAGGGTCTCCCTGCTTTGGAGAAATGTACATTTACGAAAGGAAATTCCTATATTATACACGTGTAGCACTAGAGGTACGTGAGCTCCCAGTTGAGAACTACTCATCTATCTCAGTGCTGAGTAGAGTTATCTCTTAAAGGTGCTTAAGGCACTCACAGGTGCCCATCAACCAAAGCCAACAAGTAAAAGAAAAATCCTAGATGAAATAGAAAATTAAAGCCTCCAAGTACTGTTTCTATTTCAAAATGATAGGAATCACTGACAAAGTGAAGGACAGGTTGTTTTATAGGGTTCCTTGAAAACACAGGTCCCTCGTATAACTACCTTCACACCCAGGCTTTCAAGAGCACGACCACTGTGGAGAGCAAGGCATCAGGAAAGAAAAATCTGTCATGGCATCTAGGACATTTTATCCCACAGTCTCATTTGATATGTGCTTGATTTATTTCTTTTAAGATTTTATTTATTTGAGAAAGAGAGGGAGAGAGCAAGCAGGGGAGTGGCAGAGGGAGAGGGAGAAGCAGACTCCCCCCTGAGCAGGGAGTCCAATGCAGGGCTCGATCCCAGGACCCTGGGATCATAACCAGAGTGGAAGGCAGATGCTTAACCAACTGAGCCACCTGGGCGGCCCTTGATATGTGCTTGATGTTAAAAAAGCCATAATTAAATGCTCAAATGAGTTTCAGAAATAATAATAAAGTATGTTAGATCCTATCCCCTCAAATCCAAGCAGCATAGGGAATCCCCTTACTTTAATATTAATCAACCCAGTAGAGCCAGTGGTTAGGGCTGTAACCTCTAGCCTCTGAGAGCCTGGGTTTAAGACGTAGGTCTAACTCCTAGGTGGCTAATTGACTCTGAACAAGTCAGTTGATGGTTCTCTGCCTCCTTTTCCTCACCTTCACATGGGAAGGCTAATAATCATCCTGACCGATGGTGTGCTGAGAGAATGAAATTAGAGAGTGTAGGGAGGGTCTGGATGTGCTGTCTGGAGCATAGCTGCTGGGATTTATGATACTGATAATAGTGATAACAGAGATGGGAAAAGTGATAATACTTATTAGGTTAACTTAAGCTCCTCTAAGCCTGATCTCAGTCACTGGGAAAGCAATCAGTCTATAACCTAGTGCACACCAAGTGTGTGGCTAATGAAAGCCTATATACTCAGGAGGACCACCTTTTATTCCTATGTCAAATGCTGGCATCCGTCTTCCCATTTCCACAGCCTGCATTGTCACCAGCTTATAGGAACAGCTGCAGACCAAAATAGCCTGGCCACAATCAGGAAACTTATTTTTTGATCCTGGCTCACTACCAACTTTGTCAAGGGACTCTATCAATTTGGTCCTATACAACAAGAACAACTATTTCAAATAATTCGTGAGTCTAGAAGCTCTCTGATGAAATGAGAAGCAGGAATGATAGTAAATTCTGCCATGTTTACGGTTGCCAAACGATGCTTTGTTCATGCCCTTTAGGCAATAATTCTGCAACCACCTTTAGGTTTCAAGTTCTATACCCAACCACACTGCATTAAAACCATGCTTGGAGGGCGCCTGGGTGGCTCAGTTGGTTAAGCGACTGCCTTCGGCTCAGGTCATGATCCTGGAGTCCCGGGATCGAGTCCCGCATCGGGCTCCCTGCTCAGCGAGGAGCCTGCTTCTCCCTCTGACCCTCCCCCCTCTCATGTACTCTCTCTCATTCTCGCTCTCTCAAATAAATAAATAAAATCTTAAAAAACAAAACAAAACAAAACAAAAAAAAAACATGCTTGGAAGGGAAGGCCAGTTGAAAGATTACATTGCCTTACAAAGTTGAACTAATCTTTTTTAATGCTTTACTTGATATCAGTATTCATAGAGCCATGCTTCCCCCCAAGGGTTTATCAATCTCTTAAAAAAAGATAAATGAAGTTGTTTGCACATTGACCCTGTAAGCTTCCCCACTTGGTTTTCCTACTGCTTCATGAATATCAAAGCCAACAAAAAGAGTGAAATAAAATTAGACTCACTTATTCATATGCACCAAAACACTTGTGCTCTGCAATATAAAAGCCATTCATTCTCCATTTCTACTTCTCTGAATGCATAGGAACCTTGGTACGAACCTCTGTTGTCTCTGACTGTGAAATTTGGATTGTGAATGATTTCAGGGGGTAGACTGAAGATAAATCTTGGTCCATTGGCTGTGTCATCCTTGTCATCTGCACTAATTGTAACAATTGGCTGAAAGAGAAAGATGGTCCATAAATAAATCATGCTGACATTGACACATCATTTATTCAAAAATTCCTGGCTGGCTAAGAAGCCTGGGTTTAACAAGAGAATATAGCTACAGAGCTGAAGTAGGGCTCTGAAGCCCTCTTGGGCAGTGGGAAGTATCTCTACGTGAAGCTCTCAAGACCAAACTCCGTTTCCAAATGCCTCGTTTATAGCCACGGAAGAGGACAGCATCATTACCTGGTTAGAAAGTGGCTTGGTCTGATCACTCTCACAGATGAAGCCTTCATAAGGGGCGGCGAATTTGGGAGCATTATCATTGACGTCAAGGACCCTAATGGCCACTGGGACTTTGGCTTCCTGATGCCGGTTGTCTGAAAGAAGAGAATTCAGACAATAAATACAAGCCTTCCATGATATTCCAGTGTGTGAGCAAGTTTGAGAACCACTGGTCTATAGGTAAGTAAGCACCTACAAATCTTGGCTCCTAGGGCCCTGTGCTCTGGGTTTAGACAATCCTGAGTGGCAGGATAAAGTGGGGAATCCCTCGGTGATGGCCATGAGTTCCAAGCGGCTGAGGGCTATCAGCTCACTTGCCAAAATTATACCCAGTTCTGCCAAAAAAATAAAAAATAAAATGAAAATATCTCTATGTGTTTATATGTCATCTTCAATAGATGACCAATAATAAATTTTAAAGTTTGAAAAAATATGCTTAAGACTAAAAAATATATTCTATCCCAGTGTCTGTCATTTTCCAGAATATATATAGAGTCTGATGGAATAAAATTTGGTAAAGTAGAATCAAAATCCTTAGGAGAATACTTACGGATTTCTGCTGCAAAAACGGATATGTTGAGCCAGGCAGTTTCCTCTCTGTCCAAAGGTTTTGTGGTTTTAATAAAACCGTCCTCTGGATTAATAGTGAAAAACCTGTCGAGGTCAGTATGACGATCGATGGAATACCTAAGCAGAATGCAAATGAGGCAATTAGACAGAGACATTCCGAGCAGCTTAATATTTGAATATTTTCTCCATGCTATATTTGAAACAACTTTTTCAATGAATTGCTTCAGCTAGGTTTCCTTTTTAATCAAATTTACTTTTTAAACTTCATACATGAATCTTTTTTAGAAATCATTTTGCCACATTGGAATTCTTTATTCAGTACAATGAATGAAAGAGCTGTTTAGCATATATCTGATTGAGAAGCCTAATGACATGTTGCATATTTCTTCGTATTTACTACAATCACCCACTATCTGAATTTTTATGAAATTCTATCTGCATTTTGGAAGTGGGATTGCCTTGCTCCCAAACTACTCAGAAAGTCACAAATGTATCAAACCTTTATTAGATTTTTGCATTATTAAATAGTAAATAGTTTTAAGTTTATCTAAATTTATCATCAAGGATCATTTATGGTCCTAAAAAATCAGTTTTCTCCTTATTTAAAGAAAAATGCTAACTCTATTTTGAATGAATTTATTTAGTTTATTTATTTGGTTTTAGGGGTTCCCAGGGAGCTTGGTTCTGAATTCCATGGTGAAATATGCAAAGCAGCCTTAGTCCTTCATTTGTAGAGCATTCTGCCCATACTTGCATGACGGGCTGTGCCTAATAGCATAGCTGGAAGGTTTTAGCTACTCCTGTCCACTAGAAAATTTGCTTTTTACTAACAAAAGACAAAATAATTTCCAGAATATTACTGGATCGTATTTATGGCAAAGGGAAGAGGGAGATGGGACAAGAAGAATGGCCTATATTGAGGTGTGGTAAGGTAAAATATCTTGCCCAGGGTACCTGGAGTTGTAAGCAACAGAGTGCTGGCTTTTAATAAGTCTGTTGAATTCCAAAGCCCCTTTCCTTTTCACTCTGCCATACTGTCTCCAGAATGCAGAGCAATAGTGGTTAGATTAATTCTGGGGGTTATACTGGGCTTCATAATTGGGTGATTTCCTGCTCTTGGGGGGCTTAGCTGTGCTTTCCTAAAGTTTACAGAATACATATGTCTGAAGGCGTTCACTGAGGGTCATAAAAGCCAAGATATATTAAAGGTGGCAAAGACCATGGATGTCAGAGAATTTAATCTCTTCAATTTACAAATGATGGGATTTGCAAATGGCCGATTATCTAGTTCCTAGGGGACCCAACATTAGAACCCAGATCTTCCACTTCTACATCATGTTGTTTCCACAGAGGTCCCCCACATGGAGCTGCACTTCACAGTATAAAAGACAAGAGCTCATCCACGATATTATTCAACTTTGAAGCTCCCTGTGGGAATGGAATGATGAATCCCCTGCCCCAGTCAGGAAACTGAAGATAAACCATTTACACCTTGTAACTGTCAGGAGAGGCTCAGGAACATAGCTTTCAGCAGATAGCCCTCTATGAAAAGGAGGCAAAAATAATAGACTTTCTTTTTCCCCTGCCATCAGGGAGTTTACTATCTAGTTGACATGACAAGACACATTCACAGGGAGAAAGATAATTAACAATGCAAAGTGTTATTCTCTAGAAGCGAAGGGCATGAATTTCGGTTTTGTAAAGGCCCAGATACAAGTTCATGCTCCAGTACATATAAGCTCGGTGATATTGGAAAAGCCATTTAGGTTCTTTGAATCTCAGCTGACTTATCTCTTAAACGGGAATATTAACAGTACCTAGCTTATAGCTTATTTGTAAGAATTACAGAATTACATGAAATGATGATACATGGTAAAGTATACAACCTAGCACCTCACATACTGTGAACAGTACAACAAGTCACAGTTGCTCTTCTTTTTCTTGTGATTGCTGTCACACACTGTGGACAGACCATGGACGTTCTCAGATGTCAGTCTACAGAGTGTGACCTTCATCCTACAGCCAGTGAAAAATCATGGAAGGCTTTTGATCAGAGGAACAAATAAATGGGATTGGCCATGGGGATGATTAATAAGGTAGGATGGGCAAGATGGTCTAAGCAAGAGAGAGAGTAGAGGAAGGGTCGAGTCATGGTTAGGCTCTGAATGAGGTGAAAGGGTACAGGAGCTGGTATAGGAGTGAGAGCGGGGACAGAAGACTGTGTGATGAAGAGAGCACCAGGAGGAGGCTGGGAGAGTCCTAGAGAGTTCCTTGCCTGAGTGTCAGAGAAGGAGACATTGAGAAACACAAAAACAAAGGCAGCTTAGCAAGAAGGAGAGTTCAGAATTCCACTAGGGATATGCTGCCACGCTGAGAGAGTAACAAGTCAGCTCTACCTCAGGTTTCACAGAATCAAGGTGGAGTCAGGTTTCTTTCTTTTTAAGGGTGTCACAATAAGTATGAACTCAAAAATAAGTTTTAAAAAAATGAGTGAGCCAGTGAAGGAAAAAAGCAAGCGTGTGAAAATTCACAGCAGACCGCAGGTTAGGTACGGAGTGGAATTAGAGAGAAAGATCAGCCCTGAGGCCGAGAATCTGGAGCATTAACTCAATTCAGTCACGCAGGGGTAGGAATGCTGTAGATGAGGGGACACAGAGAGAGAGAGGTCCAAGTCAAAAGGATGTGTCTCAGGGAGCCCCCACTGCCTGGACAGGGATCAAAGTCTAGTGAAGACCCCAGGGTGGTGCTGTCTCAGGCATGAACAGATTACTGCCAAGGAACCTAAGAAGAGAGAATATCTCCAGAAGCCAACAGTGAACAAAAGTGTATCTCATGCTACAGAGTCTGAGAAAAAAGATCTGCAAAATTTCCACGCAGCTAAGAGTTTGGTTGACACTATAGTGTCCTGCCCACATGTCCAAGGACATGAATTCCTGTACAGGGGAAAATAAACAATCAGGAAATTAGGTAGTGCAGCCAGCAGGACAGGAGACAAACCACATAAAAAAGATTTGAATGTTCTATAATTTGTTTGAGGAACAGGGACTGAGTGGATGAGGAGGGGCGGTTCAAGGGCCGTACTGAGCATCTTTGGATAATTATAGACACGGAAATTGCCTACATGCACAGAACAGCTACCGCTGAGAACATGACCCAAATAACCAATCGCAGATGTGGGTCCTGGAGACAAGAGGCACAGAGGAAATGAGCAGTTGTCTCAAGTGTTTTTACGTCATCACTCTTCCAATGCACTGCTAATGCACCTCGATATTCTAAGGCCAAAGCTAACTCATTTAAAATCCATGCCATGGACATTTCTGAGTAGTTTAAAGGTGTTGTTAACGCCAGTCCTCAGTCATTATGTAATATTTCTTCCTGCATAGAGAGAACACGGTACTCAAACCTTCTTGGGAAATTTTTTTTTTTTAAACATTTTATTTATTTATTTGAGACAGAGAGAATGAGAGACAGAGAGCATGAAAGGGGGGAGGGTCCGAGGGAGAAGCAGACTCCCTGCTCAGCAGGGAGCCCGATGCGGGACTCGATCCCGGGACTCCAGGATCATGACCTGAGCCGAAGGCAGTCGCTTAACCAACTGAGCCACCCAGGCGCCCGGGAAATTTTTTTATTGGTGGCTGTTTGGCTAGAGTAAGAAGCTCAAAATGGACTGAAGGCAGATCTGCACTGAAGCCCAGTCTTCTATACTCACCTGGCTAGGTGACTCTGAAGAGTGCATGTCACCCATTTGAGGCTAAGTATTTCCATCTATTGCATCCTAAAGCAGTCATAGCTTCAAAGGTTATCTGAGGATTAGTTTAAATAACTTAGTGCAACACATTGTCTGAGGCTAAGAAGATGCCCATTAAAGGGCAATTCTCTTCCTTTCTCCCAAAAGGGACAACACTCAAGGATTTAAAGGCAACTAACAACATTTTCATTTGGGTCTTCCTCCTGCCCTTTCACCATTTTCTTTGGTGTCAACAGAAAAACTCCATTGTTCATGGCAAAATGTTTTTTGATGCTCAGATTTGTTTACTTTTTTCCCCCAGCTTTACTTAGGTATGATTGACAAATAATAAAAAGTCTATATATAATGTGTACAATAAGATGTTTTGCTATAAGTATAGTTTATGTAATGATTACCATGCTCAAGCTAATTAATATATTTATCACTTCTCCTGGTTACTATTTCCTGTGTGTGTGGTGAGAACACTTAAGATGGACTCTCTTAGCAAATTGCAAGTATATAATACATTTTTCAAAATAGCTAACAGGCTGTACATTAGATCTCTGGAACTTACTCATTTCATAACTGAAAGCTGTACGCTATGACCAATATCTCCCCATTTCCCCACCCCCTAGTGGGAACTACCCTGGCAACCACCATTCTGCTCTCTGTTTCTCGAAGTTTCACTTTTTAATTTTTATTTTATTATTTTTTAAAGATTTTATTTATTTATTTGTCAGAGAGAGAGCCCAAGCAGGGGTGGGAGCGACAGGCAGAGGGAGAAGCAGGCTCCTCACTGAGCAAGGAGCCCCATGCGGGACTTGATCCCAGGACCCTGGGATTATGACCTGAGCCGAAGGCAGACGCTTAACTGACTGAGCCACCCAGGCGTCCCAAAGTTTGACTTTTAGATTCCACATATAAGTAGTATCATGCTATGTTTGTCTTTCTGTGTCTGACTAATTTCTTTTAGTAGAATGCCCTCCAAATTCATCTAAATTATCACAAATGATAGGATTCCCTTGTCTTTTTAAGCCTAATTTATAATACACACACACACACACACACACACATATATATCACATTTTCTTTATCTGTTCATCCATTGATGGATACTGAAGTTGTTTCCATGTCTTGGCTATTGGGAATAATGCATCAGTGAACATGGGAGTGAAGATATCTCTTCAAGATAGAGCCATTATGAAAAAGAGTACAGAGGTTCCTCAAAATGCAACTGGTGGCTGGATTTTTCCTGTGGGCTATAGCTTATCAACCCTGGAACCTGACAGACATTCCCTGACCCTTTTTGTGTGTGCCAAGGACAACACATAACATAAGGAGTCACCGTGATTTTGCGTGGTGAGCACTGTGAGGTGGAAACTGCATCTGATCAATCAGTAGGGTGCCCTGGAAGAATTTCTAGATAAGGCGACACCCAAGTGGAGGTGGGATAAATGAGTATCATGTAGCAAGTTTGAAAGAAAGGGGAGCAGAGCTCCCCTGGGGAGGAAGAACATGCGAAGGTCAGGAATCAGCAGAGAGTAGTACATTTGATTCAAAGAATAGGAAGTGGCCCAGTTTAGCTGCAATTCAGAGTCTGATGCCAAAGGAAAGTAGACTGAGAAGGGAAGAGATGAGTAGGACACAGCAGGAATCGGGGTGGAGAGGCTCCAAGAAGAGCCAGACACTAAATAAGAGAGTTGGGATTATTCTGGAGGGAGCTGCAAGGGGGAACAGTTTGATCATTGATGTCTGAAGTCTGATATGATGTTTGGATGTGTGGTTAAAAATGCTCAGTCTGGCTATAGGACAGCAGAAAGGTGGGTGAGAAACTGGAGGCAGGGAGACCAGGAGGAGGCAGAGGAAGAAGTCCAGGTGAGAAAGGAATCAGTGCGGGGGCACCTGGGTGGCTCAGTCGGTTAAGCGTCTGACTCTTGATTTCGGCTCAGGTCATGATCTCAGGATCATGGGATTGAACCCTGCGTGGGGCTCCCCACTCAGCGCAGAGTTTGTCCCTCTCCGTCTGCTCCTCCCCCGCTCTCTCGCTCTCTCTCTCAAATAAATAAACAAAATCTTTTTTAAAAAATGGCATTAGTGGAAGGACCATGGACAAATAACCAGCTTCTGGAATCCAACCCCGGGGCAGGTTTCAGGCAGCTGTGTATTCCTGTCCCATCCACATCTCTGATGCGAGACCAGCCTTCTCTGGCTATCTTCCTCCCTTCTCATCTCCATCCTCTTCCTCATCGGCCTCATCTGTCATTAACACAGGTTGGGGAGAGGGGAAGGCAGGGTTCTGAATCACTTTTCTAGCTAGTTTTTTAAGTTATAAAGATAGATCCGTAATAATAAAAGCACCCTAAGTTTGCGTGGCCCTTTGTTATCTCTTCAAAGTGCCCAGTAGCCATTAGCTAGACAGAGCTTGCTCTCCTAGCCCCCTGTTCACTGGCTGTGTCGCTCTGGCCAAGTCACTTTGCCCCGTGGAGACTCCATGTCCCCTCAATTTAAGTGACAATAATTCCTATAAAATAAAGTTGCTGGGATACATTAGATCCTATGTCTAACACACGTAGTAGAGTAACTGGAGCATAGAAAAGTGTTCCATAAATTGTAATTACGATGATTACTTCATAATCCTTATTCCTACTTCAGCACAGCTCCCTAAGACAGGACCCGCTGAGAGCTGCCTCACCTCGTACACGTTGTCAAGTCTGCTACAAACAGAAATTAGGTAGCTTGAAAGAGCCGATCCAAAAAGTTCATGGCAGAGGGGGAGTCAAACTCACATCTCCTGAATCTTAATCTTGTTTACACTGCATTGAACCAGATCATCTTGGACCCTTTTTGAAACTGAAGGAGGTGCTTCCCTCAGGACTTTCCTAAAACTTCTTGCCTCGAAAATTCCTCATCCAGGCCTTTTAAATAAATGTCTGTACCTTATGGGGCTGTTGGCAGCATCTGGGTCTTTGGCATGCACTCTCCCAACCACCGTGCCTGCAGCTGCATTTTCCTGGACTTCATGGATGTAACTTGGGGCCAAGAACATGGGGGGCTCGTCAGTGTCTTCCACTGCGATCTTCACTGTCACGGTGTCCTTGAAAGGCCCGTTGCTGATGAACTTTGGGTCGATGTGCACGTTGGCTGCTTCTACCTTCAAGCTGTACGCTCTTTTGGTTTCAAAATCTACGGGCTGGCAAGAAAGAAGGGAAGATTGACAACCAATTCCTTGAAAGAATTATGGAGGAGAAAGACCAGATTGTTTTACAGGGCAGAGTGAATAGCTCCTCAAAGGGAGAAAATCAGGGTCTATTCAATATCCAATTACCTGAGCCATTTGGTCAGAAAATCAGACAAATCAATTGCTGAAAGCTGGACTGTGTTCCGTGGGTAATTCCAGGACCCCAACAGACACAGGAGGACCACATCATCGAAAATGAACTTCATTCTATAATAACAACACTAAGGCTGTCCAAATCACTCACTAAAATCATCTAAGGAAAGGAATTAAAACATTACAAAAGTAAATGATGTAGCCCATTCTGTAAAGTACTAAGAACCTTGGTAATAAAAACACCCCCTAAATTTCAGCACAAGTTATGTCTTGTTAGATGACTCCTCTCATACACATTCACACACACACACACACACACACACACACAGCTGGCTTAATTATATTGACAACCTAATTTTAAATTTTCTGACCATGTAGCACTTCCCAAAGTCTGGGACCCAGACCAACAGTGGCCCTTAAGATGACTTCAGGTAGTTCATGGGTAACTTTGGTGGATGGATTTGCTGAATGACATTAACTTACTTATTAAGTTACTTACTGACACTAGTATTCCTTTTCTAATTCTTCCACTACCAAACAGGTCAAGGATACATCAGTAAACCTCAGTATAGTGCTACTTTTTAACATATATGATATGTTTCCTGATCTCCTTTTGAGAGACTGTGATAAAATTGTCTAGCTAGAATGTAATGACATCATTTTATTTGACTGCAGTCATTTCTAGGTTACCTTCCATTTATGGCAAGTGATATAGGACAGTGAGAATAATGCTTCCCTGTTAAAAGAATGCATATATGTTTAAAAGAAGCCCACTTAAAGAAAAAAATTATCAACAGTATAGATTTCACACAGAGTCAAGAAAAATTGAAAAGTAGTATTTGAATGACTGCAGTTATTGAGAAATTGATGGTAAACACTCCCTGTTTCTGAATGAGAGGAGGTACAAATGAATCAATCAGCCAAAGGTGAGAAGTACAACTGTGGCAGAGAAACAAGCCCGGTTGCCTAGGAAAACAGAACTTTCTAATTAGCACTCAGGATGATGCTGAACTACAAAATGTTTGGAAAGAGTTGGGTCTTTTAAGGTTAGCATCTGCCTGCCATGCTGTTGTCAATTGCCTGGCAAACACTTATTGTGAATGGGCATATAATCATAGGGTTTAGTCCTGACCTAATTCTACAAAGCTCAAAACTAAGGACGATTCCAGTTTCAGTAAGGAGAAACACATTCAAAGTTTTTCCCATCATCTTCCCACCCCAACACCCCAGACTCAGGGAACATTCTTCTTCCTGAAGGAAAATCCGACATAGCCGATCCACCCTTCTGGGACTCAGCAGCTTCTTTGTCCTTCTCTGGGTTACTGAGCAGCAGAAAGGAAAGTTATTTATGGGCTGCAGGTACAAGATTGCTGCAATTTCTCAAAAATCTCTCCCATTATTACACAATATAAAAAACTGGAATATGATAGTTCTGAGAGCAGGTAAGGAGAAACTTTCTAACCTCAGGTAGCCTGTTGATGCTTTTAGAGCAGAACTTTTTGAACTATGGCTAGGGACCCAGAGCCCAGAGCCATGTTCCCAATGGACAGCACTGTTGATGCTGAGGCTATTATAGTCACACTGCAATCCGATACTTTTCAGATTCCAAGCAAAACTCCCCAAATCCTTGCAAACATTTGTCTGGAATGCCCTTGCCTAGTTTGGTGGGATTTGACTAAGTCTTCAGGTAGTCAGCCCAATCCTCATTGCCTTGTGAAATCAACTTCCCTGAGCTGCCTTTCTGCAGTCCTTCATTCTTACCCCTGCTAGGTGGGGGTTGGGTGGGGGGCATCCCAAAGGACTCTGTTGAGTCTTGTTGATCTTTGCTTCCCCGCTCCCCGGGATTGACTGTAACAAGTGAGCGTCTACACTAGTTGTTTCGAGTGAATGGGGAGCAGGGCTGATGGACGAATGACCTTTACACATTTACCTACAATTTATACCTTGACTCTTCCCAAAAAAAGATTTAAGGTAGTTTCCCCTATGAACATTTATATCCATGTTATGAGTAGTTGAAATAAAGCTAAATGAGGCAACACACTACATAAACCATAAAAATCTTAATACCCCTTAGTTTACTAATCCCACCTCTGAGAATTCTCCCTGAGGGATTAATTCAACAGAAAACCAAAACAAACAATATTCAAAAATGCATGGTGTTTGTCAGATTTAATAAAGGGTTATATCTAATCAGGGGAAACATACACACAAAACACCAAATCCAACTGTGAGATTTTATTAAGGAAATAATGGTCCATCAATAGGATGGGATGTTATGTAGTCATTAAAAATGATTATGTATATTATATAACAGCATGTAAAATGTTTATGATATGACATTAAGTTAACAAATCAGATCACTCTAGCATTGCAACTGTGTCAAATGTTATAGACCCATACGTATATATATGTGGACAAAGAATATAAAAAAATACTCGGACATAAAAATAGTTTTTAAAATAGGGGAGATTTAGGGGAGCCTGGGTGGCTCAGTTGGTTAAGCGACTGCCTTCGGCTCAGGTCATGATCCTGGAGTCCCGGGATCGAGTCCCGCATCAGGCTCCCTGCTCGGCGGGGAGTCTGCTTCTCCCTCTGACCCTCCCCCCTCTCATGCTCTCTCTCTCTCATTCTCTCTCTCAAATAAATAAATAAAATCTTTAAAAAAAAAAAAAAAGAGGGGCGCCTGGGTGGCTTAGTTGGTTAAGCGACTGCCTTCGGCTCAGGTCATGATCCTGGAGTCCCGGGATCGAGTCCCACATCGGGCTCCCTGCTCGGCGGGGTGTCTGCTTCTCCCTCTGACCCTCTTCCCTCTCGTGCTCTCTGTCTCTCATTCTCTCTCTCTCAAGTAAATAAATAAAATCTTTAAAAAAAAATAAAAAAAAATAAAATAGGGGATATTTAAAACGTCTTCTAATGCTGCTCTCACACTGCTTTACAAGTTTATTTGGTACAAAGGAAATAGCTCAGAAACTGCGCCAGGATCTCTGTGCCATAAATAGGAGCCTTCTTGATCAAGGGCGTTGCGATGAACAGATTGGATTTTCCTCCCCAAGTCCACCAAGCCACCGACAGGTTTCATTTTTATTTCGCACTGGTTCTTCAGCTAACCACACAAAGACTGAATATCCTGAGGGCAGGTTCTCTCTTATGCACCATTACACCTCCGACGCTTACTGTGTCTGACACAGAGCGATACTCAAGAAATATTTATTGCTTCCTAAGCTATTTGATACATGAATGACCCACCTCCTAAATGTCTCTTAAATTCTTCACCCTAACCTGTTCTGTCTTCTTCAGTTCTTTGTAATTTCTCCCTTGGATTCCAACAACAGTGTTTCAGTTGGTCCCACGGTATCCAACTCAAACTCTCAAGACTGAACTTATTCTAAGTTTCTTAAATGTGTCCTGTTTCTACAAGAGCAGCCCCTCAGGAGCTCTTTTTTGTGTGTGGGGGACCTTCCTCTCCTTATCTATCTGGTAAATTCCTACTTCTCTAGGAGTAAATTCTTACTTGTGTAAGAAGTCATTCATGACCCGTATTCATAGATTTTATCACACTTTATTACAGTTGGTTCTCAGTTGGGGAGAGATTTTGCTCTACGTCCACCAGGGATATGAGGCAATGTCTAGAGCTATTTTTAAATCATCACAACAGGTGGGGTGTTGTAGTGTGTGTGCTTACATCTAGCAAGGAGAGGCCAGGGATGCTTCTCACCATCCTACAATGCACAAAACAGCCCGGGCAACAAAGAATCGTCGGTCCTGAAATGTTAATATGCCCAGGCTGAGAAAACCTGCTCTATTTTGTCTTTTCACTCAACTGTCCTGTTAAATTGTGACCTCCCTATAGCCAGGACTCTGTCTTTTCAACTTTAGATGTCCAGCCTCTCACAAGGGGCCTGCTTACAAAGAATAAGAATTCAATAACTCTTGGTAGAAAAATGGGTGAATGAATTAAGAAATGAGTAAAAATACCATATTAAAGAATCTTTTAAGAGAAAAATACGTCCATGATCTCTCTATATTCTCTTATATTATTAAATCATGTATAATGACTTCCATAGGATTCATTATTTTATACAACTACATTCACCCCTCAAAATTCTTTTCTTTCCTGGTGCACATTTAGAACTTTGTGCTACAAGTTCAAGCAAACATTCTTTTACAAATGAAATAACATCATACTGTGCCCTAAACCTAGACTTCAGTGCTTTATAGAAGATGATTCCTTTGCCTGGAATAAACACACTGAACTGGGGGGAAATGTGCAAATTAATCATATGCAGAGAGCTCATTTGTGATGTGTGAGTTCCATGGGGTGATTTAAATGTTTCAGGATCTTAGAGACACAGTACATGTTTATACCTTGAATACATTGAAAACAGGTGACAACCTTAGCATAACCAACTACCCAATTACTTGAACAGCAAAGGGTGGGAGGCAGGAATTGCTGATGTCAGTGTTCATATGTCAGTGTCAAGCCGAAGGGAAAGTAATATTAATTAACAAGGTAAGTTGACAACTCTGTGCTAACACATAAGTCACTCAGCTACTTTTCTAGCAGAAAACCAGAGGGAGTGATTACCCCAGCCCTCCGTTGTCAATGATTAGGCTGCCACGGCCACTAATTCTTTGTCACTAATGTTGACTTTTCCAAGTATACAAAGTTCACCTCAACTTCCATATTCTTTTATGAAAGAGTCACCTCCTACCTTCTCTTTGTTTTGTGTCCCATAGACTATCTCCCAAACCCAACAATGCTTGCAAGTATTGCAAAAAGTCAGCTTCCGAGAGCACATCTCTCTCTGCTTCCCTAACTAAAAGATTCCTCCCAGGAATTTCCCCAACCCTACTCCTGCCTGTTCTCCAGCTACTGGCCTCTTTATTGATTCTTCAAATTAATTTTTTATCAGTGTTACAGTCCAATCTTTCCCATCACACCAAGGAGCTTAATATTCATGCTACAAAACCAAGCTGAAACTGAATGCTTGATTAAAACCAAGGTAATCCCATCATCCAATTCAGATTTAATGCTCCATACACTTTGATGATGGAGAGGTGTTGATTTCTCAAGTGGTAAATCAGGGGGGAAAACCATTTTAGAAAAGACCATAACTATTTCTTCACTTGAAAGTGAATCCTATCTGGCTTCCTTTACAATCCTTTTCTGGCCCAGCTGTTTCCAAAATGTTTTGAGTGGAAAGTTGTTCCAGAATACCCTAGGTTTGAATTTCATGTCCATGAGCTGCTAGCCATGTGACTATGACAGGATCAAATTATCTAATCTGTCTGAGCCCCAATCTCTTCATAATTAAATTGAGATACCATTGCCCATCGGGACAATATTATCTACTTTATATGATTTTTCTGAAAAATAAATGTTTGTAAGATGCTCGGACTTCATTTAGCCTATATTGAGTATTGAGTAAATTTTAGATTTTTAAAATAAAACCAGGACAAACAATAAACTCCTCTTTGCTGTGAGTTAATTCCAGGACACATTTTTAGGGACAGTTTAGCTGACTGTGGGGGAAAGTCCATCATTGCTGTTTCTCAGGCTCAATTTTGAGAGAAAATCAAGCAGTGGATTGGCTCAAGTTTCACACAGGGCCCAGCAGTGCAGTGGCCCTTGGATGCTTCAGATGGGAAATGCTCTGAGCAGCCAGTATGAATAGAGTTAGCTTGGCAGAGCCAAAGGAGGAACCCCTTACATGCTCAGGGCTGTTTGTCCAAACTCTAGATTTATCTACCTATCTACCCTTCTGTGTGAAAACGGTGCTAAATCACAGAAAAACTAACAGGCAGTTGGCCGGCATCCCCAGCCCCTTTGCTAGCTCCCTCTGCAGTAACAGAAGGGCATACAGTTCTGTTATGGCCCAGAACGGGGAGCTGAACTGCAAAGTCAGGCCAGCTCCCAGTTGTCCATATTCTTGTTGCTTAGCCTTCCACTCTGCATTCGCTGCAGTGTTGCCTTGGCAGGGCTGGCCGGCCCACTCACATACCTGCGTCCTCACCCTAACTCACCTTTTTCAGTTTGACCACGCCTTCCTGTGTCTCATAGTCCGTCGTGATCTCAAACAAGTCCATACCGTCTCCATCAACAATATTGTATGTGACTAAGCCATTTTCTCCAATGTCTGGGTCTTTTGCCTTTACTCTTCCTACTTCCTCCCCGGGGACAGCTGCTTCTGACACAGACATCTGGTATACGCCTAGAAGAAGAAGACATCTATTTTAATTTTCCCTTTTATTTGACAGCTGTAAGACTTTAGATTTCATTGAATCCCAATAAATTTCTCAAAGGGTTTGAAATTGAACTCTCTATTGATTGAAAACATGAAAGAAGTGAATGGACAGAGAGGAAGATCCCACATGGCCTGCTTGTCAAAGAAATGTGTTCTACAAAGGATGATGAAACAGTATTGGGGTCCAGGGTTATGTGGTGGGGTCACCGGCCACATGAGAGAAAGGAAAACAATACTCTGTTCCATTTCCCATCAGGCAGTGATGGAGGACCATGTGTATCCTTATACGTTCAAAGAGCAAAGACTTCTTGTCTTCAGGATGGTCCACAAGTTAATTCCAAAGCACTGCCAGGTACCCAGAAACACATCCTTCTCTTTTAAAAAAACTTCCACAGCTCCGTATTTTTTTTTTTTTAAATCAAAAGCAAATTCTATCCTTCAAGGTTATGACTCTTCTAACTATAGTTGACTCTCCTCTTATATCACCTCCTTCACCGTTTGATCAATAAGCACTGCCTTCTCTGGAAAGGTTTCCCACAGTGTGGTCTGTCCATTTATACTTATTTAATATTTACTGGGAACCTAATGCCAGGTGCTGCTTTAGCCCCTGGAGACTCAGCGGTGAATGAAATCGTCAAGTTTCTTCCCTTACTGAGGCACACTGAAGAGAAGAAAAAAAAAAAAAAGCAAATGTATACCTACTCTGATGTCATTGCCAGAAAGAAGAAAAATAAAGTAGCGTAAGGGGTAGAGGGTAATGAGACAGCGTGTGACTCTGTGTGAGCGTATACGGTTTGTGAGGGGGATGGTACATGTGTGAATTCATGTCTGGGTGTGTATGAGTGTCTGGTACGCATATGCATGCATGACTGTGAGTGTGTATATGAATGTGTGATGTGTGTGTGAGTGTGTACACTTGTGTTAAATATGTCTGTGTGAGAAGAAGAAAGAAGGAGAATCGAGATTGATTTGGAATTAGTTGGTCAGAGAAGACGTCCCTCAGAAGAAGGCATCTGAACTCCCTTGAAGGGTTAGCAATCAATCGTGTGAATCTCTGGGGATAAAAATTACAGACAGAGCAAAGAACAAATGGCAAAAACCCTGAAATGGGCACATACTGAAGACCTACAGAAGCAAGAATTCAAGTAGAGCTGGAGCTTTCTGTAAAAGGTAAGGGCATGGGTAGGCTGGGGCCCATCTGTGTAAAGGCCATTGCAGGAAATAGGAAAGACTTCAGGTTTTGTTTAAGCTTGGTGGAAGCCACTGAAAGGTTTTCAGTAGAGAAGCCAGATTTGAGATGATCTTATCTGCATTTTTGCATTTTAAAAATATTCTGTGTGAAACAATATAGAGAAACAAGGGTTGAAACCTTGTCTCTACCACTTCCAAGTTGAGTGGTTTTGGACAAGTCACTTAAACTCTTCTAAGGTTTAGGTTCCCTTCCATGGATTTTATGAGTTCCAGTACTGTTTGTATATTTATCTATATAATGTGGCTTTGAATGCTTTCAGGTTGACCCATATTCTACTTAATCACACCATAATCTGCATAGTCAAGGACAACTGGGAGGTGTAGTCTTCCCTGATAAGTCTCTGTAGATAATTACCAATTTACACGATGGTTTACAGAAACCTGTTATGGTTTTCTCCAAATCTCGTTCGAGTTCATGGCAATGAAACTAGTATCTGCGCCGAAGCAATGTAACTTTACTATATGGTCGCATGTGAGCAAGGGCATTAATGGCTGCCTGCTAATAATCCTGTTTGTTTTTTCCTTCTACCACCAAACAATTTTTTTAGTGTGGATAATGGAGCATGCAGTCTGTTAGAATGCTATATAAGCCTTAAGCTTATTGGGGGTGCTGAACCTTGTACCTGACTGGGCAAAGCAGTCTTTCTTCAGCTCTTCTGGGACCTTACGAGAACTGTTTATTGCCTGGTAATCCTATCTCAGTATCTCCCTTGTGCAGACCATTGTCTTTGGATTCCTCTGAATGACCATGGTGCCTTCCTGGGACCATATTTGTTTGCCTGCCTTGTTCCCAGGTTTGCAAAAAGTGCCATCTCTCTGACGATAAACTCCCAGGCTCTACCAGCTACTCTCCTAATCTAGTGATGAATCCCCCATGTACTAGCCGCATCAGCAACATTACAAGCACACTGTACCTTTGTCTATATCTATATATACATAAACAGATTTATGTTCAAGTTCTGGCTTTGCTACATTCTTGTTTTTTAAATTTGATTTTCAATTTTAATTCCAGTATAGTTAACATACAGTGTTATATTAGTTTCAAGTGCACAATATAGCAATTCAGCAATTCCATACATTACTCGGTGATCATAGGACAAGTGCACTCTTTAATCCCCATCACCGATTTCACCCATCCCCCACCCACCTCCCCTCAGGTGACCATCAATTTGTTCTCTATAGTTAAGAGTCTGTTTCTTGGTTTCTCTCTCTCTTTTTCTTTTGCTAGTTTGTTGTGTTTCTTAAATTCCACGTGAGTGAGATCATATGGTAAATTTGTCTTTCTCTGACTTACTTCGTTTAGCATTATACTCTCTCGATTCATCCATGCTGGTGCAAATGGCAAGATTCACTCTTTTTGTGGCTGAATAATATTCCATTGTATATATATGTGCCACATTTTCCTGATCTATTCATCTATTGATGGACACTCGGGCTGCTTCCATAATTTGTCTACTGTAATAGCCAATAATGCTACTATAAACATAGGGGTGCCTGTATCCCATTGAATTAGTGTTTTTGTATATTTCGAGTAAATGCCCAGTAATGTGGTTACTGAATTGTAGGGTAGTTATTTTTAACTTTTTGAGGAAACTCCATACTGTTTTCCACAGAGGCTGCCTCAGTTTGCATTCCCACCAACAGTGCAAGAGGGTTCCCCTTTGTCCACACCCTCACCAGTACCTGCTGTTTCTTGTGTTTTTCATTTTAGGCATTCTGACAGGTGTAAAGGGATAGTTCATTGTGGTTTTGATTTGCGTTTCCTCGATGGTAAGTGATGTTGAGCAACTTTTCATGTGTCTATTGGCCATCGGTATGTCTTCTATTCCTGTCTTCTGCCTAGTTTTACCTGGATATTTTTTGTTTTTTGGGGTGGCTTTGCTACATTCTTTGGGCAACTCATTGCACCTTTCGCAGAATCCAGTTTTACCTGTAAAATGTAGGCTCTTGTAGAGATATTCAGTAATAGTTACGATTCATTAAATGATGGTAGATGTTGTAATTATGATGATTAATAATCTTACAAAATGATTTCTTCTTTTATTTCCCTCAGCAATCCTATCAATTTTGTATAAGGACCACAATCCCCCAGATAAAAATACTGTTGTTGACAACTTACACCAGATATAAGATTTTATACAAGCCTATGTAGTTCTAAAAATATCCTATTAATTAAGATCTACGGAAGACTGTATTCTCCAAAACTGGCCAAAGCCATATCTCCCATCCCACATGCTTTTCCTTCAACATGACTTTGACAGTCTTTCCATTGAGAAACCTGGTCTTCAAGAACTCTCCTTAAATTTGGGCAGTCTTATGACTACAGTGGAGATGATGTGATGTGATTTCTGAAGTTAGGTCATAAGAGACAGTACAGTTTCTGCTTGATATTCTTGGGGCTCTCACTTTCAGAACCTATCCGAGCCATTCCTTGGTGAGCCCCACATGGAGAGAAACCAAGAGCCAACACCAATTCATCAGCCATGTAAGTGAGCATTCTTGGAAATGGATCCTCCAGCCTCAGTCAAGCCATCCTCACTTGATGCTATGGAAACAAAGATAAGGGGTCTCCTCCAAGTTTTGCCCAAATTACAGACTTGTGACAAAAATAAGTAATTATTGTTTTAAACCACAAAGGTTTTGGGCAGTCTATTTTAAAGCAAGACAACTTACTCAGGTACTATTACCTCCAGATTAGAAATGAGAACACTGAGACAGAGAGAGGTTAATTAATTACTAGATTGTGTCACCAGTATCTAGTGAAATACCTAGCAAAATAGATTTTCTGTTTCCAGGGTCATAGAACTTTTTAGGTTTCCTTTTCCTTCTACTACCTGTATTCTACCTTCACTTTTTTCGGTAGCTGTTGTATTGTTTTGGTTTTCATTTTTTGCATGAATGATAAAGAGACACCCTTCTTCTAGCTCTCTTCTTGAAAGCTGAGTAAAGCAGGAACGGGTCAGAGAAGGGCTGGCCGTGGCCCCATTAAAATGTGAAAGCCAAGCCCACCTACTTACTCTGCGGAAACTTTGGTGGATTGTCATTGACATCAGTCAGTGTGATCGTCACTTTGGTTGTCCCAGAGAGTCCACCCATGTGTCCACCCATGTCCTTGGCCTGGATCACCACATGGTACTCCTCCTTGGCTTCCCTGTCCATGTTGGGAAGGGCTGTTCTGATGATACCTGGATAGGCAGGAGGGAAACATCACACATATTCATTGATAACAACATTAAAACAAAAAAGTTCTAGGCACGGGGGAAGCAAAGAGGAATAAAATAGAACCTGCCCTTACAGAAGAGTCACTTCAACATGCTAATTATAATAAAAAGCAGCCATACCTGCAACACTCTATAGATAGATGTCTTTCTCAGCAAATTGTCATAATTATTAATATAGCATTAAAATTGTATGTGCTTTATATGTTGCATTGTAACTGCAAGTAATAACCTCGTTATTCTCAGGAATCACAATGACATTGCACGCTACCTGTCTGTGCTTCTACTGAAAAGTAGGGCTGTCCTTCCAGGATGCTGTATACTAACTTGGCGCTGTTTCCATAGGTAGGATCATCGGCATCTGAAGCGGTCACCTGGATGACCGATGTCCCTTAAAAACGAAATAAATTCATTAGCAACACCCTCTCGGCTTTTTGAATTATATTCTAATTTACAAAGTTCCATCTTAAAATTAAAAACAAAGAAAAGCCCCACAATTGTGTAACATGCTTGATTTTCTGGGTTTGAGATGTAAAATCTTCCTCTCTTCCTCTTTTTTTTCCTTCCCTTTTTCCTTCCTTAAAAAAAAAAACCTCCCTTGGCTTAAAAATGAACTTTCTGAATTCCTAATACATTGTGCTATGCTTAGTAGTTAAAATAATACTATGAACATTACTGCAAAAACATTCTAAGACCCATGCAATTGAAATGTTCAATATATCAAATAATTAAATAAAAATCCTCCCAAAGAGTATAATAAAGGATAATTAATGATGAATTGCTTTTCGTAAAAGGACAGAGAGCAGTCTACCATCTGTAGCAGAGCAATAAATACATCATTTTATTGTTGCTTTCATGTAATAAAATAGCTCCTAATACTACATTTTAATTAATTTATGGCTATAAATATTGTACAGAATGTTGTTCCCCGGTGACATGAAAATTGCTTCTTCCCACCTCTAACGGGTCTGGTAGTCATTTAACAGAAACCACCCATAGACATCGGTGGGTCCGAAGGAGAGGAAACCAGGGAAATGAAGGAAGGTGGGATTCCGTTTCTCCTGGCAGAGCCTCTCTTCCCTGATGGTCACAAGGACTTGAGGGCACAGAGTGCTGGACTACAGAACGGGGTGCGGTGCCAGAGGAAGCAAAACAGCATTTAGTGCCTCTGAGCCAGGCACTGTTTCGGGCACGTTCTGTGGGTTCCCCCAGCCTCCCTCGGCTCCTCATTTTTACATCAACTGCATTTTGAGAAATTGGGTGTGAAGGGTAGGAACTTTTGCCATCTATTTTGCAAAGTGGATTATTGCCAGGGTCAGGAGTCTAACCCCCATCCAGCAACCAACCAAACCCACGGTCTCTCGGTGACATTTTTGGCAGGGGGGCAAAGTTCTGTGTGGGGGGCAAGGGAGCCCGTTTACATAGCCTCCATCAACCCTTTAATTTACAATTGTCAGTAATTTTTATATGGTGTAAAAGTCAATCTTGCTTTTTTCTAATTACTTTTCTCTAATTCATTATTTCATGCAAGTGACTCTTCTCGAGCTCTTCCCATACAATCAGGCTCTATTCTAGGTGGTAGGGGTTTCTAAAGGAGAATAGGCTCTATTCTCTACCATTGTGGTTGAGCTGAGGAAATTATTAAATTTCTATGCTTCATTTCCTTCTGGAACTCCACTAAATCCATTACGACTCCTTGTATTTTACATCTATGTTACTTAACCCTCATCACAGTTTACATTATCCTCACTTTATAGATGACAAAATGAAAACTGAGAAAGATGTGACAAGTTGCCCAGGTTCCGCTGGCTGGTGAGGGGCACAGCCCCAGTACTGTGACAAGAGACTCTACTCTTATAAGCCGTGACAGAAGGTCTGGGTGCTAGCCTGAAGCATCACGGGGCTCCTTGAGGTGGGGACAACGTAAATTCCTCTGGAGAATTCATTTGGATGACAGGCCTTTCCTTCTGGCTCAGTTGCTGATGCTACTGTCCCCTATTTAACGATTTGGTTCATGTCCGCTTTTTTCTCATTAAAATCCCAAGGCAAATACTGAGAGACTAAAGGACCAGTCATGGCCAGGGAAGAGAATCAAGAAATGAAGCCTGACCTTCATAAAATGTGAGAAGAGCCTGACTTTATCTGGAGGAGGAAAAAAGAGACTTTTTTTTTAAAAAATCCTCAGTTCTACATGCAAAGTGGAAAGGGTTTGGGGGTCACTTCTGTCTTTAACTTTTTTGAGCAGGTTGGTACCTATTCTTGCTGCTTGGTTTTCTCATCTGTAAAATGGGCAGTTTGGCCCAGATGATTCTTTTTTTTTTTTTTAAGATTTTATTTATTTTTTAGAGAGCGAGCGAGAGGGAAACAACATGAGAGGGGAGAGGGTCAGAGGGAGAAGCAGGCCCCCTGCTGAGCCGGGAGCCCGATGTGGGACTCAATCCCAGGACCCTGGGATCATGACCTGAGCCGAAGGCAGACGCTTAACCATCTGAGCCACCCAGGCACCCGACCCAGATGATTCTTAAGTCCATTCAGACTCTAAAATTTCTGATTCATACAACCAGACTCATTCCCTGATCAGAACAGCCCTGATCACTGCCTGAAAGACAAACCTTTCTCAATATGAGGCATGTTTCTCAAAAGCCCACGACTGCATGTGTTCTATAAAGCCAAACAAAAGTTGCTGCCAGGAAAATGTGGCCATCTGAAGAAATCCTTCAGAGAAATATCCTTTAACAATGCAGTGTGTGTTTAACCCTGATGAAAAGACATATCTACTTCTAAATTATTCTAACAGATCGTGACATAGTGTCATGACTAAGTGTATATTCTGGAGCCACTTAATAGCTCAGATGACCTTGGATAAATTAGTTAACCTATTTCTAGCTTGGGTTTCCCATCTGCAAGATATGTCAAATAGGACCTACCTCATTGTAAAGATGAATCAATGCAAAAATTAAGTGCAGTAATACCATGGAAATCACTAATTAGCATGATGTCTACATGCAACAAATATTACCATCCCTCTGACTTCAACAAACATCAGTGTGCGCTAGTGACTGAACTATATTGCTTCTAATCCGGCAAGACTAGAAATGGTCATTCCATTTTACAGAAAGTAACACTAAGGCTACGAGAGACAGACCCGGATCCAAGTCACATAGCTAATGAGTACCAGAGCCAGGATTCCCTGGATGCGGTTGTGTTCTTGCCCCCCCGGCCACACTTCCTTATGTTTTGTAAGTTTCGGTTTTAAAACCTCAGGTCCATTTTAAATATTTGAAACTTCAACTACACAGATAACACTTTTTTTTTGTCATTATGCCACAGAAGAGGCAGGATAAATTCGACTTTCCGGACTCAGGAGAATAGGCACAAGCCCCTGCCCCCACCCCAAAAAGGGACAGCAGGCCTGTAGACCGAGCATTTCCCCTGCCCTACGCACCCACGTTGGACCTCTCGGGCACATTCGCATGGTAGGTCTCATGCAGGAACTCAGGAGGGTTGTCATTAATGTCCTGGACCTTGACAATGAACTCCGATGGCGGCTCCAGTGGCCGGTTGGTGTCCCTGTCCACCGCCTGTGCCATGAGCGTGTACTGGGCTCTCTCCTCTCGGTCCAATGTCTTGGTGGCATGAATGTTCCCTGACTTGTCATCAATCACAAAAATGGTTCCGGCTCCTTCACCTGAGAGAATGTATTTAATGTTCCCATCACCAGAGTCAATATCGGAATGAAGCTAGGAAAAGAGAAATCGAGATTTTTAATTCTGTGAGGGAGGCCCTGGGGAGATAGAGTCTCGCACGCTGTTTACTGGAGGACAGTGTCCACACACGCTCACGCAGACCCATGCAGACCCACGCATACACCGTGAGAGGGAGATGCGCTCCCCTGCTTCTATACATGAAGAAATGAAATCCTAGAGAAGATAATTGCTTTGGCCAAGGGCACGCAGCTGGGTGCAGTGAACCCAGCATTCAAACTTGAACCCTGAGGTTTTCCAATTCTAAGATTCATGCTCTCCCTCACGAATACGCACACATACAAAATAGATGCACATATTCACACAAACATCACCCAAACAAAATATAGATATATATGCACATATATTAATAGACTTATTTTGAAAGAAATATGTACATAACATAAAAAATAAAAAAACAAACATTTATGCCATAAGTAAGTCTTCTCAGTTCTGATTCCTGCTCCTTCAATTTCTCTGCTCACACACAACAGTTGTTACCAGTTTCCTGTGAATCCTCTAAGATATATTTTATGCATATGCTAGAATATCTGTACAGTGAGATACATAAATGTCCCAGCTTATTTTTATGCAATAAAGTGCTATAGTGCACACGTCACTCTCCACCTCTGTTTTCCTGTGAAAGTAAATTCAGGTGGCCTTCCGTACTGGTACATAAAAATCGACCTCACCCACTGGATGGATGTTATCACCTTGTTCTAGCTGTCCTCTTCCAAAGGACACTAAGGTTGTTTCCAGGCTTCTGTTACTACAAGAAATTCATGGATCAGACCTTTCCGTAAGACCCTCTGTGAGGCGCATCAGGTATGAGGGTCTGGGGTTGCAGCCTGCCTGGAAGAAGCTCCCATTCTGATCATAGGCATCGTGTGGGTAGGATGGGTTGATAGATATGCAGCTTCTTAGACAATAGAGAGAACCTTAAATATCTTTAGGTTTTTTTCTCCTCCTTTGACAAAGCCCAGAGAAATGATGGTACTTGCCTAAATACACAATGGGCTGGACCAGGGCAGGATCCACTTGTCCTGACTACCCATCCTGTGTCTTAATTCTGCTCTGTGTTTCAGAACGTGGAACTCACCCAAAGACCACCTCTCATTTTCCTGTAGTAATAAATTCCTCACCTTCCCTTGATGTCACCTCAATGTCTGAAGCTTCCATCTTAATCTGAGTTCCTCTGCCCTCATTATGCCATTTGTCAGAAGAGATAGACATTGTTTTTACCATTTCCGTAGGCTTTAAGGGTAGTCAAAGGGCTAAAAAGCCCTTGGTTCTACCCTACTACTTAAGAAGCCCCAGTATAAAACAAAAAGCTTTATTCAAATGGCATTGATAATAATAATGCTCTTTCTTATTATCAATGACATTTTAATACTGATATTATAAGTAAATGTCATTTTAATATTATTATTAATGCCATTTTAATTATTATTGTTATGAAACTGAGGCCCAGAGAGCTTGTGCAGAATCACAAAGCAAGGTTGAACACACTGCTTTTTAAAAGTGTTTGTGTTGTTTCGGTTTCCCAAAAAGTATCTAATTGATTTGCAGCACCTCAGTGAAGCACCAAATATTTCAGTTCAGGGGGATACCTGTAGGCACAAATCAGGAAGACCATTTTGATTTCAGTTCACAGTGTTTCTCAGGAAAATTAAAAAAAAAAAAGTTCTTTCAGAACTTGTTATTCATAACCAGCTACATATTGTCATGAAATGACAGTTAATACATTTCTCCTGAATAAGGCAGTTTGGGAGTAAAATATGAAGCTACTTAATGGCCTCCAAAGGATGAACAGAATTGCCCCAATCTTCATTTGATTTACACAGTGAGGGCAGGATCTCTGCCGCCATTCCCCTGGCTTTCTCCCCAACCCCCCACACAGTTTATTTGTTCATTTTCTCTGTCTCAGACCTGGCAAAAGTTAGGGGCTCAGTCTTGTGAATGAGAAACAAGGAAATCAATGCTTATTTTAATGGGTGCGTCTAGAAGGGAAGTTTCCAGGGACTTTCATGGATTATATGTGAGTTTGGCCAAGTTTCTTGAGAATTACACAGATTCTAGTTCATGATCAACCAAATAACTGAAAAAAAAAATGTAAAATCATAGTGCTCATTATTTTCCTCTACTTTGTTTTCACATTTGAAAGTTGGATATAAATTCCTTCTTTTTCCCTCTCCAACAAAGATGACCTATACAAGTGACAATGATATTTACTAGGTTCCACACAAAAAGCAGTTTGGGAAACCATTCAGTCCTATCAGGGGATCCAGTTGCGGAGCCATACACAGCCAATTCCTAACGCCAAAGACTGATGGCTTCCCCCTCTGCAGAGCACAGCATGACACAGACTGTGTTTCCTACAAGAAACCTGAAAGTCCATTGCTTGCCAAATCCTACTTTTTCAGAGCATCATAAAGCACTCAACCTTGAATGTTGTCAAATCAAAGGTCATCTAGTCTATTCCCTCTATTCATGGGGAACTATATATCCGCATTATCTCAAAAGGAAGATCCAGAGGATCCAGCCACTTTTTTCTTCTTCCCCCATCCAATCTGACATCTCATACTCAATCCCATGTGCCTATATTTTAAAGGCCACTCACTGCTTACTTTTTCTCCATGTTTTTCCCTACGTTCCCCTTTCAGTGGGCATGCCAACCGCTTGCTCCACAGAGATAAGGAAAGGGTTCTCCAAGTCCTGTCTCTTCTGCAGTCTCGCACCCTAACACACACACTGTTCCTCACTGAGAAAGTCCCCAAGGCTGAGGTTCTATATTCTAAGAACAATTCACACACAGCTTCCCATGTTGTTCAAGCTGCACAGCCCCTGCCTTGACTGAAGTCTCGTCTTCCTCTCTGGGCACAGAGCCCATCTCCTCATGTAGGGAATTCACATGCCAATTATTTCCCTGGGTTCCCATTTCCCCCAGACTACTTCTATTTGGGGTATAATCTTTCCATTTTCGAGCCTACATGAATGAAATTCTTTTGGTACATCTCTTTGAAAAGGCACTTTCCTAACCACCCCCCCCAACAACATTTTTGAGATGCTAATATGAACCTCTTCCAAATATGTCAATTACATAAATATGCATTTCTGTTCTCATGTTAAAGAACAACTGAAATAACTCAATGGAATATAGGAGGCTTACGAATTAGCACCCCTTGGATCTACTCTTGGCCTTTTCCCCCTTCACAGGATTAACTCCAAGTCCTCTTTCAGGTCACAAGTTATTACCATGTTCTCTATGAAACCTTCCTCCATCCTTCCCAAACATTCCCATGTAAATGTATAATCGTTTCTGTTGAATCTCTTCGTTATCCTATTCTTTGTGTGTGTGTGTGTTTTAATTGCTTAAATAAGTGTGTCTTTTCCACTAGTCTCTGAACTCTTTTAAGTCAGGAATATTTTACCCTAGCTTACCATTTGCCTAGCTCTTCCCTAGAGCATAGTAGGCTTTCTTTCTTATGCCAGTGAACACCTATCTCCTTGTAGTTAATGCCACTATCCTCTGAAAGATGACTACACATTTTAAAATAAATGATAATGGGCAATACATTTTTTAACGTATTTTGGACTGCCTACACTTTGCACTTTTTTGGAGGGGGTACACAGAGAATGCAGTCCAAGTACTGCTAGGACTCTCAAATCATCCTAACTGGGTGTTGCCATCCCTAAGCCAAAGCGCATAAAATCCCACCCATTCTTAAGACACATCCATCTCATCAAATATTTACAAAAGCCTCCCCAAAACTGGGCTTAGTACCAGGACCTCGGGACACAGAATGACACCGGTCCGGTCCAGTGAGGGAGAATATGATAGACACATGTAATACGAAAAGGAAAGCTCTCATAAGGAGCAGGGAGGGTTCTGAGAACACAAGGAAGGGGCATCCATGTTGGGGGTAGGGGAAATGCCCTCCACTGGAGAATGGTTAAATAATGGTTTCAACTCAGTAGATGATTGTGCAGTCATGAAAAATGGGGTTTAATGGTATAATATTAAGTCTATGAATTGGAAAAAAAAAAAAAGGCTGAAAGGATGTTTGAACAATGATTTCATGGTTCTTGTTGAAGGGCCATTAGTGTTTTTCCCCCCTCCTAGAAATTTTCTTCCTTGGCCATATCCTACTACCGGGACAGCGGAGAGGGAGAAATAAGCACTGTAGAGCAGGGGCCTTACCCTGCCCACGAGCACGGGGTCCGGCCCAGTGTACTCCTCTATCACGAAGAACTGGTTCCAGACCCAGCCTCTCTTGGAGCGCTGCAGCACCTGCCCCTCCTTGCCCTTCTCGTGGTGCCCGTGGAACGAGGGTCGCAGGTGGTTCCGCCGCTCGGTGGAGAAGGCCTGACTGTGGCATAGCACACCCAGGCACACCAGGGCGGCTTGTAAACAGTAGTGCTCCTTCATTTTTGGTTACGTGGTAGGCACAGGAGAATGCGGCTGTCACCCCTTTCACCAACCCCGTGGCGGCCTGGCCGACCGTGGCCTCCCGGACGCGTCACGCAGACCTCTCTTGGAATGGAATGTCTCTGCTCGCTGAGCACATCACGTCAGGGCTGCCCACTTCCCCAGGCGGCTTCTGCAGGAAGAGAGGAAGGTCAGATTAGCTGCAGGTTCCGCCCCCAATTCATTTCAATCCCACCCCATCAACAGGGGACCCGCAGGAGCGCTTCGTTCTGGGTACTGGAGGAAGGCCGGAGCAAGAAACAGTCCCTGCTCTCTCTTGCAACTTGCCATGGCGCCGGTGGAATAAACACATACACAAAGATGACCCTCAAGGTCTATACGAGGATGAACGAGGGTGCTGTGTGTGCTGTGGAATCCAGCCGCCAAGGTCTCAGTGCCCGTTTTACCACTAACTACCTTACTACGGGTTTGGGGTAAGACAAGAGCTATTTGAGCTCAGCTTGCTCATTTATGAAATGGGGATGCTAATCATACTCACTGCAAGGTTGGCACAGGGATTAAATGACTAACGCCTCTAAATCTCTTAGCACAATGTCTCGTACACAGCAAGTACTCCATATTTATCTGTTATTATTATTGATCATAATTGTACTAGGTTATGTTTTCATACTAGAGAAACTTAGGGCATCATGGGAGTCCAGGAGAGGAACATCTAACGGATGGGGATTAAGGGTGGACATGGCAGAGAGTGGGGACAGTTATGGGAGACTCCCTGAGTGCAGGATGGCTGTGCTCCACCCTGAAGTGAGAGTTACTGTGATCAGAAGGGAGCGAATGGAATGACCATGCAGAGGGAACAGCATGCCCCAGAACTCCTCATTAGCACAGCACTCCCCAACAGTGGTCAGCATGACTGGATGGCGTAAGGAGGAGAAAGGCAGCAATGGACCCTTGCCAGGGAAAGGAGGTTGCGACAGATCCCAAGAAACCTCTCATGGTCACTAAAACGCTTGTCAGTGAAATAACGGATCAAGTCCTCATGGTGGATCAATGAATGCTATGGTATGATTTAATGAATAAGATTTACTCTTGTTTGATCAAAGGCCCACTCAAGAACCTGAAGATCCTTCCTTAACCTGGCAGTCTTAAAAGAGATACTTTTCAAGTTTTTTCCAACCACGATATGCAAAATAAAAGAGCATACCCCACCAACTGGTCCACAGGTTTTGTTCCTGGCACCCAGCCATGACTCAGCTACTCATCAGTATAAGGATGGGCCTTCCACACCCCTTGTAGGTTTCTAACTACAGTTACTCTGGTCTTTAATTTCTGCCTTGGGTTCCTGGACTTCTTCACTAAATTGAGTCTTGCTGCTGCTGGAAACTTGATTATGCCCTATGGAACTTCCCTTGCTTGCTCCCCTTTCTTAGCATCCTGCAATTTCTTCTAAACAATTATCCTCTTCTCTTGGTGTGCGACCCAGACTTCAGCTAGAGTTCCAGCTTCCAGAACCAGGCAATCCCCATTACCATGCCCACCACCAACGGGAGAGAATCTCAGAAGAATTTTGGGCATAGAGGGTAACACTAGGATGACACTTCATTTCAGCACTGGTGGGTCTAAATGAAACTGGTGAGCTTCTTGAGCATTGTAGAAAAAAAAGTCATTTAATTCTTAACTATTTGGTATAAATGTAGTGGTGGTGGAGGGAGGAGAACATAAAGGAAGAAGCATGAATCTTGGCATAGTGGAATGTACCTAGATTTGGAGACCAGAGAGAACTGGGTTGGAGTACCAATTCTGTATCTTACAATATAGGTGACGTTGGGCCTATCAGTCAGGCATTCTGAGCCTCTAGGTGTGTTCTCATCTGAACCATGGGGATGACAAGAATTGCTGCCCTCATATGGGGCTGCATACAGGGTGAGGAACTGGGCACAGACTGGGTCTCTTCCTCTCTTCCTAGAGTGTCACAGTCCAAGCCTGCAGGTCTCACTCAGTAGAAGGAGGTGCCTTGTAGATGGAGATGCCAAAAAAGGGATGGTGAGGTACTTTCTCTAAGAGAGGAACTGAGGAATAAGAGTTACATGGGGATACCACAGCCGTCTGTCTTAGTAGTCTAGAAAATAAGGGAATTGGTGGAATTCTAATTTGTTAGAGCAGAACATTTTTCCTTCTGATGGTCTTTGACTTCACCAACCCAAGCCTTTCTGCTTCCTTTGTCATATGGCAAAATGTATCTATGGAGGCCACAGATGTGCAGATAAGTTCAGGTGTCCATCACTGCCCCCAGTACACTCTATGATGTACTCTGTTAGTCTCTTTTCGAGGACTAGGGAGTCCAATATTTGGTGTAGACAGACATCTCAGGGTATGGAAAAGGCTGTGTGGAAGAGAGAGAAAGATTAAACAGACAGTGTCGTCATTCAACAGCTTCATCCTCAGACTCGGACATGCTAATAATACATCAAATGCTGTTTCTTGCCATCCAAACTGATTGTGTGAAAAAAAGCACAGAGGGCGACCCAGGCAGAGTCAGATCCTAAAAAGAGTCAATGTGAAGCAATAGGAAGATCCCTGGGCTTAAGTCAGAAAGCCAGATATATGGTCAAGAATCTGCCAGTAGCTTGTCATGGGACCTCATCATTCCTGTATTGGTACATTCTCCCCAAAATGAAACCGTTGGGTGACATTTTCTACAAATGGCTTCCAGTTTCATATTCATGGTTGGAGCTCCAGTGACAGACTGTTGGGGATTTCTTCTGATTCATACACTGTCCCTCTACTAAACTGGATGCATCTTTATGATTGGGATTATATGTTGTACATGATTATAGGTCCCAGTGCCTGTGCTTTTGAAAGCAAGCCATCAGTAAAAGTTGAATGTATGATTTGAACCACATACTTCAAGTTCAAACTTGATACAGCCACCAAAGAATCTCAAGAAGAAACAGCAAAGACCATATGGTGCGACAAGATCCCTATCCATTTTGCACCATGCCAAGTATTAAGTGTTCATTCACATGGTGAGAACTTAATCTTACATATAAACTGTGAAGTGTATTTGAAAGAAAGGGCTTAATTAAAGTTCATATTCCTGCACCTCTTTCTTCTGGCTGCCATTTTGCTGTAAAGCACAATTATTCCTGACACCAGAAGTGTTAAAACTAGATGACAACTTTTTTCCCTTGATAAAAAAATTCTAGCTTGATAGTAATGAATTTAAGCGTTTCCACATGACCCAAAAACAATGAGCCCATTATTGAAAAGATGAAATTATCTATTTTCTTTTCTTGGAAATAGCAAAACCATCTTGCTTTTAAAAGTAACGCATTGGACCCATTATTTGAAAGTATTTATACGATTATATGTAATATGTAATGTTATTTTAATGATTAGCCTCACGTATGTATAAGATGAATTTTAAGACATAATTTTAAAAAATTACTCACTTTCAGAATGAAAATTCACTGAGCAAAAGCTTTTTCTAGCTATTGTTCTAATAACTTTACAAATAGTAATTCAGCTATTTATTTCTATAACAAACTTATGAAGAGGTACTATCAATATTCTTATTATAAAGGATGAGGAGGCTGGGGCCCAGATAAATGAAGCAATTTGTGCAAGGCTATGCTTCTGGGAAATCGCAGAGCTGGAATTTGAACCCAAGCCATCTGGCTCTGGTGTCTGTTTCTTAATCAGTGAACAATACCAACTCCTGCCATTTGCTTCTGTCTGAATTCATAAGGAAATGATATGGTTACTATGATCTGAATACTGTACCCCAGAGGGCACCAGAAGTAAACTAACAGTAGAACTTGGTATATCCTAAAAATATGACTGATAAAAATAGTAATAATAGTTAATATTCATCCAGGTTTATGATCTGCCTAATACTCTTCTAAATGCTTTCCATGAGTCGAGACATCAAATTTTCACAATAACCCTACACAAATAGTATTATTGCTATTCCCATTTTATAGGTAGGCAGTCTAAGGCATAGCAAAATTAAATAACTTGTCCGTGGTTACAGAACCAGCGAGTGGAGGATCTGGGACATGAACCCTGGATATTTGGCTCCAAGACATGTATCCTCATCCCCTACAATCCTGTACCTTTCTTTTTTTTTTTTTTTTTAAGATTTCATTTATTCATTTGAGACACAGAGATACAGAGAGAGAGAGAGAGAGAGAGAGAGAGAGCATGAGCAGGGGAAGAGGCAGAGGGAGAAGCAGGCTCCCCACTGAGCCAGGAGCTGGACATGGGGCTAGATCCCAGGACTCTGGGATCATGACCTGAGCCGAAGGCAGATGCTTAACCATCTGAGCCACCCAGGTGCCCCAATCCTGTACCTTTCTAAGGGAAGGTGGCAGAGCAAATATAGACACACATCTCGATACACACATAACAGTCTTAAAATGATAACTTAAGTTTTGGTGGCACTGGTGGTGACTAAAATACTAAAACCAAACCAGAAAGAGGAGGATAAAGCATTTTATAGTGGAGACCAATGTGAAGACGAACAGGAAGTAATTACATCAGTCCATCAACAGCACAGTACAACCTCAGGCCTTTAAACAACACATTACACAAAAGTTAATCTTTGCTTTTTATTTTTAAATGCCCTGTTTCAGAATTTCTAAATGTATAAGTTTCAAAAATGTGTTCAGGGAGATTCTTTTTTTTTTTTTTTTTTTTTTTAAGAAATGCTTCTAAAATCCAGAGATCTGGGGTGCCCAGGTAGCTCAGGCATTAAGCGTCTGCCTTCGGCTCGGGTCATGGTCCCGGGGTCCTGGGATCAAGCCCCGCATCGGGCTCCCTGCTCGGCGGGAAGCCTGCTTCTCCCTCTCCCACTCCCCCTGCTTGTGTTCCCTCTCTTGCTGTGTATCTCTCTGTCAAATAAATAAATAAAAATCTTTAAAAAAATAAAATAAAATCCAGAGATCTGATTGATGTATTCAATGGTAAAGAGTTTGCAGGGAACACACATGAAAATTAATAGGCGGCCCTCCTAAGAAGACCTTGACATTGGTAATAATTAGAGAAATATATCAATGTTCTAATTGGTTTTAATAAAGACCCCCGAGGCAATTCTCCAACAATCCTTCCATTAAAGCACTTTCTAGCAGTATGCCAGGATGTCTAAGCATTGGGGTTCCACTAAAACGTATAGGCTGACTTTATTTTATGGTGGGAGCATATTGCTTGGAAGGAAAAATAAATGTTGTTGAAAGTCACAGGAGTAATAACATGACAGGAAAATGGATTTGCAAAACCACCAGCTCTAAGTGGAAGGCTTGCCCCTCTATCTTGAGAGCAGATAGCCCGTCATAAGCTATTGCGCCTTGAGCATAAAACCCTCTTGCTGTGCCTGCTTTTGTCTCTGTAAAAGAAAATGACATATACGGGTGTTTAAGTATATTTGGACTCCTGCTGGAAATTGTTATCGGGTAGAGAAAGAAAGACGAAAGCGCTGAGCAGAAAGCAAGTGGCTTTGGTTTTTCAGCTTTCTCCTCCCCACAGAGCTGGAAGGATCAGACAAGCTGACCCGTTCTTTTCATTTCCAGGGAGCTAATTTACAGTTAAAGACAGGTTATCATTACATTAAGAATATTATCGAGGCCCACACCAGAACTCAAAACTCCATTCTGCCTGTGCAGTGTCCCCTTGTGGGGGAGCTCGGGGGCTCTGCTCTCCACTTCAACAAACACAGCTTTGTAACCAATCGGATTCTATTATGCAAATTAATTCAAGCATATTTTATTCCCCGTTCAGATCTCATCACTCAGCACTGAGCTGGTCTCTAGTTTCAAATCAAATCACAGGAATCATGCCATGTCAGTGGAAATCACAGAGAATGGGGAGAGGAAGTATTATAAAAACTATTGAATCATATTTCTTCTTCCCTGATTTCTACCCTTGGAGCAAAGCATAAGCTTGGGGTAATAATCACTTCTGCTCAGGTGCAAAACACACAGGAAAGACCGCAAAAGGGTCATTGTTATTCCACGCTCTAATACTAAATTCAAATGTCAAAGTATGCAGCAAACAGGGCCCCTTGTCAATGACCATAACGTTCTCTAGGGGAGAGTGAAAATTTTAGAACTGCTGCAGTGTAAGTCTGATCCTCTGTTTCTAGAGAAATAGAGAACCACGCAAGTTCAGCTTTGAAAGTGAAAAGATCACTCACTGCCTGGTGTTGGGCAGACCTATGTCCAAATCCTGGTTCCATTACTTACAGGCTACATAACATTAGGTAATGATAGTAGAGATTATCCTTGACCAGGTGCTGAATCTTTCTGGTGCTGGGCAGTAAACTCAGGGCTCGGTACATATTATTTAATTTTGTTTACCACAATTGTATTACCACAGCTTGTATTAAGTAAACATCACCCAAATCTTATCTACAAGGAAAGTGAGGCTCAGAGTGGTTGAGTAAATCACCCAAGGGTACATCTTAAATCACTAGCAAGGCTGCAATTCAAATTCAAGTTTATGTGACAGCAAAACCCATGCTTTCTCTTTACCTGACTCCCAAACTCTGGGAGTCCGTGTTCTCATCTTCGATATAAGGAGATTGCATGATCCACCTTCAAGGATCATCTCAGCTCCAAAATTGTATTCAATATTGAAAATAATCTTTGTTAGAAGATTTCATTCATTTTTAAAGTACACACAATCAGCCTTTATATTATCAGGCTCTCATGGCCACAAAGTACCATCGGACTCCAACTTCAGTTCCCAGACCCCAAACATGTAGAATCATTCTGTGATTATTTACTTACTCTTCAAATAATTAAGTAAACCTCCATTAATAAGATGATTAAATACAATGTGTGCAATGAAGAACTTATTATTTGTGCTCTACTCAATCCTTAAGACAGTCTTTTTTTCACTGCAATATTTCACTATAATATTTCACTGTAATGTTCATCATTAAGATGAATAAAATATGTCAACACGTACAGGAAATAATGTCAGCTGTGTCATCTCAGACTGTGAATGAACAGTATATATGAATGTGTAGAGAGAGAAAGATTTTATTTTCAAAAAAAATTTTTTTACATGAGCTAAAATACCTGAGGGAAAATTAGGGCAGAAATGGCAATGATAAACAGATGCTCCACATGATGTAACTTCATTTGTGGTATCAAAGGCCTGTATGTAAATTTCCCTTTGTCTCAGAGCAGTAAATACCTATAAAGCTTTCTTTCTTTGCCAGTTCCTTCATTCAGCAGTAACTTTGCACAGTGCCAGGCCTGGGTTGGACCCCAGGGATCCATAGGCTGCTGTGTATCTCTGATCTGTATGTAGACTCTACTCGAACAATGGGGAGACAGTCATCTACCCAGATGAATAATCGTATGATGGGATCGGTGCAAGCAGGACTTATGTACATAGCACCGAGGAATTGGGGAGCACATCTCTGCAGCTGAATTTGTACCATATCGTTCCGGTCTTCTGGTCCTTGCCCACTCCAGCTTCTACCAAGTAAACACCCATCTCCACTCTCCACAATCTCCACCGCGTGAAGCTTCCATTCTCATCTTGAGCCATGGCTGATTGAACTGCATCTAGTCCAGCAATAACCAAATCTTAAATTGATCACTGATTGCTTTAACCTGTGTCATCTGGCTCATAAGGACAAGCTGGGTAAATAAGATCCACTTGGGAACTTGAATGAAAGAAAACAGGAACCATGTCTCTGTGAGTGAGGGAACTGAAACAGGAAGGTGATGGGCTCCCTGGGGGATGGAGTAGTCATCCTCCATGGCCAAAGATTTGGTGAAATCAAGGTTATGACAAGCCAGTTAGTAACCAAACAGAAACAAACATGGCCTCTGTCCCCAAGCCAGGTAAATGGCACAACACATGGCCCTATTCTCTGAAAATCTTGGCAATCAAGGGCTGCCCTCCACCTGCTGTCTCCATGCCCTACTCCCCACATACTGATCTTCTGCTCCTGAGTTTCCATACATAAAATGACAATAGGTCTCCTGTAAGTGAGCCAACTTGAATGTTTTCTTTTACCCACAGACAGCAAACCTAGTAAAAGACAACAATCAATAGGAAAAAGTTAGGTGTTTCCTCTGATAAAGGGTGAAGTACTATAGCTGTGGAGATCATTTGTTCATATATAGAAAATGCCTTCTTCATTTCTGAATATCCAAGAAACACTGGAGCCATAGGGAGACTCACAACAAAAGTCAAGATGCTTGTGTTCTAGCAAAGACTCTGTCATTGAACAGTTTCGTAATCTTAGAAAAAAATTCTCCTTCCTGAGACTTTCACCTTCCCATAAAATAGGAGGCTGACAGTAGCTTATTAAGGTTTTCCGTGTCTACCGGAGCCTTGAGTCTGTGCTGTGCTGAGAAAGAGCAATCTTCCCTGGATGGAGGTTTCAGTTAATTTAGAAATTCTAGGTCCTAGCTGGCAGGACTGCCCCATGCACACCAGGAGGCTGCACTTAACACCAGATATAATGGCAGTGGAGTCCTCTGGGACTAGGCAATGCAGACCCCTGTTAATGTGACAGGCTTTGAGTCCCAACATTAGGAATAAGAACTCACCTAATGGGCAATGGGAATCCACTAAAAACTCTGATCCAGAGATTGATGGAATCCAAGCTGTCAGAGCTATACGGGAGAAAGTGGCACGAGAACTGGGAGTTCTGACACAATTGTTAACAGCATGGGCTCAGCAGTCAGGTGGGGTTAGAGGGTTAGAGCTCAAGAGCTAGTGCTTGTTCATTAGGTGTATGACTCAGCCAGCCTCCAAGAATCTCCATGCCGCCATGTTGAAAATGTGGAAACAGGAGGACTGGTCTCAGAGGGAGAGTTAAAATGAAAGGAGATGATGCAGGGAGAGAAACTTGTATGACCTTGACATGGCCTGACACACTACAGGTGATCAAGAGGATAAATGAGGAGTTTTGTTCCTTCAACAAGAATACATAAATATGTACTCTAAACCCTGGATACCCTGGTATGACATACCATATACATATAACATGCAATAAAGCGCAAACCTTACAGAAGCCTCTAAGAGGCTGTCCATTAAGAGGAGATAAACAAAAGAATACTTAGAATGGGAACTGTTAAATATGATGACACAAATAAATGAGGGAAATGAGATAAAGCAGACGAGTGTTGTCCAATAGAAATATAATGTGAGTTACATGTATGATTTTAAGTTATCTAGATGCCGCCTTTTTAAAAGTTTAAAAAAATGGGTACCTTAATTTTAGCAATATATTTTCTTTAATCCAGTATGCCCCAAATGGTCATTTTAAAATGTAATAAATATATGAATTATTGCGATATTTTACACACATACACCCTGGTTGTTTATTTATTTATTTATTTATTTTGGTCCTAAGACTTCAAAACCCAGTGTGTATTTTAAACTTACAGCACATCTCTGTTTGGACTAGCCACATTTCAAGAGCTCAATAGCCTTATGTGGCTAGTGGCTACCATCTAGGACAGCATAGTAGAGGATTCTACAGTATCTGGAGAGGGAAGGGGATGTGGTCAACAGAGACTTCCTGAATTAATTACAGTCATTCAGGTAGAGAGGTAACATGGCTCTAAATAGGAAAAATAAGCCTCTGGTAGAGGAAAGGGGGCCCTTCTGGAAACCATGCAGATGTGGAGGGCCTGGGGAACTGGGCAAACCGAGAAGGACAGAGCATGAGGATGTAGTCTGAAGATGGCGCTGCGGATCCTGGCCTCAAGAGAAGAGGGGCTGCTTTGGGGATAAAGCACATGTGTTTGGTTTTAAACGTGTTAAGCTTGTGAAGCCAAGGGACTGATGCTCACGTGAAAAGTTTCAGAGCTGAGCTAGGTTTCTGAGTTCTTCCAAGTGTAGGTATTATCAGCGTTACCATTTCTGTTTCCAGTTTGGGCATTCTGCTGCATTATTCACCGCTAGAGTCTCAGAACTGGAAGAAACCCTCCCTTAGACCTTCCACTCTTGTTCTTTCTTCAGTGGACAAATAGGAAAAGGGTGATATAGAAATGACAAGCAACTTGTGAAAAATTAAAACAACAACAACAACAACAAAGTGCACAAAACCTAAAGTCCTCACTCTGTAGAGGAAAAATTAAAGAGAAAGCATCGAGCGAAGATAATTTATACAGCATCTACCTTGCCCTCTTGCTCCCCAAACCCAGCGTAAAAGCAGTCCTCCCTTGCAAACTACTTCTATGGAAACAACCAGTCCATATTCTATAACGGAAAAGACATTCATAAATAAGGACCTGGGAGCTCTCTTTAAGGACTGTCAGTGGAGAACAGGAAGAGGGAAAACAATCTTCATATTATCGCAGGAATCTGCAGGGAACCACTTTCCACAAAGAATGTTTTTTAAAAGTATAAACAAGAAGAGTAGGAATTATCCTGAGGTGGTCTTAATAACTGACGAGGGCTTGATGTGGTTTTTTCTGAAATAATTACTAAAACAAGGGGAGAGAGTGCCTCAAATCACCACTGCCAAGTCTTCAGAATTCTGCGACATCCAGCCCATGACCCCAATCCACTGTGGTCCACATGCATCCGTCTGGCGTAATCAGCCTCCAAACAGAAGTGAGGAATGCAGAAAGTCAAGCTGCTTTCAATTATCAGAAGCTTGATTCTTACCAGAGTGTGGGTGGGCTGTTCTGGAGGTCTCTTTCTAACGTACCTCCCCAAATCATGCTATCACACTAAGAGTAGACTAAACTCTGCCACATTTTTTAATGGCTTTTTTTTTTTTTTGGTATCTCTACATATACCCCAGGTTTTCTCCCCCTCCTTATTTTTAGAAAGCAGACACCAACAATAGCCTCATAATGATCTCATTGCAGTTTCAAATAATCCAATCTTGGAAGCCCAATTCTTTCTTTTCAGATGTATTAACATCATTTATCAAAAGCAATGGGATTTTTAAAAAAGTTAAGCATAAAAGAAAAGTAATGGGATACAGCAAACCAGTCAAGTGCCTTGTACATGTGCAGAGCATTTTCTGAAGCATATGCTGAACACTTTCAGACAGGCAGAACTTTCAAAGGCAACGTTAAGTGTCTTTTGTGGGTCTCAGATAATATGGTTCACTTAATTAGATTTTCCATAATCCCAGGTTAATCCTATTGTGAATTACAGATGTGAGTTTTGACTTGCCTGGCAGAAACATCTATTGCTACAAATGCACTTCTGGAAAAAAAATATATACCTTATTTATAATTTATTACCAGAATCATTACTGTAGAGACTGCCTCTTCTTCTCCCTTGCCCTGGTAGAAGTGACCATTTCCACTCCTTTGGACCATATTGGCCTTTTAAGCAATTTAATAAGGCACTTCTAATACTTTTTGTCCTTGATTATGTCTTGCTCTTCCTCAAGGTATATGAAGTTCTCTAAGATTTGGGAACATACCTAACTCCTTACTGAATTCCTTGCAACTGAGTATAATGATGCACGTAGCTGACATGGCCTCTGTCCTTTATGAAGCTTAACATTTAGACTAGTGTCCCTAGAACTTGATTGCACATTTGACTTAACCGGGGAGTCTTAAAAATCCCATTACCAGGCCTTATTCAACACCAAGCAAAATCAATGAAAACCAGGAATCACTATTTTTTGAGTTCCCCAGGTGGTTCTGGTGTACATTTGAGGTGAGAACCACTATCCAATATGGTGGCAACCTAGACACAAATTTTTAAGTTTAAATTAATTTAAATTAAATAAAATTAAAAACTTACTTCCTCAATATACTAGTCCCATTTCAAGTGCTCAGTGGTCATTTTTGTCATAGAAAGGAGTTCTATTAGTCTGTGTTGGTCTTAGTCTCTAAAACATCTTCATCTGAAGCATAAAGGGTCTGTTGAATGAATGAAGGTATACAAAGAACACTGTACTAGGCATTTCAAGGCCGGCCACAAACTCATTGCGCACTGTGCAGTGGTCTAGACTTCCGTTTTCCCATCGGTGAAATGAAGGGCTGGATAGGGTGAACGGCTCTCCAAAGACGGCCAGCAGAATGCCCCAAAAAATTAAGAGGGAAGGGGCTGCAACGGGTGGGGACAGCTGAACCGATTGGCCCCACATCCCATAGCAAACAGAAGCACAGCCAGATTCAGCAAAATATGTCCTTGAAAAGCAGTTCGGCTGCATTCAAAAAATAAAGGAAGAAAAGAAACCACTTCTGAGATCTTGATACCTAACAGACTCACTGCCTCAGCCCATCAGCGGGTTAGTAAATTCCTGCTTCCGCACCCAAGATCTCCTGGTTAGGGATGGAGGCCCCAGCTCAGGTAACTGTGGGGCCACTGACAACTGACAACTCACTTCACCTCCCTGAGTCTGTTTTCTCTTATGACAAAAATAGTAGGAAGATGCCTGACCTCCCCGGCTCCCAAGTTAATTTGAGGGTGGAAAGAGAGAATAGGTAGGGAAGCTCTTCATAAAAGCATAACAGGTGAGGTAGGAGATTATGAAATGCTGACACGAGCAACAACTTCCATTTCTTTGGGTCATTTTTAAGGTTTGGCTTTTAGTCTTTAGTAGTGTAGGTTGTAAATAAATGCAGATGACCTGTTAGCATTACAGGAAGGAGATGTGATTACATTCCTTTTCTCTGATGGGGATACAAACTCTGTCAGATGCTGCAAATGGGTTCCTTTCTCGTACCTGGGCACCCTTTCTGTATGCTCCTGGACCCAAAAGGATTCCGTAATGCTGACTTGTGAGGACCCGGACCCTGGGGGTAGCTCCTCGGCCGGGGGACGGTATGTGTGGTGACGAGAGGAGGGATGGCCGATTCCAACAAGAAAAGCTGTGAAAATAGATTAGAGCCCCAGACTCAATAGGGATGGAGGCCAGAAGGCCCTCTGCAGAGACCGGGGCCTTTTAATGATCCGTAATAGGGGACGGGAATGGAACAATCATGGGAAGTGTGGCCAAAGCTGCCAGGAACTTGTCACATGAGATGGCAGGGGCTTTCCTGGCTGGAGAAGTACCAGGAGCCCATCCTGGCAAAGCACTCATTCTCCATTCAGCCTCTGCTTGGGGTCGGGGGAGGGCATACCTGAGCACCTAGTATATGGCACGCACTGTGCTAGGTGCTCCACATACATTCTTTTTTTTTATTATTAACAGAATGTATTATTTGTTTCAGGGGTACAGGTCTGTGATTCAACAGTCTTAACCAATTCACAGCGCTCACCATACCACATACCCTTCCCAGTGTCCATCACCCAGCCACCCCATCCCTCCCACCCCCCTCCACTCCAGCAACCCTGTTTGTTTCCTGAGATTAAGAGTCTCTTATGGTTTGTCTCCCCTCTGGTTTCATCTTGTTTCATTTTTCCCTCCCTTCCCCTATGATCCTCTGTCTTGTTTCTCAAATTCCTCATATCAGTGAGATCATATGATAATTGTCTTTCTCTGATTGACTTATTTCGCTTAGCATAATACCCTCTAGTTCCATCCACCTTGTTGCAAATGGCAAGATCACATTTTTTTGATGGCTGCATAATATTCCATTGTGTGTGTGTGTGTGTGTGTGTGTATACCACATCTTCTTTATCCATTCATCTGTTGATGGACATCTTGGCTCTTCCCATAGTTTGGCTATTGTGGACATTGCTGCTATAAACATTGGAGTGCACGTGCCCGTTCAGATCACTACATTTGTATCTTTGGGGTAAATACCCAGTAGTACAATTGCTGGGTCATAGGGTAGCTCTATTTTCAACTTCTTAAGGAACCTCCATACTGTTTTTCCAGAGTGGCTGCACCAGCTTACATTCCCACCAACAGTGTAGGAGGGTTCCCCTTTCTCTCCACATACATTCTTTATCACCTCTTTCCCTCCAGCATCCTTAGGAGTTTTGTGTCATCGTGTCCATTGTCCAGATTAGGAAACAAGGGCTTGGGACACTTCACTTTCAGAGCACTCACTTTAGCTCATATGACCAGTTAGCCCCAAAAAGGGGACTTTAAGTATATGGTCCATTTGGGAGCTCTTGCCTATCTACCTTTCATACTGAACTTCTCTGTAATTCTCCTATGGAGGTCTTAATTTTTTTTTTGGTGGGAGGAATGGATGGTCAGAACTCAGCTAGATTTTATTCCACATAGCAACCATTTAAGACATATTTGCGGAGACTGGGATTTTCTGCATTAGTTAAATACTATGAATTTAGTGAAACATGTTCTTTGCCCTCAAGAAACACATAAGTTACTGGGAGTTTTAGAAAGTGGGTATTTCACCCAAGGGTCAACCATCACCAGTTCCTTTGATGTTTCCTTAGAAGATTTCCCCCCACCCCTCATGTTCTCCAGCCTTGCCACACTCTTCCGAATAGTCCTTGAATGAATGAAGCATGATTTTTAAACATCTCCCTCATAATGTTTTCCACATTAGAACAAAATTTTGCTCTATATTCTTCACTGCCTCAGCCTCCAAAGGAGGTGCTAATGATTAATAAAAGGCAAGTGGTGCAGGGAACCGTGGGAAGGCAGCCAGACAATAAATGTGTTCTAACAAAGGAGCCAGCTCATCATGAGGTAGCTCTGTGAGATCTCATGAGCTAATTGTTGTTAGAAAGATAGGGTATGCTGCTCAGGGAATGAGGAGTTACACGGTGGCAGAGGCAAGTCCCACACATCAATATTTCCTCTGAGGGCATGAAGGTGAGGCCCAGAATTACTCTCTGACAGGAAGAGTGGCTGTTACCGAACCACGACATACTGCTGGTCAATTCAGTACCCACACTGCAAAGGAGATTCAATCCTGTTTTCAGTCCTGTTTTCAACAGGAAAGAAGGTGACACTAGCTTGTTTTTGTTCATTTGTTTGTTTATAAAATTACATAAACAAGCAAAATAATATAAAACTTTATTCAGTTTATAGAGCACTGGTGTGACTAAGTCCAACTGGACGTTTCCCCAGACAGGCACGTCTCCCTACATAGAAGCCTGTGCAGCCAGGAATAAGTTTTGCCATTGCTCTCAGGCACCTTACATCAATCGACTAAGTACCTCTTTCCAAAAAGATTTTATTGGAAGGGCAAATTTGCAATCCATGGTACCATTGGTAATATAGAAAGTACTCTCTAGAACCACTCAGTAAGGGAAAGGCCTTTTAGACCACAGCTGCCTCAGTCAACCAAGGAGCAGATGAACAAGGAACAACAAAGCGATTGCTCTATGTCATGAATTTTGCCATCAAGGACTTATTGCCTTCTTGGCAAGACATCCATGATGGAAATGCCCACCCTCACATCTCAAAGATGGCTGCCCATGAGGCCACAGAAATATGGCTTGGTCTCCTGGATCAGAACCTGTTCCTGCTTCTTAATCCAACCATGACATTGGGTATCCCAGGCTATGGGCCCTGGGTACCTCCAAGGTCTTAGTTCCAATCCTCCATCTATTCCACACCTAGACATTTTTGGATCTAAAGTCCAGCAATCTAACCAAGCCCACCCAGCACTCACAAGGTAGGGGTCAGGGAGAGATTCCAAATTTGAAAGCTAGCTGATTTGGCAAATGGACACACTCAGAAAATAACTAACAGGGCGCCTGGGTGGCTCAGTTGGTTAAGCGACTGCCTTCGGCTCAGGTCATGATCCTGGAGTCCCGGGATCGAGTCCCGCATCGGGCTCCCTGCTCGGCGGGGAGTCTGCTTCCCCCTCTGACCCTCCCCCCTCTCATGTGCTCTCTGTCTCTCTCATTCTCTCTGTCTCAGATAAATAAATAAAATCTTAAAAAAAAAAAAAAGAAAATAACTAACAGATCCAGATCAAGTTAGCTCATTAAAATCAATGATAAATATAAACATGAAGAGGGGTCAAGATATACTCAGAATGGCATGGCCACTTCACAGAGACGGGACCTAGATCTGGATAGAAGATGGGTAGATTTCTGCACAGTAGAAATGGGAGGAGGGCACCATAGCCTCCTCTCCAGCCCTCTTCTAAAGGCTCCATGGGACATTCCCCGTCTCATCTTCCCTGTGACTGCTGCTTTGCTGAGAAGCCCAGCTGGACTGCCGAGGGCTTTGAGGTTCCACAAGACCATGTCAGGTTTTTCTCCCTGGGGTCTGCCCCTGCCTCTGGCATGTTTACCTCCCGCTTGAGGTCCCATTTCTATCTGCACAGAGGAGACAGTAAACGATCCTGCCTCCTGCCTGTATCTATGTATCTCTGGCAGTGACTGCGCTCTTCCTCCATGCGGACCCTCTTTGCACCAACCCAGATCAAGGACTCTGGGGTCTTAATAGTTTCTACTGCCTTAGAGCTGTTCTAGCTACCCACCCCCAACACACTCACACACGCTTATGCCCCACCACCCTTCCCTTCTTCACTCTGCAGCGGAGATACTCCTACAGAACTTAGGGCTGAGTCTTGGTAAGGTGCTGCCAAATCCTGCTTTGTTCTGTTCGGAGTGAACTGAGCCAGCCTTTGGTTGATACATAATTTATATCCTTTTCTTCTGTCAGTATTTTACTAGTTTGCACATGGGCTCCAACAGATGCCCAACCTTCAGTGCCTGGGTCAACAGTAAGATCTTACTGCTGAGGAGTGAAGGTTTAAGTGGTACAGGGCTGTGTCCTGGTGACTCTGTTTTCACACAATAAAGGAATGACTTTTCAAACTGAAAAGTGATGCCACCATAAAGTAAGCAGAATATTGGTTTTTGTTTGTTTGTTTGTTTGTTTGTTTAAAGATTTTTATTTATTTATTTGACAGAGAGATAGAGAGCACAAGTAGGCAGAGCGGCAGGCAGAGGGAGAGGGAGAAGCAGGCTCCCCACCGAGCAGGGAGCCGGATGTGGGGCTCGATCCCAGGACCCCAGGATCATGACCTGAGCTGAAGGCAGCCGCTCAACCGACTGAGCCACCCAGGCGCCCCAGAATATTGGTTTTTTGACAGGAGGAGGGGATGGAGGTATCGCTTTGGGAAAATTCAAAGTGAAACACCAATGGGACCCAAATCAAAACAGAAAAAAAAAAATGTTCCTGGGGTCATAAGAAAAAGAAAAAAAAAAGACATTTGATTGAACATATTTAAGAGAAGCAAAGTCTTCAAATAATCACAAATCACAAACTTGGCATGGAGATCGAAATGTGTGCATAAAAAGATACATTTTTCCCCTGCAAAATGTAATAAAGATGTGATTTTTTTTCCCCAGTGAAGCCATCTTGGAAAAGAAAATCATGATAAAAAGGAGAAATTCAGATTACAGCAGAATAATGGCAATTCTTTCTAACTGGCTACAGAATTTTCTGTCAGTTCCTTAGTAAGTATAGGGAATTGAAAGTTTATATTGAAGACACGTGGACATCACCTATGCTAGCTAAATGGATACTTTAAATTTTGTGCCCTTATTCCATCGTGTGCCTTCGGTTCTCCTCAAAACAGCTCCTTTGTCACTTTCTCAATATCCTATACAACACAAAATCCCTGCATTTTTTAAGAGAGGACCTAGCCTTAATGGGAACTCACCTGGCATTTGCAGGCAGGCTTGTGGTGTGATGAAGTGACAAGACTACTTTGCAAGTGCCCTGAAAGCTGTCTTAATATGGCTCATTTCTCTTGAGTTGTATCCCATGTTAAAGCAACGCTTGCTTTGCTGCGATGAGATGGATTTCTAGGAATAATCATCTCAAGCTTGCAAAAAGCGCTTTGTGCTAAAGTAGAAAAATTTCCACTCCTAATCACATGACTTAGGCCTGAATACTCCCTTGAGACTCAGAAAGTCTGTGTGTGTCAACCCTATCATTCCTACCACGTCAAGTCTATTAAATCATAATGGCCGCGTCATTTACTTTTGTGGAAACTAGAGGTGTCAGATCTCGCGAGTAAAAATACAGGACACCCAGTTAAATTTGAATTTCAGATAAACAGCACTTGTTCTGTTTATCTTGTAAACAGTTCTTGTAAAACTATGTCCCATAGAATTTGGGGGGGCACACTTATACCAAAATGACTGCTTTTTTATCTGAAATCCCCATTTAACTGGAAGTCCCATATGTTTGTCTGATAAAGTGGAAAGTCACTTGTAAAAATAAAAAAACTGGACGAGGCAAGCCAATCTCCAAGCCTCAAGTTATTTTTTTCCTGAAACCCCAGAATCATTTTGTCTCCAAATATCTTCTGTGGGAACTCAGAATGCTCTTGCCTAGTCCTCAGGGAAGCAACGTCACTGGGCAGAAGAGATCACATTTGGGGAAATGTTGACAGTTTGGGAACTTTTACCATCAGTGTAACTGAGGTCAGAGAAAACCAAGGAAGGATCTTTGATTTCCCCTGAGAAGATGGAATAGGCCCTTGGATATTGACAGATGACCTACAATGTAAAAGGCCTAAGGATGAGAGGATTATCTACAGTACTAACTGATCGAGGAATTAGGAATAATGTTCTCTTTCATCCTGAGTTGACGCTAGTTCTCAGAAAACAACCAATACCCAAATCTTGGAGTCAGGATCATTTATATTAGGAGTACATACCATGTGCGATTAGTAGGCAAATTTCAAGAATGCAGCACTCATAGATGTTTGTTCACGTACACACAAAAAATTGGGAAAAATGCATTCATCAAACATACCCAGAGCATGAGGTGGGAATCCGATGCTGAGCTAAGCAGAGGCAATGACCGGAAGATGCTGCTGTGGTGCTCACAACTCTGGGAGTGGCACGGTGGGTGGCAGGCTGGGAGGCAACCCAGAAAATGGTAAGCATGTCATGAAAGGTGCTTGGCTGTGGGCATGAGTTGCTGAGAGAGCTCAGTGGAGACTCACATAAACCAGGATCCAAGGACATGGTTGCTCAGGGAAGACATACTTGATAAACCTAAACGAGGTCGTGAAGGGATGTATATGAGTGGATGAGATGTTCAGCGTAGGAACAGCAATCTAGCCAGTGGAAACAACAGGAGCCAACATCTAAGACAAGAAATGGGAGTCTGTGTTCAGGTAATGCTAGGAATTTGGGAGGGTGAAAGTGCAAAGGCTGCTCAAGAAAGAGGAAGTGGTGGGGCAGGAAATGTAGGCGGGTGGTAGACCACATGTACGAAAATAACAGAGCACTTACAATAATAACATTCACTCTTGGGCCAATGCTTGGATTCATACCTGTCCCGCTGCATGCAAAGTCGGAAAGCCAGGAGCAACTCAGGTGCCCATGCAGAAATAGCTACATGTCCACAAATGCAGTGTCCCTCCATCAAAATAAATGGGTGTCTGCTTCAGTTATTCATTTTCCATCAGGATGTGTTAAGCTTTAGAACTGAGAAGCAGCCTAAGACTCAGACGCAGAATGAGTGTGTGACTTCCATGGGGGGGGTGGGGAGAAGAACCCCAAACAACAACCTGTGTCTCACTTTCAAGGGCTGGGGGCTGGGGGAGGGGCAGGGAAGAAAGAGAAAGGAAGGAACACTCACTATGTACCTATAATGTTAGACCGTGAGCGAGAACAAGATACTCCCTACGGTCTTATGAGGCAGGGATAATGACTCCTACTTGACGAATGAAACAAAATCAGAGAACTTGAGTCCTCACGTTCTCACATCACATAAAATGGCGTAACCTCCATTTGACCCCAGCTATAGGAAATGAGCCCACGTACACGTGCCAGGTGTTCTCCAAACCCCCAGCAAAAAGAGCTAAGGCCAAGTGGTGCCTGATATAACCAAGGAGGTGCTTATGCAAAGAAGGGAATTAATTTCATTCTGATTCCCCTGATCTGTACTGTATGTACCAAATCGGAGCCATCTTTGCAAAATTAAGGTCATTAGTTATCTCCCCATTCAGTCAGAGTGGCATTACACTTGCATGCAGACGTTCCCAGCTAAGCGGAGGAATATCAAGTTTTTACAAAATCATTCATCAAGAGGTGAGACCTAACCCTGATTAGCGTTTCAATAAGAAGCCTAAAACTAAATAGAGAATAAGTGCACGATCACAGTGGCAATTAGGCACCTTCTCGACAGCCACATTTTTCCTTAGACCAATCGAGTTCGAGCCAATGAGAAATTTTTTCCTTTCTCTCTTTTTTTTCCTCCTGAGGTGAAGTGAACTGCCTTAAATAACTGAAGAGGTGACAGCAAGCTTGTTAAAGAAAACGTTTGCCCATTAAGTGAGGCTTAATTAAACAGAGCACAGGTGAATCGTTCTTCCATCTAAGATGTGGAGCACCCTGGTAAAATCACCCTGCTTGCAGCACTTGGTCTGGGAAGTGCTAGGATGACACCCATCAGTAAACTAGGGGGAAAAAATAACAAAACAGTTTTAGACTTCAAGAAATCACATGTCATTTTGCAAAGCAGTGGATGAATTGGAGATGTACACATGCAAATAAAGTTAATCAAAGATGACTTTTTGTCTCCAATTACGCTGTCTTTAGATTTACTCAGAGTGATGAAGTTACATTCTCTTGTCCCCTTAGATGAGCCATTTGGAATTGCGGATAAGAGGTTTCGCTGCAGTACCAGGAGGGGCTAGTGGTAGAAATTCTCTAGGCGCACATCACCAATGCTCCACGACAATGGGGATCATGTATGTTCCGTTCATCACCTTATCTTCAGAAGGTCTCATGATATTGAGCATGTGGGAAGCAGAGCTGGGACGGGATTATCATCGAATGATGTCTCCCAAAAAGATGCTCAAGTCCTGGGGCGCCTGGGTGGTTCAGTTGGTTAAGTGACTGCCTTCGTCTCAGGTCATGATCCTGGAGTCCCTGGATCGAGTCCCGCATCAGGCTCCCTGCTCGGCAGGGAGTCTGCTTCTCCCTCTGACCTTCCCCCCTCTCATGTGCTCTCTCTCATTCTCTCTCTCTCAAATAAATAAATAAAATCTTAAAAAAAAAAAAAAAAAAAAGATGCTCAAGTCCTAACCCCAGTCTGTGAAAGTGACCTTATTTAGAAATACGGTTTTTGCAAATGATGAAGTTAAGATGAAGTCATTCGGGTGGACTCTACTCCAGGATCACTGATGTCCTTATAAACAGGGGAAATTTGGACATGGGGTGGGGGCACCACTTATAAGCCAAGGAATGTCTACGGATATCCGAAGCTGGGAGGAATGTATGACAGAGATTCTCCATCGCAGCCCTCGGAAGAAGTCCACTCTGCCTACCCCTTGGTTTTGGACTTCTGGCCTCCAGAGTTGTGATTCAATCAATTTCTGTTGTTTAAGCCACCCAGTTTGTGGCACTTCGTTGCTCTGGCAGTCCCAGGACACTAACACAGGTAGGGAAGGGCAGAGTGCATTCTGACCTGGGTGATTTCTCAGTTCCGCCCTGATACCCTTCTTCCAGGACACTTGTCCCAGTGAGCTGGCCCTACCGCTGCCACCAAGAGCCCTGGGTTGAAAGCTGACCTCTGCTCTCGCTCACCTCATGGCCTCCTCTGAAAACCAGGGGCACTGGTACAGCACATTTCCCTTTGCCCTGTCGTGAGGATTCCATGAGATAATTCTCGTGACCTGCTGGACACCATGTGTGGCATATAGTGAGCGCTCAATAAATACTACCGGTTACTTTTATCAGCATTAAAACGTTGGCCCCTAGAACTGAGTAGTGTTAAGGTCAGTTTTACATTTCTCTGGTTGTTGCCCATAGCAATGTGGACATGGCTGTACCTGGACTGTCCAAGGGGAGTCGGCTGGTAACTTAAGGCCCTTGGAGGCCAGAGAGGCCCCTTATCATGGGATGGACATGGCCCGGCTGTTCACACTGGCTTTAACATGTGGTCTTCCACTCCATGCACTCCCCCACCCCCACCACACAGATGATTATCAAGAGGAGGCACTGGAATCTGCAGAGATCTGGCCCTGCCGGAGCTGACCTTGGAGGCCTGAAGGTCAGCAGGGCCAGTAAGATGCTGGGAGGTGGGCTGCTGAGCTGAGGTGGCGGTGATCTCAGGGAGCCTGCGGGGAGGGAGCCCAGCTGAGGGCAGGGGCTCTAACCCTCATTAGCATTTCAATGAGGGGCCCAAGGGGCAAGAGAGAACACCTGTCCATCACAGGGGCAAGGGGACTGCAATTAGGAGGTTTTCCAGGTCCCCTGCATCCAAGGCTTTGTGATCAGTATCTTACTGACTGTTCACCACAACGCAGTGAGACAGGTATTACTGTCTCTATTTTATGAAAGAGTTAAGAGTAAGACGACCTTTGGTAACTCAGGACAAAGTCACAAAGGGCATCCGCGGCTGGTACACAAGCCTGGTGGGATCAGAGCTCACCACGGTGCCCCACCGCCTACCAGCATCTGCTGCACTGTCCCTGCTAGAAAGTCGCTCTCAGTGGGCGGTTACCAGTATTTAAATCAGATTGAAGACTGTATTGTCAAACCCATCTGCTGATAGTTCATAGCTATATACTTAAAAAGGCATAAGTGCCTTTTGAATGCTAGTAGTATGCATCCTTAATTTTCTGCATTGTTTATGAACTGTCTGGAATAGAGCAATCACAATAATAATTCATACTTTATCGCACTTTGTAATTTACAAAGGGCTTTCACAAAATTTAGCTCATTTTACACATCAGCCCACAAAGGTAAAGGTTATTATTACCCTCATTTTATTGATGGGGAATGAAGGAATAAGTCATACTCCTTAATGTTCAGAGACGCTAGTGCACCTGAAGCCTGAAATCTTGAGAGGAGGGCTTAGGCTGAAAATCCTACCCAGGAAAGGAAAAAAAAAAAAAAATTCCCTGGTGGGAAACGCAGTTTCCATTTGGGAGTGGACAGCGCCAAAATCAACCCCAGTTCAGCCTTCAGTTGGATGCTTCGCCTTCAGAAGGACACAGCTGATTAACAGCAGCCCATGATGAGGGTGGCTCACAATTACTGGGCGCTTATTCCATGCTCAGCACTGAGCCGAGCACTCTGCACGCTTTATTTTATTTAGTCAATCGGCACACAGCCCAACGGGGTTAGAGATGAAGAAATTGAAGCTCTGAGAAGTCACTCACCCAAGGTCAAACAACTCGTGAGACCCCCCCCCCCACCATCCAATCTTAGAGGTTTAACTTTTAATAATTTGATTTTAAGGGGTACTGCCCCATGAGTACAGACGTTCTCATAGAGAAAAAAAATTCTATGGTGTTTTGTTTTGTTTTGTTTTCTCTGCTCCCAGAGCCTCTTGACTTTCACCGTGGCTTGCCCCAGGTTAAAAATGCGATGTGTACTTGATTCAAGGCTTGGCTTCCTTCTGCTCGGGACTCTTAGAAGCGCTGGATCTAAAACTGCACCTGCTTGTTAAGGTACTTCTGCTCCCCCCTCAGTAGGAACTGTGGTTTGCAATTAGAGAGATTGATTCGGTGCAAACACCTGAGCCCATGCATCCAAAAGTCCTGATGGAGAATCTTCTGAGTTCCAAAAGAATTGCAGATCCAACTCATTAGAGCCACAAACCCACGTTTGGTGGCATAATCTCCTCACCCATCTTGTCTCTGGGTAAATCTGACGAGCTTCCAATATTCTCTCCAAACAAACGCTTGCCATTTCTAAAATAATTCAAAACACAGACCCCCCAAAACAGCTCCAGAGGCATCCTGGGTGAAGACAGTCTGTATCACAGGTCGGGTCCTGTGCCCCTCAGGAGATGAACTCTGAAGGCAAGAGGGATCACTGGGATGCTTAAGTGTCACTCTGCAAACATCCATCACTCAACTCTCTGCCCAAAATAACTGGGAAAAGATTGAATTTGAGATGGAAAGACAGGCCTGAAAAGAAGAAGGCTGGGCAGATGGTGATGCTTTTTGCAAAAATTTTGGGTGAAGGAGAAAAAGCTGAAACACAGTATCCGTGGCCTTAGCTTTCGGCCCATTAGGGAGAGTGGGGGCGGGCACGGGGGCTGCCCCAGCGGCCTGCAACATGCCCTGTCCCGTGGAGAGCAGACCTGATCGCTCAGGGGGAGGCAGGGCCTGCTGTGACAGCCAAGAAGCTCCGCTTTAGATTTGAAGTATTAATTCAATTTCCCTTTCCTCGTGCCACTTACCAGCTGTGAGGCGTCAGGCAAATTATTCAATCTTTCTCAGGCTCTGTTTCCTCACTTGAAAAATGGAGATAAAATGCTCCCCTGCACAAGGCAAAGTGGTGGAATTAAATGACAGGAAGATGCGTGGGACACATAGTAGGCTTCTTCCCCTTTCCACGTTTTTCCTCTTCAATCCTTGATCCGTGAACAACGTGACTTTTACATGGAAGAATTCAGCCCCCACCTGAATCTTGGAAGCCGGAGCTCAAATCCTCCCTTGTCTGCTGATACACTCATCACAGGATGTTCCCGGTGCTAGCCTCCCAGATATGTTATTGCAGAGCCTGGCCTCGGCCAGAAGCACCCACAGTTAGGAAGCCTCATGAAGGCTCACGGCTGGAGAGGGTGATAGTTGTTTCCACCACTGCTATTTTGCAACGGGCTGTTTTCCCCGAAAAGCCAGTAAACATACCTTAACACCAACTTGCTTTCTTTTTTGATTCACCTGTGCTCAATTACTGTAGTTCATACATCTTCAATGGAAGTAAGAAGCCCAGAGTCAAGCCCCTTGGCCCTCACCTCCGTTTACAAATAAGAGAGCTGAGGCTTGGAAGGGAGGTTTGCCTTGGCCAAGCCAGCCCTGCTTCAGGGCGTGCTCTGCAGACAAAACTATCTCTGCAGACCTGCTTCCTTTCCGGACGCAGATGGGTGGAAGCCTCCAGCCATTGCCAAACAGGGACACCGCTCCCGCCGGAGAGCAGAACTGTGGGACTTACAACTGTGGTAATCCCGGGCCAGCTCCTGGAGGTATGTAAACTTACGCCATTATCACTACTTCTAAGGAGGAGCATAAATGTTTGTTGAGTTAGAAACCTGTGCTAGGTATTTTACGTGCATTATCTCATCTGATTTTTCAACATTCCCATGAATAGGAATAATGTACCTTCCCCAAAGATGTCCACATACTAATTCTCGGTATGCATGGGTCCGACTTGTACGGCAAAGAGGACTCTGAAGATGTGGTTACCTTAAGGACCTTGAAATGGGCACGTTAGCCTGAGCTCCATGTAACCACAGGGTCCTTTTAAGAGGGAGGCAAGAGGGACAAAGAAAGAGAGAGGATGTGGTGAGAAAAGCAGAGGGTGTTGTGATGGGTTTTGAAGAGAGAGGAAGAAGCCATTAGCTAAGGGATGGGTGCAGGAGGTCCTGAGACTCTGAGAAAGACGAGAAATAAGATTCTCCCCTAGGGCTTCCAGGAGGAAACCAGCCCTGTCAATAACCTGATTTCAGCCCAGAGGACCCATTCTGGACTTCTGATCCCCAAAACTCTCAGATAATAAAGCTGTATTGTTTTTAGCCACCAAGTTTGTGGTAGTTTGTTCCAATAGCAATAGCAAACTAATACACCCATTTAACAGCTGAGTAAGCTGAAGCGTCTTGGGGTCAGATCACCTGGCTGCAGTCACAGGTAGCCAGGTCACGGGAAGCAGAAATGGGGTACTTCATGGTGATTCCATGGCTCGTGCTCTTATATCTGGACCATATCGTGCTGGGGAAGGAGGGGGACTAGTACAATGTCACAACTTAAAAAATGCAAGGCCTTCCTCAACCCTGTGAGATAGTCAAGAGAGTCGCAGTATCCTGTTCCATTAAAACAACAGCAACAAAGCCACTAGCGTGAGAGAGTAGCTGCTCCATTCAAGGGCACAGGTAGAGGCAGGACTGAAATCCCGACCAGGGTGGGCTGTCTCTTTCCACGACACCACTCCTGCCTCACAAACTGTGCTCCTTCTGTACTTCGTGGGGCATTTGCCCAGCTGCTGTCCTTCTGCAAGGAGAAGCGAGCACCCTGCCCACGTAACCAGCGTGCAGGGCCAGCAAGCCCAGGGGAAGGCCTGCGTTTGCGCGCTTGATAAGCTGATACTCTGGCCAGCTCAGCAGGAAGCCGGCTGTCCCCGTAAGACTGCCTGCACACGCTAGGAAGAAAACAAACCAACCAACCTGGCTATCACCTGGATTCCATCAATCCATGAGAACCTCTGTCTACACAGCCCCACATTTGGAACATTTGAAATGACACTGATATTTGACAAATGAGCCAAAAGAAGCACGAGAGCCGTCAACTTTCCCGGCAAGCGGCAAGCAGAAACAAGATCAGAATCCAGGCATTCCCACTTCTGAGCCAACCTTCAGTGAGGGAAAAGAGCAAATACTCCGAAATAAGCAAGAATATATTGCAGGAAGTATTAACTTTTAATTAGTATGATTGCTATTATTATTACTATTATTATTTTATTGTTCTTTGAACTCCTTTAGAGCTAAGGAAAAAAAAAAGTCATTGAAATGGGAAAAGAGGATGTCAGCTGCCTAAGACTTCCCTTTCGTAAATCCCCGTTCATCCATACCGTGTGAGGATCTAATTTTATTTATGCGTCCTGAATGCAGCCAAACAGCGGGGACTGCCGGGATTTGGGCTCTGGCGGGAGATGGCAAACAGAGCTTTTGTTTTGATCTCACTGCTTAGGTTAATGCATCCTGATTCCTCCACAGGCTGTTTCCCAGGATGCTGTTATTCCCACACTGTCTGCTGGGGAAGCAAATGTCCCCGTGAAAATGAATTAAATGCAGCAGTATTTACAAATCTTGAGTCAGATTTCCATCCTGTCTAACAGGATGAGAATTTGACCCATTATTTACACTAGTAAGCTGAGAATGACATCAAAAGCTCTTATTAACTGCAGGGGAGATAATGACTTAAGTGGCTTTAATCTAGACATGTGCTTTACAATAGAAAAGTGCATCTGCTGCTTCTACAGAGGAGAAAAGAAACAGCATTCATGTCTCTACTCAAGGGATAGGATACCTAATTCCAAGCCTTGTCTCTAAACATCCATGGATCCCACATCACTATGGTCTCACTTAAGACATTCGGCTTGCATTGGAGAATGAGTCCAGGGAGAGACAGAGACCTGAGCAGAGGCAGGAGCACTTTGAATGCCTGTAAAGGGGGGGTGCAGTGCTCTTTACACAGCCTGGGAAAACAGGCTTGGTTTCCATGCTCTCACCGCCCCCCCCTTTTCTCCTGAGACATACCCAACCTCCGCGGCTGCAGGTGAACTCATGCCTGATCATCCTTCATAGGGATACTGTAAGAACTGAGGGGAGAGAAAATGGGGAGGGCACTTTGCTGAGGCAAATCAGTCTTATCTTTGCTGCCATTCATGTTATGGCTTTATTCCAAGATCTATTTTTCTGGGCACCAGCAAGGTGGGGTGGGAAGCATCTGAGCTCTGGAACCAGAAAGTCTGGAGGTGAAGTCCCAGCCCCATTATTTGCCATCCATGGGGCTTCACGGGCAAAGCATGAACTGATCTGACTCTTCATTTCCTCATCTGTAAAATGGGTACGAGCTTCCTATCGATGTTAATTGGCCCCATTTTATCTGTTTGAACTAAGCCCAATTCTCTGAGCATATAACAAATTTACTATAATTTAGCTGTGTAGAATTTGTAGAATAATGAGTTTTCTTGAGATAAAATTCAGATATCATAAAGTCAACCCTTTGAAAATGCACAATTCAGGGTTTTTTTTTAGTGTATCTGCAAAGTTGTGCATCAATCCACCACTGCCTAGTTCTAGAACATTTTCATCACCCCCAAAAGCAAACTCATAGCCACGAGCCAGCTACTATATTTAGAATATAGTTTGCTAATCAACATCTTGCTATTCTTCAAGGTCTAAGAAATCTCTGAGACCCACACTGCATTACTCCTGGACTTACAGTCAGCACCAAAGTGTCAGGCGTTTGATGTATACCCTTCTGGGGCTCCCAGATTGACAGCTGAAATCTCCCCAGCCTTTCCAAATAGACGGTATATTCATGGAGTTCAAAGGCCGTGATTTCTACATTTTCCTTACCCCTAGCACCTCTGCTAAAGGCTGAACACACACGTAGGTGCTTGGTAAACACATGGCTTCCGACCGATTGGCCAATCGTCACTTCTTCTGAAGACCAGCACGTTTGTCATCTCTCTGCTTCCCTGAATGCCGAAGCCTCCGCAAGCTGTCATGTTCCATGATTATTCTCCCCAAAGCATGTGCTATTAATTTTTCATCTTAATGAACTGTCCAGTCGAGTTTAGCAATGGGAATAGTGATAGTAGCGCAAGAAGAATGTCTTCTGCCTTGCTATTGTCAGAAAGCTTCTCCCTCCAACACTGGCGCATAATTGAAATAAACCACCTCAATGGCGACAAACCCCATTTGTCAAGAACGACATGGAGTAAGTGCTATTTCAAAAATTCATACTAACGAGCTTTATAAACATGGATTATTGGAAAGTTTCTCTGATTGATACCTGCTCAAGCATTTAAGTGCCCAGCTATTATTCCTCTGTGTTTGCTTGAGTGAAAAACCACTTTGAGTACCAAACTACATGTCAGCCCTAATTTCCCAGAGTATTACGAATGCACATTCTTTCCTGATGGGAGATGGGTCAGGCAAGCCAGAGCAGGCCCGAAAGTCCTGTGTTAATGCACAGACAGGGAAGCCATTATGCAGCTGTTGGCCTCCCAAGAGTGGAGTGCTCTGGGAACAGATGCCACTCAAATCTGACTGATGGCCCAGGAGGAACTGAGAGGGAGAGGGGGACAGAGAGAGAGAATGAGGGGTAGAGAGATATGTCTGAAAATTCTGCTCAACTCAGCAGCGTGGAGGAGCCCACACTCCAATCTCCCTCTAAAGCAGGCAGCACAACCATTATATTCCTGTTAACCCATCAGGGAAACATTGGGAACTTAGATATTGGCTTAGCCCTTCACTTAAGAAATATGGACTAAACTGCGATTAGGGTGAACAGCACTGCTTGAAGGTGAGGATATGAGGGGGACAAGGCAGACCGTGTCTCTGAAGCACTGGTGCTTAGAATCTCATCGAGAAAAAGGACGGTAAAAACGTAAACCTACGAAAGAATACAGCATTCACAGATGGTGATGGCTGTTTGAAGGATTAGACAGAACGATGAAAGGTAGAATAGGTGGGCGTGGGTGGCAGGTGAGGTGCTGGTGTAGGGAATGGTCTCCAGTGGGGGCCGGGGGCGGGTATTTAAGCTGGGTCCTGAATGATGACAAGGGGCCAGGCCCGGGATGAGACCCGAATGGAGTGGACACAAAGTGCTGAGCCCCTGAGGCTGTAAAGGGGCTGGGCCAGTTCAAGGGATAGTGATACGTGGCTGAGTGGACCAGGCGAGGGCGCAGAGGTGGGGAGCGATCATGTCAGGGACGGCACTGATGGTGCAGTTAGGGTCTACGTTTTGTTCTGATTAAGAGGAAGGTCGTGAAATATTTTTAAGGCAAGAGGAAGGACAATGGCAATCACTCTCCAAGCCCTTTCTCCACTCTGCTGCAAATTAAATCTAGCCCTGCCTCCCCTCCATCTTATCTTTCAATTCAGCTTCTGATCCTGACCTTGATTCCTGCAGGCCCTCTTCTGTGCACCTCTGTCCTCCCTCTCAATACTCCTTCTGGGCAGCCACCGTAGCCCCGGTTCCCCTGTTCAAGTTCCTGCCCCTCACCTAGACCTCACTCTGGGCCGTCTGAAAGGGCCAAGCGAAAGGAGCAGAGGAGTCTGATGGTGGATAAGGAGAAGGCTATTCACACACTCTTGGAAGCAGGATTTATTCTGCAAAGCAATCAGCAAGGCTCAATGGGAAATTTCTCTTGCCCTCCACCTAAGTGCAGGCGCAACCAGAAGGCTCTGGCAGAAGCACGATTTAAATGCAGAAACAGGATTAAAATCTGTCTTCAGAGTAGAAGTAATTTAAGTTCCATGTCATGAGAGGTCCCTTTCTGTCTTGCTTCCCACAGTATCTTGGTGCTGAGCCCAGTGCTAAGCATCCGATGAATACACATTCAATGAAAACAATGAAGGTACAAATGAATCTGGTGTATTCATGCAGACACGAGAGGGCTTGCTGCAAAATATTCCATAGAGTTTCTGGCAGGTTAAGTTCTCTGAGATGGAGTTTCCCGTGGGGATGCTTATTACGGGCTACCCTTGAGAATAACATGACGGAAGGGAAACAGGAGTGGACAGAGGGAGAAAAAAGGTGAGATGTGAGGGGGTCCTGGCAGCAGCCTCGGGTAACCTTGCGTCGTGCTCTGGGCTACGATGGCCCTTCTCCATGATCTCGAGGAGAACCGAGATGGTCAAACCCCTACTGATCCAGTAATCAGATGTGGGCTACCCCAGGAGGGGCCACGACCTTGGCTGATGCTGCCATGTGAGGCAAGTCTGGAAGGGGCTGAGCCAAGAGCACGCCCCCTAGCTGGTACGGCCAGTCCTTCAGTGAAGAGAAGATGGGGGGGGGCGGGGGGTGCACAGGAGCATGGAGTTCAGAAGCAATTCTACCTACGCTGAGATCTACTGTTTCTTACAGGTCCTGGTATGGCAAAGGAAGGGGTGGCAATTTGGATTGGTAGGCCTGTAGTGTGATGGAGCAATGGCAGGAGTCCTAGGGGAAAAAGGGACTCAGAATCATGGCTCCCTCCATACACTGGGTGTGACCCTGAGCAGGAGACAGCTCTGTTTCCTAGACTCTGCTTAACCTCTCTGAGCCTCAGTTTATTCTGCCAGAGAATGAGATGGAGAATGTCCATGCACAGGGATCAAAGTGGCTGATGCACAAGGAAGGGCTGTACCAATGGTGGGAAGGGAAGACGTTGTGCCTTTTCAAAATGGACTTGGGACAGTAGGCACTGCCTTATCTGGGAATGCCAGCCAAAAATCTCAGCAGCAGAGGGCCCAGGAGGATGGAGACCATGTCTCCCTCCTATGAAGGCCTGTTCAGCAAGCGTGCACTCATAACCCACACACTGTGATAGAAGACCCAGTATTAAACATCCAAATTCCACCCTCAAAGATCCTGCAGACTTGTAGACAAAAAAATAGCAATGAGGTCACAAAGGAATACCACACAGACTTCTCCATTAGGCACTGTGCCTGGGGTCCATAGTACTTTAGGGGCTCACAGGAATGTTTTTGTGTCTGCATGTTTTTTTAATTGAGATATAATTGACATATCACGTTATATTAGTTTCAGGTGTATAATATAATATTTTTATATTTTGCACAAGGATCACCACAATAAATCTGGTTAACATCTGTCACCACACATAGCTATATTATTTTTCTTGTGATGAGAATTTTTAAGATCTGCTATCTTAGCAACTTTCAAATATGCAATACAGTATTATTAACTATAGTCACCATGCTGTACATTACACACCCAGGATTTACTTATTTTATATAATGGGGACTTTTATCTTTGGATCACCTTCACCTTCACCTATTTTGCCCACCTCCCACCCCCTGCCTCTGGCAACCACCAATCTGTTCTCTTATCTGTGATTTCGGTTTTACTTGTGGTTTTTTTTTCCCCTAAGCTTCTACGTATAAGTGAGATCATATGGTATTTGTCTTTCTCTGACATATTTCTCTTACCCTCAGGGTCCATTTGTGTTGGTGCAAATGGCAAGATTTCCTTCTTTTTTGTGGTTGAGTAATCTTCCATTGTGTGTGTCTGTGTGTGTATATACACAACACATTGTCTTTATGCACTCATCTGTCTATGGGCATGGGGGCTGCTTTCATGCCCTGGCTAGTATAAATAATGCTGCAGTGAACATGGGGGTGCATATATCTTTTCAAGTTAGCATTTTTGTCCCCTTTGGGTAAATACCCAGGAGTGGAATTGCTGGATCACAGGGTAGTTCTATTTTTGAGTTTTTGAGGGACCTCCATACTGTTTTCTGCAGTGGCTGCACCAATCTACATTCCCACCAAGGGTGCACAGGGTTCCCTTTCCTCCACATCCTCAGCAATGTTGTAATTTCTTTTAAAGTCAGAAGGGAAAGTAATTGGCCTTTTAGGGTAGAAGATTATATACATCTTTATACCAAAGCAATCATAAAATATATTTATTTTTTTATGGTAATAGGAGCTCTTGAAGGTTAAGGTGACTGGGGCCCATGGAAGGCATGTTGAGACACCCAAGGAACCAAGGCACTCGGGGGAAAGAAGTGACAATCTGTTTCACGGGGGCCAGGGAACCCCATCTGGAGAGGATTCTTCTCTGCATATCCAAAGAAATGGGGACAGAGAAGGAAAACCCATGCAAGGGAATCTGGAGGGAAGCATCCCAGTGAGTCCCAGGGCTGCCAGCAATAAACTGTGGATGGAGAGTAAAAGGGGGATGACACAGGGAGTGGAGGCTGGATCCTGGTGGTCTTAAAAGCAAAGCGTCCTATAATTTATCCTGCGAGGGACCACGGTCTTCTGAAGCTTAAGGTTTTAGACTTAAGCAACTTTGGATTTTGGAGAAATCCTGCAGCAGCTTGGAGGAGAAGTGCTGGGGAAGCCGGCACAGAGCTGGACGAGCTCCCAGGAGCCCGAGTGCCAGCCGCCCCGGCCGGTCCCATGTGAGCACAGGCTGCTCGCTGCCTTTGCGGGTCCCGCTCCAACCCTTGACTAGAGTAAAACCACACCAGCGATACCGCCTTTTTCTTTCTTTGCCCAAAGCCAGATGTAAATGGGTGAGGGACAATGAATAACAATCCTCCTGGGTCTATTTTTCAAGTGGAGATTCTGAAGGGAAACTGGGGAGTGTTGAGAGGTCCAAAACAGTATCTGTTCTGGACAGGAACACAGTACTTGGGGAAACTTACTAGATACTCATTTAGAGAGGCACCTTCTCACCTAGCCCTTCCTTGCAAGTCTATAGCCGGATTTTTCACAGTTCATTTTCTTAAAAAAAAAAAAAAATGTATAAGAACTGTTGCTGTGGCAACCTAACAGCATTTGGAATGGTACTTAGATTCTAAAATTCAGGGCCTCTTGAAAAGATGAACTCACTGGGCCCCTCCACAATTTTTCTAAAGCTTCCAAATAGAGGCATCTGCCAGGTGTCAGGCTGCAACCTTCTAGATCCTCAGCAGACAAAATTAATTGGTGGCAGATTTTGGTATGGCTTGTTACCTTTCCTCCTCTGCTCTCTCAAACTTCCTTGAGCTCTGAGTCCCCCACAGGGCACAGGGTAATTTGGGTTAGTAGCCTCCAGAGGAAATGGTGATTCTCTGACTTAGGAACCACATAAGGCCAGGTAGGGCTGACAGGCAATGGCTTGATTTTTGTCCTGAAACAGTGGGAGCAGCGGAACCTTCCTGATGGAACATAAGGAAACAGGTAGACTTAGAGGGAGGTCAGGGGACACCCTCTGATGGGCATATGAGTTCCATGAAAATAGGAACCATGATGGTCTTATTCACAGGTGCACATGTTGGAATTAGGACAAAGCAAACAGTCAATAGATATGTGTTTAATGAATGAATGGGTGGATGGCCAGGAAGTCAGTCCTTAGAGATTCTGCCCCATCACTCTCAGGTTCACCTGCTTTCTTCCGCCGTGATATGTCTATATGTCTGCCACCCCACAGATCACCATCACAGTCTTCAAAGAGCATGCACAGGTCTTGACACAAAGCATGAAAGAGTGCCATGAAGGCTTTCAGTAATTATTTGATGAGTGAATGAATGAATACCTGAAAACTATCCTCCTAGGCCCAGAGCCCTTGACAGGAAAACCATCTCACACTGTCTTCTTGGGTTACCTCCTGCCTGTCACAGTATTCACAGTCCCTCTCACGGAGAATACAAACTGTCCCTTGCCATGTAATGCATAGAGGAAGCACAGAGATAACTTGAGCAGTGCTCAGGGGCTTTGATCTTTGAAAGGAGGGAATCTTACACCAGGCTTGGGGTGGCCGTGTTGAAGCCGACAAACAGAAGAGAAGAGTCACTATCTAAATGGCTGGTTGTCGGAAACGAAGTGATCAGATTTTAACGGGGCACTGTGTTCCCACCCTGGACAACTGGGCCCAGAAGGCCAGTGCAGAGAGCATTCTCACCTGCTGGAGAGACACTCACGTCTTGCTGAGGGAGCACTTAACAAGACAGGGCAAAACCTTTCCCAAAGCTGAGCACAAGGTGGGCATCAAGTGGCCCAAAGGAGTCCCCTTCCTGACATCTCCATCCTGGAGGGGGGATTTGCTGCTCATGGCATCTCAGAGCAACTGACATGGAGTGGAACACATTCTAGGTTTCAAGTTGTACCTGGGTTGTCTCAGGAAGTAAGGGCTCCAGAGAGGAAGTTTACACAGGTCTCTGGGAAACTGACATCTAGGCTGTATCTTTTTTTTTTTTTTAATTTTTTTTTTTCTCAAGATTTTATTTATTTATTTGAGACCGAGAATGAGAGAGAGAGAGCACATGTGAGGGGGGAGGGTCAGAGGCAGAAGCAGGCTCCCTGCCGAGCAGGGAGCCCGATGCGGGACTCGATCCAGGGACTCCAGGATCATGACCGGAGCCGAAGGCAGTCGCTTAACCAACTGAGCCACCCAGGCGCCCTAGACTGTATCTTAATTAGGGATTAAATCTGTACAATCATTGCACAGAACATGGGAAAATGATTTAAAAAAAAAAGTGATTTCAGATGAAGGGTTTCTAAGAACCCATTGTATTTTTGCAACTTTCTGCAGGTTTGTAATTTTTCTTAATTTTAAAGAAGTTTAAAATCAAAGGAGAGCAAGTAAAACGAATAAACGAATAAAACGAATGAAAAAGTTTTATTTTTCTAGAACAGTGTGCATAACAGTGTCTATAGTTAGAGACCCTCTACATATACAGATGTGGAGAAAGTGACTCTCTGGATATGTGTGATTGTAACTGTCCAGAAAATCTGTGGACAGTCACATAGGAATCCAAAAATAGTAGCTGCTTCCAGATAAGGAAATTCATGGATGAGATGATAGGCACTGAAGGAGACTGAATTCTCTGTAGACCTTTTGTCACCTTTTGAATTTCAGACCATCTTCATCCATTTAACTGTCTTATCTACTTAAAGATAATAAAGAAGAAAACAAACCACCTAGTCACAAAACACTGGCTCAAGAACTTAGGTACTGCTCTCTCTCTCTCTCTCTCTCTCTCTCTCTCGAACTTCTGTACTGCAAAATCCTTGCTGATTTTTTCCTGGTAAACTCCTACTCATGCTCCATGTCTAAACCCAAAGGTCACCTCCCCACTGAAGCTTCTCCTGATTTCCTCTATCAGAATCAGCCCCTCTGTGCTGCTATGGAAGCCTAGACTTGTCTAGAATTAACTACGCACCATGGTTATTTGACAGCCAGCTGGGCTCCATCACAAGAAGGGCGGTCCTTCGAAGGCATGGCTAGTTTCACTGTTGTATCCCCAGATGCATGTGCATTTGGCCCACTGTTTTATTTCCAGTACCTAGTCCAATGGCTAAAACAAGAACAGTTCTCAAGAGATGGCTGATAAGTGAACAGATCCAGGGCTCTCTTTGCTTCTCCCGATGTGTTACCTCTCGCTCAGTGTACACATTCAGCTGCATTCTAATGCATTAGCCAGAAGCTGCTAGGTCTCCTTTATAACACAAGTGGACATTTAGGACATGGCCATACCAAAAGAATTATAATTGCCCTCCAAGTTTGTTAAGACTGGAAGGCAAGCTACAAAGGAACTGGAAGAGTCAGTGCTCAGGAGGAGCGACCTTGGCTCTACCCATTGTTAAGCACGTGTCCCTTAGCAAGTTGATTTTAACCTCTCCGAACCTCAGGGTCCTCATCTATAAAAGAATCACGACAACTGCACGTACCACTCAAAGTTCTGGTGATGTCCCACAGGATCGTGGATGTAAAGCACGTAGCCCAGTGCCTGCCCATGGGTGTGCTCGTTAAGTATCCGCTCTCACCGTTATTATCAGGAGTGGCCTCTGCATTTTGTCCATCATTAGTTAAATAAAGCAAGATGAAAGATCCACAACTGTGGTTGAAGTGTTCCCCTTCAGTTTTGATGCAGGCAAAGATAGGACCCTCATGCTGCCTGGCCCATGAGAGCTTCCTGTAATTCTTAGCTGACTGCGGGGCTGATAGTCACATCGTACACACCGAAGATCTGCAAAGGAGTCAGCGAGTGGACTGAGTGTCTGCTTTTTTATCTAAGTGACAGATACTTGGCCTCTTTCTCCACAGTGGCCTACATCCTGAAATAGGAAATGTGCATTCACAGACAGACCCAGCAGGTACAGGGGGTTGGAAGGCGGGCTGCCGACATTTCAAACTGTCAGGGACAAAGCAGAGCCTGGTGGATACTTCGGCACAGGTGAGCTGCCCACCCCCGCACCAAGTGGCTTTTTAGGGATTGATTTTTATGCAACTGAAAGATAACTGGGTGACCTGTGACCACTAGCCCCTGCTGATGATCACTCAGGAGGATCTCCATGTGTGGAAGCTTTTCTTGAACATAAGCGCAAATAACTTTTCACTTGAAGACATTCCTATCTGTGCCCAAGTGCCCTACTATGAAAGCCCAGTGAGTTATCAGCGCTGAGAAGCCCTATCCTGTGGCTAATCCCCAGGTAAGTCCTCCCCTGCATTGAGGAGGGACCCCAGTGAAACTGGGTCAGCTCCTCGAGGAAAAGGGAAGTGCCCTTTTGACTCTGGCTGTGTGCACAGCATACCACAGGATCTTTCAAGAAATGCTGCCTTTGCAACACCTGCGTGGCTCCGTTGGTTAAGCGTCTGCCTTTAGCTCGGATCACGATCCCGGGGTCCTGGCATCGAGCCCCATGTCAGGCTCTCTGCTCAGCGGGGAGCCTCCTTCTCCCTCTCCTTCTGCCTGCTGCTCTCCCTGCTTGTGCTCGCTTTCTCTCTCTCTCGTGCTCTCTCTATTTCTGTCAAATAAATAAATTAAAACCTAGAAAGAAAGAAAGAAAGAAAGAAAGAAAGAAAGAAAGAAAGAAAGAAAGAAAGAAAGAAAAAGAAAGAAAAAGAAAGAGAAAAAGAAATACTACTCTTGTGAACTGATGGGGGAATCAAGAATCTGAGTCTGGAGCCTAAGTTGTTGGTTAATTTTGTTTTGTTTTTCCAAAACCTTACAGTATAATCATGAACAAGTCTTTCCTTTCTTGAAGGAAAAATCCTCTCTGTAAAACAAGAATCTTTGCCAGAAAGATCAAACGGCCATTCTGTCTGTACCATGCTGTGTGTTTTTTAATGTTACAAGCATTAGAATAGTTTATCTTCCTCTCCTTGGAAAAAAGCTATGCAGAACTCTTCTAAATAAGCGTTCTTAATTTCTAAGTAGAAAAAAAACTAGCATGTTTCCTAGAAGATAAATTAAATTCAAGTGCTTTCTATTTAGCTTCTGACCGCTTCATTGATACCTCATTCTAATTGTCCCTATTATCTAGAAAAATAGGAAATGTCAGTTGCATGTTCTATTGAAGAATTCACAGGGCCGATGAAATGAAGAAACCCATTTGGCTTGGCAGCAATGAGATGATCATCACTCTCAGACACGTCTACAGGAGGGCTGCGTCTCATATGCTGAGCCAGGCTTTGGAGCAAATGAGCGCAAAATACGCTAACTTGAGGGGAGCCAGTCAGACACTCCAGATCTTATGGGTGCCTCTGCAGGGAAGTGCCGCTCTGCTCCCTCATCAGCTTATTCCTAACAAACATGGACCAGAGCATGGCAGAAAGAGTTTGAGGAGTTCCCCAAATTGAAATTTTGTCCTCAGACAGGTGCACATTCACATATGAGTGTACAACACCTTGAAAATCACCAAAGTTTACGAGTCTAGTCCCGGGGATGACCATTTTTTGTCACAAAAGCTTGCATGGGATTCAGGGGAAAAGTCCCGCCTCCTGGGCAGGAACTGGTTGTTTGTTTGTTGGTTGGTTGGTCCATAACAGAGCAGATTTATTCAGGGGTAAGAGAAAAGAGGGGAGTGGTAAAATCCATTAGTTCTAGCTAAAATCAGACTTCTCAAAGATAAAAATTTCCAAGGACAAAAATTATGCCAATACGGCCATAGGCAAGTTACTTATCTTTTCCAAGACTCGATTTTCTTACTTAGCAAATCTTGGACATTTATAGTACCCACTGCATTAGGTTTTTGCAAGGATTGTGGGAGACGATTTCTTTAAATATCTTATTTGCCTGACGTGTACTAAGAACTAGATACCTGTTAGCTGTCATTATTATGACTTTTCTCTGCCTTAACATTAACTCCCCTTCCTCATATTCTATTCAAAGTATTCTTAAAGTCTCTATTCATGTTTAATAAATATTTATTGAGAATCTACTTTGGGCCAGATACAGTGGTTGCAACTAGGAACACAGTGCTCCCCAAATAAGTCCTACTCTCAAGAACCTCCAGGTCTAGCCGGGAAGATAGGTAATTAAACAGACAATTACAGCCCACTGTCAAAATCACAGTAAATGGTATAATATCAGACTACTAAAGTATTGTCTAGGAGATACCCATAGCTCAGTCTTCAGAGATTGAAGAGAAATCCTTAGAGATAGTGAGTTCAAGCTAAGATATAAAGTGAGCAAGAGTTGGCTTGTGAAGAGAGAGAGAGATCATGGGGCTTTGGGGAAGTGACAGGTGTGCCCTATAGTAGATCCCACAGTGGATGTGTCTAGTAAGGGCTGAGTGCAAAGAGAATGACTGAGAGATGAGTCTAGACAGCAAAACAGTGGCCCTATCCCTGAAGGGGTCCTAGAGACTTATTAAGGAATCAGATCTCTGACACTGAAAAGATTAAGTAGGAAAGTACATAATACCTGGACGTAGGGACATTGTTTAGTATTTGTATGGAAGATGTATCATGCCCTAGATGAAGTAAGCCCAGAGGCAAAATGCCTTGTCAGGCAGCAATTGCAGTAACTCTGGAGAAAGAGGACCAGGCTTATGTTTGGAGGATGGCAGTGGGGAGAGAGAGAAATAAAAAAATATCTCAGAGATAATCAGAGTAGCACCAGGAGGAATCAACAAGAATAAATTGCTCTTGGAGGTAAGGGATTGAAAGGCATATGGTACCCCTCCCCGGTTTCTGATCTGGGTGAGTTTTGCTGCTACGCTTAAATATGACACTTAAATAGGACAAAGTGAAGGTTGAGAGGAGAAAACCATGACTTGTATTTGGTCCCTGAATTTAAGGCACCTGGTGGGCATCCTCATGGAGATGAGTCATAGACGTAAGGATAGATGGATCTAGAACCCTAACATGTAGGGAGTCATGCCAATAGAATTAATTCTTATATTTCTATCTGGATATTTGGATGTCCTATAAAAATAGCTCTAGTTACCGCTGAGAAGATAGGAGATAAATGGATTCATAAAATCCTAAAACTTAAGAACTGTTAATGACCCTAGGTCCTACTACCCTGTGGCTCAGAAAAGAGCTCATTAATCTCAGGGCACAGCAACAGTGAATGGCAGAGCTGGGCCTGGGAGCTGAAATCAGCCTTTTGGCTTATGATCTCGTGATCTGCCTTTTGAGGTCTAAAAGGTTCAGCCTCCTGGCCGTGGGATATAAGCCACCTTGTTCATATTTATAGAATTCTCTTCAAAAGAAGAAAAGGAGGAAGAAGCAACATGGCCATTGTCTTAGTCTGTCTAGCTGAGTCTTTGCTAAAGAATCCCTTTTAGTTCCTTCTTTCTACTCCGAACCTTCTACAGTCATCCCTCCCCCTGCCAAAAAAAACCCCAAACAACAACAATAAAAACGATCATCCTTGTACTAGTATGTATCAGGTGTTCAATAAAGAGAACCCAAGAACAACAGTGAATAATCACATTCCTCAAAGCCTAAGTAAGTAGGCCAATTTCCCTCTAAGATTCTGCTTTCGATTTGGTGCAGATTCAAACAAAGGCAGGTTGGAGGAAGGGGCCTGCTGGGCATCACTTCCATTTCCACATTCATAGTACAGTAAAGTAGCTCCATCTTACCTTCTTCACCCATTGGATACTTGCTGCCAATTTCTATAATACACTCCACCCATCTGATTGGTCACTCAACAAATGACAACCGGAACAAGTGTCACGGGGCCACTGAGCCGAAAATACAGTGATTTCTGCAAAAAGTGAAAGGATCATTATTAACCTAGAGGTGACATGAATCAATGAAATGACACAGTCCTAGATACTGGGCACACACAGTTGCATAAATAGACTTTTTCCTTAGAGGAGAATAGTCCAGGTGTGGAGAGAGAGATGTAAACAAATTCTCACACTTGTGTGAAAAGTGGGAAAAAACTTGCCATGGGTTTAGAGCTACCAAAAGGTGATGTGACTCACTATATGTGCTTTTGGTATTTTGACCAAAAGATAAGAGCAGCCATCCATCCAGCTTCTTACACCATGCTACGGACATCACATCCATTTGCTCCAGCACTAGCAACAAACCTGTAGGGGGGATGTCAACTCTTGGAGCCAGTTGCCGAGAGAACACACATTCTGAGTCCAAAGTAGGTACCTTCCCGTCGCAAGGGACGAGCACTGTTCTGGTGCTGCCAGAGCCTCGTGGAGTGACCGTCTCAAGGGCAAAGAGAGACAGGGGTGGCGGTGGTGGTAGGAGATGTCATCCCTACCCCAGCGGAGCTGAGCCCTGGGCTGACAGAGCTGCAATTCTTCATCAAGACTGCATTTCTCTCCACCCCTCCCGCACTACAGCACGCTCTGGATTTCTGTGTGGGGGCTGTGTTCTGCCTGGATTCTGGTCTGATGCATCTTCATATCTCCCAAAGTGTTTAACACATTTCCTAGCCCAGAGCAGCTGTTCAATGTATATCTGTTCAGTGAATGAAGAGAGGAATATGGAGTGTCTGAACAGCTGTTGTCTTCAAAAACTGAGGCACTGATCCAAGGAAGGTGGTGGCTGGCATAGCTGTAACACAATGGCATAAAGGATTTCTTGAATGTCCTTCATCTCTAGGGTTTCTACCTTCTAGGATCAACCCAGCCGACATTGAGAAGTGAAACTGCTCTGGGGCACCTGGGTAGCTCAGTCAGTTAAGCATCCAACTCTTGGTTTCGGCTCAAGTCATGATCTCAGGGTCGTGAGACTGAGCCCCATGTCAGGCTCTGCGCTCAGTGTGGAGTCTGCTTGGGATTCTTTCCCCTTCCCCGTCCCTCTCCCTCTGCTCCTTCCCCTCCTTGCTTTCTCCCTCTCTCTCTAAAATAAATAAAATATTTAAAAGAAAGAAGTGAAACAACTTCTTTTTTGACTTTATTTATTCTTCCTTTTTGTTTCCAAATATACTTTTCCTTATCTCATCTTGGTTCCATCCAACAGCTATTCCTCACACACCACACCTTCCCCAAACAACAGCAACCAACAGCAATAAGCAAAAACCCTTCTTGGTGAAGGGCTGAAATAAATTATAAATCTCAAATGTGTCCATAGCATCTTGATTTGGTGACTGAAGCAAGAACAAGAAAATTTCCTATTGTGTGCTATTCCCAGGATGTTGAGGACAGAACAGCAATGGGGTTATTCCTAGATGAACATGGAGTCAGAGAAAAAGTCACATGGACAATTCATAGAACACATAATTGATGAAGAACCCCACTTCGTTTTGTTTTGTTTTTTAAGATTTTATTTATTTATTTGACAGAGACACAGCGAGAGAGGGAACACAAGCAGGGGGAGTGGGAGAGGGAGAAGCAGGCTTCCCGCCGAGCAGGGAGCCCGATGCGGGGCTCAATCCCAGGACCCTGGGATCATGACCCGAGCCGAAGGCAGACGCCTAACAACTGAGCCACCCGGGTGCCCCAAGAACCCCACTTTGCAACCACATTACATGTTGAGCTAGTCTCCAAAAATGCCCCCCTCCCAAATGAACCATACCCCCAGATATCCATGCCCCAGGACCCCTTCTATGTGAATCTGAGATGTCCTTGGGTCACCAATGAAACCTAGCAAAGGGACACTCTAAGATTTCCAGAAGCTGAGTCATAAGAAACCTTAGAGCGTGTCTTGTGCTCTTGGAAAACTTCATCTGGGAGAAGTCAGCTGTCATGTCAAGTCTGAATACTCTAGACCCGCATGCTGTGAGGAAGCTCCAGCTAGCCATGTGGAGAAGCTGAGTGGATAGAGAGAGAGATGCCCAGCCATACCTAGCTATTCTAGGCACCCAAGCTGAGGTGCCAGATGGTGAGCAAAGATGCCATCTTGGACATCGACTCATTCAAACCTTCATGTGACCAGCCATCTGACAACACAGCGTGAGAGACCCCAAGTAAAAACCACCCAGATGACTTCACTAAACTCAACTATAAAAAGTAATAGTGAATTGTTATAAGCTGCTAAATTGGGGACAGTATGTTACTCAGCAGGGGACAACTAGCACACCATAAATGGAACAGACGTTGCCACAGGCCTCACCAATGCCTATCAGCACTCTGGTTGTCATGAGCCCATCTGGGTATCTCCCCCCACTATTCAAAGGGTAAGATTCCTGCCCAAGGTGTGCAGCCCATAACAACCAAGGTGGGACCCGAATTCAGCAGCGCAGACCTGATAGCCTGCACTCCTTCTCTTTGCATTCCCCAGTATCCAGTCAGTTAAGAATACAGCTATATCTGTAGCCAGTGTGCTTTTAAAAGGTTACTTCTCAAATCCATAAAAACTAATTGAACTCCCACTTTGCCTCGCATTGTTTGCCTCCCTGAAAACTATCCCCTATAAAACTCCTTTCACCAAAAGCCTGTACAGACAATTAAGAGCTTTGGAAGGAAAGCAAAAATAGCTGGGTGAATGAATGGTCTATGAATTCCAATGACTGCAAACATTTGAGAGAGAGGGGATGTAGGTTCTGCAGAAAATGTTGATATACAACCGCACCATGCTTCCTAGGAAAGAAAGCAATGACAGAAGAAATCTTAGCTGTGTCTGTACTTTCAGCAGAGTTAATGGGAAGAGAGTTTGTTGGGTCTGAGAGGCCTATGTATGTATGCTGCTTGTCTTCTCTTTCCGCACTGGAGTTCCTGCTTGGAATAGTCGTTTTCCCTCTTCTCCTCTCATAACTGCGCAAGACCTGGAATCTCGTGTTCCCTTCTGAGCCACAGAAATCCAGCCCAGCACTGTGGCATCTACCCCTCTACCTACTCTCAGGGTGTCTCCCCTTCCTTCTCAAGGCCTGCGTGCCATGACTGGCCCGCTCCCCATACAGGGTCACTGCCTTCTCCCAGCTCCGTCCAGGGCTGTGCTCAGCCACCTGCAGTACTGAGCCTCCTAGGGGTGCAGACACATGAAGCCATATATAACTGCAGAGAGATTGAGGAATCAGGAAAAAGAACACTGAGAAGCAGTGATGGAGAAATCCTTAGTGAGCCTACAGAAAGCAAGGAGAAAAGCCAGGGTAAGGATGGGGGTATGACTGTGGCAGATATCTCTTGCTGAGCTCAGAGTGTTTAGAAGGCTCAGTGCATGCAAGTCCATAGGCTTCCCTTTGACCCACGAGTCACACTGCTGAATTCGGGTCCCACCTTGGTTGTTATGGGCTGCACACCTTGGGCAGGAGTCTTACCCTTTGAATAGTGGGGGGAGATAGCCAGATAGGCTGTCCCTCTCTGAGGATCTCTGCTCCAAATCAAATGCCTTGGCTTATTGATCTACATGTATGGGTCCTTTTCAAGACTGTGGACTCAGCCAGACCAGGCATGGGCTAGGATCACTGTTAAGAGCACAAGGGCAACAAAAACAATATGTAGTTCTGGGGTTGGGGGAGGGTAAGGGCCGAAAGTATGTGTACGTTCGATGAAAACAGTCCCCACCTCACTGACTCCATCAACACGATCCTGGGACACTTACGGTGTATGCAGGTGTATGCAGGTGGGGCATGGGGGTGGCAGGTGAAAACGGAAAGAGCTGTCACTGAGCGGAGCAGGGGAGCCCAAGGACACAGAGACAGCTCCATTTTACAGACGAAGAAATCGGCTAAGCCATAAGTGCCCAGTGCTTAGAACAGGGAAGCAGCTTGACTGGACTGGATCACCAACAATCCATTCCTCTCCTGCCAGACTTAAGAACCTACAACGAAACCTATTTCCTGGGGAAAATCATGCCTACCCCTCTAGTACATCACCCTGGAAAACTTCTACTTTTTGCTAAAACAATGCAACAGGGAATTTCCAGTACTTTGGTAGGGGGCTGACTGAAACAAACTATGATTAAATAGATGACTATTAAATAAACAAATGAAATACCAGGCTTCTTATACTGCTGTGTTATGGCAAAGAAGTCAAGCAAAGGCCATATGATTTTCTGTTGTAATGGAAAGACCAAGTCGTTTTGCTGATGTCGCTGTGTATTCTTGCTCCTTGGGCGGGAGAAGGGGCAGCAGGGAGGCAGCTGACTGCGGGCACCCTGTAACAGGGGCTTCTTCCTATGGTACATGAACGTGTTCCTGACATTGCTGAAGGAATGAATACACTCAATTAATAATCATCACTGGGTGTTTCTCTTTCCTGTTATCGCCAAAGTTCCAAAACCATATGGTGAAACATATTTTGTAAGATAGGTTTATAGATTTTAAATTAAAAAAAAAAAAAAAGCGGGGGAGGCAGTAGGCTATTGAATGTGAGGAAACATTCAATTTAAAATCCATGCTTTGTCTCTTCCGAGCTAGTTTGACTTTGAGCAACCAAGAACTTCCCGAGTTCAGTTTCCTCACTAGAAAATGGGGATCATAACAACAATTTTGCAGGATGACTTTGAAGAATAATGATAATAAATGCACTACCCCACTCAGAGTAGGCACTCAATAATCAGTAGCTGTGATTACAAAAATGTATAGATTGTGCTTTTTCAACTGTGCATGATTTAAAATTTATTTGCTATTCATAAAGCCCTCTGGTAGAGGTACAAGCATTTATATAGAACTCGTATTCATGTATTTTGCCTATATCGTATAGAACATATAGTGAGTATTAATCTGTAAGCATTTCCCACACCAGTCTTTTTCATATGAAGAAGCGGTGTCTCAAAGAAATTCAGGGATCCCTCAAAGTTTACCGGCTCAGCTTGGACTTCTGCTCCCACTGAGTGTTAAGGGCTGCCAGCTCCCCGCCACCCATGCCTTCCTGCAAAAACTCCAAGGCTGGCTCCTCACCGCCTGCACAGGGATGACGCCCCATGTCTGACCGTAATTACAAGAAAACATCCAAAAAGATGTCCTGGGCTCCAAATGGATTTGACACAGTGGCCCTTTAAATCAAACTCTTAACATGATTATCTTTATTTCTCTTTAGCAGTTTTTCTAAGTAAGCCATGCCTTCAGAGGCACCTAATACAAAGTGACAACCTTCCCCGTTTTCCAAAGCACCAATGGACGGGCGTAGAGAGAGTCCATTGTCACCATGGTAATTACCGCACAATACCTGGCGGCCAATGGACAGTCAGGAGGCTCAGGCAGCGGCTGAATCCGGCATTGTCCGGGCCGATAAAAAGATTAGAAGCCCTGAAAAGCCGGGGAGCGGGATCTCACAGCTCTTTCGCTGGGCCCTGAAAGGCCCATTGTGCTACCACCATAAATTCTGGGTTCTCCGAGCACTTGACAACTGAAGCCGGGGACAATAGAATTCTTGTGTCCAACAAAACACTCCTTGTCCAATGCCGGTCTTATCAGCCACATTTACAAATGTCTTTCGTTGTACCCAAATAATTCCCTATTAGAAGGACTATTGGGAGCAGAACTAAATAAATATTCACAGCCTTTGTAATATCGTTGGGAAATGAATAAACAAACAGTCATCTAGCATATGAGCAAGCCTCCTGCTACTCTACATTTTATCCCTATTTCTTGCCCAAATGATGTCGGTCGTTTCGATTTCTCTCCGTTAACATATCAACAGCTGTGATGCTGGAAACTCCAGTTTTATTGGCCACCTACTACATACCCCCCATATACATTTGCCTTGGTGCTTCTACATGCAATTTTCTTTTCATTGGTCTTGCCAACAACCCGGGGGGGGAGGGGGTGCTTGTTTTATTTGGTTCCTACCTCCTAAAAGAGTAAAGAATGCAACCTCAGAGAAGTTAAATAACTTACCCAATGTACCAAAGCTAATTAATAGTAAAATAAGAACTCCAACCTAGATTTTCCTGGCTCCTAAGGCTCTGCCTTCCCGCTATGCCTTAGTGGTTTCTCTACTGAATAAAAAAGGAATAAAACATCAGAATAAGGGGAAAATCTAAGCACATCCACCATAAAAGTCACAAATATACATGGAGTCTGTTTATGTATTGTTATAGAACCTGAGAACACTTAGAAGAGAAGGAAAAGAAAGAGGCTTTCTTCAAGAGAGTATATTTTATTTTTGCCCTAGAATGCCAGCAATTTTACATTTTAACCTTTTGAGGGGAGGGAGAAGTGGCAAGCAAATAAAAATGCACACAACCCAGCTTCAGGAAGGTTTCAGGGATGTCCATACGGTCAACTGGTAAAGTATTAGAAAGAATCGCTGGGATAAACAAAGCAAGCAGAGCACATGCAATCACAAACGTTCAGAACAACATTTATGTCTCCTCCTGCAGTTTATTTTATTTTGCTTATCTGTCTCCTTTTGTGAATGAACAAGTATCTCAGCATTTGACAGTAATGCACACGGCAAAACAGAAACTCCTTTCTTGATGGAAACACTTCCTAGAGGACAACAATCTTTACATTAAAGAAATATGACAATATTAAGACTCTAAGTGGTTCCCTGTCAGGTCAGGAGATGTCTACCCTGGTTAACACAGCTTATGCATTTCTCCCCAGTCTGACCCCAGCCTCACCTCCTGCCCAAGTCAGGCCTGCTATAGCCCGGTCCCAGCAGGCTGTGCACCTCTTTTCCTCTAAATTTCTCCCCCAAGGAGAGCTCTTTTTTATTGTGTCTGTCCCTCTTTCAATGTTGCATCCAAGGAAACATTGAGCTTCTTGAAGACAGAAAGATGAGATGTAATATCTTATACTCATTTTTGTCTGGCCTGGGTCAATACCAGGCTAACCCTCTACAGAGCTCGGCTTATTGGACAAATAGATGAATGGTACTAGTTAAATGGAGAACAACCATAAAACTGTATTTTAAAAATTTTAAAACACGAAAATCTACCCTTTTTATCTACTTGATGTCAAAGCACAGGTAGTTTCTAATTTTTTTTTTTAAGGACTGTAATGATGTCCTCACTTGGCCCAAATTCTGCAGCCTAGATAAAAGCTGTTTTGATTTGTTTTCTAAAATAGTTAAAATCTATACCTAAAAATAGGCTATCATTTTGCAAACAATTGGCTATTAACAAGACTGGGTAACCAATAGGTACTTCCTGACTGACTGACGGCAAATCCATGTGTTTGTGTAAGAACTGAGTTTGAAAATGTGATCGATATTTCCCAAATACTTCAGATGCCAAGTGAAGCATTTAATCATCTTTGAGGATTTAAGGGCATGGTTATAGTCATGTACACATGATGTGAACTATTTCAGCTCTTCTATACCCCCAGGAGCCAGGTGTTATGTAGACACAACTTAATCCAAGCAGGCAAAGATGATTTCTAACATTTATTGAGAGTTTGTCACTGGGTTAAGTGTGTGTGTGTATATATATATATAACAATCTTATACATCAGGTACTATGATTTTCTTTATTTCATAACTAGGAAATTGATGATAAAAAAGGTGAAGTAAAGCTGCCCTCATTCACCGAGCTATAAAGCAGTGAGGCCAGGATTTGGACACATGGAGTTTAAACCAAAGCAATTCATCCAATGGCCATACTCAACTGCTCTCAGCGGACATGAACTAGGGCACTAATTTAGGGAAGTAGTCCAGTGATTTTTTTTTTTAAGTGACCAGTGACTACATCACTTTACCAGACTACTGAACTATCCAGAGAGAGAGAGAGAAAGACAGAGAGCAGCCCCTGACGAGGGCCCTCCAAAGAAATGATGAACAGTATATAACCCAAAGCCTGAGACTTTATATTGAACAGTTTATCAAATTTGGGGAACTTCCATACAACCAAGGAATCAACTCATTTGCAAAACACCATATTCATAGAGTCAAAGAAGTATTCACACACACACACACACACACACACACACAGCAGAGTTTTTGCTGTGTGCTGGAAGTAGTCACCATCTGCTATCACCTCTCAAAGTAAGAAAAGCAAGCTGCACTGTCCAAAGCAATGAGAATGATTTATGATATAATAGGAGAGCATTCTCTCTGGGGCCATTATGCTTGGAAAGAAACAAAACAAGTTTTCTCAAAATTAAGTGGGGCCGTCCTTTTGCAATGTAAAATTAAGCTAAGAAAAAAAAAATGCCGTTTTGTTATTTACCTCTTCTGAGGCAATGATTTTGAAGATATAAACTGTACACATTGATAACGTTCATAAGCATCACAAAGGAAAAAGCATGTATGTTTTCTTGCCCATTACATTTCTTGCCCATGTCCATTGTTACAAAGGTGCACGCTAGATGCTCCCAGGTAGCTTTGGAAAAATCGAGCTGGTAAATGAAGAACTGTGTCCTTGATCCTGAGGTCTCACCTATTTGCGAGAGCACTGAAGACCCACAGCGGGTGGTGCCTTATACTTTTCTTCAGGCACAAATTCAAATTTGACCACAGAGGGACTGACACGAGCCAGCAAGTGAGTCTAGCAGGCACTGTGCATCCTCATTGCACCTCATTAAGTACAGTGGATTCATTCAGGGGTGGCAGGGGAAGTGGGCCATTAAAATGTTTCAGTTATAGTTTGCTGCACTTTATTGGTGGAATAAAATTCTTCACTTGTATGCACAAATTTTGACATTCTTGAAGATCTGGGGGAAATCCACATGCCAATATCAAGAATTTAGCATCCCCTTAGAGAGCTTTATCTGGGCTGCTCCCCCAGAATTCACCTCCCAGACTCATAGATGCACACACATCCTCAAAGTTTCATTTCTTTCCTTCTTTTGTTTTCATCTTTTTAAAAATAAATAATTACAAATAAAGTCTACTCTTACTAATTCCATTGATAAGAACCAAGAATAAAGACAAAAACAGCATTATCAACAGCTGTGAAGACTTGGGTCATCTTCCCAGACTGGGTTTGGGTCAATGGTGTGGAAGTGACAGGCAAATATCCTATTAATAGTACTCAAATCAGAGGCTCTGGGACATCTGCCATTGCAACGTCCACTTATTAAATCTCTATCTTATGACTTCATCCAAGAAAACTAGGCTGGATTTTGAAGCAGGTTTACTTTATACCTTCTTGGCTTTGATATCCGTGGTTGTCTGATACCGTAAGTATGTAAAGTTACACACACACACACACACTATTCACTTGTTGGTTGCTCATCTCTGGAAATATTTAAAATACATTTCTTATCTGGCAACTTACAAAATGAATCTTGACATCAGGTACTGGGGTGGATTTGATGGTCACTAAGTTTCTTTCCTGTTCTGAGTCTACAGAATTCTATAATCGGAATAATCAGTTCCCTCACTGAAAGCAGCCGCCATCCTCCTGCAGAACTCTGACCACACCCAGGGGAACACTGAGCTAGAAGGATCTCTAGGAACTATTCCCTCTCTAATGGTCTTTCATGGGCCCAACCTGATGCCATGATGAAGACCATCTTTACGGGGACACTTCATGTGCAGAAGACCATGAGGACACCAGGGGTCTCCCTGTAGCTGCTGGGGTGGTGATAAGAAGCTACAGCTAGGTTTCATAGTCCTTGACAAGATGGTCTGGTCACCTCGAAGAAAGCCAGAACACCCTGTCTAGGGGCCAAACCAAGTGGTTACATCAGCAAGCAAACAGAGGGAGAGCAAAGGAAGGGAGTTAGACAGATGAAGGGAAGCAGAGCCTCTGCTAGGGGGTGGAATTCAGGTCCGGCAGGCCCGTTCCCATTTGGGGTTCCACTATTCACCAGTTCCATAACCTAGGACTCTTACCTATAAAATGGACATTCTTTGGACACATGAGATAATGCGCACAAATTATGCTATTGTTTCTGGCACTAATTTACTGTTCATTAAGTATTAGTCAACATCATCATGATTAAAGAATTTATCAGTTTTCTGTTATAAGGACTCGATATAAAGAAATATTAAAGAAATGAGTGCAATGTCTGACACGATAGGAGCCCCACAAATCACTGTGATGATTTTTGGCATTAAATGACAATGAGTCAGGACATAGGCAATTCTCTTTCAATTCCAGATCTTAACAAAGAGAAAGTCTTCATTTGTAGTAATTCCCGAATAAACCTGTCTTTTTAGAAAAGGTAGTCTCAGGTTCAGAAAAGATTCAATTATACTGTTTCTTTTAATTATATCAATTTGGGGGCTACTCTCCATTTATCACAAGAGGTACTAGTTTACCATCATCAGTGATAGTAATATAATCTTCTTCAAAAATATTTAAGAGAACCAGAATGAGTCAAAAGAAAATATTAAGTAAATAACTGTGTGGGTTGTTCCCCGATATTTTGAAGACAACCATGAATGACTTAATGATTATTTTACAGATGGAGAGACCGAGGCCCTGAGTGGAAGTGGGTGAAGAGGAGAGCCCACGCATGTCTCTGCAGCATCCTCACCCATCCCTCGCGCTGGGGCAGGTGTGGTCAGGACTGTGAGGAAAGACTATCGTCCTCTTGCAAGGGCAGAAATGAAATTCAAAGGAAGTGACAAAAGTCAGTCCGGACCAGACCTGGTGATGGAGGTGGGTGCAGAGTTTAGTAGCTCTCTAGGAATCTAGGTCTTCGTGGAGAAGAAACGAGGTTGAAAACTCACAGGCACAGAATCTACCTGTGTACCTCTGCCTGTAATTCATGGCACTCATTTTACAAAGAGCCAGTTTTATTCCAAAGGAAGTTTAAGACTGCCTGCAAAGATGTAGGCACTACAGAAATGAATAGCGCTGCTTTACATAATAAAAGTGAGAAAAGGAGAAAAAACAGCACAGTATCACAATCTGAGTGAAGGTTCATAGGCAGAGCTCAAGCAGAGAAGTCGTATACCTGTCAGGGCTGTGTCACACAAAGGGACAAGGACGCACAACCAGGCACAGGAACTCAGAGCCCATGAAGGCAAAACTGGTCTTCAGCTCCATCGCAGCCATTCCAGAGACTGACGCTAGACAGTTCTTTATCCCATTGTCCTCGCCCCAACCCCAGATTACCCGACCCTGCCTTAGGCGGTGAACAACATCCTTAGCGTAAACATAATAGAACTAGAACATCTGGCAGCTTACAGCAGCACCAGCAGAGCAAGGACCCTCAGAGTCTCCAGCAGGTGAGGGACGGAGGTGGGGGAGGGTGGAGGCAGCGTATTTCTCCCAGGAGGACATGGGAGCCAGCCCATCCTCCACACACGGCTCTGTGCTCCAGGTTTCAAAACACTGAAGGGCTCCTGAGTCTGGCCTCCTCTGCTTTTAACAATAACCAAGCCTTGCTTTGTTCTGGGTCCTGTGCTCAAATGGCCATATCCTCTATTTGAAAGTGGACGAACCTGAGACACAGAGGATGGGTAACATGCCCCAGTCACCCCGCTTGTCAGGGTGCAAACCCAGGTACCCCCGACTGTACTCTGACTTCTGTCCCTCATCATCACCTGCCTTTCCCCCAGGGCAGGCCCCTCTTTAGGGAGCCAGCAGGCCTTCAGCCTCACTTGGAGCCGTTCCTTCCCGGAAATGACCAGTTATGCTCAACTTACCATATTGCCCCACTCTTCCCGACTTTTCACTCCTACTTTTTGCCTTTGCACAGAATACATGTTCTTCTCTTCTTCATAAATGTTCCTTGTCCTTTAAGGCCCTGGCCACGTTATTTCCTCCTAATAATCCACCTTCCTTTTCCAACATCTCACACACACACATACACACACACACACTCTCTCTCTCTCTCTCTCTCTTTCTCTCTCTCTCTCTCTCTCAACTCACCACGGCATCATCTCTATCAACCACTCATCCTGTCAATCAGTGTTTCTTGCGCATCTACTATGTGCCAGATACTGGTCAAGACACTAGAGTAGCAGACAGACGGGGTTGCTTTTCTTGCAGAGCATTCATCCAGTGGTAGAGTTAGAAAACAAACAGAAAAATAAACAGTCAACAATTAGTGATACAGGACACAGGAAATTTATAAAGGTTAATAAAACAGAGACGGGATCATGACTTTTTCCTCAGTCAGCACTCTCAGGCCTAGCTCAGAGCTGACACTCAGTGTTTGATAGGATGAGAGGCAACACCTACAGCTTCCAATCTTTATCAGTCAGTCAGGCCTCAAGGCCTCAGACACCTTGTTGTTCTAGGGAATCACCTTCCCAGCCATTTGTCTGCCACCCGAATCCCTGTGAGCTGGTGAAAAGCAGAAACTCTGTCTTCACACTGGTTACAGATCCTGCAGTACCTACTACATAATCATCTGCATTTACTACAAACCATAACCACAGAGACCCAGACTTGAAATTTGAGGGACATCACAAATCATAAGACTGAGTTTTTCCGGGTACCCCAGAGGCTACGGCAAGGGCTATGGTAGGTGAGAGGGCAGTATGGGGAGGTTCTGGTATCCCCACCTTCTTCCTAGTTTCTTCTACTCAATCCACAGCTATGTTTTATCCACTTTATACATATTAGGGTTTGGGGTCCAATTTTATTTACAAAAATCTGAATGAAATCCATGGAATCAAGAGAGGAAAAATAGAACTAGAGAATCTAAGAGTTAAACTGCTCCTACGAATTCTTATAGAACCTCCTTGTGAACAGATGTGCACATTAAGATATGGACAGATGTATACAACTACAGACAGCTAGACAGTGACAGAACACACAGGTGAAGTGAAGGGATTATATATGAGGGCTGGGGGTACAAGAGTGTGGAAAAAGGAGGATAGTAGATCAGCAGTGGGATGTGCCGTCAAGGGAGGCAGAGATCTTCCCAGCCCCACTGATCTCTCACTGGAACTCTGCCTTCTTGGAGATCTGACCGTGCATTCATTTATTCTTCCTCTCACTTACCCAGCTGTGACACGTAGAGAATTTCCATGTGCCAGTCTCTTTGCAGAGAGCAATGTGTGGAACTGGGGGCCATGTTAAGATAAAACAGAGGGAGGAGGGAGGGAAGGAGGGAGGAAGGGAGAAGGAAGGAAGGAAGGAAGGAAGGAAGGAAGGAAGGAAGGAAGGAAGGAAGGAAGGAAGGAAGGAAGGAAGGAAGAGGAGAGGAGAGGAGAGGAGGAGAGGAGAGGAGAGGAGAGGAGAGGAGAGGAGAGGAGAGAAGAAGGAGGGGAAGGAGGAAGGAAGAAGGGAGGAAAGGAGAAAAAGAAGAGAGGAAGGAGGGAAGGAAGGAAGATGGATATAAGTGCGAGGTAAAGCAGCCAGGTGAGCAGGAGGTCCTGAAAGCCTCCGCTGTCTTCCCCAGCACCAGGGGTCTGGCAGCTGATCTAAAGCGAATGCAGAGTTACAAAGGATGTAGGTGGGTGAGGAAAATGAAGAGAGCTCCCCAAATGAGATGTGACTAAAGAGCAGGCAAGGAGAGATGACAGCACAGTTGGATCCATGAGACTGCCTATTTTTAGTGGTCTCAAGAAGATTCTCTCCAGTGACCTTGCCAAATTATGATGCAGGCAGAGTTAAGGAAAGCTCTCTCAGCCTTCTCTTCCAAGTCGGCTCTTACCAGCACCCTTCTGCCGACTCCACTCCTAAAACACGGTGGCCTCATTGAAGGACTGATCCTAACAGGTTTGACCTCCAAGTGAGCGCACGGATCCACTTCAACAGTTCTCTGCCTTTCCTGTTGTTTGTTCCTGAAGAACTTCACTTTCCTTTGCACTCACATCTGTACCGTTTTTATTGTTCTGCCTTCCGGTTCAACACCGCCCAGTTTCAGAAATGAGGAAAACGCTTCTCGCAGTTAGGGAAGAGGCTTGCTTTGTAAATCATCCTAATTATTTAAATTACAAAAAAAATAGAAAAGTAACCAAAAAGTTTTGATATTGATTAATTCCAGGTTTCTCTATGTGCATATCTCAAACATTCTTTTTTCATTAGGGAAATAGGGCCCTAGAGCTGTGGGAAATGGACTCCTATGGAGTAACTGACTTAAGCACAGGGCCTTCTAGGTATGGCCAATCTCTTATGATCCCACTCTGCTTCACCCAAATTCCCAGTAGGAATAATATCCTTCTATTCCTGTAAAGTCAAAAGTGCCTTGTTGTAATAGGAAAATGTGTAAGACTGGACACGCCCTGCATGGGATAGCAGTTCTTTCCCAAAGTCACAATTACGTGAATTGTAAAGCAATGTGGAAAAATATGTTGGACCATTTCAACGTCGTTCATTAGGAAAGAAAATCTTTACTCCAATTACAATAATGTAAAAATATTCCCAAGTTAAATACTCAAAGGGAGGAGAAAAATAAGGACTATGAGTCAGAGTGAATGAACCGTGGGTGATTTTTCCCTTTTCTTCTTCCTCATTGCTTACATAATTTTTTTAAAAATTATCTGTCCTGGACACAAATTTTTACTTTCATGAACTCTTATGCAACTGGAAGTGTCTCTTTTGCAGGGTAAATACCTGAGCCAGCCACACACCCAACATGAACTGTGCTGTGATAACTGAGTGCCTTCATCACTTTCCTGTACAGCCAAACAACCGCCCACCTCAGAAAACAAAAACCCCAAAACAAAACAAAAAAGCAAACACTAAAAAGCTACTCTGCTTCAAGATGCAAAAGAACCAGTTAATTTATTCCAAAATCGAAACAGGAAAATAGTTTACGATACTAAATGACTGAATCATTGAAGTGCCAACTGAAATATTGATACCATCAATTTGATTCTAAAATATCCACTAGTGCGGGAGAATCCAAGAAGGGAGGTCAGCAACTGCCAAACAGGTAACATGAGATAGTTATCCCTGGAGGCCCCCTTTGTCTCTTCCAGTTCCTTCATCCAAGACATACCCACTGACCACCTGTAGTTACCTGGGGCCATGCTGAGGATTAGAAGCACAGTGATGAACAAAGCTAGACCCTTGCCCTTAATGAGCTTACATCATCACCTAATTTTGGCTGCTCTTACTTCTAGCCTGGATAGCGTTACACAGGAGATCTCTTGAGATTTGCCATCTAGCCCAGAATAAATTATCCAGGAACAAGATAATGGGCTGTAAATAACACAACTGGCCTTCACGTCAGGGGTCCTGAGTTCAAGCCCAGGCTCTTACACTGGGACCATGGGCAAATCTCTCAGCCATTCGTGGCCTCAGTTCCCCTATTGAAACAATCAGGAAGCGAGTAAGCTGAATGTCTTAGAAAGCTCAAAGTTCCATTATTCTAGGGGGCAACACGCTCATTTGTACTCAGCGTTTTCATAGACTTCAAACTAAGCTATAAACAGAGACTTCACGCAGGAATATATTGTATATTTGAAAGGTGCTAAGAGAGAATCTTACAAGAGATTCTCATCACAAAAGGAAAAAAAAATGTGTAACTATGGGAGGCGATTGATGTTAACTAAACTGATGGTGGTGATTATTTCACAAAATACATGTATATCAAGTCATTATGTTATATGTCAATTATATCTCAGTAAAACTGGGGCAGGGGGAAACTAAGCCAGAAACCGGAAAGCATGGAAAGAACATAGGGCACTCTCCTGCTTACAAAAGCTAATACCTACCCAGAAGGAAAGAGGAGGAAGGAAGCAAGGAGTTGTGACAATAATCTCTTCCTTAAAACCTCCTTAAGCATCTGACTATTGATCTCAGCTCAGGTCTTAATCTCAAGGTCATGGGTTCAAGCCTTGCACTGGGCTCCACACTGGCTGTGGAGCCTACTTAAAAAATATATATATATTAAATGTAGGTCTTAGAGCAAGTGACTCAACTCTATAAGGATCAGTTTCCTCATCTGAAAAGTGACATCTGTGAAACCTAACTCACAGGTTAGTCAAGATGATATATGCAAGGCACTCTGTACCACTCCAAACACACAGAGGGTGCTCAATATAGCCAAACTAAAATGATGAGTTAACAAGAATAGTATATACTGGAAGCCCCTGCCAAGCCTGAATCTTGCTCACTTTTCTGTTTCCAGCACCTGGCATAGGTCAGTCACATAGAAGGTGCTTAGTAAAATAAATAAATGTTAACACTGATTAACTCATACTGATTAGAAGCTCTGATCGGCAATTACGTACATATGATTAATTTAAAAGTGAGAACACAGATCGGTTATTACTTTATAAAAATACAGCTTGTTTGGGGGGAGTATCTTTCAAAATGCAAGGTAAAATGATGATGAAAAGGTCACGGACTCTGGGACATGCCAACAAAACCAACCTCCCACGTGGCTTCTGAGATCAGCAGAGGCAAAACCAGATGCCTGAGTCATAGCCCAGCAATGCTGTAGCAGGGACCAGTTGGAAGCATGTGCTGTCCCAGGAACTGTCCCAACTGAGCTCTTCATTCATTGAACAAACAGTTCCAAAGTTCCTTTGAGTAACTCCGTGGTGCCCTTTGGCAGAAGAGAGGCAAACAGAGCTGACACCGAGAGCAGAAGATGTGAGAACCAAGGCTCCAGAGAAAGTGCCCCAAGGAGAAAATAAAAGGGGATCAATTCAGGAAAACCAGGAAGCCCATTAACTATTCCATGCAAAGCCACAGGACTGTTGTGCAAAAGCAAAGTCCCAACAGAGCAACAGAAAACGTCAGCCTTCATTTAGGGAACTTCCACACACACGCATCGACGTGCACACACACTCAGTCCAAGGAGGTAGAAATGACTCTAAAATAACAGAGGCCACTTTGAATCACAGTGAACTGTTACAATCTATTTATTATGATGAGCGAGGGGCACCGTCATGGTTCTCTGTTAACTAGGTCAGGCACCAATTGGTAGTCAACTCCACAGACCTGGAAGATTTAATGAGGAGAGGATGAGACAAAGGCGGAAGATGGAAAGAGTGCCCCAAGCACGTGTCCCCAGCCTCCACAATCTGGCAGTGGGGCCCAGTCCACGCTCTCTCTCTCAGATAGACCAGAACAAACTTTCGGAAACTCCTAAGATAGGCTCAGCAGTCCACGCCAAGCTGCTGAGCCAGGCTCTGGCAGCAGCGACCAAGCCGGAATTAAAAGCAACCCCTGAATCGGCTGGAGGGGGACCTGAGCGCAAGTGCAGCAAGAGCAAACTCGCACCGGGGAACGGAGCGCTACGGCCCAGGCAAGGCAGAAATAAAACGGCACCGCCGGACCTAAATCTGTGCCCACAACAGCACGTTGCCGGGATCTCTGTGTCACCATCCTCGTCCCTTGTCTGGGCTGGGCAGCGTTGTTGGCACATGCACTCAGGCTGGCAGATAGATGGAGAGGCCAGGCTGGTTAAATCCAGTGCCCGCTCGCTCTGTTGAGCCGTTGGCCGCCTCCAGTCTTCCTTGAGAGGCAGGATCCAGGGTGACAACAGGCCATCTCCAAAAGCCTGCTTGCTTCTTGGATCTTAGGGCATCTCCTGGGAGGACACCAGACTCTACGGGGGGGAGGGGGGTGGCTGTGAGAGGCTGCAGCCCTGCTTTGTTCTGGACAGCCCAGAGCAGCGGCCTCCCAGGACAGCCAGAGGGGCGGCCCGCTCCCTGGCACTGCCTGCAGCCCTGTGAATGAGCCACTGTGGTGAGACATACACCCACTGCTAATGAGCCCCACACAGACTCCAGCCCGAGGGGCAAGGGCAGGGACTGCTGTATAACAGGCGGAGCAGGAGCGAAGACAGGGACGGGGCGGGACCCACGTCGCCCACCTGCGCTCACAGGTGCTCCCAGCACAGCAGCGAGGACCCTGAGATGTGTGTCTTCCCTAGAACTGAAAGCCTCTTCTCCCCTCCCCTCCTGGCCCAGTTCAAAAGAAAATGGGAGCCAAAACTTTATGGATATTTCTTTCTAAAAGGCAACTACCATCATGTATCAACTCTCACTGCATTGTTTTAAAGAGCATTTTAACATAAAAAAAGTAAAAGGGGCAGATGATCAGAATTAAAAAACTTAGCAACCTATTACCCGTTGAAGAAAAAAGTGTGCATACATTTGCTTTAGAACTTCGAATATCATGTAAATTCATTTTACACTATTCTACTATAGATTTGTGAAGCAGTAAGGAGGGTAGACTCCGGGAGCAAGTTGCCTGGATCTGACTTCTACCTCCTTCTACCCTTAGACAAGTTATCTCACTTCCGGGTACATCTCCATCTCCTCATCACTAAAATGGAGATTAATGCAGTACCTCCCTCATAGGGTTCTTGTAAAAATTAAATAAGTTAATGTCTGTAATACACTTAGCATCTAGCAAGCCCTCGATAAATGCTACCTGCTTTGATCATTAGCATCATCATTAACATGATGTATGTTCGGCAGCTGAACTGAACTTGGAGCTTAAACGTTCAGGTTATAACGCAACATTCCTTGCGCGTAATCACAGCTGTTGAAAGTCCAATAATATAAATAGAGGCAGGCAGATCAAAATGGAAACAACTCCATGTAATGTCACTTGCTGAAAATTTAGACTATTTAGAGAAAATGGAAACCAAAGCTCCCAGACCTCCTCCAGTAGTTTCTCCAGCCTTCTCCCTCAAGGAACCAGAAAGGAGAAGACTGCAGATCTCCAGGTATCTTCAAAAAAACCTCACAAAGTATTTTGAAAATATCGCATCAAATATTGCTTGTGCTGATGACTGCCTCGTTTGGCACTCTTAAAATTTTGGACCTGGAGTGACTCACTCACCTCATATTAGCCCTGGCTCTGGCTGGGAGGGAAGGCCTCCCCTTTCCCAACATTCCTTAGAGAGTCTGCTCCCCCTCTTAGGTCACCTGGGGACCTTATCAAAATACAGATTCTGCTCCAGGATGGCTAGGGAAGGGAGCTGGGATCCTGCATCTCCAATAAGTGCCCAGGTGATGGCCAAGGGGCTGCTGAAACTTGCCACACTGGCAAGAAGAAAGCAAACACCTGAGTTTCGTTTTGGTGTGTTCCTTTAATGTCCTGGTTGTTTGCAGACACCTTGGAAATTCTTTCATTATTCATGGGAACTGCTGTTGTTAAATCTGCAGCTAAGTCCTTGGACCCAGAGGCAGGGAACATTTGTTGTTTTGTTTTGTTCTAAATCAAACAAATAGAATAAAGCAAACATCCATTGACTCCTAGTGACTGCCCTTTGGGGAGTTCATTTAACTTTCTGCTTCCCTTGTTCCTCTGCCTGGCTGAGTGAGCAGGGGCAGGAGCATCACAGAGGACGGAGCTGGGCAGTGGTTAGCACTGCAAAAACACCCAGGCTCCAAAAGGAAGAAGTTTCGGGGAATAAAACAGCACCAGTTCAATATACCTGAATCAGCCATCTTCCATGGCCCTTCAAGAAAACTCCAAGGGACAAGCAAGAGCACAGAGCTTTGGACTTTAGGGATCTGGGGTTCCGGTGAAGGTTCCATCACTTACTAGCCGTGCTACCTCAGGCAAGTCACTTCATCTCTCTGAACCTTGGTTTCTCTATCTGGAATGTGATCCTAATGGTGTCTACCTTACAGGATTGTTGCTCTGAGACAATCCATACCTACATATGTAAGATACATTAAAAATAACTTTTCCCGAAGTCCAAAAAAAGGCACCTGAGGAGTTGAGCATTAATAAGAAGCTCCCGTGGATGTACCCTTGTTTGTAATTTTCTATTTCCAGGTCCACGCCTTTCTCAGAATCTGTGTGTGTGTTCAAAATAGTATTTTTCTTTATAAGCTTTTCCTAATTATTGTACAGAATGCTGCAAAAATTATTAGGGAATTAGTAAATCATCTTCTATCCTTGGGTGGAAGAAATGGTTAATATTTTTTTATTAAAATGCATGTACCTAGGGTTATTCTTAAGAAAGGAATCAAGCATCCCTGTAGACTCACACACACACACACACACGTGCACTCGCGTGCAGCCTCCTGCTCTCCTCCCTTGCAACCCACAGCCCCATGTCCTCCACATGGTGGATCCTAGCTCGTGTGGCTGGTAATCTGCTCATCTCCCCACGATGTGGGGGTGAGCCTTGCCAGACTGCTCTGCCGGAGTGATAAAGGGAAGGGGAAAGAGGACTGAAAAAATGGCTATCAGCCAGGCCTTTAATTTTCACTGTGGTAGGGGCAGAACATCAGCATGCTGCTTATCTCTGAAAGAGAGACAGCCACTCAGGCAGAGGATCACAGGAATCCACATGGACAGTGGCCTCTTAGAGGCCACTGTCTGAAAGCCCTCTTCCCACTCTCCATGTGGGGCGGGGGGGGGGCTCTTCATCAAATCCTACTTACAGGACGTCTGTGCCACTGCCCATGTAAACAAGCCCCTCGGCTCCCATTCAAGCATTGTTGCAAATTTTCCTCTTCTGGAGACTATTGCTCCAGGCAGTGGGCCACTGCACCGAACCCTTCCTCCTCTAGGGATTTCTCTGTCTAAACAGGATTTATGATGATCCCTTGGCAAGGATCTTTGAATCACTGCCTTTCACAGTATAGTAAAAGAGTATTTCAGGAGAATCTACCTCGAACAAGCAATGCATCCCTGAAGATTTATCTGTTTTGATGAAACGGACACAGCCCGATGCTCCCAGGATGCTGTCCCTGGACGAGTGGCCGCTGCCGCCAAGCCCGTGTAGACGATGTGGCATTGAATGGATTAGCTGTGTGACCTCGGAGCAGCTATTTAACCTCTCTGAATAAACTGTCTCTAAGCTGTCACTTCTATAAAATGGAGATGATTAGGTCTTATTCTTGGGGCTATCATGAGAGTTGGTTTAAAGGAAGATCACTAAGGAGGGTGAAATGCTGTTGTAAGATAATTCATAATACAAATATATGATACAAGAACAATAGCAGTACTTTTCCCAAAGTCCCAAAATAGCACCTATGAAGTTGGACATTAATAAGAAGCTCCATGGATGTACCCTTATTTGTAATTCCCCCCCCCAGGATAATCAAGTACCTCGTGTACCCTGCACCTGCTTTATGGGTGGACCTCAACACACAGTACCTCTGATTTTTGGTCAAGGAGGTGTGATAAGAAGGAAGGGGCACTGACTGAGGCTGCCTAGCGCTCTGCCTTCAGGAAGGGCTAGGAGTCTCTGGTCCCGGGCAGAATGCGGTTAGTGTGCCGGCGCCTCTGAGAGTCTGCCAACGAGCTGCCTTCCCCTGCGAGGGAGAGTAATTGTGTTTCAGCAAAAGGAGCACAAATCCTGCCTCACCACTCCACCACTTGTTAAGCTCAAATTTCGTTTGTACCAATTCTAGACAATTTTCTTTGATTTATCTCCTACAAACCCCTCTTCCAATTCCTGCATCCCAGCTTGAAAGGCATGGCTGTCTTTGCTTGTTCTTTTTTCTTTCACAGGGTGATGCCAGCAGACCAAAAAAGAAAACCCTCGCTCTCTGAGGCTCGCTGAGCTGCTGCTTCACCTGGAGAAGCCATCAATAACTTCCATCAATGGCTCACAGCCTGAAAAAACGGAGGACAGGTGGAGAAAAAGAGACAAGAACAGCTCTCGCTGATCCAGCCCATCCTGGGAGTGTGTGGTATTTCTAAGCCTATAGACACCTGAAAAGAGTTCTGGTGCAACCCATTTTTTTGAGGAGCAACTGAGACTGAAGAGTCTAAGTAACCTGGCAACAGGCATGAAAGGAATTATCAGGGACATAAATAGAACCTAGACCTGCCTAACCGCACGTTCTGTATACTTTTCACTGTACTGCGTTATTTGTGACTGGGGAAAAAAATCCCATAGATGCTCATGCCTAAGCAAACACTCCATGCAAAGGTCACTAAGAAGTAAAGACGCCAGCAGGTGTAACTTCCGACTCTACCATTCCGACCTCTGAACACTTGGAAATCACTTAATCTCTCTAAATATCAGTTTTCCTTATTTGAGAAAAAAAATGGGTATAAGCATCTTTATTGATGATTACACATGGATAAAATGAGATAATGAAGCAAAGAGCCTGGCACCACATAGAAGCTCATTGCAGGTGTGTATCCTCCTTTCTTTGCTCCATAAAAAAAATTTTTATTATAAGGCAGAAAAGTAAAAATTTAACATAAAGAGAATAATTAATAATGGAAATGAGGATATTGCTTAGACCAATTATACAAGTGGTAGTCTAATGCAAAAGCACAATGGCAATTGAGAAAAGACAAAGGAAAAAAGAAAATTAGCGAAGGCTAAGTCTCACCCACATAGTCTCCTAACATGTTCCGTGTAGCCAAGACAAGGCAAAAGTGAATTATGAGGTACCTTAAAAGGAACTGTACAGGTTTTACAATCAACACAATATGCTTAAAGGAGGAAATCCTTTTAAATTAAATATTAAGCCATTACACAGCTACAGAACTCAGCCATATCAAGTTTCACAAATATTTGACGGTATATATAAAAGAGCTTTAACATCATAGGGTTTGCTATTCTGTTCATCCTCAAGACTTTGCAGCATCTTACCTCTGCCTATCAAGGATAAAGCAGACTCTTTTCAGATACTTTTGCTTCAATTTACATTAGCCAGAAATGCATCTGTATGTTCTGTGTGCTTAACACCCATGTTGCCTTCATTCATTCATATGGAAACATGAAGATGTTTAGTTTAAGTGTTTCTGAAGCAGAAGGTGGCAATTATGATGATCCTCTGATCCTCGGACTATGATCATTTGCTCTAGCTGTCCCTCCCCCACCCCCAGGGGATGCATTATGACTGAAAGCAAATTATGGCATCATCCGTTCATTCTTCTGGACATTTCTTTCCTGTACATATCTGGATGATGTGTGAAAGTCAAACCACTCTCCCTGATGCAGGTAGTGAAATCTGGAGAGCTAAATCTGCGATGGTGTTTGTCCTCACGACTTTACGGTTTCTTGCTCTCACTCTGTTATTTTCCTGTATAAAAAAACGGTCCACAGATCCCTCCTAGTGAGTCAACATGTGTGTATTTATTGAGCTCAAAACCACTGTCCTATGCTAGACACATGTGATACATTAATGTTCCTGGTGGCAGTAGGCATATTTAATGTATCAGTAGTGATAGAGTATCCCTGATATTAGCATCAGTGAAGACGCTACTTCGTATTATGCCATTACCCTAATAAAGGCATAGGATCCCCAAAGGAAATCACGGATTCCCCTATTAAAACACAGTTGAAAAAAATCTCCCATCGCACTGGGAGAAACTGACGTTTCTTTTTCCAGAAACTTTTTACAATGGTGTTATCAATCTCAAAATATAAATAATTCTAATCTAACAGACATTTTGATCAATAAGTCATCAAGCATTTATCAGGTGCTGCTTTCTGCTGAACTTTGCATAGTCGTGAGGCAGGTAAGAAATAGAGGTTCCTGCGGGGGGATTCTGGAATCAGCCACTCAGACTGAGTTCAGCTCCTCATTGCACAGGGGAGAAAGCTGAAGGGACCAAGCAGAACAAACACCACTTGGGGAATTGGGGGCAGGGACTTACCTAGAACCCAGGGCTGCTGACTGCCTGACCTCAAGCAATGTAGTCACTGGCTGTTCTTAGCTTCTAAGCCTAACAGTGATTCAAAATGAATACCACCTTGTCAGTGAAAAGTGACATCAGCCCAGTGCAATATGTCTGCACTTATTCCTGAAAAATGAGGAGTGCTCCAGTCATGTGAAGCTTCAGACATCATCACCAACTTTATGAATGTGGACAAAGCCTTCCATGTACAGGGACATTGTGAAATGTATTCAGGCAGCAACTATTAATGAGCATGCACTGTATACTAGGAGCTGGGGATACAATGACATATACAATATATCTCGCTTCTGCATGAAGTTTATAATCTAATTAGTGACTACTAATAGATAACAAATAGGAAGGAACAGCTGTTATAGGATAGTTGGTCAGAAAACCCTCTCCAGCAGATTATTTCAAGGGTGAAAAGACTTGAAGGACAGAAAAGAATGAGCCCTAAGGAAAAAAATAGTATTTTAAAATATGTTATTTTTTTTCCTACCATGGTTTTCTTTGAATTTTATCATAGAGAAAAACATCAATTTTCCCTCAAGATGTTTTCTGAATATATTTTTGTATATATATTTATATGTATGCTTTTACTTTGATACTTGTAGTGAAATTTATCTCACCCTATGTATGTGTGCCTATGTGTATTTGTGTGTCTGTGTTTTCCAATCAGCATTCAGCTGTGAGTCTCCCAGATTCTGTGATTAGGTTTTGATGCTTAAACTCCTTAGCATGGCCTGAAAATGGAAAGCCCTTCACAGCCTGGAGTCTCTCACCTTTCTTGATTCAACTGAGCCCTCTGCCCTGCCGAGTGCATGGTCCAGTCACACCAGATCAATCTCATTCCTTCACCATGCCAGGTATGTTTATGCTTCTATCATTTGCACAATGAGAAATGAAATGACCTTCTTTCTCTTATCCATGAGGCAAATTTTATTTCAGTCCTTAAAATCCATCTCTTCTCTCCAGCTTTCTCTGCCTGACTCATCAAGTGGAATTAAGTGATCAAGCTCCTGGAAACTTCTCTTTGCTTTTTGTAATTCTGACTTCACATTTCATTATAATTACCCATACAATTCTTAGGTCTTATTTATTGATATTTTTCTGATTATCAGATAATGCATACTCGGTGTCAGAATTTTGGGAAATGAAATGCATAAATGAGAAAGTAAGGATTTCCTTTCACTATTTTTCTCCTATATTTACACAGTTGAGATCTTCTTCTATTGATTCTGACTTTGCCACTACTAAACATTCTTTAGGAATCCTGCTTCTAATATAGCATAATGGCCTGTGAGGATATACAACAAATTATTTAACCATTCAATCCCCTACTATTGGGCTACTTGGTAGTTTAAAAATTCCTATTATAAGTAACAATGCAGCAAATTTAATTGTACATTAATCTCTGTTCATGAACCCACTCATTCTGTTGATGCTTAGAAGCAAAATTACTGGATACAAAGAGGTGAGATTTTAAACTTCTAATATACATAATGCAGATTAATTCCAGAAAAGATATTTTAATTAACACAGCCACCAACATGATAATGAAATGTCCATTACATTCTCCCTGTCCCCTCATGGTAACAATCCCTCTACCCACAGATTTTTTTTTTTTTAAACAGGTGAAAGGCAGCATTGCTTGAATTTCTCTTTATTTGAATAGTAACACAGTTGAGTTCTTCATGGGGTGATGGTATTTTTCGCATCCCTTTACTAGAGCTCTTTATTCAAATACTAGAATACTTCTTTAGGTCCTATTTGTTTTGAGTATCTCCCAGATGTGCTCTTTAGTCATAATTTTACTTATGATATTTTTGATGTACAAAAGTTGGCAGTTTAATTGTCCATTCTTTTCTCTGTGATTTTTTTTTTTTCCTTAATGATTGTTTCTTCACTTGCCTGGCTCCCTGATGTACCATGACCTCCATTAAGACAGGTGTCCTACTTTATTCATCTTTGTGTCTACAGCATTTTATGGAATGGCAGTACCCGGAATAGAATTATCACTCAATAAATCCTTGCCAGATTGTAGTGTATTGTATTTTCTTACTAAAGTAATCTCTCAAATGATTTGCTTTTATATATTAAAATGTACATATTTATAATTTATATATATTGAATATATTTACTATTGGGTAATACCACATATATATACCTCTCTATATTCTATATTTCAATATTTCTCTTAAATGTTTAAATTGATCCATCAAACCACATATTCTGAGAATGGGTATAAAAATTTAATGGTATTCCAAGGATGAGCCATTCCGTGTAGTGGTAATGTTAGAATGGCTTTCACACAAGATACGTAGGATCTGCTGTTGATTGCAATGCAGTAGAGCCTATCAAACGGTGGGTTACTTTGGTTTTCTATCAGTGTGGAATGTGATTTGTCAGTATCAAAACCCAGAACACCCCAAAGGGAGCCTGAATATTTTTTTTGTATTCTTCAAACCATAAAGACATCATTATCACTCAAAAATCTTCACTCTGAATATATTCTGAAACAAAAGGTATTGATTTCAAATAGCTATGTACTCTCCAGATGTGTTCTGAAATCCACTAAAAATATAGATGTGACTTGTAGTGAGCCAAAGAATGGATTCAAGGAAATGTCATACAAAATCTATGCAGAGAGGGAGGGGAGCAAAGGAGAGAGAAGGTGCTGACAACCCACTCGAATCTACGTTCTGTGCCCAATGCTTTCTCCAGTCTTACTGCTTCCCATTTCAGTCAGAGCTCGCTAAATAACAGTCTCTCACCTTCCCCACCCCTTGGAGTAAACCACAGAGCTGCTGGTCGACCCACAACCTTTTTAAGAAAGTTCAGTTTCCTGAGCTCTACCAGGTTAAATTCCTCCCAATGGCACCCTGATATCTGGCCAGCTGGAAGACTCACCTGAGCTCTGTCTACCCAGGTGCTAACTAGGACCCTCACACTTTAACAAGTGATAGCTATGTAGAGAGGAAGAAAGAAAGGGGCAAGGACCCGAGCCCTACCCAGGGTGCTGTACTGCCCATAGGACAGGGTAGACTAGTGAGCCCCTCATCATGAGAGGGGGAGCAGCTGGTTAGAAAAACAAGGGCCAAGCAGTGTCTGAGCACAGGTGAGGAATATACAGACCAAACCCCTGGCTAGTCAGAGAAGCCAGAATGGATACCTGACATTCCACTACCCCCCACCCCCAATCACAACAAAGTCATGGCTCTACTCTTTTTTGCCTCAAATCAAATGTGAAATGCAAAGTCCAGATTGAACTGAATTCCAGGACAAACAAGCCCCTCTGGGAGGAAAGAATTCTTTGCTAGTAAACTTCTGGTATCATCTTCTCATATCCATTTATTTAGTCATTCATTCATTCAAAGCTTAACACTCAAAGGCAGAATGCTTAGTGGATAATAGAAAGGATTTTGGCATCAGGAAGGTCTGAGTTTAAGTCCAGAGTCAACTCACATCAGCTTGGAAATTTGGGCAGGCCACTTAACCTCTATAAGCCTCATTTTCTTTACCTGTGCAACAAGGTATGGACACTGCAGGTGGATCAAATGAGAAAGCACACATGGGGCCCTACATGGTAGAGGATGGCACATAGCAAGTACTCCTTTAATAGAAGCTACTATTATAACAGGAAAGAGCATCGTAAATGTGTATTGAACATGTCTCCAGTGAGCACTGTTTCCAAATGACTTGATCCATACAAACAGCTCTTTGAGATCTTACTTTTTCTATTTTGACAGTGAAGACACTGAAGCCCCAAAACTTGAATTATCCAGCAGGTACTTTTCGGATTTAGAGTTTGGGTCCAGGTTTGTCTCACTGCAAAGCCTGATCTTCTTTCCAAGGTACGAGGATGCCTGGTTCAAATCTAGGCATCCACACTGGTCCTGACTCATTTGATAAGCTGGGTCTTAAAAGCTGAGATGAGTGTGTGTCTAAATGGCAAGAATGGAAAAGTTGGCTGTTAGATTAAAGATAAGCCAGGAAAATGGGAATTTTCCCCACTCAAACCATACTGGAAACTAAATCATAGCTGAGGCAGGCTTTTCTTGATACAGATATTCTGACAAATCAATGGTGAAGGCCTCACAGAATTGGCAGGTCAACACGCTGCAACCCCTTATAAAGGATCTAGGCCCTAGGCATCAGTGGTGGGTAACATCACAAGAAAGAGAAATCACTGACATTATGGGCCTTCAGAGGGAAGTACATGCCACCCCCTAAGAAGTAGTCTTAGCAATGAATAAATAAAACAAATACAAAAATTGAATCTGAATCTGATTAAGACTCTCATGCAAGATCCAGTTCCAGAAAATTAAGAGGATGAAAGGAAACTCTATGTTAATGGAACTTTTAGCCCCTTGGGGACATTTGAGAGTATCTGGAGACATTTTTGGTTGTCATGACTGGGGAGGGGGATCCTACTGGCATCTAGTGGGTAGAGACCAGGAATGCTGGTAGCCAACCTACAATGCACAAAACAACTGCCACAACAAAAAATAATCCTTCTCAAAATGTCAACAGTGCTGGGGCACCTGGGTGGCTCAGTCGTTAAGCGACTGCCTTCAGCTCAGGTCATGATCCCACGGTCCTGGGATCGAGCCCCGCATCGGGCTCCCTGCTCCGCCGGGAGCCTGCTTCTCCCTCTCCCACTCCCCCTGCTTGTGTTCCCTCTCTTGCTGTGCCTCTCTCTGTCAAGTAAATAAATAAAATATTAAAAAAAAAAAAAAGATTAAAGAAAAATGTCAACAGTGCTGAGGTTGAGAAACCCTTATTATAGGATAAATTATTCCATTGCCTCAGTGACAGGGGTGAGGGACACTTATTGATTAAAAAAACCCAAAAGGTCTTTCTGAAGATGAAAAGAAAAACAGGCAAAACTAAATTATAGGATTTGGGGCTGTACACACTGGCAATGAGGAGGTGAGGGAAATGTTCATGTTCATTCAGAAGGAAGACACTCGGAGGGTGTCCAGTGTGTCTGGCTAGGTTCTACCTCCTCAAGAGGGGCTGGTTCAAAGGTGTTCACCTGACTAGAACACATTCAGCTGCACAATTGTTTTTATGTGTTTTCTGTATTAAATCTAACAAGAACATAGTTTAAAATACTATTAGCAACAAAATAAAAAGCATCTCTCTCCTCACTTTGGCTAGGAGTTAATTAGCTTATAGCTACTGAATTAAAAAAAAAAAAAAAGGTTGCTGATTCATCCAAGTGCCTAATTACTTTTTCTGTATTTTCCACAGTTGCTTAAAAATTATTTCTAACCTTGCCCTTCCATGTTGCTTATTGCTACAGATTACCAGCCGGAGTCTCACAGAAATTAAAACAGCATAGCGGAATAATTAAGCATAGGAGCCCTGAAGTCAGATAAGCCAGTGCCATTTTAGTCAATTTACTCCAGCTCTCTGAGCTGGAGGTGTTTCTTCTATAAAATGATATAAGTAACTAGGCCTTCCTCATTGGGTTTGTTGGGAATATTAGCCAAAGATTGTAAAACTGGATTCTGAAAATAGCTTGAATCATTGCTTACATAATCTATTTATCAAGTGCTGAACAAGTGCCAAAACCAGTCCTGGAAGCTGGGGATACAGAGAGGCCAGACTCCATCCTTTCATCTTTCATAGGAAAACCTCAGATTCTATAGCTTCAGAGATTCACTCAGTTCCATTTTATGGCTGAAACTCACCACTTTTAGGCATGACAATTACTCTCAATTTAAAATGAGGGAACTCAAGGTCACAAGACTACAATGCATACCCATGGTTACATGTCTTATAACATTCTTTGGGCATTTGCTGGTTACCAGGCCCTCAGCAAAGCACTTTCCTTCCAGTGCCTCATTTAATGCTCAAAATCGCCATGTGAAACTATCATGATACTCCTTCTCGCATACGACAAGTAAGGCTCCCAGATAATCTTTAGCTTTCCCAAAAGCCACACAGCTGGTAAATGTCAAAACCAAGATTCAACCGAACTAGCTTTAACATAGGAGCCTGTCATCCAGTTAAAACCCAGTAGGTCTTGTCATGCTATTTTGATGCTGCTTTTAAGAGACCAAACCATTATCTCCCTAGTAGGACCATTACCTGTTTTAGAGGCATCATTTGCCTGGGACATTGATTCTAAAATCTCTTCTGGATTTCTGGATCTCTTAGTATGTGAAATTCTCTAAAAGGAATCGTGATCTGAAGGAAAGAACTGTCTCGTCCTTTATAGAAATCAGGAAGGTGAATGAACTGTGTAAGTGAAGGCACGCAGCTAGCTAGCACTGGAGACTGAAAACCGACACGTCAGACCAGCGGTCCTCAAACTTTACAAACCATCCGAATCACCTGGCTGGCTTCTTAAAACTACCCCAAGGGTTTCTGATTCAGAAAATCACAGGGTAGCTCCCCCAAAATGCATTTCTAACACAGCCCCAGGTGATGTCTGATGCCGCCGGTCCGAGCACAGCTTGAAAGTCAAGCACAGCTTGAAAGTCAAGTCTAGACTCCTGTTGGCTCTGGTATATTAGAATGGTTATTCACTCTTGCTGCGAATTCACGAGCCTCTGCCAAGAAAGCTGTTATGAAGTAAAGAATGGGACAGTGAGGGTGGAGGCTTTCTGAAAAGAAAAGCAAGTTAAAGCAACACTTCTCAAACTTTAGAGGGCTTCACCATCACCTGGAAGCTTGTTATAAATGCAGCTTCTCAGAGCCCACCTGCAGCTGCACAGGCCTAGGTGAAGATTGTGGATGCTTCTTTTGAAAGAAGATCCCCAGGTAACATGGACGTAGATTGGTGTGCAGACCACCTCTTACGAAACCTTGTAACACACAGTCAAGTCCCAGAGCATAAAAGGAAATATGTCCCACGACCCCTGGCTTTGAAGCCCAGGGTTTTGTCTAGAGATTGGGTATCCCACAAAATTGTATAAGCTTAGATATTCCAAAACAGACCGTAAGAGAAAGTGCATTAAAAAAAAATTTTTTTTTCATGAAAACATCTAAGTCAAATATTCGACTTCAGGATCTTCAGAGTGAATTTTAAATGAGAAAAAATGAGATCATTTAAGATGAAAGGAAATCCTAGACCAGCATACTCTGGAATCTTTCAATTTAGAGCAGCCTTCAGAGTTAGGTGTGAATTGGAAATGTCCCAGAAGATAGGTACTGGGTAATCAGAGCTATTACATTTTGCACCTGACACAGTATCGCTTCCTTCCAACAATGACAGCCACGTAGCTGGAGCAATTTCAATGTCTTAATCACTTTCCCTTTCTTTCAGAATCCAGGGAATTTAGTCTAATTCTTCATATCTTCCCTTAGGAATTACAAAGTGTCAGCTACCATAGAGACTATGCAAGTGACTTTGTATAAAAAATGTTTGCTGTAATTCAGAGGACTGTGTAATTGAGTTAACAAGTTGCAGGAAACACGTTTTCATCCTGGACTGGAACCGAGGGCCTGACCATGTGAAGGTATCGAGCAGCAAGGCCTGGATTATTAATGCCAATCATTCACCACATGCTGCTGTAGTGCACAGATTCTGAATTCTGAGCTCTTAACACTTTGATTACAGTGGATAAAAATGGTGGAAATTAACAACCCCACCGCTGGCTAAACGTGAAGAAATTTAGAGTTTATGTAAATCGATGGCATTAGGTGGATTGTTCCTGATGCAACCCGTTCCACACGGTGTTCTCAGGGCTGATCCACAATCACCATGACTGAGAAAGGGAAATGTTGGTGAACTTTGCCAATCCTATTTAATTGGGTCCTTCTGCCAGGTAAGGACAGTCTTGAGACCGCAGTTCAATCTCCTAGAAAGTGTGCAGTGTCATCCTTTCATATAGCCAAGCTATCGGTGTGTGAGGTCTCCTCACTTTGGCACTGATTAATGCCTTTTTTTTCTGATTTTTAGTAGTAATTAATCCTCAAGGAAGAACATTTTGAAAATGTAGGGGTTTTAAATAAACTACATAAAGTTGACTGACTACATAAACAAACGACAGGATAATGAATGGACAATCTTATCAACCATCATAACTTATCATTAGTTACCATGCTGATTTATTACCTTCTAATGACTTTAACCATTTAAAAAAATGTCAAAGGAAAAATTGTGGTTTACACACAATTTTTTATCATGCTCCTGATGATAAATACTCTACTGCAAGTATTTTTCCCTATTATTGAGACTTTCTTCCTAAATCTGAGGAGTGACTTCTCAAATTTAGGTTGTATGATTGAACTGTCACTATTTAAAGATTTCCTTGAAAGGGTAGTCATTTAGCATGTTTTTATGCTTACCTCCAATAAATAAAAAAAAATGTGATGAGTCATTTTTAATAGCTTTATTGAGGTACAATTTACATACTGTAAGAAATTACCTGGAAAAACATGTTTTCATGATTTAATCTTTGTGTTTCAGAGTGTTTCCTAAGGCTAGATATCCAGAGGTAAAACAAAGAAGACAAAGGGCCAGTAAATGTTTCGTTTCAAGAAAAACATTGCCAAATGCCCTCTGGTATTGATTTATAATCCCCTCAGCAAAGTATTAAAGTGCTCACCTCCTCGTTCCATCCTGGTCAGCATGAATATTAGTATTGTTATTTAAGGTTCTGTCACTTTTAATGAAAAAATCAAGATGTCATCATATAGTTCAAAAATAGAAACTGCATTTAAGAATTTTCATTTTCACTTTTGATGCACCTTGGCTGTGTTTGTCCTTTCATTCTGCTCAGTTAAGGTAACGTATTATTCTAATGGACTTCCCTTATTGAAATCCTTGGTAAAAATTAAGGCTGAAAGTGACAATATAAGCAAGTTGCATGCCCCCCAAATCACAGTCTTACCTAAGCTAAGAAAGCTGGACTCCAACACCAGGTTCCCAGTCATGTGCTATATTACTCCAGCTAAGGATTTAGCATCTCGGGGCATCATGTTCCTCATCACTAAAAACATGGTTGAGATAGAAGATGATCAAACAAAGGTTGCAGACACTTAACCAGACAACTAACATATCTCCAGGTCATTTTTTGAGACGGGGTTTCGTTTTTAAGAAGGTATGTTACACTGATTTAACAGACACCTAGAACCAAGCCCTTTACACAAGTCAGAGTTTGCTTTCAAAGTAGTGTCTGTCTGGCCATACCAGACAATTAAGTAACATGGTGTTTTCGTAATACAAAAATGATTTCTAAGTGTTCCTCTACCTTCTTGTTCCAATAGCCTTTCTAAAAACTTGTTCTTAAAACTATCAAAGAATGGTAAAATAACTAATTATGCATGAATTACTCTCATGACTTATTCCATTCTCCTGAGGCATGCTGTGATTTAAAAAAATGAAGGATTTGTAACTGTTAGTTACCAGCACTTCATGTAACTTTTGATTCAAGTAACAAATAGCATTTCAGCTCTATGTATTCATTATGTCACTAAATTGCAAAGGAAAGAAGCCAATTCTAATGAATTGTAACCATAGTTTCTTTTGCGTATTACATATTAGAAGTGGGTAGCACTTTAAATTATGGTACACAAAACAGCATATAATTAATTCTGAATAAAAGATAATGTATTCTTGCTAAATACAAGTTATTTTAAAATCTCTTAATGAAGAACTAAGCATATGCTGTGCTGCACTGGGGAAGTGTTTAGCATATGCTGCTAGAGCCAACATTTTGCATTTATTATTATATTTATTTTCAATAATAATATATTATTTTAAGTGAACACAAAAAAACTTAATCACTAACATTCCAAATGTGGAAAATATATGCAAATTATAGGAAACTTTTTGGCTTCCCATAAGTTGTCACTAAATAACTTTTTGATGACATGGTACAATTGCAATTTGCAACAGAATGAGAAAAATGGTAAAGACTGTTACTTTTAAATCGCAGAACATATGCACAGTGAATTTTAAAATTCAGACATGGAGAGAAACATTTCTATTCTGAAAATTGACATGTTCTGAGTTTTCATGGAAGAGCAAAGCTTAAAACCCAGACTTTAAGTTCTAGCTGATTTAAAATCGGGTTTATAATTCCCTTTCTGACATTGTAACTTCCACTTTTCAAAGAATGTATCCTGAATGTTCTACATTCTTACAATAACCACATTGTAGCTTTGAACTGAGCATGAGCCCTATTCCTCCTTCTGCCTCACCAATACCACCATCACCACCCAAACAACAACAAATCTTGAGCCAATTTCTTTTTAGTCTTATTCTCCCCATCTGCACCGTGATGATGCTTAATGTCCCTATAAACCAGTCACGTGACCATGAGCAAATCACTCCTCATCTTTAAGCCTTTAGAGCTCTCAGCCATGAAATGACTCTGCTAAAGTCCTTTTTATTTCCAACAGACCTTCCATCCTTTTCCATGGCTCTTCCTGAGTGCCAACAGAAATACACAACAAAAGCAGGTTTTCTAAACTCACATTGCTTTCTAGTCTTGCTTCATTTAAATGTGCAGAGGGGAAAAAAAAAAACTGTGGACAGTAAAAATGAATTGCAGTATCACAAAAGCTTAGAATTAAAGACAAAATGTAAAGTTATATTTTTAAATTCAAGGTTTACTTCTACTCCAGAGGAATAATAACTAATTCATCAGAAACAGATTGAACTAGAAGGAACTGCTCCTCCATTCTTCGTCAAATACCCCCAGATTTGCAGTAGTTTTCTATGTGCTTCTTTCTCAAGTGTGAATGTGTGGTAATGAAAAATCAAAAAAGAATAAAATTTAAAATTAAACTAAAATAATTAATCATACCATCCCTCCATTATTGCTATTTCAGAATAATACCCTTCCATAGTCTGCTATGCGTGGAGAAAGTTGAAATCACACTGAATAGATAATTCAGTGGCTTACTTTGCACCTCTTAACATTTTATCCTAAGCATATGTCCATGTAGTGACAGATTCTTTGTTAATATGACCAGTGACAATTACAGCCCATCATAAAAATATACCATATTTATTTAACCAATCTCTTGTTAGATATTTAAGAACTCTTTTTCTTTCTTTCTCTTTCTTTCTTTCTTTCTTTCTTTCTTTCTTTCTTTCTTTCTTTCTTTCTTCTTCTTTGTTCTTTCTTCCTGTCTTTCTTTTCTATGCTGAATTCTTGATGCATGTAATTATTTTAACATTTTAAGATATTTCTTTAGTATTAGTTCCAAAAAAAGTGAGATGAATATTGTAAAATATTCAGTAGAAATGTCAGCAGAAATGACATCATTATTTCAAAATAATTTTGGTGGTTTATTTTTCACCTAAACACTCATCCTTAGCATTTTTTGTGAACTGCTTCCTACTTCCTCAAGCCAACCCCAATACCAATGTCCTGAATTATCCTGAATCCTTCCCACCACCACTGTTACCATGGAACAGAGATATTTATTTCTATATGCTTCTTCTCCCTCCAAGCTAGGCTTCTCTTCAGGAAGATTCTAGATGATTAAACACCCTAGTCTCAGCTCTCTGCTTAAGGTCAGGCACCTAGTAGGTGCTCAATAAACATTCATTGAATTGACTAATATATCCTGAAAATTATTTACCAAATCCTATCCCTGCCCCAGAACTATAAATGTATCTCCTGCTCACGTTGCAAAGATCCTTCTCTATTTAACTTTCCTTTATTCATACCTCACACATTCCACAAAAAATTTAAGACAGGAAACCTTTTCCTAAATCCATTCTGTCTTCTGCTAATGCTGAGATGGATTTGCAAAGGACAAAGCTGTTTTTTCAGATGTCATTTTAACTGTTTACTCCGCAAGAATAAAGAAGATCAAATAATGTCACCTCCTCAGAGAAGTATTCCTGGGAGAATGACCCATTTAACCTCTCTTTAGCAAGAAAGACCCATTTCACCTCTTTTTCTATTACACAACTCTGTTTATTTCCTTACAACTACTCCAATCTGAGACTGTCCCATCACAGATGCTCTCTGCCTCTTCCAACAGAGCTCTCACAGATGTCAGGGCCTGTCCTATTCACTCATAAGTCTCTATTCCACAGCACTGTAAATGGTACACTGTAACCCCCTTAGAATTGGAAAGGTTCTTAGAGGTCACCAAGTTTAGCTCCGTTATTTAAAAAAATATATATGTAAACAGATACCCCAAGAGGGATGGTTATTTGTCCAAGGTTTATGTAAAATGACAGAATCCGAATGTGAATTTACAATTCCCAATTCCCAGGCCAGGGTTCCTACCAAGCTGCCCAATGACGGCCATCTCCAAGCCCGGAGCAGAGAAGGAGGCCCTCACTCCCACTGAGCCCACAGAGAGAACAATGCTTTGAACCAAACTGACAGGATCTCTCTTCTTTGTCTTTGGCACTATCCAACCCCTATCTAATTCTAATAGTGTCTTTATACAACCATTAGCACATCAACCTCAATAAAGATGGGGCAGCTATTACTATCTTCTTCCTACTGATAGAGACACCCGGGACACAAAGGAGCTAAGAAATATGGCCATACCCATGTGACCACGCCCAGACCGGGTGCCAGGTATCCATTCACCAAGTCCAAAAGTGCATCTCCTGAGTTCTCTTGTACCAGTTCAAATCACAGACTCCTTTTCTCATTCATGCACAAACCCATGAACCGTGATTTGGCAGTGGACAGTGGTTTCTTCTCACCTTGAGAGAATTTAGTTAGAAGGAAAGAAATAAATAAATAAGAACCCTGTGTTACTGTCATTTCTGTAGTGATGTGATGTATTTTTTTAACAGATTCATCAAACTTCCAGTAATGACAGCAGAAAACTCTTTCTCTTTTATCAAGGGTTCATGGGAGGCCTAAGGCCAAAACCCATCTCAGATGCTGTACCTGTTCAGTATTTATTTCTGAGACCCTAAGACTCTTAGAAGCCCAGTGACCCACTGCCAGGTAGGTGAACACTGAGGGCACAAAGGAGAATGGGCTTATCTGAAGTTACTACAGGAGGCAAGTGACAGGTTCCCCGAACTCAGGGCTCTCGGTGGATCTGAGAGTGGTGTGGTTCTGGAACATTCAGCAGAGCTCTGGTTCACTGGGTTATATTATTCTATTTCTACTCCGTATCACCTTGGCTCCTTCTGGCAGAAAGCCGTGCGGCAGTGCACCTAAGGAACATGGAGAGGAAGACAGGGGAGAGCCTGGGCTGAGACATGACCCTACAAATCCCACAGAAGTGTCACTATTTAAGGATCTTGACCACTGAGCTGGACTCATATACCCGGGCCCCTATTTGAACTAAGCAACCCTAGAGATGCACCTGTATATACATCCATGCATCTATATGTAAATACATATGCACCATGTGCATGTGTAGCATTTTGTTTATGCTTGGGTAATTGTTTTTTTTTTTTTAACATTTTATTTATTTGACAGAGAGAGCACAAGCAGAGGGAGAGAGAGGGAGAAGCAGGTTCCCTGCTGAGCAAGGAGCCCGATGTGGGACTCGATCCCAGGACCCTGGGATCATGACCTGGGCGGTAGGCAGCCGCTTAACCGACTGAGCCACCCAGGCGTCCCATATGCTTGGGTAATTGTTAAAGGCACTGGTCTCTTTATAAGGTTCTTTGGGAGAAATTCTACTGGCCTCAGTGTCAGGAAATGTTTTGTCTCACCTGGACACTACCGTATTATTATTTTGTGGTGGTTGTATTGTTTCTCCAGTTACTTAGTTACTAGGAAACAATGCTCTATGTCATAAATTATGGTATGCTCTTCAATGAAGTCCTTTGTTCTTTCAACCTTACTCTTACTTTCCCTTCATCCTAATTTCTTTAAAACTTTCCTTTGTTGAAATCTTAGCACATTTCTGGTATTTATGAAGGCCACTTCAACACCTCCTGAGAACCGGAAAGGCCATAAATAAATGGACAAGTAAATAGGCCATACTGTTTGAGCTCTTCACATGGCCAACTGCTGGGAATCCAATCACCTTTCTCCTGGCACTCTGCCCAGAGCTTTAGTTAAACCCTTACAAACAGTAATTCCTTATTAAGGAAGAGTTGGTCCTAACATCCATCCAAGGAGCATATATTCGAAGAACAGTCTTCTAACTAATTAATTTTGCTTTCAGTTATTCAACATTCAAGAGGCCTTTTTAATGTTTCTAAATGTGCGCATTGTAACATGTATCAGAACACATTAAAATTACCAATTTAATTATATCCTTCTCCTCCAGACTATTAGGACTTTGAAGGTAAGGACTATGAGAGTTTTATCTTTGCGTGCCTAGTACCTACCACTGTGGCTATTTATTGCATGGTAGATATTTTGTTGGATAAATGGATGCTTACTAAAATAACTAAAGCACAAATGTGTGCATGTCTGTCACATATACATATATATTTATGCATGCATGTACCTATATTGCCATTCACTATAGTCCCTCAAGAAAATCTCCCCAGACCATGTGAAGCAGTCTATTATTATTATGTGTAGTGGAGTTAAGTAATACACACATTCACAGAGCTCTTACAGAGCAGAGCTGGGGTACGAGTCCACATCTGCCGTACTCCCAGCTCTTTCCAGTCTGCCGTATTTCTTCTCAGTGGGACATCATAGTGAGTCTCAAGACCAAATCACAAGTAATTGGTTGTACACAAAGATGTCTCCATATGGAGAATAGTTGAGATATAGCGAGATGGGGAGGGCCAACCATATCCTCATGCTGTTAAGAGAAATAGTGTAGTTTACATTACTTCACACTCATTATACTTTCTGATATCTGAACTACACCATCTAAAATAACTTCTGGCTTAGAAAAAAATTACACTTACTGTGCATGATGGTCAGCTTTATGTGTAAACTTGACTAGGTTTGTTACACCAACGCTAATTGAGATATTTGGTAGATGTCATTAAAGTCTATAATCAGTTTACGTTAAGTAAAGATTATTCTCGATAGTCTGGGTGGCCTGACTCAACCAGCTGAAAACCCTTCCAAACAGAACTGAAGTTACTCTAAGGAAGAGAAAAGTCCACCTGTGGACTGTAGCTACAGCTCCCATCCTTGGGCTCCAGTCTGCCCTTCCTGCCCACCTGTCCCGTAGGACCTGTCCTCAAGGACCTTGCCTTGTCAACCCTTGCAATTGCTTGAGCCAGTTACTTCCAATAAATCTCCTAATATACATGTATCCTACTGGTTCTGTTACCCTCAGTGTATCCTTACTGATACACGATGTGTACATCAGCATTTACAGATAGGAAACTTCAGACAACTTCATACTCAAGGGAATGGAAGAGGCTCTGCAATCTCCCGATAGCAGCCAGGAATGCATTCTAATTCCTCTGAATGACAGTCTTCTTACTTATGTCCAAAGGTCAAATTTCAACTGGTTCAATAACAAGAACGCTATGCTTTCCAGTTTGCACATTTTTTTTTTACAAGTTCTTGGAAAAAGTAATTCATAGTAGTTTATTATAAAGCCATTGTTGCAGAAGATCATATGGATGATATCTCTGTAAAGCCTCTTTTCATTAATGCCTTTATCTGGTTGTTCTACACAAAAAGCATTTTAGTTACGGAGAAAAATATGTGTCAGTTTTCAAATTATGATTTTTTGCACTGGAGAAGTGATAATAGGCAAGAGAATATATTGGTGTAAAGGGTAAGGGTTTGAGCTTCATGGGTTCTTAAATGAATGACTCTGGATGGATTAGTTTCTATGAGCCTCAGTTTCCCCGACTGTGAAATAAAGATATGATCTACCATACAAGTTTCTATGAATGGTGCTTACTATGGCCCTTCAAAAATTAATCTTTCAGATTGATCTCCATTCTCTAGGGCAGGGCTTCTGAATGTCAGCACTATTGGGCCAGATAATTATTTGTTGGGGGGAGGGGCTGTTGCTCTGTGTATTATTATAGGATGTTTAGCAGCATCCCTGGCCTCTACCCACTAGATACCAGTAGCACACCCCTACCCCGTGGTGACAACCAAATACGTCTCAGACCCTGAAAAATGTCCCCTGGTGGAAAAATCATCCCAGGTTGATAACTACTGCTCTCTAGGGGAGCAATTATTACTATTATTATTATTTTTTTGCTTTTGCTTTTTAAATTTTTCTTAAAAATTTAAATATCGAATATATATAGAAGAGCATAGTTCTATGAATTTGCACTAAGGGAACATGACCCTGTTATCAGCCCTATAACAAAGAACAAAACGCTGCGAGCTCCCCCACCCTCCACAGGAAGCCCCTGACGTGCTCTCCTTTTGTAACTACTGGGGACTTTGGGTCAGTGAAATTGAGGCATAAATTTTAAATCGTAAGAGGAAATTCAGAATGTGAGTCTGTAAACTAAGCTGTGCTAGAATAATCATCTAACTAGAAATCATCACAAAATGGCAGGTAAGCCACCCGAACCCAGAGGAGGATTTCCGGGAATATTGGTAGAAGAATGGCAACCCTTACGGTTTTCTCCTCCTAACCTGAAAATTCAGCTTGTCTGAATTGGAGAAAAGAAATTTTGTCAAAAGAGATCAAATGGAAAAGAGAGGGTCATGAGACGGGGCAGAGCAACAGCTAGGAGAACCAAACTGGCCAATGTAGTTTCTTCAGAGCATCTGAGAAATGCGATGTGTCTTCGGGTGTTATGACAGTCTTCTTGTTTGCCTAAGTTCCCTGGATGAGAGGGACTGGCAGACAAACATACTAGAGTTGACGTAACTTTGGATGCTCTGTAAAACAACTTTGGTCGTCCAGTTACATGAGCTATTCAAGTCCTACTCAGCAAGAAAATATCGAGGCAGCAGGCCAGAATGACACTCCTTCTCTGGATATATAATAGTCATGCTGTTGGGCATTTACCAAATTGCCCTCATTCATCTGGGAGCTGCTGGAGAATTGGGGCTCTGTCTTTTCATTTTTACTATCCCCTAGAGCATCTCCTATTGGGCCTGGGCTGTGGTAGGTGTTTATCTAATGTGGATTAGTTGAAAAAAGAAATTATGTAATAGAAAGTGCATCTCACTGGAAGTTAAAAGTGCTGATGCCCTGTTCTTGACTCCACCATCATCATGTCATGTGATTTTAGGGGTAATCCTCCAATCTCTCTAAATATTAGCACCTAAATCTGTTTAAAAGTGTAAAATGTAATATCAAATGTAAATGAATCAAATGCCTTTCAAGGTCACTTTCAGAGCTTTGATTCTAAAGGATATATTGAGCAGAATTCCCAACATTACCGAAGTGCCTTATAACCATCTATTTTCTCATTCACTCATTTATACTTTCAGTAACTTACTCTTTTACTCAACCATCTATGGGTACCATGAATTGTGAGATGGTATCCTGGTTTAGGCTTCACGGAATCCACAGCCACTGAGAAACAACACATAGACAGCTATACCATAATGAACTCCATACTGGAAGATGACACGAATCTCTTCTCTCAAAGAGAGTAAATAGCGCAAATGCAGCCATAAACTGACTAAAACACAGTAAAGGTTTAGGGAAGCCAAATACCATTTCATTGATCCATTCATCTGTCCATCTATCCAGTAACAATTTTGAGCATCTATGTGTTAAAGGGGTTTTGTGTTCTGTCCCAACCCCACTGTCAACCACAAGGATGAACACATGGCCCAAGTTGGGTCCTTAAGCATATTCACAGAAGATAGAAAATGGCCTCAGAAATGGGCATGTGGCTCAAGCAAGGCAATCTCAGTCCTTCTTTGGAATTTTCTGATACAGAGGCAGAGAGACAGCTCTTTCCTGCTCCTGCAAACTTCAAGTATTAACATGTTCTGAGCCTGCCAGTGGTCATGGTGTCCTTGTTTATGTCACGTAGGAAAACTTTTCAGTGGCAAGACAGTCTGAGACTAACACTCAAAAAAGAGAAGCAGAGATAAGGAGATGAAGAGGTCACCGTGTGGAAATGTAGGACAGATTTCTCGAGATTGTGAAGCCCTGTGTCTAGTCCAGCCAGAAGCTAGACCTCTCATGAACTTCCCATTTACACAGCCCAAAACTTCTCCTATTAAACTCTTCTGAGCTAGATGTCTGTAACCTGTACCCCCTGCAACCTGCTATGTGCCAAATACTAAAGAAGCCATGAGTGTTGGAGCTAAACAAGTTCAGAGGGCTCTGACCAAAGGCAGGAAGCAAGGAGGAAAGAGAAGAAGGATGAATCTTAAATGTCACAAGAGAAATGACAAAGAATGAAACCGGGACAAGAGCAAAATCAGAAAAATGGCCATATTGTGAGAGGAGTCATAAATCAAATCAATAGTAATTGGCCATAGACTAGATGTGAGGTCTCAGAAATGAGGCCCCTTGAGATTTATGTCTGTATTTTCATTTGCCTCTGCTTGGATACCTTGGTGGATAATACTGATATCACTGGAATATGGAATACAGGAAAATGATCACATTTAAAGGTTTGCTAAGTTAAGTTTGGTATGCATTCTGGGGATTCGCCAGTGTTAGGACGGTAGGTGAAGCTATGAAGTCTGTGAATCATCCCAGTGAACAAGTGTGATAGGAGAAGAGAAGATGTCTGGAATAAAATACTGAAGAAAAAAGCACTAAGAATCTCCGATATTTAACAGAAAAGGCTGAGATGGGTGCCCAACCAAGGTAAATCAGAAAAAGTTTCTCTTTTTCTGAGACAGAGAAGTATCTTAAGAAAAATTAAGAGACTGAATTTGGGGGAGGTTGAAGTGAGAGGACAACGAGAGGGATCTCCCACCACAGTGGCATCTATTGGGAGACCCAAGATGGGTAGGCAAATTGCTATGTTTAATGCCCCCTGAGAAAACCATCTCCTGTCCTTCCACTTACAGCCTATACCTCTTATCAAGGGATTTCATGTAAATATCTCTTCTTCAGATGGATGTTTAGTCCCTTTTTTTTTTCTTGTCACAGGTGAAAATCTGATCACTTTCTCCCCAAAAGCAATCCCTCAGATATGTGTGGGCTATATTCTATTAGGCATCATCTCCAAGCTTCTATCCATTAACCAAAGGAATTATGTTCTAGTAATTTTATCCATTCCAACCATTTACTTATACAAGCTTGTTCTACACATTCACTGATTTCTCAGAACCCCCGAGAGATGCATACTACTCTCCTAATACATTCTCACTAAGAAGGACTTTCCCTGGAATAAAGGTGATGAACGCCCATCAGGAGACATGAGCGTGAACAAGCAGATGCCATGACATAGAGGCCCAGATTCTGCTCTTGGAAGAGCCCTAAACTCACATGTGATGCTGGTCAAAGTCCTTCCCCTCTGTGGGGCTCCCCTTCAATTTTAGGGAATCCAGCTCTCAGTATAGTTGTTAGGATTTCCTGTCATCACTTACGAAAAGTATCAGCCATGATACTAATACCTTGTCCTCCTTTTCTCCCTCCCCCATCTCTCCCTTCCTTCTTTCCTTGTCATTTTTATTCCTCTTTTTTTTTTCTTTTTTCCTTCTTCCTTCTTCCCTTCCTGGTCATCACTTTGTAGGCCCCCAATAATGGTAAATATCCTCACAATTGTCTTCCTCATTTGTACCAGCAGTACTCAGCTGGGATGGGCAGAGACGGTGGCTATCATTCTCAAATGTCAGTTACTTCCTAATATATCATAAAGCATTGTCATGTTTTACTGATCACACTTACCACTACTGAAAAATATTTTGTTCATTTGTTTATATTTTATTTTCTGCTCCCTCAAACTAAAATATAAGGTCCACGAGAGTGGAAACTCTCTACCGTGGCCACCCTTATATCTCCAGCCTAATTAATTTATCAGTGTCTCATGAATATTTGCTTAGTGGATGGATGGATGACACATTTTTAGTGTAACGTATTTTGCTTCAGGGCCACCTATACTCACAGGTATCCCACATCTTAAAGTCAGGTTGCAAGGTCTAAAGCTCATGTCAGTGTTAGCTCACTCATACCTTTGAAAGTCATGATTATCTCTGATTGTAGATAAGAATGACCCTATTTTGGTCATCCCCTTTCTATGGATCCTTCTGTTAGATCCAGCTTTGGGGTGGAGATTCAGGAAAGCTGCAATAAAGCTAAGAAGGTGGTTTCTGCAGCTGTGATTTAAAAGGTCCTGAGACGGGGGCACCTGGGTGGCTCAGTCAGTTAAGCATCCCACTCTTGGTTTCGGCTCAGCTCATGATCTTGCGGTCCTGGAATCGAGCACCGCTCTGTGCTCAGCTCAGAGTCGGCTGGAGATTCTCTCTCTCTCCCTTCATCCCTCCTTCTCCCCTCTCTCTAAAATAAATAAATAAATCTTAAAAAAAATTGTTGTATAAATTGTCCTTTGAAAAATCATGACTTGCACTATCTATACAGTATCAACTAGGTGCATGTGGCTACTGAGCACTTGAAATGTGCCTAGTCCCAACTGAGATGTGTTACACATATACACACACACCAGATTTCAAAGACTTAGTATGAAAAAAGAATGAGAAATAGCACATTAATAATTCTATATTGATTGCCTGTCATAATATTTTGGATATATTGGCTTAAATAAACTGCATCATTAACATTGTCACCTATTTCCTTTTTTACTTTTTTTGACTAGACTATTGGAAAATTAAAAATTGCATATATGGCTCACATTTGAGACTTGTGTCACATGTCTCAAGGACAACATTTGCTTGGAGAGCTATCCTCCTAGAATTTCGATAATAAACATGTAAAAGCTTAAAAACAAAGGATTTGTTGGAGAAAATTGAGTTCTTAACATCTTCACAGTTACACAAATATGATTCATCCTGGGAAAGAGACCACTATTTATGTCAATTTCTTTAAAAGGAAAGCATGAAACCTTCACAAGTGATTGAAAGCTAGCTCTCATCTAATCCAGGGGAGGCTTGGGGCACCTGGGGACTCAGTCCATTGAGCACCTGACTCCTGATTTTGGCTCAGGTCATGGTCTCGAGGTTGTGGGATTGAGCCCCAATCGGGCTCTGATCAGCTTGTCGCTCTCCCTCTGCTCCCCTCCCTTCCCCCTGCTCATTTACCCTCTATCTTTCTAAAATAAATAAAATCTTTAAAAAAAGGGGGGGGAGGTTTTACAATAGCTTAGTAAACTTGAGTGGAAGGAACGGAGCAGAGAAAATGGGTTTGGAACCATTGAACTTGGATACAAAGTCCACACTGTCACTGCTGGATATATAACCCGAGTAAGATGTGCAAGCTCACTGCACCTTCGCTTCCTCTCTGCAGAGAAGTAACAATACACGTCTAACTCACAGGGTTGTCGCTGGCATTTATCAAGTACTCCCTTGGCTTTGCACATGTCCTTGTCATACCAATGGTGCAGATAAGGAAACTGAAGCAGAAAGAACTCATATATGCCTGGCCACGCTGCTCAAAACTGGTGGCGGTGGAATCCAAAAGCTTTTAGTCTGAACCCCTTCAGCTTTTGAGCTTTTAATCACTCAGATCAGGTTTCACTGCTGTCATGAGACCTGAGTGAGATAATGAATTTTTTCAAAGGGATTTTTTTTAAAGATTTATTTATTTGAGAGAGAGCAAGCGAGCAAGTTGGGGGAGGGGCAGAAGGAGAGGGATAATCTCAAGCAAACTCCCCACTGAGCGTGCAGCAGGACTTGAGGCTCCATCCCAAGACCCTGAGATCATGACCTGAGCTGAAATCAAGAGTCGGCTGCTTAACCGACTAAGCCACCCAGGAGCCCCTGAGACAATGAATTTAAAGCACATGCCAAAGCCATGGGAAACATCCATGTCTATTGTTGAAAGGCACAACAGAGCACTGACAGGATATAGTATTCAAGTCATTCTGTGCCCCATCAGCTGAAAAGAAAGACCCAAAGACATGAAGAGGAACCTAAGTGGACTCTGAGAACTCTGATAGATTGGTAGTATCCTGGAGCCTGTAAGAATTGTTGAGTGTTCTGGGGAAATAGATTCCAAAGTTCACCTATGAAATATGAAGTCAACAGGATAGATAGCTAAAAGGCTTAAAATCAGTTCCTACATGCTCAGTATAAGGAATCACTTGTATGTCTTCTTCCCAGTTCTTCCTCACACTCTGTTGGATTTCTGGGTCCACTTATGTGGACCTAACATCAAGTCACAATATCTTTTATTTAAGGTAGAGCATACATTTCACAGAGACTGAACTATTTACATAAAGCATTTTGTTTTGGTTTTGTTTCTGTAAGGAGCCCAGCAGGGCACTGGGAATGAGACAGAGGCAGAGCCAAGTAATAGTGAAAGATTAGGGAATATTCCTAACTCACTGAACCACTGCCAGGAATGGCCCCTAGGAGTTCCCCAAGGGGTGTAACTGGATCCAGCCTGCCCAATGACCTCCATCTACAGATCCCCACAACACAAGGTCACTTCACGGAGTAACAGTCACATCTCAGTAACTATCCAACCCAGCACCTCTGTAATAGGCTTGATTATTTCTGACAACTCATTTCTTGTCCAATTTGATATGAAAATTAAAGCTGTATTAGCACAATGTGTGCCACGTGAAAAGCATCCTCAATGCCCTACTGTAGCAAACGCAACTGAGCCTTGAAAAGAGGTTCAACAATACAGGTAAAGTTACTGTTTCCCAAATAGCTCTGTTTTGCATCCAAATCAGCCCTGCCTGGGAAGGCAGCCTCAGTGGGCCAAGCTGATACAATCAATGTAACTTTCTCAGAAGGAAACCATCTTCAGAGAAAATGTTAATCAAATCGTTTCCCATGCAAATGTAAAAATAGGGGAAACAATACTGGAGATGGTATCGATATTTTCAACATTAAGCAAAGACAGGCAATCCTTGAAGAGTGATGCTATTTCCATGAATTTAATCAATTCACATTCTTACCCACAAAGCTTTTCTTACTTGCCTTTGTTTTTACAACTATTAATTTAAATGAGTCAGGGGACAGGTTTTGGAGGCTCTTGGCCAGAACTGAGAACTAAGTCCTAAGTTCCCAACAGCCTATCATCAATTTGGTTTCTATTGTCCAAATAAAAATCTGAACCACAGGAGCTGGGTTAAGAGAATAGTACATGTATTCTCTGGGTCAAGCTGGGTACCCAGAGCTTTTTTTTTTTTTTTTTTTTGACTTTTAAAATAGAACTCAGCTGTTCTTTCCAGATCCCTCCTGTGGGAAGGCGATTTTCCATTCTAACCCTCTTCTCCTACCAAAGAGGAAACTTGAGTCCAGGCAAAGGAAGCAAGTTTCCATCTCTTGTCTCACAGTGAGTTGGTTAACAAAGAAGGAACGGGTAAAAAGGATAGATCAAGGGGATATAGAAATGAAAATGTTCCAAGAATATTAGATCAGATAAAGAAATGCCAAGCACAGAGGCCTTGAGGCCTTTGTCTCTCTGAACAAGACTTTGTCATGTTGGTGTTTGCATCTTCAACCATCCGGTGTCATCTTCAAATCATCCTGGGTAGGGAGAAAGCCAAGAACCCATCAATCCTAGAAACATTAGAAGAGCCATAGGAAATGCTTTCTAGATCTTTCAGTCCTGAGTTCAAATCCTTTGCAACAATTTATCTGTGTGATCCCTTGGGGCTCCTGTTTATGACGTTGGGAAGATGGGATGAGGTAATGCACTCATCAGGGCACTCCATATGCACCTCACCAAATATCCATCCCCACTCCTCATAGACGATCAATAGCAAGTCTCATGAACCCCTCAAAACCTCTTACCTCTGTGTACCTACAACAGAGCATTGGAGAACATGGAATCTCTGTTCAAATTCCTGCTTGTCCACTTATTAACCGCACAACACTGGGGAAAGTTGCTTAAGTACCCCAAGTCTTGGTTTCTATGTTTTATAAATGGGGATAATTATAGCCTCTACCTCCCTGAGGTTGTAATGAGGTTGGACTGAGATAATTTATGGGAAGCACTGTGCACAGTGTGTGCATACAGTAAGTGCTCAGTGCACATCAGCTATTGTGAGAATGCTGCTACCCTAGTCCCTGCTTCATCATCTCTGCTGTAATCCCCTTCCTGCTGGCTTCCCTGTTTAGGGTCTCTATTCTTTCTATCAGTAATCCTCAATGCTGTTCCAGAAATCATTTAATAATGCATTCCACACCTCACACCCCTACTCCAAACCCTTCAAAGTTTCCCTAGGGCCTAGGGATTGAAGTCCAAAGCCCTGAATTTGGCATTCAATGTACTCCACAGAGTCCTAAACTTATTACTTATTACCCTGCAGGCATACTCTGTCCACTATCACTTGCTGTCATGTTCTGCTCAGGCAAACCCAGTCTGTGCCTTCCCCTCCTGGTGTTTCTGTTCGCGTGGCTTTCTCTAGAATGCTGAGATGTGACAGTCGAAAAGCACCGTGCCAAGGGATTTGTGGAAGATTTGAGTGCCAGACCATTTTAAAACTGGAAAGGACCTCAAAGGCCACTTTACAGATGAGGAGACTGAGGTTAATTGGCTTGCTCAAGGCCACACAGCTATTTATCAGCAATGTCAGGGCGGTACTAGGCTAGTCCTCCTTGAGGGAGGGAATCACCTGGCAGCCTATTAGGGAAAACTCATCAGCAATTGGCGGCAAACTTGCTGACAGGTGATCTTTCTCCGTTCATGAGAAATGAGATGTTATGCAGCCAATAAGAAAAGGACACAAGGCATGATTCTCTAAGTGAAAACTGGTTGCTTCTCTGTCTTGTAATGCTGGGCACGACAGCAATGGGGTTGATGGGGAGAGGGCAACTGAAATAATTCCATAGGACCCATCCCTCACTTCAAAGACACATCCTCTCCGGCTGCATTAGTCTCCTGACTAATGCTCCCAAATGCACTGCTGAGATTTGCTGAAGTTGAAGATTCTTTGCGATGTTTGCAGTAGGAGCGGCGATGAATAAAACACAAGAATCACCAATGCATTATTTCAAAGGCAAGTGTGCCCAGCTTTAACTGCTACATTGCAATTTTTACTCTAGGATAATAATACTTATAGTGACACTTCATTTATATACTGCTCCTTAGGTTCCCAAGAATAATAGAACAATGAAAACTATATCTTATAGTACAGCCGTGTCTATATGTGAAGTATATAGGGGAGTAAGCCAGTTCAAGAGCAATCTCCTGTCACCATTGGGATACTTTAGGTCAAAGTGTTGTGAATTGGAACTGTTGCCAGAAATAACCTGATTTTTCAGCTTGGGTTTGGATTTTAAATGTAGTTTTGCTGTTATTGTCAATGAAATATTTTATAAAATCTTTAAATATGTTTTTAAATATTTAAAACCTTTAAGTATGCATGCTTTAATAGATAATAGAAAGTTGATACCTACTAACACAGCTGCCCACCCAGCTCCACCTGTTTAGTTAGTCATCTGTGGTTTGTGGTCTGGATTTGTGTCCATGGTGACCAGTCAGGGAGTATCACACAGAAATTGAAATGCATGCCTCCAAGAGTCCCAGGCAGCTTGGTAATAACAGAGTCAGGTGTGGGCAAGGGGCTTCATCAGCCACAAAATCAAAGCCATTCTATGTTCAACTACCTGGCCCATTAGACAGTTCTGAAATTCTGAGCTTGCCCCGAAGGCTTCCCTCTCTGGAAGGGTAATGCTGATTTCTTTCTTTTTTTTGTTTTTTTAAGATTTTATTTATTTGAGAGAGAGAGACAGAGATAGCGAGAGAGAGCAGAAGCTGGGAGGACGGGGAGAAGCAGGCTCCCTGCTGAGCGGGGAGCCTGACGACATGGGGCTTGATCCCAGCACCCTGGGATTATGACCTGAGCTGAAAGCAGACGCTTAACAACTGAGCCACCCAGGTGCCACCTAATTTGGATTCTTGTCCCTAAATCTGGCCTTAGCTTCCTCTGGATAATATTTTTGGGAATTTTGCATTGGCTCCTTGGCCAGCATCCATGGCCACTTGCCCACACAACCTGCCCTGTCCCTTCCAACAGATCATTTGCCATCCACATGACTAGCTATTATGCTGTCTGCCATAGCTTCCCATGGAAATCCCACCTCATCTTACTAAGCTATATCAGTAGGCTTCAGCCTAGGTCTTGACATTTTGCCTACTTCTTGCCCAAATTAAACTATTCAATGTTTAATAAAGGCTCCCTCTGTTCTACCCTCACACCCTAGCATCTAATTATCAACATTCTCTTCAGCATTCAAAAGGAGCTCAAAAGCCAGATACCCCACTCAGTGTTGCAGTAGATAAGATTTCTCACAGTAGTCTTGCAAAAATATGCAGGGAAAGGAAGTCTTTTGGGTTTCTTAGTTCAGAGCAACAGAAACAGACCTAGGGTAGCACAGTTCTGCCAGGAAGGCTAGAGAAGCAGGCTCGGAAACCGGAGAGGGATGTCAGGAGTCTGGGACACTCAGGGCCATGGAACAGGTGGGTGAGGGCACCACAGCTGTCTCTGCTGGACATGGGCACTCACAGCTTTACTCTACTACCCCGGTGGCCCCAGAAATCAGATGCTGGTACAACCACAGCCACAATGGCCAGAATGAGTGCTTTATGGCCAGTGGTTATGCTTATGTGTGTGTTCATGTCTGCATATACATAAGATACTGAATCCAAATCTAAAGCACACTGGGAAGTTGGTGCTAAGTCTGTGTTCTAGTTTCCAGGAGGGCTAGGGAAGCAACTCTCCGGCCCTTCAAGCTTCTGGAGTAGAGAGAGGGTTCTTCTCTCTACTGAGAAACTTATTGTGAGCTGTTCTCCAAACACAGGAGAGGGTCACACTGCTATGCAGACAAACAAACAAACAAGATGACAAATATGCAATCCCAGGAATGACTGACATGTAGAATAGTGTATTCCAAACTGTTGAATTACTGGAAAGGAAGTGTCTTGTTTAATAAGATTCTGCCCCTGCTCCTTTTCTGGTTATTTTTATTGCTATTGTTGTTTTGTTTTTACCAAGCAAGGTTGGTAACTAAGTAAAGCAACTCACAGCATGAGGCTATGAGGGGTGATAGAGATTCTGGACAAGAGACTAAAGATTTAAACTTAAAAATGTTTTGGGAGACTGGATCCGTGGACTGAACCTAACAATATGAAATAGAACGGAGACAACAGTAACAGCAATCCCATTCTGTGCACTGGTTTAAGCATGTTTATATATTAATAGTGTTTAATATCAGAGCCACCCTATAAGGTACATATTACTAACCCAGCTTATGTATGGGGAAGGAGAGAAATGGTTAAAGTGATTTGCACAGCTAAGAAGTGACAAGGCCAAAATTTGCAGCAGGGCAGTCTGACTCCAGAGCCTGTGGTAACAACCACTAAAGGTGCCTGTCATGTCTTATGTGCACAGGGACAGGTGGGGAAATGTGACTTAACAGCAACACATAAGGAAAAACAAATAAACAAACTGTGGAGCATAAGTCCTCTGGGTGATGTGACTGGCAATAAAAGCTAATGTAATGTAGCCTCAGGCTGCAATAAAAGAAGTGTGTGGAAAGGAGGGGATAGTCTAGTGTTTAGCTGCCTAGATTTTTGTCTTCAGTCCTTCCTTCTGTGGAGGGCTGGAGCAAAAATGAATGAGGTGTGCACTCTGGAGATGTTAAGCCTGCGGAGAAGGCATCCTGGAAGACAATAAATACTGAGTAACAAATGTGGAAGAAGAACTACATCCGTTCTGCATGGCACCAAAGCCTTGTATCAAAGAATGTGACCTCTGGAGAGACAGTTTGGCTCCACCTAAGGAAGTATTTCTGGTAAGGAAAGTTCTCAATGCCGAGATGATTTGCATCAGGGGAAATGCACCCCATATCACTAATGATGCCCAGCCATCATCAGTACATGGTACCCACAAATGCCTTCCTTCCCCAGACCATCCTTGATCACTGCACTGGTTGTGACTCATCAGTCCTGTGGCCTCATTTATTTGTACTTCCTTTGCTGCACTAACTGTTTGCAACCTTGAGTTTTTACAGACAGACATAGTATGTTCTGCACCATTGATATAACAGCTCCCTGAGGGAAGGCCTTATGATTTGACTATATCTGTGTGCCCAGTCCAGAGCCTTTCATTAAAGCAGGTGACAAAGAAATGGGTTTGAAATCGAGTTCAAACCAAACCCTGCCAGCGAGCCCTGTGAAAGCTTGCAAGAGGTGGCAAAGTGAGATGCCACTCTACTCTGTTATCTAGGCAAACATGGAATGGAGATATTAATGATAGTGACTATAAGGTAACAGACCTGAAGGCCAAGGTCAAATGGTACAGTTTTCAAAATAGTATCAAATGACATTGGATTGGCTGACTATGACTTCCAAATAGAGATTCACAGAAAGCCCTATATATAGCTGTCACAACTTAACTGCCTAATGATGTAACAGGTTATATCTTTGTGTGGATAGAAAGATAGATAGATAGATAGATAATGGAGCTAGTGATAGGTTTAAATAAAAATCAGAACACCAGTAAATCTAGTCTAAAAAAAAATTTTTTTGCTTATAGACACTGGTAAGAGACTGAATTAAGAGCCAAGATTGCCCAGTTCTTGCTTTATCTGCCCTAAATGAGCATGTGATCTCAGGCAAGTCGTGGCTCCTCTCTGGGTCTCTGGACCCTCATCTCTAACTGAAGGTTGACTGGAATAGCTGATAATTCCATTAATGACTTCACACATCTGATTCCTCCTTGATAAAGTGGAATGTCCATTCCTTACTTAGGAAGTAGCAGGTCCAAGCTCTCTGTCACCTACTTTAATGAAAGGCTCTGGGCTTGCATTTTTCAATTACCGGTTGTGGAATGTGGGGAATTCTGTTGGTTTTTTTCAGGTTTTTTGTTTTTCTTTGTAAGAGCCTAGCAATAATCTTTACCAGTTCATAGAGTTACTATGGGTAAGTCTCATATAGAATGTTCTTAGCCCAGTGCCTGAAACTAGCTAAATGCTCAATAAATGCTAGATTTTAATTATTATCTGATACTGATTTTCAAAGATTTGCAGGACTGTCAGGAGGAGGAAAAAGTGATGGAGAGCAGGGACAAAGAATAACTATTGGGAGAAAGTTACAAAAGAGGGGTATTTTAGGTCCTCCTATGATGGGGAATTTTAATGAACAGAGTTAATGGGTCATGGCTAGTGTGATGGGTTCCCTGAGAGGTAGTTAGCAGGCTGTCATCAGGACATGTAAGAAGCTGCAGGATTAGTGGCAAACAGAAAACATGTGGAAAGAATAGTCAGACCAGAAGATCTCAGAAGCTTCTTTTATAGATAAGGTTTGGGATCTTATAGGGGCACGGGGTCTGAGCAGTCAGCTCAGTTCTCGGTCCAGCTATTTTCCTCTAGAAATCTAGGGAGGCCCCAGCTTGCACACACAGTAGAAAGCTTCTGGGCATGTGGATTCAGGACATACTGGGAAATCCGGCTTTCCTTCCTCAAGCCCCAGGAGCTTAGACAAGGGTCCAGAATCCTCCCAAGAGTCAGTTTCCCTGTTTGTACAACGGAGATGCTCATACCCTCCCCACAAGGTGAGGGCATAGAATAAATGAGGTGTCAGGTACAGCACCTTGCACATGGTAGGATATGAACACGTTGGCTCTTCTTCCTTCCTTTTTACAGGCAAACACAGGGAGATATTTCCTTTCCTTGCAAGGGGCGCTCAGGAGGGACTTTGGGCCTGAGGTAGAAACACATGACACAAGAAAGCTGCAGAAGGGCCACAGCAGGACAACCCGGAAGGTCCGGGAGCCTTGGAAAGCACAGGCTGACTGTGCCCTTGAGTGTGAAAACAGTTGGAAAACCATTAAGGGCTGGGGCGGGGGGTGCGGGTGAGGTGGTAAGGGCTGCTCCTATTATTTTCAATGCTGTACCAAATCACTGTGCCTTTGCCTGGACCTGAGGAAGACCAGAAGCAGGGCACGAGCTTATTCAGCTGTGGTCTCTTCATCAGTCAAAATGGTCACTGCTCAACCCCCTTAAATTCCCAAACTACATTTACCTGAAAAACAAAGAGGAATATGCTTGAAATGGAGATGATTTATCATGGGGCTAATTATCATTTAAGCTAGTCTGGAATAGTAATGAGCCCCTTTTAAATGAAAGCAAACCTTGTGATGAATATCTCAACATCACATGCTTAGCAAACTTTCCCAGTAAGATATTACTTCAGGGCAACTTAACCACGGCAAACCGTATGTAAAATGAACAGAGAGAAAATGCAAAGGTAGGAGAAGGAGGCAGGTACTTTTCAAAAGCTGTAATTATATCTCAAATCTCAACTGCCTCTTGAATATTTTAAATGGAAGAGGGATGGATCACTTAAACTTATGAAATAATTCAGAAAAAGGGAGGCACTAATAAACAATTCATCCCTAATTGGGAGAGGCCTCAATCTAAAGTAGAACGTTCAGTGCAGGATTTTGGCCTAGTAATTATAAGGAAGAACTGCCACCTGCCACTATTATTCCATAAAACCGAATCCCAGGTCTGAGAGGACAAAAGGACTGAGTGTTTAGTGAGTGCTTATCATGAATCAGGCACTGCACTCCATTCTCATTTTATCGTCACAAAAATTCTAGGACATGAGTATTATTACGGTTTCTATTTTAACAGATGAGGCATCTTAGAGATGTTATGTTGCTTAATCTCAGTCACATACCCTCTAAGCATTGGGGCTGGAGCTGAGAAGGATCAAAGTACTAGGCAGGGCTGGAATTAGGGTGAGTCAGGTGAGGCACTGTCCTTGGACACAAAATATAAGGGCTTGCCAAAAAACTCAGTAATCAAGATGAATAATACTGTAATGCGATATTTTAAAAATCATGTTGAATGGAGAAAGTCCATGATGAACAAAATATCAAAATGTTAAACAAAGACAGGGATCTTATTCTGCCCTTGCACACCTTGGTCTCACGCTCTTCATCCTAATTTCTTGCTGTCTAAATAACAGGTCCAAGCCTCAGCCTCGGGGATGATGGAAGTAGCCTGACATTTAGGATGTGATCACAGGTAACGCTTTCCCAGAGATCCGTGGTGGGGGTGGTTTGCACTGTATGATATCTGAACGTCTATCCCTGCCTGCATCCACGCTGGTTCCTACTGAGGATAAACACCACTGGTGGCGGGGATGCTACTCCAAATTCTCACTGTTCGCACTCACTGATGGAGCCTAATGATGGCTGAAAAGAGATCTCATGTGTCTTAAACTAAACCCAGGGAGCAGCCTCCACCACTCCTGTTGCTGTTAGGTAATCATCGGTGTGGAAGGCACTGCACCGAAAGCCAGTATCTTCCAGAAATTCCTACAAATTCTTAATTAGTGAAATCATGCGAGTGCAGAGGACCACGTCATGCGGATTTCTGGCAAAGAAGGGAATTCATGGAGGAAGTGAATGAAGGTTTTTCCTCACCGGCAAAAAACCAGAAAAATTCAAGAAAAGTTCACAGTATCCTGTGAGACGTTCTCAGTGCCAGAAAGCAATAGAATAAGACCCTGGCCACTGTTTACTGTGGACTATAAACCTGTTTATGCCAGCTTTCTGCATTCAGGACCTCACATGAGTCTCAAGGAGTGGAGAGAAAGGGAGGGGGACACCAGTATTTGGCCCACCGTGAGCCACAGCACCATTAGTCTCTCTCACACTTTTTTTTTTCCTTCCCTTACCTCTTTCCCCCTTTCTCTCTCATCCGCCTATCTCACTTACTATCCTGGGGTACCAGATTCTCTGCCTGAGCTGAAACTTAAACCGGACAGACCATGAGAACAATGATTTCTCTCAATAAGAATTCTGGAACTCTGCAACAGTCTGATAACTAATTAAACCAAATAACAATAAAATTTTGCCTCCAGTTCTAACAAACATGCATTATTCACAAGCACTTAAAATTTAAAAGCACTTTCTTTTTTTCAGTTAAATAAACTGTCCGGTGGTGAGTGAGCATTGGTTTACAAAACACTTTGTCTTATTTTCCGCTGAGTTACTTAATACTCCTTCCCATAATCCATTTGCATTGATTCCTTCTTCATCAACGGCCTTTGCATTCCAACACACTCAGAGCTGCAAGGAACTGCACTGCTGACTCACCAGGGAGGCAATTGTATTCAGTTAAAAAAATACAAACAGGAATCCACTTAAGACAGTACTTATTTTTTTTAATAGAGCTTTCCTCTTAATTATAATATAGCATCAGTGGTTTTTTTACATTATTCTTCTGAACTTTCATAATGACACTATCAAACAGTAACAAATACAAATTTGTGCAGCCCGAAATAAGCAATTTAATCATAAGCAGTAATTTCCATATCACTGAGGGAAAAAAAAAAGTCAAATGATTAAACTCCAGTACATGAGGACCAATCTTGAATTAAATTTTACTCTCTGCTAAATTTAGGGTTTTTTACAGCAATATCAAGAATGGTTTAAAGGGGGCGCCTGGGTGGCTCATTGGTTAAGCGACTGCCTTCGGCTCAGGTCATGATCCTGGAGTCCCTGGATCGAGTCCCGCATGGGGCTCCCTGCTCGGCAGGGAGCCTGCTTCTGCCTCTGACCCTCCCCCCTCTCATGTGCTCTCTCTCTTTCATTCTCTCTGTCTCAAGTAAATTAAAAAAAAAAAAAAAAATCTTAAAAAAATAAAAATAAATAAATAAATAAAGAACGGTTTAAAGGTAAGAGTAAAACATTTACAGTTATATTAAAACTCCATGCCCCAAAGTGTTTACCAAAGATCAGCTGCTATTCCTTTTTTTGAAAATTAGAAATGTCTTGCAGACCTCTTCAAAACCTCCTGATACCACAGCAATCTCACTAATATTTATTTCTCTTCTTTATTCATTCGCTTCCCCTCGGAGTCTCAAATGATGCTCTTTCTGGCAGGAAAAAAAAAAAAAAAAGTCCAGAAATTCTCCCAGATCACAGCCTCACTGAGCGCTGACCTGGTGTATCATGCAGCCCAGCCCCCACGCATCTCCTGCTCAGACAATCTCAAGTTACAAAAGATTTTCCAACTTTCTAGTAAACTCCAAGATGGGAAGAAGAGGCTGAAGGTAACGGATCCACCGACTAGAAAGATGTTAATCCTGACAAACTGCTCAGGCGGTAGCCTGAACCATAGCTAGATTGAATTCGGTCTCTCCTGAGAGGGCCAGACAAGGCTGGTGCTAACAAAACCGCTTTTCATCGTGCCCTCAAAAGCAGATGGGCCCCATGCAGAAAGCTGGAGAAGGGCGCCATTGCCCTCTAGTGGCCAGAAGTGCAATCTTCCGCGAAGGAGCCCATTTCCAGAGATGCACAAGGCTCTCAATGTCAGGGTAAAATTATAGCAGAAAGATGTCTAATTATCCTCCTCGAGTGTTTTCTTTAGTCTTTCCTGCCCATAGAAGAGGCTGTGGATGGCTATCACAGTAATCCTGATGGAATCCTCATGGATTCTTAGTACTTCTGGTGTGCCAGAATTTGTCCAACTTTCTCTAGCTCTACGTTTGTTTTTTTTCTTTTTAACATACCTGTTGATGTCTCTCCCCTAGCCCACATAGACCAAAGATCTTTACATATTTTAGGGGCAATAACATTGGATTGGAAAGGTTGACAACCCAAATGCTTGGGAGATCTAGAATGGGGGCTCCTGACAAACTAGGTAACTTTTCCTGAAACAATGACCAATTTCATAAGGCGGGGGGGAACATCCCAACCACATTTCAATCCCTTAAATTGAAATATGAATTTACACAGTGCTCAGATTTTCTAGGAAAAACACTGTGGAATTCACAGTCATTCTGCAAACTTGACAGTTTAAGAGAAAATGTTTGTTACCTACTTTCAAACTCCATAGACCAGTGTTTTATCATTATTAATGATTAGGTATGCCTATGATCAAAATGAAAAAAAAATATTGAAAATAAACAAACAAAATGGTTATGCTTCTTGAACATTTGCCTATATAAATGTATTGAAAATGGAGGAAAACTAAAATCAGACCTGCAGATCTCCTTTGGATGGTTCTGAAAATAGATCTGAATATCACAGATCAAAGTTTATGTGAACTGTCAACTTCATAAGTCACAGACATTCATGGGCAAGGTTCTGAGACACACTATGCTCATGGGAGTTTAGCTCTGGCATTGTAAATCAAGCCTTGAGGTCAAAGTCATGGTGTTTCCCATAGAGGGTCCCCAAAACCAGAATCTTTACAAGGCAGCCATGTAATTCTATTCAAGGAGGAAGAAAAACCATGAATTATGAAGACAAGTGCATTAAAGGAGCATGAAATTGATCTGTATTCCCCCAAATCATGGCATGGCTCTCCAACCCTACCCCCTCTCCTCTCACAAATAAACAAACAAACATATACATCCACTGCCACCCCTGCAAAGAGGAAAGAAGAGTTCTGGGACATAAAAAAATAGAGCCGTGACTTTTTTTTTTTTAATTCTCAAATTAACAAAAGATTGCATCTTAATTGAAAATAGAATTTAGGTTTCTAGTAATTTTACTGTCTGGTGTTCTGATAAGAATGCTGAACATAATGGAAGTTCTGAAGTGCTATCAAGATGGTCCAATGCTTCAATTAGAACTATTTTAAAAGCCTATTTTTTTCTAGTAAGCAATAAACCCAGTTTGAGTAAATCTACATGTTTGGGCCTCAACAGATGATCCAATCTCCATCCTCTTCATTCTCCCTCCCCATCCCCCACTCCAGGGATGTGGGTGTGTGTGTGTGTTGGGGGGGTTATTCCTTTTTTTTCAAAAATGTAATAAAATGGCCAGCTTATGATGAAATTACAACAAAAATGATAGTAATAGTTGGTATTAACAATAAAGCCTGGCTGCAACACATTTTTAATGCATTAATTTGCAATGTTTCAAAACTAAGATGTAAAGATAATTCTCACCCAAGCAAAGTTTCCTGGCTTCTCAGATGCCCTTCCCTAGTCTATACTTGAAAACTACTTACATTTCTTTGTACTAGGCAGGGTTTCAGTTTTGCACGGAGGTTCGAATTCCAGGGCCCACTTGCCAACTCTAAAACTTGGAATCAGAGCTCAGGAGTAAAGAAATCTAGTGACCAGGAGCCTCAGGATCCTTCTGGTATTGACCACAACTCTGTCCCTTTGTTTTGCAACTTTTATTCCTTTGTTCTGCGAGAAGACGACCAGGCTCCCTGCAGCTAGGGTTGGGCTGGGACTACTTCTGTGTTCTGGTGTCTGCATCTCACGTATATAGGAAAAATAATTCCTGGATTAATGAAATGAAGGTCAGCCCCTTCTCTTCAACTCTCCCATGGTGTTAAGCTCTAGCGCTCGGAGCCCAGCCTGGCAAATGTGCTGATGCGATGCTGGTTGATCCTCGCTCCTGAGAATGCTTCTACATTCCCATTCCCCGGAAGCCAGACACCCCGCAAAACCATCGATGTCTGCTGCAAGCCCAAGTGATAAAGAATTGATCCATCCTCTTGCCAGATTAATTATCGTTGCCTTCCCTCTGATTAAACCGAAAACTTACTCCCTGCCTCATATTAACCTGATAGGAAAGATCCGAAGAGGAAAACAAGGAAAGATTTCAGAACCACCCGAACGAGATTTCTTTAGGGGGAAACGGGAGGGAAGACTTTAGACAGATCGATACCCCCTACAGCAGGGTTTCAGGAACAACCCTCCATCTCCATCCCTTAGGGACAATCCGTCGTCATGCAGGGATGGCATTATTAAATAATTAAAAGATGCAATTTCTTAATAGCAGTGCGATGGCCCATGAAATTCTTGCTCCATTATCAGCAAAAGCAACAGGGCTTTTTCTAGCACCTAGAAAACCTTTCACTCGGGAGAGGGAGGCGTGTGGAGCACCCACCCCCCCACCCCCCACACACACCCTCCCGCCCCCGCGAAAGCAGGGCCTTGGCGAGAAAGGGATAAGGAAGTGCGACCGGGGGGGGGGGAACTCCCCGACCCCACTTTCTCTGGGGACTCTTTTCTTCACAGAGCGAGGCGGGCCCTCCTTACAGCTCTGTCCGGCTTGAGGGGGGAAAGGGTGCTCTCCTCGCCGCCCTTCCCATCCTGCCGGCCCGCGTTCCGGGGCAAAGCTAGGGGAGGAGGGCCGTGCGTGCGGGGAGCGGGAGAGGCTTGGCGCGCTCTGGGAGGAGGCGCAGGCTTAGGGCACGGCTTGGTTCGCAAAGTTAACGTTGACCCTGGCAGGCTTCGCAAGCCCCAGGCAAGCCGAGCCTGAGTCTGAGCCGCTCGCAGACCTCCCCTTGGGCTGGCGGGAGGTAACAGGCGGCCCCCGGAGCTCCCGAGCAGACTCCGGCTGGAGGTCTGGAGCGCGCACCGCAGTCGGCCGCCCCTCAGCCGCAGTCAGCGGACCCAAAGACCGGCTATTAAAGTGCGGGGCCACAGCCGACCCGACCCGGGTTCCTTCCGCTTGCCGGGGCTTCCCGGAGGTCCCGCAAGGAGGGCTGAGCCCCGGGAGCATTCGGCGGGGACCTGGAGGAAGGGGCAGGAACCCTGCAGAGCGCGGTCACGTCGCCGCTTTCGGAAAGAGGTGCAGCGCCGGCGGGCGGGCCGGCCCCGCGCCGGGGGCGACTTTCCCCCGAGACCCGACCGCGGGCAGTCGACGCGTCCGGGGCGCAGCTCTGCAGCCTCTACCCCAGCCCGGCGCAAAGCCCCTCTCCCGCGGCCTCCGCGCAGACCCCAGAGGAGGCCCGAGCGGGAGAGAGGTTGGAGCGCACATCTGGCGCCTCTGCTCTCCGCGCCGCCCGCGCCCGCAGCTGGCTCCCGTCTCCCTTTTTGATTTTTAAACAAATCTTCTCTTACCTCCGCCCTCCCCCCGTTTCTGCGTTGCATTAGTGAAACCTTCTCCAGTCAGACCTCCTTCCCCCACCCCTAGACATGCTCATCCAGAGACCCCCCCCCCCAAGAAGCCCCATCCAGTCGAGAGGAAGGGACTGGCGGCGAGCCTCACCTGGGGCCCTGGAGGGTGGGCGCGAGCTACGGGCCGTCGGTCCCTGGCACAAGACGAGCGCGGCGGTGTCAGCCCCGACCCCAGTCCGGGTCCCATTCACAAGTCGGCGGCGGCTGCGAGCGGCCCCCGCGGCATCTGCTCGCGACGCTCCCCTCGGCTGGCGGCGGCCGCGCAATGAGCCGCCGAGCGCGCTAGTGGCAGGAATGAGAAACCGGGGGGAGGTGGCGGGCGGGGTGGGGGGGCCGGAGGAGGAGGGAGGCCGCTGCTGGGAGGGAAAGGAAAGGGCGGGGGGCGGAGAGAAGCCGAGGACTCGAGACACGGCGAGCTGGGCCTGGCGGAGGCTGCGGGGGCCGACTGTGTCCGCACCCCTCCCCCTCGGTGCCCCACAGATGCCGACCCCTGGATTCGTGGCCTGCCCCCGGTCGCTGCACTCCGGCTCCCTTGGGGCTCAGACAGAGTCTGGAGCGACTGAAGTTGGGCTCCAGGGACGCACAGCCAATCAGGGAGGGCGGCGGAGGGAAACCGGGGAGGGGTTGGGAGCCCCTTTTTCCTCCTTCGCCCAAATCCGCTCCAGCTGGCCAGGCTGGGCCCTTGCCCGGGAGGCCTGGATGGTGGGTTGGAGGAAAGCATCGCCCGAGCGGGGGAGGCAATCGGGAATTGTCTTTCCTCACTCTACCACCCCACCTTCCGAAAATCCGTCCACGTCGGCGGCTTCTGCCCTGCGCCCTCCCCCATTTCTCGCAAACTCTGCTTGGGCACGGGTAGGGAAACCTGGGGAGGGAGACTTCGGACTTGGGAAGAGCCAAGTCTCTCGTTCTCTCTCCGTCCCCCCACCCCCGCCTTGCTTCGTGTGCGGAGGGGGGCTCAGGGGACGTCTCGCCAGAGTGGGCCTCGCGCCCGCCACCCGCCTCCGAGGGTGCCTGGGCCCCCGCCTCAGGCGGGTACCGGTGGCCCCCGCCTCAGGCAGCCTCACTTGTTGCCCCAGGGCCCCCTCGCCGCACACCCACCACCGCTCTGCGGGAAGTGCGGCTCTGCGGGGGAGAGGGCCCGAGGGTGCAGGGCCCGCATCCTCCCTCAGTCCTCTCTTTCATCCCTCGGGGAGGACCCGCTAGAGGGAGGGAGCCCCGGCCGCTTGCTGCCCTCGCGGAGCCGCGGCAAGAAGAGGCAGCCGAGGTCGGGGCCTCGGAATCGCGCCGGGACTGGGCGGCGCGTTTGTAGTACCCGAGGCGGTGGGGGGACCCACACACTCCGCGGGCCTGGAGGTGGAGGGGAACGACTATGACCTGGGGGGGATCCCGAGGCGGTGGGGGGACCCACACACTCCGCGGGCCTGGAGGTGGAGGGGAACGACTATGACCTGGGGGGGATCCCGAGGCGGTGGGGGGACCCACACACTCCGCGGGCCTGGAGGTGGAGGGGAACGACTATGACCTGGGGGGGATCCCGAGGCGGTGGGGGGACCCACACACTCCGCGGGCCTGGAGGTGGAGGGGAACGACTATGACCTGGGGGGGATCCCGAGGCGGTGGGGGGACCCACACACTCCGCGGGCCTGGAGGTGGAGGGGAACGACTATGACCTGGGGGGGATCCCGAGGCGGTGGGGGGACCCACACACTCCGCGGGCCTGGAGGTGGAGGGGAACGACTATGACCTGGGGGGGATCCCGAGGCGGTGGGGGGACCCACACACTCCGCGGGCCTGGTGGTGGAGGGGAACGACTATGACCTGGGGGGGATCCCTGTCTGGAACAAGTTTCCAGGGTGGGGGGTGGCGGAAAAAGAAGAGGCGGAAGGACGATGAAGAAGCAAAGGGAACACGGGGAAAAGGAATCCCGAGGAGGGACGGGGGTCAGGATGGGAAAGTGGGGGAGAGGTGACGGGCCCGCGTAGGGGAAGGGTAAGCAAGGAGCGGAGGGAGAGCGGGGCGACGGGGAGGAGAGGAGCCGACGAGTTAACGGAAAACGAGGACGAGTAAGAAAAAGACTCGGACGGCCCACGAAAGGGGAAGGTAGCGCAACGCCGCGCCAGGCGAAGGGGCGGCCGAAGCCCGCCCAGCGGAGGAAGAGGCGGTCTAAAGGCCGCGGCCACACCGAGGGCTGCGAGCGCGCGAGGCTCGGTGGGTTGATGGGCGCGCGGCACCGTGCGCGGGGGCTGCGGGCGGGGCGGGCCCTCCCGGCACGCCGCCCCTCCCCCTCGGCGCGCCCGCCGTCCTCGCGGCCTCCGGGAGCCCCCCGCCCCACCAGCGCGCGTCCCGCGCCTTCCGTGGGGCGGTGGCCTCAGACTGCGCGTTCCCCGGCTGGGGGAGGGGGCGCTGGGTTTCCGCTGCCCGGTTCCTTTGCTCCACTGCTCCCCCCGACCCCCACGTCCCAGAGGCCTCTGGACCCTGGACGCCGCGCTCCCCCGCCTCACTCCCCCAGGTGCGAGCGACTGGCGAGGCCAAGGGGGCCCAGCGCTTCCCCGGAGCGCGCGGGTGAGTCGCACGCGGTACCAGTCTCTGCCGCCTCCTCAGCTTGGGCCCTGACCCTAGCCCCTCCATCCTCTAGCTTCTTCTCAACCCCTTTGGTGCTGTCTTTCCATCTGCCACTCCCGTGTGCCCTAAGCCCTAAAACTTTCAGTGTGTCCTAGGCGGCCGCCGCAAGTGCCCCTCACACCGGCGGGGCGTAGCGGCGGTGATGGGGTGCTCACACTGCGCCCCCTCGCCCGGGAATGAAGTTACACCGGAGAGAAGTTACACGCTCCTTCAGAGATACCTGGATTTTGCGCTTTTTCCGCTACTGTTGTCAGGATTGTCTCATCCTTTCCGCGTGGGCATAAAAGGGACCGCGAAGCCATCGTCAGTCTAATTACACATACGCAAAGATGTCCAGCATCTGTGATGGCGAGGGCATCTCTTGATCCATGAGAAAAATTTCAATTAATTCCGTTTTGGAGGCATGTCCACAGACGGAGCCTGGGCACATGTGATCTGATATTAGTTGGAATTTGCCCTCCACTTTCTGTTCAGAATACATCAAATGAGAGCAGTTGGGGGTTTTTTTGTTTGTTTGGTTGGCTGGTTGGTTGGTTGTTTTTTTGTTGTTGTTTTGTTTGTTTTCTTTTTAAAGATTTTTATTTATTTATTTGACAGACACAGCGAGAGAGGGAACACAAGCAGGGGGAGTGGGAGAGGGAGAAGCAGGCCTCCTGCTGAGCAGGGAGCCCGATGCGGGGCTCAATCCCAGGACCCTGGGATCATGACCTGAGCTGAAGGCAGTCGCTCAACCAACTGAGCCACCCAGGCGCCCGGTTGGTTGGTTGGTTGTTATTTGTTTCTTGGGACTTTTTTTTAGACCATCCCACTCATGAAAGATAGTATCAGCTGATTTTAAAGATAAGTTAAGAATTGTTTGGTAGATTTCCACTGACATGGCATATCTGAATCAGATGAAACCTAGTGTCTAACAGTGGTCGATAGCCCTTTGCCCAACCCAGCAATTCTGTGCCTCTGATTCTACTCAAGAGAGTGGAAAACATACCCACACAAAGCCGTGTATCTGAAAGTTCATAGCAGCATTATCCCTAACAGCCAGAATTTGGAAATAAACCATATATCCATCAACTGCCAAATAAACAAATGTGGTATATCCACAAAATGGAGTAGTATTCAGCATTAAAAAGAAAAGAAATACTGATGCATGTTACATTATGAATGAATCTTAAAAACATGCTAAAAGCCAGATACAAAACCACATATTGTATGATGCTTTTATATAAATGTCCAGAAAATGCAAATTTATAGAGACAGAAAGCATATCAGTGGTTGTCCTGGCTCAGCGTATAAATAGGAATTGACTACAGATGGGCATGAGGGAACTTTGTTTGGTGTTGAAAATGTTCTAAAATCAGATGGTGGTGGTAGTTGCACAAATTTACACATTTAGCTAAAATTCATTGAATTGTTACTTTAAAAAAGGCCACCCCCCCATCCCCCCAAAAACTTTTTACACCTTTATTCCCTATGAGGAATCTGTGAGAGTCTGTGACCTGCATTTGAGCCCTAACTTGGCTGGGGGTGAGGGGGGATTTTGCAAGGCAATTTTAGAGAAAAAAAAAATTTTTTTTTTTAAGAGTTTTAGTTCTTATAGAAAGATAACCATACGTCTACTCAGTAAGTTCTATTTTGGCGCCTGCTTTGGAGAGTCTTGTAAGTGTTAAAGCAAGTTAATTTCCCCCTTTCACTCTTCTAAGTGATTAATTCCTGGGAACTAGAGTTAGGTATTCCAGTTCGTGACATTTTAAACACACCTACACATAGACACAGTACAAAGTGCACATTTCAGAGGGGATTTTTTTTTTTTATGACTATGTTAGGATCTGTCTTAGAAATCCATATCAAGCACTTGGGTGGAGTATTGTGTGATTACAGTTTAGATTAAAAAAGGAAAAGAGAGAGAGAAGAAAGAACCCACTGACAGCTTAAATTAAAAGATTCAGTTCACCCAGGCAGCCAGAAGTTTGGGTGTTTATCTTAACTTGCCTCACCTTTCCTTCACCTTGTTCTTCAAGGGAGGAAACCAGGGTTCACGTTGCTCTGGAGCCGGGATTAAACAACCCCTTATGCTTCCTGCCTCTTCCAGTCCAGACAGAGATGAGGCCCAAATGGCCCTTTTCTTGTCTTTGTCCTTGTCAGCATGAGGCTAATAATTTCCTGTTGGTTCCTTCATCAAAGGTACCAGGCTATCCTCCCTTTGATGAGCCTCTCCTCAGACTCTGAAGATAGCCAGGCCCTGCTGAGTCAGTTCCTTACCACTTAGAAGCTCCAGGCTCCCCCAGGTCTTCTCAAAGCTTCCTGCTCCAGAGGTATCCTTTGGTATAAGGTGTAAAAAGTGAGGCAAGATCCAAGCAGGAAGATGGTTTTATCACATTGCAGTGGGTTTCAATCGTGCCTTCTCTAGGCAGAGGGAAACCATTGAGAAAGATGGAACAGGAATGCCATTTGTGAACCAGTATTTCAGATAAAGGTTGCCACAGCTGGGTCTGCAGAGCAAAGTAGAAAAACCACAGCCCTTTGATCTGTGTCTGATTCCTGGTTCTGCCTCTTATTAGCTAGCTGTATGACTTGACAAAGACTTTATCTCCATGAGATTCAGTTTCCAATTCTATAAAATGGAGATTATTATCTGTGCCTAGATTGTTGCAGGGATTAAATGTGCCTACATATCTAAAGCCATCAAAACTGTGCTTAGAGCAGAGGCTCAATAAATGAAAGCTATTAATTACTATTACTAATTATGAGGTCTAGTTATTATCATACCTTAAATGCCCTGAGCAAGAAAGGAGTCATGTTACAATTATGAATTATAATAATTGTGGAGATTTATCTTATTTTAAATAGTGTTAGTAATAAAACTTCTGGCCAAGAATTTTATGGCAGTTCAAAGTTTACTAACACTGTAAGACCCATTTGAGGTCATATTAGAATTAGATGTGTCTACTATGGGGACAGGTGGCCTGTCCTAGATTTGCCACAGATTCCCTGAGTCGCCCTGAATAACTCATTCCCTTTCTCTGAGCCTAGCTGTAAATGAGAGCTCACCCAAGATAAGTTCAGGGAGGGATCCTTCCAAAGCTGACATTCTGGGGTTTTTAAGTCCTACTCTTAATGAGAGTGAGAGCATCTCTTAGATGCAGTTCCCCTTTCCACTACTAGGGGTAGTCAGCCAGTCATCTCAGGCAACCCCCTTCTCTGAAACAGACCCTTTTCAACTCTGACCAGTAGCATTTCTTTGTTTTCCTCCCTCACCTAAACTGTAAGTTCCCCAAGGGCAGGGATGATATCCTTCTGATTTATGCCTGTATCCTCAGCACCTGGTGTATTAAATAGAGAAGTCCAATAAATATGTTTGATTAAATGATAATGTTTATTAATAAATATTTTTATTAAATTAAGACAGTTATTCAAATATCTCCATAGGTTATGAATGACTCCAGCATCCAGTGGCTTAAAATAACAATTATTTGCTCTCCTCCATGGCTTGGCTGGGGTTGCCTGGTCCAGACTGAGCTAGGCCAGGGTAACTGCTCAGCTCCCTGTATTTCCCATCCTCCTCCTGGGACCAGTTTGGACATATTCTCATGGCAATGGCAGTTACACAAGATGTCATGCAGAAATATGCATGGCCTCTTGGGGTGCAGGCTTAGGACTGGAAACTGTCCCTTCTACCTCACACTTTTGTTGGCCAAAGCATACCACATAGCCAGATCAAAAGATAAGGGGTGGAAAAATATAATCTGCTTTTTCAGTGAGAGGAACTTCAGAGTTGTATGGCAAGGGGTGTAGATACAGGGAAGGATGAAGAGTTGAGGCCGCTAACACAATCTCCCACAGGCACGGCTTTCCAGCCTGCTTCCATGCTGGGTCATCTTAGGTTGTCAGATCCCATGGGTTATATCCTATAATCAGGAATACAGTATTCTAGAACATTAGAGGAGACAGGATTAGAAGACAGTTTCAGCCTCATACCAAACCTCATAACTATGTCCTTTAACTTTGAGGCTCAAGTTGTAAAGGAAGAAACAAGCAGAAATAGTAATGTAATAATAATAATCACTGGCTTATAGATAAAACTAGAAATTATTAAAACATTCCATCAAAGTGTGTATTATTATTCCTGTTTTGCAGATGAGAGAATTGAGACAACAGGAAAATTATATGCACTGCCTAATATAATACAGCAGGTAAGTATTGGAGCTGGGATTCCAACCTATGTGTGTTTGACTCACAAGTTATCCCAGTGGAGAAGCTCATGGAACAGATTCTAGTTTTGATATGAATGGGAAGTGTGTGGGGAAAAGGGAGAATTTTCTCTATGCCCAGGGCAGAGGGCATCCATCAGATCCCTAGGCACATTGCCTGAAAGACAATACGTACAAAATAAATATTTATAAAATGGTGAAAGGAAGGAAGGGAGGGAAGGGCAATAGAGGCAGAGGAGGTAAGAGCAGAATTAGGAGGATACAAGAAAAAAGATATAAGCGTGTTAATTTATTTGGAAAACCATCCCTCCCGTGGTGGGCAGAAATCTGGGGATTCTGAGTCTTCTATTCCTTGTCTACTGGTACTGAGAACAGTTGCCTCATGCTTACCTCCATCCATAGGCGAGAAGGTCCATCATGAGGTGGTTTCTGAGTACCTTGCTGATCTTCCCACCTCTCCCTGGATCACTCAAGCCACATTTTACTTTCTGCTATTGTTCAAACATAAACATACTCCAGATTCAGGACCTTTGCATTTGCTGTTCCTTCTGCCTGAAGCACCCTGCCCCAGGTCTTTCTCCTGGCTTGCTCCCTCATTTTGCCTGTTTAACCAGGACTTCCCTGGCTCTTCCATCAGCAGAAGCACACACCCAACCTTCCAGTCCCCTGCAGTCCATCCCTTTCCCCTGAGACTGCTCTGTTCTTATTTGTAACATATGTATCTACTTGAGATTGTATTGTATATTTTTATTTATCTGTGTTTATCATCACCTTGCCCCATTAGGGTACAAGCTTCAGGAGGGCAAAGGATATCGTCTCTCTTGTTCATTCCTGAATCTTCAGCATCTAATACAGTGCCAGGCATATGGTAAGCACTCAGTAAATATTTGTAGAATGAATACACGAATAGCAAATGCTTGAAAAATGCTAACTGAATGAATGAATCCCAAAACCAAGAGCAGATGGATCATCTGCTTGAATCTAAACATGGTACAAGTGTCCCTTGTTTACAAAGTGAATTTAATGATGCCAATTATTCATATTACAAAAAATGATTCTTCACGTTACCGAAGGTTTCATTTGAATGCTAGTTAAAACAGCTACCTCCTTTAGTGCTTTTAAAAATATAATCCAATTTACAAAATGGTGGTATGCAGACAACTTTTCTGGAACGTATGAACTTCCTAAAATTAATTACAGGTATGCATAATGACAGTTCTGCTTCTGATTTCTAATTCTAGTTTATTTGCTGTGTAATGACTAAGAGACTGGCTTATTAAATGGCCTCACAGAAGGCTATTTCAATGTTCCTATGTGCATACATTTACATTCTTTTTTAAACTTGTGAATAGGCACATTTAAATGTGTTTGTGCTCTAGGAGAACCATTGGAAATGTTATTCAAGATTGGTACTGGCTTGCTTTGCAAATAGTCTATGGTTTGGACAACAGGACTTAAGAGAGCTCTGTGTTCCAATTTTTATGAACGTTAGAACATTGACTGTGTTGAGAGGGAAAAGGCAGAAACCATTGTTAACCAATGCAGAAAGCTTTTTACAAAAATCTTTCTTTAGTGTCCTCAGCTTAAGACAGATGAACTTACACAGCATAAGCTGTATTTCAGTGTTTTCCCCAGTTGTGTATGTTTCTCTCCCTTTTCAGTGGCCTCTTTCATGGCTAAGAACTAATAGTGGTGTTTCCATAGGTCAGACTGGAATGTACAGGTGGCTCCCAGAGCTTTCTTCTTGGAGACAGTATTCCAGAAAAGTCTCTCTATTCTTTTTTTTTTTTTTAAAGATTTTATTTATTTATTTGAGAGAGAGAATGAGAGAGAGAGAGCATGAGAGGGGGGAGGGTCAGAGGGAGAAGCAGACTCCCTGCCGAGCAGGGAGCCCGATGCGGGACTCGATCCAGGGACTCCAGGATCATGACCTGAGCCGAAGGCAGTCGCTTAACCAACTGAGCCACCCAGGCGCCCAAAGTCTCTCTATTCTGATTGATCGTCACCTTAGTTCTGGGTCTTAAGCCATGATTGATTTTCCATTGTACAGAGTATTGTTTTGGGCTATGGATGGAATTTAAGAATAACATAGCTATTCATTGAATGCCTATTAAGTGCTTTAATTCCGGTCCTTACAACTGTTCTACAAAGTATGCCCATTTTATAGGCGAGGATGAGAAATTTCGGAGAATTGAACGGCTTACTCAAAGTCAAACAGTTTGCTAATAAATGAATAATTAAATGTGATGTAATTGCTCAGAGTCTGCAAGGGAATATCATTTGGGGAATGATTTATATGGGAGAGATTGTAAGGGGAGGTGAGTGAAGCTTTCGTTAAAGGTATTCTTTTTCAGCTGAGAATTAAAATATGCAGAAGAGTTAAGATTAAGTATAGGGAGAGAACATTGCATGGAAGGAGTAGATTGTGTAAGAGCATTGAGGCAAGATGGGATTTGGGGCATTTGAGGACCTAAAAAAGATTCATAAGCCTGATGCTTAATGTACTCTGAGGAAGTACACAGAGACGAATAATCCAGGGCTTTGTAGGACAAGGAAATTGTACCCCAAATGCAATGGGCAATGTGATTTTTTTTAAAAAAGCAGGAGTGATCTGATTGTATTTATTGACAAAGAATATTTTGGCTGTGAGCCAGTGAAAGCAAGAATGGATGCATGGCAATCCATTGCAGTTAAACAGGAGAGAGGGCTGCTGGCTTGGAAGATGCAATGGCAGCAAAGAGGGATGCATGCCCTACGTGTGTTTTGGAAATGGAAACAGGACTTTATGTTGAATTGGTATTGGCAGAGGAGAGAGAGAAAGATGTCAAGGATCATTCTTATGTGAGTGACTCAACCAGTTGAGTGGATATAGATGCTTATTATTGACTAAAAGTCTGCGGGATGACCAGGTGTGTGAGTATGAGACCAGGTGTGGGAAGTAAGATTCCCCAACCTGCAGTTTTATGAACCCATTTTGGGTACGAGGCTGCTCTCCTTTCCTGTGCCCACAAATATCCTCCTGGGTCAGGAAGGCAGTGTCACCTGATGTTTAATTAGCTAAAAATATAAATCACTCTGCTGTGAGCAGAAGGCCTGGGTTCTGAACTCTGGCTTTGGATAAATACTTGCCTCACTCTGAGCCACTTCTTTTTTGTCCAGAATGAGGAGGCTTGCCCAAAAGATGTCTACATTCCTGTTTCTCTATAAAAGCCCATGATTACTGATGATGGTCAGTCCAGGCACAGTTTTTCAAAACTATGTCCGAAGGATATATTTATATTGACCCCTTGCAGTTGGAAGCCTGTCCTGAGATATAGGTGAAATAGGACATGGGGCAGTGGTAATGGCCAGAAGATACACAGAGGCATTCACGTTACCCCAGAGCTCAGGGCAGAGGTCAGATTCCCTCATGTCACCATGTAGGGCCATTTGTCAACAATTCTTTGCTATTCATGGCATCCAAGGATTTTCAGCAGCTTTTTTTCCTACCTAAAGTGTCCACACCTTTGCTCCCTCCAGTTTCCTCCTTCTCTGCTCTTCTCAGGGGAGGGAGCAGAATTCCTCGGCACAGAGAGTGGGCTTGGAAACTGAGCTGCCCAAGTCTGATTCCTGGTTATGACCCTTCCTGGCTGTGGGCAAATCTTACCTCTGTGAGCATCAGTTTCCACGTCTATAAAGTTGTAATGACGTCTGTACCGACTTCAGAGAAGTGTTTTAAGTTAGAAAGGTGACAATTCACAGTGCCTAAAAAATAGTAAATATTCAGTGAATGCGTTTCTCCCTCCGCTCCTCCCTCCTTTGCCTTCTCTTCCTTATTATCTTACATTTTTCAGAACTGAGCTACAGGATCAAACATTTCAGAAAATATCCCCTGACCTTTCCCTGCCACAGAGAATCTTGTGTATAATTTGATCATGCCACAGCATATTATCCCGTTTCCTTGTCTCACTCCCATCTCTCCGTGAGAGATATCTAGAGACCAATAATTATTGATACTTCATCACTGTATCTCAAGCATACAAGCATATGGTAGGTGTTCAATAAACGTGGGCTAACCTTTACTGCCAAAGAAGATGTTTTAAGAAGGATGGCTGGGAAGAGGGATGACAGAGAAGAGGAAAAAAAAAAAATCCCACATGTCATGCCAACTCCTCAAAAGAGATTTTGGTATAGAGTATCAAGGAAAAATGGTAAAAAGCAAAATCCATTAACTGGCCCAAATTGCATTAACAGTTCTCTACTTTGTGACATATACTCATCATTTAGTCTTTAGTACAAGCAAGTCTTGATTGACTAAGAAATGTTTATCAAAAGAAGCAAAATTTACCATGTGTATTTACAGCGTGAAGTCTCTCCTCCTATAGCTTTGCTTACATCAGTGGAAGGGGGAAAATGCACCCAGACAGTCTAATTTCTTTAAGTCAGATGAGTCACGGAAGCAAACATGGGAAGATGTGCTACAAAATAATCAATCATCAGATAAAACTGTTTTGGATGTGGCAGATGTATAAAATGAAGTACGGCTATCTTTTCTCAGCTAAAAGTTTGTGTATTTACAAAAGATTCTGGTAGAAGGTGCGGAGAGATTAGCCAAACCATCACTTAAATGGGGGTATGATTTCAAAGCAGGAAAGCTGCTGAAAATAGTAGTCCTCTCTCTATCCTCTTCCTCCTAACCCTGTCCCTCACCCTCATGCCAATACCCAGTAATTGCTTTTCCATGATAAACATTTTTTACTTTTCTTTTGTTAACAGTGTGGCTCCTAGAATACTTACATGTTTTATTTGGCCAGTATCTGTTTTAAATATCATGTTTTAAATGGAAAATACTCATAGTAGCAAAGGCAGCAGCATCCTAATCAGTTAGAAGAAGGGAGGTGCCTTCCCCATATTATTGCTCAATCTTATTACCCCCATTTTGGGAAACTACAATGCTAGGTGATAAGCTGTATGTCTAAGTTTGTAGAACTTAGACATTGTGGAGCGTGGGTGTCTTCACATAGCTTTCTCATTCCAGTTCATGTGGGTATTTCTCAGATGTAAACTGACAAGCATTCAGTCTGATAGGATGAACACTTCCTAGAAACTGGACATTTAACATCTTATAATGCATCTGTATCCTAAATGCCAAACCTGTCAAACTCTGTCTCCAAATGCCCATAGCATCATAGTCTCTGCATACCCACTTGGTATGCTTGGAATAAGCTTTCCCATGCATGCTCCAGCTAATTCCAATATATTCTTTGAAAACTTTCTGCTCAGGTGTCCTGTCCTCCAGAAATATTTTCCGGATTCTCCTTGCCCTTTCCTCTCTCCTGCCAACAGTATTAATTTAATATCCTTCCTTTATGTTCTGTGCACCATGTGCCTAATTCAGATATAGCATTTGACTGGTCATTTATTAAAAAACAAAACAAAACAAAAAAAACCTTCCCAAGGCTCTTATTCATTAAGGGTAGCAGCCATTTTTTTATACATAATTTGGGGATACATATCCCCAGTTATATACATATCCTTAGAGCCGGTCACAGTGCATGTGAGGATAAAATAAGAATAATATCTAGCATTCATTTAGTGCTTACATAGATCAGGCACTGTTCTAAGTAGTTTACATGTAGACTCATCTAATTCTCATAACGCGATTGTGAGATTGAAACTATTGAAAAGGATCTTTTCTACAAGAGGTAGGGAGGGAGGAAGGTATTGGGGGGGAGAGGAATGTGTACAAAAATACATATACAGCTTACCTATGCAAACATTCACACATCATAGATCTGGATATTTTACTTAATCATACACTTGATAAGTTTTAACACAAAGAGACTGCCAACCACATTGATAAACACCCAGCACAGATAACAGGTGCTTCTTTGCCCTCTGTGTTCTGCCACAGACTGTTCAGAGTTTTCGGTCCTGGATGTCACAATGACAATCAGGACATTGAAGGGCCTGGAATGTGAGCCACATCGAAAAATGATTTGAGAATGTATAGTTTGGAGAAGAGAATGCTCTGGGGGTACATGATCACTTTGTTCATATATCTGAAGTGCTGTCATAAAGAAGAATGATTAGATTTATTTTGCTTGGTCCCAAGGGGTACAAAACTGAGACTAATGGATGGAGGCTTTGGAGAGGGAGAGCGAATGCTGCTCAGTCTCCGGAAGAATTTCTGGCCAGAAAAGGTCTCTGCCACTAGATGTTGTGCTCCTCGGAATAGAGAGCTTTGGTTCATTTCAGGCAGAGGAACCCAGACTGTATGTCCATCTGACAGATATTCTCACATTTCACAAGGGTCTTGTGCTGTAAATGGTGGGGGGGGTGGTATTACAGCACCACCATCTCTTTTCAGTACAGTTTTTCATAGAAATTGTAACAGGTCTAGTTAGAGTACCGTATGCCTTGAACAAAAGTTTGTTTCTATTAATGTTAAAACTACTAGTACTGTTGCAATTACTATTAATAGTCATATAATAGGTGCCCTTTGGAGAGTAACTACTGTGTAACAGGTGCATAGTCCCTGTGCTAGACACTTTGCATTTTGCATACACCATGTCACTTAACTTGCATAGCAATCCTGAATGGGCAGTGTTATCAAATTCATTTTGCAGTTGTAGGGTGCTGAGGCTCTAGGAGATGAAGCAATCTTTACAGGGTTAGCCAGATAATAACACTCCAACCATTGTGTGTCTGACCATAAACTCAATTGTCTCTCTGTTTTAGGTAGGGGAGAAGAAAAAGGAGGAAAGTACAGGAGAAGAGAGGAGATCAAAGGAGGGGAAAAATATATAGTAATTCTAGGTTTGAGTCAGATTTATTTTGGGAAAAGATGATACTCTGCTCCTGAAATGTTCTAATTTCTTGTGTGTGTAGCTGTACATTGCTGGTTGTATAGATTGCAATTATCAGTGACAGATTCATTTTTTAATTCTTTTTCTAATGAATCCATTGGATTCTGTGGCCACTTTCATAGGAAGAGCTGCCTCACAATTGCATGAGAACAGATTAATTTATGTGTGTGGCTCATACACATCTTCTCAAAAAGATAAATCAAGAGGGACTTAGGTAGGGTAAGAAGAAGAACTTGAATAGGATTGGAAGATCAAAGATAAGATTTTGAGATATTATCAGTGTATCAAGAATAACAAAATTAAACATGTATCCAAAGACAAATGGTACTAAGCAATTTTGATAGTTTCTTCCCCCCAAGGTACTTAAAGAACCTATGGTGGATGAGCTGATTCAGACAAACAGCCAGCCTCATTGGGATCAATGTATGGAAAGCATATAACAAGTGCTTGTGCCTATTTTCTCACATGTGTCGTCCTTTTGCTGACCATCTTTCTAGAGCTACCACCACTATGAGGTCTGTATTCACTTCTCTGATCCTAGGGTTTTCTTTCAAGCTTCTAAAGAAGCTATCCTCTGCATCACAAAATTAGATTCAGAATCATGTTCTATGTGTCTACTTTTCTTTTCCATGCAAGTGGGAGGAGATGCACATAGCAGTTTGCAGTATCACTGGGGAAATGCTAACTGTAGATCTTCAGATGACTTCATGGGGTAAACTAACTTTGACTTTAACCTTTAGCTTTGCAAGTCCAAGAATTCAGTCTTGTCTGAGTCCCAGAGATGATTGATCAGAACATTTATTGTACTTTCCTAACACTTGAGTTATCTCAATGTTAAGTGGAGGAGATCTGGACAAAACAGATGCTCACAATCCCAATTACTTGAAAAGCAATGAAGACAACTTCATTCACCAGAATTTCTCCTAAGAGGAGTCCCATATATGTTCTGAACAAATAAATAATATGTGGAATGAATAGTGAGCAGAAAGAAAACGTTCAGGTGGAGAAGAATGGTTCCCAAATTACTTTCTCAAGGACAGGATAGCTCCATATTTTTTTGGTTTTGATTAAGCATCTTGAATTGTTGAGAGGTATAAAATTGGGAGTCAGAGTCAAGGTAGATATAAATTGTACCTGGCTGCTACATCTCACATGCAGGTGTACCACTGATATCAAAACTAGGAAGTGACTATGGAGAAGAGGAAAGTGTAATGGAGATTTTTTTCCCGCTATAGATGCAACGTAAGTCCTCTTATTTTCCTGCCGAACACCTTCAGTAAGGTTTATCATGTTTGATAATGCTTTTATGACACTGGATTATTTTGGGGGTGGGGTGGGGTATTTAAAGGGACTGAGTGAGCTATGAGTCTGGTACTTTCCCTGCACCTTATAAACTAAAGAAGGAGAGGACATTTAGGTTACATGTAATTATGGGGTAATGATACCTAGCTTTTGGGGCTGTTAAGAGGATTAAACAAAAACAAAATGTAAGCTATATGGAAATAGTACATACTCAACATGTATTTTCTATCTTCTTATGGGAAAGCCAACTTATATCAAGTGCTCATAAGAAACTAAACGTGTGAATGAAGTTGGTAACAATGAGAAGACTAGGAAGTGTGTGTGTGTGTGTGTGTGTATGCATGTGTGCATGTGTGTTGGGAATTGACTGAAAAGACTTGTTAACTTACTGATTTGGGAAGTCTCACAAATGAAGGAGAGCACAGGGATGATCCAGCCAACTTGTCAGTGGCCTCACACTTGTAGCCTCTTTGCCTTTCCTGTAATAGGACTAGCCCTGTCAAAGGGGAAAGAGGCATGTCTGGCCTCTCTTTCCCACCTCCCACCCCATACCTTGCTGGGATACATTGTAAATCTATCTCATCTCCTGCTCTTCTTGCTTTTGATAGCCATACATTTCTTCAGATATGTTAATAAAAGCAATCTTGCTATAGCCAGGTGATTCTGTTGTTCAGGAGTCATTTGTCTCTTTGTGATGATCATATTTATCATTTGTTTTATTTTAAGGTTTTTAATCTCAGCTTGTTGTTCTTGTTGCTTTTGTTCTGAGTTCCAGAGACAGGACACTGGCAATTTATCAAAACCCCAACTATAGGCAACATTTCCTACACAAAGTATACATTTCTTGGGCAAGGCATCTTGCTTTTTCCAGTGATATCATCCCTAGAATTTCTAGCACAGAACAAGGCACAGGATAGAAGCTCAATAAACAGTCAGATTAAAAAATAAATAAATAAATAAAATAAACAGTCAGATATTTCCTGGGGTCCTCTTAATGGAAGAGTTTATATTACATTTTACACATTTCTTACAACAAAAACTTGTGCCTTAAAGTCTGTCATTGTTAAGTGTATTTTCTTGGGTTCCAGTAACTTAAAATTTGTAGCAACTTAATCTCTCTCTCCGAACACATTTGCAATGCTTGATATTAGGAATATCCTGTGGTTTTCTGTGGGTCATCTACCATTATACTGTGTTGCATTCGTTAAAGAGAAAGCCTACACGAAGTGTAATTTTTTACAAAAATCCTTTATTATTATGGCCTATAGCAATTAAAGCTTAAAATTAGAATTAAGGATTGTACATTTTTATGCAGGTGACCATATAGATGTATTAACATTGTGGCAGGGTTTTTCTTTGCAGGCACAAAGTTGTCATTAGGAAATATAATACTCATTTTTTTCTTGATTAATTATAGCAAAGGCATAACAAAATATATATTGTGTGTTGGAGCATGCACCATTTGCAAAATTATAAATCATGAATAAGCTGAGGTTGGAATCCAAAACATTCTGTAAGAAACTCACACAGTAAGTATGAAATTTGTTTCATGAAATTGTTTTGGTAAAGAGAATTTATGCACTTAAAACATGAAGAAATATACCTTGATAACACAATTCACAATCTAACATAGTCTGAGTTCTCCTCCCAGCTTACCAAATCTGTCATACTTCAGGTATGTGTAGCTTTGGAAGATATTCTGATAATGGTACATAATAAATAATATAAAACACATTTTCTAATAGTAACCGGACATCCAAAAGTTGCCAGATACCATGTTAAGTGTTCTCTGTGGCTATCTGATATAATTCTCACAATGTCTCTGCTAAGTAGGTGCTGTATTTATTGTTACTATTACTATTTATTACGGTAAAACTTACATTCCATAATGTACACATCTTAGGTGTATTATTTCATAAGTTTTGGCAAATGTACACATTTGTGTAGCTAATACTTCAATCAAGAAGATAACCATGCTTCCTGGAGTCCAGAATCTCTCATGGTTTGTCTCCTTCTCTGATTTCTTCCCATTCAGTTTTCTTGCCCTTCCCCTGTGCTATTTCTTATGTTCCACATATGGGTGAAACCATATGATAATTGTCTTTCTCTGCTTGACTTATTTTACTTAGCGTAATCCCCTCCAGTTCCATCCATGCAAATAGTGGGTATTCATCCTTTCTGATGTCTGAGTAATATTCCATTGTATGTATGAACCACATCTTCTTTATCTATTCCTCTGTTGAAGGGCTTCTTGCCTCCTTCCACAGTTTGGCTATTGTGGTCATTGCTGCTATGAACCAAACTGAGGGTTACGGGGGAGGAGGGGGATGCGGTAACCAGCTGATGGGTATTAAGTAGGGTACATGTGGTGATGAGCACTGGGTATTATATGCAACTAATGAATCATTGAACACTGCATCAAAAACTAATGATGTACTATATGCTGGCTAACAACATAATAATAAAAAATAATTATAAAAAAAACAAACCCCACATACTCACAAAATATAAATGTGATAGAAAATGTTGTTGTGGGCGCCTGGGTGGCTCAGATGGTTTAGCGTCTGCCTTCAGCTCAGGTCATGATCCCAGGGTCCTGGGATCGAGTCCCACATCAGGCTCCCTGCTCAGTGCAGAGCCTGCTTCTCCTTCTCCCTCTGCCATTCCCTCTGCTTGTGCTCTTCTATCTCTCTGTCAAATAAATAAATAAAATCTTAAAAAAAAAAAAAGAAAATGTTGTTGCTGAATTAACCACATACTCACAAAATATAAATGTGATAGAAAATGTTGTAAAAAAAAGAAAACTGCCATTTTTAGTTACAATTTCCAGATGGAAAAAAAAAGTAAATTTAGAAGAGTTAAATAATTTGCCAGTGTCACACCAGTAGTAAATAGCAAAGTTGGTCATCAAACCCATGCTCCTTGCCGCACAATGCTGGGACAACCAAGACTTAGCTTCAGCATCTGTGGATTTCCTCTTGTTTCTTTTTATACTGATAATGGTATGCTTTTGGAGAGAAAACAGATTGGAAGGCTGAGTGAGATTATGTCTAACAATGTTTCTGACACTGTTTTTCAAAACTGATGATCATTAGAATATCCTAGCTTTGTAAGGACAGAGATTCAAGCTCCACCTTTGGAAGTTTGATTTAGTAGACTGGAGTGTAGACCTATGATCTGTGTGTGTGTGTGTGTGTGTGTGTGTGTGTGTGTGGTGAGAACATTTAACATCTACTCTCAGCAACTTTTAAGAATATAATACAGTATTATTAGCTCTAATCACTGTAATCATTAGATCTCCAGAACTTTTTTATCTTATAACTTGGAAGTGTGTATCCTTTGACCAATGCCCCCGCCCCCATTTCCCCTACCTCCCAGCCTCTGGTAACCACTATTCTACTCTCCATTTCTATGAGTTTGGCTTTTTTAGATTTCATGAGGATGTAGAGAACTCTTGTGCCTGTGGAAAACAGTATGGAGTTTTCCTCAAAAAATTAAAAATAGAACTATTATATGATTCAGCAATTCTACTTCTGGAAATTTATCCAAAGGAAATGAAAACAGGATCTCGAAGAGATAGCTGCACTACCATGTTTATTGCAGCATTAGTCACAATAGTCAAGATATGGAAACAACTAAGTATCCATCAGTAGCTGAATGGATAAAGAAGGTGTGGTATATACATACAATGGAATATTATTCAGAAAATGTCCTCTTTGCAGTAACAATCTAAGATACTCTATCTTTGGCTTTGTCATTGAGATGTTTACGTCCTTGCAGGAGGCAAGAAAAGCTGAAGGTCATGCTCTAGCTCTTAAATCTTTGCCAAATTCATTGGTCAGAATGAATCACATGACCCTCTTGGAAGGGATTGGAAAACCATGGAGGAGAACATAGGTTTTCCGAGTAGAGTCAATGTCTTTGTCACAGACAAATTTTGAGAATCATTCTCCTTTATGTTTCTTTCCCTAGAAGTTTGTGGATTTGATGCAGTTGAAGTAGATTTAATCTTCTGATTTCCTAGGAAGTAATACCTTTACCATGATATCTCTACCTTGGCATGGAGTACTTTTCCTTGTCTTTGACTACTGTGCTCATGAAAAGTGAGAAGCTATTGTATAGATGCTGACAGTCCTGCCACCACTGCCCTTGGTTGCTCCTTCATTCCTTCAAGATAGCATTATTTACATTGCTCCTAGCCAGAATCGTTGTATTCCCACCTGAACTTGCTGCCAGCTGGATGCCAGTTTAATGTCAGCTGATACTTTGAAGGCAAAGATTTTAAGGTTCTAGCCTCTAGTGGTTATGGACCAACTTGAGTCAGCCTGGCTTCTGATCCAGCCTGGCTTCTGATCCAAGCTCCGTCATTTACTAAGTATGTGAGTTTGGCAAATGACTTAACCTCACTGAACATAACTTCCTCTTGACTCAAATGGGGGTAATTATAGTTTCTACCTCATGAGAGTGTCATACGTGTTAAAAATGATAACCACATAAGTGCTTAGTATAGGGTCTGGCATATGGAGGGCAACCAATAAACTTTGTCTGCTCTTTATAATGGGATGTCTTTAAGACCTCTGATCTGCCAGTATCTAGTAAAAGGAAACTCCTATGCATTGTCTCACCCAGAGAAATGGATTTCACCACTGCAATGCTGAAAGAGAAGCCTTTTTCCATGCCTTCAAATTAATCACTTTCAGTTCTTTTCTTACCTTGTTGGAAAGCTGGCTATGACCCTGTCTTTCAGCTCTAAATGATGATCTTATGAAAGTTAAAATGAAATTAGCAAAATGGTGCTTTTCTGTCAATGAAAGCATGTCAGCTATAAAAGGGTTGTGAATAATAACTCACATTTCCCCTATTCTATTCTACATGAAGCTGGGTGTTATCTAACAGAAGGATGTTAAATCATGCAACGTAAACTTTATTTTCCCAGAGTGGCAAGTGAGCTATTTTCAACTTTCTGTTGTGACACCATTCTTTAGGTGGTGTCAGCATGCCTGTTATCAATTTCCCTTTTCATAAGCTGTGTGCTTCTTCTCCAAGAGAGCTTATTGAGATCCCTTCCCCAAGATTGCGGAGGCATTTCCCTGGATGTCCAAGTTGGATTGCCCTTAAAAATGGTGCTTTCTTACTCAAATATGAAAATACCGCAGGTTCCACCTACCTCCGAGATTCATACTATGTATGTCACATCAGTATACGTTGGCACATCCGGCATATGTATTCCTAGACATTCCCAAGTAATATCTGTTTCACTCTGATCATTTACAAAACTAATTTGGCCATGAAAAATTTATTTTCACCAAAAGGTGTGTTCCAAAAAATTATGTATTTGACGGGATCATGGGCCAGATTTATGATCACTTACACTATGGAGCCTGGCCTGTTTCTCAGATTTGGAAAGATAATCATAAAGGAGCGATTGCTTGGCCTGATCTGGTTTTGTAAAGCCAATGGGGAACATAAGCACCTCGTCCCATCCCTTTGGCAGGGATGGGACTAAGGTGGGGAAAGTGAGGCTCTTGTCCCCAGTGTCACACTATCTAAAGGAGGTTCCAAAGAGCTCAGTAATCAAGGTAAGTAATGTTTTGATGCATAATTAAAAAATAATGCAAATTTCCATTATGAAAATAATGGCAAATTTTAAGTAAAGGCAGGATCAGTGTTTCTAATTTTTTCTTTTGCTTTTGATTCTATTACGGCTGTAGACAGTTTGCGGATGTACCATTCTTGTTCCTTTCTTTACTTAAAATTCTTATACTTTGTGTATCATGGATTTTTTGCATTAATTTTGATATTTTAAAAAGAGTACATTGAAATACCATGGCCCTTGATTGCTGAGATTTTTTTTGGAGTCCTTTAAACTTTATCCCCAAGACACATGTCCCAGCTACTTCTACTCCCAGCTCTGCTGTTTTATTCCTGCCCAAATGCAACTGGAAGTAGAAAAGAAAACTCATTTTATCTTGTGCTGAGGTTCTGCACAAAGTGCAAAGTAAGAAGAGATGGCACATCCATGTACATAGTGGCATTATTTACAGTAGCCAAAAGATGGAAGCAACCCAAATGTCCATCAGCTGATGACTAGGTAAGCCAAATGTGGTGTGTGTACACATACACACAGAAGAATATTATTCAGTCTTAAAAAGGAAGGAAAGTCTGACACATGCTGTAATATGGATGGAAATTGAGGACATCGTACTAAGTGAAATCAGTCACAGAGAGACAAATACTGTGTGATTTCCCTTACACACCATGTCAAGAGTCACCAAAGTCAAAGAGACAGAAAGTAAGAATGGCAATTGCCAGGGAATGGAGAGAGGGAATGGGGAGTTGTTATTTAATGGGTACAGAGTTTCAGTTTTGCAAGATGAAAAGGTTCTGGAGATTGGTTGCACAACAATGTAAATACACTAACACCACTGATCTGTACACTTAAAAATTATTAAGACAGTAAATTTTATGTTACATGTGTTTTATCACCATTAAACTTGAACAAAAGAAGAAATGACAAGGATCAGGGATAGAGAAGCACATGATCAAAAGCAGAACTTGAGAATGGAGATGAGGAGCCGTAATGGCAGGAATGGGAGGAGAGAAAACGGAGTAGGGTGAGTGGCCTGGGGGACTTCCAGCCACAAGGCTTCTCACTGGGAACAGGGTGCATCAGAAATTGGGCTGAAACATGTTCACTCAACATTAAGTGTCTTTTCTGTCTCTTTTTCTTCTTAGACTACTTTCTAGGGAAAAAGAGGTATTTAAATATAAGATAGATTTTGATTAGAGGTCCTATCTGTTAATGTACACCTTCACAGTGCTGATGGACTGGCCGAGACGTGCCGCGCATTTCGGATGCTTTTATAGAAAAGCTAAGACTTATTTTTCTAATAACTCTTTCATCTGTAGCATCTAGGTTTTCCATTAGGAAAACTAAAATAGCTCGTGGAATTGCTTTTTGTCTTTCTACAATAACAGACACTGCAGCAAGCTAGTCACTTTGGGCTATATGTAGAAAAAGATGTGGATACAATGAGAAAAATCTCTCTTCATTCCACACCCTTTTGGCAGAAGGACATTTTTTGACATCTCCTTCATGTTTCCAGGTCAGAGAACATCTCCCCTTATGTGAATGGAAAAGAGATAATTTATAACAACATATGCTAAATAATGGACTGTGATCTCTTTGAGGGCAAATAGCATCTATAAATAATTTTAATAACTCACAAAGAGCTTTGTTCTTACTTAGGTTCTAAGTATAGCTTTTTTGTTTGTTTGTTTTTTACCTTTTCCCTCATCTGAATATACTAGATGCTTCTTTTTTTCTTTTCTTTCTTTCTTTTTTTTTTTTTTTTGGTGGGGTGGGTAATCAGGGTAGACTGTGGTAATAAATGTACCCCAACCCCAGTGACTCAAAAAATTGCTCTCTTATGTACTGCCTGTTCATTGAAGGTCAGGTGTAGCTCCGTCCTCTGTCATTTTCACTCTGGGCCCCATGCTAATGGTGAGATCTTATCATTGTCATGACCTAGAATACGGCAAAGCATGAGGGGCCAAGCTGCTCTTGCTCAGAAACGACTCATCACTTTGTCCACATTTCATTGGCAAAAGCAATTCATATGTCCCCTCAAGTTTGACAGTGTAGTTTTGCATAGTCTTCTTTTAGAGAGGGCCCCCATAATGACAACAAGAAACTGGAATAGTTGGCAAAGAGAAATACTCTGCAGGTGGTTGAAGAAAGAGAAGGAGAGTGAATATCTCTACAGTTTACCAGGAACTTTATATGCTTTCTCATTTAGCTGTCATTACATCTTGACCACAACCTATGAGATACATATCGTTCTACTTTTGTTATAGCTGAGGAAGCTGGGTTCAGGCCGACTCAGTAACCTACCTGAAGTCACAGAGTTATTGTGTATTAGAGCTGGTGTTTGCATCTGTGTCCAACTAACTCAAAGTCTGCGCTACCCCCGAGACAGCGTAGTGACTCCCACATTCACGTGTGGACAAAGCGAAGCCCAAAAACCCTATTGTGCAAGTCACTTTTTTAAATAACATGACCCAATATGAACACTCATATTAACTGATTCAGCAGATAGAAAGCAGCACATGGAAAGACTGATATAAATGGTTAAATTCTTTTAGAAGCAGAATGGTACTAAAAATAGCAAAGTACTCCACATTATGCCTTTTCCGTAGGGAAAAATGTGAGTCTCACTGACCGTCAAAATATGGGTGATCCAACTCTTTTAAGAAATATATTTATTTTAAATCACTATTTCTGGAGCATCAGAAATAAGACCAAAACATGTTATTCTAGAAATGGCTAGAAATGGAGAAATCAATCAGTTCAGTAATAATATAAGAAAAGAGTTTACCAAGACAATGCATTTACATCAGCATAAAGTTAAAGGCTGGCCAAGGAAACCACTGTTGGAGTACAAGTAAGTTTAACCCTTTTGGGAGGCTGTACAACCAGTCTTGGATATCTCATTCAGAGAACTCAACCCCACCCCCATTCTGTTTTCATCCGATCCCGAGGACCTTATTTGAAATAGTAAAAAAATTACATGGTACGGATGCTTTTCATCTTATTAAAAAGAAGCATGAAGAAAATGTGAAAAGAACCTGAATGTCCAATAATGGGCAGATAGATAAGTAAAATCTGACTCATGTACACAAAGTTCAAAATCATGTGTAAAGATGATTTGGCTTGGGGCACCTGGGTGGCTCAGTTGGTTAAGCGACTGCCTTCGGCTCAGGTCATGATCCTGGAGTCCCGGGATCGAGTCCCACATCGGGCTCCCTGCTCAGCAGGGAGTCTGCTTCTCCCTCTGACCCTCCCCCCTCTCATGCTCTCTCTAGCTCATTCTCTCTCAAATAAATGAATAAAATCTTTAAAAAAAAAAAAAAGATGATTTGGCTTTCATGTTAAGTGAAACAATTAGAATATAAAATGGAGTATATTATAGTATCTCCCCTCTGTAAGACAAATGAATAGAAAAACAAATAGGGATGCCTGGGTGGCTCAGTTGATTAAGCGTCTGCCTTCGGCTCAGGTCATGATCCCAGGGTCCTGGGATCAAGTCTCACATTGGGCTCCTTGCTCCACAGGGAGCCTGCTTCTCCCTCTCCCTGCCACTTCCTGGGCTTATGTGCACTCTCTTCCTCTCTCTCTCTCTCTCTGTCAAAAAAAAAAGAAAGAAAGAAAGAAAAAGATACATGAATATGTAGAAAAAGATAATACAGAAATGCATACAAATGTTAAATCTGCTAATATATGATGAAACTATTTGTGCATGTAGTCTGTATGACCATAGATTATTAGTATCTTCTTTCATTTATTCTCCCAGTAGACATTGTGGAGAGACTACAATATTGTTGATATAGTTCTAGGCACAGGAGTGAACAAAATCAACCAAATTGCTACCTTGTCCTCCTTATAATGAAGAACAGGGCATGTGAAAAATAAACACATTGTATGTTAGTTGGTGAAAACCCTTTGGGAAAACCTACATAAAATAAAGGAATACAGTGCTGTTGATGAGGGATTAGTTCACATATGTCGATCATGGGAGGTCTCTTGAAAAGAGGATATTTGTGTGGAGGCCTGAACAAAGTGGGGAAGCTATCCAGGTGGGTAAGTGGGGACAAATATTTGGGCAGAAAGAACACCAGACACAAAGACCCTAGGGGTACTTGGAGTCTTTCAGGAAAAAAGGAAGCAACTATGATCTGAATGAAGTAAGGAAGAAGGGAGTATGAAGAGAGGCAGCCAGTGGGGGGTTAGTTGGTGGCAGGGGGATTCCTGTAAGCCTCATAGACAGTTGTCAAGACTGTGGCTCTTCTGAAAGAGATAAAAAGCTATTGGAGGATTCTGGTCTAAGGTGTGGTATGATCTTTTGTAAAAGGGTCATTCTGGCTGCAGTGAGGGGGGTAGTTTGAAAGCAGGTTAGCCCAAACAAAATGAGATAAGAAATCGGTAGCTTGGACTTGGAGATGACAGCAGGAAAAATGAGGAATGTTCTGATTTAAAATACTCCGGAGACAAATCTGACAGTGTTTGCTTATGAATTGGAAATGGGATGTGAAGGGAGAAGACTCAGTCATGACATTCAGGTTTGTGCACTGAGAAACTGGGAAGATAGAATTGCCATGTATTGAAAGAAGATTGTAGAAGAGCCTCTTTGGGCATGGAATGGGAAGAAATCAGGAGTTTGGTTGGGGATGGATTAATTTTGAGATATTTAGTCAAACAGGCAAATAAATACATGAGTTCAGCATCGGCTGAATGAGATAACCTAAGGGTTAAGGATAGTTAGCTAAGAAAAGGGTTCCAGGACTCAGTCGTGGGGCACTTCAGTACTACTTAGAGCTGGAAAAGAGGAGGGGAAAGGGAAAAAGGAAACTGAAAGGTGATGACCAATGAGGCAGGAAGAGAACTGGGTGGGTATTTTCTCAAAAGCCAAGTATTTAAAGATGAAGGGAGTTTATGTCAATGGCTGTTGATGTGAGATGTGGAAAGAGAACTAATAAATGGCCATTGTATTTGGGGACAAATAATTGACAGTGGTTCCAACAGAGAGGTCAGATTAAAAGCCTAATTGGCACCTGCACCCCAATGTTTATAACAGCAATGTCCACAATAGCCAAACTATAGAAACAGCCCAGATGTCCATTGTCAGATGAATGCATAAAGAAGATGTAGTGTGTGTATATATATATATATATATATATATATATATATATATATATATATATATATATATATATATATGTATATACACAGACACACAGACACACACACACAATGGAATATTACTCAGCCATCAAAAAATGAAATCTTGCCATTTGCAATGACGTGGATGGAACTAGAGGGTATTATGCTAAGTTGAAATAAACCAATCAGAGAAAGACAATTATCATATGATTTCACTCATGTGGAATTTAAGAAACAAAACAGAGGAGCATAGAGGAAGGGAGGGAAAAATAAAACAAGACGAAATCAGAGAGGGAGAAAAACCAAAAGAGACTCTTAACTATAGGAAACAAACTGAGGGTTGCTGGAGGGGAGGGAGATAATGGATGGGGTAATTGGGTGATGGGCATTAAGGAGGGCACGTGATGTGATGAGCAGTGGGTGTTATATACAAGTGATGAATCACTGAAACTAATAATATGTTAATTGAGTGTAAATAAATGTAAATAAAATACAATTTTAAAAAATAAATTACAATGACCTGAAGCAATGGTCAACAAAGATGGGGGGGGGGGGGAGAAAAAAAAGCCTAACTGGAGTTGATACAAGATGAAATGGGAAGGGAAGACTTCAACACAGTGAATGTCCATCTTGTTCTAGGAGCTCTCCTGTAAAGGGAAACAGAGATATTGGACAGCAGTTTAAGGAGACTTGGGGATAGAGAGAAAGCTTTTGGTGAGGTGGGAAATACTGCAGTGTTTTTGTAGGATGATGGGAATGATTGAATGAATAGGGGAAACTTGAAAATCCAAGAAAGGAAGAAGATAACAGCAAAAGAGATGTCCTTGGCTGGGGGGAGAGAGGGCCCATGGCACACTGGAGAAGTTGGTGTGTGAAGCAAGTTGAGTTCACTCATCATAACAAGAGCAAACACATGCCCTTGTGGATTTAGATGCAGGGATTTGGGTGTAATTGGTGATGAATGCAGGTGGAACTTTCTCTTCTGATATAGGTTCTATTTTCTCAGTGAGTCAAGAGAAATTATGTTCTTTTCCCAAGTCACATAGCAATAAATCACAGAGACCTCTGGATTACAGATTCCAAACTGGGTTCTTTCCATGACACACTGCAATGGTGTTGCCTAATCTTCAGGCAAAAAAGCAAAACAAAGCTAAAACTTACCTACATTATAGACATCCTTGTTTGTGTTAATATTCTGAAGAGAGGTTATCACTCGATTACTGAAGTTCATATTGGAACTATTTTTATTGGCTAGAGGCATCCGCTAAACCTTTCCACTTGTACAATAGCAATCCTTTAGCTGATTTTCCTAAACTTTCTAAAGCTCAAGATTAAAAGCAGTAACCTAATGTCCATAACAAGTTCATAAGGTCAGTATTGGTAATACTACTTTAAAATTAGCAGATTAAGGCTCAACCAGACTAAGAAACTTTATTACCATTGTACCCCCACTTCTAGTATGGTTAATCGGGCTAAGTATTTGGTGGATGAGATTTAGTAGATATCTTGTGAATTTAGTTCAGTTGCAACAAACAAAAAACCCATCCGAAAGTGGCTTAATGACGCTACTGTTGTTTCAAGTCCGAGACAGTTTAGTTCAATGACTCGGCATCATCCAGCCGAGTGGGCTCAGTTTCCACCAGTTTCACATTTTGCTACCCTTAACTTGTAGCTTGTCCAAATAAGGCAGCTTGGCACATGAAGCTGGCCCTGTTTGGAGGCTGAACTAAGGGAACATTCCTGTCTTATATCTCTTTAAGATCAAGGAAAACTTTTCTAGGAGCTCTCCGAGATCCTGACTATAGATTCATATAGATCTTATACCTAGACACACCGAAACATTTGAATTGGCAAGATAAGTGAGACCATCCTGATATGACCTTAGACCAAGAAAGATTCAGATCATGAAGTTGAAATGGGCTCAGTCTCCCTAAGGACATGTCCATTTAGCGGGTAATAAAGACAAGATCAATGGGGTGCCTGGGTGGCTCAGTTGTTAAGCGTCTGCCCTCGGCTCAGGTCATGATCCCAGGGTCCTGGGATCGAGCCCTGCATTGGGCTCCCTGCTCAGCGGGAAGCCTGCTTCTCCCTCTCCCACTCCCCCTGCTTGTGTTCCCTCTCTCGCTGTGTCTCTCTCTGTCAAATAAATAAAATCTTAAAAAAAAAAAAAAAAAAGACAAGATCAAGGTAAGCAAGGAAGAAGGGGGATGGGAATGTTTGTAGTAGCAGCCCATCATCTTATGTCCAAATGAAGGGACTGGGATTTAAACCCAGATTTGACTGATTCCAAAGTCCAGGTTCTGTCCTTAGGAAAATCATTTCTTACCATTTTTCTTTTCCTCCTTCTCCTTCTCTCTTCCTTTTACTTCTCTCTCTTCCTCACATATACTTTTGCTCTGAATGTTGTAATAACCTATGCCAATTAGTTAAGCTTAATTCCTCATATAACACTTTAAATTATCCCATAAATAGCCAGATTCTTATAAACCATAGTCCTGAGCACAGTATACTTCATCAATGATTGGTCTAGGGTCATCTCGCTCATAGGACTTTATTGATCTTGATTAAAAATTACTTATTTTATTAAGTCATTAAAGAAGAGATTTTTATACTAACATGAATTTACTTATGAAACTTAAAAATCATACTTGTAGAGGTCGAGGAATCCATTGCCAGCCCTCTCATTTATCTGATGATGATTCTACATCAATGAGACAAGGAATGACCTATTGGTCAAGGTCAAGGTCAAGTCTTTTTTTGTTTTTATTATAAAGTAAAACCTATTAAACGGTAACTGTATCAGGTGCTGTATACATAAACCAAAGTTTTTAAAATGGCCTTCAGGTTCTATCTAATGGAGCCCTCCTTCATTTTGAATTGCTGACCTCACCTGCTACCACCTGCTCTTTTTGGGGTTTCTTTTATATAGTTCATCTTCATAGTTCATAGTTCATAGTGCTTCATAGTCTTTGCAATAATTTATCTTTTGTCTGCAGTTAGTAACACATTATTATGAAGCCATCCTTAACCATTTATAAGATAGGTCTTCTGCCTTCTAATCACTAATACTCTCTATCCCATGTCATGGGTTATTTTTCTCCATAGCCCTTTATAATACCAAGCACACTATCTTTTTATAAAGTTGTATTTGTCTTTCTTCACCTACCAGAAAGTAGGCTCCAATAGGCTGTGGTGTTTTTTCTATTTTATTCCTCTTTATATCTTGATTGGGCAGAAAAGTGTCTAGTATATAGTAGGTAATTGGTGCTTCCAGAATAAATCAATAAATTATCATCTGTACTTTCAGGAAGTTCCCAGTCTATTGGGAATAGCATGTAAACCAATGGACAAAGCAACCAACTGACTAATTCAGCAGCTATCCACCCAAATGGGTCCCACTGCAGTAATAGCATGAGATTTAAGAACACCATATGGAGTTAGGCTGCTTGAGATCCACTCTCAGCTCCACTAGTACAACCTGATGAGTTTAGGAAGGCTTCTTAAAGTTTCTAATACTTAGTTCCTCCATCAGTGAATAGTTTTTGGGGTTTTATTTTTTTTTTTTTGAGGAATTAGATTGTCTCTATAAAACCCTTTACACAGTGCCTGACAGAGTAAGTGCTCAATATACACATGTCCAAATTTATTATGTAAACAAAAAGAAAGAGCTAGATTCAATGCGGTCACAGATTAGCTCTGCCTGGGAAGTTCAGAAAAAAACAAAGAGGAAATGAACCTAAAACTCTGGTGCTTTGTACAAAAGTATTCATCCTTAAATAAAGGGTGAGAGTATGTTGAGTTTTTAGTCCCTTAAAACTATGAAGTATATAGAGAGACATCATTATTCTCTTTATCTCTGATCATCAATCCACGTTAAAATTGGAGTGAATGGTGTAGAAAAAGAATCTCTTCCCAGGTGCTAGAGCACTAGCAAGTGGGATATGCCTAAAGAAGTACATTTTGTCTTATTTTCTACTATAATTTTCTTCTTGTTTCACATGCTAGTGGGCAAACACAGGGAAGTTCAAAGTTATAATGCAACTTAGGTATGATATTATGTAATCAAATGTAACTAAGTTACCTTTGCCGTTACATATTATGCAAGTGATTTCTATAATGTCAAAATACCTATATTATTTTACTGGGATTTTTTTTGCTTCCAAAGTAGAGGATATGATGCTTTCTTCTGCTTAATTATACATGTATTATATAGAGACTGATAGACCATGCTTTGCACAGAGTAGGTACACAAAGAACATTAGAATTCAAAACTATAAACTGCCGTGGTAATTTGTTTTTGCAAGTATTACCTAACTTGTGTCAAAGGAAGAAAAAACCACATTATTATACTTAATAATTATCTAGGAAATGTTGAGTCGTTATTATTCTTTATTAGTTCTAGTTGTGTTCATGTTAAATGGATGAAAGCTGAATTAAAAGGTGACATTTGGGCTATTTTCTTAAAAAATGTGATTTCTTAGTCTTGAAGTACATTTCCTTGGTTTGTGTTTTCATCTAGGCAACTTTGCTTCTTTAACATTATTTAAAATTAAATTTGTTCTTTGGTTCATTACAATGCTTAGCAAGTTAATAAATTTATAAATCATAATTAACCACTACTTTCTATTCTGTCGCCCTTTTGAATTGCTTTCTTTTTGACTTTTTATGTTTTTTTTTTCTTTTCCCATGTAATTTGCCACATGCATGCTTTATTTTAAAGATGAGTAGACTTCATTTTCAAGGTGTGCTATGTTGGCTTCCCTGGAAATATGTAACTATATCACGAGTGATACACACATGAGTGTGTGGATGCATATGCTTGTACATGTGTGTGAACATAGAAGTGTATATAAAAGCTTAACTGCCTTCCAGACAGCATCATTTTTTTAAAGATTCTCCTCTCCTTTGCTGTGTGCCATTCCTGAAACATGTTGATTCCAGAATTCCATCAGGGACTCCTTATTTCTGTACAATAAAAGGCAGTCAAATAAAATATAATGAATTTTCAGACAGTTCAGCAAAGCTTTAAATGTTCAAAGAGAGAGTCAAAAAGCCTCAGTCATTAGGATTTTACTTAGGGACTGTGGGTGAGCTTCATTAGAATGAGAAACCACAGGAGGCAGAAAGGATTCCTGCAAATGCCTCTTTTTTTCATTATATGAGATCATACAGATCTTCTAGAGTGGTTGGTCTAGAAAGAACTGTGATTTTAGCAAGAAGGGGTGCAGAGGCAAGTGGTGATAAACACCAGGCCATGGGCTGAACGGTACTAAAATATTTGCATGTCCTTCCCCATCCTCTGGTGCCCCGTGCCCTCACAAGCATTCCTGTTCACCTGTATGCCAGAATACACATATGCTCATCCATGTTGTTCTTAAACCTAAGACATTTATATTGCTCTCCTGAATTGCCTCCTCCTCTCCTGGTCATTACAGGTTTTCCCTCTTGTTTGCTTTTCATTCTTGTTTGAATAGTTCAAGTTTTACATTGATGTCCCCCTCCCCCAACAAGATATCAACAGTGATTGATGTCTTACCACTTATGGAGTTGCTCCAGGCACTTTTTTACAGGCCTCTCATGTTTTCACAAGTACTGTTTTTCCCTCTGTGAGACGTGAGGACAGGTGCTCCTCATCATCTCTGTGCTCAAAGCTGCAGTGATGACATTGTTATATCTTGCACTCACTTCTTGGATTATTTTGTAGTTTTCTATGAGGCATGTCGCAAGAGACCATCTTCTCTAGTGACCTTTAAATTGCCCCCACTACAAATCCACAGCCCCCTGCACTTCCCTTACCCCTGAATTGCTGATGTCACATCTCCCACCTCTGGCTGGCGGGGCCAGGTCAGCACCTGTGTCCACATCCACAGAAAAGGATTTTTTGAAAAAAAAAAAAAAAAGAGTGTGATGACCCTCTGGGTCCTCAGGGAACTCCACCAGATTTTACCTTCCACCTTTGTCTCTGGCCTTGTATACTTTTTTGTTTTTTGGTTTTTTTGGCCAACTAGTTCCACACGTACATACTTATCTTCACAGATACACTTACGACTGAGAATTCACTAGAATCCTGTCTCAAACTTTTCTACTCCAACTTTGGTTTAAGGTCCTGGGCTCCTTCTTGTTTGCATATCATAAAATGGGTCTGTAATTTAGGCCCTGATGATACCAATCATGAAAATGGTTTAAAAGTAAATTTTTTTTGTGCAAAGTGGGAGAAATTCAGCATTCCAGACTTGGAGAAACTTGAGATAAATACTGTTAAAGATGAGAGGGAAATAACACAAACCCAGTACTTCTCTAGAAAGTTCTTTCTCCTGAAGTAGTCGGTTATGCAACATGGATGTAGAAAATATTGGGTTTTAGTACTGCCCCTATCACACCTGCAATAAGGAATATTAAATAAACATTCTCCTCTCTTTGAGATTTAATTCTTACATTTTCAAAAGAAGGAAACATGATTAAAAAAAAAAAAACTTCCTAGTTCTTACATCATATGGGGGACCTGCTGTGTTACATTGCGAAGGTGTGGTGTAGGAAGGGGAAGAATTTATCAACCTTTCTATCATCTGCCACACCACATCTCAGGGTTGATGTGAGAGTATTAGAGAAAATGAGGCGTAAAGTACTTAGAAACATAGTAGATACTCAATTGGTTTTAGGTCTTATCACACACAGGGATTTAATCTATCTGTATTAATATTATTATTAGAGCACATCATAAATTAAAAGCTTGCATAATACACTCAATATCTATTTTTACTACATTGATTTTTGAGTAACAGTAAAACCTTTTCTTCCCTCCAGAGGCAGGGTAGAGAAGGCAACTTCTTTGAAGTCTGTGTTAGTCAGGTAGCTCACATTATGTTATGCTAAGGAAGTACCCTCAAATCTCAGTAGTTTGCAACCAAGGATTATTCTCATCCACTCAACATGACCATCTTGTGTTGGATGTGGCCTGCACCCTACCACTTTTATGCCAGACCTCAAGCTGAGAGAGGTTTTTCTTGGGAATATTGCCACTCTTTTTTTTTTTTTAATATTTATATTTTTTATTCTTATGTTAATCCCCATACATTACATCATTAGTTTTAGATGAAGTGTTCCATGATTCATTGTTTGTGCATACACCCAGTGCTCCATGCAGAATGTGCCCTCCTCAATACCCACCACCAGGCTAACCCATCCTCCCACCCCCCTCCCCTCTAGAACCCTGTTTGTTTTTCAGAGCCCATCGTCTCTCATGGTTCGTCTACCCCTCCGATTTCCCCCGCTTCATTCTTCCCCTCCCGCTACCTTCTTCTTCTTCTTTTTTTTTTTTCTTAACATATATTGCATTATTTGTTTCAGAGGTACAGATCTGAGATTCAACAGTCTTGCACAATTCACAGCGCTTACCAGAGCACATACCCTCCCCAGTGTCTATGACCCAGTCACCCCATCCCTCCCACCCCACCCCCCACTCCAACAACACTCAGTTTGTTTCCTGTGATTAAGAATTCCTCATATCAGTGAGATCATATGATACATGTCTTTCTCTGTTTGACTTATTTCACTCAACATAATACCCTCCAGTTCCATCCACATCGTTGCAAATGGCAAGATCTCATTCCTTTTGATGGCTGCATAGGGAATATTGCCACTCTTATGCCAGAGGAACCATGCATGTTATGACCACCCAGTGACTTAGACGTTTCTGCTTGCAGGGGCGCCTGGGTGGCTCAGTTGGTTGGGCGTCCAACTCTCGGTTTTTGGCTCAGATCATGATCTCAGGGTTGTGAGATCAAGCCCAGTGTCAGGCTCTGTGCTCAGTGGGGAGTCTTCTTCCCTCTCCCTGTGCCCCTCCCTACCCTCTCTCTAAAATAAAATAAATCTTTAAAAAAAAAAAAGAAGTTTCTGCTTTCATGTGCATATGTTAGTTCCACTCATATTTCATTCACCATGTGAATCGCACAGCCAGACCAGAGGGCAATGAGGCCAAAATATTAAACCCTCTCCAAGGCAGACACAATAGGTATTGGAGAGTCCTGTATCAAAGAAGGCAAACATCTTGAAGAATTAGAGGAGAAGATTAAAACATGTGCAGACATCTACTGGATGAAAATCATGTGGCACAAAATGCCAATACTCTCATCCCTAATGTGTCATTAGTTTGCTGTGGGATCATAAGCAGTCCACTTAATATTTCTATGAGTGAGGCCATTTTTAATATAAAATAGAAATACCAGCCCCCTTGCCTACTTTCTGGAATTGATAATAGGAAGGGATTAGGTCACTGAAGTGTCAAAGTGTTTTGCAAATCATCCAAAACATAATAAAAGTTCAGAGGGACCCAGGTATCAGATGCCACCATTGTTTTTTCACCCCACAAGTCAGGAGTTGTTCTAAATGGAGAGAGCCTATATTCCATAACCTGGCAGTGTCTGCAACATGGAGCAAGAAAAGAAGGAAAGACATACTTCATCCTTTATATCTTGGGAAAGTACTAATAAACGGTATTGTTTTCAAGAGATGTCCAGATATTCAGGATATAAAATTAATGCACAGAAATCAATTGCATTTCTATACACCAACAACAAGACAGAAGAAAGAGAAATTAAGGAGTCGATCCCATTTACAATTGCACCCAAAACCATAAGATACCTGGGAATAAATATAACCAAAGAGGCAAAGAATCTGTACTCAGAAGACTATAGAATACTCATGAAAGAAATTGAGGATGACGCAAAGAAATGGAAAAACGTTTCATGCTCATGGATTGGAAGAACAAATATTGTGAAAATGTCAGTGCTACCTAGAGCAATCTACACATTCAGTGCAATCCCTATCAAAATACCATTCACTTTTTTCAAATAAATGGAACAAATAATCCTAAAATTTCTATGGAACCAGAAAAAACCCCAAATAGCCAGAGGAATGTTGCAAAAAAAAAAAAAAAAAAAAAAAGCAAAGCTGGTAGCATCACAATTCCGGACTTCAAGCTCTATTACAAAGCTGTCATCATCAAGACAGTATGATACTGGCACAAAAACAGACACATAGATCAATGGACAGAATAGAGAACCCAGAAATGGACCCTCAACTCTATGGTCAACTAATCTTTGACAAAGCAGGAAAGAATGTCCAATGGAAAAAAAGACAGTCTCTTCAACAAATGGTGTTGGGAAAATTGGACAGCCACATGCAGAAGAATGAAACTGGACCATTTCCTTACACCACATACAAAAATAGACTCAAAATGGATGAAAGACCTACATGTGAGACAAGAATCCATCAAAATCCTTGAGGAGAACACAGACAGCAACCTCTTGGACCTCAGCTGCAGCAACTTCTTCCTAGAAACATCGCCAAAGGCAAGGGAAGCAAGGGCAAAAATGAACTATTGGGACTTCATCAAGATAAAAATCTTCTGCACAGCAACAGAAACAGTGGACGAAACCAAAAGACAACTGACAGAATGGGAGAAGATATTTGCAAATGACATATCAGATAAAGGGCTAGTATCAAAAATCTATAAAGAACTTATCAAACTCAATACCGAAAGAACACATAATCCAATCAAGAATTGGGCCGAAGACATGAACAGACATTTCTGCAAAGAGGACATCCAAATGGGCAACAGACACATGAAAAAGTGCTCAACATCACTCGGCATCAGGGAAATCCAAATCAAAACCTCAATGAGATACCACCTCACAGCAGTCAGAATGGCTAAAATTAGCAAGTCAGGAAACGACAGATGTTGGCGAAGATGCAGAGAAAGGGAACCTTCCCACACTGTTGGTGGGAATGCAAACTCTGGAAAACAGTATGGAGGTTCCTCAAAAAGTTGAAAATAGAGCTACCCTATGACCCAGCAATTGCACTACTGTGTACTTACCCCAAAGATACAAATGTAGTGATCCAAAGGGGCACCTGCACCCCCATGTTTATAGCAGCAATGTCCACAATAGCCAAACTATGGAAAGAGCCTAGATGTCCATCAACAGATGAATGGATAAAGAAGATACACACACACACACACACACACACACTGGAATATTACACAGCCATTAAAAAAAATGAAATCTTGCCATTTGCAACAATGTGGATGGAACTAGAGGATATTATGCTAAGCAAAATAAGTCAATCAGAGAAAGATAAGTATCATGATCTCACTGATATGAGGAATTTGAGAAACAAGACAGAGGATCATAGGGAAGGGAGGGAAAAATGAAATAAGACAAAACCAGAGAGGGAGACAAACCATAAGAGACTCTTAATCTCAGGAAACAAACTGAGAGTTGCTGGAGTGGAGGGGGGTGGGAGGGTTGGAGTGGCTGGGTGATGAACATTGGGGAAGGTATGTACTATGGTGAGCGCTGTGAATTCTGTAAGACTGATGAATCACAGACCTGTACCCCTGAAACAAATAATACATTATATGTTAATAAAAAAACTAAAAAAAAGATTTCCAAATATTAAAAAAGTATATCATTTTAGGTGAAAAGGAAGTCTGTTCTTGATCTGTCTCTAGACTTGAGTGGGAACTGGATATATTTTAAAGGAGAGGTCTGACCATTAGGTCTGCATCAAGATTCGGCAAGGCCATGCTCTATCTCAAGATGCTAGGAAAGGATGTATTCTAGGACTTTTTCCTGGTTTCTGGTAGTTCTCTAGTTTGTGGCAACATACCTTCAATCTTCTCATGGTGTGCACTTAAATCTCTGTCTCCAAAATTTCTTTTTTTGTTTAAAAAGGACATCAGTCAAATTGGATTAGACCCACCCTAATGACTTCATCTTAACTAATTATGTCTACAGTGACCCTGTTTCCAAATAAAGTGACATTCTGAGGTGCTGAGGGTTATGACTTCAACATGTGACTCTCTGGGGACACAGTTCAACCCATAACAAGGCTTTACCTTAGTTTGCTTTGTAATTTTAATTAAATCATTTTTACTCTCTATCCTTCAACACCAGTTTCTTTAACTTACCTCTCTTTGCCAGAAAATGTCTGGAAGCACTCTCTAAGATTCTAAGATCTTGAGGTACAAGACTCCACATGTCTTTCACAGAAGATAAAACCCAGGTGACCAAAAAACTATTTGATCTGTTGATTTAAGAATCCACGAGAGTTACTGTTCTCCCTCTGAAGACTTTGGCCTCAGGAAGAATCATAAAATGACCCAATTGAAAGAACCTTTCATGGCCAGCTAGAGGAAATCGCCTTCCCTGTCAAGTCATTTTCTTGCCTTTGCATCAGTACTTCCAGTAGCAGGGAACTCATTCCCACTAGGCTGTCTTCCTCATGGTAGGATACTTTGAGCTGGTCAGATGTTCCTTCTCAAATTGGGCCAATCCCACTCACCCAGAGGTTCAAATTTAATCCTTTGTGACTAGACTGAGCTCATGTCGTCTACTCAGAGCCAGTGCCAGCCCCCTTCCCTGCAGATGATTCTTATTTTTGACACCCTCGGGATAAATATTTGAAGTAACAGCATCCAGGGAGAGAAGATGGTTTGGATGTTTCTGGCTCTTTAATTCTTCAGTTTTTTGTTTTTTGTTTTTAATTTATTTGAGAGAGAGAATGAGAGACAGAGAGCATGAGAGGGAAGAGGGCAGAGGAAGAAGCAGACCCCCTGCTGAGCAGGGAGCCTGATGCGGGACTCGATCCAGGGACTCCAGGATCATGACCTGAGCCGAAGGCAGTCGCTTAACCAACAGAGCCACCCAGGCGCCCAATTCTTCAGTTTTAATTCCAAGTTCTTGAGCGCTCAGTCTGAATCACAGAAAAGCAAAAATACTGACCCACCCTATCTAGTGTTTGAACTGCTCATTGAACCAAGAGGAGAATATTCGGTCTAGAGCTAGGATATTCTATGGGGTAAACATAAGCTGGGGCACTTTTACTGCAGCTGCTAAGGCAGTTTAAAGAAAAAATATCTCCACACTACATTTAGGAAGACTAATTATGACATGCTTAGAAACCATTAATATGTGTGGATGCCTATCAAGTAATTATTCAAACCCACACATTCACAAGAAAAATAGGAAGATTCTTGCTAGAAATTTACATATACAAATTTGAAAAGTTCATTTCTAAACTCTGCTGTGATTTATACACCCACATTTTGATAATTTGAATTATGTATTAAACACATACTTTAAAAATACTTGTCATTATAATACGCTTTACACAACAATGTGTTATATTTCTTGCTGGGAATTCATTGTTAATATATATTTATAGGACACATTCAAATGTATCAAGAAATGTAGATGCATTTTATTGGTAACAAATGAAATTAATGAAGCATCTGTGAATGAGATTTTAATTTACTGTTACCTGAAACTTAATAAAACCTTAAAGCCTGATTTATAAATTCATCAAGATGCTAAAAATGAGGGTTTTTTTTTTTCTAATGATAGGAGAGAAGGAAAATTAACATTTTTGTACTTTTCTCCTAGCACAAAGCACAATTTACTAAAGACTTCAATATGAATATGACATTGCAGTGACCTACAAAATAAAAGCAGTCAGAATCTAGCCTGGACAACCTACCAGCAAAATTGTGTGTGTGTGTGTGTGTGTGTGTAATTTCGTATATATGAAACTGACTATGATAGCTTCAAGACAGCACATGGAGGTGAGACAAAAGAAAGAATATCAGAGAATAAAAACACAGAGCACAAAGAATGTTAATTGCGGTATTATTTAAAATACCATATTATAAAATCTCAATGAATCCTAATGAATCAGAGGATTTATTTGAGCCTGACAATGGCTAAGTACTTCTTAAAATGAAATCAAGAGAGATTAGAAAAAAGAAAAAAATAAAAAATAAAGGGTCCATCTTGAGCTTGAAAGTCAGGAAATGAAGAAGCATTGCATGTAAGGTCAGTGGAGAACTTGAAAATCCGTTCTGATTTCACCAACATACTTAACTCTCTCCAGAGCTGGGTCTTTTTTCCACAGTCAAGTCACTAGACTCCACCCTTGGCAGTATTTTCTCAGCCCCTAGCTCAGTATTCTGTTCTTTATTTCCCTTTCTGCCACATAGAAATGGAGACTTAATAAAAGCATATTTTATTTCCAATCTGCTATTTCATGGTTCTTGCCCTGATAATCATTACTTCTTTTTATTGCAAAACAATTTCTTTTTTAAAGGCATGCATCTTGAATGACCATATTTATGTGCTGGCTGTTCCCTAAATGATAGCAGACTTCCCTTTAGCAACTCCAGCTCTTCTCTGTGGGTTGGGGACAAGGATGGATTGAATGATTGATGGGCTTCATTGGTGAGCGAGGCTCCTGGTTTGACTCCCTTAGGCCAGAGCTACACAGCCTAAGCAAAGTGGAGAGTTGATAAATTACTCAAATATTTTTGCTCAAGTTACTCTTGAAGACCCACAACCCTAAATAGATCTGAGAACAGAGGGAAAATGCTGATATGATTCCAAAGAACCCAAATCGAGTTCCTGTGAAGCAGAATAATGTTTTCCTTTACCATCTCCTATGGAAAATACTTGTGGTCACTGTCAGTAGACTCAGGATCAAGTCTTTACTGTGAACCCCCTGTAACCTCTCTATATATTTTAGTCTCCTCACTTACAAAATGTGAATTCACTCTTTCATTTAATCACTGCCTAATACATGACAATTGTATTGCCCTGCCTCCATGAATGAATGAACGTATTATTGAGTAAAAACCAGAGAGATTTAATAATTTGTCCCCAGATTGTATAGGTAGCAAGTGGTTTAGCCAGCATTCTAACCCATTTGCGGGGGGGGAGGGGTCCCAGTACACAAGGCTGCTTCTCCAGGAGAATTTGGTCTAAGGGGTATTGCACCAAAAAGTTGGAAGTGAAAATAATAAGACTCTGTCTGCCCAGGGCATTATATTCCGTTCTCTGAATTTTTGCTTTTTTCAATTCCTGGAACAATTCCCATTTATATTATCTATACACATAGAAGTTAAACTGGTTTTCATGGTATTTGTCTTGGTGCTCTCTTAGCTGGCCATCCACCGACATCTTATTTCTCTTATCCCCACTGCTTCCTTGAGCTCCTCCTGCCAAGGGATTTGATACAGATTTGGACAGACAAAATACAAACAGAACCACATCTCAAGGATTACTCGTAGAGAGAAGATGGAAGTCACATAAGTCACCCTGGAGTTAGATTGTACTCTTCTATAATTTTTATTCCTATGTAACTAAACACACAATCATGGGCTTGGAACCAAGCTTAAGAGAAGCCATGAGTTTCTATATTTTTCTTCACCCCTGGCCATACCTTCTTGATATCCTTGCCTTGTGAATCAGGTAGGAGTCTCTCTCCTCCTTACAACATGTGATGAATCTCAAAGAAAGAACAACCACCACAAAAATTACTGTGAATTGCTTTCCTCTCATATTCCATTGGCAAGGTTAAAACATCAAGCATTTCACATTGCTTAGCATTATAATAACAAGAGGGTTGAGAGAGCCTGAACCCCTACTTTGAAAACAAAGACTTTTCTATATCAAATACTTTATCACATCTAGTTAAGAATATATCTCAAGTGAACAAAAAACACCTGTAGTTCAGATACCTGTGATTTTTTTTTGAAATCTATCCAGCCCATCAAATATATTTCTGTCTCTGAGTTCCATACCTCTATGAATGACCTCACTCCATACCCCACACCAGGGACCTTTAGTCAGAAACCTGAGGGTCATCTTACCTTTACTGCCAGTTTGGACCCCAGCATTGTCCTTCCCCTTTTATCCATGTTGCTTCTCAAAGAGCCTCAGGGAGCCAGTTTTAGCCATTTTCAGGCTTCTTATTGACACAGAATGGTCTCTTTAAAATGTGATGTGATTATTTTCCTTGCTTGTTTGTAAACCTCCACTGGACAATTTATCTCCCTAGCCTCATCCTTGCCATTCACTGGTTGGTATCTTCTACTCCATAGCCAAGTCCCTGGAAGTGTTCTCTAAGCATAACAATAGGTTTACTCATGCTATTTCATCAATCTGGCACATCTTTCTTGCCCTTGTTCACTACCCAGGAAGGCCCTCTTCATCTCTCCAGCATCAGCTCATGTCATCTTTATGAGGTGGTGTTTGTTTGTTTAGGACATCAGATAAAATTGCACATTGGATACCACTCTCTAAACTCTATCAGGGCACTTCCATCACCACATTGCATTTATTTGTTTGGGATTTGGTTTCCTCCATTCTACTCTGATCTTCTTTGGGGCAGGAATCATACCTCGTCTAACTTTGTATCTTCCGTGTCCAACACAGGTTTGGTATTTAGAAATTATCAAGTAAATATTTGTGGAATAAATTGTTTAGAAGCACAATTCATTTTCCCAATTTCCTGTCATCTACCTCAGAAAAACCCTTTCAGATACTCTGGAAAATTATTTTCATTGTCTCAGATTTTACAGTAACTCAGACATCCTGTCTATAACACTTATTAATCATAATAACTTTGAAATAATTTCTCTGTGCAAATATTCAGGGTCTCATCCATAACTAAGTGAAATGCAGTTTAAAATAATCAATCATTATTTTCTAAACCAAAGACTCTGTAATTAAGGAGTCTATCCATGTGCCAACAACTTGTGGGTCTAGAAATTAATTTTTGTTTGTTAAAGGACCCTAAAGACAATGTAATATGGGCCCATTGTGAAATGGATTAATAAATTGCTTGTCTCGTTTCACTTGTTCTTTTTTATTTAAATTCTGTGGGAAAGTAGGAAAGTCTTGTGGTTTCATTCCTTTAAAAATTTGACATGATGCATACCTTTTTTTTCAATGTCAGAGGACTCATCATTCCTGCCATTATCCTATTTACTTGTTTTTGATTGTAAAATGCATGGAAGGAGGAATTGAACACTTGAATATTTATATCAGGTGATATAGATAGGTTATTTCATTTAGTTTTTCTGTGGAGTTTATTATTCAACAAGAATTTATTGAGTGCCTTCTATATATCATGCACACATTGCTATCTCTCTTTTGAAAATGATACAAGCTAAAGCCAGAGAATGGGTCTGAATTGATCCTGGACTTTACAATTAGTAATTGGCAGCATCAGGATCAGAACCCAGGTCTGTCTGACTCAGGGCCTATGTCCATTCTGCCATACCTTTGGTTTATAAGCATTTGGTTCTAAACCCCTTGATTTTTTGTTTGAAGTATTTTCTTTGAAGCACCTGATGGCAAGTTGAAGGAAAGCCCAGAGGGTCCAACATTCTTCTGAAAAGATTCACTTGACATGTAACTAAAGCATTCCTGAGCTAAAATAGGACTTGGCAATTACTTCATCCAGCCCTTTCATTTGGAAGATGAATGAACATTGACTATCTTATATGGTCCATTCATTTATTTACTCATTAAACCAATATTCATGGAATACCTACTATGTGAGAAATAGTGTGAACACTTGTGTTAAAACATTAAGACAGATTTGCTTGTAAGCCCTTATGGAAATCAAAATTTTGCTTAGAGTAATTGAATGAGAAACAGTTAAACAGAAGACCCTGAATTGTTATAAATGTAGGGCTTATTTGATGATACTGATGTGTTAGGAAGATCATTTTTCAGACCAATGGAAGATCCATTTATAACTCACATTAGCATCAGAAAACTGTGCCTGTCCCAGAAAGAACAGAGGGCTAAAATGTAGCATGAGTTGGGAACAATGAAAAGCATTCCACTTAGAGAGGTGGGACAGAAGGTAATATACTTCCCCATCTTACACTGCATAAAAAATTACCTCAAAATGAATTAAAGACTTCAATGTTAAGACCTGAAACCATAAAATTCCTAGGAGAAAACATAAGTAGTAAGCTCCTTGACCTTGATCTTAGTGATGTCTTTGTGGATCTGACTCCAAAGGCAAGGGAAACAAAAACAAAAATTAATAGGACTACATCAAACTAAAAAGCTTCTGCACAGCAAAGGAAACCATCATCAAAATGAAAAGGGAGAAGATATTTGCAATCCATATATCCAATGAGGTGTTAATATTCAAAATATATAAAGAACTCCTACAACCCAACGACAAAAAAACGAACAGCATGTTTGAACAATGGACAGAGGATCTGGATAGACATTTCTCCATAGAAGACACACAGATGGCCAACAGGAAGATGAAAAGATGCTCAGCATCACTGATTATTAGGGAAATACAAAGCAAAATCACAGTGAATATCACCTAACACCTGTTAGAATGCCTATTGTCAAAAGAATGAGAACATGTACTGGCAAGGATGTGGAGAGAAGGGGACCCTCATACTGCTGATGGGATTGTAAATTAATGCAGCTACAATGGAAAACAGTATGGAGAGTCCTCAAAAAATTAAGAATAGAACTATATAACCCAGCTATTCCACTTCTGGATATTTATCCAAAGCGTAGAAAAGCACCAGTTTGGAAAGATATATGTACCCATCTGTTCATTGCAGCATTATTTGTAGTAGCCAAGGTATGGAAACAACCTGGATATCCATCAATATATGAATGGATAAAGATTTGGTATATTTATGCAATGGAATATTACTCAGCCATAAAAGAGAATGAAATCTTGTCATTTGTGACACCATGGATGGACCTTGAGAGTATTAGGCTAAGTTAAATAAGTCAGATGGAGAAGGACAAATACCATATAATTTCACTCATATGTGGAATCTAAAAAAATTAGAACAAACAATAAAATCAAATTCATAGATACAGACTAGTGGTTACCAGAGGAGAAGGTGGTTGGAGGGTGGGCATAATGGTTGAAGGGGGGAGTAGTAAACTACGGTGGTGGGTGGTAACTAGACTTGGTGGTGATCACCTTGTAGTGCATACAGATGTCAAATTATAAAGCTTATTTTTAACGTGAAACTTATTTTTAAAAAAGAAGGCCAGAAGAAATTTCAACAAATACAATTGCCCCGTGACAGTGTTGTTAACAGGGTTGAATAGTTACCTAATGAATAGGGAATGAAAAGATTCTATCAGGAATACAATCAGCAACTCTTAGGGTGTTTTACATAATTGCACTTTAGATAATGATATAGTAAGCTGTATGTAGTTCTTATCTCAATAGTCTTTAACTGTCCAATCAATAAATACTTTTAAATTGTTTTCTACCTGTTAAACATGGGTATATAGCAGTGCTTAAGACTAATGTTTTAAGTAATTTTTTAAAAGATTTAATCAATTAATTTATATGAGAAAGAGAGAGTGTGCATGAACATTCGAGCAGGAGGAGGGGCAGAGGGGGAAGGAGAGGGACAAGCAAACTCTGAGCTGAGTGTGCAGCCAGTTGTGGGGCTTGATCCCATGACCCTGAGATCAGGACCTGAGCTGAAACCAAGAGCCTGATGTTCCAACCAATGGAGACACCCAGGAGCCCCTAAGTAATTTTTGACTAAACATTTTATCACTCTTGCACACATATAAATAAAGGAATTGCTCCAGATATTGGTAGAGATGGGTATATTTCTTGCCAGGACCCCAGACCACAGCTGGAGCTCAGATTGGACAAAGCCAGTTAAGTCACCTTGTTATCAGAATATTACCTTTGGACAAAGCCAATATCTTGTCTGGATGTGCCAGATGTTACCATTTCTCTTTTAATCTTCACATCATTTCTCCCTACGACAGCCAGATTTATCTTCCAAAGCTCATTTGCATTTTAAAATCAAGGTTTTATTTCTGATTATAAAAGTGAGATATGTTCACTCTAGAAAATTTTGAAAGTTCAGAAAACTTCATGACAGAAAATCATTGTTTACATGTTGCTGTATTTCCAGGATTATCCCATTTTTTAAAAATGTAACAAACATCTATATAGACCTTAGTATCCTTTTATTAATTACTATACCTTTTTACATGTAAACATCATTCTTAAAAGGCTCTATACAATAATGCCACTATACTTCCTACTTGCTGGAAACTATCCTAATCCACCAAAATTATTTTCTCTAATTCCCAAAACAAAGCTATTATATACATCCTGCATTTTATTATTAAGTTGATTTCATTTTACAAATGGGAGAATTAAGGCAATGAGAATGTATATGAGTTGCCCAAGGCCACACATCTTGTAAGGAATAGAGTCAGACTAAGAATACAGACAACCTAGCTCAGTGATTACATCTTAACCACTAGGACCCCACTCTCCCCATGTGCAATAATCTGTTACTGATAAGCCCTAATGCTTATGCTAAATAGATTTTTGTAAAAGTGAAATATCTGCATAGTTTCTACAAAATCACATAGTTCTATAACATAGATAACAAAAATTAGGAATTTTTTACCCAAACTCTCCCCAAATTTGTATCTTCTTCCCAGAAAAAATGCTCTCAAATCCCTTGGTTGTTTTCATGAAGTATTCACCTTTATACTTCTAAATAATATGCTCTTGCTTAAGTTGTCTCTTTTTCATCTTTAGGTTGACTTCCTGGGGTGAAGATGAGATCCAGTTCTTTTATATCCAGTTTCCCCTTGTCAAACATCCCATTTCCCTCTCCCTCTCTCCACATTCCGAAACAATCTTTATGTATTTCTATTTGTGTTCCCCCTCCCTCCTTCCATTCACTCCTCCCTCTCTTCTACCCCCCTTCCTCCCTCCCTCCCTCCCTCCATCCACCTATCCATCCATCTATTAATATATCTATTTTTCCCTTTATGTTGAACTGGTAAGTCTTCCCAGTGAAGAACCTTCACATCTCCTACAATCCTAAAATTACTCAGGAGAATTACAGAAGTCAAAAAAAAAGAAAGGGGGTTTGAGGTGGAGCCCCACTTGTCAGTCTGTAGACAATCACTTAATCTCTCTTTTTTTTGTTATGTTGTCTCATTTAAATTATCATCTGGGTCTCGTGGCCTGAGGCTGGCATTTTTGATTCCCTTTCTTTAAATATTAACCTCACAGTCTTCTACTGGAGTTGGGGAATGGTGGCTCTCTGGTCCCACAGTGTGAAAGAGGTTACCTGAGGATCTGAGCAACCTCCTAAAGACATTCAAGAAGCCCTCCTAAGTTCTGTCTTGCAACTTGTTCCATCTTCTGAGACAAATGCAGCGTCCATTTTTGGAACCTGCTCACATTCTCAGACACAGCGTGGCTTGCTTCCATTCGCTCCCCCTGCTATCCGCATTCTAGTTAGTTTTCACTCTTCCATGTGTTTTCTGCCTTCCAAACTTGTTTCCTTTTTTTTTTTTTTTTTTTTTATTTCCTCCTTTGTTCTCCTTGCCCTTTTAGGCTTGAGCCTTTTTTAGTTTTACTGATTTTAGTGAACTACTAGGGATCAGAAGCAACCAACACTCACCATGTTCAGCAGGAAGTCCTTAAAAAGTACAGATAGAACCTATTGCTCCATTTCACAGAGGAGGCAATTAAGGGGAGTTTGTAGCATACTTAAGGTATGAGGTCAGTGAATTAGCTTGTGAATTAGGTGCTCTTCCCAAGGAACTAGCTGCCTTTGGCTTTCAACCTGGGTTCCCAATAATGCAGTGTTTTCTCCATTTCCCTTAGATCTAACCAAGCCACAGCCCTTTATTTATCAGTCTGTTCTAAATTCTCAAGTTGGAAGAAAGATATATGTGACTTCCAGAGCTTCATTCTCACCCCTCAAATGTATCCTTAATTTATTTCCTTGAAATCCAGATAAATAAAATACTATATATGAATGATATAATGGCTTCAGGCCAGAGCTCCCTGTGATCCGACTACAAATCTTGGGTGGGTTGTTTCCATAAAATGTCCCTGCCCATGCCTCAAAAACACACATAAGCCATCATCAGTCTCTCAACTTATGAGTTGTATTATCGTCTCAGATTGATGCATAAATTTTTGGGTAAGTGTGCATGAAGACAGAGACCACCTGGGTGACCTTTCATGGTTTCTTTCTCCCATGAAAATATTTTGCAAAGATTCTTTACTTCCTATCTTGTGGCACAACATTGTTATGTGAACCATAGTGAGTGCTTAAAAATAAGTTAATGAAAAAAATTGAGTTAATGCTGATTATTGTCAGAGTCAGCAGGGATCATACTGATTACTTAGTTTGTGTATTCTTTGGTTAATCTTTCATTTTCACCTTTCTTTTTATCCCCAACATCTTGTTATAAAAATTTTTAAGTATACAGCAAAGTTGAATGAATTTTATAGTCACCACCCACATACAAACCACCTAGTTTCCACCATGATCATTTTACTTGTTTTGTAAATCACATATCTGTCCATCTGTCCATCCCTCTGTCCATCATCAATCCATCTATTTCTTTACATATTTTCAAGCAGATGGTAAATACCTATATACCTCCCATAACCACTTCAGTATGCACATTACTAACTAGAGTTTAATATTTATTTAAATTATTTTTTCATGTCAAGATTTATATACAATGAAATGCAAAAATCTCAAGTGCACATTCATTGAAATTTTATAAATGCATTTCTTTCCTGGTCTTTTATTTTCTCTTCTGATCTCTACATTTATTTAATTCAATAGATGTTTGTCAAACATATCCTTTGTGCCAAACATTAATAATAACATGTATTAATATGATCTATGCTAGACAGAGAAGACAATGGCTAATTCTCACAGTGGAAATCTGGGAGTTAAGCAATAGGGAAAGAAGTGTTACAGAAAGCATTTGTCACTGAAGAAGCCTATGAACAAAAGCACAACAAATGAAAAAAACACAAGTGTTTTAGGGGGAAATGAGTTGTCTTTTATAACCTGAGCCCAGTGAACGTATGCTTGTGTGGTGGGGGTAAGGGTAAGAGACATAATTGTTTCAAAATCCAAAATTTTAAACTATGTGTATGAAACACATTGGCAAGAAATGAGGTGCTTAATGCTATAGCACTTAGCTTAGGTGAAGGCCTGTACTTCCTCAGTTGGTCATTCCTGAACCAAAAATGACAATTTGACAACTCAGGTTTCAACCTGTTTTATTTCATTGGTAAATTGCTAAAATTCACCTTTCATATGTGTTTGGTATTTGGCTAACTACAAATTTGCTTCCAAAATGTCTTAATATAAATATGTTTGGGGAAAACAACTGAGTGATTATCTAAATGTGAAAAGATCACTATAAAAATGCTCTGTTACTTAAATTGAAGTATACATGCATTTGCTACAAACTGAGGGAAAAGGAGAAATGTGAAAATTCAAGATGAAAACTTAAAATAGTGAGAAAAAGAAAATAAACTCTTTAGATATGTGAATTTATTACTTTGGATGTGACAGGGTACAAACCTTGTCATCATTCATTCATTGACCCAACAAGCTCTGATGACAGATTCCTGATACGGCTGCTGTGTTTGGCCCTAAGTAGGGGACTATTTTCTTGACTATCCAGCTAGTTCTCTGACTTCTCTGCCATTATCCTAGTTCAGGATCTCATGTCAGGCAACCTGGTCTTCTTCATCTAACTTTATCCATCCATCCCAGATGGTTTATTAAAATGCAAGCCTTTTTAGCATGATTAAAGATAATATTATATATCCAAAAAAAAATGCAAGCCTTTTTATTCATTCATTTATTTTAAGAAATTTAGTGAGCATTTACTTTACACCTGCTGTGAACATGTCTTGCACTTTCTACGGTAATATCTTATAGTACTGTTATTGAATATGTAAAAAAGGAAAACAAACTTCTTTTTTTTAAAGATTTATTTATTTATTTTAGAGACAGTGGGGGAGGGGCAGAGGGAGAGAATCCTCGGGGAGATTCCCTGCTGAGCTCAGAGCCTGATGTGGGGCTCAGTGCAGGGCTTCATCCCAGGGCCCTGAGATCATGACCTGAGCCGAAACAAAGAGTCGGATGCTTCACTGACTGAGCCACCCAGCTGCCCCAAGGAAAACAAATTTCTTAAGAGAAGAACTGAGTTTGGGTCATTTTTCTATAATCTTAAAGGCATAACATGCTCCCCCCCTCAGAATATGTGATCAATGAATTTTTCTTCCCTAGAATTTTATTATTTAAGGCAGAGAGTATTAAATTGGTCCAGAGAATAAGGTAGATTGTTGAAAGACAGAGTAGTATATGGGAATTCTTTTGGATCAGGAAGGTTGGATGGGATTTGAATGGAACAAGAGCAGAGGCGAGGAAATCAGAGGTGAAGAGAACTGCATACGCCGAGAAACAGACGTACCTGAGCATGGTGCACTTGACATCAGCAGGATTGATGCCCTTTGCCACTGGTGTACCTTATTTTACTTTCTTCTCTTCTTTCCAACCAAAGTTCCAGTTTCAACCTCATTCTTTCTCCCAGATATTGCAAGCGAAGGAGAGTGAAAGGAATTCATGATAATTGGCCAGAGTACTGTTTTTCATCAAATGAAAGTATCCCGTAGTATCTGAAAGTAGAGATTTCCTATGACATCCTTCATAAGCCAAGATGGCGTGAAGCAAGGGAGTAATTACCACTAATCCATATGGAAAAAGTTTTAGCATTCCCAGACCCAAAAAATAACTCTCTTAGGCTTTTATGATACCTTAAGACACAGCTTGACAGTGGATGTACAAAATAAATTGATATAAAGCACAGATGCTCACAGACACAATTCAAGGCTCTGGTGGCTGGATGCCGAGATGCTGAGTGTGGTTCCCGGGGAAAGAGCTTGGCAGTGCCATCTCACTGCTCGAGGTGTGCTACTTCCATAACAGTCCGCTGCAAAGCAAATGCTGAATGCTGTTTTCAATTTTCTTTCAGTTAGCAGAACAGGTACTAATGTAGCACTTTCATAAAACTAAAATGACATAATGCCAATTCTCAAAAGGTGGAGGATACCTGCATATCCATTCACTCATCCATAAATCCATCCATTTTCCCCATTTATCCCATCAAATTGTTTACCCATAAAGCCACCCTTATATGATTCAAACTATTTTAATCAACCCATCCAAAAGAGCAATGGGTACCTAATTCAGAGAAGAGTGAAAAATGATGTCTCCTGGCCAAAATGTGAATTGAGAATTGGAGAATAAAAGTAGCCAGGCAATAAAAGATTGGGAAAAAGAAGTTACAGGCCAGCCAATAAATGATTCTACCTATGGCAATGACAATGAACATGTTGAAGGATTTGTAAATAGCTGTAACTAGTGGCAGACCATTCTCTCCACAGTGAGAAAGACACAAGAATTCCAACCACTCTCTAAGATGCCTCTGCCAGCACGAAGCCTACCTATGTCTTTACCAGGCGTTATTCGTTTCCAGACACCATGTTTTACCTGGGAACAGAATCCATCATTATCGTGGGCCATCCAGACCCTCTTTTAGGAGTAAAGAGCCTATTACCCAGTTACTGAAAGTGCCGCTGGCAGATAGTTCTCATCAGTCAGCCCTCTTCTGGAAGTATCTTGGCTGAAGAGTACTGCCTTTCTCACCTGGACCAACCTGTAACCAGGGTCTGGTTGACACAGTGTTTTAAAGGCCTGTTTCTCTATTCCAACTTTCAAGTTTCAGAGCTTCTCATGAAGTCCCTGAAATCCTTTGTTGAGACTACAGTGCACTTGACTTCTCCATCTATTCAATTCTGCTTCCTTCCCTATCCTTCCACTGGTGATGATCCCAAGAGAGCTCCATACTAAAGTTCCTGGAACGTTAGTCTCTGTCGTAGGGGACCAAACCAGCAATAGAAATGAAGCAGAGAGGTGGGCTACCCAAGGGAAGCTTGGATAGATACAGGTGATCTACTGAAACCCATCCTACCCACGCAGTAAGTGATTCATGATACTCTGAGGTCGATCTAGTGGAAGCTACACTAGCAAAAAGATTCACTAACAGCTGAGTCACAGCCAGAAGCCCAGAGAATCAGCATATCAAGGTGAGGGTGAGCCTTCCACATTATTTTATCCAGTGTCTTCAGTTTACTGATAAGGAAATTAAGTCTGTAGGAAATCCACTGATGAGGCAGGACAATATATCCTGTCATTGGTTTTTGGTTTTTCAATGTGTCTTTTTGTTTTGTGTGGAGTAAGTAGGTGATTCTTACTCCTAGGATGGCAGAAATGAGGGGAAATCTGAAAATTAGGGCTTGGGTAGCACTAGGACCTTTATACCTTCATTAGTAGGAGATTAGCAAAGGCAGTTCTCCCCACTTGGTATCTCAGGCCGGGTGATGTAGGAAGTTAAGTAAGTTATTTATTTTTCACATATTTGAGGCTTATTCTATAACACACACTGTGATCTGCTACCTATCCATGTATGCTTCTTATTAGTGCATCCATCCTTCTACTTGCTTTTACAGCTCTTTCTAGATTTGAATGTGGACTGTGACTTGAATTCACATAATCTCTTCTTGCTACCACACTCTCCCATCTGTTTTCCTCTCCACATATGTTATTAACAGCTCTTTAGGTTATTTTATACAATTTATTAAAAGATTAAGCAAGATAAAGACTAGGAGTGGGATCCAGGGCCTCCAATCTAGAGATTCTGACACCAGTAAATAAATGTGTAAACCAAAAGCATAGATATAAATAAGTAGTTAGAAAGGGGATGGCTTGATAAAAAAGGTAAAGAAATAGTGCAATTTTACATATACAGATGGAGATAGAAGGTGAAACATATTGTAAATCATTTAAAATTCTAAAATTTCAGGTTAAAAATTATAAACTTAATTTGGTAGCTGATGGGAGCCAATAAATGTTTCTGAAGATCATGAAAATCTGGTGGTGGTGTGAAATATTAAATAGAAAAGGGAAAGATTGGAGGTGAAAAGCTAGCTAAGGAGACTGTTGCAGGTATTTAGGAAAGAAACCATGGGGAACTGCAGAGGAAATAGAGGGGGAGAATGATACTAGAGGTGGTGGAAAGATTGAGTTTAAAGATGGAATGGTGATACAAAAAAACTCTCGGTTTTGATGTTTGACAGGTAGGGGTTTATGACATAGGTCCATTACTTTTGTTTTTGTATGCACTTAACATTTAAATCATATTTTCCTTAAGGGTATGGGTATATATGACCTAATTCATATGGAAAGTACTGGTACTCTGTAAATGCTAGTTCTAATACTATGATTTGGAGAGGGAGGCAGTAGGGATCTAGAGCCACTTCCAGGTATCTCACTTAGATGAATGGCTTGGTGGAGGTGACTTTTCCTAAAATGAGGAAACTGAAAAGAAGACCAGAGTCTTAGCTCAGGCCACAATAACAAAATACCATGGCAGTCTTAATTAACAGACATTCATTTCTCATCTTCTGGATCAAAGATGGCTGCTGTCTTGCTGTGTCCTTACATGGCAGAGAGAGTGAAAGCTCTGGTCTGTCTTCCTCTTCTTGTAAGGACATGAATCCCATCATGGAGGTACCCCCCCTCATCTAAACCTAATTACTTCCCAAAGATGCTACTTCCAAATACCATCACATTGGGGGTTAGAGAGTCAACATAGAAATTTTGGGGAGACACAAACTTTCAGTCTATACCAACCATGACTGAGAAATTGCAGTTCATCTTTGAACAAGTTGGTTTGGAGGTTTTTTTTCACAGCTCTGAAATGGAGATGTCCACTTGTTGGTTGGATACATGAGTGGGAATTAGAGAAGCAGCATATCACTAATGAAACAAATTTAAAAGCTGCCCCATGAAGATAAATGAAACCATGAAAACTGACACCAAGATGGAGCAAGCAGAATAAAAAGATGTGCATCCTGAATACTGAATCTCATGAAACAATAAAGATTATCGTTTGGGAAACAGGATGGGAAATTGCAAGGAAGAAATATAGTGAGACTTTAGAGAGACTTTAATGGAACAGATAGCATGAATCATGAAGAAGCACAGAGGTCATAGAAAGAGTACATAAAAAGAATGATGTGTAAGTGCATTGGGGTATATAGGGGTGTTGGGGATATATATTGCATAGCAAAATTTCCAAAAGTGGTCTCATATGGAACACCAGGCCCATGAATTAGCTCCTTGAAAGAAAGCTTATGTGGAAAGATACTTAGGGGATTGCTTCTCTTAGAGACTCATGAAGTAAATCACCTTATTAAAGGCTCTTAGAAATTGAGCAGTAAAGCAAGTTGTTTCAACATTTTAGAAATGTATTAGAATAACAGACTCAGTTACCCATTTTCCTACTCATACATCTTTAATCAAATTAGTGTTCTTCAGGACAGAGTTTGGTGAATATGCGCAACATGATCAGATCTCTCTGGAAGACAAACAGACCACCTCATTGCCAGAGATCCCAAGGAAAATAATTAGAATGAATTGGTAGGAGGGAAATGAGATGGTAAGTGATAGAATTAAGGAGAGATAGAAGCATGGGAGGCAAAAGGAAGCTTTTTTTTCCATGGGAAGAGAAAATGGGATCATTTGTAGGGATACTGTGCTCAAGGGAATTTTTATTTTTTTTACTTTTATTTTGAAATAATCATGGATTCACAGGAAGTTATGAAAGAATGTATGGGAAGGTCCCATATATCCTTTGCCCAATTTCCCCAGATGGTGGCATCTTGTATAACTATATACAATGGTCAATATAAGGAAATGGTCATTGATACAATTCACAGAGTTTATTCAGTTTTTCCTAATTATATATGTACTCCTTTGTGTGTGTATATAGTTATATACAATTTTGTCCTGTGTGTAGGTTTGCATGACCACCACCACCACAATCAAATCAAGATACAGAAATTTTCCATCATCATAAGGCTTCTTTCTTATCCCTTCATAGCTACACCTGTCCATCCCCCACCCCAATCCCAAAGCCTGGCAACTACTAATCTGTTCTCCATCTCTATAATTTTGTTATTTCAAGAATGTTATATAATTGGAATTACATAGTATGTACCATTTTGAGATTGGCTTTTGTCACTCAGTATAATTCCCCTGAGATCCATCCTGTTGTGATGTGTGTCAATAGTTTATTACTTTTTCATTGCTGCATAGTATTTAGGGGATAGATGTACCACAGTGTGCTTAATCATTCACCTGTTGAAGAACATTTGGGTTTTTTATAGGTTTTGCCTATTATGAATAGAGTTTCTGTGAACATTCATGTGGAGTTTTGTGTGAACATAAGTTTTCATTTCTCTAGGATAAAAGAGTGCAATTGCTGGGTTATATAATAGTTGCATATTTAATTTTATAGGAAATTTTAGTCATTCTGATGGGTGTATAATGATATCTCATTGTGGTTTTAATTTGCATTTCCCAATTAGCTAATGACGTTGAACATCTTTTCATGTACTTTTTCACCATCAGCATTCCTCTTTGGTGAAATATCTTCATATCTTTTGCGCATTTTCTAATTGAAATTGTTTTTGTTAGTTTTTTTCTCTTGAGTTTCAAGAATTCTCTTTATATTCTATAAATCAATCCTTTGCCAGATACGTGGTTTGCAAATATTTTTCCCCAGTAGCTTGTCTCTTCGTATTTTTATCAGGGTCTTTGAAGGGCAAATTTTAAAGATCTTGATGAGGTCCAATTTATTGTATTTTCTTTTTAGAATTATGCTTTTAGTGTCAAGTCTAAACATTTTTTTCTAAATCTAGTCATGGATCCTGATGATTTTTTTCTGTTTTTTCTAAAAGTTTTATGGTTTTAGATTTTTCATTTAAATTTGTGATTTGTTTTGAGTTTATTTTTATACAAATTTTAAGTTTTAGGTCAAGGTTTTTGTTTGTTTTTGTTTGTTTTTGCCTGTGGATGTCCAATTGCTCCAGTACTATTTTTTGAACAGGCTATTCTTTTGTTCCTTTGTAAAAAATCAGTTGGGTATATTTATAGGGGTCTGTCTATATTGGGGTTCTCTGTTCTGTTCCATTGCTCTGTCTTTTCCACTGTCCATACCACACTGTCTGGATTACTGTGGCCATATAATTACCCTTAACATCACTTAGGATGACCTTAATTCTTTTTCACAATTGTTTTACCTGTTTTAAGTCCTTTACCTTTCCATATAAATTTTAGAGTAAGTTTCTCTATGTCTCTATCTACAAACAAATAAACAACCAAACCCCACCCCCCAGAAAAACAAAAAAATCTGCTGGGATTTTGATAGAAATTGCATTGAGCCTATAGATAAATTTTGGAAGAATTGACATCTTTACTATATTGATTCTTCAAGGGAATGTTTTTAAATATTTTGTTTCAAATTGGGATATTCAGTGGTTTTAGAGTAAGGGATTAAAAAAATATGTGTGTAGGGACGCCTGGGTGGCTCAGTCGGTTAAGCGTCTGCCTTGGGCTCAGGTCATGATCCCAGGGTCCTGGGATCGAGTCCCGCATCGGGCTCCCTGCTCTGCGGGGAGCCTGCTTCTCCCTCTGCCTCTGCCTTTCTCTCTCTCTCTCTCTATCTCTCATGAATAAATAAATAAAATCTTAAAAAAAAAATATGTGTGTAGTTAAAGGTGGAACCATTGAGGAAACAGAGTTGAGGCTGAGTGCTGAGATGCAAACCTCAGACCCCAAACCAACATAAACTTGGAGACCAAGAACCCCAGGGAATATCCTGACCAGCAGTGAGAAGGAGAAAATCATACCTCTGATCTTGAAGCCAGTCCTCCAGATCCAAAGGGAGATAAAAGTCCTTCTAGAAGACCACATCCAGTTCTCACCTCCAACACAGTGTAAAGGGGATATGAGAATTACTCTGGGAACCCATGTAGACCAGGCTCTGCAATGAAGGGGCAGCATGTCTGAGAGAAAAAATGTTACACAGAGAGAGAAGGGAGCATCCAAAACACCTGTTGCTCAAAGGCTAGAAGTTTAGGTGTGGCCTCAGGGGTTGTTCAGGTTTCCCCCTCTTCTAGAATTTTGCCCACAGCATTTGTGATGCAAGGCATCAGAGCCCTCCATCTTTGGGTCTCGCCTGCTACCTGTCTTTCCTGCCTGAGTTCATGCCCCCCTAATGCTAAGTGATCACACATCTGGCATGACCTCTCCTCACACTTGGAACCATTCTTCCCCGTCTATACTCACCTGGCCTTGCCCTCCACAAGATGCTTAGTTTCTTGGCTAAATTACTGATACCTGGATAAAAGCGTAGAACACATTTATCCATAAGGGTAACGTATACAGAAGAGTTTGGCAGACATGGCTGAAATGGAGATAGTGAGATACTGACCCAACGTAAGTATAGACTTTCTGGTGGGAACTCTTACTGGCTTTTTTTTTTGGTTTGTTTTTTTCATTTGTACCCTCTGCATTGTTTACATCAAAGTCATAATCCTCCTACCCCCATCCTAAGTTACAGATTGCAATCTTCTGGTATCTCATTTTTCCCTGATAGGTTTTTAAGCTTAATGCCACCAACTGTTTCTCCTCCATCTGATTTTCTGGGTTTCTTATGAGAAGCAAATCACAGCTTTTAATGGCACTTAAACATCTCCATGTATACAGTAACCTTGTTATGAGCAGTCTCTGGTGAACAGGCTCAGCTCAGTTTTGAAGTGAGACACTCTGGTATGTAAATCACAGTTGCAGCACTTCACACCTTTGTAACCTTTGTTACATCAGGTCTCTGAGACTGCATTTCCTCATCTGTCAAGTGTAAACAAAAACCTGCTTTATGGTACTGTTGATGGGATTCAGTGAGACAATGGGAAGGCAAAATTCTGAAATCAGATAGTGCATAACACTGTGAGTGTTCTGGAAAATGCTTCACTGAATGCTTGAAAATGGTGAAAATGGTGAATTTCATGTTATGTGGATTTTATCTCAGTTTTTAAAAAGTTTTATTAAAGTGCATAATGTAATACCACATACTTGGAATGTATCCAGTAGTTCGCATTCCCTTCTCATCAGATGGAAAGTTGTAGCTCCTGACAGAAACCAAAAGGCTCCTTTTGCTTGGGACCAAATGAGAATCACTTAGAAGCAAGTTTTGAAATTCATAAGAGGACTAGTACTAGGGAAATAAACGGGAGCAGAGTGGGAAGGACTTTCCATGTCTTCTGATCATCCTAACAGGCAGCCGCTCTCAGCTGCCAAGGGTCTAGAGGCATCTTTGGGTATTTTCCCTGTCCTTTGCTCCCTCCCAGCCTTGCTCCTGTCCTTAGGGTTCTTCCCTCAGAGACAGAGGTTAAGGGCAAGAGGGCAGGGCAGACTACGGCTTTCAGACTTAAGTCTCCAAAGAGCTCCAGAAGCAGCTGGAATATTTCATGTGGATGGTGATTGTTCACACTTAAACCCATAAAAAATAAAATAAAACTAAAGCGTGGGAGAGGAAGGGTCAGTGAAAATAAACATCTTTTCTGGAAGACATTCTACAGCTGTGTGCTGATATAGCACAGTGTTGATGTTTAGGAGCTCCCAAAATGCATAGCTGTGGTTAGGAGAGAGAAAAGCAAACTCCTACCCATATGTCCCCACCCTTTCATGGTAGCTAGCCACAAGCCAAAAATTAAAGAAGAATTTCCTTAGCATTCAGATTTCTAAAACGAACTCCTTTCAAAGATGGGAGGTTACCAAATCAAATTTGTGGTTGTGGAAATTGGAATCAGACATTATGTTGGGGTGGTAGGTCAGGAAAGTGTGTGTCTGAAATCAGGTTCTACCACTTACTGATGACCTTGGTCAAATCACATGACCTCCCAAATCTTCAAAATCCCAATCTCTGAAATGGGATCATTATGTTTACCTTGATGTTTTCTTGGGAATATGAGAGATTCTGAATGTGAAGAACATAGTAATGTTTGCCCCATATCTGACCCAGCAGGGAGGCTGATCTTGTTGCCATAAGATCAGTCCCCTGGCTTTCAGTCATCTTTTGGTACTCTGTATCATGGGAATCTTCACAGAACGGCAGACTCATTTCCAATTGATGTTTATAGGCATTATTAACTAAGACAGAGAAAGGGACACCTGATATCTGGCAGGAAACCAGATAAAAAATACCTGCCACTTAAAGTTTGCGAATAAACCTCTGTGGAATAATAACCATGATAATAATAATTAGGTTATTGTCAGTAAGAAGGTGGTACTTCACGATGCTTGTCATACTGCCCAGAGCTTTCATTTTCAAAGAGAGATTATCAAAATAAATTTGCCAATAGTTATTATAATGTATTTTTTTTAAAGATTTTATTTATTTATTTGAGACAGAGAGAATGAGAGAGACAGAGAGCACATGAGAGGGGGGAGGGTCAGAGGGAGAAGCAGGCTCCTCGCTGAGCAGGGAGCCCAATGCGGGACTCGATCCCGGGACTCCAGGATCATGACCTGAGCCGAAGGCAGTCACTTAACCAACTGAGCCACCCAGGCGCCCTATTATAATGTATTTAAAAATAAGCCAGCCCCTGTCTCAGTGATTTCAACAGCTCCCTAGAACGTATCTCTGTGCTTCACCTTGAAAAGACAGATGGGATCCAAAGATTAAATCCACAGGCTGTAATCACCTTCAGTGATACCCATCCTGAATTGAGGACATAGTGCAGGCTCAACATTACTCTAGAAATAGAAACCTCCCCACCACCAAAAGTGAGGACAAGTTGAGCTCTGATATTCAGGAAACTCTAAGAAGATCCCCACATCTTAAAGGAGGTAAAAACAAAACAGCTAGGTACAAGAACTGCCAAGACGAGAGGTTAAGGAGGTAGGAAGTGGTGAGGAATCATGACTGGGAGCTAGTAAGCCCAAGTGAGATCCGTAGGGATATGGTTGTGAAAACACAATTCTGCTGCAGTGAGTCCTTTCAGAAGGTCTTTGTCCCAGACATTGGGGCTCACAGAGTAGCACTATGAGCCTGGTATTTGGACCCAGAACATCAATGGAAATGTCCCCTTTCATTCCTCTACCCTCTAACTAGAGCCTAGTGGCATCTGCCAATTAGGCAATGAGAATAAACACCATGTGCTCGGTTGGGGATGCAGAGATGTCTCTTTTGAATATGCTACTGCCTTCCAAGGAAATGAAGTTAACAATTTGATGTATGTTCTTCAAGATCTACAATACAGTCTAAAATTTAAAAGAACTATGTAGGGCATTAAAATTCCTAGGATTAAATCATGCCTCTTCACTAACAGGGTGACCTTGGGCAAGTGACTTCACCTTCCTATATCCTTAGTTCCTCATCTATAATATGGGGTAATACTGCTAGTCCTTAGTGATTTTCTGAGGATTCAGTGAATGAATTGATCAATCCAGGTAAAGAGCAAGAAGACACTCAGCAAATTATATGACAAGGTGGCTATCTTCACACACAAGAATACAGATAGCTCCATTATATTTAATCACTTCAAGATATTATATTGCATGGGTTATTTAGCTAGTCTTAGATTTATGGATATAGCCATTACTTCCATTTTTGGTTTTTTCAAACAATGCTAAAATAATCACTCATATCTTTATATCTGCAAGAAAATATTTCCGATTAGGGGCACCTGGGTGACTCAGTTGGTTAAGCATCTGTTGGTTTTGGCTCAGGTCATGATTTCAGGGTCCTAGGATCAAGCCCCACATCAGGCTCCGCACTCATCGTGGAATCTGTTTGGGATTCTCTCTCTGCCCCTCCCCACACTCACTCTCTCTGTCTCTCTCAAATTAATAAATAAATAAAATCTTTAAAAAAAGAAATTATTCCTACATTTGACCTGTACCTCTGAAACAAATAATACATTATATGTTAAAAAAAAAAAAAAAAGATAGCAGGAAGGGAAAAATGAAGGGGGGGAAATTGGAGGGGGAGACGAACCATGAGAGACTATGGACTCTGAGAAACAAACTGAGGGTTCTAGAGGGGAGAAGTGTGGGGGGATGTGTTAGCCTGGTGATGGGTATTAAAGAGGGCACGTACTGCATGGAGCACTGGGTGTTATACGCAAACAATGAATCATGGAACACTACATCAAAAACTAATGATGTTAATGAATGGTGATTAACATAATACAAAAAAAGAAAAAAACAAAGCGGATGGAAAAAAAAAAAAAGGAAATTATTCCTGATTAATAAATTCCTTAAAGTGTAGCACATATCTCTGTCATCAATTTGTCCTGCTAAGTTTCTAGTGGGTGAGTGGAAGTTTTCTAAGCCCACAAAGTCATGTTTGTGGGGGGAACGGCTGCCTTGAGGAGAGTTTTCTAGATCACAGAAGCAATGTATAGTATATAAAAGTGTGGAGATATATAAGAGCAAAGAAGGCATCAGCCCTAGAATGAAGATGAAGCAGGCAGTGTTGGTGGGCTGGAAGAAATTAAGAACCTAAATTTTATCCACTCCCAGGTGCTAATGACTGCTAAGCTCTTGAAGAGTTGTACCTTATCAAGTGATACGAATTCTGTATAGAAGGAGCAGCTGTCCACTAGTGAAGGATTTCCCAAAGCTTAGAATACAAGCCATTGACGGTATTAAAGATGATTGTTCGGGGCGCCTGAGTGGCTCAGTCAATTAAGTGTCCCACTCTTGATCTTAACTCAGCTCTTGATCTCATGACTTGTGATTTGAGCCCCATATTGGGCTCCATTCTGGGCATGGAGCTTCCTAAAAAAAAAAAAAAAGAAAAGATGATTGTTCATGGAGTATTACCCCACGGCAGTATATATTACAAGGTGCAAAAGTATAACTTTTGCTGTAATCAATCAGTCCATTCAACAGCTTTATTGGTAATTTTTTTTTAGAGATTTTATTTATTTATTTGAGAGAGATAGAGCTTGAGTGGGCAGAGGGGCAGAGGGGGAGGGAAAAGCAGACTCCTTGCTGAGTGCAGAGCCCAATGCAGGGCTTGATCACAGGACCCTAAGACCATGACCTAAGTGGAAGTCAGATGCTTAACCGACTGAGCCACCCAGGCACCCCACTGGTAATTTGTTTTTAACATCTATTAAAAGTTGCTATCCTCCTGGGGCAGCTGGGTGGCTAAGTCATTTAAGCATGTGACTCTTGATCTCAGCTCCGGTCTCAATCTCAGGGTCGTGAGTTCAAGCTCCACACTAGGCTTGGAGCCTACTTAAAAAAAAAAAAAAAAAAAAGAGTTGCTATCCTCCCTTTAAACAACCACCACAAAAGAATAGGCAGCAGGCTGAGCTTCTTCAGGAAGCAACAGTTTCTAACATTGTTTTACTTTTATTTTTTTATTTTTTTTATTTATTTGAGACAGAGAGAACGAGAGAGAGAGCACATGAGAGGGGGGAGGGTCAGAGGGAGAAGCAGCCTCCTTGCTGAGCAGGGAGCCCGATGCAGGACTTGATCCAGGGACTCCAGGATCATGACCTGAGCCGAAGGCAGTCGCTTAACCAACTGAGCCACCCAGGCGCCCCTGTTTTACTTTTAATGTATTTGTTTTTATATGACCTTCTACTGGTAGCAGTCAATAGTGGTTTTCCATGTATGAGAGAGACATACATTTACTTTTCAAACAAATTAAACATGTACTTCAATTTTAATAATGGAATTTTGAGAAACACCCAGCTAGACTGGGAGAAGGGTGGGAAACGGATTGTGCATAATTTCTCCTGTATCAGCCAACCATGATGACTGCAACTTCAGTTTTACTTTTAAAATCATTGAACGTAGCCAACTCTATGCCTTGGTGTCTTATTCAGATAATTAGAAAAATCAGCTTAAAGCACATGAGTTGGGGCATGGAACTCACCACATGGAAGTGATTGGTCACTGTCCCCGTGACAGTGACCAGAGCCTCAGATAAAGCCAGTCTGAGTTCTGGCCATTTATTTTAAAAGTCATTCCTAGACTAGGATGAAAATAAATGGAGCTGTTTTGATCATTGATATCCTAAATCCAATTTGGGGGATGGTTTATGAAATTCAAAGGGTTTCACCCAGCTTCAATTAAAAGGTTTGAAAATTCATGTTTGCCAGTGCCCTTTGGAAAATAAACCCAAGGATAGTTTTATTGCAATGGCAATGCATTTCCAGCACAAACATGTGGCAGATGCTCAAAATTTGGAGATCAAATCCAAAATTTCAGAAGCACATCATTTTTGTATTCTGAGAGGGAGAAAGTAAGCCCAGAATTGGCCTGATTTGACTGGTTATTTATTTTTTTTCTGAATCCCATAAATGGAACTGCATATTTAGGAATTTTATGTTCACATAGTATTTATAGGTTATCTATGATTCCTTGAGATTTTGAAGAGTTATAGCTCTGTATTAGGCTTACCAAGATTTTTTTTTTTTCTTTAAATGCCAAATAAGCTGAAATCTATCCTGGGAAACTGGTGGGTATTAGATATTTTTTTAGGTCATAAGTTAAAAGATTCCTAATACTCGCAGACATTCTATGTCTAGGAATGTTTGTTAATTTGAGCCCCCTCTCTCTCCATGTGTATCTTTAATCTCCCCACCAGCTGTCTCCCATAAAAAGATATTTCTGTTTTTAGTTACAAATCTGTTTAGAGATAAAACTCACTCATAAATACACAACCACATGCAAAGATTTTTTTTCTGCTGACAGTATAGAAATAACTCCAGATGAAAAATATTAAAGTTTGTTTAGAAATAGAAAATGCATTCTGCTTCCCTCAGTGGAGGCCCATGTTTTGTAGATGTTCAGGGTCTTTTTGTGACTCTGAGTGAGCTTTTCTTGGAGAGCACAATCTTCTATTAACTCTGTGCTTTAGCTCTTTAGTCAAAATTGTTGGGTGTATTCCTAACTGAGGAATTAACTCCTTGCAAAGGCAAGTACTGGTCACCTAAGGAAAAGGAAGAAAGCTAAGAAGTGGGTTCTGTGCATTGCTATAAATGTGCTTACTATTACTTGAAAGACTGACTGAATTCTTTACTCTTATTTGCTTGTGGGTTATGTTACCTGGGAAGCAGGTGAGAGCTTATGTATCCTTTTTTTCTTTTTTATGTTATGTTAATCACCATACATTACATCATTAGTTTTTGATGTAGTGTTCCATGATTCATTGTTTGCGTATAACACCCAGTGCTCCATGCAGAACGTGCCCTCTTTAATACCCATCACCAGGCTAACCCATCCCCCCAACCCCCTCCCCTCTAGAATCCTGAGTTTGTTTCTCACAGTCCATAGCCTCTCATGGTTCATCTCCCCCTCCAGTTTCCCCCCCTTCATTTTACCCTTCCTACTACCTTCTTTTTCTTAACATATAATATATTATTTTTTTCAGAGGTACAGGTCTGTGATTCAACAGTCTTACACAATTCACAGCCCTCACCATAGCACATACCCTCCCCAGTGTCTATCACCCAGCCACCCCATCCCTCCCACCCCCCACCACTCCAGCAACCCTCAGTTTGTGTATTCCTATTTCTTCTTTTTCTATTTCTCTCAAAATCTAGAGTATTTGCCATATAATGTTTGATCAGTGCTCAGGTATATTGTTTGCTGCTAATTAAATTGTTATAATCCTGTTATATAATAAATTGTGCAAAAAAGAATAGTATCTAGACATTGCTTCTTTCCCAGTGATTTAGAGCTTCGGACTCTATCTCCCCCACATATTCGTTACCAGTTAACTCAGTTAAAGGGAATGCTCCAGTTTTTTTTTCTTCTGCATTGGTTATTGTCTTAGCAAGCCTCCAAAATCATGCCCTACTTCCTGTTGAAGCGCATTCAGTAGCAGCTGATACAGTTTGTTGTGACCATACAGTGAACAAGGGTAAATGAAAACAGCTTGTTGCCTGTGCTACATTAACCTTGGAAAGTAACGACTCCTAGCTCCATTTTATGGATGAGAAAATTGAGGCTTAGGGAACTTAAATTGCTGAGGTTCATAAGACTACGAACTGTAGTCCCCATAGATTACAGGGCTATTTGACTCCAAATCGTCAGATATTCCATGACATGAGGCTGCATCCTCTGAACGGAAGGATGGAAGGAGTAACCTCAAGTGACTTGTGTATATCAAACAGTGTAGGTGCTCATTTTACTAACGTTCTCTCATTCCATCCTCACTGAAGTCTGATTAGGTCAGTATCAGTAGCCCCATTTAGAGCCAAGGAAATAAAGGCTGAGGTAATTTATGTAAATGATCTAAGGACATAGAACCAGCTCATGGAGGCTTGCTGCAGAGAACTCACTGTTTTGGAGGAATGGTTGAATTTTCCTTTAAAAAGCCCAGGCGCACTGAGAAGCCAGGTTTATCTATCCCAGGTTATAGAATTATTTCATCAAGCACAGTTCTTGTCCTGGGATTCAACAATGCAACATGCCCTGAAGCATTAACCCTGATTTTAAAACATTTGCATATAGAACTTCCTGCTGTAGATTGAAATCACCAACTTCCTTCCAAAATACAGCTGCTGCTTGCTGACCGGGCCCCCTTCAGTGTGACTGTGGTTGCAGCAGAGGTCTACCCCAATAAAGTTCTATCTTCCAGTCTGCTAATCTTACAAACGGTAAAGCCAAGGCCCTTCAGATAAAGGCATTTGTTTAAAGCTTCCCTCATGATAATTTTCCTTACCCGCCAGTCATCCTAAGTCAACAAAGGAAAAACCTGATCTTTCCCCAATTTCTTCCCACATCCAGTTGATTTTTCATTAGGATCACGTCCTCAATTTAATGACTATTTTTTATCCTTACTGATTTCTCTGTTTAAACAGTGTGTGTGTGTGTGTGTGTGTACATGTGCATGGTTAGGGGTGGTTAAGATGTTTACATAAGGAAAAAAAATATATGTATATAAAATTTTAAAATCTGGATTACTTCAACAACTACTTCAAAACATCCTAACTGGTGTTTTGTTTACTTGTGTCTACGTTATCTCTTCTACACCCTCACAGAGCCTGCCAGAGTGAGAGTGGCATTTCATAAACATAATCTGATTGTGCCAACACATCCATGTCTATCCTACACATTCTGATTTCTTGTGGCTTATGAGAAGAACCCTAGAACAAGAAGGACTCTTTAATGTCTCTTCTCAACATGCCTGCCTGATCTTACTCTCCATCACCACCCTTTGAACTGCAAAGGCTCCAGCCACACTGAATTTCTGAATGCTTTCCACATACCCCAAGTCCTTTGGTTGCTTCTACAAATTTGCACATGCCATTCCCTCTCCTTGAATGCTCTTTCAGGGGCAGAGCCAGCTCAAAACCATGTCTCCTGATGCCCAGGGAGTGTTGCTTAACTATGGTGCTCCAAGCAATATTAAAAAGGGAAAAGTCTGTTAAAAAATGTTCTGTGTGTGCTAATCAGAGTTGGGGGCAGCCCAAGACCATTTGCCATTTCCAGAGTTAGATGCTGCAAGTGAAAAATGAGCTGACAAACTTAAAACTCTTTGCAGAAACCGCTAGGGAGAGGATCTGGCAGCTGAGCAAGCCAGGTTAATACCTGAATTACAAGGTGTCCGTGAGCACCCTTAGTTGCAGGGCTCCGCTGTAAGCAAAAGCCTCTGAGGTGGGCCCCAGGTGCCTGCCCAGCTGCCACCTGACTGTGAGCAATAGGCAGCCTGATCCTTCTTGGCCTCGTCATCCACTAGGCCCTGGGGAATCACGTCTTTTCTATTTTAGTATTTTAAAAAGCATCTATTGGGTCTTTCTCAAGGCATTAGAGGGAATGAGAACAAAGGCTGGTAGCCAGGCTTAGCCTCAAATCTGTTTTACTTCACAAATGAAAGTTCCTGTGACATCACTTTGTGGTGGTATGTCAAGCTTTGGGTTTATTAAAATAATAGCTGATTAAGCTATTATCCATGTTGTCATGGAAAACAACAAAAATAGCATCTTTATACTTCATAAGATGGGTACTTTACATGCATTATCTTATTTATTCTTCATCTTTTAAAAACACACTTAATATTTTCAGTTGAGGAAACCAGTGTTTAGAAGTGGTGTACATAATTTAATCAAGCCAGCCATTAACATAGGCAGGATTTGAACTCAGGTTACTGTGATCCATGTTCAGCCCGCATTCTTCCTAATACATGAATTTTTGTGCCTCCATTGTAGTTTACTGCAGCAAATTTAGAGCCTGTAAATTTTAGGCTTGCAGATCAGGGAGGCCAGAATATGAGAAATAAAATGATTGTAGAAGTAACCCTGACTACCTCAGGCAGCCTGGGCAGCTTGTCTGAAGTTCAGGTTTCTCATCTGGGCTGGCTTATAAAGCAGAGGATTCTACTCTTTAATGGAAGCCAATCAAAATAACCTCCACTGACTTGCCAGGGAGTAAAATCTTAAACACACTGGTGATGTCCAATATTTTTCAAAGGTTTGGCAAAAGAAACAATATTCTTAGAATATGGCCTGGACTATGTAGAAACCATCTATTCCTCTGAGGACTCTAAATCAACTCTAGGTTAAGCCAGACCATCCACCATCAGCAGTGTACCTGCAGGGTATCATATTCTGTCCATCTGTCACCACCATGGCCTGCTCTGGAAGTCTTCCCCTGGCCCACTCTGGGAACTGAGTGAAGGGCAGGAGCCAAGACCATGATGACAGGGGTTGTAGGTGGGATGATGTCAATGCACGTTTTGTTGCTTTTAGCTGACCAGGATGTTTGGGTTGCGCGCAATTCCCACCCCAGTTTGAGAATCAGAGGTGGCTGTGATAATTTGGAACATTTGATTTCCTTGCAAACTCAAGGGTAATGTGAATGAAGACTATGAATTGCATAACTGATGTGTTGTTGGATTTTTTTTTTACATTGTGGCTGAAACGTTAGAGCTAAATGTGAGGTCAACTTTAGCAAGTGTATGAAATCTTACTGCATTAAAAGTAAATGGATTTCCTCTATCCCAAGTAGTGTGCTAGTATTTAAGGATAATTGAATGCACAAAAAACTAACATGGCTCCCACTCTCATGGTGCTTGGAGTCTAGAGGAGGAGAAAGACATTAATCCATATATCATACTCATGAATGTATACTTATCAATTGAAATAAGTGTTGTACAGGAAAGGAATAGGATTCTCTGGGAGCATCAAAGAAGAAAATCTGGTTTAAACTAAGGGCTTTCCTGTGGAAATGACACATAAGTTAACAGGACAATTAGGGTGGTGGGGTGGGGTTGTGCAATGAGATTAATGGTGAGAAAGAACTGCATGTGCAGAGGGCTTGTCCCCAAAGGGAGGTATGGTTCACTTGAGATACTGGGTGAAGGGCACTGTGGTAGGAGCTTACAGAGTTAATAGAGGGTGCTGCTAAACAAACCTAAAGAAAAAGGTAGAAGCCAGAACCACATGGCCTTCTGCATCAGGAAAAATAGTTTGTCTTCATCTCAGGAGTGCATGTTATCATGACCATAAGAGCAATGGGCCTCAGTGTGTGGTCCCCAGACCAGCAGCATCAGCATCACCTGGAAATTTGTGGGAAAGGCCAATTCTCAGGCCCCACCCTGGACCTACTGAATGAAAAACTCAGGGGGAACAGCCCAGCAATCTGGGTTTTAATAAGCCCTCCAGGAGATTCTGATGCATCTGAAGCTGGAGGAATATTACAGGGGCACAAATGTTAGGCAGGGACATGGGTGTGGTGTGTCGCTGGGGAGAGGTAGAAATGGCATGATGGATTCAGCATGAGGAGAGGACCACACGGGCTGAGGGTGCTGTAGAAGCTGGGGAGGCTCTGGGAGCCTCCAGGAAGCCTGGGGAAAATGGGTCCTCATGTGGATTCATGTTTGACTTCATTGCATGGATGTGCCCCTGTCTCTGTTTCATTGTCTTTGACTATTTCCAAATGTATCTTTCCTTTACATACTGCATTGCATTTAAACTTCCTTAATCTGTTTTGGGACAAGGCAGAAGATATATAAAGCACATATGTATTTTTAATTAATAAAGGGAGGTTATGCATTTGTGAATTATCTTCTCCCACTTAAGGATAGCGGGCCCGGCCTTGGGGTCACTTCAAGGGGTAAGCTAGGAAGACAGTGGTCACTTACTGGCTTTGCAAAACTTTTCCATCTCTCAAATCCAAACTCCATGACGATGGAACATGCTGTGGTCTTGCCAAACTAAATTATTAAATAAAAGTAAATGACATGAAACTATAATTTTCCAAAAATGAATACTTTCCCAGTTTATTTCTGTTCTGGTTCATTTTGATGCAGTGGGCTTTTCCCTTTTTTTTAACCAGAATTCAGGACATAAACTACTTTGAATCTAGCAGAATTCAGAAAATAAAACAACCAGTGGTGGGGAAGAATATAAAAGGAGCTATTGCATTGAAAGTGATGCAGATATGGATGAGGCAGGCCTTCAAGCTGGTTGTTTTGAGGACACCTGTCTACACACTGATTCCTAAGCCCTATTTCCAGATTTGTGACTTTGCTGGCTTATGGTGTATATCAGGTATTGGTCTTTTTCAAACGCTCCCATCAGATGGTTCTAATGTTAATCCAGGGTTAAGAACATCTGTACTAATTGATATTTTGGAAAAGGGTGGGACACAGAAATCTCTGAACATACAGTGTAGTTTGCAGTGTATCTTCTTTACAGAATCATCTGCTCAGCCAGTGGCCTGGCAGATTTAACATTCCAGAGTCTTAAACCTGAAAGCAAAGATCTAGTTTCAATATTGAGCTATTAAACTATCCACATCAGAATGCAATGTGGCACATCTGGTGCCTCTTTGGGACCATTCAGAAATAACTTTTCATAAAGAATTGGTTGGGGTTTCTCAGTGAGGTTCTCCTATATCTGAAGTCATCCAAAGATAGTTACTGAAGAAGTAAGTACCCCAGACCTATAGAATCATAATTTTTGGGAATGGAGCCTTTGAGTGTATTCTACAAGTGATTCTCGTATACTGTATTTTTATTTGAGTATTTATGTGTATTTATATGAGAGCGAGAGTGCACAAGAGGAAGGGGAGGGGCACAGGAAGAGGGAGAGGGAGAATTTTTTTTTTTAAGTTTTTTTAAAATTTATTTGACAGAGAGAGACACAGTGAGAGAGGGAACACAAGCAGGGGGAGTGGGAGAGGGAGAAGCAGGCTTCCCGCTGAGCAGGGAGCCCAATGTGGGGCTCGATCCCAGGACCCTGGGATCATGACCTGAGCCGAAGGCAGACGCTTAATGCCTGAGCCACCCAGGCGCCCTAGGAGAGGAAGAATCTTAAGCAGGCTCCACACTCACCTTGGACCCCAACTCGGGGCTTGATCTCATGACCCTGAGATCATGACCTGAGCCTGAGCCGAAATCAAGAGTGGGACGCTTAACTGACTGAGCCACCCATGCACCCTGATTCTCATATACTTTAAAGTTTTAGAACAATTACTGCAGTCACTTGTGCATTCATTCTTTCAACAATATTCCTTAAGCACCCATTAGGTGTCAAGAACTATGCTTCCTGCTAGACATATAGTCGTGGATAAGATAGCCTTGGTTCCTGCCCTCACAGATTGTTCAATCTATTCTGCTGTTTTGTCTCCTCTTTCCCAGTTTCACAATCTACATGTGGGTACATTTGATTTGCCTACTTTCTGTTAGCTTTAGCACTCTTCATATACTAGTTAGAACCTTAGGTTTTAGTGGAGTTTCTGGCATGCTAAAAATGTAATCACATTATTCACCAAGTCCCAAGTGACTGGGTCTGTCAAATGTCTATTCATTCACTCTTTCACTTATTTGCTTGCTTAGTTTTTCACTTATTTATTAACCCATTTATCCATCCATTCATCCCTCCATCCATCCATCCATCCACCCATCCATCTATCTATCAGTGCTGGCAATCTTCATAGTAAGATAAAATCATACCTAATTTCATTAATTTCCAGTCAATTAAGTAAATGAAATAAAGTATATTTTCCTTATTATGAGGTTACACTGGATCTGTTTGCATAGAATCTATAGCTCTTGGATCTCATGTTACTTGACAACTCGATGATCACATCCCAGGCAAAGAAAGGCAAACCGCAACATGCCTGTTTATTTTGGATAGAGGGCTTTCATGGGCCCCTGATGGGAACATGCTGCTGAGAGCATCCATTTCTGGGAAAACGCAAAGCTTGCCTACCGTCTCCAGTGTGATTGATTTGCTCTTGCTTAATGATGATTCCACCATTCCTAACAATCCGTACCCTGCCCAGCTCTGCTAAGAATGTCAATTTCCTTGAAAACAGGGCTCAGGTTTTATAGCCACTTATGTCTCCTAACTCCTTCTGTTAATGGTATCAGTCCTAATGAGGATTAAACGGTCTGACTCCTGACAATGAGAGCTGTAAGAACCTTAATGGTGCTGCAGCCATTTCATGCATGTCTTAGTTGCTAATGTTGCCATTTTTGTGATTGAGACACTTTTGCAATGTGCAGTGTGGGGGGCTTTACCACAGTGAGCTTTCCAGTGGGAGAGAGAGAGCTCAAACATACTTATACTAGGTATTTCCTAGTTCACAGAGAACTTTCACATTCATGATCTAAATTACAACAGCTGAGGGAGGAAAGTGGAACAAGGTCGTAGGGGCAGGGAGAGGGAGCATATGTTTCTCAAAAGGCATGTGATTTTTGAAGGTCACACAAGAAAGAGAAAAGAGAAATGGCAAAGCAGACAATCCAGCTCACCTGAATGCAGCCAGGCAAGTGCTATTTACCGCCTGGCCATTCACAGTGTGGTCCCTGACCCAGCAGCAAGAGCATCATCTGGGAGCTTATTGGAAATGCAGAACCTCAGCTCTCTCCCTGGATCTCCTGAACTGGAATCTGCATTTTAACTAACAAGATTTGTAGACCAGCTTATGTATGTGAAAATGTGAGAAGCATTGTGTTTAGCATATACTACTGTTTCCTACTGTCTTCCCTTGAGATGGTCACATCGCTGATACTCATCTTTGAAAGTCAGTGGAAAAAAACCCACCCATATCTAATCCTTGAGTTACTCTACTATGGGGAGGATGTTTGTTATAAGTAAAGATGTTTTAAAATACCTTACTGTACAGTAATAGAGATTAAGTAAATTATGGTACATCCATACATATTTTTGCTGTAATTGCAGTATTTTAAATAAAAGGGTAAATGCATATATATATGTAATAATTGAAAAACAGATTATATAAGTACATAGAAAATAAATAGGAGGGCGCCTGGGTGGCTCAGTTGGTTAAGCGACTGCCTTCGGCTCAGGTCATGATCCTGGAGTCCCTGGATCGAGTCCCATGTCGGGCTCCTTGCTCAGCAGGGAGTCTGCTTCTCCCTCTGACCCTCCCCCCTCTCATGTGCTCTCTCTCTCTCTCATTCTCTCTCAAATAAATAAATAAAATCTTTAAAAAAAAAAAAAAGAAAGAAAATAAATAGGAAAAGGCACTTGAGGGAAATATGAAATGATTTTAGTCATTGTTATTTTTATACATAAATTTTTCATTTTAGAACTGTTTTAGATGTACCAGAAATTTGTGAAGATAGTACTGAAGGTTCCCATAGACGCCACACCCAGTATTCCTTAATATGCACATCTTGCATTAGTATGGTGGATTTGTGACAGTTAATGAAGCAATATTGAAACATTAACTAAGGTCCACATTTTATACAGTTCCTTATTTACCTATGCCTTTTATGTGTCCCAGGATCACTTAGGATACTATATCTAGTTATTGTTTCTCTTTAGGCTTCTCCTGGCTGTGACAGTTTCTCAGAATTTCCTTGTTTTTTATAATCTTGATATTTTTGAGAAGTACTATTCAGACACTTTACAAAATCCTGCTCAATTGAGAATTGTCTGATGTCTTCCTCATGATTAGACTGGAGTTAGTGTTTGGGGGAGGAAGACTACAGATGTAAAGTACCATTTTCCTCCCATGATATCAAGACCACATACATGCTCTCAGAATGACTTATTACTGTTGATGTTAATTGAGGTAGTACTTGTCAAGTTTCTGTGCTGTAAAGTTTTTTTTTTTTTTGGTGCAAAAAAGTGGATTTATTAAAGCTCGCGGACAGGGATTGTGGGCAGAAAGCTGCCCTGGGGTCATGAGGAGTGGCCCATTATATACTTTCAAGTAGGGTGGGGGTTAGGGATAGCTTAGTCTCTAAGGAATTTGGAAGCAAGGTTTCAAGGACCTTGAGGGGCCTAGCTATTGTTTGGAAAAGGTCATTTATTACCGTCTAATAAAACCTGAGTCATGACACCTTTCAGATATGTATCAGTGGGCTATATGTTTGGGGGATGATTGTCAATGTATATAGTGGGGGAAATTGCAAAGGAATTTCTATATTTTTTTTCACTTTTTTTTTTTTTAGGTTATGTTAATCACCATTCATTACATCATTAGTTTTTGATGTAGTGTTCCATGATTCATTGTTCGCGTATAACACACAGTGCTCCATGCAGTATGTGCCCTCTTTAATACACATCACCAGGCTAACCCATCCCCCACCCACCTCCCCTCTAGAACCCTAAGTTAGTTTCTCAGAGTCCATAGTCTCTCATAGTTTGTCTCCCCCTTTGATTCCCCCCCTTCATTTTTCCCGTCCTGCTATTTTCTTTTTTTTTTTAACATATAAAAATTTGTTTCAGAGGTACAGATCTTTGATTCAACAATCTTACACAATTCACAGCGCTCACCTTAGCACATACCCTCCCCAATGTCTATCACCCAGCCACCCCATCCCTCCCACCCCCCACCACTCCAGCAACCCTCAGTTTGTTTCCTGAGATTAAGAATTCCTCATATCAGTGAGGTCATATGATACATGTCTTTCTATGATTGACTTATTTCACTCAGCATAATACCCTCCAGTTCCATCCGTGTCATTGCAAATGGCAAGATTTCATTCCTCTTGATGGCTGCATAATATTCCATTGTATATATATATACCACATCTTCTTTATCCATTCATCTGTCGATGGACATCTTGGCTCTTTCCATAGTTTGGCTATTGTGGACATTGCTGCTATAAACATCAGGGTGCATGTACCCGTTCAGATCCCTACATTTATTTATTTTTTTTATTTTTATTTTTTTTAAAGATTTCATTTATTTATTTGCGAGAGAGAATGAGAGACAGAGAGCATGAGAGGGAGGAGGGTCAGAGGGAGAAGCAGACTCTCCGCCAAGCAGGGAGCCCGATGCGGGACTCGATCCCGGGACTCCAGGATCATGACCTGAGCCGAAGGCAGTCGCTTAACCGACTGAGCCACCCAGGCGCCCCAGATCCCTACATTTATATCTTTGGGGTAAATACCCAGTAGTGCAATTGCTGGGACATAGGGTAGCTCTGGTTCAACTTTTTGAGGAACCTCTGTACTGTTTTCCAGAGTGGCTGCACCAGTTTGCATTCCCACCAACAGTGTAGGAGGGTTCCCTTTTCTCCGCATCCCCGCCAACATCTGTCGTTTCCTGACCTGTTCATTTTAGCCATTCTGACTGGTGTGAGGTGGTATCTCATTGAAGTTTTGATTTGGATTTCCCTGATGCCGAGCAATGTTGAGCACTTTTTCATGTGTCTGTTGGCCATTTGGATGTCTTCTTTGGAAAATGTCTGTTCATGTCTTCTGCCCATTTCTTGATTGGATCATTTGGTTTTTGGGTGTTGAGTTTCATAAGTTCTTTATAGATTTTGGATACTAGTCCTTTATCTGATATGTCATTTGCAAATATCTTCTCCTATTCTGTCGGTTGTCTTTTGGTTTTGTTGAATGTTTCCTTTGCTGTGCAAAAGCTTTTTTATCTTGATGAAGTCCCAATACTTCATTTTTGCCCTTCCTTCCCTTGCCTTTGGCGATGTTTCTAGGAAGAAGTTGCTGCGGCTGAGGTTGAAGAGGTTGCTGCCTGTGTTCTCCTTTAGAATTTTGATGGACTCCTGTCTCACATTTAGGTCTTTCAACCATTTTGAGTCTGTTTTTGTGTGTGGTGTAAGGAAATGGTCCAGTTTCATTCTTCTGCATGTGGCTGTCCAATTTTCCCAACACCATTTGTTGAAGAGACTGTCTTTTTTCCATTGGACATTCTTTACTGCTTTGTCAAAGATTAGTTGACCATAGAGTTGAGGGTCCACTTCTGGGTTCTCTATTCTGTTCCATTGATCTATGTGTCTGTTTTTGTGCCAGTACCGTATTGTCTTGATGATGACAGCTTTGTAATAGAGCTGGAAGTCCGGAATTGTGATGCTGCCAGCTTTGCTTTTCTTTTACAACATTCCTCTGGCTATTCGGGGTCTTTTCTGATTCCATACAAATTTTAGGATTATTTGTTCCATTTCTTTGAAAGAAAAAAAAAAGTGGATGGTATTTTGATAGGGATATCATTGAATGTGTAGATTGCTCTAGGTGGCATTGACATCTTCACAATATTTGTTCTTCCATTCCATGAGCATGGAATGTTTTTCCATTTCTTTGTGTCTTCCTCAATTTCTTTCCTGAGTATTTTATAGTTTTCTGAGTACAGATTCTGTGCTTCTTTGGTTATATTTATTCCCAGGTATCTTATGGTTTTGGGTGCAATTGTAAATGGGATCGACTCCTTAATTTCTCTTTCTTCTGTCTTCTTGTTGGTGTATAGGAAGGCCACTGATTTCTGTGCATTGATTTTATATCCTGCTACTTTACTGAATTCCTGTATGAGTTCTAGCAGTTTTAGGGTGGAGTCTTTTGGGTTTTCCACATAAAGTATCATATCCTCTGCAAAGAGTGAGAGTTTGACTTCTTTGCGGATTTGGATGCCTTTGATTTCTTTTTGTTGTCTGATTGCTGTGGCTAGGACTTCTAATACTATGTTGAATAACAGTGGTGATAGTGGACATCCCTGCCGTATTCCTGACCTTAGGGGGAAAGCTCTCAGTTTTGCCCCATTGAGAGTGATATTCGCTGTAGGTTTTTCATAGATGGCTTTTCTGATATTGAGGTATGTACCCTCTATCCCTATACTCTGAGGAGTTTTGATCAAGAAAGGATGCTGTACTTTGTCAAATGCTTTTTCTGCATCTTTTGAGAGGATCATATGGTTCTTGTTCTTTTGTATTGTATCACATTGATTGATTTGCGGATGTTGAACCAACCTTGCAGCCCAGGGATAAATCCTACTTGGTCATGGTGAACAATCCTTTTAATGTACTGTTGGATCCTATTGGTTAGTATTTTCATGAGAATTTTTGCATCCATGTTCATCAAGGATATTGGTCTGTAATTCTCCTTTTTGATGGGGTCTTTGTATGGTTTTGGGATCAAGGTAATAGTGGCCTCATAAAACAAGTTTGGAAGTTTTCCTTCCATTTCTATTTTTTGGAACATTTTCAGAAGAATAGGTATTAATTCTTCTTTAAATGTTTGGTAGAATTCCCCTGGGAAGCCATCTGGCCCTGGGCTTTTGTTTGTTGGGAGATTTTTGATAACTCCTTCAATTTCCTTGGTGGTTATGGGTCTGTTCAGGTTTTCTGTTTCTTCCTGGTTCAGTTTTGGTAGTTGATACATCTCTAGGAATGCATCCATCTCTTCCAGATTATCTAATTTGTTGGCATATAGTTGCTCATAATATGTTCTTATAATTGTTTGTATTTCTTTGGTGTTGGTTGTGATCTCTCCTCTTTCATTTATGATTTTATTGATTTGGGTCCTTTCTCTTTTCTTTTTGATAAGTCTGGCCAGGGGTTTATCAATCTTGTTCATTCTTTCAAAGAACCAGCTCCTAGTTTGGTTGATCTGTTCTATTGTTCTTTTGGTTTCTATGTCATTGATTTCTGCTCTGATCTTTATTATTTCTCTTCTCCTGCTGGGTTTAGGCTTTATTTGCTGTTCTTTCTCCAGCTCCTTTAGGTGTAGGGTTAGGTTGTGTATTTGAGACCTTTCTTGTTTCTTGAGAAAGGCTTGTATTGCTATATACTTTCCTCTTAGGACTGCCTTTGCTGCATCCCAAAGATTTTGAACAGTTGTGTTTTCATTTTAATTTGTTCCATGGAACATTCTCCAGAATAGATCACATCCTAGGTCACAAATCAGGTCTCAACTGGTACCAAAAGATTGGGATCATTCCCTGTATATTTTCAGACCATAATGCTTTGAAACTAGAATTCAATCACAAGAGGAAAGTTGGAAAGAACTCAAATACATGGAGGCTAAAGAGCATCCTACTAAAGAATGAATGGGTCAACCAGGAAATTAAAGAAGAATTAAAAAAATTCATGGAAACAAAAGTTATTATTCTTTATATCCATCTTTCCATCCTGTAGCCTTTGGGTGGAAGATTCCACACTAAATAAATGGGGAGTTATGTTCCATCTCCTTGTGTTTGGAGCAACTACATAAATTATTTGGAATTCTTTTGTGTGGAAGATTTGTTTCTTTTCCCACATTGACTTATTTATTCAGTTATTTATTTGTATCAGTATGAATTCATCAATTTTCACTTCATACTCAGAATTTTTATCCAATACTACTTTATTTTGTTACTCAAATTGTTGCAGCTTTGGCCATTGGGAGCTCTTTCACTTGGCCCTTGTGTCCCCTTGACATACCTCCATTACTGATATTTATTTTTAGCACTTCCTTACTTTCTGGCACTAAAGATGCCCCATGTTCTTCTTGTATATTTTCTGGTCTTGTCTTAAAATAATCCATTTACCAACAATACTTGTTTCCTTCAGTTGGAGAATGGCATTAGAAACCAACATCTGTGAGTTCATTGTGCTCATTGTCACTGGGGTGTCATTGAATCCTAGGCTCTCTTGGACAGAGCAGGGGAAATGTAAGTACATTAAAACTGTGTATATACACATATCTATAAATATTTCTATATAAAACCACCTATATCTATATTAAGTTAAACATGAATTCTTACTGATATCTCTAACTATAAGCCATTACCACATAGATCATTCTGGTCTCCTCCCTTTACTTCTGTGTAACCTCCCACTCAATAGTGAGAAACCTGGCTGCTACCATTCAGCATTATTTAGTTAAGGGTCCAACTCCAGTGGTTGGTATAATGTATGAGAATTAATAAGCCCTCCACCATGAAAACAAGTTTATTGATGAGAATACAGTATTTATGTACACCTCCATTTGCCTTTATTTTCTAGACCCTACTCAGTTCCAGAGTCACATAGATCACCATCCTTTTTCCCCACCCCCTGAGGCATGGTTATTTCAAAAAATTTGTAAAATTATTAGATTCTTTGTCACATTATGCATTTCATTCTGGGATCCTATGTGCTCCTAAGTGATATTTTTAAAATTTACATATGTTAAGGTTCACTCTGTGCTGTGAAGTTCTCTTGGTTTTGACAAATGCATAGTCATATATCCACCATTATAATATCATCTAGAAGAATTTCATCACTGTAAAATATTCTGTTCTTCACCCACTCATTCCTACCCCTTGCCAATCCATTGGCAAACATGGATTTTTTACTGTCTCTATGGTTTTGCTTTTTAAACAACATAATATAATTGGATTCATATAGTATATAGCCCTTTCAGACTGTCTTCTTTAGTGATATATATTTAGATTCATCTATGTATTTTTGTGGCTTGATCGTTCATTTCCTTTTAATGTTGACTAGTATTACACCATACAGATTTACCACAGTTTATTTGCCCACTTACCTATTAAAAAGGTCATACTAGGTTTTGGGAAACCGCATATATGATAGTTCCTATTAATTTATTTTTCATGTGAGAATGGGCCATAGTTTCTTGTATCTTTTTTTTTTTTTAAAGATTTTATTTATTTATTTGACAGAGAGAGACACAGTGAGAGAGGAAACACAAGCAGGGGGAGTGGGAGAGGGAGAAGCAGTCCTCCTGCAGAGCAGGGAGCCCGATGCGGGGCTTGATCCCAGGACACTGGGATCATGACCCGAGCCTAAGGCAGACGCTTAATGACTGAGCTACCCAGGCACCCCAGTTTCTTGTATCTTTGCATGCATCAGTTTTTTTGTTGAAACCAGATATTTTGAATAGTAAAATGTAGAAACTCTAGAAATCAGATACTCCACCTCCCCGTGGTTTATTGTAGCTGCTTGTTGTGGGTGGTTGTTTTTTTGTCTAGTGACTTTCTCAACTGTTTTTGTAAATTCTTTAATTCTTTATTATTTGTCATGTGTGGCCACTAAAGTCTGTATTCCATTTGCTTGCCAGTCAGTCATTGTTTTGACAGTTTCCTTAAGCAACGAGAACAAAAAAAAAAAAAAAGAAAGAAAGAAAAGAAAGAAAGAGAGAGAGAAAAGAAAGAAAGAAAAAGACACAATCTCAGTCCTTACAGATTAACTCTGTCTTGGGGCACTCCCAGTGCTTAGATGGACCTTTTACAACTGTGCCTTAATCTTCACTCCCTGTTCATGCAGGGCCTGAAGGTCAGCTAGAGGTGAAAATGTAGGGTTTTCTAGGCTTTTTCTGAGCCTGTATCTGGCCCAGACATGTGCTTAGCCTTTTCCATTACCAGGTATATGAAAGAGTTTTTCAAAGCCCTTCCTCTCCCAAGCATCTCCTTTCCCAGACTCTTCCTCCCCAAGAATTCTGGTTTCTGCTACCCTACAGAAACCAGCCTTGCTTTCTAACTTTTTCCAGCAATGACAAGCGCAGTTCATCCTTCGTGGCACTGCATCTTATCTAAGGACCATGGTTCCTTTCATGGCCAGAGTTATTCATAATGCCTTCTACCCTTTCCCATTTTCCAGACCTAGTAGGAGTTGATACATGCCACATTTATTATAACAGAGACCTTGTCATGCATCTGTTTTAGAACAACACAAGTTAGAATGGAAAAATAAAGCTGAGGGCGATTATGGAGCCAGTATCTCTTTTGTTAGTTTAACATTTAGGTAAGTCCCAACCCTGTGTAGTCTTTTCCAACTTGGGGTAGAAGGAAGAATTGTATGCACCTGTGATACATTACCTGATCATTGAGAGGGGATTGAGACACCCACCAGCACCACCTCTCTGTTATACTCCAAACCCCACTTCTACCAATTCCCATCAGCATCTGGTCCTCTTGTTAACCTCCTTCCTCTGCATCTCTTAATCTCCCCTCCTCCACTGCAGCTTCTGCCTTGCCTACTATCTGGCAGTGACCACAGAAAGGAATGGCCTTGGGGTCTCCAGTCACAGTTTTGCTGACCTGGCTCTTTCTTGGTTGTATTTGTAGTGCTTTGAGTCACTGTTTTGGTACTGAGGCATTCTCACCATCTTTTTTCCGCATCACAGATGCTCCTGCCAGCTCTTAGGCCATCTCCAAGGCCACTGTATTCATAAATGTTGGCATCTTAGCTGACCCAGTTGCCTCTGCCAACACTATCCTTAATGCTTTGGCCTTTCTCTCCCAAAGGGGTAGTGAGGTTTCCATTTCAATCTTTGGAAAAAAATTAAAATGTGGCCCCAGAAGGACACTCCAGATTCCTGTCATTTCTTTCCCTCCTTCTCAGCTTCTCAGCTAGTAAAGACAGCTTGGGATCTCCATTTTTTTTCATTACCACTTGAGGACATTTATATTGTCCCCTGTCTAGAGTGGAGTTAGGAATGTGATAAGAAGTGAGTCATTTGAGTTTTCTTTTGTGTATTAGACTGAATCGTTATTCTTTTTTATTCCTACCTTGCTTAAAAGTGGTTAAGTTAGGGCCACTTGGGTGGCTCAGTCAGATAAGCCTTTAACTCAGGTCATGGTCTCGGGGTCCTGGGATCCAGCCTCACTTCAGGCTCCCTGCTCAGCAGGAAGTCTCTTTCTCCCTCTCCCTCTGCCCCTCCCTCTACTCATGCTCGCTCTCTCACTCTCTCTCTCTCTCAAATAAATAAATAAAATCTTAAAAAAAAAAATGTGTAACTTATTGAGCCTCAGGTAGATTCCAGGCAATGCTTTACTGGCGTTCTTTCCATAGATCATGTGCCACTATTTTTTTTTTTCCTCTTGAAGGCTAGCCCCCTAACAGAGCAAAAGTCATCCCTGGCCCATGGGCTCAGCTTCTGAAGACAGGTACAGATTTCTCTACATGGACTAATTATTCCTGAATTGCTGGATTAGAATCGTTCTCACAGCATTGAATGCAGTTTTTGTGTGGTACCTTTATGTTCACACATGCTTTCCAACAACTTGTTCTCCACACAGCAGTTAGAATAATCTTTGTAAAATGTCACATCACATCTCTCCTCTATTCAAACACCTCTACTGGGTTCTCTTTTACTTCAAGGAAAAACCAAGGGTTCATCATGACCTACAAAGCCCTGCATAATCCTGCCCCCATTAACTCTTTGAAATTACCTCCTACTATTAATTACATATGTTCACTTCACTCCACATTGTTCCTTGACCATGCTAAGCATACCCTTACATTTGGTATTTCCTTCTTCCAGAAGCACTCTTCTGTTTATTCATGTAGCTCATTCCTTCACATCCTTTTGGTCTTTGCTTAAATGTCCCCTTAATATAGAAGCCTTTCATTGCCACTCTGTATAAAGTAGGGACCACATTGTTTCTTCCTTTAATGAATGATGAAGTCAAAGAACTTGTCTGTTTTGATCACTGAAGGATCTTCAGAGCCTAGCATATAGTAGACACTCAATGTATATTTGTTTAATGTGTATATGAATGAATGATGAATTCAAGTATAAATGAATTAAAGTATGAATGCACAAATGGTTCCCTCCACCTGGCTCAGTACTTATTGAGAGGTGCTTCTGTCTTTTTTTTTTATTCTTATGTTAATCCCCATACATTACATCATTAGTTCTAGATGAAGTGTTCCATGATTCATTGTTTGTGCATAACACCCAGTGCTCCATGTAGAACGTGCCCTCCTCAATACCCACCACCAGGCTAACCCATCCTCCCACCCCCCTCCCCTCCAGAACCCTGTTTGTTTTTCAGAGTCCATCGTCTCTCATGGTTCGTCTACCCCTCCGATTTCCCCCACTTCATTCTTCCCCTCCCGCTACCTTCTTCTTCTTCTTCTTTTTTTTTTCTTAACATATATTGCATTATTTGTTTCAGAGGTACAGATCTGAGATTGAGAGGTGCTTCTGTCTTAATCGTTTCTGTACCTGCTAATATAAGGAAGGCAGTATGACTGCTGAATGTCACCTAGCAAGAACCACCCAAACAGGATTGGAAGGGGGGAAAAAAATAAAAGAGCTACATCCATTGTCTTCCAGCTTAAGGCCTAGGGAATAACTTTCTACATTAAAAAAAGAAAATGTGATATTTTGATGCTCACATGTGCTGAAATTAGAATCTTAACACTAAAGGTGCTGGCCAGATGTCCAGACAAGATATCTCTGGGCTGTAGCCCTGTGTGTAACCATCATGACCTAGGGTCTTGCCACAGTATCATTAGTTCAGAAACAATGTCAAGGCACTCAGACGTAATTGACCATTTGGGAATAATTCACACTGACCAAAATCACAAGAGATCAAAGTAGATTTCAGAGGTCAACATATTAATTTACAAAGATACACTTGCAGGTTGTACCTTGCAAATAATCAGAATATATACATCAGTAATTCTCAGTAATCCACATCATACTTTGCAGTTATTCCATTGTGAACAGAAATTAGATCAAAAAATGATAAGATATCTTGCATCTCAAGGTGGTGGAGACACCTCTTGAACTCTCCCTGGTGTCCATAATATGGGTAGTGCTGTATTTAGTGTCTGTTTTTCTGGACCATACTGAATCACTATTGATAAAGTGTTGTTCTCCCATTATTCTTCCTGGATGCAGAAATACCCTTCTCCTTTTTTTTTTTTTTTTTAACATACATAACATCAGATTTAATAGTACCATTGACCAAGCTACAGAATTCTTTTACATCCTGCAAGCCTTGACTGAATTTCTAAGCACATCTATTCTTGCTGTTGAATTGAGATAAATCTGTCATAAAGAAAATTACTTGAGATGACTAATCTCATGAATTTGGTGAGTTGACCTCTCAAAGGACAAGTAAGTCTGCTCTTTTAAGACCCTTATCCTTGGGGCGCCTGGGTGGCTCAGTCGTTAAGCGTCTGTCTTCGGCTCAGGTCATGATCCCAGGGTCCTGGAATCAAGCCCCGCATCGGGCTCCCTGCTCCGCGGGAAGCCTGCTTCTCCCTCTCCCACTCCCCCCGCTTGTGTTCCTGCTCTCGCTGTGTCTCTCCCTGTCAAATAAATAAATAAAATCTTTAAAAAAAAAAAAAGACCCTTATCCTTGGCCACACATTGTTTAGTTACCTTGATTCTCTCCCTGAATCCATATTTAAATAATGTCTACCAACTGACCCAATTATATTGCAATTTATGAATATTCCAGATGATATAACCATTTTAATATGCTCATTAACCACCATAATGATTTCAGAATCATGTCCTGGGTTCCTACTCAAAATCAAGGTGTATACTCATGTCCTTTAGAAGTCTACTGCATATGGTCACAGTCAATTATATCCTGTAAAGGGATCAAGCAAAAATCAACACAAAAGTAACTTGAATACTGGCCCTGAAACAGACCTCGCTTTTTTTGGTAAATTACTCTACCTGGAAAATTCTGTGTTTCTTATGGATCTTTGACATTAATAGTGCATTGCACTTGGATGACACTTTGAATCAATTTATTTAATTGTTTGCTCTTTCCTTAACTTACTTTTCCCCCCAAGGAAAACTTTAATCTATACATGACCAGTGAGAAGCATCAATGTATAGTAGGGAAAAAAAATTCAGTCAGTAAGACCTGGGGGTACACATATTGCATTGTCTTTTACTGATTATTTGATCTTGCTCAAGTGAATTATACCCTCTAAATCTTAGTTTCCATACCTTTAAAATGTAGCACAGAAGCATGTCCCTCACAAAATCGTTAGAAGGATCAAGGGAGATGTTTAATGCACCTGGCCCAGTGCCTTGCCCCCAGTGGAATCCCCATAGATGCTATTTTTTCTGGTCTCCTCCACCTGTTTAGTGTGGCATGCATATATGACAATGAGTGTCCCTTCAGGTAGATATCCGTGCTTGCAGAATGACAAAGCACTGTGTTTACAGTGTACTCACTGGTCTAGAGGTCTGCTCACCAACATGGCAGACATCCTTCCTGGGAATCAGACATGATTGTATCCCAGTGCCTCCCAGCTGGAGAGCTGTGCTTTTCAGCTTCTGCCTCCTGCACCACAGCATGATACATGGAATATAGCCGCTGTTAATAAAGGGTAATCAGGTAGTACTAAGGACAGAATTGGCCAGCTGTTTCATTGGATTTCAGACTCAGAGATTCAGTCCTCTTCTGCCATTATCAGTTTGTCAGTATCTCAGTGTGACGGGTTTCTGACTCAAAAACTTCTCCTGAATGCCAGAAACTGTGTTACCTCATTTCATGCTTACCCCAACCCTGGGAGGTAGATACTGCCCCCGATCTGCAGACAAGAAACAAACTCCAAGACTTTACATGGCTTACCCCCAGCCAAGTTATTCTTCTGGAGTAGAACTGGGATCAAAGCTGATCAGCCTAACCCCCACGCACAATGAACTTTATAGTGAGGCATTACCATTGAATAAAGCCTACCATGCAGTTAAGTATCTCTGCTTTTTGCCTGGCACTGTGCTCAGTGACACACAGTATTTTCTCATCTGATTCACTAGATCATAAGGTTCTAAGAGGGCAGGGATCTTGTGTCTGTCTTGTTCTCTGTTGTATCCCTAGCACCTGACACGTTGCCAGACATAGAGTAGCTGCCAATGACTATATGTAGAGTGAATGAAACATTATGCCTCATCTCTCTGAGACATGCTGTTATTATGTCCATTTATTATCAGATAAATAACTGGAAACTGAGAGAAGTAAGTAACTTATCCATGGCCACACAGTTTTGAGTAGCAGATCTAATATTTTAAATGATGTCTGTTTGACCAAGTACTTAACCTCTCTGTTATCCTGCCTAAAGAAAGACAGGTAAATATTTATGAGCAAAAATAAATAAATTTCTTTCTTTAAAAGGTGGCATTATCGTTCTCCATCTGCTCTTAGTATGGCAACAAATTCTTTAGCAGACAAAAGAACTAATGGGTCATAAAACACTTCTCAGTCCTGGCCCCTCACCTTCCTTTGTTTGCATATTGCTACTTTCAAAGTCATTAAGCCTGTGACTGTTCTTGGGGTAATTCTGAGCAGATGACAATTGCCTCGGAGTCAAAAGCTGTATCCCAACAGCTTAAATATAACAATGGTAGGTTCTTTTCAAAGGGTACATTTTCCCTCACAGCTGCCAGCTCTGCTTTCTATACAAACCTAAAAATAATGATCTTTCCATTATGGGAGCGCTAGTATTGTTGCTTTCCCTCTTAGGTTATATTAGTGCTTAAATTATACACTCCTAGTCTCCAGGGGTTTAAACTTGGCCAGGAAACTTTTCCCGAGGCCAAATAGTAGAGTTAGCTCTGAGCATGAGGCTTCTACCGCAGACTCCTGCCGTGCCTGGGGCAGAATTACAGTACCAAAATTTGCTCCAGATATCATTGTTTGTCTGCTATAAAGGTCACTGACAGTCTTTGTAGGCAACCCCAGCACACTTTATATTGGCGGAACCTCTCCTCTTTCTGTCTGCCATACCCATTAAAACAAAGCACAAACAGTACCTCTCCTCATTCGGCAAGGCTGCAAAGGAAATCTTTATTCAAATGCTTGAATGTAGGAGTTATCATTAAAGATGATAGGTATCTAGTGCTTTTTTTCAAAAGCATGAAAGCAACCTTGTTCTAGTGAGGTCTGATTCTTGGGAGGATGGGGAATTGAGAGCTTGGACCACGGTGATCAGGTGAGCTAACCAGCTATAAGACAGTGGGTTATGGAGTGGAAGGTTAAAAAGGGAGGAGAATGTAGGGTAGTGGAGCGGTGGGAGGGGAGAAAGGAAGCTGTAGCTTAAGGGACTAGGGGAAGGGCTGGAGAAAGATACTTTGAAAATCTAGAAGGTTGTCTCCAAATGGTCTTTTGTCACACAATTCTCAGGTCCTGTGACCTGGAGCTAATGTAGAGTAGTAATGTTTTTTTTCTGTAAAAATTACAGGGGAAAATAATGGATTTCTTTTCTTTGTTCCATTCCTTTATTTTTCCCCTTAAATGTTTGCATCTGCCATTGCCTATCTACTAGCAGTACTGTATCATCTTGTTATTACACATTTGGGAAGGAGCTGCCAAACGTTTCGACAGTGTGGAATCTATCAGTCTGCACACACGGATCTTGACTTTGATGGTCAGTTAATGTCCCCTTAACCTAACTCCCTGTTTATGATAATCAATCAATTCTGTAATTCAAAAAGATTTCATAGAGATGAGAGGATTAGCAGAGAATGCTGGAACCATTCTCGGGAATGAGAACCAGACACTGTATGATACACTGTTCACTGAAGCATAATTATATACAACATACTACTGATGACATTCTGGGGATATCTAATACTAATTTGTAATCCCTTTTTATCACAGAATTGCTTAAAACAGAACTCTGAAGATTGATCTCCTTAGATTGTCCATCTTCTGAGGATTCCCTTCTGCATATTCTAGGTGATCCTAGCCCATGTTAGCTGGTGCTGCAAAGGTTGACTTCCTCAAACAACCTTTATTTTTTAGCCCTCTACTATTGTTGCAGGATTTCTCTGCCTTTAGTGCCTGAAGTTCTTGGTCATGCCTCTTTGAAGAATGAAGTGTTACGCCAGACGAAAAGTGGTGGGCAGCAAAGCAAAGTTTATTGAGCAATAGTATAAAGCTCCTGGAGAGGGAGGGGACCTCAGAGGGTTGCCGTCAGAATTTCTAAGTTTAGGGGGTTTTATGAGCTCTTTTGCAGAACTCTCTTAAGCAATCAGGGTGTGCTGAGTCGTGCCAATCAGGGCTTTGTTCACGTATCTGTCTACCTATTAGGTTAATGTCTACGTGCTGTTGATCTTTCTCAGCTGACATCTGGGGGCTTATGTCTAAACTGCCCCTTGCCTCTGATAGTGACAAATGCTTTGTGGTTAATTCCCTTATTTTAGGACATTTTGCAGAAGTCATTTCTGCAAAGGCTGCAGATCAGAATGCTAGTGTGGTCCTGTCTACGCTATAAAACAGGATGTTAGTGCTGTTTTATTTTAGCTGTCCTGACTCCATATTTTCTCACTGGGGACCCCAGCCCTGACTACCTAACTGTCCAACTAACTCCAAATACTATGCTCTGCAGACAAGACTGCTGTCACTAAGCCATCTTGGGAAATGTCTGTTCTCTCCTGTCTCAGTCTTAAGGATTTCTTTCTCACATATGAGAACTCTGGATTCTCAGGTCTCTGGGTTCTTCTTCCAGCAACAGCTCCAAAACTTTACTTAAAGAGTAATTTTAAGATTGGATCCAAGCTGGAAATGTATCTTTCATTGGAAACATGTATGAACACATAAGAGTCTTTTGACACTTAAATAACCCTTCCCACTGCAACCTCTGAAGATATTCTTGTTTAAATATTCCACCTCCATTTTCCTATGGCCTCCTTAAAAAAAATCCAAATAAATGCCCACTAAGGAAAAAAATATTAATGTAAAGACTCAGAAACTGTTCTTTAGGATACCTTAGCAGCTTCCTGCCTCCCTCTTTAATGAATGCATTGTAGACAAAGAGCACAAATCATGGTTTCTTGCTGGGAATATTCTTAGTTTATATGAAGGCATAGCTATGTAACATGTCTCAGTGCTCCGCAAAGACTGCCATGAGTTCCAGATTTTCTACCTCTTGAACAGCTTTGAGAATCATAGATTTATGTTCTATTTTTTTTCTTATTATGTTCAGTTAGCCAGCATACAGTACATCATTAGTTTTTGATGTAGTGTTCAATGATTCATTAGTTGCCTATAACACCCAGTGCTCATCACAACACGTGCCCTCCTTAATACCCATCACCCAGTTACCCCCTCCCCCCACCCCCTCCCTTCTGTAACCGTCAGTTTGGTTCCCAGAGTCCAGAGTCTCTCATGGTTTGTCTCCCTCTCTGATTTCTTCCCATTCAGTGTTCCCTCCCTTCCCCTGTGGTCCTCTCTGCTATTCCTTATGTTCCACAAATAAGTGAAACCATATGATAATTGTCTTTCTCTGCTTGACTTATTTCACTCAGCATAATCTCCTCCAGTCCCATCCATGTTGATGACAATGTTGGATATTCATCCTTTCTGATGGCTGAGTAATATTCCACTGTATATATGAATCACATCTTCTTTATCCATTCATCTGTTGAAGGGCATCTCGGCTCCTTCCACAGTTTGGCTATTGTGGACATGGCTGCAATGAGCCTTGGGGTGCATGTGCTCTTTCTTTTCAATATGTCTGCATCTTTGGGGTAAATACCTAGTAGTGCAATTGCGGGGTCGTAGGGTAGCTAGCTCTATTTTTAACGTCTTTTAAGACTGAGAATTACAAAATCTGAATTCTGTTTCTGGGTGTTTTGTTTACTTCTTTGAAGACGTCATATAAGCCCTCTGTCCTCTCCTAACTAGTTTTCCTAGGCTATACAATGTGAGAGGCACACGGGAAGGTAGGCTCCCAGTCTGCCGGCCCTGGTTTTACAGTAGAAACATTACCTCTGCTGTTACTATCACTGCTCTTACTACTGTTCCTAATATTACAACTGCTGCTGACCATTGCTGCTTCTACTGTTTCTAGTGCAGCTACCTCATATTTGCATACAGGTTTCACTTAGTAAGAGGGTGTTCCTATATATTTTCTGGTTTAAAACTACAAGTCAGATGCAGCATGAGTCCTGAGGGAAGAGGTGAGCTGTTTCACAAATGAAAGACCCTGCATTTTCTTATCAGCAACATTTTTATTCCTCAATCAGCCATCACCTCAACAAACTTTCCTTTGACTGAGTCAGCCCCTAAATTCCTACAGCTTTATTCATCTTGATTAAAAATAAAGTTAATTTGATTCTGTTGGACTTCTGTGTGTCCAACAGTGAGAGAATTGCTGAATTCTGGCTACAGCCACTCTAGCAAAATAGCATGCTATTTTAAAATTTTATTCTTGTTTTACCAAATCCAAATATTTTTTACCCGGAAATTGTTTTATTTGAATATTTCCTCTGGGGGACAGATTTGATTGATGTTATTTGCCGTCCTGAGTATTAATGGAAATTTCCCCAAGATTCCCCCCCATTCATCAGAGACCAATGAAAGGTTTAGCAACCAAGTTTGTATACTGCAGCCTATGCCCTGGTGACATGAAGAAGTAAAATGACTCTCATTTATGTTGAGATCCAGATTTATCTTAAGCAAAAGTCTCTTGCATATTAGGTGTTTTATTTGGTATCATTATGATACCATTATCACTCTAGTATATTTATTTTTTTACTTCAGCCATAGTACTTACGAAAGTCATTAAAAAATATCAATAACAATAATTAAACATATTTTTGGTTCTGTAGCAGGGATGCTTTGGGCTCACAGAACCTCAGACAAATTTATTAACCTCATGGATGCCTATTAGCGACGTGGAAGCAGGCCATGTGTAGTTTAACCTTGACTCAAAGGAGTATACTTTTCTAAAGTCCAAAATCCTTTGTCCCAGTGTAAGATTTGCATAACATTTCTCTGATTTTGGCTCTCTTCCAACACATAGCAATTCCAATTTTGTGGCAAGAAGTTGGACCATTCCTGAAATGGGTGGGAGAGGTACAGTGCAACCTTCATTCATAATCTGAAGATCTCTGTCCTCAGTGATCTGATCTTTTTATTGTGGCATAATTAATTCAGGAATCTTGTGACATACAGGACAGAAACTGACCTGTAAGCACTGAAATAGTGTCAGATGAACTCAGACATTCCTAAGACCGTCCCCCCGAGGATGATGATGATGATTGAATCCCTTACTCAATGCACTTCCCATGGGCCAGCAACACTTGAACAAACAGCTATTTCAGTTGCATTATTCTTCCATATCAAAATGGGAAAAGACAAAGACAGACCATTCCTAGACAAAAAAGAATTGCACTTATCATTGGTAATGCTTTCACCAATCACAAAACAGAGATCAATAGGACAAAGAAATACTTGTCAGGGCAAGTTAGCCTGTGACCTTGCCTCACAGAGGTAAGAATCGAGGGTAGTTTGCACCAATTTCACAAATGTCTCCTTTATAAGCCTGCCTCCTCAAAAATCACTAATATTACAGGATCTTTGTGAGAAAAGAGAATGGACAACTGCAGTGGATGTCACGTAGAAAATGCTGGAAAAGTAGCTGCTCTCTTGAACAATTACCATATTCAGGTCTGGCTGAAGACTATCATCACTACAGATGGAAGGAAGCAGCACTCCTTTCTCCTTCTGGAGAAACAGTGACATGGTCTTGAATAGCATTTGGCCCATCAAGTATTCCAATTTGTGCACAAGGGAAGTTATGGCAAGAAGGCTTTGTTGATGGCCCATGGAGGGTTGGAGAAGGGGAGTAGAGAGGAAGACAATAAAATGAAACCATCCCACAGCTGTGAGTAAGCTCTGATTCTGGCAAAGCTGTGGAGGGCTTGACAGAGCTTTTCAGAAATGAAACATGTGCATTTTATGTGAACACCTGGAGTTGTCTCTATTCGATGTGTCGCAGGGAGAAATCTCATGCACGTGATTTCTTCACATGTTAATCTAATAGTATAATCACATGAGGCTGACACAGCTCTGTGGTCTACTCCAAGACTCTACCTGAGAAGATGGGGGTTAAGGACTCTGATAGGATTATAAACAGATGTCTCCTAAGACCACACAGTGTGGTAATAGCAAATTTAGTTTTGGGGAGGGAAATTGAGACTCCCAGTTCAGTGTCTTGGTTCAGGGTCCTTCTGCTTGATTCTCTATGAAAGGGTTATGTTCTTTCTTAATAAACTCTGCCTCCTTTCCCTTCCCACTGAACACTGGGCTCTGTTGGGTACTTTCCTGATACAAGAATCATTTTCTCTTACATACTTCTCTCTCTTTTTTTAAAATGTTAGATAAGAATATTTAGCATCTAGAATCCCGAACATCTTTAGAGTCAAATGTGGAATTAACAGCATATGGACCAGTACAAAAGCATAGATGCAAATACTAATAAACTTCTATCTACCTGTATTATTTTATTTTATTTTATTTTATTATGTAATTATTTTTATATGTGGAATTTTTAGAGGAAAGTCTGCCTCGTCCTCATTAGTGTCTATCTCTAAAGGGCCCATTTCTGCCCTCAGCTCCTCAAATAGACCAGTCAATTAAACAATCAATCCATCAATAAAAAGAGAGAGACTAAAAATAAAATCAGACAAAGAGAAAGCCATGCCAATGACCAGCTGTTGCCTCAGTTTACCCTAGGTCATGCCTCTGCTTCTTGGAAAGCACTGAGTGAAGGGAAGAAGCTGCAGGGTGACAGGATGGTTCTCTGCTGCAAGTCCACTGTTTCCAAAGTTGAAGTTGAGAGCAAGCTTGTCCGCCTAGGAAGATCGTCCTGTGTCTCTTGAGAATTCCTGGATTCTCCCCCTTTTTTCTCAGTCATTTCCTTAGCCATGGCCCCTGTTGACAGCCTTGATGTATATTTCAGCCCCACTGTCCCTTGGCAAACATAACTCATGATTCCTAGCACTATACACACAATCCCAAAACTATCACATGCTTTGATAACTGTTTCCCAGATGAAATACACCCTCTAAATTGCTATTTCTCCATGTGTAGTCTGCAACCCAACTGGGAAACGATCACCTGAGATGTCTTTAAAAATGTAGATTTCTGGCCCCCACCTCAGACCTACTGAGCTAGAATTTCTTGGTGCAGGTCCTGGCCTATTTAAGAAGTCTCCCCAGTGATTTTCACAGCCCCTGTTTATTCTTGCCATGGAAGTTGCCCTAGGTTCTCCTTGAAGTTCCTGGGTTGGGAAAGGAGAGGAAAGGCCATTTATCTGTGTGTGTATATGAGGATCACAGGTGATATAATTAGATAAGGAATGAATTCATTAGAGGCCTCAGATTCAGTTCATTAATCGCAAGATAATAATCACTACTGTGTTTGTAAGCTTCCAAGGCTGGGAATTAGCTCTCCTTCTCTCCATCTCCCCAGCATGTGGCAGAGTGCCTGGCAGAGTAGGCAATCAACCATGCTGAGTCCAGAGGAACCAGATCTGATTTCATCATCTCTTGCAAATGTAACGATGGCTGCTATCAATGGTGGAAAAATAAAATAAGAGTCAATAAGGCAATTCTTGATAAGTGCAAAAAATACCAAATTACATAGAATTTTGATGATGATATCAATGACAATAAATTGATCTAACATTCATCATATGCTAATGTCCAAAATCACTGTTAATGAATGAGTTAATTATTAAACAACTGTTTATCAAGGACCTACTTGTGCCAGGAAACATTTGGGGCATTTGGGATAATCATCAGACAAAGCAAAGAGCTCTGCCCTCACAGATCACATATTCTTCATAGTGGTGGAGAAATAAATAAGCATAGGGATGTCTGGGTGGCTTAGCCAGTTAAAGTGCTGGACTTTGGTTTTGGCTCAGGTCGTGATCTCAGGGTTGTGGGATCAAGCCCTGCATCCAGCTCTGAACTCAGCATGGAGTCTGCCTAAGACTCTCTCTCCCTCTGCCCTTGCTCCCAGCCCTCTCTCTTTCTCTCTCCCAAATAAATAAATACATCTTTTTTAAAAAGAGAAATAAATAAGCCTAAAAATAATAAATAAGTGCATTATATGGTATACTGGAAGGTTGTAAGTGTCACAGTAAATGGAAAAGTTGAGCTGCGTAAGAGGGATCAGTAGCAGATGGAGGTAGTTTCCAGTATTAAACAGGGAGCTAAGTATCTTATTTTCTACTCACCAAATGATAGGGGTATTGTCATTATTATCCCTATTTTAGAGGAGTGATTGAGTTTTATATAGGTCTGTGAGTTTTCTCATGATCATACTCTTAGAGATGTTGCTGATTGAAAACCCGAGGTAGCCTTGTTCCACAGCCTGGACTTCTGAGTTCCAATTTACATTTTCTTTCCCATTGGCAAATGATATATATACCATTTGCATTTAGGGTCAGCTGTGATGGTCTTCCAGGAACTCCAGGGCAGGAGTAAGCAATTCCAACTTTCATAATCCCAGGCTTAATTACCTGGTGGGCACTGGGAGCCCTCAGTCACCCGCAGAGTTTTCTGTTCAAGCAAGACGCATGATTCTAATAAGGAATCAATAATGGAAGGCTAGTTGCATATTTTCTTACTTGCTGAAATGGGGAGGGGCTCACTGGGGATATCACACTAGGGTAGTAGAAAAGGGGAACACAAAGAGGATTACATGTTTATTTTTAGTTTCAATTAATAATTTCTGCTGAGCTTTCAAGTTTGGGGAGACTTTTTAAAAACTTGCAGTATAATTACTTTCTAATTGCTGGAGATGAGTAGACATCTGAGTGCAATCTTCCTGTATTTTTTTAATTGCAAAATTATTGAACATTGTTTTGTACACTCTGACACTTCTGTTATTACCTGAGAGAAAGAAAGAAAATGGTCTTAGGATCATGGATTATTTGTGTGAAAGGAGACCTCAGAGATTGCCTTGTCCAAATTCCTCATTTTAGAGTTGATGAGATTTAGAGGCAAGTGCTATACCTGACCCTCAGACCGTGTCAAAGGAGAGACACCACATTTAGAAAATCATAGATTATTAGCCTTGGGAATCCTCTGTTGCTTTCATCTCATTCTCTAGGTGAGAAAAATGAATCCCAGTGCAAGCTCATTATCTTTCTCATTGGAATCGTTCTCTCTCCAACACATCCGCTATACAATTCACTGACATTCTGTTAATGCAAATATAAACATGTCAGTCACTTAAAACACTTCAGTGATTCTCTGTCTTCAGAATAAAGTTGAATTTTGTTGTTTTTTTGTCTTTTACTTACATTTTGCATATACATGTCTCTTGATAATGTCCTGTTGTATTTGTTCTACTATACACCCTCCTCTCCTCTGTGTTTGCCCCCACCTAGGTTTTATTTCAGGCATGCCCTTTCTGCCCCTCACTTTTTTCTAGATAGGCATCTCTTCTTTGTACCTATATCGTTAAGTTTGTACATGCGTGCCATTAATATTTTGTTTATGTGCATCTTTTCTATCACCAGAAGCACATTCAGGGCAGAGACTGTGATTTTATCAATCTTTGTCTCTTCATCCTTTGGTGGTACCATGACTTGCACATAGATAACCCACAATGAACACATATTGAAAGAAGAGGTGAGTGAAGGAATAATGGAATGACTTGTGAACTGATAAGCAGTATGGATCTCTAACAATATTTCCAAAAGTATTTTTGAAGAAGAAAACAAAAGTAAAAATAGAATTTTGGCCTCTTGTTAAGAAACCTCAAGTATCTTCTAAAATTTCATAAAATAGATATAGAATTTTAGGTGAATGATAAAAAAAACATTTTGCAAAGACATCGTGTTGCTGTTTTTCTCTAAGCCTCAGTTTCTCCCTGTATAAATCTTAGTTCAGTCGATCCCCACTGTTCCATAGAGTTGTGACAAAGTTTATCAAATTGTGCATATTGTGTTCTGAATCCTTCATTCATTTTTTTAGGTGGTAATTGAACTTATGCTAAATTTGTCAGTATGCTCCAGAGAAGGACAGACAGATGAATAAAATTAAAGGAGCTCATAGTCTAGGAAGAGAGTTAAGCACACAGAATTAGTTTATATCCAAAAATAGTATAACTGATGGTCAAATGGATATGCAAGGAGCCAAGGGAGTTCAGAAGAGGCAAAAGATTATTTCTATTTTGGGAAACTGGGAAGACTTTATGAAAAGGAATCATTTGAGTGGAACCTTGCAGACTATTGACAGGAAAGGAGTTCATAGATCATGTTAATAGTAGAAATTCTCAAAGACATCTTGGATTTTTCTTGGAACTAGATAATACATGAACTCTCCTTGGAGCTAATCTTATTATTTTACTAGAAATATTTGATGACCTCAGGAGTAATAAGGATAAGTATTATTTAACCTGAGTTGTCAGTCTTTCAAAAGATTATTTTAGAATTAAGGAGGTCACCAGGTGCTAGCAAGTTAAATCTGCTTTGGATGGCAAGACCCATACGGTAATTTAGAAATAATAAAAGCATTGACTATAGTCTCTTCTATTCATTCAATAAATGTTTACTAAGGACCTATTGTGGGGAAGAGTTACACTATTTTGCTGAATATGAAGATGAAAATGAATTGCCTCTGTTCTTAGGAACTTAAAGTCTAGTAAGGAGTTAGCATGGAAACAAACAATACTAAGGTCATTACATAATTATTTTTCTAAAAATATGCATACTGTAGAGGTCATTGGAGGCTCACCAGAGTAGGTGTTAGCTAAACTGATCCTTGGGAGATGAGTAGGAGTTCACCAGGTATTCTGGAGCAGAAACAGATAGAGATGACATTTTAACTGGCACAGAAACAAGGAGAACACAGTGAGTTATTGGACTGAATATTTTTACAGATTCAAATTATCTTTATTTGCTTACTGGCAATAGCCCTTTGTATTTTGTCTTTAGTGGCTGGTTTAATTTTTATAGTGGCTATTCTTTTATCTTAAAAAAGTATTCTTTCATTTTCCCTTTCCTTGCCTTTGTGTTATGATTGTCTTACATTTTACTGCTATATTTTTTTTTATTTAGTTTCCATGTAGTTAATATATAGTGTATTATTAGTTTCAGGGGTAGAATTTAGTGATTCATCAGTTGCATATAACACCTGGTGTTCATTACATCAAGTGCCCTCCTTAATGCCCTTCACCCAGTTACACACCCACCTCCCCTCCAGCAACCCTTAGTTTGTTCCCTACAATTAAGAATCTTTTATGATTTGCCTCCCTCTCTGTAGAAGGAAAAATAAAATAAGATAAAAACTGCTATATATTTATAAGCCACATACTAATTTTTTAAAATTTGCTTCAAAAAAATTAAACATTTTAAAGAGATTTTTAAAAATAAGTGAAAGCATCCTTTATATGTACCCATATAGTCACCATTTTAGGAGTTTTTTTTCCCTTTGTGTGGTTTCCCATGTCCATCTGTGCATTTCTTCTGTTTGAAGGAATACCTTTAACATTTCATGTACTGTGGATCTACCATTGACGGGCTATTGTGGATTTTGTCTCTCTGAAAGTGACTTCATTTTGCCTTCATTTTTGGAAGATATACTCATCTGATCTAGCATTCTTAGTTGACACACCCTCCCTCCCCTGCATTCACAAGTAATTTCCCGGCATTACTCCATTGTTTTGTAGCTTGCACTGTTTCCGTTTTCATTCTTATTTTTGTTCTTCTCTAGATACAGTGCCCTTTCCCCCCTCTCTGTGGATGCTTTAAGATTTTTCTCTTGGGCGCCTGGGTGGCTCAGTCATTAAGCGTCTGCCTTCGGCTCAGGTCATGATCCTGGGGTCCTGGGATCGAGTCCCACATCGGGCTCCCTGCTCGGCAGGAAGCCTGCCTCTCCCTCTCCCACTCCCCCTGTTTGTGTTCCTGCTCTAGTTATCTCTCTCTCTGTCAAATAAATAAATAAAAATCTTTAAAAAAAAAAAAAGATTTTTCTCTTTATCTTTAAGAAATTTGAATACAATAGCCTTGGTGTAATATTCTTTGTGATTTTTATATTTGTGGATTGTGCAACTTCTTAAATCTGTAGTTTTTTTTTACATTCACATAACTTTTATTACAGCATATTGTTATAATTGTTCTCTGTTTTGTTATTATTACTATTAATCTCTTATTCTTCCTAATTTATAATTTTTTTTAATTTTTTAGATTTTATTGTGTTATGTTAGTCACCATACAATACATCATTAGTTTTTGATGTAGTGATCCACGATCCATTGTTTTTGTTTAACACCCAGTGCTCCATGCAGTACGTGCCTTCCTTAATAACCATCACCAGGCTAACCAATCCCCCCCTCCCCTCTCCCCTTTAAAACCCTGTTTTTTTCTCAGTATCCATAGTCTCTCATGGTTCATCTCTCCCTCCAATTCCCCCCCCTTCATTTTTCCCTTCCTTCTCCTAATTTCCTCCATGCTATTCCTTATGTCCCACAGATAAGTGAAACCATATGATAATTGACTTTCTCTGCTTGACTTATTTCACTTAGCATAATCCCCCCAGTCCCATCCATGTTGATGTAAAAGTTGGTTATTCATCCTTTCTGATGGCTGAGTAATATTCCATTGTGTATATGGACAACATCTTTTTTATCCATTCATCTGTTGAAGGGCATCTCGGCTCCTTCCACAGTTTGGATATTGTGGACATTGCTGCTATGAACATTGGGGTGCATATGGCCCTTCTTTTCACTACATCTGTGTCTTTGGGGTAAATACCCGGTAGTGCAATTGCTGGGTCATAGGGTAGCTCTATTTTTAATTTTTTGAGGCACCTCCACACTGTTTTCCAAAGTGGCTGTACCAACTTGCATTCCCACCAACAGTGTAAGAGGGTTCCCCTTTCTCCACAACCTCTCCAACATTTGTTGTTTCTTTCCCTGTCCATTTTTGCCATTCTAACTGGTGTAAGGTGGTATCTCAATGTGAAATAATTAAGATTAGAGCAGAGATCAATGAATTAGAAACCAGAAACACAGTAGATCAGATCAACAAACTAGAAGGTTCTTTGAAAGAATTAATAAGATTGATAAACCACTGGCCAGACTTATCCAAAAGAAAAGAGAAAGGACCCAAATTAATAAAATTATGAACGAAAGGGGAGAGATCACGACTAACACCAAGGAAGTAGAAACAATTATTAGAAATTTTATCAACAACTATATGCCAGGAAACTGAGCAATCTGGATGAAATGGATGCCTTCCTGGAAACCTGTAAGCTGCCAAGACTGAAACAAGAAGAAATTGACAACCTGAATAGGCCAATAACCAGTAATGAGATTGAAGCAGTGATCAAAAACCTCCCAAAAAACAAGAGTCCAGGGCCTGATGGCTTCCCAGGGGAATTCTACCAAACATTCAAAGAAGAAATAATACCTATTCTACTGAAGCTGTTTCAAAAAATAGAAACAGAAGGAAAACTTCCAAACTCATTCTATGAGGCCAGCTTTACCTTAATCCCCAAACCAGGCAAAGACCCCATCAAAAAGGAGAATTTCAGACCGATATCCCTGATGAATATGGATTCCAAAATCCTCAACAAAATCCTAGCTAATAGGATCCAACAATACATTAAAAGGATCATCCACCACGACCAAGTGGGATTTATCCCCTGGATGCAGGGGTGGTTCAACATTCACAAATCAATCAATGTGATAGAACACATTAATAAGAGGAGAGAGAAGAACCATATGATCCTCTCAATTGATGCAGAAAAAGCATTTGACAAAATACAACATCCTTTCCTGATTAAAACTCTTCAGAATATAGGGATAGAGGGAACATTCCTCAAGTTCATAAAATCCGTCTATGAAAAACCCACAGTGAATATCATCCTCAGTGGGGAAAAGCTGAGAGCCTTTCCCTTAAGATCAGGAAAACATCAAGGATGCCCACTCTCGCCACTATCTTTCAACATAGTACTAGAAGTCCTAGCAACAGCAATCAGACAACAAAAAGAAATAAAAGGTATTCAAATTGGCAAAGAAGAAGTCAAACTCTCTCTTTTCTCAGATGACACGATACTTCATGTGGAAAACCCAAAAGACTCCACCCCCAAATTACTAGAACTCATATAGCAATACAGTAATGTGGCAGGATACAAAATCAATGCACAGAAATCAGTTGCTTTCTTATACACTAACAATACAACTGTAGAAAGAGAAATTAGAGAAACGATTCCATTTACAATAGCACCAAAAACCATAAGATACCTCAGAATAAACCTAACCAAAGAGGTAAAGGATCTATACTCTAGGAACTTTATTTCATGAAAGAAACTGAAGGAGACACAAGAAGATGGAAAAACATGGATCAGAAGAATAAACATTGTTAAAATGTCTATGCTACCCGGAGCAATCTATACCTTCAGTGCCATCCTGATCAAAATTCCAATGACATTTTTCAAAGTGCTGGAACAAACAGCCCTAAAATTTGTATGGAATCAGAAAAGACCCCAAATCGCCAAGGAAATGTTGAAAAAGAAGAACAAAGCTGGGGGCATCACGTTGCCCAATTTCAAGCTATATTACAAAGCTGTGATCACCAAGACAGCATGGTACTGGCATAAATCTGTAGTTAAAAAGTACTTATCAAATTTGGAAAAATTTTGGTCACTATTTCTTTAAATATGATCGTCTTCCCTTTTCAGGGGCTACTTTTGCATGTATATTATGCCCCTTGAAATAGTTCAGCTCTGTTGTTGCTATGTGGTTTCAGTATTTTTTCTCTTTCTGTTTCATTTTGGATACTATCTATGAGTGTATCTTCGAGTTCATTAACCTCTTCTTCAGTGTTTAATCTGATGTTAACTTCAAATACAGTATATATTTTTACCACTAGAAGTTCAATTTGGGTCTTCTTTTTATGTCTTCCACATCTTTTTTAATATGAGCATATTCTCCTTTACCTTCTTGAACATATGAAATATATTTATTATACCTGTTTTAATGACTTTACTATTTTTGTCATCTGTGTAATCCCTAACTCTGTTTCTGTGAGTTGATTTTGTTCTTCATTATGAATGATATTTTTTCTGCTTCTTTGCATGTCTATTAATTTTTTAGTGGAAGGATGGGACTGCAAATTTTACTTTATCTGGTGCTGGATATTTTTATATTTCTTTAAATATATTTAAGCTTTGTTCTGGGATACAGATAATTTGCTTGAAAACAGTTTCATACTTTCAAGGTTTGCTTTTCAGCTTAGTTAAGCAGGTTCAGAGCAGTATTTCTGCTGTGCAGCTGCTTTACTCCATGACTGAGGCAATATTCTTTCTGTGTACTCAATGCAACACGTATTCTCAAGGTTTTTTTATTATTATTATTTTTTTTTCACTCTGGCTGGTGAAAACACAACCTATTTCTAGCCCTGTGTGAACTCTGGGGTTTGTTACAACTGTTATTTCCAGGTGATTCTTTCCCCAGCCTCTAGACATGTCCTCACATGCATGCACTGATCAGTAACCAGATTGAGACTTTAGGAGGACCCTCTGTATGTCTCCAGAGCTCTCTTTGTACAGCCCCTCTCTCCATGCATTCATTTCCTCTTTAGTACTCTTGAATACTGCCTTGTAAATCCTATCTGTCTTGGCCTGTCCAAACTCTCAATTCTGACTCCTTCACTCAGAGAGGCCAAGGTTCCTTTTGAGTTCCCTCTTCCTTCACTATGGCCTGGAAACCCTCCAAGCAGTAAGCTTCAGGCAGTTGTAGGGCTTACCTCATTTGTTTCCTTCTCTCAGAGGTCACTTTTCTGAGCCACCTTTTGTCCATTGTCTAAACAAAAGACACACACTGCTAGCTGCTAGAGGGTGGTGAAGGTAGACCTAGTCCTTGCTTTCACCAAATTGATCCCTTCTCAACAAGAACAATATAAAAACTAATGACAATAGAATGGGATACATAAATAAGTTGAGTACAATTACCTGTTAGGATTTATGTCTGTTCCAGACATTTAAGGATCGAACCAGATAATGTAGGGATATCTCCAAATGCACTGCCTGTATATCCTAGTTACTCAATAAATGACCAAAGCATTGCATTGAGAGGTAGTAATGGTTGAGAGCATCACTATCGAAGGAAAGGGCATTAGTAAAAGTCTGTGTCTTTGTGGGGTATGTGGTAATCAACAAATTTGAAGCATTGGATATACATTAAATAACAATTTAGCTGACTTGGCAAGAGCCAGGCATTCAATCATGGAGATTTTTCAAAGATAGATAAGCTCTTTGGCAAAAAAACATTTTGTACACCACATACACACCTGTATTACACACTCACACACAAACAGACACATATGTAAAAATTTTGCCACTTTTCCTTAGCTTGATAACTTTTACAAAGTAGCTTTGATCAATCTCTAACCAGAAGTGTCATCAGTGAATAATGCCATGAGAGTCATATTAAACATATCCTGTGCAAGTATATCCGGAGCAAAGATAAAGTGTCGACAGGATGATTGAGTTCCACTTGCAAAATTGATTATTTTACTTCCCAACTCTCTAGCCTTTAATTGAAATGGATGGAGCACCCTTGGCCTTGGCCACGGTGTCTGGCAGAGCCTGAAAACTAACACCCTGACTTCTGAGGGCACTGAGCCAAAGGTTTCTGTAGGTCAATTCTCCCTCCCTACTCTGTCCCATTGATGAGGATAGGATCAATGGGAAATTGGCCAGGTCGCCACTCTGACGCCTTCCATCCTCAGTGCAGGGGAATAGAGCTTACGTTACCACAACAGCAGGGAATAAAATTAGATTTTAGTGCACAGTCAAATGTTCAGCCACCCATCAAAATCAGTCCACTAGGGGAAAAATATCCTTGCTGAAAAAAGAAAAATCTGGGAATTGTTTCTCCAAGATAATTAACTGGTTCCACTCTGGCTAAATTGGAAACAGTGGGTGAGTGATCCTGACCTCAAAATTTTGGTGCCATGTTTTCCACAATGACAGTCTTTTAAACCACCAGATGAATGATGCAGAATGGCCTAAAGATTTGTGTAGTATTCATTGAAGATGCAGAGACTAAAAAGGCCATTGCTTCCTTGGTAAGGTATGGGACATGCCAGAGAACAAATAGCTAATTGGACAGGTTCCACTTGCTTGAAAAACCAACATAATGATCTACCATGGAGAAGTTTAGCACAGTGCACCTTTCCCATGAGATTCGTTGGTGTACTTGTTTAGGAATGCCAGCTTAGTCTTTGAAACAAGCGTATGTTACTGGCAGGATTAGCTAACCTGCTGTACTTGGGTAGTAGAAAAAATAATTGCACTCCTGTTTTTACTAAAGTCTTAATAGAAGCTTACTGAGGAAAACCATGACTTGAAAAAGAATATATGTACAGGTACACATGTATACACACATGTGAATGATTATATTCTATCACTCTAAGTATCACAAAATCTCCATTATCATTGGGTATAAACTACATTCTTAACATCTTTGGAAAAACAGATCAAAGATGTGAAGAAGCCTATTGTTTAGGGAGTGGTTACTCCTGCCCCTTCTTTAGCTTGTCTCTTTTTTTTTCTTAGAGGGCCTTCAAGACTTCTGATAGTTGAATGCTACCAGTTGCCTACATCAATACTCTGGTTTCTCTTCAGATTGCATAAATCTTTTGCCTTTTAGATCAGCACTCTAAACGCTGTCAGTTTTTTCCTTGCAATAATGCCAATGTTTTGATCCCTCCTAATGATTTTGTTTGATGGTTGTTTTTTTCCTATGTTTTGGTGGAAAAAAAAGAGTAATTTCTAGTTTTTAACCTCTTGAAATTTTCTTCCTCCAACAATTTAAAGAAAACTCTTCCTCAACATCAAAGCAAATTTCTGTGTTGCATCAACGGTAGACATAGCTATGGAAACACTGGCTTTCTAAATTCTTTTACATGGAAAAATTAGCAATTAGCCTATATGTTTCCTTCTAAAATTCCCATCATTCTTTAGGGGACTAAATATTATATTTTCTGAAGTCCTGTGTGCAAAATTTTCATCAGTTTTATTTATAGTGGCGAAACATCAGGATGTGGGTGCAGTAAAGATCTCCTATTTATAATAGAACAATGAATAAATTACAGTGTATTTAATACATGGACTATTACATAGCCATTAAAATGATACATGAGAAGACTTTCTGATGATGTGGAGCAATATTTATAATGTAAAGCTAAGATAAATCAGTACACAGAACTACCTATTTGCCAACACACAATACACACTGTGCACTCATTTGTGTATTTCACAGAACCATAAAGAGAAGCATGTAAAAGTTAACATGTCACCAGAGGTTTAATAATGGTTATTTCAAAGCTGAGAAATTATGCATACTTTTTTTTCTTGTTGCATTTTAATATTCTATAAATGTCTGTGCATTGGATTTTAAAATGAAAGAAAACCAGAGTTATTTAAAAAAAAAAAAAAACTTGTCTGAGGGAAAAGAATGGTAGGTGGTCCCTCAGTCAACAAATTCACTGACCTTTTTTCCTACACCTCAGGAGTCATTACTGTTATCCCGATGTCCTCTGAGAGAGAATCCAGTGTCCTAGAGGGTGAAATGACTTGCTGGAGTGAATTGGTGACTTTGATAATGGGGTCAGTTCTGGACCTTATCCACGGACGTGGACAGCTGCTGTGAATAGTTTGGGGTCTTCTGCTTCTGTCATTCAACCAGCTGCTTTATGTTTTGTGACCTGTGGCCTAACAGCAATTGTAAATATCTGTTTCCCTCTCCATGAGAGACTTTTATTGGAAGCATTAAGAACCCTACTGGTATAGCTTACTTCATGACATTTCCCAAAGTCACAAGGAATATGACATGACGTTTTACAGGGCTGTGATTTTGCAAACATTTCTATAAAACATCATAAAAGTTTCTCCTTAAACTAGACTAATTTGACCAGGACAACAGGTGGTATGGAAGGTTTCTTCCTGCATCAAAACTAGGTGCTCCTGATTCATTCATTTTATCCTTTGTACATGCTTTGCTAAACCACTTAGGCATATCTCCCTTAGAAGCTAATTCCTTCAAACTTCTCATTACATTTGAGGAAAGACACTTGTGCCAACACATACTTTTATGAAAGGAAATAAAAAGAGGGGGATAAAGTTCTTCCAGTCTAGAAAGTTTTTTAAAATTTAAGAATTTAGAATCTAGATTCACTAATAATACTATGAACTATACAGAGAGGATTGATGAAATCATATATGTTTATAGCTAGATGTTTATCAAAGTGTGTCCTGTCAGCATTAATAGATACTACACAAAACACGTGGTTAACTGGACTGGAGAACTATTGAGTTAAGTGAAGATATATATATATACATGTATATATATACGTATATATATATATATCTTCACTATATATATATATAATATAATATATATATATATAATATGTATATTCACTGCAGCATTTCTCAGAGTTCTTATTTGTTAAAAAAAAAAAAAAAAGGTCCTTCAGGAGGGGTCTAGTGGCCTGTGGTAGCAGGTGGTGGTGTTTTCCCTGTAAATTTGGTCCTCCTCCTCCTTCTGAAAGCTGACTCTGTCTCCTGAGCCTCACATGACCTGCGCAGCCAATCAGAGCCCATGAAATTTCTGCAAAAGCAGTGCGTCCAAGGGTGAGCTTATCAACCATGCCAGCCAATCAGAGCCTTCCAACCCCTTTCTTTCCTGTATTTTTCTTCATCAAAGCATTTGCCATCATCTGCCACACTATGTATTTTCTTCCATTCAGTAATATGAATCCCATGAGGGCAGGAATTTATGTCTTTTTGATTCACTGGTGTATCCTGTGTGATACATAAGCAAATGTTCCATAAATACTTGTTGTTGAAACTTGATCAAGAAGCATAGAGTGTGTGTTTCTCAAACTTATTTTCAAATAGAACCCTTTATCCATAAGACATTGGACCAGTTAATTCTCTGTGGAACATACTTTGTGAAATACTGTGCTTACAAGAGTCCTAATAAAGTATCAATTTAAATATGGTTATTTTTAAAAGGAGGAAACTGAGACCCAGAGAGGCTAAGTAATTGACCCAAAAGCCCACACTGCACTTGAGATTTCATGTGTTTGAGTCCTTGGTTTTCCCATATCAGCTTATGCTGCCATGTAGAAAATGCCCACTGCTACATGCCAGGCTTACTGATGGGTCTGCCTCTTCTAGTACATTGACTCACTGAAACATCAATATGATCAGGGCAGTTGGAATGGAATCCCTCTTTTGTTCAGAAAGCCGAGGGTGTGATTTCTCCAAAGCTGCACAGGTCGGTGCTCAAGTGGGAGTTACACTGTTTCCCAGATGACATTTCTGATGAAGAGGAAGTATGGCTTCCAACTCCATGCTGCCTGTTCACCTTTCAGAGGACCTAATTTCCCTGAAAGTTATACAGAATATACAGCTAATGAAGCAAAACGTGCTGAAACAGGTGTAAAGCAGGTGTTACACATTGCACCTTCAGCATCCATTCAACCAGTATGTGAGTACCTACTACATGCCAGGTACTGTGTTAGGCACAAGTGATATGGAGCAGAAATGGTACCACCTCTGTGAAGTTCAAGCTCCACTGGAAGGAGACAAACAAGCATATAGGCTTTTTTTTTTTTTTTTTTTTAATGACAGAGAGAGAGCATGAGAGGGTGGAGGGTCAGAGGGAGAAGCAGACTCCCTGCTGAGCAGGGAGCCCAATGTGGGACTCGATCCCGGGACTCCAGGATCATGACCTGAGCCGAAGGCAGTCGCCCAACCAACTGAGCCACCCAGGCGCCCCCAAGCATAGGCTTTGATGGTTATGATGCATGATATAAAGAGAGAAACACAACAGTAGATCTCTAAGGAGCTCAATTATTTATGGGATTCTATGAGAAGCTTTCCTGGTCTGCCCCTCAAAACTAGGTAGATTCCACACGTCTTGTTATTACAGCAGAAGAGAAACTCCTTCCGTGCCAACCTAGCCCTTTGGCCTTTAGAAACCAATACTGTGATTGATTCTAGAGTTGAGTTCTTTCCCTTTTCCACTGAATAACTTGGCAGCATCAAAGAGCCCTCCAAAAGGACCTGGCCTTACCACCAAACAGATTTTATGCTGAACTGGACCTCAGATTAGATGGAAAGTGCTGTCTTGGAGGCAGATGACAAGTGTTTTATGCTTGTAATAGCACTGTTCTTCATTATCCATTATTTATCAGCCTGGGGAGATTGAAGGAGATAGAGCAAGACCCCGTAGTTTAATGTGAGGTCTTTATCTTTCAACTTTTTGAGCTCAAACACACCAAGAAAAGCTGTTGAATTGTTGTCAGTGAACACACACATCATTGGCCAGCTAGCTCTCATCCTGAAATGCCCCAGACCTCAGAAATGAAGCCACATGAAAATTCGATCAAGGTTCTTATGGAGTTGGTGTTAGCAGGAAATTCCATGGCAGAGCCATGGGAAAGGGGTGAGTGAGGGGTTTAGGACAAACATTTTTCTTCTGAATCATTCTAGTGTTTTTTCCATAAAACAACAGTTTTCAACCTTAGCAGTGCATTGGTGTCATTTGAGAATTTAAACAAAAATACAGATGCCTGAGTCCCACCTCTAGAGAGTGTGATTTATGTCATCTGGTGAGAGGCTTAAACATGGGGATTTGTCAAAGCGTCCCAGGTGATCCTAATGTGCTTTTAGTGTTGAGAACTGCCTCTGTAGATGTAGGCATGAGGTGATGAACAGCTTTGGTGTGGAGCAAAGGTCAACTGTTTTAAGACTGTGTCAATCCTGCCTTGCCCGTCTTCACAAAAGATTAATACAGTCAATGCTCAGATCTTAGTTAATCTGTTCTTTTGCTACCATTTTGACGATTTTAGACAAACTGATCAATTTATTTGTATTTAAATCACAGAAATGGTAAGGTTTCCAAGGTCATTTACTTCATAGGTGGATTTTCTTAAAGTGTCTGGTCTAAGGAGGCAGGATGGCTAAACCAGTGTAAGGAGGTGGTGAGGTAATTACTGTGTGTCTCACCTGGGCGTTCTTCAGAAGGGTAGCATGTCCAAAGAAGGTGGGAGCTGGGGAAAGTGGGAAGGGCTGATCCATGATGAATGAGATGAATTCCAATGCAGGAGTTCACAAAACTTTTCACCAAGAATCTTATATTTTCCTGTAAATTTGATGCTGGAAAACTTTTCTTACAAACTGAATGCATTTTCCTGCTGAAATATCTCATCATAAGCCTTTCTGTCTGCTAAGTGGAGTTTCTCTTCAGCAGGATATAACCACTGATATAGTTCCAACCCAGAGCAACGAACCTCAGTTTCAAGTCTGTTCCCCCACAGGTTGTTTGCATGAGTGCGTGTGTTTTGCCAAGCTTTTTGGAAAATGGAAAGTAGAGGATGGACTCATAGATACATTCGGAGACCCCAGGGAATCTGGGCCACCAGAAAGGAGGAAGGGAGCTAACAGGTATTAATTACCTATAATGGGTCAGGCACTTTGCTGACAGATAGGTACCACCACCCTCATTGGGCTCTGAGAGGTCAATTTACTGATTCATAGTCCCAAGGTAGTAAATGGAGCTGGGATACAAATTGAGCCCTCCATCTCTCTGTGCTGCTTCCCCCACACCACGCTAAACCCTGTGGGGACTTCTGAATTTAGACCTTCATCAGCGAGAAAGACTGCTTCTTGGCCCCAAAGGAAGACACTTTTAATGAGTCTTTGAGATTTCCTCCATCTATCTCCCAGAATGATAGGCTAAGCTAATAGGCCCAATTAGGAAGTTCCTCTGGCTTCGACCCTGGACGCATTAGAGTGTGTTGATCAAGAGAGGAGCTCTGGCTTTCATAGTCTGGGATTTAATGCAGCTCTCTCCCTCACCAGTCATGCTACCTCAGGCAACTCACTAACCCCTCCAAGTCTCAGTTTCCATCAGCTATGAAGTTGGGACAGTGACAGTGACAGTGCTTACTACATAGGGTTTTTGTGAGGATTAAATGAGATACCCATGCCACTTAGCACAGCACATTGTAAATGCCCAGTAGATGTTAGCAATCACCATGGTTATAATCCCCATCCTCCAGGACCAGTGTCACCATTTTGCCTCGGACAAGTCACTGACTGTCCCCTCTGATATTCCTTTGGGTCAGGGACTCAGCAGCTCTACCTGAGCGGTGTGCCATGTCCATTGGTGCTTCAGCTTCTGCCTTCCTCCACACCGTGTATTGATCCCAACTCCTTGCATCCCCAGCCTCCATTCAGACGGAGGTAATGCAATTGCTTATTTCAAAATGAGAGCAAAGAAAACTGACTCCTCCTCTTTGAAGAATGGCTGAAAAACCCTCAATTTTATACTCTGTTAATCAGGCCTGAAAGAAGTGACAGAAAGCCAATAGCCAGGCTTGGAAATCTGTAAGAAAAATACCCCAGGACGGCTCATTGGTTTCTCATGCATAAGTGAAAGCCAAGTTTTTTCTGCAGAGACTCAGGAGCTATTGCTTTGATCACTGCCCAAGCCAGACCTGGGTAAATGGAGACAGGGGTCCTAGCTCAGACCCTACTGTCTCCATCTCATTGTCAGAAAGGACAACAGACTCCTGCACTCAGGTGGCTGGAGTCTGTGTCCTGTCCCCTGCAATGGCTTCCCTAGGACCCATCCTACACTCATCCACATCCCGTGGGTCCTATTTGTGTCCCAGCATTGCATTGCCTCTCAGAACACCACAATGGTTACATTCTAAGTAAGACATTGAAAGACAAAGTCAAGGTCACAAACATCCATTCTTTCAATTATGGGCTCTGTACAACTGCAATATCTGCACTCCCCATTCCCTGTGTAAAACACATCCCTATTTATTATCTCATTAGTAGAAACAGCAATGCTGGGGGGAAGGCACTCTGATAACTATCATCCAGTTATTTTTATTTGATTTGATTTATAAAATAAGAATAATAACCCCTATTCACGGGACTGTTGTAAGGATTGAATAAGGACTTTTCTAATATACAGTAGTTATTAAATTATGTCCGTGGAATCTGAACCAAGGGAAACCAGCCTTCATTGGAAGCTCACATTCTAATAGTAGCAACACTCAGACTTGAATCCAGGTTCGGAGTTCTGCTTATCTTAACCAGAGATAGAAAGCCCTGATGGGGTTTCTCAGGCCTAATTTATATGTTATTTCTGTAAGGCAGCAGGGATAGGAGGAAAAGAAATGCATTACAGAACATCATGGGAAATTAACATTGTCACGAGTCAACATGTCCAGATTTGAATCAAGTTTCATTGGGCACTAGCTGTATGACCTTGGACAACTTACTTTTATCTGAGCCTCAGTTTCCAAATATGTAATATTTGCCTTACTGGATTTTTGCAGTGTTTAAGTGTAACTATATGTGTAAAGACACACTCGGCATTTGGCACATGTAGAGCAACAGTATGCCCAACTCAATAGTTAGGAGGAAAAAATAGGGAATGGTAAGTAGGAGAGAAAGTGGAAATGTACACATGTGACCTGCCCTCAAACCTAGAGTCGTGTTGCTCAGTACAGCCGAGTCCAGGTCTTCATCGATTGCATGGACTGAATCCTGTTCTCAAGTAGAGTTGACAGTGAATGTCAAAGAAGAGCTAAGTTGCTTCCTGGTTTGACCCAGGTCACACAGGTACAAGGCAGGTTCTGTGGGGATCTGAGAGACGAATGCAGTCTCTTAGTGCCATGGGAAGAATTCTGAGCATCAGTTTCATCATCAACAAGGTAAAGGAAATCTCATACCTACTGCAAGGATTGAAGGAAATAATCCATGTAGCATGGATGGATCAAGATGACCTCAGTGCTAGTCTTGCATGTATCATTAAATGCCTATTTTTACCTACTGTGTTAGGTCCTGTGCTTATTGCAAACAGGTCTGCAAAAGGTCTGTTCTCAAAGAATGTTTGTCTTACTGAGGAGGCAAGACCCAAGACCATGCAATTCATGCTGAGGTCAGCAAAAGGGGCTGTGGAAGCCCAAAGATGCAGAGCCCTTCCCAGGAATGATGTATAGTGTGAGGTTACAGTTTGTTTGGAAAGCATTTCAGAATGGGGATCATGTGTTGTACCCAGGTTTGGTTCCAAGCACTGCCACTTAATAACCCTGGGACCTTGGCCAACTCACTTTGCCTCTTTGAGTCTCAGTTTCCTTATCTGTAAAGTGGGTTTATTCATACTTACTTGCAGGGTTTGGGGCAGGATTTAAAGTATATGCAGTATTTGGAGAGTGGCTAGCACACCAAGAACATTAAAAAAACTGCTGGCTGTGTGTGAATGTTAGTATACATTGGTGTGTTCAGATAAAATGCACTATTTGGGAAGGTATTAAATTCCTTATCAAAGAGGCTTTTCAAACAGAGACTAGAGTTAAGCTATGGAGAACATCCTTGTATTTCCCAACCCATTTCAGACCCCATACAATCTGAGAATCAGTGGTTTTACCTGGGAAGAGGAAATCCAGGTCCTAGAATCCTGGAAGGGAGAGTTCTCAAGGAAGGGAGATGACAAGGCCGAGTGAGATTAGCAGAGGAGAGAGGAGATCTGCTGAGGCAGAGCTGAGGACCAGGAATCTTGTGAGTGGCCATAATCCCTTAGAGAAAAACCACATACACATTAAAGAGAGCAGTCCTTAATGCTCACAGGCATGGATTGGGAAGCATCATTTAGAATTAAAATAGTTTGAAGCTAGAGCAAACCTTTGAGAAAATAGAGGGAAGTGGATTGGAGGAGAAGGGGGACAAGTTAGAGGTGTTAGAGTAGTACAGTTGAGAGGTGGTGACATGGAGTGGCAGTGGAAAACCAAAAACAAAAAAGGGAATGGATTACTGTTAAGATAAAAAACAATAATTAATTGGAAATTTCATAGTCTGAAGAGCTCAGAATCTAACAGAGATAGAAATAGTGTGGCAGATAGCAATGTCAGCTTCAACATCTAGAGTCAGCCAAGCCTAGATACCATCTTTGATTTCTATTAGCCTTCTAGCCTTGGGTGAGTCACTGTATCTCCTTGAGCCTCAGAGACTTCATTTTTAAAATGGGATTAACAATAATACATCTATCATGAGAGCTGTTGGGATCCTTACAACAATACCCCAAGCAAATTATTTCATACAGTAAACATCAACATTTATAATTCTAATAATACCACATATATCTAATATAAAATATTATGCCTTATATACCTAATATATTATGCATGAGAAATACAGTAGTTGTTACTTTTCTTTCTAACAAAGTCTGAACCAAGAAAGGCTTGAAGTCACCCCCTCATTAACCCGATAATACACCAAATCAAGGAATCCCAGCCCCAAATCTCTTGAGACATCTCAAAAAGTTGAGAAAAACAGGTGCCCGTGACTTATCAGGTGTCAAAGAGAATTGGTTAATATCTGAAGGGAAAAGAAGGCACTTGGTGTGGGTCTTAAATTGCAGTAATCAAATAATAATTACAACCCTATTGACAATGGAAGTCAAAGAATTTTCCCTGATACCCTCTAGTATCACATAATGCAAATGGGGAAGAAGAAATCCACTGTCACCTGGCTGCAGGGCCTGGCATGCTTGTCTAGGCCACAGGAAATCTTCTCTCAATTTCAGAGAATTCAAAGCATTGCTGAGCACCCCCAAGGGGACAGAGCTCTCTGCACATATGTAGAGCCCCTGTAGGGTCTTACAACTCATCAGTTTCTAGGGCTAAACATATTTAATTGGTGCTTCTTGACTTCCATAGTAACAAAAACTGGTCCTCTCTGTTCACTTTTTTTTTCTATTTTTTTTATTATGTTATGTTATTCACCATACATTACATCATTAGTTTTTGATGTAGTGTTCCATGATTCATTGTTTGTGCATAACACCCCATGCTCCATGCAGTATGTGCCCTCTTTAATACCTATCACCAGGCCAGCCCATCCCCCCACCCCTCTCCCCTCTAGAACCCTCAGTTTATTTCTCAGAGTCCATAGTCTCTCATGGTTTGTCTCCCCCTCTGATTCCCCCCCTTCATTTTGCCCTTCCTGCTATCTTCTTATTCTTTTTTTTAATTTATTTTTTCTTATTATTATGTTATGTTAATTGCCATACATTACATCATTAGTTTTTGTTGTAGTGTTCCATGATTCATTATTTGCATGTGCTCCATGCAGAACGTGCCCTCCTTAATACCCATCACCAGGCCAACCCATCTTCCCACCCCCTCCTCTCTAGAACCCTCAGTTTGTTTTTCAGAGTCCATAGTCTCTCATGGTTCGTCTCCCCCTCCGATTTCCCCCCCTTCATTTTTCCCTTCCTGCTATCTTCTTCTTCTTCTTCTTTTTTTTAACATATAATGTATTATTTGTTTCAGAGCTACAGGTCTGTGATTCAACAGTCTTGCACAATTCACAGCGCTCACCATAGCACATACCCTCCCCAATGTCTACCACCCAGCCACCCCATCCCTCCCACCCCACCCCCCACTCCAGCACCCCTCAGTTTGTTTCTCTGTTCACTTTTGCTTAAGATTCAAATAAACACCTGCCTACTTTAAGGAATTGTAGATGTTGAAAGGTGATCTGGCTTAACCTTCCCGATTTATAGAAAATAACATTTTCCCAAGGCTTCACAATTTACAAAGCCCTTGGCATATATAACATCTCATTTGTTCCTTGTATGGATTCTGGGTGGCAAAAGTTATCAGTCAAGATGGTGAGGAGGGAGTTTGCACATGACTGCCCGTGAGCCCTTCCACTGCCACCAGTTTCAGGATGGGTGTCCCCGGGTGAATTCATTCATTTCCTCTTGCCTCAGTTTCCATGTCACTGTGGGAGGCACTGGGTGTGTGATGGAGAATGGTTCATTTCCACATGGAGCTTATAGTCTCATGAGGGCCAGTGAGCCATAAATAAGTAAACAAATGCATAAATATGTAACTATAAACTGCCAAAGCCCTAAAAAGAGAATAAACACATTGCTTTGATGGAGTGTAAAGGGGAAGGATCTATTTCGTGAGGATCTCCTGGCAAAAAGGGCAACATTAATGCTGACGCTTGAAGGAGGAAATAGGGCCTGCCAGAGAAAGCATTCGGTGATCCTAGCTGGCCACAGGTCAGTGGAGAGAATGGTTTTACAAGGGAAAATGCACAACAGTACTAAGCACCCCTCCTGATATGTGGGGTCTGCTTAATAAATGGAGGCTTGAATCTGGAATTTATTTTGCAGCTCATCAAACTGAGATTCAAAATCAACTAAGAAAATAGTCCAGGCTTAATAGCTCATAATGGGGGTGGAGAAAGGGTTCCAACCCACTTCTTCTGAAGTCAGAACCCACCTTCTTGCTATCAGAGCCAAGTGCCAGTGAAAAATGTTACCTAGATTGAGAAAGGCAGAGTCACAAAATGGGTGGGAGGACTGGGACCCCAGCCTGCCTGCATTTATCCAACTGCCGTCTCCCAGGGAGTAACCATCTATGAGGCAGCTTACCTTCTTAGAGCAGATACCCCCACCCTTTTAAAAAATAAGGCTTCTTTTTATTTATTATTATTGACTCATTCAACCTCAATTTAATTTGGCTTGGCTAAGTCGAGGCTACCCTGAAGCCTTCTGAGCCAGGTCTGGTTTAGGGACTGAGCAGTGGAAGGCCTTCCAGTGCAGAGGGAGGAGGTCCTCTGCAGTGCTGGGGCTGGGGGTTTTAGAAATGTGGGTGGAGGGCAGCTACATTGCAGAAGTCTGGGTGCCGAGGGCGATGCTGACTCAACCAGAAAGAAGTTGCTGCAGGAATGAAATATGTGTCTGTGATTTCATGAAGGCACCATAAACCAAACAACACCCAGTGGTGTTATGGAGCCCATTTAAATTTACAGCCTGTTCTCTGTGGAGGGGTCTACCAGGTCAGGACGCAGGAAGGGAAAGAGTGGTGTTGGTGTGTGTGTGTATGTATGTTTTATGAGAGGGGAGAGAAAATGAGACACAGTAAAACCCTGAGAAACATAAGGAACCAGAGAAAGAGGCAGGGGAAGAGAAAAAAAGAAAAATATATGGTGAGTGAGGGATGAGGGGAGAGAGAATGAAAAAGAAAAGAGCCTGAAACAGAAATAGAAACACAGAAAGAGGAAAGTAGAAAGAATGAGTTAGACATTAAAAGACATGCAGACAGAGAGGTGGAAACAAAGAGAGAAAGAACAGGTTGATGGGGAACAAAACAAAACCAACAAGTAGAGCCAAAGAGAAAAAGGGAAAGGTTGAAAAGCCGAGACAAAAATGTAATGAAAAAGACTTTGGCAGAGACTGATCCTGGGGAAAGAAAACAGGAGAAAAAAGAAAGGACAGACAACACCCGGGAGAGGCAGAAGAACTGAGTGGCTAACAGAGAAACAAAATGACAGTCAGAGATACAGAGCCTATGTCAGAGACAGAGACTGAGATGCAAGCAAAGAAACAGAGGCGCCCAGAGGCCCAGGGGGAGAGAGAAGGGAAAGTGGACCACGGAGAAAGATGACAAGTAGAAAAGTTGGAGACAAGGGGAATCAAGCAGGGCAGGGGGAGAGAGATGTGCGTGCAGAGCCACATACAGAGAGGAGCCCCAGACCACCCCGTGTAACTGGGGGAGCCAGTGATGGCAGAAGCCCCTCTGGGTGGGCAGCTGCTGAGACCCCCGAATCTGTTCTGGCTTCTGCTCCTGCTAGGTTTGACCCCGTCTGGGTCTGCAGTAACAGGATTCATTTAATGAAAAATCTCCAACTCATAAATGATAGCTGCTAAAGGGTCTCTTTTGCTTTCTTGGAAATGGAAATGGGAGTTACTTGATATTGCTTTTCTGAGAAACAGGTATATATGTCAAAAAATGGTCCTTTCTATCCTCTCAAAGAAAACCCCAAACAGTTCCAACCTCAGATGGTGATTTTTATTACAACTTGCTACTCTCTGAGTGGACGTGTTCCGAATGTCTGCTGCAATCCTTTTCCCATTTGATTTTTGGATGACACTTACCACAAGGGAAATACAATTTCTTGGTCTGTGAATTGTTTATATCCTCATCAAAATATATCTTTAACGACACCCAGGGAGATGATTTTCTAAAGAACTTTCTAGTCTGCAGACTTTTAAAAATCCCCTTCTAAACTTTCCACAGTCTGTAGAGAGGCAAATAACGCTGACTCTGGAGCATTTAGCTTATAGCATTTTGTGTTTTGTTTAATACTTACAATTATCTTTGCTATTTATTGAACTCCAGTCGTGGCGAGGTGCCTTACAGAAAGTACCAAATTTAATCTTTCTTACAACCCTGCAGGAGGGATTATTATCCCCACTTCACAGAAAAGGAGATTGAGGTTCAGAGAGGTTAAATAACTTGCTTGAGGCTATGTTGTTAATAATAATGACATTATAATTTATTCAACACATAATATGAAGCGTATACCATGCATCAGCTTGTTCCCAGAATAGCTCACATGCCTTTCCTGGTAGCCTTTTGTGAGAGCCCTCAGACTCAGAGAATTAAGGTAGGTTTTCCAAGACCAGTGAGCAAATAACTGGTAGATCTAGAGCTCAAACCATGTCTGTTTAATTCCAAAACCTGTGCCCTTGATCAAGGTGGTTGCTGTCTCTCCTTGCTCTTGCTAGAAAGCTCAACATCTCTCAAGCTTTGAGCTCAGGGAAGGCAAGGGCTACATTTTATTTTTTAAAGATTTATTTATTTATTTGAGAGAGAGAGCGAGAGAGCGAGTGGGGTGAGGGAGAAAGAGAGACTCTTCAAGCAGATGTCCTGCTGAGCCCAGAGCCCGACGCAAGGCTTGATCCCATGACCCATGAGATCATGGCCTGAGCCAAAACCAAGAGTCAGATGCTTAACTGACTGAGCCACCCAGGTGCCCTGGCAAGGGCTACATTTTAATCACTAGTGTGTTTCCCCGCAAAGAATAGAAGTTCCATGAAAGCAAAGACCTATATCCCACTATGGATATCAATGCCTGGCATCTTGAAGAGGATCAATAAATAGGTTTGAATCACTGAAGCTTTGAACCCAGCACCTGCTATGCTTGGCACACAATCAATTCTCCTGGCCTGTTAGCCAGCCATCCTTCAAGTCCAACATTTGCCCTCAAGATGCAAATCAAGTGCCTTTCTGGAACAATGGCCAAGACAGTCTCTTAGGAAAACCCTCACTTGAGAAATTTTTGACTTGAAAAAATGGTTCTGTGCTTCTTCATCCATTCTTTCAGCCTGCTCAGACTTCAGCATCATTTTTAAGTTTCCAACTGAAGAAGGGGCTTTGGTTCATGTTCACCACTACACAGAGGAGGCAGGGACGCAGTCGTAGCTTTCATTAGAAGACTGCTCTGCTCAAGCCCGATTTACACCTTGACCTCGTTCTGCCTTTAATTTGCAGGGCAAAAGTGAATCTGATTTAATTATATGAGGGCTTTTGCAAACTGATACCTAAGAACTTTATAGTGAATTTTGGTTCAGTATTAAATACGAACACTGAGTCCATGGCTCCAGGAACAGAGTGTATGATGTATTAGACTCCTTGAACCATTGGTACTTTCTCCTGAGTCTCCAAGAGCAACTCCTGCCATAGTTAGGTGCCAGATGCTAATTGTTCTCTATTTATAATAAAATAGAAATTTAGTTGGGGAGTTTTTATTAATATTTCCCCAAAACAATGGTTCTTAGATATATGCCCTTCTAGAGAAGAGGTCTCTACAGACATGCCTCCTTTGCTCCCTCTTCCAGCTGTTTAGCCATGTTGGTTAAGGGCAAACCAGCCAACAGCTTGACTCACCCAGCAACTTGGGATAAGTTCTTGACTTTTCTCTCTTGCATGCATTGCCCAGTGCAGAAGGCAATGAGTCTTCCCCATTTTCCACCTAAGTTTCCTTGGACACCATCCTTTACTCTCATTTCCTACTGTGATGGCCTTATCATATCTCTCAGGGAAAATGTACATAGTCTTCTAACTATGAGTCACCTAAACGTAGAGCCTCCAATACAAGATTCATGGAGAAGAGGTTTATTTCCCTAACTAAGGCTGCAGGTATCCTGATAGTGTAATGGGAACTACAGTAACAACCAATTATTATGTATTTACTCTGTGTCAGGCCTTTTACTTAGTGCATGACATATATTACCTCATGTAGTAATCACAAAACTCTGTGGGAAAGGTGCTTTCATTATATTGATTTTCCAGGTAAGAGAACTAAGCCTTAGAGAGGTAAAGTAAATCTGACATTAGCAAGATGGAATGTGGTAGCAGCAAAATTCAACCTGGTCAGGTAACCAATGACCTTGACCACTCCCCTATTCTGTCTTACCCAACCCTTGAGTTAAAAAATCCTTGTCCTGAAGACTAGCTTCAAAATATACTGACACTATGACCAATGTAAGCAATTTCAGTTTCTGAGCCTCAGTTTCTTCATTTTTAAAATGAGCATTATAATACTTATTTGGGGCATTATTTGCTGGGATTAAATGAACTAATGGCCATAAAAATCATAGCATTGGGTCATGCACATAGCATAAATTTAAAAAAGAAGAAGAAGAAGAAGAAGGTTGGAAATCACTGGAAATAATTTACCTTTCCCCTAAAAGGAAGGTTTGACTCCAGCTCCTCAGGTAGGAAGAAAATTATTTCTTGAATAGCTATGTGTATTCCACTTTGTCATATACATGCAGAAAGATGCTAGGGTGAATGCTGTATTCATCAAAGGAAATTGGGATTCAAGACCACATTTCTTGACTCTTTGCTCTTCCCCCTACAAAATATGGCATTTGTACATTAAAAAGAGAAAAAATGACCAACAAAAGCTGTCTATAAAAAATCTCCCTCTCTATCATCTCTCCAATCATGCCATTTATCCTAATGCGTTCACTCAAATTTTCCTGCCCACTGCCTACAATGCAAAGTAACCAGCCTTCTTTGTTCTAACACCACATCTAGATGTTGGGTTTCTTATGGGCAATTTGAAGATGGCAAATGATGATGGAATGTTCAATCACACACTGAACTGCCCTCCTGGAGTGAAATACACCACACAATGCTTAACTGTTTCCCTGCTGGTGTTTACTGGGGAGGCATTATTTCCTTAGGTATAGAACAAGCAACAGAAGGCAGGCTGCAAAGACTAAGGTTTCCTGCTGTCTCAGAAAGCAGTGTGATCACTTTACCTTTTGATGGGTTGTTTTGTGCATCAATTAACAGGGTCACCATAAACCCCTGTAACCCAGAGCAATCAGCCAGCTGTTATAGTAGAATGAAAGGTGAATACAATATAGGCTCCTGATTCACCTGGACTGAGTCCCACTGTCCCTTCAGAGAACTGGAAACAAGTATTAGAGAGAAAGGGGAGGGAGACTCAGATATATGCCCTGTAGCCTTGCAGAATTTCTGGCAAGGGAGTATGATTGCAGCCACCCTGAATGCCACCAGCAGTCAAGAGGCCTTGAGCCTCTTAATTCTGACCTTCCTGGCCTTGCATCTGTTCCCCCAAATTTCCCATCTGTTCACTTGTAAGACCCTCAATCTGTTATTCCTCCCCAAAGGATGACACTCAGTGGTCCCCCTGAAGCTGAACAGACCATTTTAGCAGAGACTCTGTATTACAGGCATTCATTTGTTCATTAATTCATTTATTTACAGTGAGTGTGTTCTCATAGGGAAAGGGAAATCACCAGGGAGGAACCTTTCATTAGAGCCCTTAATGTTGAAGACCACCTGTGAAACTCAGACAACATCCAAACAGCCAAAAGTTTTTTAATCATTTAAGGCTACCTTAGGAATAGATCATCAGGTCAGCTTATGGAGGTGGCCTCCTTTCCATGAACCCATGGTAAAATGAGGAACCAAGATCCCAGTAGGTCATGGGCACTGCCTTTGTTACAGGAGATGCAATGATGAATCCATCAGTGTTCCTGCCCTCAAGAAGTTCACAGTCCAGAACATGTTATTCCATGAACAATGTGAGCACAGAAATGTCTACAGGGAGGAGAAAGAGATTAAATCCTTGAAGATACTTGAACATACATTAATGAACTTCACCTTTCCATATCAAATCAACTTTTGAATGTGGAAGGAGAGCTAATGAGGACCCAGAATTTGAGGAGTGAAGTGGTAGGAGCTAGCAAAGACACAGCATGGAGGGATTGACCCAGGGTCAAGTACGGATGCATCTACTCAGAATAGTAGGTTATTCCTGCTGACATGAAAATGACTCAGTGGGAGCCCATCTTCTGTGATGAAATTTTGGAAAATCAGGCTGAGTGAGGGGGATGTGGACATAGAATACAGGGAGACATCTTGAAACAGAACAAAGGAAGCCAGACAAAGACAAAATAGAGGAAAATCAGGCCTCAGACAAGAGTGAATTCTCTGTCACTCAGTAAGTATCACTTCTTCCTCATCTAAATCTGAATAAAGCAGAGAGGAAGCAAATGAGCTGGCCTATTGTTTGATGTGGGGCTTGATTGACACTGAAGTCTGAAGCTGTAGAGTGAGGGGCAACAATAGGCCCTGTTCATGGTGGCCCATGATGCAGGGTGATCTTGGGCCCTATCAGGCCATTCCCCATCCAGGGGTCTCAAGTGCAGTGTATGTAGGGACAAGTAGCAAGACAGGTGGTAATGGCATAATTTAATACAATTGGGAATAAGATCCCAGGTAGAAATTTGGCTTTGATATACAATGCCAAGATACCTACAGTCATAGTGAAGAGGCTAATATCTGGGACAGGTCATAGGAGCAAGGAGAATGACAAGGAAGGATTTGATGTCCAGAGTTCTCCCAAGACCTAGGAGAGCTAGGGCTCTTGGCAATAAGACACCTCTTGGTGTGACAATGATAATGGACCTAGTCAGGGTTATCTCAGGGTAACAGCATAATGGAGAGCTCAGGTAAATACTGTCAGTGATGACAGTGGACCCAAAAAGGACATGGTGGAAGGAAGGCCAGCATTAAGTGGCTATAATAATAACTTCAGCCTGTCTCAACATTGGAATAAATGGAAGGCTTGAAGTAGGCAGCCGAGATGAATATGGGAGAAAGAGCAGATGCAGGCTCTGCAATCATTCAAACCTGGGTTTGCTTTCTACCTCTCAGAATGAGGATGGTGGTGATAATGATGGTGGTCATGGTAGTGGTGGTGGTGATATCTTTATCTTTGATTACTGTGAGCGTTCAATGAGATAATGAATAACAGATACTTTGAGCATGGTAAGCAATCAATACATGTCAACTCCTACTACTAAAAAGACCTGGAATGTTCCTGCAATCAACCACATTCCCACCTTTTCACATGGCAGCTATTATCCAACACTTCAGTTCCAAGCCCCAACTTCCGCCAAGATAACTGCCACCACCACAGCAATGACAACAGTAAAAATAGCTAAATGTTATGGAGTGTTTATTATAGGTCAATACTAGTTTTTTTAATATTATCTCATTAAATTCTCAAAAATAGTCCTTATGGGGCATATACTAGTATTATCTCTATTTTATCAGCTTAGAAATTCAAAGAACAGAGAGGTTCATTGATTTATCCAAAGTCACAAATCCAACTCCCCACCATTTCTGAGGCTTCCTCTAGGAAAGTTTTGTCCTCTAGGAAAGTTTTGTCCTCTAGTCTATCACTGTTTGAAGCCCCCCAAAAAGCTCTTCTGTGTGGGCCAGCAAGCTGATTCATCTTGATGGGGTGGGAAGCATTGGTACATATGCTGCATAAATCTCAACCTCATAACCTGGGAGCTTCTACTCCAAAGACATCACTCCACATCCATCAGGCTGAGGACTGGGTATGTTATTAGGCAAAGCCCTGGGGATAATTCCTTCCAGAAAAAGGCTCTTTACTCCGTGATTCATTAAGACTTCCCCTCTCAGAGCTGCCTCTTGCTGAGGTGCCAGCAGCTCATTTTCACAGCAGTGCAAGAACATTTCTTTGTCCTCCAACAACAGGGGTTCCAGTGAAGATTTTGATTTCCATTTTCCCCTCTAAGAAGAAGGCTCAGAAGCAAAATTCTCATTAAATATTTATTTCCTTCTCCACACCCCTTTCTCAGTATGTTAGATCCCAACAAACCTCCTTAATCACAGGGCAATCAAACCCTTAAGAGCTGGAAGTGCTGACTGAGAAGGAAGGGCACCAGACATACTGAGAAGGGTAGAAGACAAGGAGTTTCCTCTGGAATTGGAGAGAATCATACACTGGCCAACTGACCATGAATGCTGCTTGGATTTGAGCATTTGGTAAATTTTGGGAAATAGAACAAACTTCCCTTCAAATTGTTGGAGCTCACCAACACTATGTTCATGTATGTGCCATCTCTCCCTGCCCTCTTAAATTATTCCCAAGTCAGTTTCAGATTTTATTCGCTGGTTCTGCTTGATCACATCTTTCATGGGATTATCCAGGTTCCATGTCTTGACTATCCCAGACAGTCCTATCAGTGTCTGTCCCATCTTAGGTGCTGGGAACTCAGTGACCCATCCACATCTACTACACTGACTATGACAGAAACAATATCACCAGCACACAAGAATGTCTAAAGGTTGCTCCCTCTTGGTATGAAATGGGTATGCCTACTCTCTTCCCCTTGGACATCCTAGCTGTGGACCATTGAAATCTACACTTTACTTTAGCCTTGTTGGTGTGATGGTCTGTGTAAAAGCTGGATCTTTGAGCTATTTGATTCTGGCTTCCCAATTGAACCTAAAATCTGGATCCTCTCTGTCTCCCTTAATTGTAGGGAAAAGACTTCCTCTGCCAGTATAGGTCTCATTCAATTCCCCCAATATGGCTGTATCTGAAGAGACATGAGAAATGAGCCCAACCATTGGAGGTTTGGGAAAAAGCTGATTTTTGTTGAGGGGGCTAGAGATCTGGAGCCATATCCCCAAGGTTGAGGGGTCAGTGACTAGGCCAAGAAGCCTATATCCCTTGACTGAAACCTTTACCATCTCATATCTTCCTCAACTGAGATTTGGCCCTATATGCCAGGGCCTCATCTCTGCTTTGAGCCCCTCAGGAATGAACTGGTGTTCACCTATTGCTGACCACGCCCACTCCCCCGCCTACCAGGACACATTTTGCCTAGCTACTCTGGAATTAGGTTGAGAAATGAATACTTCTAAGATTATGTTTTGGTTGGGGGTAGTGGAGATTAATGTTCTTTCTGCCTCTAAAAGTCAATTATTTTAACCTTAACAGAAGCCTATCAAGAACCTTCACTGTAGGGGTGCCTGGGTGGCTCAATCGGTTAAGCATCTGACTCTTGATTTTGGCTCAGGTTATGATCTCAGGGTCATGAGATCAAGCCCCACACTGGGATCCACACTGAGTCTACGTAGAGCCTACTTAAGATTCACTCTCTGTCTCTCTGCCTCCACCCCCAGTTCATTGTCTCTCTCTCTCTCTGTCTCTCGAAAGGAAGGAAGGAAGGAAGGAAAGAAGGAAGGAAGGAAGGAAAGAAGGAAGGAAGGAAGGAAGGGAGGAAGGAAGGAAGGAAGGAAGAAAGAGAAAGAAAGAAAGAAAGAAAGAAAGAAAGAAAGAAAGAAAGAAAGAAAGAAAGAAAGAGGAAAGAAAGAAAGAAAAAGGAAAGAAAGAAAGAAAGAAAAAGGAAAGAGAAAGAAAAGAAAAGAAAAAATTCTTCACTGTAGACAGAAACATGGAAACTCAGAGAGACTCCTGTTCTTACCCATTGAAACAGTCAGTCAACACAAGTCTAGAAATGGACTCAAGCTTTTTGTAGCTCAACAAAGCCCTTAAAAAATTACCCTATTTTGTGTTTTTCTCTCACATCCTGTGTTTTTGTCTCATCAATTCTTTTGGGAAAAGTGTCTAGAAAAAGCTGTTTAAAGTTGTGAAATCCATCATGATTGCAACCACCCTAGTCAGATGGGGATGGAGGGAGCTCAGAGGAAAGAAGAGGTTTAGATACCAATTTATTACCTGTCCTAGAACTCAGGGCTATTAGAACCCCAGTGATTTAAGAATTAGTTCCTTGGAAGAGCATCACTAGGCAAAGCTGCTTTAAGGTTAAATAAATAAAATTTGCACATCAAGTGATCACCTGTGACTTCTCCCTTTCTGTGTATGTGTTTTTAACCACTCTCAACCATAACTAGGCAAATGAAGGACACAAAAGCTACAGCATTTGGGATATAGTGCTAATATTTACAATCCTGGAATTTAAGACAGAATAGAGACATTTAGCCAGGAACAGCAGTAGAGAATATCCCCAAAGTGCCTCTTTAGTGTGGGTAGCACTGGCTGGGAAGCCCTACTATATTCCAGGCTGATGAATCACAGCAGACTAGTTGTGTGGGCTAGCAAAAGTCTGCCCCAAAGGGTTGGTAGCCTGTTGGGGCCAAACAGTGGTCACACAGGCATAGGAATAAAGGGTAAAACCTTGTTTATAACCTTCAATGGCTAAATCTTATTTCAGAGGGTTGTAATAAAAGGTGATAATACTCTTAGCCCAATAACCCAAGACAGAGACAGTGCAGCTGCACCTTCAGAAGCCAATGGAGATTCTCTCTTTGCCAAATTAACAGAAGAATAAGTAAGAGATAATAGCCAGTTCCCTGGAAAGACTGCTAGACAAAAAGACAAAATTGCCCTAGATTTACCCCAGATTTCCCATGTGCCCTTGAGGAACTCACTTTATTTTGGAACCCTGGCTCATACCAACAATGAGGAGACTTGATTAATAGTATTTTCTCAGCTCTTCCAATGTGAAAATTTTATCAGTTTGTGAGAATGTAAGCTACCTCTTGTTGACACGTGCAGTCAACTTCTTTGTCATTGGAGCATCGTCTGATAAGTCCTTCTAAGTTATGTAACTAGTGAAGTTTTCCAGCTTATCCTGAAAGTTCCCACAGTCAGCAGTAAGTCATGGCACCAGAAACCGGAAAGCTCCTGGGCTTGAATCATGTGCTAGAATCTGTCCCATAAGAACCCCCCTGAATGATGTCAAGACAAACCTGGAGTACCCCAGGTGCTGACTCCATGCATAACCAACTGCCTAGCAATGCCTGGATCTTGCCAAAGACATAGGAAGCTACTGGGTTTCCCTTTAAAAATCTTTCCCCAGCTCAAGGTGAGCCCATAAAGGGGGATGATTTGAATTGGGTTCGGAGAGGTTAGAAGAATTGCTAATTCTTTTTTTAAAGAAAACTTTCTGATTATAAAAAAAAAGACCCTGAAAAAATTCAAAACATTGTGTTTCCAATAATTGTAATGTGTTTAGTACATTTTCTGTATGTACAGAGTCTTCAGTAGTGACCACTCTGCTTTGTAGATAACACAGAAATAATTAGAAAATATTTCCTGTGCAACTATTGATCTTTTCTTAAAATGCAAGGGGAATTGGGCATTTGATAAGAGTATTATACTAGAAAGAAGGAGACTGCATCCCAGTTCTGTCTCTAGGTTGACTTTAGCCAAGCCAATGACCCTCGCTGTGCCTGCATGTTCCTAGATATAAAATGAGGAAGTTGAAATTCAGTGTGTCTTAACTTTATTTCTTTCATGCATCTTAGATTAGTTAGGGTGAATGACAACCCAACCCACTTAGTGAAATATAAAATCATTGGTTTAATGAACCGAAGGGCTCAGGGTAGATTTACATTCAGGCAGGGCTGATCCATGGGACAAAGATGATGTCATCAAGAGCCCAGAATCTCCCACTCACCTGTAAAACCTTTTTTAAGATGCGTAAATTTCTTTTCTAAATGCCATAGAAGGGTCAGATGAGCATATAAAGTCCAGAGCTTCCATCTAGGAAAACAAGCTTATCTCTCTGAACAGCTGAACAGGGATTCTGTGCATGAATCTCCTTATCCTGCATTGGGTCATATGGCCAGTCTGGTCCAATTACTGGGTCTAGGAATATTTAAAACACCAATAGCCTTATGCCAATCAGGGTCCTCTTAAGAGGAGAGGTCAACTCCACTCAAACTAAGGGGCTAAGTGTGAGGAATGGTCATTTCCCAAGGAAGATTATAAGTACCCTTTTACTAGAAGAATGTTGAATCATAAGCAGCAAACAACAATGGTTTAACCACAGGTATTCCCAAGAATCTGATGAAGCTCTGAGCATTTTCCTAGGAAATCAGCAAATATGTAAGCACAAAACCAAAACCAAAGGTTGTACAGGAATCAGAGAAGTCAAAGACTCCATGAAACTTGTCCATGAATCCCATTGCTGTTATAAAATACTTCCTTTAGGAGTTATTCTAAAATAATGCTTATATTGCTGAGAAGTCACCTGGCAAAATGCAAATTCTGGTGCTCTGTTTGGGGCAAGACACGTGAGAAGTCCCTCATATAACCCCTTTTAACTGTAATGTCCTCCAATGTAGGTTTTCACATGTTCCATAGGCACTGCCTTGCATTTTGGCAGGCGTAGAAATAGCTACAGCCTTTTTGGAAGGCAGTTTCGCAACATATATCAGGAGCATTAAACTGCCCCTTGATCCAGAAATTCCACTTCTGGGAATCTAACCTAAGGAAATCACCAGAAATACAAAACAGTTTTATGCATAAATATGCTGTCCCATTTGTATAAAAATATGAAAGTGAGCATGCTCATCAATGGAGAGCATGGTTAAGTAAATTGTGCAATACACATTTGCTGAGCTATCATATAATTATTAAGAACACTATTTAAAGGCTTTGATACAACACAGGAAATGTTAATATTCCAGTGTTGAGAGATAAAATTAAGATATGAGGCTAAATAAACAATATATGTAATATCATATTTGTACAGTAGCATGCAATATAGTGGCTTGTAAAGATTTACTAAAATATTTATAAAAAAGAATGGAATTAAGCTGTTCTTGAGCTCAGGTACTGAAGTTATGCTTCTTTTCCATCTCTATTTTCTCATTCTCCTGTGAGCACAATTGATTTATAATGAAAAAATACTTTCTTGAAATTAACAAATAAATGCTAAATAAGTACATAAATTATTGTATATATAAAGGTCTATGGATCCAGGAGGTGGCAGGCATTGTGGGTAGGGGTGGTGAAGAAGGCATGTACATGAGATTATTGGGGCCATTATTGACATTTGAAGATGGACTGCAGATTAGATAATAGTGCCATATCAGTGTTGAATGTCATTGTTCTTAAGAAATCCACATTAAATGTTTAAGGGTAAAGAGGCAAGTGGTCTCCAAGTGACTCAAAATATTTAAGGGAAAATATATTATAATCTAGAGAGATAGGAGGGAGGCAGGAAGGTAGTCAGAGAAGGAGGGGCAGAGGGAGAGGAAGTGAGAGAGTACAAGTGGAATAATATGAGGTGAAGAAAACCCTTCATTGAGTTGTTCTGTGTTGAGTGAAGACAAAGATCTATCAACCTGGTCCTTCCACAGCACTAACTGTGCATGAAATAGATTGATTCCATGTCCCCTTCTAAATGTCCTCATCTGATACTAGCTAGGTGCTGGACTGGGGCAGTCATTATAGAGTTTAATGAAATCATATGGTGAGCTGTAATTTGTGTCAGATGGAAGAGTTTTGTCCATTGAAGGTCCCAGGTCTCAGAATGTTTGTTTGTTTGTTTATTGGTTTTAGAGATGTTGCCTTTGCAGACATTCCTGTAGGCTTAGAGGAGGCAGAGTATGAGAGCTAGAAGTGAACTTGGAGGACAGTTTGTCCAGCAGGTTACATCACACATACTTTTTTACATAAAACATTTAGCTTTGCAAATTAGGGAGTATTCAGGATGATCCTTCTATACCCAGAAACACAAATATCATCATTGACATTTTCCTCTATAATGACCAACCATCCCAGTTTCCAGGGACTAAGAGGTCTCACAGGACACAGGACTTTCAGTACTAAAACTGGGGCTGTTGGTTGGTCACCCTTCCCATCAATCCATCACCTGATGCTTCCAGCTTTATGGTGCATCACCCTATCTGCCCTACGACCATCATAGTCCTCACCTCTCCTTTGCTCTACTTACCAGACCAGCCTCCCCACACTCTGTAATACTGTGCTCACAGCTTCACCAAAGAACTGGTTTTGGAAAACACTGCCTGATCATGACAAAATGCTATGTCAAACCCCTGAAAAACTTCACATTACCTGTAGGAAAAAAGCAGACATCCATTACATGGCCCATGAGGCCCTGTATGCCATGTCCCTGTCTGTGCTAGGTCTCATCTCCTGCCGTCCTCTCCCCAGGCATTCCCCATAGCTCCCCTGGCCTCTTTTTTTCTTTCCTGTGTGCTCTGTAATGGTTAATTTTATGTGTCAGCTTAGGCCGTGGTTCTCAGATATTTGGTAAATACCAGTTTTGATGTTACTGTGAAGGTATTTTTTAGATGAGATTAACATTTAAATCAGTTGACTTCTGAGTAAAGCAGATTGCCCTTCATAATAGAGGTGGGCCTCATCCAATCAGTTGAAGGCTTTAAGAAAAAAGACTGAGATCTCCTGAGGAAGAGAGAATTCTGTCTCCAGACTACTTTTGAACTCATCATTTCTTCTCTGAGTTCTAGCCTGCCAGCCTGCCCTACAGAGTTTGGACTTGCCAGCCCCCACAATCTCATAAGCCATTCCTTAAAATAAGTCTCTTTTTCTCATACAACCATTTGGTTCTGTTTCTCTGGAGAACCCTGACTAATACATGCCCATACTCTGGGAAGAGGGTTTTTTTTGTTTTGTTTTTGCAATTTTGTTAGTAATTCCTGACCTCTCTGACTAGCTCAAACCTCCATACTGTCCACTACTCTGTTAAAATATTTTTATCTCTTAGACATAGCAATAATAAAGATATTTATATGATTTTTGACAAGTGCCTGTCTCCTTCTCTAGAAGATGTTTTTCACTTACCCTAGTAGATGCATATTTACCTTATGAATGAGTGAACTTTGAAATGAGTTATGTGTGTCATAGGGAAATAAACACTGAGAAACACTGACATATTCCACCCCTTTTATTTTGAGGTTGGGGAAACTGAGATCCATAAACTCAAGAATGTGCTGAGACTATATTAATTGGTTTTGCAATTATATCCAATTATTACTTTTGTGTTGTGAATTATTTTGAAAAATACGCACTGCCTTGGATAATCAGTAGTTGTCAATCCTAACAGCTAAGCAGTGTGAAAAATGTAATTATCCAAACTTATCCAAAATCACTGTCTTATTTCCATTCTCTCTTCCAGTAAAAGAAAAAAAAATAGAGTGTGGTCTAAAAAGGAAAAGAGAAAAGAAGGCTGATTAGTAATTTTTTCCTAGAGTAAATCCTTGGAATACATATGAGCTTAAAAATCTATGTGATTGTCCTTTTGCTTGAGTTTGAAAAATGAATGCAGAAGTCTGTTGCCCATTTACCCATGACATATACTCGTTCATTCACACAGGCATTAAAGCAAATAATTATAGAATACCTACTGTGTGGCAGGCATTTCACTGGGCACCAAGTGGGGAAGGGCAGTATGAATTAGGCAGTTACCACCTCGAAGTTGCTTATAATCCCTTGAAAGTGGTGATATGTATCCAAGACAACATACAGTAGAACATTCCAATTAGAATTCCAAGTTTGTAGAGAAGAGGGAATTCACTTCCTGTGGGATGATTTGGGAAAGCATGATGCAGGAGGTGGTTTTGGAATGAGGCTTTGAAAGATGAAATGTGGATATGGGAGAGGCTATTTAATGTTGAAATGCTGAGAAAACAGAAAGAAAAGACTGGAGGCTAGAAAAAACAACAGAAACAAAAATGCCTAGATTTATTCAGGTTTTGTTTCATGGCCTAGAGTGTAATCCTTTCCTTTCCTCGTTCATTCATTCATCTTTTCGTTCATTCAACAAATATCTATTGAGTGCTTCCTCTGTTCTAGTCACTGAGCTAGGTCCTGATTATGGACAGAGGAAATCACCATTTGTATGGTCCCTGTTTCTGGAAGTTTCCAATCTAGTGGCAAGATGGACTTCATTCAGTATTTTACCCTCTTGGTTTTTGTATAATTATAGGCTGACGTGAGGGCTGTGAAGTAAAGAAACATGTCCTTTGAGGACAGATGACAAAAGGAACTTGGCTAGTGGCCTCCATTGGGAAAGAGATCCCAAAAAGTAGCAGAATAGAGTTAATTAAATGGGGAAGGATAGGGGTACCTGGGTGGCTCAGTTTGTTGAGTGTCTGACTCTTGATTTCGGCTCAGGTCATCATCTTAGGTTCGTTAGATCAAGCCCCGCATCAGGCTCCATGCTTAGTGTGGAGTCTGCTTGAGGTTCTCTGTCTCCCTCTCTCTCTGCCCCTACCAGCCCCACCCAGCTCTCACACATGCATGCATGCTCTCTCACTCTCTCTGAATAAATAAATAAAATCTTTTAAAAAAAGTGGGGAAGGATGGTGTTTGCCAGAGAGAGGTGGGTATGGGGGATGGGTGAAATAGATAAAGGGAATTAAGAGTGCACTCATCTTGATGAGCATTGAGAAATGAATGAAATTATTGAATCATTATAGTGTATACCTGAAACTAATATAACACTGTATGCTAATTATGCTGCAATTTAAATAAATAAATGCGGAAGGATGGGTGGAAATGGCAACTGATGATCCATTCAGAAGGAAGAGGTTGTGCAAAGGTCCTGTGGAAAGGCCCTGTGGAAAGCGAGTTGGCCAAACAATGGCCATTACCTACCTCATTTATCTTTAAGATTTTTTTTTTTAGGCCTGTCTGTGGCTTTAGTGCTACCAAAACAGGGTGTTTTTTTTCCACATAGCAGTGGGATCCCCAACTGGCTGCAGGTTAAAATCATAGGAAGAGGAGTGTGTATGCTTTCTAAAGCTACCAATTTATGACTCCTATCCCAACAATTCTGAATTAATTGGTCTGAAGTGTGGCCTGAGTATTGCTATTTTTTAAATAAAAATATTTTTTATTTTATTTTTATTGTTATATTTTTAAATAATTATTAATCATTATTAATAAAATTAAATTAATTAATAAAAATAAAAAATTAATAAAATATTATAAAATAATATATTATTTTAATAATATTTATTATTTTATTTTTAACCCCCCCTTAAAAAGCTTCTAATGTAGAGCTCAGTTTGAAACCCACCCAGCTACTAGGTGATTAGTTCACCTAGCTCTTGAATAGTTTAGCTGCTCAGGATTAGGGGAGAGCTCCTGAACACGTAGAGGCTGCCAACAGTCACTCTTGTTAAAACTCTCCAGTTGGATTCTCTTTTGTATTTCCTGACTGTGTGTTCACCAGGAGGACTTGGTTATTATTCTGAAGGTAAATCTCTAGAAGTTGGCCATTAACAAACAAGCAGTCATGATGGGATTCATCTCTCTGACCTCTCTAAGAAACGTGAATCACTTCCTTCTGTATTTCCCACAGTGCTTTGAGGTATTTCTCTTGGTATTTCTGCCTTTTATTTTATTTATTTATTTATTTTTAAAGATTTTATTTATTTATTTGACAGAGAGAGAGGGAACCCAAGCAGGGGGTGTGGGAGAGGGAGAAGCAGGCTTCCTGTGGAGCAGGGAGCCTGATGCGGGGCTTGATCCCAGGACCCTGGGATCATGACCTGAGCCGAAGGCAGACACTTAACAACTGAGCCACCCAGGTGCCCCATATTTCTGCCTTTTAATTGTTCTCCCTCTCCTTCTCCTCTTCCTCTCCCTCTCTTTCTCTCTCAGGACTCTTGTCCCTTTAGCAATTAGAGTCCTTCTTTGTCCCTTTTGTATCTCTTTCTGGAGCCCAGCACCAATTTCTACATTTGATAAATGCTCAGTAATTATGGGAAAGGCAAACATTTTGGTGAAATCTGTGAATGGCAATTCTTCAACACCTGGAGCACATTTTTAAAGTGAGCAATGGTAGACTGGGAGGTGCAGAGTTAGACAGAAGCAGACCTGGGTCCATCTCTGACTCTACCCCTAACTAGCTGGGGGCCTTTATTATCACTTATCTGCTTGGGGCCTCAGTCTCCTCCTCCTCTGTGAAATGGGAACAATCAAACTTAACTTTAGGAGAAACTGGGGTCGGTGGTCTAAAAAGGCAAAGCATGTAAAACACTGTACAGGCCTGGTGGTTAGTAGGTCCTAGCAAATGAGTAGAAAGAAATAGTCATTACTATATCCTAGAGGGGTCACACTAATCAAATTATGAATTCCCCACAGCCTGAATTTTCCTCCAAGAAAACAGACTCTCCAGTCCAGGTTCAGTGACCCTCCTTCATACACTGTATACTTCAGTTTATTCATCTATCTCCCCTTCTACCCAGACTGTAAACACTGGAGCACAGGAACCTTGTTTGTTTTGCTTCCCACTGGACCCCCAGCTCCAACACAGGGCCTGGCCCATCATAAATACTCAGTTAATATACTTGCTTCATAAAATGGTGGCAATACACCCACCCTGATTGATGGCATTGGACTGGGTTGATGTCTGCTTGAAAATCTTCTGTCCCTGAGATGAATGGTAACTGGAGAGTCATCTGACCTTCCCAAACCTCAGTTTCCCATGTGAACAAGATAGAGTTGGATCATCTCTGTGGACCCTCCTTCTACACTCTGAATCATGATGATACAAGAACTATTCTTCGTATGCATGATACCATGGATCCAGCCCATAGAAAAGACATAGGGGATGAATTATTTTTGGCTCCATCTACTAGACCAGGATTTCTTTTATGAAGTTAATTTGAGCTCATCAGTTTATTCATTTTTATATTCATATATTCATTCATGCAGTATTTATTGAGAATGTAATGTTTATTTTACTACATCTTGTAAATACAGCATAGTCCCTGCTTTCCAAAAGGCAGCAGTCTACAGAGGAAGACAAAAACATGAACCCACAATTTTAATATAATATGGGAAGTGTTCTGATATAGATACTCCTAAGGTACTGTGACAGCCCTTGAGAGGAACTAAATTCTTCTCATCTGAAATGAGGGGGGTGTTATTGATTGTGGAAGATAGAGGACTTCCTAGATAAGGAGCCATATTGAATCAACCTTGGAGAATGAATAGAAATTCTCAAATTTAAAGAAAGGAAGGAGAAAGACAGTGGTAGAAAGAAACATATCCAGTAGCCAGAGAGCTAAGAAATGGCACAGAATATTCTGGCACCTACAAATACAGTTCTTCATGGCTGAAAATAAAATGAATATATTGGAGGAAAAAGAGCTAAAGTCAAAGAGTCAGCCAGGGGCCACATCCAATAGGGCTCCTTACCCCTCCTAACCCTGAGTGCTGGCTTTACAAAGATGAAGCCTCCATCAGGAATCAGGAACCATTTGGAAAGGGAAACAGAATTTGCACCCTGGGATCTGTGCCTATTCTCCCATACTATGTGAGTTCCAAGGCTGATTATGGTCCGTGTCCACAGTCTGATTTGGGTGTAGTCTTCTTTGTAACAGATTTTCCCAGCTCCTTATCACAGCTCCTGCTTTTGTTATGGCAACAGCTGTGAATGTCTCCAGTGGAGTGGGTCATGCCCCTAGATTACTTATCACTGCTCCATTTCTCAGTGTTGTTTCAGTTGGCTGGAGAGTGCTGTCATCACAGGGAGAAGAGGATGGGAATGCTACTGAGTATCAGCTAACCTTGTTCTCCCCTCACTAAGACTCCATGAACAAACATTAGCCTGCTTTAAGCTGAGGTCTAAGACTTGTATTTGATTCCTCCTATCCTGGATGTCCAGGACAAATCAATAGGCACTCCATCAGAGCATGCTAGAAAAAGGTCATAAGGTATAATGCCTGATAATGAGATTTGAGAGTCAGACAGACCTGGGTTCATATCCTTCCTCTGCCACTTCCTAGCTCTGTGTCTTTACAAAGTAATTATAGTTCCACCTTGAACAGTTTGGGTATTAGGTGCATATAAGTTTTGACTCCCCAAAAAGTTACCTACTAATACCCTACTGTTGGCCAGAAGTCTTACTGATAACCTGAACAATTAACATATACTTTGCCTATATATCACATACTGTATTCTTACAATAAACTAGAGAAAAGAGACTTAAGAAAAGCAAAAGGAAAAGAAAATATATTTACACTATTGTACTGTGAACTATCTGAATATAAGTGGACCTATGCAATTCAAACCTGTTGATCAAAGGTCAACTGTAATTTATTTGGTCCTTAGTTTCCGTATTTGTAAAATGAAGACCCTAACACCTACTTCCTAAGCTTATTTTGCAGGTGCAACAGAGCAAGCACTTAAAGCACTTTGGAAAGTAGTCTGATAGAGGCAAAGTGATTAGTACATACATGCTTATCCTCATCATCTAAAATGAAACATAGACCATAAAATAAATCAAGCTGTTATGATACAAGACTGAGAGACACAAGATTTCAGCCTTGGCTCCCAAAAAATCACAGTGGGACTTTGAACAACTTACTGGACTTCCTCTGGCCTCAGTTTCTCACTATGATACATGGGGGAGTATGTCTGATGATCTAGCAATGAACATTTTTAGTTCTGATAACCTGTGTTTTTTGAATAAGACTGATGTCTGCTTAGACATTTGGAAGGCCCCCAATGTCTGGATAACCACCCAATGACTGTGCTATAGAAACACAGAAACACTGTGTAGAAACATAGTAGCAATGAACTTTATTAAATACTGGGAAGATTTCAGATTAGATAACAAATGCTTTTTCTTAACTTAATTTTTTGGAAAGCTTTCCCACTAGCAACTTTCCTCTCCATCTGGCAGAGTGTATATGCGTGGGTTTTAGTTATCAGAGCACTTGCTGCATACCACCATCAAGTATCCCTATGACCTCTTTAACGAAGGGAGACCACGTAATTTTTTTCTCTGCTTTCTCAGCCCCTACCACATGGCATGGCCCATGGTGGATTATGTGCACATGTTTATTAGTTGAATAAATAAAAGAATGAGTGGACAAGTCAATGAATGAATGAACACACACCTCTGATTGCTTCCAAGTTTAAATGGACTCAAAGAATATGGAAATAGAAACTTTCAGGACACTGTAGGACCTCAGAGACAAAAAGGATTTACAATCTATACCTCTTGTGATGTGGATAATCTTTCTACAGTATTCTAACAATACATGTTTATGTCAAGGGATGGAGAACCCAGTACCTCCCAAAACAATGCATTTTACTTGGGACAACTATGACTGTGAAAATGTTCTTCCTTCTATTATTGAGCCTGAGTTTGTCTTCTGTTGGAATTAGAAGAGGCAACAGGCACATAGACCTATTATCTAGGGAGATTAATTGGCCATACAGACAAAACCGCTGAGAGTGTGTGTGTGTGGTGGTGGTGGGGGGGGGGGTGCACGAGATGTCATAGAATGGGGTCAGCAAGGTCCAAGGAACAGTGTTTAGCTTTGAGTTGGCATTCAGAGCTGGCCAGACCTGGGAAAATAATTCATTCCAACCAAATTTACAGGCTTGATCACAATTTATTTACTTTAACTGTAAAATCTTCTTTTTACATTGCCAAAATACACCTATCTGCTGTTCCGGGCATGTAAGAAGTCAGCCTGAACTTCAGAAAGTAGCTTAGTAGTTTAGTGTGGTGATTTTTGAGACCTGTTTATCCTAGGCTCTTGAGAGGTAGGTGAACTAACCCTCCACAACATCAGAGGATACCTCTCAGAGGATGGAATAAAATGGGTCTTTTGGATCAGTTTCACTTCCACAAAAGAAACCCACTGTATACATTGCCTTTAGTTCCCTTTGCTGTTCTTGGTGCAGACCATATTTTGTCTGTTGTAGGATATGGGAATTTTGTACATTTAGTGCAACATGAAATAAACCAGGACAATGTTTTACGTCCTTTCTTATTGTCAGTGATTGAGTTAGGTGTCTGACTCCAGTGGTGGATCATCCTGTAATGTGTATTAAGGTTTTGAATATACCAACACAATTACATCATTCTCAGATACACCCTAGTCATGATAAACTCATACCTTCCCACATTTCCTTAGCTTCCCATTTCCTGACTTTTCTTTTGGTTGGACATAATATGCATGGTATTATTCATTATTTGAGGATTTTATCAGGATAACTGTTAAGGGGTGGAAACTATAGGTTGGTTCCTTCAGTACTCTTTCTGGCTTCCTTCTTTCTGTTGACTTTGTCTACTCTAGAGACATTTCTCAGCCTCTTCTGGAGCTAGGGATCACCATGTAACACTGTTGGCCAATGAGTCATAAGTGGAAATCCTCCACCCTTCCTCCTTCCTCTCCTCTGAATTGTGTAGATTGACATGGTACTATATCCATTATATGATTTGGATCCATGTTGTGACCTGGGAGGTTCCAGTCTCATCCCTCCTACCTTTGATATCCTCCTGGCCTCTCATTTGTACCTCAGCCTCTTGAAGCTCTGAGCTTCTGTCTCACTATCTGCTGGAGTTGTCATCCTGTGTGATCTGACTCCACCCTTTGAGAGACTAACTTGGCTGGTATTTCTCTTGCTTAGTTACTGTTGGAAGAGACAGATATGTAAAATCACAGATCAGGAAATGTGATGGCTTCCCAGCTTGGCCAAAGCAAGTGGAAAGACTCAAAGATAATTCCATTCCAACAAGAATAGGCATACCAAAGAGGAGAACACCTTTTTAATCCTAAAGGCATGCGACTTTTAAGGTAGTTTAAAAAGGCAGAATGGTTTAGAGAGTGGTCTTTGGAGTCAGGTCAATTCAAGTTTGAATCTTGGCTCCAGTATATACTAGCTGTGTAACTCTGGGCTGATTATTTAACCTCTGTCAGCCTTAGTTGCCTCATGTATTAAATGTGAATCATAAAAGAACCTTATTTATAAGGTTGGAAAGGACTCAATGAAAAATATATGTAAAACAGTTGACAAACTATCTGATATCCAGTAAAGTGCTTAATGAGTAATAGCTATTGTTATGATTACTGAACTATTAATGATTGTCAAGCTATTGTGATTAAGATATTAATGTTTATTAAGCTTAAAATTTTTTATTTAGTAAAAAAAAGGTGAAATTTTATATCTAATACTTGATAAATAATGGTGTCAGTACCTAATTAGGTTAGACTTAGAAGGTTGATTTATTCATTAATAGGTTATAGTCACAAAGCCATAATGGGTAATTTTGTTATCATTGTAAGCTTATTGGGCAAGAATGTCAGGGGCTGACTTTCTTCTTTACCTCAGGTCCAGAATATTTGGCTATGTCCCTTTGCCTAAAGGGAAAGCACATAACCTGGGTAAAGAAGGAGAGGGGAATGTTCTAGAAATTCAGAGGTCAGGTCCCTTATTCTTAGAGCTGCCAAGGATCCACAGCCACCTGAGTTCCTGGCTACCCTACTGAGATGCCATGGGGCCCTTCCTTTCCTGTTCTCAATCATAAACAGGATTTAAGATGGCTGGAGACTCAAAGATCCTTAGACATCATCTGGTCACACTTGTCCTTGTTCCAGATGGGTACACTGACACCCAGAGAGGAGACAGGATGGATAAAATTTATTCATCCAGTTACTCAAAATACTTTCTTTTTTAAAATTTTCTGATTATTTTTTCTCCGGCATACTAAATGCTTACCTACTGTTATGACCATTATCTGCCCAATGAGAAAATAGCTATTCCCAGTTGGGAAATGATTAAACTTGAGCCCCAATATCAGAACAGTAAAGGGAACTGGGTGTCAACATAAAAAATAACTCACTCATATGCTAGGACAAGAGATCCTGGAATTTCCCATATAGCTCCTCAATACCAAAGGGTTAAAGAGCAAGAGTTGCCTTTGTATGAGGAGAAAATCTATGACAACAATAAATGAGATCTATACCCACTCTAAGAAGGACAGAGATGTCAGCCAGACATTCTTTCGGCACCCATCATTGGTGCTTACTGTGATACAGTAAGAAGGCAGATTTTGGAGTCAGAATTATCAGGGTTTGAATATCTCCTCCTGGCTCTGTGAACTTGGATATGTTATCTGACTTTCCTGTGCCTTGATTTTCTCATTTGAGAAATGAGTGTGTAGTTCCAGCTGTTTCCCAAGATAGCTTGTTGCTCATAGAATCTGATTCTAGGGCTTTTTTAGCAAGTGATCCTTTTTTCCCTCCCAAAGGGCAGCCATGTTAATGGAAAGGGAAGGATCTGGCCCCAACTTCCTGCCCTCTGGGCCACAACCTCTTGGGTAGATCCTCACTCAGCCTTGGTAGGAAGAGGTGTGTCTGAGGCCTGGTTTCTATCCCGTTTGCTTCTGGAGAAAATTCAGCTCTTATTTTTGTCATTCCTTGGGCAAGTGTAGAGAAAACTCAGAGGGTGGGGAAAAACCCAAGTTTCTTAATCACTGGTTTCTGAGGCAATCCATCCACACATTCCTTTTTCAGTACTAGTGTTTTTCTCAAATTGTCTACGGCATGTTGTTCTCTTCTGTCTCTAGTTCATCTTGAGATCTTCTTGTCTTTTCTCAATAACATGGCCAGTGATTTTATAATTTCTTTGTGGAGCAGGAAAAGTACACAGAGATCAGTACACAAAACTTAACATTATAGATGAGGCAAGTTTTGGAGGCCTGGCTCATCTTAAAACTCACAGTTCAGTTCATAGCAGAAACAAGGCGATTTCCAGGCGCCCTACCTAGGTCTGTTTCCTCCATGCAGAGATGAAGAGACCTCTGTCCTCAATATCACTGTTATATTATACCAGGCTTCCTGGGAAGTGACTTGGTGTGACACAAAAAGAATAATCTGTGGTTTTGTGACTGGGCCACAATTGGGGTTATAGTGTTGGCCAAATGAAGTTCTTTGCCCATTGTTTACATCTGTGCCTTATTTAGGGTTAGAATGAGAGTCAGTAAGATCGCTTGGGTCATATGGCAAATATTTACCTGGTAAGAGAGGCCATGGAGTGTTTTAAGGAGAATTAATCTAACTGATTATTCTAGCTGTAGTGGAAAATGCATCAGAGAAATCATACGGAGAGATGCTGACCTAATCCAGGTGAGAGATAATGGTCTGGACCATAGCAGATTCTCAGGGCATGGAGAACAGTAGAGAGGCCTGGATAGGACCAGAGGGAGAATGACTGTGAGGTTGATGAGTTCTTCAGGGCTAATCTAACTGAACTTTTTGCAGACTGCCTTTTATCTCCTGAATTAAAATCTTGGCATAACCTTTGACCTTTCTTCTAATGTACACTGATGCCCATCTCTTCTGTTGCTAAACATATCAGTTCTACTTTCACAAAGTTAATAATTTCTTATTGGGTATCTATTGTGTCAGGCACTGTGTGAAAAGATGAAGTCCAATAAACAAGACTTCATGATGGATTAGATTTGAAGGATGAGGCAGGGTGTCTTTAATAAAAGAGAAAAAAGCTGGTTCTTTGGAGTCTGGCTTATAAATGTTTGGTGGAGAAAACTTCAGATGACAAAACTGGGGCTGGTGAATGGACCTTGAGTGTTTTTTTTGTCATATTCAGATGTTCAAGGGGAGGTTTCAAGTAGGCAGTTATACAGTCTGATTAGAACCATGTGCTCTCAGCATGGCCTTAAATACGTCTTTAATCTTTCCAAAAGTCAGTTCCTCCACCTACACAATCTGTAAACTAATCACACTTATTTTACATTAATTAATTAATTAATTACTTAAATTGAAGTATGGTTAACATACAATATTATTTTAGTTTCAGGTGTACAACATAGTGATTTGACAATTTTATACATTCAGCTGTGTTTATCAGGGTGAGTGTAGTTACCATCTATCACCATATAATATTATTACCATATTATTAACCATATTCCCCATGCTGTACTTTTTTTTAAATTTTATTTTATCATGTTATGTTAGTCACCATACATTACATCATTAGTTTTTGATGTAGTGTTCCATGATTCATTGTTTGCGTATAACACCCAGTGCTCCATTCAGTACGTGCCCTCCTTAATTACCCATCACCCGGCTAACCCATGCCCCCTCAGTTTATTTCTCAGAGTCCATAGTCTCTCATGGTTCATCTCCCCCTCCGATTCCCACCCCCCCTTCATTTTACCCTTCCTACTAAATTCTTTTTTTTTTTTTAACATATAATGTATTATTTATTTCAGAGGTACAGGTCTATGATTCATCAGTCTTACACAATTCACAGCGCTCACCATCCCATGCTGTACTTTTCATACCCATAATCCCACCTTTTGGGGCTGCCATTGGACTTAAATGACCTCTCTATAAAAGCACTTAGGGCAATGACTACAATCCTGTAAATGCTCAGTAATTGGTACTACTATATTAGTTTGCTACAGCTTCCATAACAACATTCCCTGGACTGGAGGTTTCAAACAACAGAGATCTATTTTCTCACACTTCTGGGGGCCAGAAGTCCAAGATCAAGGTGTTGGCAAGTTTAGTTTCTTCTGCAGCCTCTCTCCTTGGCTTGCAGATGACCACCTTTTCACCATGTCTTCATATGGTCTTTTCTCTCTGTGCACAGGCCCCTAGTGTCCCTTTTTATGCCCAGATTTCCTTTTTTTATAAGGGCACCAGTCAGATTGGTGTAGGGCCCACCCTAATAGCCACATTTTAACTTAATTGTCTCTTTAAAGGTCTTATCTCCAAATACAGTCACATTTTGAGGTACTGGGGCTTAGGGCTTCAACATATGAATTTGTGGGGGGGGAGGCAATTCAGCCCATGACAGCTACTGTTTCATTAGCTTTGAACAACAGGAGTTCAAACTGCACTGGTCCACTTCTCTGTGGAGTTTTTTCAATATAGTACAGTATTGTACATGTGTTTTCTCTTCCTTGTGCTTTTCTTAATAACATTTTTCCTAGCTTACTTTATTCTAAGAATACAGTATGTAATATGTGCAACATAGAAAATATGTGTTAACTGACTTTTTATGTCATCAGAAAGGCTTCTGGTCAACATTAGGCTATTAGCAGGTAAGTTTTGGGGGGAATCGAAAGTTATATGTCAGTTTTTTTACTTCACAGGGGTTCAGTGCCCCTAAGCTCCGCATTATTCAAGAGTCAGCTGTATATTACATTTTATTAAGTCACGGGAATAAGAATTTGTGCTCATTTTTGTCTGTCTCCTAAACCTTTACTCATGTCATACTCTCTGTACTTCTCTAATTGGAGAAGTTTGTGAAACACGGGACTACGTAGTCAGAATGACATGGCACAGAAGTCAGACTCGAGAGGAATCACTACCACCAAGAAAGTCAGCCCAATGCCCTGAGTCATTTCTTCAAATATCCCTCCTTTCCTTCCTTCTTTGCACTAAGCAGTAAGGCTAAGTGATCTTGTCACTCATATAACTTGCTGTGCCCACCTTTTCTTTTCTCTTCTTCTGGTAACAGAGCTCCATTTTTTTCCCTTTGGAACACTCTCCTCCCTCATCCTTAATCTATGTGATTTCTGTGTGGCTGACATTACTGCAGGCTGTAGGAGTAGAGATGTGATCCAGACATAACCTAAAATGTAGAGCATCTGCCTGGATCCCGTACTCCGGGTTCCTCCATATAATTCAAAGCTTTGCAAATACAGTCCTCTACAGATTCTAGGCACTTAAGGAATTGCTAGGTCATGTGCCTTCTTGACTATTTTGTAAATAGAGTCCAGCTGGAAATGGAGCTGACAAAAAGATATCAGAACCAAGAGATGAATAAGAAATATCATTGAGTCAGCCACAGCAAGTTCTTCCTAGAAACATTGCCAAAGGCAAGGGAAGCAAGGGCAAAAATGAACTATTGGGATTTCATCAAGATAAAAAGCTTTTGCATAGCAAAAGAAACAGTCAACAAAACCAAAAGACAACCAACAGAATGGGAGAAGATATTTGCAAATGACATATCAGATAAAGGGTTCGTATCCAAAATCTATAAAGAACTTATCAAACTCAACACCCAAAGAACAAATGATCCAATCAAGAAATGCGCAAAAGACATGAACAGACATTTTTCCAAAGACATCCAAATGGCCAACAGACACATGAAAAAGTGCTCAATATCGCTCGGCATCAGGGAAATCCAAATCAAAACCTCAACGAGATACCACCTCACACCAGTCAGAATGGCTAAAATGAACAAGTCAGGAAGTGACAGATGTTGGCAGGGATGCAGAGAAAGGGGAACCCTCCTACACTATTGGTGGGAATGCAAGCTGGTGCAACCACTCTGGAAAACAGTATGGAGGTTCCTCAAAAAGTTGAACCAGAGCTACCCTATGTCCCAGCAATTGCACTACTGGGTATTTACCTCAAAGATACAAATGTAGTGATCCAAAGGGTTACATGCACCCCAATGTTTATAGCAGCAATGTCCGCAATAGCCAAACTGTGGAAAGAGCCAAGATGTCCATCGACAGATGAATGGATAAAGAAGAGGTGGTATATATATACAATGGAATATTATGCAGCCATCAAAAGGAATGAAATTTTGCCATTTGCAATGACATGGATGGAACTGGAGGGTATTATGCTGAGCGAAATAAGTCAAAAAGAGAAAGACATGTATCATATGATCTCACTGATAAGAGGAATTCTTAATCTCAGGAAACAAACTGAGTGTTGCTGGAGTGGTGGGGGGTGGAGGGAAAGGGGTGGCTGGGTAATAGACATTGGGGAGGGTATGTGCTATGGTGAGCACTGGGAATTGTGTAAGACTGTTGAATCACAGACCTGTACCTCTGAAACAAATAATACATTATATGTTAAAAAAAAAAAGATAGTAGGAAGGAGAAATGAAAGGGGGGAGATCAGTGGGGGAGAGGAACCATGAGAGACTATGGACTCTGAGAAACAAACTGAAGGTTCTAGAGCGGAGGGGGGTGGGGGGATGGGTTAGCCTGGTGATGGGTATTAAAGAGGGCATGTACTGAATGGAGCACTGGGTGTTATACTCAAACAATGAATCATGGAACACTACATCAGAAACTAATGATGTAATGTATGGTGATTAACATAACATAATAAAATTTTAAAAAAAAGAAATATCATTGAGTGGCTACATCAAACCCTATCTGATGCCATATGAAACCCCTTGACTTCCTGGGTATGTGAGTAAATAAATCCCCTTTTTAGCTGAAAATAGTTTGAGTTGTGGTAGTCATTTACAGCAGAAAGATACCTGACTATAGAAATTGGACTGTAATCTAAATATGTTTGACCCAAAGGCTCAAGCTTCTTCAAGTAAACTGCAAATGAAGAATAAATGCTTCTGCCTCTAGATGTAGATTATCTTAGGTTAGTTACTCCAGAAACAAACGCTGATGGAAAAATCTGGGTATATTCCATGGCAGATGACATACTTGACACAGGCTTACAGACATTCAGACTTCCCTCTATAAGAGCTTCCACATCACCAAGGTCCCGAGCACCTTGGTCACGATCACAGTACCCAGACTCATCAAAGACATTCTGACTTTCAAGGTCCCACTGGAGCCTGGGAGGTCCTTGGCCTTCAGACCTTGACTTTTGGGTTATTTTGTTGAGGATCTCTGTTACCAGAAGGAGAGAAACTTGGAGCTCCTCCTTGGGTGAGACTTGGAAGGAGCATATCTGGCTTCCTCATTTTGTCGTTACCAGCTTCTTCTCCTCCTCCTAATTTTCCTGACAGTCAAGTCCAGCCTTAAATTGTCGTTCTGAAAGTGGTCGGCTTGGTAGATGATTCAGGAAGCACTGTTAGAAGGGAGGAGAAATAACTCAGGAAATGGAAAGAAGACAATAAAGACTGGCTAATCCCCCAGCTTACTGCTGAGAGAAATCAGGACTCATTCTCTCTGGAGAACTTTCAGATACAATGTAAAATAGTTTTTGGTGTTATATTCCTGAAGAGGAAGAAAGCTGAGATATTTCCAACCAGATCCTGTTAGCCATTGGTGTAGGACTACTTCTTTGGGCACTTAACTCCCTAGCACTTCTGGCTTGCTGGGCATGCTTTGGTGGCTGGAGATAATATTTGGGCAAAGAGTTGCAACTGCTTGCTGTAGAAACCATCAACATGGAGATGGTGCATGTTGAGGGGATATAGGCAGGATAGAGACCATATAAAATAAAGTTAGAGTCTGGTAGTTACAGGTGCCTTAAGCCTTGGTGGATTCATGGGATTATGATGGTCATTGAGAGGGAGGGGGGCAGGATGTAAGACACAATGAAAGAACAATGAGGCCATGTATGAAATTGGCTGGTGGCAGTAGCTGAGAATCATCCTGCAAAAGTGGCCCAAACCAGGTTGCAGAGCACACAGATATAGCTCAAAGCACGGTTTGATTCACATCGGGTATTACCACCTTAAAAGAGGTTTCATTCTCCATACTGATTTGGGGAAGGTTTTACTCTGGAAATGCCCAAAGTAAAATCTCCCCCAAATTTGCCCATAAGTTTGTTGTAAAACATATTATGTTTCAATGTAATTTTATGGGGCAGATTGTAGGCTTTCTGAAAACAGTGATCCTGACCAAATTCATCTCTGTATACATGGAACCTATTTCAATATCTATTACACAGACAATGCTTGAAGAATATTTATGAAATAAAACAAAGGAATTTGGTTAGGTGATTCATAAGACCCACAATTGTATCAGAGCAGTCTCTAATGGTGAGAAACTCCTTTAGCCCATCAGTATGGCCTCTGCATCCACTCACTGGGAGGGAGCTAGTGGAAATCCTACACAGGGCTCATTCTCAGCCACAATTCTCCTGTACTTTGAGTAGTCACACTCAGAGTAGCTTATAGTAGGAATAAAGGGTGATGCAGATTTTTTATAGACATACAATGTCCCAAATGAGGAAGAATTTTAAGGTCATGACACTGAAAAACAACAACAACAAAGAACTCAAAAAGAGGTTTTCAGACATCTTATCTCTGGTAATACTCCTTGTCTTAAAGTTTACTTTGATATTAATGCAGGCTGAAATTCAGCTTTCTTAGGATTAGGGTTCTTTCACATACCTTCTTTTCCATCCTTTATTTTCAACCTTTCTGGATTTGTGAAGCCATACAGTTCATAGTTGGTTGGGCTGGGATTTGAACCTAGGTCTGTATTCTCAAACCCAGGCTCTTTATTTCTATACACTTAGTCTTCCATAACTATCACGTGTCCTAGTGGGATCATGTCAGGCCTTATGTAAGAATGTATGTACCCTTCCTGGTGAGAACCTTTCCTCTTCCTGTGCTATTAACCCCTTTCTTCCCAGGTGTATAGGGTTTAGTACAAGACACCCCAAAACTAAGGATGCACATATCACTCTTGCTAATGAACCAGGCCTTCAGATGATGGCTTTTGGTCCATTATTACTTTCTCTAATAATGTCTAATTTATACATTTCTCACAGGTCCTGTAGGTTAATTTACCAGGAGGGAAAAAAAGTGAGTAAAAACCTATTAGTCTTTTTTTTTTTTTTCCTGCCTCAGAAATTATAGACTTGGATGTTTCTCCGAGGCAACATTAATAATGCATTTATCATTTCAAGCCCTTAACCTCTTAAGTTCTTCAAACAGAATTAAAAGAATCCTGAACTACTAAATAATTGCATTATGTGGCTGAATGGAGAGAGCGAACACCTCTAAAATGACACTAATCTATTTATTCTCCTCCTCACAGCCTCACCACTCAGAGCAGGGTGGACGCTGTCACACACTTTGTTTCTGCCTACAGCCTTTTTGGAACTTCTTCCCAATTAAGCACTGAAGCTTCTTCCCCTAGCCATCTCTGACTCCCATCCAGTCCTGCACCTTTACCCTCCCCCTCGCAGAAGCCTACACAAACAAGTGCAGCATGGCTAATAGCTCAGCTTCTCTTTGTAAACACATCACTCTGGCTTTTTTGTTTTGTTTTTCCCCTCTTTTCTGGTAATTGTTTGGGACATGAGGACATATTTGTAGGACTTATGCTTCAGTGTATATCATTTCATCAATGACTCTGTGGCCCAGTCTAGGCTAGCCTAGGTTGGTGGGCTGAAGACTTTCACCTCGGGGTCATGTCCCACCCACTGTTTAGACCACTGCTGACTAAGACTGAAAGTATACTATGAGACTGGTCACTACCTTCCTTGCAGTCTGTAATTCATTTTGCTTGTGTGTCTAGGCCAGGATGAGAGAGCATCTTAACACTCACTCACATGTACTTTAACAAGTAACTGGGTTTTTTCCTTGGCCTTGGTGACAACTTCCAACTCTGATCTTATTTCTCCCTGTATACAGGTCTGTTTGGTTGGCAGTCTAATTCTTAAGGAGTTACCAAGTCCTGACCAGTGAGGGACCATCTCTTCCATCCATCTCACATCCTGGTTACTGTAGACACTCTATTTCATTCACTCAAAAATTGAATAAGTGATTGAATGGATGGATACATGAATGAATGCCACCCTATTCAGATTCCTTATCCAATGGTGGCTGGGTTCAACTTATGAATATAAGTACAACACTTCCTAAGGAACCCCCACTCAGAGGACAGGGCCCTTCCCCACCACCAATATTTAATTTTATTCTGCTCATCACTTTCTGAGGAGCCTGACTTTTGTTGACCTAGTTCTGCCCATCTGCCCTCTCCCCTTCCCCAGGTGTCCACCTGTTTGGTGGCTGAGCCAGTAGTGGTCATGATAAATTCTGAGGAAGCCTTTTACAATGCTGGCATGTTTCATTAGTATAGTGAAAATCTAATTAATAGCTGAAATACATTTTTTATCCACAAAGGAGGTAAAGAATGTCTACAAAATATGCCCTTTCATATTTCCCATAAATTAACCTCTCAGTCCATACAAGTCCTCCTAGACATATATCCCAAACTCCTCTTCTTTCTCTGATTTTACTCTCTTGCCTACTCTGCCACTGTTACGCTGGGTCTTATTCTATGCTTCAGTCTGTATCCTGGGGCCCTCATTCATGCTTAAGGAACTACATCTTTCAGAAACTTTAGGCCAGAATAGCCCTGACAGACTCACCTTTCTATTTTTAATGGGAATGGCCTCTTTGTTTTTGTCATAACAGTCTCTGTCACTTTATTCTTACTCACCAAAGACCATCTCCACACAATGCTTGGGAGAGTGAAGAATAAAGACATGGGCGAAGGGTATAGATCGTCCTATTTTGTTTCCTTGGATTCTCCATGAGGAGACTTTATGAAATTTGCTTTGAAACGTATTCAAGAACCGTAATGCTTTCTGTACACATTTTTGCCATTTTATTCTAGAATGGCTAAAGTGGATAGTTGGGAAGGATGCAGGGAGATTCTTACTTAGTGAAATGGATAACCAAGGCTGACTGAAGTCAGACATTCATCTGTAGTCCCATGAAAATTACATAATTTCAGAACACCTGGATTTCTCCCCCTTTTTTGTGATTTATTTATCCTTTTCTCTCATAGGCAACTTCTGTGGGGTAAAAGTGGATTCCAATATATTCTGTTCAAGTGCTTCTTTCGTGGTAGTCTCAAATGTGCACACATCAGCATGCATACACCTCCATGCACACAGAACTTCTCCTTCATTTCTGTCCCAGGAAGAGTGTTTCATGACCACAAAGTTGGGATTTGTTCCACCCTTGTTACTGAGAGAGAATAGAAGGGCTTCCCATAGTCTCAACTTCCAAACCAAACCACATTATTTATTTTTAGGATAAATTAGAACTGCATGATCTGTGCTAAGTGGGACCACTTCCATTAGAAACCCAAGAGCAGTGATTGCAGGTGATTGGAGGGCATTTTCATTGGCTGCTGTGTTTGGATTGCTCTTCTGTCTTAATCATAAAAGATCTGACCATCGAGTGGTGAAATTCTACTCCAAATGTGAGCCGAGTGCCTCTCATATTGGCATATCTTGTGAAGCGAATTAGCCATCTAATAGCTAACACGATGACATGAAGAGAAGTCAAATGTAGCATTGATTTCCCAGGAGGCTTCAAAGTAGATCAAGTAACACTAAAATAAAATTGTCAAACTAGAAAATGGTTCTCATCAGAATATTTTTTCTTCTCTATAAATAAATGGCTTAGACCAGTTCAAGAACTTCACCGGCTATGCAAGACACAGCTTAGTGGTTTCACAAAGTGCTTGTTACCATTTTTTATACTTGACTGTAATATGAGATCAGTCATTTGAAGACTAGAAACTGGCGTAAGCTTGAGAATTCTCCCCAGTCCCTGTCTCTTGCCCTTTTCCTTCCAGAAAGACAGAAATAACAATGATAAAATCGACTCCCAACTTCTGGCAATTCTACTGCCCGGAGGGTGTTCAAGTAACTTGTCCCCAAAACTTGCAAGGTTGTTTTTGCTTCGCTTCTTGAATTGCCATCTGGTTCAGGGATTCCCAACGATAAAAAAATGAGAGGAAGAGAAATGGTAATAATTATTAAGAATACATGCTCCTCTATTTCCTATGAGAGAACTTTTGCAAAACGTATGTTATCACAAAGAATACAGTATTTGGAGTCAGATAGACCTGGGCTTGAATCCTAGCTGTGTGTCTTTGGGCAAGCCACTTCTTTCAAGTATCTGTGTCCTCATCCATGTCATGGGATCACAAATCCTGTGTGTCATTATTAAATACTTAAGATTTTAAGACCAATGTTTATTAAGTGTTTCCTCTGCTCAGGCATAAGGGCTAAGCACTGTATGCGTGTTATCTCATTTAATTTTCAGAAAACTACACTATCTTCATCCTTCCTTGGTTGTTGTTACGATTTTTGTTGCTTTTGCTCATGAGAAACTGAGACTTGGAAATATTAAGTCCATTTTCTAGGGTTACTGTGCTACTATGTGGCAGAGCCAGGGTTCAAACTTTCGTATTCTTGCTGTGGAATTCTTACTTTACACTATTTTGCAATTTAGTTCAATATCATTATTTTGCAAATGGAGAAGAGGGAGTTTAAAGAATTTAGGAGAGGTGTAAGAGATTAGTTAGCTAGTCAGTGACAGAATCATGATTCTGGGAAGGCTGAGGTCAACTAGGAGTTCTGACTCTTGGGGATCCCAAAAACTAAGTTATTCCTCTCAGTCTCAAAATAATTGTGCACCATCATGACGGACAGGAGTCTGGTGTCATTAACTGGAATGCTGAGCTTTTCAATTTGGGAAAGAAGGATCTGCAGCTCTGAATTTCCTAAGATGGTTGGAACATCTGGTCTAAATGCATGTTGACATCACAAGGAATAAAACCTGAAACACAACAGAAATTATTCCCTTTGCAAAACAAATGCTAGAGGGAGAAATCACAGAGTAATTCCGCCAGATTTCTCAGCAATTCTCCCAAGATTGTGCATATTAATTGCTTGTAGCTGCAGGTTAGTGCTGCCAGTTCCTGTGTGACAGCTAAGTACCAAATGGCAGGCCCTTCAATCACAGAATTACAGACTTTAGGGGCTGGAGACTTTAGGAGCAGGTCAAGGCTGCCCCTTCTCCACCCAAATAGGCTGATCCCGAAGACCAGTCTTCACCTCTTTTTGCCTAATTGATGAAGTGACTGAGTGATGGGGCTTCTCCGGGGAAGTCATTATAACATTGTAGATTTGATTATGGGACAATGTTTTATTTGGTTCAAATTATCATGTTATTTGTTTAGTTATACTCATTAATTCTAGCTCCCCTCTGGAATGCTCAATCTCTAATTACACATATTAAGCTCTTGGCTTGCTGTCCCAAGTCCAACATTGATTTTAGGGGTGACCACAGGAGGGTTATTTCTCTTCTTTAGTCCTCAGTTTCCCTTTTTGCAAAGTAGAAATGGAAGAATCGGAAGGGATGGTATTGAAGGTCTGTGTTTCTTCCTTTGCATGTTTTTTCATGCTTTCTTTATTTTCTTTCTTTTTGTTTATTCTTCTTTATCTCTGCTCTTACCTCCTTCTTGCCCTTCCCCATCACTACCTTGAAATGGTCAGTTCTCCATCCCAGGACCCTTTGGTATACTGAAGCTAAACCTCACGACCTTGGAAGAGCCAGCTGTGCTTATTTCTTTCCAACACTGTGATCAATGATATCTCCTTGGTCGCTCAGAATCGGCCATGGTGGAAGTATTCGCACTATTGAATTCAGCAGAAGTGACAGATCACCCGTTCACTCCCCAGAGAGCCAGTTGTCAAACATTTACCAGCACACCATTGCTGTGACCACTTTCTAAATAGAGCATTAGCATAAATAACTTTGTCTTGTTTAAAAAAGAATTAGATCATGTAGCTTTGAAATAGCTCACCTATATTCAATACTTGGAAAAGAACTCATATTCAAGAAAGCTGTGTGTGTGTGTTGGGAGGTGGAGGTTGGCAGATAGTAGGTTTTAAGCATCTTCTATTTACCAGAAATTTTTTTTTTTAAAGTGATCCTTACCACAGCTTTCAAAGATTGGTATTATCCCCATTTACTTATAGGGAAACTGAGGCTCAGCAATATTAAGTAATATACCCAAACTCAAATAGTAAGTGGCAGAAGCTCAGTAACAGTCTGAAAAGTCTGCACCATTTACGTTTTTGCTCCATTCAGCAATTGTTGAAGGTGTAGAATGCAAACAAAAGTCCTTGAATTCAGGCAAAATCCACCCAGAACCGTTCAGATGGAAATAACTCAGGATACCATAGATGCAAGCTTCAGAGAGGATTTCAGGTAAGCCCCACTGGGATTTGGAGATAATCACTTTCCAGATGAATGTAAAGATTAGAAAAGAAAATTAACTCATGTGCTTCACCTTTGAAGTGCCCAAGCCTATATGTCTTGGGCTCAGTTGGTTTTAATATCTTAAAGTAAACTAGACTCGTTTTCTGAATTATTCCTTTCTGTTTTTAGAAATAACATAATGTTAAGTTTATTTAGGGTAGAGATCTTTCTCAAATGTCTCTGTGGACCTTGATGTAACTTCTTCACCAGCCCTAAGGCTTGGGGTCACTGTCATTTGGTAAAGCTTGAATTCAAACCCCACTATTTGACTCCAGATCACATGGTTTTTCATCCACCACGCTGGCCTGCTCTGTAGCGTTGGGAGAAATAAGTGCTATTCTGGAGGCAACCTCAGTAGTGTCTGTGTCCAAGACACTGTTGCCTGCAGCAGCTCCTCCATCCTGGTATGCTTTAGCATATCCCAGAATAGGACATTAATTTGCTTCCTTTTAATATATTGATGTTCTTCCCACTGTTAATAGAGAACAGAGGTGCTGGCCACAATGGGAGACCTCCAGGCAGAATGCGGAAGGATTCTTCAAAGGCCTGGAGAAGGGGGGGCTCTGGGACCCAGCTGCCTCACAGATGGGGCTCGTTATCCACACCACTCTCCCACATTGAAGGGAGGCCAGCAGAGAGCCACAGAAAATTAGAGGCTTGTGTTGGAGAGGCCAGATGTCGAGACAACAGGGGCATCCTGTCTCCACTGGCCAGGCTAGCGGCTTTGAGTGCTCTTTGCTGTGGTGGACAATGTGGGCTTATGAAGGTCATGCTAAGAAGTTCTGTTAAGTAAAAAGTCAGGGGAAGTGGTTGTGAAATAAAATGATAGCATCATTTCCTTGAGCCCCACCTGTGCAAGTATGGAGAGATACAAAGAACCTGAAGACCAGTTACTCTGTGTACCACTGTGCTTTGACACACGTTATCTAATCAATTCCTTGAGATGATATTTTGAAATAAGGACGGTTTTCAACATTTTATAAGCAGCAGTAGCAACAATAATACCCTATAACTCAGAGGCGAAATGACGTGGCTAAGGCCAGATGGTTATAAGTGGCAACAGTGGGACTTGAGCTTATGCAACCTTGATTCTGAACCTTTTCCTCCCTTTACACAAGTTCTTCTCAGGATAGTCCTTAGACCAGCTGTATCAGCATCTCCTGAGAATTTGTTATAAAGGCAGACCCCTGGACTTACTGAATATCCTGGGGTCTGAACTTCAGAGGTCCTCCAGTGGATTTGGATGCACAGTAAAATCTGAGAACCATGGCCCTACACCATGCTCCTGTCCTTTGAAGTAGCCCCTGAGACTAGCCTCTGGAGATTTTCTGGTCTCTTCCCATCCCTTTCAATTAAAGCACTAGTTTCAGGAACAGGGCAACAGCCCTTCAGGAGTCTTCTGGGCTAGACATTATGAGATTTGGCTGTCTTCAATGAAAACAAATCCCAGTGAAATAGTTTTTCGCATGGCTCAGCCTGACTCCCTCCCGTTCAGTGGCTGCAGGTGGTGAGATGCAAAGAGGCAAGGGAGCAAAACATGGCAACATGCTTTGAGGCACCCAAATTTCTATCTTAACTTCTGGAGTTCCTTACCCACTGAGTAAGATTCACATACTGGCTTCTCAGCAGGTACCATGGGTGACCCTAGGTCTTAAAGAAACCAACCTTTCAGTAATATGCCATCCAAATACATATTCTCCCTCCTGGGCCATAATCAACAAAGAAGCACTCATCCACCAATGTCCCAGGCCATCCCTATCTCTGTTATTTGCCCAGTTTATGCCAAGAAGTCCTTTTTAGATTGGTGACTTCCTTATAGTTGTGTTACGCTTTCATTAAAATGACAACTTTAGGACATGGAAACTGGCAGTTTTCATAACCAAACATGACAAATTTGATGTTAAAAAGTAATAATCTCTTCCACAGTGTTACACACACACACACACACACAGGAGGCATCAAATTAGGAAAATAGAAATTTGGGTTAAAAAAAGCTCAGGAAGTCCCAGGATACTAGCTGGTATCCAAGCAATAACCAGTACCAAATCCTATGAGAAAGTTTAAGTTACAGATTCATCAAACAGACTGAGGTATAAGGAGATGATTTGAGGAAGATAGGTCATGAGGACAATGAGGCCTAGTGCAGTCACAAGAGATGAAGTTACTGTTGTACCATTGGAGTAGACTTTCTGGGTGGTTGTTCAAATAAAGGCTGTTTACTGTTCTTACAAGTTGTTATTTATCTGTTGGTACAACCCATTGGAGTACAGGATGAGGGTGTCGGGTTGGGAGAACTACACTCTCTCATATCTTCCTGACTAGTGCAAGGGAGGTAGAAAAATAAATAAAAGTGATAACCCTGGTTAACTCACAGTTTGACTGTGGCATTTTTTTTCTGAATTCCATGTTTTAAAAAGATGTTGATAAACTGGATGAAATCCAAAGACGGAAATTATATCTCATGAGAGACAATGGCAGGACTTGGACATGTTTTGACTGAGGAATAAATAGCATAAGAAAGATAGGGTGTGAAAAACCCCCACCTTCAAATGTTTCCATCTTAAAGTATCTCCGTTATTAAAATTGTAAGAGTCATTTGACCAAGTTTGAAACATTTGAAAATAGATAACGTAAATCTTCATGGTTTCACCATTCCAACATGAGGCTTATTTATATATTTGCATCTCCCCCTTTAGTACTCGGGTACATGTGGCTTGCAATAAGCAGCTAAGCTTAGTTGCAACACACATGTATTTCCTTCTCTATGACTCCAAAACTCAATCTGAGGACCAGTGGTTAAAAATTGCAGGGAGGAAAAAAAAAAAAAAAAAAAAAAATTTGCAGGGAGGCTATGTGTACCACATTACCAGTGAAAAGGTTGACAATATGTAGCACATGACAATTAAACCGGATCTGTCGATGAAAATCATGTCGCAATAGGGTCAGACACCATCCTGGGGAATAGCTTTTTTTATCCCCTCATGGGATTACCTAGGTATGAACTGGAAAGGAGTCTATCAATAAGGTTACCAGGAGGCTTTCCAGATCAAGCCAGTGGTTGGTCAAGAATAGCTTTCCCAGTCTCTTCCTATTCATAAGTGTGCATGGATCCATGATTCCAGTATAGCTATTGCACTTCCTTTCTCAAAAACAGATTTTGAATCACCATTTCCGAAAGTAAATGGCAGGAATGGAACTAACATTTTTTTTCTCATCGTCAGATCTACGCTTTTGGTCCCTTTACATTAACTCTCATCAGGACAAACTTTGTAAAGTATGTACCAGTTATCTTTGTATTACAGATGGGAAGTCTTAGGACACATTTTCTCCTAAAAGTAGAATTATAACCAAACTGGTCCAAAATGTAGAAGATTCAAAAACTGAAGAAAAATTAAACTACAGAAGTCCTTGGCATGGATAGAGGTCAGTATGCCTTCAGGAACCTCAGAATCAGGAGTTGCTGGGTCGTTACACTCCTAGGCCCCATTCGTAGGATTCACCTGGCAACTCTCAGGATGCCTCCTTAGTACAAGTTTTTGGGAGAGAGACACTTACTGGTTTGGTTTAGAATGGTTTGCCTTAGATCAAGTCCAGTGAACTGTGAGGAGGGTGTATGAAGTCATTCCTGTGAGGTGCTTTGGTCTGCAGATTATGGGTGGTGGCGGGGGCAGCCCTAGAAGTTATGAGTAGGAAGATGTGAGTACGGGGCAGTGGTTGGCATCTCTAGGAGAGTGTGACATTGCCTAACATCACATAGCTACAGATTGCAGTCAGTAATCAGAAAAAGGTCTATTTGGATAGAGACACTGATCATCCTAACACACCTGGTAACAATAGGATAATGCTGACTCTCAGAAAAGCTAATCCCTGTCTAAGGTCACAAGGTTAGCAGGAAGAGGACAAGAGTATGGTTCACAATAGATAAGTCTACACAACACTGGAACATGCTAGAGAAGTGTCCATTCAGACATTCATTTCAGTTAATAAAATCAACAGAATCCAGTAGGCAATGATAAAGGTTTCACGATTAAACTTACGTGGGTTCAAGTCCAGAATCTGCCTCTTGCCAACCATGGAATCTTGGGCAAGCTTATTAATGGATGAACAAAGTCCTGGTTCTGACATCTCAATCCCTGGATTCTGGGAATCTCAATGTAGTAATCTATAAATGAGGGCATTGAATTATATGTTCTCTCAAAGCCGCTCCATGTCTCAATTTCTTTTTTTTTTTTTTTTAAGATGTTATTTATTTGCGAGAGAGAGAATGAGAGAGAGCATGAGAGGGAGGAGGGTCAGAGGGAGAAGCAGACTCCCTGCTGAGCAGGGAGCCCGACGTGGAACTCGATCCCGGGACTCCGGGATCACGACCTGAGCCGAAGGCAGTCGCTTAACCAACTGAGCCACCCAGGCTCCCCTCCATGTCTCAATTTCTGATGATGGCCTAGAGCAGAGATTGGCAGACTCTATCCCATGGGTCAAATCCATCTATTTTTGTAAATAAAGATTTCATGGAACACAGCCACACACATTCATTTACATATTATCCATGGCTGCTTTTATTCTACAACTGCAGAGTAGAGTAGTTGCAACAGAGACCATATGGCCTGCAAAGTGTAAAATATTTACTATCTGACCCTTTACAGAACCAGTTTGCTGACCTCTGGCCCAAATTTTTTTCTTCCTCCAGCACCCATGTTCTTTGTGCCCAAATTCTTGCCTTCCTCTAATATTGTTCTTCTTTAATTATTTTTAGGAGAACTTAGAGACCAGTCTCTGGACATATCCTGCCTGGGATCAAATCCCACCTCCGCCACTCACTAGTGTGAGCTTGGGCACATTCCATAAATTATCTGAGCTTCAGTTTTCTTCTCTGGAAAATGAGATTGGACAGAACTATCTCACAGTGTTCTCCTGGGGCTTTAATGGGATACTCCGTGGAAACTGCGTAGAAAGTGCCCAGTGGAGGTTAGCTACTGTTACAATGACTGTTTTTTCTTTATTCATCCCTCTGGGCAATTGTCCATCTCCATGTTTCTTCATTTAGGAGTTTGGCACTTAATAGCTGGTAGCTCATACTGCAATAATTGATCTGGCCCACGGCAAAGAAATTAAAGTACAGGAAGATGTCTGGGAAATGAGAAGGTTGGCAAAATTATTCTTGTAGCTCACCCCTTCTTTATGTGGTGAAAGCCAACCATGTGTCACACCCTACTTGGGAAAGGGGCCTGATGGCTGGAAATGCCAAGGAAGATGCCTGAGATGCTTTCACCCAATCTTTCCTCATGACAATGAGACCCAGACAGTGCACAGACACCCAGATTCCTGAAACAGCCCAGCCCAGGCAGGGAGTCAGGTCGCCTGGCTGTCCTCCTTCTGTTAACCAGAAGCAGGAGTGCTCTGCTGAATGGGCTGCTCAGGAGAGAGTACAAACACCTCAGCTGGCAGGGTTAGAGAGTGGCCTCCACCAAAATCTCACATCCCCTCCTTCCAGCCCCCCATCACAAGAAGCTTCAGGCTGTAGGCCTGAAATCCTATAATTCATCCATTCCCAGCATCCCCACCCCCTTCCCCAGCCAAGGGGATCTAAGTTTCATTACGTATCTCAGGAGGGGTCTTCATTCTTTGTCAGTGAACATCTGGCCCAAGAGACCTCCTAATTAAAACCACAAACTCATTATTATCACCTACTCTTTCCTCTTACTGTTTATGATCTCTGTATACTCTCTACCCTGCCCCCAATACACATGGATCTAACAGGAATGGCTAGTCTTTCCTAGTGTTCTTTCTCCTTTAATGAATCTTAGGCCCCAGCTATGTTTCTCAGTGGATTTGGAGGTCTGGGACCCTGATTACTACCAGGGTTTCCAATTGCCTATTCTCCCCCCCCGGCCTTTCTGAAAGGACCCATTGAGAAAGAGGTCATGATTAAAGCCCTTGGAACAGGCAAAGTGTAATTGAAGTAGTGCCTGGCGCCTCTCGGCTTAACCTCCCTCCCCATAAACCACAGCCAAGCTCAGCAGGCTGCAGAGCAAAATGTGAAGTGTGAGGTGGGGGTGGGGCACATCTGAAGTGTAGGAAAGCCAAAAAATGCAGGGTGCTAAGAGGAAACATCCCTGACATGTGACAAAGATATGTAGGAAAAGCCATACAGAAAGAATTATGTCAGACTTGTCACAGAAAGAGTGAAATATATCTTTATATTATATACACTACAGGCTCATACACGAAACTCAGACATTAAAGGTTTGTTAAGGGGGGGGTCTCTCAGAAGGGTGCTATGACGTGGTAGAAGAAAAGTGGGCTTCTGATACCTGTGTTTGAATTCAGCTTAAGATTTCCTGGCTGTACGGGGCGCTTGGGTGGCTCAGTTGGTTAAGCGACTGCCTTCGGCTCAGGTCATGATCCTGGAGTCCCGGAATCGAGTCCCACATCAGGCTCCCTGCTCAGCGGGGAGTCTGCTTCTCCCTCTGACCCTCCTCCCTCTCATGCTCTCTGTCTCTCATTCTCTCTCTCTCAAATAAATAAATAAAATCTTTAAAAAAAAAAAAAAAGATTTCCTGGCTGTATAATCTTGGAACAATCACTTCATTTTGAGCACGTTTTCTTCTAAAGCTCTTCCTTGCAGAGCAGTGGTGAGACGTCAAGAAGCTGATTTGTGCAGTGTCTGATACAGACGTTGTGCATAAAAGGTGCTCACTTGCTACAAATGTCTATCTTCTCTATTAAGCACTAAGAGAAGAGGAGTGGAGAGTGGGGAGGCAGGGAGAGCCGGGAACCTTGCTGTTTGACTCGGATCACCATGATCAATGTTGTCATCATAGCAGCTAGGAATATACAGTTTTATTATGTGTCAGATGCACACCCCCCCACACACACACAGGTTTGCAAACACATACGTGCACACACATGTGCACGCTAATCCTCCAACAATTATAAAACGTATAAGCTAGGTACTGGTATTTTTCTTGCTTGCGGAAACAGTTACTAAGATGTGGTTCTTATTTTTTTTTTTTTAAGATTTTATTTATTTATTTGAGAGAGAATGAGATAGAGAGAGAGCACATGAGAGGGGGGAGGGTCAGAGGGAGAAGCAGACTCCCCGCCGAGCAGGGAGCCCAATGCAGGACTCGATCCAGGGACTCCAGGATCATGACCTGAGCCGAAGGCAGTCGCTTAACCAACTGAGCCACCCAGGCGCCCCATAAGATGTGGTTCTTATTAAGAAGGGGATTGGGTCCTGCTTCAAAATCACTTCAAGACATTTAACATGTTACTACTTTTGGACTCTGATAAGTGAACTATATTGTATATAGAAAGAAGCTTATTGCCACATTACTTAGAGTCCCAAAGCAATAAAAACAATAAGGGAAATAACCCAAACATGTACCCATAGCTTAGTGGGCTGAATAAATTATGGTATACATATCCATACTATTTATCAATACTATGCAGACTATAAAACCATTTATAGTTGTGGTTACCAAGAGTTTCTGAAGCTAATATGTTCATGATATTACAATTTTTAGAAACAAGCAAGATGCAAAAATCTATTCGTGCATAAACCTATCAACTTTGTAAAAAAGAATTAGGCAAAAAGGAAAAAATATTGGAAAGAAATGCATCACTGTGTTAAGAGTAAATCTCTGGATTATTTCTTCCCATCTTCCTTTGGAAACTTTGGCATTCTGGTGTAGTGTAGGGTATAGGGTTGAATCTGGGTTCTGATACTCACAAGGCTTGGAACATTAGATAAGGAACTCACTTTCCTAACTCTGATTTTTTTCTTGTGTAATGTATAGTGGTAACATCTCCAACATAAGAAATGCTGTGAGGGCTAAAACAGAAAACGTATGCAACCATTTAGTATGGTCCATAATATTATGGTGTATTACGTCTTGATATTAAAAAACGAATAGTGGAGGGGCGCCTGGGTGCCTCAGTCGTTAAGCGTCTGCCTTCGGCTCAGGTCATGATCCTGGAGTCCCGGGATCGAGTCCCGCATCAGGCTCCCTGCTCGGCGGGGAATCTTCTTCTCCTTCTGACCCTCCCCCCTCTCAAGTGCTCTCTCTCTCATTCTCTCTCTCAAATAAATAAATAAAATCTTAAAAAAAAAAACAAAAACGAATAGTGGAGTGCCAGAGAGCAAAAACCCAGCAGACACAGGAGAGTTGGGCTTTGTGGACAGAGGGGGAGGTTGGGTCCAGCCCTGTTTGGTGCTGACTGGGGGGCTGGTAGTCGTGGACGGCCCCCATCTCTTTTCACAAACAAACAGAACAGTCCTGGAGGGAAGCTCCCCACTGACCATCTGCGTTTGCTCAACATCCATGTTCATTCTTTTTACTCCACCATTCATCCTTTTCAGTTTTTCCTTCTCTTTGATGTAGATAACAATCTGGCTGGAGCAGTCAAGTGTTTTTAAGTGTGAGATTTCCACAACAGGAGTGAGGTCAGGGACACCTGGAGGAAGGGGCCTCAGTGCTGCCCTATGCTAAGCAAACAGCTTAGCAGGACCCTGGCTGGGGAGTTTACATTGGAAATAGAGGCTGTGTTCTGGCTTTACTCAAACACATGTGCTGTCTCTCTGTCTCTCTCTTTCTGTCTCTGTCTCTCAGACACACACACAACCCATTCGAGTAGCAGATTAAATATCACTCACTCAGAGATCCTTTCTTGGGCCCCACATAATCCCAAGCATTCCCATTACACATTACCATTCCCACAGTTCAGTGCATTTCTTGAGTGCAAGATGGATCTTATTTTAAAATGACTGCTATAATATCGGCTTTCCCATCTCAGTGAAAATTTCATCAGGGCAGGAGATTCATCTGACTTATTTGACATTGTGTCCCCAGCACAATGTCTGGCATGGTAATTTGATACCCAAATGAATAAAATAAGTGAATATACCAGTATAGAAGCCTTAACTGAATATAGGAGGCCTAACTGGATAGACTTTTGAGAGTTATAGGTTGCAGGGCAGCCATTGGGTGGGACAAGATGGGCTGTGGGTTCCAATGGCCCATGCAGCCCTTAGTCTTTCCATCTTGTTAAGAAGTGTGCAAACTCAGGGCCCTGACTTGTTATCATCTTTGTGGATATGTGTGTGTGCTAAGGGAGACCTTTGAGCTCACTACTAAGGATGAGGGTGGTGGCTATTACGGTGTTCTCAATGAAGCTGTTCCTTCCTCCCCAGTCAGTAATGTGTATTTCTGCAGTGCTCTATTCAATGCTGGACATGCAGTATGTGTTCAGTTATGTTTGTTGTCTCTTAAAATATCTGAGCATGCAAAGAAGACTTGGAAACTTCAAAACCTGGGTTAATTTGCTTTCTGCTTTTACGAGTTGGGCTGCTTTAGATACCTCATATTAAGTGGAATCATGCTAGGGGTGAGGGGGAGAAAGAAATAGGGAGTTGTGTTCAAAGCATATCAAGTTTCGGTCGTGCTAGATGAAAAAAGTTCCAGAGAGAATGCTGTAAAAATTGTGCTTGTAATTAACAATACTGTACTGTACACATAAAAATTTGCTAAAGATGGTGGATCTCATGTTATTTTTTTTTACCACAATTAAAAAAGCAATTAGTTTTTTTTAATTAAAAGAAAATTCTTGTTTTTTGTGGGTCAGACCTAGAGAGGTTTAGTGAAGGTCCTGTCTGCCTATGTGGTCTGCATGGTAAGGACCTGATGGTTACCTCATGTCTTACGAGAACACCAGACAACCTTTCAGGTCTCCTGGGGGTTACCATCGTCTTTGACAATGGAGATTAGCTTCACTGCCCTCCAAGACTGAGCTGTCATTATGAAACCAATCAGCACCTCAGAACGTCATCTCGCAGCCTCCAGACACCGCCCTGGACTCCAGCCGCAGCTATGTGACATGAATGCACATTCCTTTCCTTGCACCTTTGGCTTTCATTCTCCAGTTTCATGCTAGGAATTGGGATTTTCGTGGAGCTGACTCTCTGGTCCTTCAGAGACTCCTGAGCTTTGCAGTAATGCCCTGGGATTCCCTTGACCGTGTTTGTAATCAGAGTTGCACAATCAAGGAAAACTCGAGCAGAGGGACCGTTGCTTCATATGGAAGAGCAGGAAAGTTATCTGTTGTGTCCAAGAAACGACAATGAACCCTCCAAGAGGGTGTCCAAGAAATGACAATGAACCCTCCAAGCTCTTCTGCCACCTCCTCTTCTTCTGCTGTGCTCCCTTTGGGTTTCCTGAAGAAGCAGCTCTGTCATTTACAACTCCCGCAGAAGTTCTGTCCCCCCACTACAGGTGTGCATTCAGCTCCCCTGGAGGTAACCTTGAAGACAGTGTCGATGATGGATTTGCACAATTTCACTTCTGACTTCTGAATACCAGGGAGGGGTGAAGTGTAGCGGTGGTCTATAGCCCCTTAGCTCTCTCGCTGTCTTCATTTAAAGAGCACTTGCCTGGTTGCACGGGAGACTCTGAACACTTGAAGATCTTGCACACACTGGAGGGAGAGATAAGATCACCTAATAAGCAATAATGCCTGCATCTCCCACCCTGAACCCCTCACTCTCTATCCCCCCTCCTTTATTTCTCTTCCTGGCTCTCATCCTCTTAACACAGTACACATCTTTGCTTGCTGCCCGTCCCCCATCTCCTCTAAAATTTAAAGCAGTGCTTTCTCTCTTTCACGTCCTGCTATATCCCCAGTGCCAGGAACGGTGCCTGGCGTACAGCAGGTCCTCAATAAAGATCTATTGAATAAATGCACTGAAAGCGTTAAGTTTGAGATTAAGACCACTGCAGTTGACAGTTCTGTTGCTGCCAGCTAATAGCTATCTGCCCCAGCACCAGCACTTCCTCTCTTAGAGCCACAGTTCCTACATCAACATAAGGAGGGTTGGACTTCCCAGACTTCCCAGATATCTGGTGACGTTTGAATAGGAGGATGCAGGTGATAGTGTTTATTAAACTGCAGTATTCCTCTGACATGTGTGAGGCGTGATTTGTTTGGCTTGATTTTAATGTTTTGATTGCATTTTTTTCTTTTGCGGCAAGTTACTTGACAATCCTTTTGAAAGCTGGTAGAATATAAATGATATGGGCAGAAAAAGAAAATAAATGAAGATATTTCACAAATGGGCATGGAGTATTAACAGGAAATTCACAAAAGGAAAACTGTACAAATGGTGAAAATACATAAGAACAATGAGAATTAGCCCACTGATAAGATATATTACTGGAAGAACCAAATTGGTAATGCTTTACACACACACGCACACACACACACACACCCAGGGTGGGCAAGAGTCCCAGGAGATGATACTCATATGTTTCTGATGGAAATATAAATTTTTGCAAAAAATAATTTAACATTCAAGTATCAAGAGCCTCGAAATACCTATATTTTTTGATTGACTAATCTGTTTGGAATTTATCCAAAGACTGAATTGCAGGCAGAGTCACATGCACAAGACTGTTCAACACAGTGTTGCTTATAGTAAAGAACTGTTGGTAATAATGTAAATCCCTGGGGCGCCTGGGTGGCTCAGTTGGTTAAGCGACTGCCTTCGGCTCAGGTCATGATCCTGGAGTCCCGGGATCGAGTCCCACATCAGGCTCCCTGCTCAGCAGGGAGTCTGCTTCTCCCTCTGACCCTCCTCCCTCTCATGCTCTCTGTCTCTCATTCTCTCTCTCTCAAATAAATAAAATCTTAAAAAAAAAAAAATGTAAATCCCTGACAACAGGGAAAAATTCAATAACTGTTTCAATAAAGAATAATGCATCTAAATTCATCAGTTAAGGATATTATGCTCTAAGAATATTTAATGTCAGAGGAAAATGCTCTCACTACAATGTCAAGTGGAAAAAGAAGAAATAAACTATATATATATATGGCATTTCCCAAGTTTGCAAATAAAATCATATCTATATATAATAACAATATCAACGGTATACAAACATACAAGTAAAATTGTCAGTACCCCATCACACAATAATAAATATTGCATATTTGTAAATTTCACACATATGTGTACATAGTTACATGTAATTCATTTTTCTGTTAATGTGTTTATGACTTCTTCATGTTGTTCCTAGTAATAATGTATTGCTTTTGAAATAGGAAATCATTGCTGTTTTTCAAAGGTCAAATTTAATTTAAACTCTAATTTTCGATTTTCATATTATATGCTAGTAAACATATATACTAGTTGTATTATTATTAAACCTGAGAAGCTAATTATGGGATTTCCTATCAATGAATAAAACAATCCTCAACTGGATAAAGACCTGAAATAGCCAAATGAGGCCCCAGTTATCCCAGGGAGTGAGGCCAGCTCTGCAGATCCTGCTTTTCACACACCCCTAGCCCAGAAGCTGTCCTTCCCCATTTTCTAACAGCGCTGTGTGGCCAGGCTTCTAAATCTCTACTTCCACCCCCTGACCCACACCTCTGTCTCTGTCTCTCTTGCTCTTTTGTTTGCTATTCCCTCCCTCTTCCTTAAAAAGGCAAATCCTCCCTCCCTTCCCACCACTTCAGAGAGCAAAGGCATAATCAGGAAAGAATCCTAGATCAGTTTGGAGCTGAAATCCCCTTTTGTGCACTCTTGTCTGTCTCTGTGTCCTTCCTATAGAACTGAAACCTCCTCTAGAGTGCCTTCCCACCTCTAGGTACCTCAGGGATGCAGGCAGAGCCAGGTCACTGTCTTGGCTTTCTAGGGACATTTCCTAGGTAACTCAGCGTGTAGATTCTGGAATTGTTTTTCCTCTACAAAAATGCAAATTTTAGAAAGACTCAAAAGTCACATGGATGTTAATTGGGCAAATTATACAAAAACATTGGATATAGAATTCCAAATGCCAGGTATGTCAAGATAATACTCCAGTTATATATGGAAGGGCATTCCACACCTATGAGGATGGGAAGCAAAGAAGTATGGGTAATAACCATGGCATGAGAGAGAGGAGATTGTGGATTCCCTTTCTATTTTTCAGAATTCTATTTGAAGTTGCTTTTATGTGACTTACACAATAAAATTCTTTTTATAAAAAAATGATTCTAAATAAAGAAATGGACACAGAGTGGTTTAACAATTTCCCCAAAGGCACACAGGAGGTAAGAGACAGAGCTAGGTTTCAAATCAAGGCCTGAATCCACTGTGCTTTCTCATTTCTACCTCATGACATTTCAATGAAATGAGATTACAACCATCACAACATTTGGTATAAATGGTAAAAAAACAGAACCAGTAGATGGATCAGGTGAATGGGGATGGGAAGATCTTATAAAGAGGAGAAAAATAAAGAAAATGGAGACCATGCAGGAGACTATCAATTTTGCTAAATTGTACCCTAAAAATAGTTCAGACTTTGGGATCAGGAAATTCACCTCCTTCCCCTGCCTGCCCTCTCTGGCTAATTTAAAGCCACCCATTCTCTTAATGGTTTAAAAATTAATTTTAGAGCATGTGTCTTAGTTGGAGTTTTTTTTTTTTTCTTGGAGGATAGGAGGTTTATTTAACACAGGCGGGCTCAGAGGAGAGTGATCTCCAAAGGTCTGAGCCCCGATCACAAACAAAGGGGGCAATTTATACACCCTTAGTTGGAATTTTACCTTTATTTTTGTACTTCTTCACCTAGTGCCTATTTTATCCACCAGACCAAAAAGTGCTAATTGCAAGGACTGTGTCTGCTTTTGTTCACTCTGTCTCCCTAGAATCTAGAACCCAGTTTGGCATGCAGTAAATGCTCAATGAACACTTGTTGAATGAATGGGTGGATGATGAATTTTCATCTGTCCTGGTGTTAGAGGCATCTGCTCCGCTGTCTGTATTCCTCCTTCTCGGTGAGCTGACAGCTGGAGAACAAACTACTCCTCTCCCATCATCCCTTCCCTATTCCCAAGCAAGACCTTACAGGAATGATTCAGTCCCTCATCAGCCAGGTGCAGGAATCATCCTCAGTGCTCTTTCTGCACTGAAGCCCCAGATTGAGGGCCAGCATGTAATCCTAAGAACCAACTCCAAAAGAAATGAGAAGGCTTTATAAGCCTGCAGGCTCTTTGCAGGGAGGCTTCTACCTTTGTCTACCTTGTCTTTACATCATTTTTAAACCCTGGCTTCTCTTTTCCTTTAGACCTGAGGTTCTTGAGTTCAGGGTCTCTGTGTATGCATCACTCTGTGCCCAGCATAGAGATCCACTCTTTATCCATGTCTTTGACAACTGTTTATTAAGTGTATTTTTCCAGGCGTGGGGGAAACAGAGATAACAGTGCCCAGTTTAGTCAGAAAAACAGAGAAAACTAAGTTTCTGCTCCCAAGAATGAATGTCATGTCCTTGATACCCCCCACGATTCATGCTTGAGGAATATGCTAATGGGTTAAAATGCAGTGTTTCATGTGTAAAGTCTCATATTTAAGGTAGAAAACTAAGTAAAGGTGGTATCGATGATATTTTCCTATTCCAGGTACTCAATTGACATTTATTTTCCTTTTACAATCCCTTCCATACAGTGTTACTGAGGTGCTTTTAAATTTATGTTGCTTTGTTGCTGAGGGCATGCTTATTAAAAGGATTAAAGAGTGTGTCTGGTCCATCAGCCAAATATCTATTTCCCTTTGATTGTATGGAACATGCTTGACTACCATAGCCTTGGCCAATTACAGAATAATTAGAATATTTTGTAATGCATATTTAACAAATTTCTAGAAGTATTTCTCAAATCTCTTTGCAGAGTTTTATTCATTTAAAACCCCACTCTCCTGTTTTCTTTTTTCTTTCAATATGATTACCATTGAAAGGAATTAATTCTTGTACTCTTCAGTTTGAGAAAAAAGAAAGCAGTGCAAATCCATATGCTGCAATCCCTTAAAACAGTCCCCATTGGCACAGAGCTATTCCGACTAATCGATGATTATGGTAAAATGGAAAGTCAAAATAGGAACTTCAGCCAAGATCTCAAGACAAGAGATATCTTAGAGTTGGAAAATTGAGATGATAGTTATTAAATGATTCAATTACACCAAAAGTGATGTGAAATGAAAGGAGGCAGCTTTTGGAGAGAGAGCTATTGGTTTACTGTGAGTCTCCCTGCCTTGCCTCAGTGGAAGGGGATGAGGGCATTTCCTTCCTTCATGTCTCCATAGTAGGGAGACTTGACAGTGTCAGGCTTTGGCAGGACTACCCTGACAATTTAATATACTGTCTCTTGAAATTTTGATGGCATGGCAGCCTGGTGTCTGACACCTGACTTGAAAACAATAACAACAACAGTAATAATAAAGAAACGCTCTTTAGTGGAGCAAAGATATATTGAAATGTATTGAACCATGTATTGAGGGGCCTGAGCTCCTAAAGTTGACCTCACAAAGGCTATAGGAGCGTTTACCATGATCTGGAAAAACTGCCCTATGTTCCCCACATGTAAACGCACAAAGGGAGAGAGATCTGGCATGAGATCTTCTTAGGTTGCTTCCAAATGGGACTGCCTCAAAGGTTGAATGGATCCCAGGAGAGAACCTGGGTACCTAGGGACTGAGGAATGAGTCAGAGACCATCCAAAATAGAGGGGAAAGTGGCTGAAAGAGTCCCAGCAATGGAGGCTGTGGGTCTTTCAAGAATTCAAAAAATGCTTCTGGATAAAGTCCATTTTAAATAGGATATCACGGGCATGCCACACCAGTACAAGACCACCAATCAGATAACAATTGTGCTGTGCCCCTTTCCATCCTCCCACCCTGGTAAGGCTCAGGAACCTCAGTGGGCAATTAAGGGAGAAGGGGTCCTAGCCATGGGAAAGAAGAGAAAGAAGAGATTGGCCACCTGTGCCCTATCTGAAACTATGGTTCTCACGTCTGCACTAGGGCCTAGCTGGTGAGGGGGAAGAAATCCCAACGTTAAAAGACAGTCGAAGTTTGATTATTGCATGGGGCTGGATATTATACTTGCTAAAATTAGATTGCTTTGGGGGGAATTTAATTCACCTGAGAACTGTTTTCATGGGCTAAGACTGACAAGGTTTGGATGCTTGCTGTATTTATCCAGTGGCAGGGAAAGAGATTGCACTGGGTGGACAGATTTGGAAAGGCCACAAGAGACAAAGATGGAGGTCCCCTATGAGTCCTCCTCATTCAATGTGATGGCTGCAAAGGATGCAGAATCAGTAGTGGGTCAGCAGGGGTAGGATTAGGGGCTTGTCTGACCTCAAGGATCAGAGAAATTATCCTAGAGGGGAGATGTCTGGGATGAGTCTTGAATGGTGAGTGAATGTTGATAGATTGTTGAGGCCTGATTGTTCTTAATATAGAAGCATCTAGAGCCCACGTGTCCTTCCTGACATTACACAGAAATCTGAGCCTAGAAATTTACAGATTTACTTGGATGCTTGATATTCACACTCTTGTCATCTCTGCTTGATTCTCTCCTTTCTTTCTGCCTGAAAATACTTCATGTTCTCCATGTCATTCAGCCCTTTTCCATTTTCCCAAAGGGGTCAAGCTGGACCATTCAAGCTATTAGAGGTAATGAACAAGGCCTGCTGTGCTGCCTCTCCTAGACCCCAGCGTGAGCCCTGGCAGGAATCTGCATGCATCTCATCTCCCCCAGGTTCACCATTGCTGCTTTCCCCTGAAAAACCCCCATGGCATTCTGTAATTTCCTGATATTGCAAGGAAACTGATATTGTGGGAGCCTGTGAGGATTGCCTTGGGAAAAACACATCAAAAGACAACACTCAGCTGTCTTACCTTTCCCCTTAGCATAGTTATGCAAACCATTCCCCACAGAAATATGAATCCGTTAAAAAGCATGCTCCCTGACCTGCCAGTCACTGAAATGGAGGATAGGAAAAATGATTAAGTCCAGCTACCATTTACTGAGCACCTACTGTGCATCGGATCTTTTGATAAGAAGTATTTGTGTGTAGTATCTCTTGATTCCACCCCAAAATGGCAAAGGAGGGGCCATTAAGTTCCATTTTATGGATGAGGAAGGTGGTCTCAGAGAGTTAAGTGGAAATCTGCTTTCAGTGAGTGCTAGGTGGAGTAGGATTTCCACTATGTTTTTTCCAGCGCCAGCGCTTCTGTGGTAGATGAGTTCATCCTTTAACTTAATTCTCAAAGCTGCCCTGTCAGGAGAGCTATATCCCTGACTCCTCCAAGCAGTGCCATGAATTTGTTTCCTTCTCTTGCTCCCAAAACCCTTTATCCAAATCTTGAAAATGGTACTTAACCTTGTTACTGTAAAGATTTATTGGAGCACCTGGGTGGCTCAGTTGGTTAAGCATCTACTTTCAGCTCGAGTCATGATCTCAGCGTCCTGAGATCGAGCCCCATGTCGAACCCCATGTGTCAGGCTCCCTACTCAGCAGGGGGTCTCCCTCTCCCTCTGCCCTCCCCCAGGCTTGTGCGCGCTCTCTCTCTCTCTCTCTCAAATAAATAAATAAATAAAATCTTTAAAAAAAAAAAAGATTTATATCTTTGTCTATCTCCTGTTAAACTGGAAGATTCCCTAGTGCTGAGATGGAGCCTTCTATTTTCACTAGGTATCTAGGTTAGCTTTGCACACAATAGGACTTACTCAAGTCATTAAAAGATGGATGTATCATCATTACAAAAGAGAATTAGCCAACTCAGAGAGATGATAAATAAATAAACAGACGTCAAACAACCAGTTTGGAACCAGAATCTAAAATCCCTATCTCGTGACAGGACTTTGTTCCTGTATATTCACGTGGGGATTAATGACATTTTTGTGATGCTTCTGGATATATTGTACTAGGCTACCAAGGCAGAATCATAAGGTATATGCATACACACATGCATAGAAACATAGATCAACTATTTGTCTCTTAGTTGAGATATTTGCACTGTTAACATGGTAATTCTCCAACTAGCCTCACTGGTGACCCTAATTCTCTTTTTCTGTCTCTGTCTCTTTGAGATAATATTCCACCATTTCACAACTTTCATTTAACAAATATATATTGAATACTTACCACATTGCCAGCAATGTGGTAGATGTAGAGGATACAAAAACATGTGTAGACTTATAATTTATACATCTGAATTTCAGTGATATGAAGGGAAAGTGCATGCTGCTTTGAGGACGTATGATAGAGAGGGAGATTTGACTGAGGCTGGTTCTTCAGAGCAAATGTCCCTGGAGGAGTGAAGACAGATTTGAGATCTAAAGGACAGATGATATTTGTGTCAAAAGTAAGTAGATGAAGGAATAGGGTTCCACGAAGTGCTTGAGAAACTAAAGAGAAGCTGATGTAACTGGAACCCAGAGATCAAGAGGAAGAGCTGCCTGGGCAAACTGGAGACATGGCCAGTGGCCAGGTCATGCGGGACCCTGCTAAGATTATTGATACTCTGTTATTTACTCTAAAAGCACTATAAAGGCACTGAAGTGTTTCAGCTGGAGAATAATGTAGTCAGTCTTGAATTTCTCTCCTTCGTGTGAGGGGAATGAGTTGGAAGGCGATAAGAATGGGTGGGTGTTGCGAGACTAGTCATGAGGCACTGAAGTGGTCAGGGAAGAGATGACAATGGCCTGTCTTCGTAGTCTGTAAATCTCCAGAGCCAGCTATCTTGGTCTCTCTCTGTAGACAAGAGAAAGTTTAGTTCTCTGGTTTTGGCCATAAACCATTAAAGAAATTCTCCCCAAGAATTTAGCCTTAATTGTACGGCACCATCCTCCTAAATGTGTGCTGGGCTTTTTGGGTTTGTGTGTGTTGAAGGCCTTTTAGATGCTACAGATTTCCTTTCTCTACCAATCTCATATTCCTCTGCATGTGGCTGAGCCTTTCCTCCCCAAAGCTGGTGAAGACCTGATTTGAGAGGCCCACATCTGGGAGTAGCCTAAGCGGTCAGTTGAATTAGCTACTATCTGGAAGACGATGGATACCAGTTCTCCTCCTTGTTTGTGCCTCAGGTAGAGGGCAAGGGTGTCTTCAACTCCAGTCTTTCCCTCCTTTGTCTTGCTAGCACTCATACTCAGAGCTGATTCCCATGGAGGCTCTTCATCATCATCTCCTCCTCCCCCTCCTCCTCCCCCCTCCACCCTTTCCCTTCTCCTACCTCTCCTTCTCAATGCAATGGGGGTGGAGGGTGTGGATTGTATTAATTGAGTTGACCTTGCTCTGCAATATCAGAATTGAAGAAAAGGGAAAAAGAAATGAGTATCCTCTGGGTTCTTTCCTAAGCAGTAGTTGTGCCTCTCACTTGCAAAGATAAAGATAATGCCAAATTAATGGCTCAGCCATCCTGATTAAGCCTTTTTTTAAATCTTCTCCAAAACTGTATAGGAGCAAAAACTACTTCAGCCATCACTACTCTGAATCAGACCTAAAAACAAGGAATTCTCATACCCTTTTATCATGTGAGATCTGGAGGTATTCCCTGGGGCTCACCTAACATACTTCCTTGCATTTCCATTGCATGGAAAAATTAATAAATAACAAATTCAAAAAAAAAATGAACAAATTCATTCATTCATCCAAAAATTCATCCAGCATCCATTGTGTGGTAGGCTTTGTGCTAAGATAGGGAATCAGAGAAAAGTGAGTAAAAGTCTTTGCTGTTGAGGAGCTCGCTATCTGGTAAACAAGTGAATTAACCATGACCTGGTAAGGGCTCTAACCTTGCAAGTTAGTTAGTTCATAGTGAAGTAGGACAGAGTGGCCTAGCCCTGGGCTCAAGGCTCCTACAAAGGCTAAATCAGGAGTTCTATCTCTAGTGGAAAGTTTTTTGTTTTTGTTTTTGTTTTTAACAGCAAACATCTAACTTGGTCAGCCTTGGAGTTAAACACAATTTTTCCTCCTTATCTTGTGTTTTTCAAGCTGGGAGTGTTTCAGCTACTACATTATTAGACAGATAAATGTGTATTTTAGTGCTTTAATTTGGATCCAGGAAAAGATTCAGAATCTTTGTAAAATTTATTCAAAGGCCACCAGTATTGCAACCAGTTAATGTATTAAGTGCTAACTGTGTGCTGGGAAATAATAGACTCTACCCTCTCATTTCTTGGCTAGGTGGGATGTCTGATTAGCTGTACACTAACAAACATAATACAACTCAGACTATGCTGTCGTTAGAGATACACCAATAGTGAAGATTTGGGGGGTGCCTGGGTGGTTCAGTCGATTAAGTGTCTGACTTTGGCTCAAGTTATGATCTTGGGGTCCTGGGATCAAGCCCCACATCATTGGGCTCTGCACTCAGCAAGGAGTCTGCTTGTCCCTCTGCCCCTCCCCGCAGTGGTGGTCTCTCTCCCTCTCCAATAAATAAATAAAATCTTTTAAAAAGTAGTGAGGATTAGGGGTGGCTTCATGAAGGACAGAACCTTTGCATCAGTCCCAGAAGAATGGGCACAATGTTAACAAGTGGCTATGTACTGGGAAATGTCCCTCTAACTATGATCCTTGATAAACAATTTCACCCATATGAGTCTGAGTTTCCTCAGCTATAAAGAAAGGAATTTTAATGAATAAGATCACCTGCCTCATACTGTGAGTGCTAAATGCAATATTTAATACAAACCCAGTCCCTGATACATAGCAATAATGATGGTGGTGGTGATCATGATGATGTTCATGATGATGGTGTTGTTAATGAAGATAATAGTGGTGGTGGTGATAATGATGACAATGATCATGATGATGGTAGTGATGATTAAGAGAATGATGGTGATGCTGGTGGTAGTGATGATGATGATGATGAAGATGATGGGTGTTTATGAATTATGATTATAGTGATAATATTGATGATGGGAGTGGTGGTGGCCATCATGTTAGTGATGAGGAAGACAAGGATAATGATTTGGGGTGGTGGTAGTGGTGATGTTGGTGCTGATGGTCATGGTAAATGGTACCATTCACATAATGTCATTAATAACTTTCAAACATGCTTCAGAGTTCTGCAATAACTCAACTCTTCCTTTCGGGGATAGATGTACACTAGTTAGAATGACAGTTTGCCCAAGGAATTTTCCAGTCATTCATGAGGCCCCAAATGATGGAGTGGCATCTCCCAATTGGCAAACAAGAGTGCAAGCCACACCTACCCAGGAGTATAGATACTCAGCCACCCACAGGTGGAAGATAACTAACAGAAGGATTTGACATCTAACACAGGAATTCCCTCTTATCTTTCAACAGAAAGTTTATTTGCTATGTGGGAGAGTTTGATGGATATTTCTTATTTCTCTGTTTTCTGTACTAGGCAGTAAACAACACATTCCATTTCATTCTTTACAGTGTTTTATCAATAACAAGATTGCCTCAATCTGCCTTTCTTGTAAGTACCTGGATTCAGGTTCCTGTTGATAGCTTTTCTAATCAGGGGACTCCTTGTAGTCTGAAGAAGAATAGCAGAAGGCTTGAGAGGAAGGATTTCTGGAGCTTTAATTTTGGCTTCTCCATATTTGCAGTGTGGCCAAGAGCAAATTTCTTGAATGAACCTTTTGAGTTCTATAATACCTAGTTCATGCTTTCTGTCTCCCTTCTGCCACCCTCACCCATTTCCTCTCTCTGGTCCATTCTTTTTCATGCTTGATGACTATGATTTTAAGCCACCCAAGACATCTGCAGTGAGCTCTCCCTGGGCTGTCTGATGCTCTCCTTAGCTGGGTAACAACAGCTCTGGGCTGAAGGCCAAGCTCCAATCCCCCATGCTAGATGAGTCCTAGCATAGAGATGTTGCTTGGCTATGCAGCAAGGACAGGGACTCTCAGGGAGCTTTGGGTATGTCCATAAGATACTGACAACACCATACTGAAAGTGTTTGTGGAGTTGTGCATAGAAGAGCATTTCTTTTAAAAATAGCCCACAGCTTCCTCCTGCAGCTTGGCCCTCTCCTCCTCATTCTGATTCTACTGCAGTCTGTAATCAAACATGAGTGAAAACAGGTCTACCTAACCTTGAGATAAAAGCTTTTTTTAAAAAGAAAAGGTAGTATTAAAAACTGAGTGCTCTTCAGAAAAATGGAAATAAAAGATGAAGCACTAATAACAGCAATGGAAAATAAAAATAACAGCGAAGTGGTTGAGCATTTACTCTGTACCTGGTGTCTCACTAAACTCTTCATATGCAGTATCTCACTTAATCCTTTCAAGAACCTCATGGGGTTTGTGCTAGTATTTCCCTAATGTGCACATGAGGAAACTCAGTTGTCAAGAGGGTAAATCATTCCCCCAAGATGTACAAGTTATAGGTAGCAGAGTCAGAGTTTGCTTTTGGTCCCTCTACCATATGCTTCTTCCCAACACACATGCTAACATCACAATATTTGCTTCCCAGATCTTGGTTAGAATGCTGATCTATAAAAATGGCAGGAGTGATAAAATACAGGAGAGCATCAGGAGTCTTAAGTGGAGAATGAAGGGTTTCTCTGTCTCCACACTATTGACATTTGGGGCCAGATACTTTTTTGTTGTGCAGGGCTTTCTATCCATAATAGGTTGTTTTGCAGCACCCCCTCTAGTGTGACAGCCAAAAGTGTCTCCAGACATTGCCGAGTGTCCTTTGGGAGGACAAAAGGCCCCAGTCAAAAACCACTGTTCTAATATATCCTGTCTCTCCAGGCCTTAATTCCATTGCAAGACTGAGTTTAGCTTTCTTAATCTACCAACAACTGGGCCTTCGTCTCTGGGTCCTTGCCCATGTAACCTTTCCATGTTGGCAATAGTCATTCTTGGTCCCAGCTCCACCAACAAATAAAATGAAGATAATACTTCATAGAAGTAATGTGTATTTTAAAGAATGACCTTCTTCATAGAGGACAATGTGAAGTAGTATTTGTAAAAGACCTAGGACATGATAATATCCAACAAATGCTAGTTAACTTCATTTTACCCATGTTACCTAAAATGCTAATGAAAACAAAAATGAATATCCTCTTCTGACCCTTGAATGAAAGAATCCAATAACCTATACTCTCTGCAGCCTGCTCCCAAGAATCGATGAAATCTTTTAAAATGTCAGTTCCCAAATTTGACTATTTTGTGTTTTTACAGTAAGTAGACATTTGGGAACATCTGAATAAAGAATGACTTTCCTTAGTTTTTATTCGTATGGTTGGGCCTCTCAAATACAACTCAACAGTGATTTTAGTTTAACTATGAAAGCTTAAATGGGCTATGTATGGGACTCAGTCCATCAAGCCTTTTGTATAAAACAAGACCATGGTGTTATAGATTTACATAACAATGCTTCAGATTTTGATGTGGAATAGAATTCATTTCACATCCCTGGCACAGACTTTTCATTTTGATCTAAAAAGCAGATTTTCTGTGTGCATGTGTGTATGTTTATGTGTATGAATGTGCTTGTGTATATACATATGTGTGTGAGTATATATGTATGTATATTGTGCATATACATACACATGTATGTGCATACAAATGTATATGTAATTATACATTATATATATATGTATATATATATATAATTCCATGCATCAGTGGGAAAAATAATGTGGCTGATATAGAGCCATCTGTATCTAGAGGAATAAGTAAAAAAGAAAGTTTAACATATTGGCCAATCTGCATAGAACACACATACACAAATACAGCCCATCTTGGAAGGCAAAAACGGTACTTTTCTGCCTCTAATGGCTTGATAATAGCCATTATCAGCAACAATGCAAATGAAAAGAAAATAAAAAGAGGCATTTTTATGCACTGCCCATTAAGAGCAGCATACATATAAACTCATGAACTTCAAAAATAAATAAACAGACTGGTTGCTAAACAAAAGCTTGATTTCATTTCCAGTCATGTTGATGGATAGTTTGTCATTAAAAAGATAAAGCTGTTTAAGCTGTCCCAAGGGAAAGACTTAAAGTGGGATAAAAAAGAATCCAGTGGAGTATACAGACCTGAGCCAATTTTAAATAATTGCCATTCCACCATGAATCTAAAGAGATTGTGTTGAGACATGTCCCATCAGTCACAAGGAGCAGGGCCTTCCTTTGGGAGGGGCCACATGCCTGACTTGCCACACTGTGGAGAACCATGGAGACAAAGATGGCGGAATCCCTGCCTTCATTATATGATAAAATTGCACATAAAGACCCGTATGTTTTCCTTGCTGTTTTGCTTGTAAATCTTCAGAATACTGTCTATAAATCCTGGAATGGAACTTAAGAGGTCATTAGGTGTAGCTGCTTGCCTTAACTTCTCTAGATCAGCTTAGTTCCGTAAGTTCCTTTTACATCAACCCATAAAGAGGTACCAACTTTATTTCTGGGTGCATTAACTCATTAAATGACTTATATACATGGAGTGTATAATAGTGGCTGGCACACAATAGATGCTCAATGTATTACTGTTTTTATTATTCTTTATATATATATATCTTGAAAGGCAGCCAGAGTAAGAGAAACTTTATTGACTTAGGAATTAGATAGAACTACTTTCAAATTATTGTGTGTATTCTTGGTTAAGGATTTAGCAACTATGACCCTCATCGATGAAACAGGAATAATGATACTTTGTATGTTTCATCACCGTTTTAAGAATTAAATGAGGAAATGCTTGCAAAAAGAGAGGGGCTTACTAAATTCTGGGTGAAATCAGCTATTATTATCAACCCTGCTGTTATCATTTGCATCTCAATAAATGACAATTATTTCTGTTATTCAAACTGCAGACTTCACTGGGATGGAAAATGAATGGTACTCTTTTTTATTACTTTTGCCTTGTGGTGAAGTCATGCACTCAATAATCATCTTCTTGACTTGGAGCTTACAGGGTTTTATGGGGAAATAGGAAGGAGGATGAAGAGGAAGAGGATAGACATAAAAACCCAGAGTATGGGCCCTGGGTGAGAAGGAGAGTCATCCATAGTCTTCCTGCAGAGTAAGAAAGATCCAAGATTGTTCATTCAAAACCTCACTTTCATACTGCACATAGACTGTGCTGGGAGCTAGGGGTGAAACAATAAACAAGCCTCGCAGTGCCTGGTTTAGGGAGCCTAAGGTCTAGTGGGGGAGAGAGAGATGTAAAGGCCCTTAGAATACAATTGGCAGCTACTAGGATGGGGTAGAAACTCAGCCATGGTGGCACTTAACCCATACCTGAAACATTAAGGAGGACTTCCTGGAGGAAGATGCATCTTGGCATCTTGGTTCATAAGACTTAGGAATGGTTCATAAGACTTAGGAAAAGATGGGGTGCCTGGGTGGCTCAGTTGGTTAAGCGGCTGCCTTCAGCTCAGGTCATGATACCGGAGTCCCAGGATCGAGCCCCACGTCAGCCTCCTTGTTCAGTGGGGAGCCTGCTTCTCCTTCTCCTCCCCACTCATGCTCTCTCTCATTATCTCTGTCACTATCTCTGTCTCTCAAATAAATAAATAAAATCTTAAAAAAAAAAAAGACTTAGGAAAAGATGGCGATTGCTCTGCCATTTATAAATTATCTTTTTTAAACTTTCTGAACTATGTCTCTTTTCTATAAAATATGGATAAAAGAATATAGACTGTGATGACTGTATATATTATATATTATACATATAAAATGTGCATTAAAATGGTGTGAATGTGCTTCATCAGTATTTCTTACTTACTCGGTTTTTCAGCTGATGCCAGTCTTCATTGCCAAGCTGAGGAGCTTGGGCCAGTTACTCACTAAGTCTTGTCCTCAATTTGTCAACTTCATCTCTAAAATTCCATTCTTAGCCTGTACCATTTGATGAACAAAACAAGACTTCTCTTTGGCAGATCTCTCAGAGCCACCCTCACCCCTGCTCTCTCTCACTCTTGCTCTTTGCCATCCCTCCCTCTCCTGCTATCCAGTCCCTCCTTAAAAGACCTCAAGCCCTGCCGAGTGCAAGAACGCATATTTAATGCTGGCGCACACCCTTTGGGGACCAGTTCCCAGACCTCAGTTTCTCCCTCCATAATTGAAGTGGCGGCTTTGAAATGTTCAGTGCACTTTTCTCTGAAGTTGTAGCTGACCAGTTCCTACCGCTGCTTCCCAAACCTTTAATTTGTCAGTAAAATTGTTCAGTTTTCTTATGACCACGTTGGGTTTTTCATCCTCCTGGGGCTGTGGAAATGGAGCCCGGTGAGCAATGCCTATTTTTATGAGAACTCCCTTGCACAACACTCTGGCTATCTCTGGGAACTGCTTCAAAGGGAAATGGATGAGTGGTTTCCTTCAAGAGCACGTAGATACCCAGGGAATCTGAGTTCCACTTTTTATTTCCTTGAGGGCTAAGGATATATGCTGCTTTTTCCTAAACAACTGCAGCTGAAGCACGATTCTAGGAGATGCATTTTGTCTCTAAGTCATTGTCAAATCCCAACTTTGCCCGTAATCAGCTATATAAACTGGGTCAGTTACCTGAATTCTTTCCAAGCCTCAGTTTTTGCATCTCTATAAGTGTAACCTAAAAAAGCTGATTTGAGAATGAAAATTGTCAGCACACTCTATTTGAATCACTAACATAGCTCTGATACAAAGGCTGGCACCTTCCCTTCCTTCAAGAGAAATAGAATCCAGTGACAGTAGCTAGAAATTTGGATGGGATTTCAGTGCCTATGTCCCCTCTTCCACTCTAGATTTGTGGACCTAGGAAGGCCCACACTCAGTAGCAGTAATTATGGAGAAACATAGCATCAATTATACTCTTAGCTCAGGTATTACTCTGTGGCTCCCAGTTTAGAACTTCTTAGGAAAGAGTATTGGAGTTAAGACTGCCTTTATCTTTCCTCTTTGGGTCTGAGTTAGGACTGCCTTTATCTTTCCTCTTTGGGTCTGAGTTAGGACTACCTTTATCTTTGCTCTTTGGGTCTATAGCAGTTGGGCTTATGGAGTGGATGCTTCATCCTCTTACCAGATCAGCTGCATGGTTGAGGTGGCTGGTCTGGCCCCTCATTCTGGACAGAACACTAATAGATGCACATTACTTCTCTGCACAGCATGACCCTATCCAGCAGTGAATCATGGCCAACTGAATGTCAGGCACCTCCCTTGTCTCTCTTGAAAAGGAGCAAAGCGTGTGGTGGTGGGTGGGGAGGGCCTGGGGCATAGAGGGTTAAAAGTGTTGATCTGTTTATTTTCCCCCATCACTTTTGTGAAGTGCTAAAATATGAGCTGAAGGACACACATGTAACACCCCTCCTCAACCAAGCGGGGAAGACATATCTAGACGGAAATGGACAAGTATGAGTGCAACTTGCTGTTCTATAATCAGGGATAGAGAAAGGCTACATTTCTCTCAGCTCAATCACAGACACTGTAAACAAGACCAAGAGTGAGGAAAAGAATCCCTGCTTATGTGCAGGAATCCCTTTTCAGAGAGCAGTCCTCATTGCTCTTCCACTCAACACTCAGTTCCATGGTCATGTCTCAAAAATTAAATTTGGCAAAGCTTGCCTGAGCACCTACTCTATACAGAACTAAAGTCAGCAGCTGCCCGAACCCTGGGTTACAGAGGATAGAGAAAGAGTTTTGTCTCAAGGCATCTGGGAGGAGGTTTATCTCCTCTCTGGTACTGACAAGCTGTGTGTTCCTAGACAAGTTACTTCTCCTCTTTAAGACTCAGTTTCTTCATCTGCACAATGGGGTTGATAAAACCTACTACTCATGGCTGTTGATATAATCATCTGGCACACAGAAATTACTAAGCAAATGTTAGTTTCCTCTTTCTGCGCTCCCCACAGGACAACTCTGATACTGGACACCATCCTTACAGAAATAGGAAATGGGAAATGTGAGGATAATAAATTCCAACATCTGCCTGCTGGACCTTTTATCTGTACTTGGAGACAGGGTGTTTATTGAGACAAGGTGGATTTGCAGTGATACATTATTAATAGCTTGTGATACGTTCTGGGTGATGGATATCTTCCCCCCAGACATGTAGCAACAGCTGCATTCTCTCTTGGGAAAAACAATAGCATCAAGCCAGAGCAGATAGCTCCCAGCGAGAAAAGAACAACAACAACAAAAAACCTCCAGACCCAAATTATAGTCCATTTTGTTTTACTTTGGATTACTAGAAGGGTTTCTCTCACCTCCCACCTCACCAATATCGTGAATCTTTTGCTTTGAATTTGCAACATGTCCGTTTAGAAGTTCTTCCTGGTATAGACAAGACATTGATAGGATTTACTAAATATCCCACTCTTTGGTTGTTTTATGATAAAACTTAAAGACCCATAGTACATCACTCTCTACCGTCTCTTCTGCGTAATGTGATAAGATATTTGTCTTGAGTAAAGATTAGCTATCTCTGCAGCCGTTCAGGCAATAGTGATCTCAGGATATAAAAGCATGGAGTCACCTTATAGAATCAGAACCTTTGAAGTGGACCACGAGATTGCAAAGATCGCTGATTCCCCCTGCCCTGTTTTACAGATGGGAAAAAGATGAGGTGTCATGGTCAGCATCACTCAGGAAATCAGAGTTCGGAGAAGGGAGAAGAGCATTGAGGTCTGACACCACACAGCCATATTTATTTGGGCATGACTATTAATCTGTGTTTATGAATATGCAAAGTATGCATGATCTTGAGGGTGTAAGCAAGGACACATTGCTCTCCCACTCCACGCTGACTCTTCTTCATTAGCTCTCTGATTTGTGCAACATCCACTACAGGCGGGATGCCTCTCACTGGTTCACACTGGGACAGGCTAACGTCGCACTGTGCTTGGAGTCTTGCTAGTTATGCTGTTGCCGTCATCATGGGGAATATACTTAACCTCTTTGAGCTTTGGTTTCTTCACAGGTAAAGCATTTAATCATAATAGTTTTCCCCAACCTAAGATTTAATTTTACTTCTGAGACTCATTCAACCACTGTTTATAGAGCACCTACTAAATGCCTGATAATATCTATGTACTGTCATATATATAAGGCAGCATAAAATACCATCTTGCTGGTTTGGGGCTTTTGAATTCTAATGCTGGCTCTGCTCTGACCAGATTCTAGGATTCTGGTTATGTGTTTTCCAATGAGCTGAAATTCTGTCGATATAGTAAAGAAGAGCTTTTCACCTTCTGTAATGGCCCTAGTAAGGGTGGTATGCCCAGTGCACCTTGAAAGATTAAATGTCACCAGGAGGCCTTAGCTTGGCTTTGTAGCAGATAATCATAGAACTGAGTTTAGTGGGAAGGGCTCCCTAGTCATATTTGTGCAACTATTAGGATTAAGGTATGCAGGTTACTACCTCCATTAATTTTCCTCCCTCCTTCTTCTGGTCTTCCCTCCCTTCTACTCAGACACTCACTGATACCTACTGAGGGAAGCCTCAGTCTAAGCATCGTAAGAGCTACCAAGATGAATTGGCCGCCCTACTTACAAAGCTCATGATCTACATGATCAGATTCTCCTAGGGAGAATTGAGGAGGGGAGGACATGGAGAGTCAGCATCTTCAACAACACGATAGGAAGGGCATCACCCTTTTATTTTTTTTAAGATTTTATTTATTTGGGGGCACCAGTTTGGCACCAAGTCATTGAATATGGCTGACTTGGTTTCAGCCCAGGTCCTGATCTGAGTTGTGGGATTGAGCCCCACATCAGACTCTGCACTGATTGCAGAGTCTGCTTGAGACTCTTTCTCCCTCTCACTCTGCCCCTCCCCCATGCAGGCATGTTCTCTCTCTCTCTCTCTCTCTCATAAATAAATTATTTATTTATTTCAGAGAGAGAGAAAGAGTGTGAGCAGAGGAAGGAACAGAGGGAGAGGGACAAGCAGACTCCGAGCTGAGTGCAGAACACAAGGCTCAATCTCAGGATGCCAAGATCATGACTGGAGCCAAAATCAAGAGTCAGACAGACGCCCAACTGACTGAGCCACCCAGGTGTCCTTGGCATCACCTTTTTAAGACAACAATCTAAAATAGAAGCTTATAGGGCACCTGGGTGGCTCAGTTGGTTAAGCAACTGCCTTCAGCTCAGGTCATGATCCCACGGTCCTGGGATTGAGTCCCGCATCGGGCTCCCTGCTCTGCGGGGAGCCTGCTTCTCCCTCTCCCACTCCTCCTGCTTGTGTTCCCTCTCTCACTATGTCTCTCTCTGTCAAATAAATAAATAAAATCTTTTAAAAATAAAATAAAATAGAATAAAAGCTTATAATTGATTTGGTTATCATTAGATTGTGATGTTGAGCACATTTCTCATTTATAGAGGTATTTAGCTTGATGAGTAAAATTTACGTGTCCAGAAGCCCATGTTTTAAAATAAACTCTCTTCTAAAAGGTCCAGCATTAGATAAGCACTTCCTGCATGTGTGTACAGATATGTAGGAGCACATTGTGGAGGCATAGACTCATGGGGCATTACTCTTCAATCTGGAGCATGTTCCTAAGAACCACCCCCTTCCCCTGTCAATCAGAACATGGTGCTTTCTTGAGAGGTTGCATATCACATGTTTTGCTCATGATGGGGAGAATGTCCTCTGGGAAGGCTATGTGTTCAGTAGTGAAGACAGTGGAGTTCACAAAGAGTTTAGTTAAAAGACCCTTTGGTGGTTTGGATGATGGTCATTCTGAAGAGAAAATGGTCTAACATCTCTATCTGGGGAATTTGTGTTATTGGGAGGGGTCATTTAGGGTCTTATGTCTTACTATATGGTCAGGCTTAGGTGTCTCTTCTCTGTCTCAAGGAGGTTTCCTCATCCTCTGCATCCTTCTCACAAATCCAGAGAGCCAGTCCTCAGACTCCTCCACTTTTTCCACTTCCCAGTTATTCATGGCCAAATTCACCACTGCCTCCCGATTTTCCTTGTTCCCTGGCTAAGCTTATGGACTCATTTTTTATTTATTTGTTTTTGAAGTTAGAAATCTGAAGGAAGAAGGAATGTAACTATTATGAATTGATTTTAACTCCTTTTCAAATATGATTTTAAAAGACTCATTGCTAAGTCATTTTTATGGATTATTTTATTTAATATTCCTAATAACTCTATAAGTAAACATTATTTTATTCCCAGTTGATAGATTAAGGAACTGAGGTAACAAAAGATTACATGACTTGCCTAATAGTAAACAGCAAGAAGTTGAGCTTCTGTAGACTTTATTGCTAACACGCATGGGGAAAGGAGATGAATTAGCAAAATGGCAAAAACTGGGACTTGTGAAAGTTACAGAATTCTTAAAAGATCCTCACTGAACTCTTCTTTTTTTTGGTTGGTCCCTTTGGTATAAAGCTCTTCCATTCTTCTTTTCTTCATTATCTTTATGTCCCTATCCTTTACTCAAAGAAGGTCAAATTATGTCATTCTTTGGCAAAAGCTATCCTGCTAAAATTGTTAAAAATGCATGATATAGTTAACTTCTCAAAATAGTTCAAAGTTTTGAAAATCTTGTTTCAAACAGTCAACATCAAGCCAATTTGCCTGGCATTAAGTGGTTTCCTAGATGCAGAATTTACCAAATGATTTCACTTTGTCCCATCATTTATTCCTGACAGCATTTAAGAATTACAAAGGAACAGAACATTTCTTAAGGAACTCCTAATGCTAGTAATCATGGTTGTCATTTATCAAACCCCTTTACGCACCAGGCACTCTCTTAAGGTCTTTATACACACTGTCTTATTTGACCATCACGGAAACTCTATGAAGTTGGGATTACTAGCTCAAGCTTTCCCAGTGAGAGTAGTAAGGCTCAGGAAGATTGTGTAATGTTCCTGAAGTAACAAAGCTAGTAATTAGCAGAGCTGGAATAAGAACAGAAGTGTCCCTGCTTTTAAAAACTACACTGATAGAAGCAGCTGAGCCAGTCTTACATTTAGGGATTGTATCTTCCTGATGGAACAGGCAGATGTCATAGTATTAAGAAAACAGAGCACCTCTGATGACTTCCTAACTATAATTCAGACAAAATCTCATCATATATCTTAAGGGGGAGATTTTGCTTCTAAAGCCCTAGTGAGGATTGTACAACCTTAGACAATTGGGACTGTTTTCCATCATTATAAATAAGATGTTGATATCAATCAGTACACATATGGCTCAATCAGCACTGGGGTCCACTTTGGGACAGTTTCAAAGACCAACGGGAGCACACCCACATTAGACACATAGCAATAGTGTAACTGTCAGAAAATTGCCTCATTTAACAAAAAGAGCAAGTGACTAAGTATTTCTGGAAACAGTCACATAGTTCTTTTTATGATGTAGTCAAGATACGTTTCTCCTTTGCATTCCTTTGTTCTTCTGTAAAAATAGGTATGTAATTTAAGGAGGTCCTTGGAACATGTAGGTTTTTGGAAGATTATTTGTTGTATATCTTAAATCTAAAGTAAGATTTATTCTCCTCACAATTTTAAAATATAAAATCAATTGTAAAATTGTGTGTGTGTGTGTGTGTATTTATATTGAGGATATGAAGAAGGAATGTTGGAGGGTTCTCAAAACCTGGAGTATTTATAATTGGAATATTTATAATAGTCATGTACTGAGGGCTTAACACATGGTAATGTGTTAAGTATTTTGTAAGCATTATTTCTAATAAAAATGTGATAGCATAATATCTCCACTTTATGGATGAGCAAACTGAAGCTTAGTGAGGATGAATAGCTTGCTCAAGTTCCCCCCTCTCAGAAGCCCACATTGGTCTGATGCCAAACTATTATTCCCTTTCTCACTGGCACACTCCAGTTTGCCCTGCAGAGCACATACTTAGCCCACAAGAAATGTCACAGTCCTTTGGTGATGTGATCCACTATCAGGTACATGTTCCATCCTTTCTAAAGAAGTCACTCTGAGTAGAGAACCTTTACATTCCTGTGAGGGACATTAAGGAAATGCTCCTACTCTCTAAACCAGAGAAAGGGGCATGCTGGCCCACACTGGCTCCTAATACACATTAAGCACATCTCAGAACAACTTAGGAAGACAAATAGTCTCCCCACTTTACAGATGAGCAAAGAGGATTTTAGAGGTGGTAATGCTTCCACATGGTTCCAGGCTACGTCTAAGATTCTGAACCTGCCCTGCTTGACTCCAAAACCAGTCTTCTCCTCCCAACACTGTTCCCCACTATTTCCTCTAGGAATTTATTATCTTTTTGGTGTCTCAAGCCAGTCTCTGGCCAACTGAACATAAACTCTGAAGAGCTCATTTTTGCCCTCTGGGAGGAGTCCTGCCTTGGATCTCAGATGCAGAGTTTGGTTGCAAAGCTGGATCCATGTGTGATGAAGGCAATATCACTGCTGGGGAGTGATGGGGAGCTCACTGGTCAGACACCAGCTGGCTCAGGAGACTGTCTCTCTTTCCTTTCCTGGAGCAAGCAACATTACATCTGGCCATGCTTGTCTGCTTTGGTGCCCAATTCCACAGCCATTTCAAGTTTTCCTCTCCCCAAAATGAACATTTACACTCCCATGGATCACCCCTTTGATATTTCTAACCACATAGCTCCAGCTCAGAAAACAAATCAGGAGTGACATTCTGTTACTGTGTTTTCAACTATAGCTCACAATTTGGTGTAAAGCTTGTCATTGTCTAAGAAACACATCCCTGTGCAGAGAACCCATTGGACACCAGAATGAAATTGACTAAATAAAAGCAGTTTCAGTGAACAATTTGCAAATATCACTGTTTCTTGCCAAGCCTTTTTGGCAAAACCATCTTCAGTGACTTGAGAGCTTTTCCAGCCAGAAAGAGATTTGGGTTACCTTATGCTTTCCTCTCTCATTTTTCTGATATAAATACTTTCATTAAAGCCACATAAGTCTCAGACAATAGAAATGTCATTTAGGGAAACATTTGCATTTATTTTTCAGGAAAATTTATTCAGTTTTTCCTTTTCACAGAGAGGGGAGGGGCCTTATTTTAGAGCCCAAAATAATATTTGCTAGAGACAGTTCTCCACTACATATTGAGGGAGTGTGTGTGTGTGTGTGTGTGTGTGTGTGTGTGGTAAGAGGGAGGAAGCTGTTACTGGAGCCATGTTTCCTGGGGAAAAACCTATCAGGTTCTCTGTCTCTCATGGAGCTTAAAACTGAGGAAAGGGGGGCTCCTGGGAGGTGCAGTTGGTTAAGTGTCTTACTCTTGATTTTGGCTCAGGTCATGATCTCAGGGTCCTGGGATCAAGCCCTGGGTGTCAGGCTTCACGCTTAACGTGGAATCTGCTTCAGATTCTCTCTCCCTCTTCCTCTCCTCCTCTAGCTCATGCTCTCTCTCTCTCTCTCAAATATATAAATCTTTTAAAAAATTGAGGAAAGGATGTCTTTGGAACAGGAAAGAAGTATGAGGGATAACTGTGAAAACCCTGGCATGGACCTCAATAGCCAACAGGGATTCTTGTCCAAATTGACCCAGCAACTGGTAGCATGACCTTATAAATTAAATAAGAATATATATAAAGCAAAACGAGGTTTAAAGATTGAATGGATTTTTTTAAAGGAAAAGGAAAAATGGCAAAAATCACAGTCCACTTGGAGCTTAGACATGCCATTTAGATTCTTTAAACCTTAGAGTTTTCATCTATACAACTGGGTAAAAAAAAAAAAAAAAGGCAACAACCCGCAACCAAAATTGATACTTACGTGATCATGTGCCAGATTCCACATGAAACTTAAGACAACATGTCATTAGCCTGATTTTCCACTTGACAAAATCAGGTTCTTCCAGTTAATCCTTTTTTGAGACATATTTTCGTGACACGTACTAAGGGAAGATGCCATTACGAATAGAACAACCCTTTCCCCTTTTTTCATGGAGCTTATACTCTAGTGACCGAAGTCACACAGCTGAAATGTGAGTGTCTGGACTAGGAAGTAAGGCCCCTGGACTGAAATCTGGACACTTCCCAATGTCCTGCTACACCCAGGATAGTCCCAGTGGATGGCTGATCTTCAAGCATAATTACTAACGTCCAGTGTACTAATTTGGATGATAAATTGTATGCTTGCACTACCATTGATGCCCAGAGTTCCTCTTAAGACTTATAGCTGGACAGTTTTTTAGGACACCCAGGTGGAACTAGGGCAGGACAGCAGCCAAAAGTTTCAGTCCAGTAGAGCCTTAAAAAGTTTCTGGAATAAACAATTTGCTGACCCATAAAGTTGGAATAGGAGGTAGGAGTCATTACTCAGAGACATGGATGTTTTGAGCTTTTAAAGGGCTCTTATCAGAAGATCTAAGCCAGTACAGTTTACAGAGAAGCAAGGCCCAGAAAGGGGGAGTTGACTCAAAGAAAGTTCAACTCAACATGAACATACAGTGGATCCAGAACAATAACCAAGTTTTTGGGATGCTGATCCATTCTCGTGTCAGTCTCCCCACTGTCTCTATTTGAGTATGGTCCTCAAAGGGTTGTGATTGCATTATTTAAAAAAAGCAGAGAGAAACCAGAGTAATAGAGGGTGGGACTCTGGGCAAGATGGAGCTGCTGGTGCTTTGAAGGTGTTTGTGGGGAGAGAAGAAACCAAACCTCTTACTGAGGAACAGGACATAGGACTGTTTGGCCTGTTTCCTTCATTCTTTTAGGTTCCTTTTAAGTTCTTATTCTTTTTTTTTTTTTTTTCTTTTTTTTTCTTTTTTTTTCTTTTTTTTATTCTTATGTTAATCCCCATACATTACAACATTAGTTTTAGATGAAGTGTTCCATGATTCATTGTTTGTGCATAACACCCAGTGCTCCATGCAGAATGTGCCCTCCTCAATACCCACCACCAGGCTAACCCATCCTCCCACCCCCCTCCCCTCTAGAACCCTGTTTGTTTTTCAGAGTCCATCGTCTCTCATGGTTCGTCTACCCCTCCTATTTCCCCCGCTTCATTCTTCCCCTCCCGCTACCTTCTTCTTCTTCTTTTTTTTTTCCTTAACATATATTGCATTATTTGTTTCAGAGGTACAGATCTGAGATTCAACAGTCTTGCACAATTCACAGCGCTTACCAGAGCACATACCCTCCCCAGTGTCTATCACCCAGTCCCCCCATCCCTCCCACCCCAACCCCCACTCCAACAACACTCAGTTTGTTTCCTGCGATTAAGAATTCCTCATATCAGTGAGATCATATGATACATGTCTTTCTCTGTTTGACTTATTTCACTCAACATAATACCCTCCAGTTCCATCCACGTCGTTGCAAATGGCAAGATCTCATTCCTTTTGATGGCTGCATAATATTCCATTGTGTATATATACCACATCTTCTTTATCCATTCATCTGTCGATGGACATCTTGGCTCTTTCCACAGTTTGGCTATTGTGGACATTGCTGCTATAAACATCGGGGTGCATGTACCCCTTCGGATCCCTACTTTTGTATCTTTGGGGTAAATACCCAGTAGTGCAATTGCTGGATCATATGGTAGCTCTATTTTCAACTTTTTGAGGAACCTCCATACAGTTTTCCAGAGTGGCTGCACCAGTTTGCATTCCCACCAACAGTGTAGGAGGGTTCCCCTTTCTCCGCATCCCCGCCAACATCTGTCGTTTCCTGACTTGTTCATTTTAGCCATTCTGACTGGTGTGAGGTGGTATCTCATGGAGGTTTTGATTTGGATTTCCCTGATGCCGAGCGATATTGAGCACTTTTTCATGTGTCTGTTGGCCATTTGGATGTCTTCTTTGGAAAAATGTCTGTTCATGTCTTCTGCCCATTTCTTGATTGGATTCTTTGTTCTTTGGGTGTTGAGTTTGATGAGTTCTTTATAGATTTTGGATACTAGCCCTTTATCTGATATGTCATTTGCAAATATCTTCTCCCATTCTGTCGGTTGTCTTTTGGTTTTGTTAACTGTTTCCTTTGCTTTGCAAAAGCTTTTGATCTTGATGAAGTCCCAATAGTTCATTTTTGCCCTTGCTTCCCTTGCCTTTGGCGATGTTTCTAGGAAGAAGTTGCTTCGGCTGAGGTCAAAGAGGTTGCTGCCTGTGTTCTCCTTTAGGATTTTGATGGACTCCTGTCTCACATTGAGGTCTTTCAACCATTTGGAGTCTATTTTTGTGTGTGGTGTAAGGAAGTGGTCCAGTTTCATTCTTCTGCATGTGGCTGTCCAATTTTCCCAACACCATTTGTTGAAGAGACTGTCTTTGTTCCATTGGACATTCTTTCCTGCTTTGTCGAAGATTAGTTGACCATAGAGTTGAGGGTCCATTTCTGGGCTCTCTATTCTGTTCCATTGATCTATGTGTCTGTTTTTGTGCCAGTACCATGCTGTCTTGATGATGACAGCTTTGTAATAGAGCTTGAAGTCCGGAATTGTGATGCCACCGGCTTTGCTTTTCTTTTTCAATATTCCTCTGGCTATGCGGGGTCTTTTCTGGTTCCATACAAATTTTAGGATGATTTGTTCCATTTCTTTGAAAAAAGTGGATGGTATTTTGATGGGGATTGCATTGAATGTGTAGATTGCTCTAGGTAGCATTGACATCTTCACAATATTTGTTCTTCCAATCCATGAGCATGGAACGTTTTTCCATTTCTTTGTGTCTTCCTCCATTTCTTTCATGAGTATTTTATAGTTTTCTGAGTACAGATCCTTTGTCTCTTTGGTTAGATTTATTCCTAGGTACCTTATGGTTTTGGGTGCAATTGTAAATGGGATCGACTCCTTAATTTCTCTTTCTTCTGTCTTGTTGTTGGTGTATAGGAATGCCACTGACTTCTGTGCATTGATTTTATATCCTGCCACTTGACTGAATTCCTGTATGAGTTCTAGCAGTTTTGGGGTGGAGTCTTTTGGGTTTTCCACATAAAGTATCATATCATCTGCAAAGAGTGAGAGTTTGACTTCTTCTTTTCCAATTTGGATGCCTTTGATTTCTTTTTGTTGTCTGATTGCTGTGGCTAGGACTTCCAATACTATGTTGAATAGCAGTGGTGATAGTGGACATCCCTGCCGCGTTCCTGACCTTAGGGGGAAAGCTCTCAGTTTTTCCCCATTGAGAATAATATTTGCTGTAGGTTTTTCATAGATGGCTTTTATGATATTGAGGTATGTACCCTCTATCCCTATACTCTGAAGAGTTTTGATCAAGAAAGGATGCTGTACTTTGTCAAATGCTTTTTCTGCATCTATTGAGAGGATCATATGATTCTTGTTCTTTCCTTTGTTAATGTACTGTATCACATTGATTGATTTGCGGATGTTGAACCAACCTTGCAGCCCAGGGATAAATCCCACTTGGTCATGGTGAATAATCCTTTTAATGTACTGTTGGATCCTATTGGCTAGTATTTTGGTGAGGATTTTTGCATCCATGTTCATCAGGGATATTGGTCTGTAATTCTCCTTTTTGATGGGGTCTTTGTCTGGTTTTGGGATCAAGGTAATGCTGGCCTCATAAAATGAGTTTGGAAGTTTTCCTTCCATTTCTATTTTTTGGAACAGTTTCAGAAGAATAGGTATTAATTCTTCTTGAAATGTTTGGTAGAATTCCCCTGGGAAGCCATCTGGCCCTGGGCTTTTGTTTTTTGGGAGATTTTTGATGACTGCTTCAATTTCCTTAGTGGTTATAGGTCTGTTCAGGTTTTCTATTTCTTCCTGGTTCAGTTTTGGTAGTTGATACATCTCTAGGAATGCATCCATCTCTTCCAGGTTATCTAATTTGCTGGCATAGAGTTGCTCATAATATGTTCTTATAATTGTTTGTATTTCTTTGGTGTTGGTTGTGATCTCTCCTCTTTCATTCATGATTTTGTTGATTTGGGTCATTTCTCTTCTCTTTTTGATAAGTCTGGCCAGGGGTTTATCAATCTTGTTAATTCTTTCAAAGAACCAGCTCCTAGTTTCGTTGATCTGTTCTACTGTTCTTTTAGTTTCTATTTCATTGATTTCTGCTCTGATCTTTATGATTTCTCTTCTCCTGCTGGGTTTAGGCTTTATTTGCTGTTCTTTCTCCAGCTCCTTTAGGTGTAGGGTTAGGTTGTGTACTCGAGACCTTTCTTGTTTCTTGAGAAAGGCTTGTATTGCTATATACTTTCCTCTTAGGACTGCCTTTGCTGCATCCCAAAGATTTTGAACAGTTGTGTTTTCATTTTCATTGGTTTCCATGTATTTTTTTAATTCTTCTTTAATTTCCTGGTTGACCCATTCATTCTTCAGTAGGATGCTCTTTAGCCTCCATGTATTTGAGTTCTTTCCGACTTTCCTCTTGTGATTGAGTTCTAGTTTCAAAGCATTGTGGTCTGAAAATAGGCAGGGAATGATCCCAATCTTTTGGTACCGGTTGAGACCTGATTTATGACCTAGGATGTGATCGATTCTGGAGAATGTTCCATGGGAACTAGAGAAGAATGTGTATTCCGTTGCTTTGGGGTGGAATGTTCTGAATATGTCTGTGAAGTCCATTTGGTCCAGTGTGTCATTTAAAGTCTTTATTTCCTTGTTGATCTTTTGCTTAGATGATCTGTCCATTTCAGTGAGGGGGATGTTAAAGTCCCCCATTATTATTGTATTGTTGTCGATGTGTTTCTTTGCTTTTGTTATTAATTGCCTTATATAATTGGCTGCTCCCATGTTAGGGGCATAGATATTTACAATTGTTAGATCTTCTTGTTGGATAGATCCTTTAAGTAGGATATAGTGTCCTTCCTCATCTCTTATTACAGTCTTTGGTTTAAAATCTAATTTGTCTGATATAAGGATTGCCACCCCAGCTTTCTTTTGGTGTCCATTAGCATGGTAAATGGTTTTCCACCCCCTCACTTTCAATCTGGGGGTGTCTTTGGGTCTAAAATGAGTCTCTTGCAGACAGCATATCGATGGATCTTGTTTTTTAATCCAGTCTGTTAGCCTGTGTCTTTTGATTGGGGCATTTAGCCCATTTACATTCAAGGTAACTATTGAAAGATAGGAATTTAGTGCCATTGTATTGCCTGTAAGGTGACTGTTACCGTATATTGTCTGTGTTCCTTTCTGGTCTATGTTGCTTTTAGGGTCTCTCTTTGCTTAGAGGACCCCTTTCAAGATTTCCTGTAGGGCTGGTTTTGTGTTTGCAAATTCCTTTAGTTTTTGTTTGTCCTGGAAGATTTTTATCTCTCCTTCAATTTTCAATGACAGCCTAGCTGGATAGAGTATTCTTGGCTGCATATTTTTCTCATTTAGTGCTCTGAATATATCCTGCCAGTCCTTTCTGGCCTGCCAGGTCTCTGTGGATAGGTCTGTTGCCAATCTAATGTTTCTACCATTGTAGGTTACATATCTCTTCTCCCGAGCTGCTTTCAGGATTTTCTCTTTGTCTGTGAGACTCGTAAGTTTTACTATTAGATGTCGGGGAGTTGACCTATTTTTATTGATTTTGAGAGGGGTTCTCTGTGCTTCCTGGATTTTCATGCCTGTTTCTTTCCCCAAATTAGGGAAGTTCTCTGCTATAATTTGCTCCATTATACCTTCTGCCCCTCTCTCTCTTTCTTCTTCTTCTGGGATCCCAATTATTCTAATGTTGTTTCGTCTTATGGTATCGCTTATCTCTCGAATTCTGCCCTCATGATCCAGTAGTTGTTTATCTCTCTTTTTCTCAGCTTCTTTATTTTCCATCATTTCATCTTCTATATTACTGATTCTCTCTTCTGCCTCATTTATTCTAGCATTTAGCGCCCCCATTTTTGATTGCACCTCATTAATAGCCTTTTTGATTTCTACTTGGTTGGATTTTAGCTCTTTTACTTCTCCAGAAAGAGTTTCTCTAATAACTTCCATATTTTTTTCAAGCCCAGCTAGTATCTTTAAAGTGATGATTCTGAACTCTAGATCTGACATCGTACTAATGTCCGTATTGAGTAGGTCCCTGGCAGTCGGTACTACCTCTTGTTCTTTTTGTTGAGGTGATTTTTTCTGTCTTGTCATTTTGTGCAGAGGAGAATAGATTAATGAGAGAACAAAATGCTAGCAGAGTAACCACGTCCCCAGAAAATATACTCTAAACAAATCAGAAAAGACCTGAAGCAGTGGGATAAGAAGGGGAAAGAGAGAAAAAAGAAAAAGAAAAAAAAAGAAAAAGATAAAGATAAAAACAAAAACAAACAAAACAAAACAACAACAACAAAAGAAAAACCAGAATGTGATCAAATATGATCTATATGGTATATAGATCAGTGCCACACACTAGATTTGGGGTGTATTTTGGTCTTTTAGAAGAAAGTGTCTCCCAAAATTTTAAAGAAAGAAAAACTTATATATGTACAAAAATAAGGGTTGATATGATGAAGGGATGGAAAATGACTGTAAAAATGGAAATTATAAAAAATTTTATAAAAGGAATTGATAAGAAGTTGTTTGAAAAAAGAAAGAAGAGGATTTAAAAAAAGAAAAAAGAAAAAGAAAAAAAAAGGGAGAGGATGGATCAGGCAGGGGAATAGAAAACACCATATACTAGAGATTTAGGGTATATTTTAATCTGTTAGAAGAAACTATCTCAAAATTTTAAAGAGAGAACAACTTATATATATAAGCCAAAAATACGGGAAACTACTATGAAGGGATAGAATATGACTCTAAAAATGAAAAATAGAAATGTTTTTTTTTTTTAAAAAGGGATTGATAAGATGTTGTTTGAAAAAGGGAAAAAGAAAAATTCAAAAAGAAATAAAAAGACAAAAAGACAGTTAAAAAAAAAATTAACTTTAAAAGACTAAGGAATCATGGTAAAAAAGCCATGAATTCTATGTGCAGTAGTCCATTAGCGCTGGAGTTCTGCTGTTCTCATTGATGGGTAAACTTGGTCTTGGCCGGCTGTTCTCGCTGATCTTCTGGGGGAGGGGCCTGTTGCCGTGGTTCCCAAATGTCTCTGCCGGAGGCGGAATTGCTCCGCTCTTGCCCCTTCCTGGCTAAGTAATCTGCTCGGGTTTGGTCTCCGGGGCTTTTGTTCCCTGCAAGCTTTCCGTACAGCTTTGGAGGCGGAGAGTGAAAATGGCGGCCTCCCAATCTCCGCCCCGGAGGCGCCGAGAACTCGGGGCCCCGCTCCTCAGTGAGCCCCCAGAGAAAAGCCGCCAGTCACTCCCGTCTCCCCGGTCTGCAGCTGCACTCCGTGCTCACCCGGCCTGTGACCACACGTTTCTATCTCCGGTACCCGACCCGGTCTGGAGTCTCCAAACCCAGCAGATCCCTGCGGTGCGCTCCGTGCGGCTCCTCCCAGAGAAGGAAGGGGAGTCTCCCCGGATCTGCCGCTTGTTGGGTCCCTGCTGGAGGAGCAGGGGCCCGACTGGGCCGCGGATCACGGTTTATGGCCACCCCGAGCTGAGAGCCCGCGCCTTGGCTCCGCCTCTGCAGCCGGCTTCCCTGCTCCGTTACCTGGGAGCCCTGCCGCACTCAGGCACCCCCAGTCTTTCTGTGACCCCGAGGGTCCTGAGACCACACTGTCCCGCGAGGGTTCCACCCCCCGCTTAGCCACCAGAGTGACGTCCCTCGGCGGAGCAGACTTCTAAAAGTTCCGATTTTGTGCTCTGCGGCTCTATCACTTGCCAGAAGCGGCCGACGGAGGCCCCTCCCCCGCCGTCTATCCTCCCGAATATCGCCTGGGATTCACTTCTCCGCACGTCCTACCTTCCAGAAAGTGGTCGCTTTTCTGATGAGAGAGTTGTTGCTCTTCTTTTCTTCGATCTCCTGTTGAGTTTGTAGGTGTTCAGAGTGGTTTGATCCCTATCCAGCTGAATTCCTGAGAGGAGACGAAATCCAGGTCTCCTACTCCTCCGCCATCTTGCTCCGCCCCCCTTAAGTTCTTATTCTTTTCCTTTTTCAAAAGCACAGTAGGATTTTTTGATAGTATAATATATACAAATATGTAATTATGTAAATGTATAATACATATCAAAACCCTAATTAAACCCCTAACAGATAAGCCTGATTAAACTCCCAGGGAGATATCCCTCAGAAATTATCTATACATACATTTGTTTTCTGTGTTACTATAATTAGATCACACTGTTTATATTATCTGGTGGTTTGTTTTATATGTTTGTTTGTTTTTTAACCCACTTAACCATACCTCTAACCTTGTTGGTAAAATTCTGAGTCTTCCAGAGATGAGTTGAGGAGGACAGGAAATCCTTTCTTCCCACTCTGCCCCACCACCCATCCCCGGAATATCACTCCCCGTCTCCTAGGATGCCAGGAACTCCATTAGAGAGCCACCGTGTTAGTATTGACGCATGGATTAGCATGTAGATACCCACACAACAGCCATGACATGAAGCACGTGTCAGTAATTGAAATCATAGCCCAAGCAAGCTGATTGGATCCTACTCAGCAGGCTGCCAGAATGGAGATTTCTGGCAGGGAGTAGAAAGGATTGGGGAAGGGGGGTGCAGGATGTGTGTCGCTGGGAGGGAGGTGGGGAGGAGAGAGCTCCAGACACCACCTGCCAGGAGGCTAAGCAGGGAAAGGTGAAGGAGCTGCAGGAAGGAAAGACCTGAGCTCAGAAACCTGAGAGGAGAGAAAACGGAAGACTGGCCCTGCCCCAAATGCTACCTTCTAGAGTGTCCTCATCCTCAGTATTTTTTTTTTTTTAAGATTTTATTTATTTATTTGAGAGAGAGAGAATGAGAGACAGAGAGCATGAGAGGGAGGAGGGTCAGAGGGAGAAGCAGACTCCCTGCCGAGCAGGGAGCCCTATGCGGGACTCGATCCCAGGACTCCAGGATCATGACCTGAGCCGAAGGCAGTCGCTTAACCAACTGAGCCACCCAGGCGCCCGTCCTCATCCTCAGTATTAAAAGTATAGTGATAATATTGCCTGCCTTCCCTCCGTCCCTTCCTTCCTTCCTTCCTTCCTTCCTTCCTTCCTTCCTTCCTTCCTTCCATAAAATCATTCATTTGCCATCATTTATCGAAAGCCTTCCATATGCTGGGCACTTCCCTGAATGCTAGCTTGTGATGATGAACACAACAGACACGGTCTTGCCCCCATGAAGTTGACAGACCAGTGGTGGAGTCAGACTTTTAACAAAGGGATAATTACATAATTAAATCTTGTTCTAAGTGCTAAGTGTAAAGGAGGAAAATGACAGTGTTCTATATGAGAGAATAACAGAGCAGGATGAAAATTAATCTACAGGGTCAGGGATAGCCCATGACACTGTGATATTTAAAGGAAATCTGAAGAATGAATAGGACTCAGGCAGTCAAGAGACAGGGAAAGGGCTCGCCATGGGGGCAGGGGTGGGGAACAGCAGGAACAAAGGCCTGGAGACTGGAAGGGTAGAGGACTTTGGGAGATTAGAAAGTCTGTCACTGTGGCTGTTTCTCCAGATGTTAGAGGCGTAGCCAGAGGTGAAGGCCCTTTGTGATCTGCTAGGGATTTTAGAGGTTCAAAGAATTTTATGCAGAAAAGTGACATTTTCAAATTTACTTTTCAAATTATTCTGGCTACTCTGTGGCGAATATTATTCAATATATTTTTAAACTTGTTTTCTTTATTACCGTTCTGTAAGCAAGATAAGAAAATAAACACCCATTAAAAAAAAAAAAAAAAGCTAAGACTATGGATGTTGTCTCTCTGAGGTTAGAGTTGTCTGTACTCCATGGAAATTTTCCTGAAGTTCTGAAAAGCTAGATCCATTCTTAGGCCAAAGCTGTGTTTCTGCCTAATAATGGCTCATGTTTTTTGAGTACTTATTATTTGTCATGCATTTCATTAAGAAATTTGTATCAATATCTCTTTTACTATTAAAAAAAAGTCCCTGGGGTGCCTGGGTGGCTCAGTCGGTTAAGTGGTCAGCTCTTAATTTTGGCTCAAGGTCGTGAGAAGAAGCCCCACGTGGGGCTCCTTGATGAGCAGGGAGTCTGCTTGAGATTCTCTCTCCCTCTCCCTTTTCCCCTCCCCCTGCTCATGCACTCTCTCTCTCACACACATAAATAAATCTTTAAAAAAAAATAAATTAAAAAAATAAAATATTAAATCTTTATAGCAACTTTATGCAGGAAATGTGATTATTTCTATTTGAGACTCACTCATTCCCCAAATGAACCAGAATCAAATCCCTTTACCTAGAATCTCTACTGGTGCTAACATGGTCTTAGGTTATTGCCTCAAGGGGTCTACTGGCTCTAAAAGTCTCCCCCATTCCCCAAAATGGCTTAAATCGGGACCAAAGTATTTGGAGATACAGATCAAATTGTGGACATTTAAAGACAGCTTCTCTCTTGTATTTAGAAAATGTCACTTCAGTGTGTTAGGAGAAGTTTCTGAGTGTCTAGAAAACATTATCAGGAATGGGAAAAAAAAAAGAAAAAAACCCAAACTTATCAGCTGCTTCTGTCTGCTGCTACCTGGCCCTGGTGACAACTGATGTCTTAAAAAGGGATAATGTCTGTTGGTGATTCTCACTGACAGTGTTAAGATTGGCTGAGCTGAGATCTCAACCCTTGAGCTGAAGGGCCCTCCACAGAGTGTCTGGTCCAGACCTTTGCCTTCAGACTGGGGCAAACCTCATCAATCAACCCATCCATCAATGTATGGGTTCTCTGTTAAGATGCTCAGGATTTAGTTTTGAGGTAACATTTAAGTTCAAGAAACAATTGGAGAATATTCTGGCATTTATTCAGTTGCAAAACAAACATTCTTTGGAGGCCCCAAACACAAGAAACAAAAATTTATAATATTAAATTTTAGAATAATAGAAAAAATATGGACTGCAAACAATGAAAAGGCAACATAAGAATTTTCAAAATGACAATTTTTAAGACAAAACTTTTTTTATGACTCCCACAAGATCTTTTTGTATTCATTGTACATGTTCATGCTGATTTAAAGATATGCTAACTGGATTTCAAGCTGACAGATGGCCATTTCTTTTTCACTTCCACAAACTTTTCCCTTTTTTGTGCATATCAGGTCTGGTGGATACATTAAGCATATCAGTTCTTCAGGTGCTAACTGTTGTTTTTTTAAGATTTTATTTATTTATTTGAGAGAGAGAGTAGGAGCGGGGCAGAGGGAAAGGGAGAATTAGACTCCCCACTGAGCAGGGAGCCCAACTCAGGGATTGAGGACCCTGAGATCATGACCTGAATTGAAGGCAGACACCTAACCAACTGAGCCACCCAGACTGCTAACTTTTATAAATAATATTTATATATATTCAATTATAATATAATACCTACCAACAAAAGAAAATAGGGAAACTAGAGATAAACAGAAAGAAATACCTCAAAGCCCCATGTGCCAAATACAAAAGATTTTGCTATTATGGGACATTGTAATTTCTTCTTTTAAAAAATAAAATTCAACTGAGTAAATTTAAAGATCTAATTGGCTTTATTTAATGCTTCATGAATCGGGCAGCATCCCATCTAGCAAGTCGAAAGGAGCTATGCTCCAAGGAGCTCTACAAAATGGAAGACTTTCATAGGCAGAAACAGGGTGGGACAAGGAAGTTATTAGTAAAAGAAAAGGAAGGAATATTTCAGGCAAGGTCACCTTCTTTGGAGGGAAGGGCAGTGGTCTGTCATGCAGATTATCTCACTAGTGCTGATAGGGAAATTCCAGATTGACAGGTTAAATTCACATTGCTACAATTAAGTCTTGGTTTGCTTTCTGGAGGCAAGTGACAGCGTTTGGGCCTGTTGCTGCTTCTAATTTTTTTTTTTTTTTAACATTTCTATATTTTCTTTGTAACCTTTATTGTGTTGTTGTTGCTCAAATGAAATACTTGTTCATAAATGGAAATTTAGGAGAGTTTAAAAATAAAAGCAGCAACTGGGGTCAAAAATGCAAATAAAGCTATTATTAAGTATTGATATATTTATCTTCTACAGCTATGCATTGTTTAATGTAGGCATTAAAACACCATGTGGGTAACCTAACCATTTCTTATAGCATTTTTTTTTTTACATAGACACTATTCCATGTTATCACATCACCTTTTCAAATGTCATTTTAATTACTTCCTGTCTTTTCATCAGGCAGATGAAACTAAGGACTATTTAACCACTCCCCTGTTGCTGAGAATTAAAGTAATCTCTAAGTTTGCATCTTTATAAATAATTCTAAGGTGGTTATCTTTCCACGGCAAATACATTACACATATATTGTTTTCCAAGAGAAGGTTAACAGAAATGGAATTACTATGAGGAAAAGAATGAGCATATTTTTATGGAAGGAGTTTTTCAGATTAACTTGGAAGTGGATTTTACAACTTTGTGAAAGAGTGACTCTTGTAAGACTTCCTAATAATTTCACGATATTATCATTTTTAAAATAGTTTTTATTTTTAAAGAAGTTTAAAATGGTTCACAATTCATTGACTATTTTTGATTACTAGTTGTTGAACTTTGCTTTTTATGCACCTGTTTCCTCTTATAAATTATCTGTGTTCCTTTCCCATTTGTGTATTAGGGTCCTATTGTTTTCTTTCTTTTTTTTTTTTTAAGATTTTATTTATTTATTCACGAGAGACAGAGAGAGAGAGAGGCAGAGGGAGAAGCAGGCTCCCAAGGAGCAGGGAGCCCGATGTGGGACTCGATCCCAGGACCCTGGGATCATGACCTGAGCCGAAGGCAGACGCTTAACCATCTGAGCCACCCAGGCGCCCCCTATTGTTTTCTATATCAGCTTGCTTTAATATCTTTTTATGCTATAAGTAATCAGTCTCACTTAGGCCACCTGATAACTGCACACACACGCATGACCTGGGCAGAGTATCAGTAGAACTGCTCAGCGAAGCTCATCCCAAAATGCAAAATCATGAGCATATAATCTGCTGTTCATAATCTAATCTATTTTCAATAGTTTGTTATGTTGAAAGTAACAGACACAGGATCTATACCAGAAGTGGGCTTTAAACTCATATGGATAGTGAATATTAGAGGTTTTTTTCCTTACTAATTTTTTTCTAGTTTTATTGAGAAATAATTGACATACATCACTGTATAAATTCAAGGTGTATAGCATAATGGTCTGATTTACATATATTATGACATGATTACCACAATAGGTCCAGCTAACATCCATCATTTCATATAGATACAATAAAAAGAAAAGAAAAAAGAAAAAAATGTTTCCTTATGATGAGACATTTTAGGATTTACTCTCGTGACAACTTCACATATATCATACAGCAGTGTTAACTATTGTTATCATATTGTGCATTACATTCCTACTACTTACTTGTAAGTGGAAGTTTTGACCACCTGTATCCAATTCCCCCTCCTCTACCTTCTGCTTCTGCTAACCACAAATCTGATGTCTTTTTCTATGAGTTTGTTTTTTTTGTCGTTGATTCTTGTTTTTGTTTGTTTTGTTGTTTTGTTTTGTTTTGTTTAGACTCCACATATAAGTGAGATCATACAGTGTTTGTCTTTCTTTATCTGACTTATTTCACTTAGCATGTCTTCCGGGTCCATCTGTGTTGTTGCAAATGGTAGGATTTATTCTTTTTTAATTGCTGAGTAATATTCCACTGCCTGTGTGTGTGTGTGTGTGTGTGTACACAACTTTTTTATCCATCAGTGGACACCTAGATTGTTTAGACAACCTAAGATCTTAAGTATTATAGGTAATGCTGCTATGAACATGGGGGTGCAGATACTGATTCCAGTTAATGGTTCATTTCCTCTGGTTATATTCCCAGAAGTGGAATTGCTGGATCATATGGCAGTTCTTTTATTTATTTTTTAAAGATTTTATTTATTTATTTGACAGAGAGAGACAGCCAGAGAGAGAACACAAGCAGGGTAAATGAGAGAGAGAAGCTTCTCCCCTTTCTCTTCCCACTGAGCAGGGAGCCCAATGCGGGGCTCGATCCCAGGACCCTGGGATCATGACCTGAGCCAAAGGCAGACGCTTAACAACTGAGCCACCCAGGCGCCCTGGCAGTTCTTTTAATTTTTTGAGGCTTCTCTATACTGTTTTCCATAGAGGCTGTACCAGTTTACAATCCCACCACATGGGTTCCCTCTGCTCCACATCCATGCCAGCATTTGTTAGCTCTTGTCTTTTTGATGATGGCCATCATAACGTGTGAGGTGATCTCTTATTTTGATTTTAATTTGCATTTCCCTAAAAACTAGTGGTGTTGAGCACCTTTTTATGTTGGCCTTTGAATATCTTCTATGAAAAGAATGTCTGTTCCAGTCCTTTGCCCATTTTTTAATTGGGTTATTTATTTATTTATTTTGCTCTTGAGTTTTATGAGTTCTTTATATATTTTGGATGTTAACCCCTTACCAGATATATGGTTTGAAAATATTTTTTCCCCATCCGGTAGGTTGTCTTTTCACTTTGTTGATGGTTCCCTTACCAGATACATGGTTTAAAAATAGATTTTTCCCCATTCTGTAGGTTGACTTTTCACTTTGTTGATGGTTTCTTTTGCTGTGCAGAAGTTTTTGGTTTGATATAGTCTCACCTATTTTTTATTTTATTGCTGTGCTTTATGTCATATACAAAATATCATTACCAAGGAGCTTTAGTCCTATGTTTTCTTCTAGGAGTTTCAGTCTCAGGCCTTAACATTTAAGTCTTAATCCATTTTGAGTTAATTTTCATGAGTGGTGTCAGATGGGGTCTAGTTTCATGAATATTAGTTTTTGTAATTTCAGCTTATTGTTTTAACTCCCTGAACTTCAGTTATCCATACCCTGGATGGAAATAATACTAACACCTACCCCTGCTCCTCAAATTGGGTATACACCAGATGAGATTCTGCTTATTGAGTGTCCCACCCAGTGCTGGGATAAAGCTGGCTCTTGCCAAAGCTTCCTCTGCCGCAGCCATTTAACTAAAGCAAAGTCATTGGAATATTCCTTCCTTTCTCAAACATGGTGTTAGCTAAGTCAGAGTCCCTTTGCAATAAAGAACATTGCAAATTAGGCTCATTCGATGCAGCAGAAAGGGGATTTTGAACTAATGCCTCATCCATAAAAGCTGCAACCCGAGGGTATGCTGCCTGAGTGCTAGTTGGGATATTTTGACATAGCCTTCCAATGCCGTTTATATTTGGACTAATGAAAGTATTTGATTCCAGAGATCTAAATGAAGCCAAGTGCAGTTTTTCCTCCTCATTTCCTAGTTCCTAGAAGAAATCCTGTGTGTTAGGCTGTGTTTTGTAGATTTAATGCCAGAATATAAGTATGTGCCTTGAAAACAGGGACCTGTGAGGATGGCATGGGATTATCAGACATTCTAGAAGAGCACATATTGCTGGGAACTAGGGACAGAGACAGCACTCCTTTCTTTCACTGTATAAATTCAAGGTGTATAGCATAATGGTTTGATTTACATATATTATGGGAGGCACATTGTGCAGAAACTATCTGGTTTTGTTGTGGCTGATTAAGAACATTTAAGACTGGACCGATTCTTTAAAAGGAGCAAGTGGAACATCCAGTTTTAGCCAAGATGCAGTAAGTTCATTATATCCCCTCTCTCCTACAGATTATGACTAAAATCTATACATTGAATGCAAAAAGCAACTACCTGAAGTCTCTGAAAAGTCAAACCTTGTAGGTTGATTGGGGAAGGAAGTGAGAATTTGAAGAATGAGCACTATGGCAGGGGGATTTTTTTTTTCTCCCCTTTCTCTCCCAGTATTGACCTAAGGACAGAACAGCATAGCAGGTACGGACAGCAAAAACCGAGAGAAATTCTCTTTAGTTAGAAGAAAGGCCACTGCAAACCAATCAGAGAGTATGGGATCACTGTGAGCTGGAGAGACACCTTTTTTTTTCCTTATTGAAGTACAGTTGACATATAATATTACATTAGATTCAGATGTACAACAGAGCAATTCGACAAGTCTATACTTTGAGAGCCACTTTTTATTCATCCTTTTTTCCTCAGTTTCGCTGAGATACCATTGACATATAACATAAGTAAATTTAAGGTGTATAATGTGATGATTTGATACACATATATGTGTACCATAGTAAGGTTAAACACCTCCATCCCTTCACACAATTATCATTTTTACTGTGATGATACTGCTTAAGATTTACTCTCTTGAAAACTTTCGAGTGTATAATCCGCCCTCCCCCCTTTTTTTATTTTCTCTCTCCTGGTTGTGCCCAAAGGCCAGCTTGCGTTGCTACATGATGGTAGCAGCAGTGCGGAGGTGTGGGCAGTTAAACTCCAAGAGAAAAACCATTTCTGTCAGATAACATGAGCTATGAAGGCCATATGTGTGTGGGGAAGCCACATTGTTTTATTATTTTTCTTTGTATTTTTCTCTCACTGCTTTGCCCAGAGGTTACCCCCAGGTATGTGGAAATGGCCAACAGCAGATAAATTCTGAGAAAAACACTTTTTTTTCTGGTCAGAGAAATAGGAACAGGGAAAAGGGGCTCTTGAGAGTTGGAGAGTATAGGGGAATCATGGAGAGAAGAGGGCTGGAAAAGGAGATCTCCTAATTCTGTGTATGTGCATCAGAAATTCTAAGCTCACCTGAGAGGCACATGTACAAGCGGAAGCTTTGAGAACTAAACTAGAATATCAACTATGACCCACATTTGGTGATGGTGTATGGCCACGCTAACTTCTTAGTGGTGCATGTGTAGATGATGTACATCCAAAGAGCATAGCACAGATTGGAAATTGAGCTGATATTAGAACCTCTGCCCACAGAAGGCAAGACAGAACCGGTGATCTAACCAACCCTGCTACAAACAGAATAACATCAATATTTTCCAGAAGATTTTAACAGTAGTCAGAATCTCACAACATATTTAACTAGTCCAGGATACAATTTGAAATGAATTACATAAAAGGAACCAGAAAATTGTGAGTAATTTTCAAAGTAGGCATTGACACACTATGGTCCACCATCCAGAACTGCCCCACCACCTGTTTTAGTATGGCTTATAAGGTCAGAAGAGATTTTACATATATAAACAGTTGAAAAAAAATCAGAAGGATATTTGAAAATGTGAACATGTTATGTAATTCAAATTTTAATGTCCCTCAGTAAAGTTTTATTGGAATACAGCTGCACTCATTAATTTCTCTATTGTCTATAATGGCTTTCATGCTACAGTGTCAGATAACCCATTGCAGCAGAAATCATATGGCAAAGTCACAAAAGACTGAAACAGCTAGTAATCCAATATTTACAGGAAAAAAGTATGCTGACTCTTGCTAAGGGAAAACACAATCCAAACAAGTAACAATTTTTGATATGGCATAGGTGTTGGAATTATCAGTCAAAGGATTTAATGCAGATATTATTACCATGATCAGAAAGGTAAAGATCAGTACTCTTAAAATGAATAGTAAGATTGGGAGAGATAAAAACTATAAAAACAAAACCAAATGGAAATCTTAGAACTGAAAAAAAAAATACATCTGACATTAGAAATTCACTAGATGGACTCAATAGCACAATTGAGACAACAGAGGAAAAGTCAGTGAACTGAAAGATACACAAATAAAATTAGGCAAACTGAAGAACATAGATGAAAAGATTGGGAAGGGGGGAAACAGAGTTTCAGAAACCCATGAAACAAAAGGCCTGATGCTTGTGCCATTGGTGTCCCAGAGGGATGGACAAAGAGATGGGGTATAGAAAAAAAATATTTGAAAAATAATGGCTGAAAATTTCCCAAATTTGGTGAAAGACATAACTTCGCAGGTTCAAGAATCTCAGGAAACTCCAAACAGGATAAAGTCAAATAAAATTATGCCTAGACACATTAGGATAAAACTCATGAAAGCCAAAAATAAAAGGAAGGGGTGGTACCAATTAGTTATTAAAACCTCAGCAGAGTCTACATTAAAGTGATAAAGAGGTCAGTTACAGAGAGAAATTTGAAATAAACATGGAACTTTATGGTTTTAAGAAACGGTAAATACTCGGGGTGCCCGGGTGGCTCAGTTGGTTAAGCGTCTGCCTTTGGCTCAGGTCATGATCCCGGGGTCCTGAGATCGAGCCCCACATCGGGCTTCCTGCTCAGCGGGGATCCTGCTTCTCCCTTTCCCTCTGCCTGCAGCTCCCCCTGCTTGTACTCTCTGTACTCTCTCTCTCTCTCTCATTCTTTCTCTCTCTCTGTCAAATGAATAAATAAAATCTTAAAAAAAAAGAAAGAAAGAAACACTAAATATTGTGGCACTCTGAATACTTCCTCATACATGCTGTTTTTATCTGAGTAAGATGAAGTTCCGGAGGATTGAATGACTTGGCCAAAGGAACTCTCCGGCAAGTGTTTTCAAAAAAAGTAAGACCAAAAGACCAAAAGCAAGGAAGGAAGGAGGGAAAGAAGGAAGGGAGTAAGGGAGGGGCAGAGGGATGGAGGAATGGAGGGAGGGAGGGAGGGAGGAAGGAAGGAAATAAAAGAAAGGAATCTGTGCTGAGTGGGTGGAGTTAATAGGAATCTTAACACTGACTTATTATCATATGTTTTTCCTTAGGGGAAAGAAGAACATGGTGATTTTTTTTTTTTAAGATTTTATTAATTTATTTGACAAAGAGAGACACAGCGAGAGAGGGAACACAAGCAGGGGAAGTGGGAGAGGGAGAAGCAGGCTTCCCGCGGAGCAGGGAGCCCGATGTGGGGCTCGATCCCAGGACCCTGGGATCATGACCTGAGCCGAAGGCAGACGCTTAACCGACTGAGCCACCCAGGTGCCCCGAACATGGTGATTTTTTAATGAAATGAAGTATTTTAGGAGAAAGCAGTGCTCAATGGACCATCTCAGTCAGAGGTTTGGGTTATCCAGGTTTCTATTGGTAACGATTATAGGGATGCAGCAAATGCTGGAAAGTGAATATGGAAAGGAGCCAGGGAGATATTTTGCTCACTTGGAGATATTTGCTGAAGTCATGTTTAAAAGGGAAAGGGAGCAGGGGCAGTACTTTTTTTACACAGGACAAAACCTTTGGAAAACCCAATCACAAAAGATAACTCATTTCTGTGCAAAAAAAAAAAAAAAATCAGATGAATTATTTGTTGATATTAATTAGCCAGAAAAAGAAAAGTGAGACAATAGATTCTTGGCTAAACTTACAAATGCTTTGGCAGAGTACAGACATGGCTTCTCTTTCTCCTACTCTGCTTCTTCTTTCTTCTCCTCCTCTTCCCCCTCCTCATCTTTGTCCTACTTCCTTATGTCTCTCTTGAGGATCCAAGAGATGGGCTTTAATCTTTATTTGCACCTTGGGATCTCTGACATGCCAGGGTTATCCAAAAGGAATCCAAATTTCATTAGGACCTACTGAGTCTTCTTTTTTTTTTTTTTTTTTCAGCTGCTTATTTATTTTTTAAATTTATTTTTTTAATTTTTAAAAAAATTTCAAGTTTTTATTTAAATTCTAGTTAGTTAAAATATATGGTAAAATTGGTTTCAGGTATAGAATTTAGTCATTCATCACTTATATATAACATCCAGTGCTCATCACAAGTCCTATCCTGAATGCCCATTACCCATTTAGCCCATCCCCCACCCACCTCCCTCCATCAACTCTCAGTTTGTTATGTATAGTTAAGAGTCCCTTATGGTTTGTTTCCCTCTCTCTCTTTTTGTTTTCCTTCCCCTATGTTCCTCTGTTTTGTTTCTTTAATTCCACATATGAGTGAAATCATGTAGTATTTGTCTTTCTCTGACTGACTTATTTCACTTAGCATAACACACTAGCTCCATCCATGTTGTTGCAAATGGCAAGATTTCATTCATTTTGATGGCTGAGTAATATTCCATTATGTATATATACCACATCTTCTTTATCCATTCATCAGTCGATGGACATTTGGGCTCTTTTCATAGTTTGGCTATCGTTGATAATGCTGTGATAAACATCGGGGTGCAGGTGCCCCTTCGAATCTGTATTTTTGTATCCTTTGGGTAAATACCTAGTAGTGCAATTGCTGGGTCATAGGGTAGTTCTATTTTTAACTTTTTGAGGAAACTTCATACCGTTTTCCAGTGTAACTGCACCAGTTTGCATTCCCACCTACTGAGTCTTCTTGAAGACATGTTGAAGAATCCCTTAAAACTACTGTTTAGGACCTAAATCATCAGGGCTTATGATAGTGAAACAAAGAGAAAGGAGAAATTCTATTTGGAAAGAGTATTCTGAGACCCTGAGATTCACTCTAACACCTACAGGGCTGAAATCTTGTCAAAGTCTCTGGCCGTGTGTCAAGATATAGAGACTTAGTTGACTTCCAATTAAGACCCAGAGTCATTTATCTAATTTCTAAGAAGTAACAAAGAGTACTGGCACTTGTTGGTGAGAGTAACCTCCAATGGTAGTGAGGAACAGACACAGCCAGATCAGCATTAACAAGCACGGTTCAACAAGGTTGGCATCAGCAGCCACCAGAGTGCCATCTTCCACCTGAGTTGTTAGGTGGCCAACACCACTCTGAGCAGGGAGAGCAAAAGTAGAATGGATAGTAGTAGAGGACATCTTTGAATTCAGCCTAATAGAATGCTCCAAGATTCTCAGAATTCTTCAAGGACAATAGATGGGGCTTGGGATCCTTGAGACCCCAGAGATTGGACTTTCAGCTGAGGTGGTACAAACTACCATTTGTAGCCCTGTTATAAATCATAGGCATATCGTTGATGCTGCTGTGGTCTAGAAAAGGAAGGAAGTGTCATTGTTCCTTGCAATGAGTAACTCGAACAGCATAACCCTAAGGAATGTAAAGATATTTTGCTCAAGACCAGCATTTCAGAAAAATCCCTGCAACCTCTGGTGCTTTCCAAGCTGGAGCTGATCTAGTCTAATCTTTTTGCATCTGACATTTTCCTTTGTTCTGTCTTTTTTGTCTCCAGACTCAATATAAAAAAATGTTGTTTTAAAAAATGAAATGGACGGCTGACATCTAAAGGAAAGACTCCAGGGGGTTTCTTGCAAAGGACGATAGAGGCCCAGGGATTGTTTTGAAAGCTCTGCTGTTCTGGCCCTTCAGGACACAAATTGGGAGGGGGAGAGGTGATATAAACTGATTAGAATTTGGCAGGAGAAAAAAAAATTCCTGGCAGATAGTCCGATACATTCTATTTCTATAGACTTGGCTTAAAAGTACTGTTTCTCCAGTTTCATTCAGATCTCCAATTTTGTTTTATTGTATTTATTATGATTATGATTATTGCAGAGAGCTGAGCTGGAAGGACTTGTCTTGAGTAATAGTTATAAGCATATAACAAGACACTCCTTTAGGTGACTTCTAGTGAGAAGAGCCTATGTAATTGTTCTATTGACAGTATTTTGAAAGATGTAACTCCGAAAAATAAACAAATCTAAAAATTATTAGTCATGATTGCTTGCCAATTAAATGTTAATTCATTCTAAATGGGGCAATTGGCTTCAAAGGAAGTTTGCAGATGCACGGTGCCATTTCCTTGGTTTTGTACTCAGTATTGATTAAGGAGGATGGAGCTCAATGCCCTTGAGTGAAGATAGATTCAGGACTTTTTGCAGCAGCCTTTGGGAATGAAGAGGCCCGAGGTAAAAGAGCAAAGGGGGATTCTAGGGAACCCACTGGTGAATCAGCAACATGTCCACAGGCAGCAAGGCTGGTGATGGGTGGAGGGGAAGCACGAATCCTGTTTTAAGTCCCAACTCATAAAAATGTGAACGTCAGTAGTTCTTTTTGTAAAATAAATGAGGTGCCAGGGCTCATATCTTAATAAATTATGAAGTGTCTTCCTCTGTCCACCTCTCCTCATACACTCCTTCCCTATTCTTTATTCTTATTAACTTGTGAGCTTGTTTCTGCCAAAAGAATGGATAGAGATGGGAATGTTGATTTATGAAATGCCGTTCCAGTGCACATTGTTTGTAGGTTCTGGGTGTGTTGGTGAACTGAATGGGTGTGCATAGCACAAGTAACTTCCTAGAGCCTGGTAAGCATCACCTGTGGGAATGTTTCAGAGGCTTCATTCATTTCAGCACAAGATTTATTTCTCTACATTTTAATAAGTGGAGCCGCAAACTCCTGACTTCTTTCTTTTCAATTTAAACCAATTTATTGAGTATTAATTAGGTACTACTCTGTGTCAAGTAGTAGTTGCTGCTTAAAAGAAGCAAATAAAGCAGAATGTGCTCTCTCAAAAAATATAGTCTAAGATAGAAGACAGACACACAAAGACATTGCCAAGCCAAGTGATAAGTATAGTCCTAGAAGCATGGATAAGCACAGAAAAGAGAAAAATTAGCTATATATAGTGATGAGATTACTCAGGGAAGGCTTTTTTAAATGCTTAAATTTTGAGCTCATTTTTGAAGAAGCTAATAAAATGAGTTTATATTTTGAACAAGGAGAACGGTGTGGCACTCCAGGAAGCAACAAGCACATTTGCAAGGCATAGTAGTGGAAAATGTTGGGTGTTATAAAAATCTAAGGAGTTTGGTAGTGATAGAGCATAAAGTTGTGTGTAAGCAAGTAATAAAGTGAAGCTCTGCAGAAAGCCAGCAGCCAGCAGGATCTTCTCCAAGGAGAAAAGAAACAGTGGCGTTTGGTGAACTCCGTCCTCAGCTAGCAGGAAGGACAGAAGCACAGTGAAGTTTCCAGTTAGGTCTCTTAGATTATCAAAGGCCAAGAACCAGGATGAGTAAAGAAGTTGTCCAATGCCAGAACTTCTGTTACTTTGCCTTCTATGTTAATCCCTATTTGTTTCCTTAAGACAGTCAGTCATCAGTGAAACACTGAAAAAAAAAAATTGGTCTTCGAGCTTTTTTCGTCAAGAGAAAGAAAAAATAAAGAAACTGGGGAGATTCTGCACAGTTTGAGGTATAGACTTCCCTGGGTGAGAATGGGTCAAGGCAGCTACAAAACACAGTAGGTAGGCAGGCTATCATGGGGAAACCTCATTAGAGAAAGAAAATGGGTAGAGTGTGTGAAACACCTGTTTGAGTCTGAGAAAAGGCCCAGGGTTGTGTGACTGAAGAGTTATCATGGAGCGTTATTTTCTTTCACATATAAATCAAGCCAAAGTGTGCCTCTTTTAGTTTGAAGAAGTCCCCTGTCCCCAGGAGAGGTCATGAGGCTAGATCCAACACTCCATCTCAAGGTCGAGAAGCATTAACATGCACACAATTCTCTGCTCTTGGTGATAAATAATCTTGACTTGAGAATCTTGTCTAAGAATGATGTGGGTCTATTCATTTTGATAGCCAGGAGAATTAGCCATTTTGGAAGCAAAGTAAAAATATACAACTTATTTTTTGAAAGCAAAATGAATCTCTCAGAAAAAGGAAAAAGGAACACAACACAAAAACACATACTCAGAATCACTTGATTGGATCTTGGAGACAAGACACTGTACAGAAGTCAGAATTTAAATGCTGCTCAAGGCATTGAATCCTCTCCAGCATCTCCCTCAAAAGTGGAGTCAATAGAGTATGGTGGATTCATATATAGGATGGAGAGTTGGAATGCTTTATCTGAAAAAGGGGATAACAATACTATCACATGGGAATCTATTTACTGAAAATGTCTTCCCTCAAATATCTGATCCAATAACTTCTCCTTATGTATGCCATCTGAGTAACAGCTGAACAATGTGCAATGGCTAATTAGCTCCCAGGGGAGTGGTGGGGGTGCAGGGGTAGTATCAAACTCATGAAATCAGCCTCTATTTATACTCATAGTGTTAGAGTTAGTCATTTGATTTCAGTAAGATGTTCTGGAGGTGTGAGATGTTGGATGCTTGTTTAATAATGACTATGTGTTGGAGACAGTACAAAGGACCCAAATGGAGGTTCAGATTCTTATCTCTTCTTCACATCAATATTGAGATATAGGTCTATTACTAGCTTCACAGATGAAGGAACAGGTTGAGCAGTTTGTTCAAGCTCCCACAGCTACTAAGTGGGAAAGGAAAAAAATCAATAATCAGGACTGTGTTTTCTCAAAAATCATGCTCTTTTCAACAAATGGTGCTGGGACAACTGGATAGCCATATGCAAAAGAATCAAGTGAGACCTCTACTTCACACCATGCACAAAAGTTAACCCAAAATGGATCAAGCCTTAAGTATGAGCTAAAGAGCTAAAACTATAAAAATCTTAGAAGAAAACAAATGTTTCATGACCTTTGGCTTACCCATCGTTTCCTAGGTATGACACTAAAACACAAGTGACAAAAGAAAAAATTACATAAATTGGATGACATCAAAGTTAATATTTTTTGGAGTACAAAGATACCATTAAATGAAAAGACAACTATGAGTCAATAATAAAAAGACAACCCATTGAAAAATTGGCCGAAGGATTTGAATAGACATTTCTGCATAAAGGTATATAAATACCTAGTAAAGAAAGAAAAGATGAAAAGATGTTCTGCATTCTTAGTTATGAGGATATGCAAATCAAAATCACACTGAAATACCAGTTCAGACCCACTAGGATAGCTAAACCCAAAAAGACAGTAATGAAGTTGGTTAAAATGTGGAGAAATTAGAACCTTCATACAATCCTGATGGGAATGTAAAATGGTGCATCACTTTAGGAAATAGTTTGAAAGTTCCTCAAAATGTCAAACAGAGTTGTCATATGACCCAACAATTCTACTTTTAGGTATATACCTAGAAGAACTAAGAACATATATCCACACAAAACTTATATACACATGCATAGAGCAGTATTATTCATAATAGTCAAAAAGTGGAAACAACTCCAATATCCATCAATTGACGATGGGATAAATAAAATGTTTTATATCCATGTACTCAGAAAACTATAAAATACTCATGAAAGAAATGGAGGAAGACACAAAGAAATGGAAAAACGTTCCATGCTCATGGATTGGAAGAACAAATATTGTGAAGATGTCAATGCTACCTAGAGCAATCTACACATTCAATGCAATCCCCATCAAAATACCATCCACTTTTTTCAAAGAAATGGAACAAATAATCCTAAAATTTGTATGGAATCAGAAAAGACCCCGCATAGCCAGAGGAATGTTGAAAAAGAAAAGCAAAGCCGGCGGCATCACAATTCCGGACTTCCAGCTCTTTTACAAAGCTGTCATCATCAAGACACTATGGTACTGGCACAAAAACAGACACATAGATCAATAGAACAGAATAGAGAGCCCAGAAATGGACCCTCAACTCTGTGGTCAACTAATCTTTGACAAAGCAGGAAAGAATGTCCAATGGAACAAAGACAGTCTCTTCAACAAATGGTGTTGGGAAAATTGGATAGCTACATGCAGAAGAATGAAACTGGACCATTTCCTTACACCACACACAAAAATAGACTCCAAGTGGTTGAAAGACCTCAATGTGAGACAGGAGTCCATCAACATCCTAAAGGAGAACACAGGCAGCAACCTCTTTGAGCTCAGCCGAAGCAACTTCTTCCTAGAAACATCGCCAAAGGCAAGGGAAGCAAGGGCAAAAATAAACTATTGGGACTTCATCAAGATAAAAAGCTTTTGCAAAGCAAAGGAAACAGTGAACAAAACCAAAAGACAACCGACAGAATGGGAGAAGATATTTGCAAATGACCTATCAGATAAAGGGCTAGTATCCAAAATCTATAAAGAACTCATCCAACTCAACACCCAAAGAACAAAGAATCCAATCAAGAAATGGGCAGAAGACATGAACAGAGATTTTTCCAAAGAAGACATCCAAATGGCCAACAGACACATGAAAAAGTGCTCAATATCACTCAGCATCAGGGAAATCCAAATCAAAACCTCCATGAGATACCACCTCACACCAGTCAGAATGGCTAAAATTAACAAGTCAGGAAACGACAGATGTTGGCGGGGATGCGGAGAAAGGGGAACCCTCCTACACTGTTGGTGGGAATGCAAGCTGGTGCAGCCACTCTGGAAAACTGTATGGAGGTTCCTCAAAAAGTTGAAAATAGAGCTACCCTATGATCCAGCAATTGCACTACTGGGTATTTACCCCAAAGATACAAAAGTAGGGATCCGAAGAGGTACGTGCACCCCGATGTTTATAGCAGCAATGTCCACAATAGCCAAACTGTGGAAAGAGCCAAGATGTCCATCGACAGATGAATGGATAAAGAAGAGGTGGTATATATATACAATGGAATATTATGCAGCCATCAAAAGGAATGAGATCTTGCCATTTGCAACGATGTGGATGGAACTGGAGGGTATTATGTTGAGTGAAATAAGTCAAACAGAGAAAGACATGTATCATATGATCTCACTGATATGAGGAATTCTTTTTTTTTTTTTAAAGATTTTATTTATTTATTTGAGAGAGAGAGAATGAGAGAGAGCACATGAGAGGGGGGAGGGTCAGAGGGAGAAGCAGACTCCCTGCCAAGCAGGGAGCCCGATGCGGGACTCGATCCCAGGACTCCAGGATCATGACCTGAGCCGAAGGCAGTCGCTTAACCAACTGAGCCACCCAGGCACCCCGATATGAGGAATTCTTAATCGCAGGAAACAAACTGAGTGTTGTTGGAGTGGGGGGTGGGGTGGGAGGGATGGGGTGACTGGGTGATAGACACTGGGGAGGGTATGTGCTCTGGTAAGCGCTGTGAATTGTGCAAGACTGTTGAATCTCAGATCTGTACCTCTGAAACAAGTGGTGCAATATATGTTAAGAAAAAAAAAAGAAGAAGAAGAAGGTAGTGGGAGGGGAAGAATGAAGCGGGGGAAATCAGTGGGGTAGACGAACCATGAGAGACGATGGACTCTGAAAAACAAACAGGGTTCTAGAGGGGAGGGGTGTGGGAGGATGGGTTAGCCTGGTGGTGGGTATTGAGGAGGGCACATTCTGCATGGAGCACTGGGTGTTATGCACAAACAATGAATCATGGAACACTTCATCTAAAACTAATGATGTAATGTATGGGGATTAACATAAGAATAAAAAAAATAAAAAAAAAATGTTTTATATCCATACAGTGGACTACCACTTGGCAATGTGGTATATCCATATAATGGACTATTATTTGGCAATAAAAAGTAATGAAGTACTGATACATGTGACAACAGGATTAATCTTGAAGACATCCTAAGTAAAAGATGCAGTCACAGAAGACCAAATATTTCTGATCCCATTTATCTGAAGTGTCTAGAATAGGCCAATCAGTAGAGAAAGAAAGTAGACTGGCGTTTATTTAGCACTGGGGTTTGGGAGCAGAATGGGGAGCACACTGCAACCTAGACCTATGTATAGTTCTATCACTCATTCCTGTTACTTTTAGCGGTTTATCTCTCTGCAAGCCTCAGTTTTTTTCATCTGTAGAGTATAAATAACTGTGTCCATCTCATGAGATCGTCATGGGGATTAAATGAGATAGTGTGTGTAAAATGCTTAGAAGAGTGCCTGATATACCTAAGTACTTTTTTTTAAAAAAGATTTTATTTATTTATTTGACAGAGAGAGACACAGCAAGAGAGGGAACACAAGCAGGGGGGTGGGAGAGGGAGAAGCAGGCTTCCCGCTGAGCAGCGAGCCTGACACGGGGCTCGATCCCAGGACGCTGGGATCATGACCTGAGCCAAAGGCAGATGCCCAACAACTGAGCCACACAGGCACCCCCCTAAGTACTTTTTTTTTCTTCTTTGTCCCCCCATTCTTCTTCCATTTTGCAAAAGGGATCCAGGCTTAGTCATGAAGTCCATTTTCTAACACTACCAACAAAGCTCCCACCAAAAACAGTGGTCCCAGTGTTTTATGACTTTACTTATTGGTGCTTTGTGTTGGCACAGGTGTGACCTTCAACAAAATAGCAGAATATGGTGGGAAGAGCATGGACCTACTAAGGATAGAGATAGGTTCAAAATCTGATCCTACCATGATAGCCTATTACTTAATCTCTTCAAGCTTCAGTTTTATTAGTTGATAAATGAGTCAACAGTGTCTGCCTGGAAGGGTTGTGTGAGGATGAAATTCATTAGCTATGGTAATATGGAGGATGCCAAGCTCAGTACTTGGCACTGAATAGACACTCAACCCATATGAGCTCCCTTCTCTTCCCTTTGCTTTCTTGCATTCAGCGTCAATAAAATGAAATGATCTAATAAGAGAACAAAAATGCACTTGACATGAAGGAGAGAAAAGCCCACCTTGGCTGATGGTTTTCTCTGCCAAAAAGATCTAACCCAGAGCTTCCTAAATGACTCCAATTAAGAGGTATTTTTTGAAGGCATACACATGTATGCTGTTTTTATTCCCTTTTTCTTCAGTGATCAGGTTAGATAGAAAGAAATAGACAGACTACTTCAATTTCACATAGAATTTCATGAAAAATTTAAAACTCTAACCACTCCTGCTCCCCAAATTGGCATTTATTAGACTTATGAAGAGAGTTTGCAAGCGAGAACTACATCAAAAAATATGCACAGGGCTCTTGGAGAGTTACTTTCTGCAAGTGATGATGTCTTACTGTCAGTCTTTGAAAGAAATATCAAAAAGGTAATGTGAGCTGAAGCTTAAGATTTCTCAATATGTCCATTTGAGTTACAAAGGATTTTTATGCTCCATTTCAGACATTATTTAAACATTGTTATTCCTGCAAACATGCCACACAGAGATAAGGTTTTGCTCTGAACCACATCGAAATGCAGATTGGTCTAGAAAGTCAGTTTCAAAGTGCCTTCTTAGAGGTAACTGTTTATTAAGCCTTGGAGGAATTTCAATTGCAAACCCTTAGTGGAAGGAGGGGGAGCAGTAAGATTTGTAATATTCTCCTTAATCATGTGATTTGCACAACACTGGTACAGTTATAATCTAAATAAAGTTCCTGGAGCCATCAGGGCATTATACTGTAGCTGCTTCATTTAATCTAATGGTCCACATTTAGGTAATTTCCATGCCTTTTAATCTATTTAATGATCACCTTTCTTGAGTGATTTACAGCAGTTGGATATCTGGGGCTCTGGTACCCAGGAGCCATGTACTGCACAATAGACTGGGAGAAAATACTACTGGAAAATGCATGGTTTGTGTAGATCTGCCTTCAAGAAACACCACTATAGTATTTCCTGAGGATGTCTATCTGCCTCCTAAGATTTGTTAATGGGCATTGTATAGGCACCCAATGGACAGAATTGGTCAGAGGTTATTTTGCTAAATAGAATATATTGAAGTATTGGACCTTTTGATAGAACAGATAGACAGGTCCTTACCAATCATTTCCCTAGATCACGGTGTCCTAGAATGTTCTATGGAAGAAGATTACATATAGTAGTTCTTTCCTACTTTAGAAGACTTGAGGTTAGCTGTAGTCACTCATTCAAGGCTCTGAGAAGTCCAGCCAAAGGAGAATATATTTTAGTTGTTTGTGTAATCTAATGGTTCCCAAATTAAGCTAATCACAGAAAATATCCCACCTTGTCACTCCTTTTAACATCATGTAGAACATACTTCAGGAGAGAGAGCCTTAGTGTATACTCATTATCCATATTTCTCTGGAAAAATAAAACAAATTTGCACACAGATACATCTGGGCTTTCATCTGGCACTTGTAAGCATTGAGATCTCACATCATAAGCTGTTTCAGCAATCAGAGCCTTGCTTTCACCTTGTGAAAATTGAGGATGATAGCAGCTACCTTGTAGGAGAACTGTGAGGTTTATGTGGAAAGATATAGGCAAAATGATCAGAGAAGTATCTGGCACATAGTAGGTTTAAATCCACAGGAGCTCCTTTCTTCTCTTCCCTCTATGTCTTGCAGCTTCTAAGAAGCTGGAAATACAATCATGAATAGATGATTCCTATTTGCAGCATCTTAGGTTTTTTTCCAAATGGAGTCTGGTCTTTGCTTTAGATGGCCTTCTGGACAGATATTTTGGGAAACCAATAATGAAGCTCTCACCTTAACTGAGCACTTACTACACGTCAGATGTTGCACTTTGCTGTACCTCATTTAACCATCAGAGCACTCCCATGAAGGGAGCATTTCAAATGAGAAAATAAGTCTCCTGGAGGACTGTGATTGTCTCAAATCAGTCAGTGCTAGAAAAGGGGGAAATAAAACCACTATTACCTCCTTTAGAAGAACTTGTTATTGATCATTGCTAGACTATTACTTATCACTAAGAACTCATTCTTCATCATCCCAGTATGGAATCCATGGCCAGTCACGAGGGCCTTGAAGAGAGAGAAGGAGGGAAAAAGACAAGTAGGTAGATAATTAAGAGGCACAATTCACAGAGCCAGAATGTAAATGAGACTCAGGATGGTCGGGCTATGTTTGACAGCCAGAGAGGCCCTCAGGTGGTTCCTTATGTCACTGTTTGGCAGAATTCTGCAAAATATTGTGAATTTGTCAGAGGCTGGCAGATGACATGCCTCATTAGCCAATGTAAAGTTCAAAGTGATTAATATAGATTAAAATACTGTTCCATTTGCCAAGATTTTGTCCATCAAGTGTATACAAGAAATGGTAGAGATTACCCTAGACTTCTATCCCCATGGTCTCAAATGGTCCTGTCATCTCTCTGGAATTTGTGGGCTATAATTTAGACTTCTGGGAAACACCATCAGTAAAGGTGAGAGAGTTACAAGAGCTTAATTAACTTTGAAGCTATTGAAGGTGATGAGGACATAATGTTTTGGTGATGTAAGTTTGAAATTCAGAATGATTTTGAGGAGATAAAGAAAAGCCCTTCAGGACCCTGAGTTCAAATAATTTTGAAAAGTGATGGAATAGTTATCTTTGAATATTTAGAGTTGTGTCTTGTTAAACAAGCAAGAAATCTGTACTTTTGAATATCTTTATCCATGGCTATAGCAGTTAGGAACCAATTTGGAGAGTTGTTTTGCACAAATTTAACTATGCTTATTTTATTTTTTTAATCAATTAACATATATTCATTCAACTTATATCTGTCATGTACTTACTAATGCCTGGAACTGGGATGGATAAAGGAGATATAGGGATGAAGGAGACCTGGACTGCTATTACATGGAGCTCACTGAGAGAAAGAGATGCAAACATAATCTCAACTCAGTGAGACGAGCTCTAAGAGTAGACCATTGCTGTTAGGAGACTAGAGAATGCAAGGACTAACTTTTATAGAGAAAGATAATTCAGATTAAAAGAACATTTCATAAAGGAGGTGATATTCAAGTTAAATGTTGAGGAAGAGTGGGATTTTGACTGGGAGATGGTGGGCAAAGAGAATCCAAAACAGAAGGATCCTTGAGGGCAAAGCCAAGAAGGTGTGAGGTAGCTTGATGTACTTCTTGAAGTGTAGCCAGTGTGGGATGCTCATAGCCATGCTCCAGATGGGGGCATCACATGAGCTGAAAGTGCTGGGTGAGGAGGGACGTCCTCATGGGCTTTGAAGGCCATGTCTAGGACTTCAGACATTATCCCATAGGAACCAGAAAGCCACAGAACCTCAGCACGACAAGAAGGAATGCACAGTAGATAGAACACCACCTCAGTATCTCTGTGCCTAAGTAAACCATCTTGTGAGGTAGATAGGCATTACAAAATAGAAAGGATCCCTCAGGCATCCAGATAGATATGCAGCCATCCTCACTGAAAACCTGCCCTCTGGGAAAAAGGACTTTGTTCCTCCATTCAGTAAGGGACGAAATCCTCCTATATAAACTTTGCTCAACATCTCACATCCTGTAATAGAGTTTTGAATCACATTGCATAAAATAGTATGTCTTAGGCAAACTTTGACTTCTGCATATTTTACAGGGTATATTTTATATAGTCAGAAGTTCAAGATTAGAAGCGGCATCAAAAATAATTTAATTTGATCTTTCAGTTGATGCTTGAATCACTCCTGTCACAGGTTGTTCAGGCTCTTATTATGTATAGTGACAGGGAACTTACTATCTGACCAAATAAAAGGACTAATCGATTAGTTCAGGGGGGACAAAGGAGGGACTGGGATAGGGCACTTCGTAAGTGGGTTTTCAGCTCTCAGGTGGTTGGATGTAGGGCAACTGTGCCCAGGTAGTGAGTGACCAGTGCACTTGGAGCTTGGGAAACTTGTGGAGACCTCAGTTTATGGGGGCGGGTTGTGTCTACACAGTGGGAGCCACATTCTGAGAAGTCAGTATCCACATTACTGGGATTCAGTTAAAAAAGCAGGAAAGTAAAGAAGTCAGATTGTTAGGAAAAAGGGACTGGTTGAATCAAAATATCTGAAGGTCCAGGCTGAGGATGGGGGATTATGACTGCATGTTGATCATGCAGTCATGGTTGAGATTGCAAGTACGGGACTGGTTAAGGAAAAGCTCAGGAGAAAGACCACAGAGGGGGCGCCTGGGTGGCTCAGTCGTTAAGCGTCTGCCTTTGGCACAGGTCATGGTCCCAGGGTCCTGGGATGGAGCCCCGCATCGGGCTCCCGGCTCAGCAGGAAGCCTGCTTCTCCCTCTCCCACTCCCCCTGCTTGTGTTCCCTCTCTCGCTGTGTCTCTCTCTGTCAAATAAATAAATAAAATCTTAAAAAAAAAAAGACCACAGAGTGTGAGAATCTCAGAGCCTGGTTTTTGAATGAGGTCTATAGAGTGAAGGTGTAGGGTTTAAAGAAGCAGGCAAGGCTGGACAGAGTCTGGAAGAATCAGGCACAGGAAGGAATATTTGGGACCAAGTATAGCTTCATTCACAATTATACATTTGATGAGTGACTTCGTATGTGATGCAGCATGCTAGGTACTCCTGCCATAACCTTCACCTCCAGGAGCTTGTGGGGCACCTTGCCTACTAATAGTACCTACGTCTGATATTTGGCAACATGCAGCCTTGGTTTCACTTTAAGCCCTATGGTGAAGTCTTTCAATGTGGAGGGCCCTCTCATTTTCCTGATGCTTCTTCAATTTATAACATATCGTAGATGCTGAACAAAAATAAGCTGTCTGCTGATATGAAGAAATTGCATTTTAGCAGTGTGGTGGGGTAGGCGTATGTGTACTGTAGTGAGAGTGAGGGCCAAAGGATGTCCTTGAACTGATCTTTTTAGGAAATTGCAGAATGAAAAACAAAGGAGAGATTTTCAAACTAGATTTCCTCTCTGAGAGAACATCCTGAGACATCGCTATTAGTCATAGATACATAATTTAAGGGTTCAAAAGAAGTGTCAGAAAACAATTTTCATGCCGATTTTTCAAACTCAAAATGGAGGGATGAAAAATATGGAAGGCACTGAGGTCATGGACATGCATATTTTTCAGGCTTAATGCCCCCAGTGTAGCAATTATAAAAATCTGGTAATTGGGCAGTTACTTTGTCAAGATACCTGACTGGTTAAATCAACTTCACAGGTGAGGGTCTGTGAGCTTGGTGTTGAGCATTAACTCATTAAATAAGATTTTTTAAGACATATTTAATATAGGAAAACCAGATTCTGGTGTTGCTTATAGGAAAACTTCATGAAAACAAACCTCAGAGAAAACCAAGATTGATGCAAATCAACTTAAAACAAACACACATTCACATAAAGGAACACACTATCAGGAGAACTATTGTAGCTTTTTAAAAAAATATTTTATTTATTTGAGAGAGAGCGAGAGCGCGAGCAAGAGTGAGAGCACAAGGGGGAAGGGGGAGAGGGAGAGGGAGAAGCAGGCTCCCCGCTGAGCAAGGAGCCTGATGTGGGGCTCGATCCCATGACCCTGGGATCATGACCTGAGCCCAAGGCAGATGCTGAACCGACTGAGCCACCCAGGCACCCTGAGAACTATTGTAGCTTTGCTAGCATAACTAGTCATTGAAATCAGGACCCATGATGAGACACAAAAGTGTAGTAGCTTATTTGCAGATAGAAGGTAACTAAAAAGAGGAATGAACATCCAGCTCTAGGTATCCACTTGAATAGCTAGTGAGCACTTCACACTCAACACCACTCAAACTTAGTTTATGTTCTCCTATCGCAACTCTTGTCACTTCCTGTTTTCCCAAACTTGGTAAATAGTAGTAACATCCACACATATGTACAGATCAGCGACCTGGGTATCATCCTTTATACCTTTTCCTTTCTCCCCTCTTTTCAAAGCAATGACTATGTTCTATATTGTCCAGTAACTGAAATGCACTTCTGAATCTATCCACTTCCCTTTCTCTCCACTGCCACCACTCATGACCATCGTGCCATTATCACTTAACCTGACTATCGCTACCATCATCAGCTACCACATATCCTTCTTGTTCCCAGTTGAATTCATATCCTCACACTTTAGCTGCCCAATGAGCCTTTTTTTTAAATTTTTTTATTGTTATGTTCATCACCATACATTACATCATTAGTTTTAGATGTAGTGTTCCATGATTCATTGTTTGCATATAACACCCAGTGCTCCATGCAGAATGTGCCCTCTTTAATACCCATCACCAGGCTAACCCATCCTCCCAGCCCCCCTCCCCTCTAGAACCCTCAGTTTGTTTTTCCAAGTCCATCATCTCTCATGGTTCGTCTCCCCCTCTGATTTCCCCCCCTTCATTCTTCCCCTCCTGCTATCTTCTTTTTTTTTTCTTAACATATATTGCATTATTCGTTTCAGAGGTACAGATCTGAGATTTAACAGTCTTGCACAATTCACAGTGCTTACCAGAGCACATACCCTCCCCAGTGTCTATCACCCAGTCACCCCATCCTTCCCACCCCTCCCCCCACTCCAGCAACCCTCAGTTTGTTTCCTGAGATTAAGAATTCCTCATATCAGTGAGGTCATATGATACATGTCTTTCTCTGATTGACTTATTTCGCTCAGCATAATACCCTCCAGTTCCATCCACGTCGTTGCAAATGGCAAGATCTCATTCCTTTTGATGCCTGCATCATATTCCATTGTGTATATATATATATATATATATACACACCACATCTTCTTTATCCATTCATCTGTCAATGGACCTCTTGGCTCTTTCCATAGTTTGGCTATTGTAGACATTGCTGCTATAAACATCAGGGTGCACGTACCCCTTTGGATCACTACATTTGTTATCTTTGGGGTAAATACCCAGTAGTGCAATTGCTGGATTGTATGGTAGCTCTATTTTCAACTTTTTGAGGAACCTCCATACTGTTTTCCAGAGTGGTTGCACCAGCTTGCATTCCCACCAACAGTGTAGGAGGGTTCCCCTTTCTCCGCATCCCCGCCAACAACTGTCGTTTCCTGACTTGTTAATTTTAGCCATTCTGACTGGTGTGAGGTGGTATCCCAATGAGCCTTTTTAGATGTAAATTTAATCATGTCCCCCACCTGCCCCATTGCTTAAAAACTCTTAGTAACTTCTCATTGCTCTTAAAAAAACAACCAAAATCCTTAATGGACCTACACATCCCTTTGCAATAAAACACTGACTTATCTCTAGCCATAGCCATGCCTCTCTTCTTCCTACCTGCATTAATATTTGTTCTCCTTGTAGATCCTTTGATTTGTCTTGGTGCTCTTTCTTCAAGGCCTTTCCACATATCTTTCCCATTGCATGGAAATCTCCTATTCATTCCTTAAAGCTCAAAGTGATTTCTGTATACTTAGAAATCAAAATTATGTCCACAGGAAGTTTTCCCAGATCCCCTAGACTAAATCAGGCTCCTGTGACAAGCCGCCTTGCTAGCGCTTTTTCCATTTTTGTTGAAATTAATTTAATGACTATTTACCCTGCTGGAACTATAAGTTCCATTCATGCAAGACAAGATGTGTCCTCTTGACCAATGTATCCTCAGAGCCTGAAGCAGCATCTCAAATTGAGTACTAAAAAGGCATTTGTAAAATGGGCCAATGAATTCTGTGTGTGGCCTTTGATCTCTTGGAATCACAATTGATTGTACTGATGAATCAGATGGACCCAAGGTAAATGTGAGGTTCTGGTCCTGGATCCCAAAATTCAACTTTCTGATTGTAGATGGGGGAAAAGAAACTGAAGATTCCAGCTGAATAAAAACATAGTTAAAATGAATTCTTATGGGGCATCACTGCTCAAGAAGTGATTTTGTTCTCAGGATTTGCAGAGAGAAATAGACCATCCAGAACAAGAAACATGGCACTGCTGTTCCATTCTGCATTGTGTAGTTGTTCCTGAAATATTTAGTCAGATCTGAGACCTTATACATTTGAACAATCCAGAGGTGAGAGAAGAGGATGCTGAGAAGAAGAAACCATGAGGTATTATTGAAGTTGCTGGGGAAGTACTTTGGGAACTCTATTAAAAAATCTGAAGAACTCTCATGCTTGTAATGAAAGTGTCCTAAGTGTCCTAAAAGAGACAAAGAGACAGGGTGAATTTTGGATGGAACCAGATGATGGCTCTCTCTATGGGAAAACAGTTTTGAGTAAACTTCCTGAATTGTGATATGGGCTCTGCCCAAAACTAAAAGAACACTCTAGGAATCAGTATAGTCAGGTGGTAGAGTGGGCACACCTAGAAGTTTGTGAGGTTTCTGCCACTTGGTCAGATGTAGACTGGCTGGCCACATGGTGCTGGCATTCCACACTTGTTGGGGATTAGCAGTATGGGGGGCACTAGTGTCCTATTTAACTGGCATTTATTTGAGAAGACATTATGTGCCTGGAGTTTTGTTGGACTTGTTCACAAATGCTGACTCATCTGTGCCCCACCATAATTCCAAAAGGTAGATACCTACTTCTGTAGTCCCAGTTTAGTAGGCAACAAAAGTGAGATTTAGCAGTTAGGGACTTCTTCAGAATGGCAGAGATGGTAAATGATCATTCTCAAATCCCCCCTCCCCTTTTTAAATTCCATAATCCTGTGCCACTTTTTCACATTGATACTTGAAGAGCCTTCCAGGGTTCATCTCTAATTCTATACCATACTGAGCGTGACACCAAACATGGTCAGCGCACTGAAAAACCTAACCACAGTGAAAATTCATTTTCACAACAGAACAAAAAAACAAGGGTCTTCAAACTGGGTCATTTCTAATTACCAAATGTAGCTGAGATTGCAGAGAATGAAAAAGGAAAGTAACAGTGGCAGAATATTTGTGATACACAGGATGGATTTCTAATTTAATATTTTATTCATGTTTCCAAGAGGTAAAAGTTCCAGACTTGGCAACTAGGGAGGTTATGACTCAAGTCACTGAAGGGGAAACCTGGAAAATCATGATCAAAACTTCATTATGCTCATAATTAGGCTAAAAATAAGAGCATACGGCAGCTAAGGGAACACAGGAGCTGCAGATATTGGATTTCCAGTAGATAAAGTTGAAGCGGAATGAATATGTGAAGTCATATTATTGTAGGTGGAGACAGGAAAGAAATAGATGGAGTTAATAATTTAATGCATCTGAAGAAGTAGGGAAGCTCTGGAGTGATAAATAGAAGTAGAAGGAGAAGAAAATAAATGAATAAATAAAGCAGAGAACAAATGGCCAATAATGCCAGATATTAAAATCCTAAGCTGCCATCAAAGATAATAAAAATACGGGAATGGATATGTAAAAAAAATAGAAGGCAAGAATGGAGTGCATATGGCAAAAATAGGGATAAGGAATATCTCAAAACAATGTAAGAAATCTCTAATTAATTGGTGAGGGACACGTAGCTCATAAAACTCTACGAAATTAAAGTGCAGTAGGGCAGCCCCAAAGGCATCGATTAGACATTCAGAGCAACCTGAGAGAGTGCTACAATGTAGCAGAAAAAGAACAGAGATGTTGTAGTCTAGGGATTTTTTTTTCCCTGCAGGATCAAGAATGGGAAGGAGTATTTGAAAGAACAGAGATGGATTTGGGGACGATACTGTTGGGGTTAGAATCTTGGCATTATGATGTGGGGAAGGTGTACCTTTTGCCAATTTTCCCAACCTCTGTAACCTCAGTATTTCCTCTGTTGAGTGGGAATACTAATGCCCACTGGGGTGTACTGTTGTGAGCATCAGATATGAAAACTATGTGTGAATGGCCTGGCAAACAGCTCCCCACATGAAAGCTGTTTTGATTGCAAAGTAGGGTGGTGTAGTGGAAAGAGCCATTACAAAAATGAACTTAGAGGGAAGGGAGGATATTCACCTTGGTTGAGCCTTTGTAGTGTTCTGGACACAGGTACACACTCTTTTCAACCTTGAAAGGACTCTATGACAGTAACATTAATTTCCCCAAATTTTAGAAGAGCAAATAGAGGTGCACAGAGCTTAAGTGAAATGTCTTTGGTCTTTTCACTAATAATTGGTAAATCTAGAAATCAGGCTCCAATTTCTGAACACAAAAGTCCTGTTCTTTTCATCACACCAGACAATTAAAATGGAGGAGCCATTTCCATCAGTCCGGTTCAAATGCCTGAAAGCTATGACCTTACTCCAAATATTTGGAGTCCCATGTTCTTCTCTTACATTCGAAGAGCTTTGTTTTCATGCTTTGGTTTTCACCTCCAATCCATTGAGTAGGGAAAGACCTTCAGCTTCTAAGGTGTCTTGGGGGTCCATGAGGTTGATAAATTACCCCAGCTCCAATTTCTCCATCCCAGGAAATATGCCAGGGGGCAGAAAGTATCAGGAGAAGTAAGGCGCCTGGGTGGCTCAGTTGGTTAAGTGCCTGTTTTTGGTTCAAGTCATGATCTCAGGGTCCTGGGATCAAGCCCTGCATCTGACTCCTTCCTCAGCCCCATGTCTGGTTCCCTGCTCAGTGGGGAGTCTGCTTTTCCCTCTCCCTCTGCCCCGTCCCCCCACTGGTGTTCTCCCTCTACTCTCTCTCTCAAATAAATAAATAATCTTTAGGGGAAAAAAAGGAGGAGTTACCTAGATTCCAGACACCATTGGCAGCAGAGGAGGGAAGCAAAAGAATAGAATAAAGAGCCCTGAGGAGACTCAGTGCTCCATAGTCTATCCATTCAGCAAGTAGATCTTTAATTTAGATAGAACACTTCTGCCCCAGATGGACTTGGGTGGCCCTTAGAAATGTATTCTCAGCGAGAGGCGTGTCAGGATGGATTCATGAGAGGTATTTCATGCCTTACAAATCACCCTGAATATTTCATGTACATTAAAAAATTAGTAGACAAAACTGGAGTGGTGGCAAATAATTTACCTAGACTTGGAAGATGTTTTTGATACAGAGCAGGGCAGAAGATTTATCTGTGGGCACATTAAGCTGCACTTGGAACAAAAGGCTCTGCGTTAGTGCCCATCGGAGAGGGTAGCAGAAAGAGCCTCGTTGTGGTGGGGCAGTAAATATGGGCTCAGCAAAGAGAAATATTAGCTTCATTTTTCTTTATCTTCTGCAGAGTGGATTGGTGAGTTTCTGCTCTCTGAAGGACGAGATAGCATTGCCCCTGTATGAATGGGTTTAAAAGGCATAAACAAGGGAGCCTGATGGCCTAATTTGGAGGGGTCCAGTGGGAATCTGCCTCCTTGTAGATGAGATCATATGGAATAGATATGCCACCAAGTGAGAAAATGAATTTAATAGAAATATCACTGCTATTTACAACTAAAGGAACATTGGTGAAATATTCTGAAAAGAGAATGAATTCATGGCCTGGGACCTTTTTTTATGTTTGGAAAAGCACTTCGTATGTGACCCTCATCCTGTGAATAAATGTAACGTGAGTTTATAGTAATTCAGACCTCTGAGTTATATTTAGCTAAGGTTGAAAGAGTTTGAAAATTCAGCTTTGAGCTACATTTACTGGCAGTAGAATCAGTGTCTTGTATTCACTTTCCACCTTTCTAGGTTCTAAAATTCTCAGAGCTTGGCTCCAGTCTCTTTTTCTCAACAGAGGATGTGCCCCACAGTTGGACACTGGTTTGTCCACAACTCTAAACAGTGACTGTGTCTTGATCAATAATGAAAAGAAGTACTGTGTCTTCTGCTAACGGGAAAGCATGCAACCATGTAGAAGTTTAATTTTTTCTTCCTTTTGGCCCTTTGGCTTTCCTGCACATAGGTGTGTGCTTCCTCAGAGACCTCATGTTGATGATGAATTCAGAATTGAATGACATATACTTGCATCACACACAGATTAATCCCTACACGTGAACGCTAAAAGTAGGCGTGTTTGTGGAGCAGCCCTGAACTGGAGATTGCGTGTGGTCCCAGCCAGGGGAATGCTGGTCTCCCTGGAATCCGTTTACTTTGTAAACTTGAGAAACCAGAATATATAGTAGCCAGTTCTTTCTTATGATTGTAGATAGTAGAGGAAATAGACGTGGTGGACCAAAAAGGAAGGTAGGACGGGAAATGCTGATGATGGCCATTTGAGGCATGTAATGACCAGTGCTCAAGAAAGACTCTGTGTTTTTGAGTTACCCACCTTCCTAGGGCACATTCACGGGCTGTTTCCATTTGAATCACACCCCGTATCTATAATGCTTATCTCCATTTTGCAGGTAAGCAAACTGATTCTTAGCATTTTAATGACTTCTCAAGGTCACATTGTCATTTAATACCAGAATTAGGATACCCATTTAGAGTTGACTAGCCACAAGCCCAGAATGCTCAGGCTCAGGGGCCTCAAGGAGGTAGTGCCCTAGGAAGAGTCACAACCAGCCAGCGAGGCTTTAGGAATCTGCCCTTCCCTTCCAGGCACCTGATTTCCTCTCTCTTCCCTGGTGAGAACCCCAGCCTCCTTTTATGGATGTGGGAAATAAAATGAGATGAATGAGCTGGAGACTTAAATAGTTATAAAACCATTAAAGAGAAATCTGTCTTAAGTTATCACCTAAGGGGCCAGTAAAAATTGGTCGTCATAGAGGTGGATTTTTAAATAAAGTTTGAACAAAATTACATTCAGATCCCTAGGGAGGCCGCTAAATAATCTTTTCAAACAGGGGGTTACACAGCGAGGTGACCTTCCTGCCTCACTGCCTGCAAGTTTTATACCAAGGTATCCTGTGTGGAGCAAGCCTCTGAAGAATTCGCATTCCCTCTGTGGATACTTATGTCTCCCTGGTCTTCTATTATCTTGCCCAAAGCAAAACACTAATCTAGGGGGAGGGGGAGTCAGTGCTTTCTGCAAAACTGGGGACTCACCCGAATTTTCTATCCTTGAAAATCCAGTATCCTTTGAAGAATCCTTATCTCAGCAAATGTCTGCCTATCTTACAATCTCTTAACCTCCTGTCTCCAATATTATCAACCCCTTGCTCGAAAACCTGTTCACGGTACCCTATCCTGTCTCCTACACTATTTCTTGACTCTCTGTGTTATTTTCTACTGCCCCCCCCACCATGGACCCCCATGGTAAAAATCACCTCAACAATTACCTCCTATGTTAAGATTTTCTAAGGGGCACTGGGGTGGCTCAGTCGTTGAGCGTCTGCCTTCGGCTCAGGTCATGATCCCGGGGGCCTGGGATCGAGCCCCGCATCGGGCTCCCTGCTCAGCGGGAAGCCTGCTTCTCTCTCTCCCACTCCCCCTGCTTGTGTTCCCTCTCTCACTGTGTCTCTCTGTCAAATAAATAAATAAAAATTTAAAAAAAAAAAGATTTTCTAAAGCTAGGGCAACAGATTATGCCCTGCACCTGCCCTACCATGTACACAACACTCAGGTTTGTAATTGTCCATGAGTATATGTTTAAACCTGGGAGAATGTCAAAGGCAATCTGTGGCTGAAACATCACCGCCCCCCACCTCCATGCTTAGAGCAGTTTTGACCCACTGTAAGGAGAGAGTAAATGTTTACTGAATGAAGAGTAAATGAGTGGGTGAGTGGAACGTTTATTCCAGGAAGGCATGTGGAGGCTTCCCTATCCCCAAGGCACACCTGATCGTTGCGACTTTACTGGGCTATGTGCCACAGTTCTCTGACAGTCCAAATCTTCCTAGGCCATCGAGACTCCATCTGTAGTATGCTTCCTCTATGAGCACATCTCCTCTAATAACTCCAACTTCTATCGGCTTCATCACTGAGTCACCATTTGTGGATTGTTGTTGGATGTGGAAACTGATGGGAAAGAGAAGCAGCTTTAGATAGATTTGCATTAAGTTGAGGCAGTTTAAGTGGAAAACATCTCTCCTTCTTGATCTCATTTTCAGTCATCCAGAGCACAGGATAAGATGGAAGAGAATGGGGGTCTGATGATGTTAGGAAGGAGATGCAGGTTGGCGAGCATCACCTCCCAGCTGGGGGAATAGGGCTGTCATTGGTGGGTCCCAACTGACTCCATGTCAAATGTGTTTCCCTACTGAGGGGCCTGGGGTGATCACCCATTTCAGAGGAGAGGCTATTCTCAATATGCCTTTTCTCAAACAGTGAGGTGTTTGAGATTTACCTGAAAGGTGAGATTTACCTCCTCAGAGAGAGCAAGAGGCAGCCACAGAGATTAGCCCATCATCTGCCATTGTTCTCCTGGAGGGAGATATTTCACATCCCAGAGAGTTCATGCTGGATGAAAACCACTTTCCAAAGCAGTCAGTCCAGGTATGCAAAGATGAGTAAGACACAATGCATCATTCTGTCTATACTTGCCTAAGAAGAAAATTGTTTCTAGGCTGCAGGCAGGATAATTGTTCTTGGTCTTGATACCACATTATATCAGGATGGGGCTTTTGTCAAAAGCTCTTTATGACCATGATTCCATTAAGCTTCCTCACACCCTGTGATAGAGGAAACATCTTGCTTCCGTCACAGATGGGCAAAATGAGGCTTGGAGAAATGCGATGCTTCTACAGAGGAATTAGGGGGTGGGAGTTGATCGTGACCTCTGAGTCCTAGCTTACCTGGCAACCTGAGCTCAGCTTCTCTCTCCGCATCATTTAAAAATCTCCACAATCAGCCAAAAGATTTATATTTTCTTATTACCTGAGCAGCTTCTTCTGAAAAAATCTTTTTTCCCGGCACAAGGAATGAATTTAAAGGAATATATTAAATATATAAAAAAAATTGGCTTGCAAAGCAAGGTTCTACTTTGACCCTAATATCTCCCTCAGATTTCCTCCTGCATACGTATGTCCTTATCAAACACAATTCACCTTCTCTGGAAACACGCTAAGATTGGAGTCATGGCCAAAGGTGGGAATGGAGGTGTGGGCATTATCGTAGCAAATAACAAGCAAGTCGATGATGGCTGTGAGGTTTTTCAGGTGCCAGACCACTAATTGCTGAAAGTTTTCCAAGAGTAGAGGAATCTGGGTAAATTATCATTTGTAATACAATTACATGGAGAAATACGTTTTGAAGAATGAATTTTAAAAATTGAGGTCACTGATGTTTTGCCTTTCTCTCCCATTAGAGGGGATAAAAACAAGCTTATTAATATCATTGCTTCATGCCAGTTCATCCTCTTGGCTTGTTGAGATTTCACACAAGAGCTCACTGGACATCTGGAAATCAGCTCCGTAAGCAAATTTAAAATAAGTACCTACATATCTAAATACACACATATGATGGGCACACTGCTTTTCTTAAGGAGTGGAATATATTACATGAACTTAATTGCAAAAGGAAGACACAGGAAAGCTTAAATAGTAGGCTTTTTTGTGTGTGATATTCTAATTTGATTTAAAATCACTCCCAATTCAAATGAAAAAATAACTTCTTTGAAAAAAAAGTACCTTTTGGGGGCGCCTGGGTGGCTCAGTCGTAGGGTGTCTGCCTTCGGCTCAAGTCATGATCCTGGGATCCCAGGGTCCTGGGATCGAGCCCGGGTCGGGCTCCCTGCTCAGCGGAGAGCCTGCTTCTCCCTTTCCCACTCCCCCTGCTTATGTTCCCTCTATGTCTCTCTCTGTCAAATAAATAAATAAAATCTTAAAAAAAAAGAAAAGAAAAAGTACCTTTTTCCCCCTGATGAGAATACACAGTCATTTTGAAGAATTTGGGAACTGCTGCAAACGTAAAGAAAACAAAAAGCACACATCATCTCACATCTCAGAAGCAGGTGTTAATCGTTTGGTAAATTCTCTCTCTGTCTTGACTTCATCTGTCATTTTTTTTTCCCACTTAACAGGTATCATAGTGCACATAAAACTTTATATATTTTCTTATATTCCTTTTAAGATTCTCTGTTGCTCATTTTCCCATGTTGATAAAAATCTTTAAAAACGTTTTTAATAGCTATCGTATAGATACTTCTGTTCCCTTACGTTATCAATTTAGGTTCTTTAAATGCATTTCTTAATGAAAGAAGGATATGAGCAAAGTGGGTTTGAATTTCACTTGGAAGAAGAGTATATGAAATCACAGAATTTTAGGGGCGCCTGGGTGGCACAGTCGTTGAGCATCTGCCTTCGGCTCAGGTCATGATCCCAGGGTCCTGGGATCGAGCCCCACATCGGGATCCCTGCTCGTCAGGAAGCCTGCTTCTCCCTCTCCCACTCCCCCTGCTTGTGTTCCCTCTCTCTCTGTGTCTCTCTCTGTCAAATACATAAATAAAATATTTAAAAAAAAAAAGAAAGAAAGAAATCACAGAATTTTAAAGCCAGAAGATGATCACCTTGCCTCATTTGGAGATCTAAAAATCCCAGCCTAAGGGAAGGAGACTTTTCTAGGGTTACACTGTGAATGAACAATGGAGGGAGGATTGGAAACAGAAATCTGTTGATTTTCTTCCCAGATCCTCATCCTCCCTGTGGAAGGTATTTTCCTTCAAGAAGGATGATGCTTTTGTCCACTCCTTGAGGAAACTTCCTTCTGAAACCAGCACCTGGGGCCCCACAGGACATAAAGAGACTGAAAGGCGAGTCTATATAGGAAAGGACACCTGTTGTTATTTCAGGTTTAAACAAGGTCTTCTGCCAAACCAAATCAGAATGGCGCTCTGAGAACACCTGGAATAATGGAATAATGCCAAAAAAAAAGAAAAGAAAAGTTTCAGGTACCAACATCAGCAAGAGTACTGATGATACCATGTTCTGAAACTCCCCAAATCTCAGGTACTTCATATCTGAGTGTCTTCATCAGGATGTTCAGGCAAACATACTTAATGGTCTTACAACCTTTGTTGAGTGGATGAGTGTATAAGTGTGTGTCTGTTGTACCCTCACAGTTAGGTAAGCAGTGGAGGGAAAGAGTTCCATCCTAGTGGTACTATGGGGCCAGAGAACAGAAGGGAGAAGGCAGAGCTGGAAGGACCCTCCCCATTCAGATGTCTGGGACAGGGAAAGGAAACATAAGAGCTGTAGTTTTGTATTTTTTTATTAAAATTAATTGTTAGACAACCAAGAAAGAGAATGGATGGAGTGAGAGAAAGAAAGAGAGGTGGATGAGAAAGAGAAAGAAGGGAAGAGACATGGAGGGGAAAGAATAAAAGAAAAAAGATGGAACATTTTTTATATGCTGATGGTGTTAATAAGTACTCTAAGTATATTGCAAAGGAATGCCAGCTTTCTTAGCTACTTGTTCCCTGCAGGGCTTCCTGAAAGAGCAGTTCAGAGAGCGTGGTCTGCCACCAACCCCATCAGCCCCATCCTCCCTGATTATATAAGAGGAAGACTGGATGTGGGTTTGCAGGGGAGTTCAGTGTTCTTAGATGTTATTCTGTCCCCTTTTGTGGAAAAGGAGAGAGGGTGCTATCTCTCCCTGAAGCCAGAAAAAAGATGGGGTGGACCAAGACAGTCATCAGTGAAGACTGGGAAGACTGCACAAAAGTCTCCATATTGAGGTCTCAGTAGATTTGCTGACCTGCCCTTTGCGTACCAAAGCAGGAAGCCAGACACAGGCAATGAGTGCGTGGTATGCTGATACTTCCCAGTAGATGGGTATGGCTACCCTCAAACTTCCTCTCAAGTTCTTTTGTCCCGAAAGTTTTAGCAGGTGGATTCCAAATGTGGTTGCAGCCTGATGTTTGGTTCAAGAAGGTAGTTGAGATGGATGAGTGGCTAGGCGTGGGGGGCGGGGTGGAATGCAATAAAACATGTCAGTTTCATCATCTGTAAAATGGGAATAATATTGTACCCTCCTCTTAATGACATTTAAGTAGTAAATTGAGCTAAATAAAATATTTAGCATAATCTTTAGTATAATGTTTAGTATTATGAGTAGTATGTGTACATGTTCTAAAGAGATTTATTATAGGGGATTGGCTAACATGATTTTGGAGGAGGGCAAGTTGTATGATCTACAGGGTGATTCAGCAAGCAGGAGACAAAAGAGAGCTGATTGTGTAGCTCGAGTCCCAATCTTAAGACCTGAGACCAAGGAGATCCATCTAAAAGCCAGCAGGCTTGAGATCCAGGAAAAGCTGATGTTTCCTCTCAAATCCCAGGGAGGAAAAAGCCAATGCCCCTGTCCAAAGCCAGTCAAATATAAAAAATTCTCTTATGCAAGGGAGGGTCAACATTTGTTCTAGCTGGCCTTCAACTGATTGGATGAGACCCACCCACATTAGGGAGAGCATCTACTTTACTCAGTCTACTGACGTAAATGTTAACCTCATCAAAGAACATCGTCACAGACACTCCCAGAATAATGTTTGACCAAATATGTGGGAACCTGGTGGCCCAGTCAAGTTGGCATAAAATGAACCATCACAACATGGTATCTGATGTATAAAAAGAATTCCAAAATGGTGAATATTGATTATTCTTATCATTTTTAATATTTTGGATCATTTCATTTTGCTTCATACTTCCTTTAATGAAAATGCAAATAATTACTGAGCAAATCCTGGATGATGATGGGAAGGCATGGTTTTAGTAATACCTTAATTATAACCTAGCATCGGGTGAGATTGAGTTTTGCAGGTTGCAACCATGAGTGTTTAAGCATTTTGTTTACAGAAATATCATACATGAATGATTTAGAGAACTTTTATAGTAAGATTCATCCATGAGTTGGTCTTTTATAAAACACACTTTTAAAGGTGTTGGTTAACAGCCTCTGTGCATCTTTATTTATAGATAATATGACTATCCATCTAGGTCTATACAGATACTCAGACACACATAATTCTAAAGGCTTTTGGTATGTTTAGAATAATTTAACCAACTTATGAATTTAATTAAGCTTTTCTCCACGTAGTGTGTTGGAAGAGACAGCAGTTTATACAAAGACCATAATCTAGAAAAAAAATATTTTTCAGAATGGAAACTAGGTCCACAGGGCAACTGGGACATTTTGCTTGTCAGCAAAATAAATTTATTCTGAATTTATGAATTGATAATAAGCCACCTTCTCATAATGATTAATGGTAATTAACCTTTTAAGGCTCCATCACTTACCTGGCCATCTCTGGCTGACAGCCCTGGGAGACAGGATAGAATGCTGATGGTGGAAAAGAACTTTCTCTGGATTCCCAAGGTCTTGTAAGGTAGAAAACACCATTTCTGTGTGGAGATGTCACAAATACAATGCAGCCTCAGAGAATTTCCAACAAAGGAAAAATATACACGTGGGCCATCATGGTGAGATGCTTTTATCCTGAAAGGACAACTCTACTGCTTAAAGCTGTGTGACTTTGGTAAAGTCTTTTCACTTGTGTGAAGCTGACTTCCCTCATCTGTAAAATGGATGAATCGTGAATACATTAACAATTAACACTGTAAACAAAGAGTCCAGTGGGCTTCTGTAGCACTAAATGCAAGCCCCATTGTCAAGCAGTCAGCACCCCATAAAATCTGTCTTCCAACAAATGAGCACTTATCACACATCCTGACACTAACCCAGCTCCGTGATGTGCTGTTTTTGCCTGTTCTTGGGTTCCCCATCGCTGACATGGGCCATATGAACATCAAAGATAGCTTGGAAGTAGATTCCAGTTGGGGATTTAGCATGTAAGATGTTTACCAAGGAGACCCCTGTGGAAGAGAGGGGAAGGAAGCAGGATTCAGCAGAGTAGGAAAATTTGAGGCACAATGACAGACACGGCTAATGCCAAATTGAGCCCTGGAGCTTGAATGGCCCCATAGGAGTTATTGTTTTTAGTTGAGGTATAACTGACCTAGAACATGATATTAGTTTCAGGTGTGCAACATAATGATTCCATATTTGTGCCCATCAGAGTTGTTCTGAGTCAGCTCAGTGGCCAAGTCTGTATAGCTTTGCAACAGTCAATCGCTGGGTGCAGGCTGCCCCAGAGTCATGATCTTGACCAAGGTGGCACTCTGTCTGTACCTGAAAGAATCCCTCAAGGGGCTGTGAGCCGAAGGAGCTTTGCAGGTAACACTCCAAGCTGCTGCGGCTACCAGCCCTTCATGGAAGGGGACATTGGGTGGCCTGTCACAGTGTCCTCCACACTAACATCCAGTAAGCACTTACTATATCCCAGACAGGCTCTGCGGGGCTGGTCCCTGCTTTATCACATGTCACTCCTGCCACTACCCTATGAGATGGGTATTAGTGTACACATTTGGCACATGATGAAACTGATGCCAAAAGTCTAAGAACCAGTAACTTGTGCACCTAGAATTCAAACCACGTCACTAACTCTAGTTAATGTTAACTTACATGAGTCCAAGGTTTGCAGTAAACTGTCGCCTCACACTAACCGCCAATTCTTACCAGTACTTCTCTGATTTTTACTTGGGGACTGGTTTCACTTCCCCTTCCCACCCCTTTTAAATTCCCAGTCTCTGGAGAATTCATTCCAGACCATGACTCCATCTTTCCCCAGCTAGGTGGAAATAGTCATTACCTGCTCTTTGTTCTCCAATTGTATGGCCAGCTCTGTTAACTTATAGAGCTGTGAACTTGTCTTTCTGAGCCTCTGTTTTCCTAATCTGTATTATGGGAATGATAGTAGCACCTATCACATCAAATATCTAAGAAGATTAAAAAAATAAATGCATAGGTTTCATACTGAGAAGCGTTCGTGGTATATAGCAAGGGCTATCTAAGTATTTGCTAGTATTTTTATTTGCCTATTCCTCTAGTAAACTACGTCAGTAATATCATCATTTCTGTTCATGTGTCTGTGGATTTTCTTGTTTATAAGCATCTTTTTTATAAGGATAAGGTAGAGTGATCGATATTTATCGTAATATTCTTAGGTCTTAGCGTAATGCCTCATAGCAGTAGGTACCCAATAAAAGGCTATTACATTGAAGTCCATTTTAACAAAATATAATCAAATTTTATCAATTATAAGCCTTAATGTCTTTCAGATTGTTTACTTATCTCCATGAATCATGCTGTCCAAGTAAGTCTGTATCATTTCTTCCTTCTGATTTGAAGTCAGACAGATTTTGGGATCAAAGTCTGGCTGACATTTGTTACCTAGCCAGTTTAAGCATCTATTTCTACATTGGTAAAATGGAAACAGAGTGCCTAGTCACAGGCACTAATATAGAGAATTAAATGAGATATGTAAATAGAGTAATAGTCTAGGACGTGGCACGTAGCAAACCCTCAGCACACGTTTGTCCAATAATAGTAACAGCTACAACAAGTACCACCACAATCATTCTTCTAGTTGAATTTATTCCATGCTTCTTAGCCTTCTGTGGGATAAAAGCACCCAAATTGGAAGGACAGTAGAAAGAGCATACCCACTGGAATCTGGTTGCACCAAAAAGTATCTTTTTAACCTTTGAACAAATTAATCTGCCTTAGTCTCGGTGTTTGTTTATTTGTTTTCATTTGCAGTTGGCAACAATATCATGCATATATCATAGAGTTTTTAGGGTTAAGTGGGGTAATGCATCTGAAGCATTTCATTTAGCAACTGAGACTCAGTAAGCATACATGAAATGTTAGCTTTGTGATTCGTGGTAGCTTTGTGTGTGAAATGACACACGGTGAGTATGCAGAGTTACTGAGAGAGTATGGGGGACACCGGCACGAAGTGGGTCCTCCACATACATGGAGGCCTTTCCATTATAGATCCCGTTCTCCCCTAGAGGAGACAGGAGACACCCCAGCCCCAACATCTGCTCTAATGAGACATCCCGTTGACTCTGGCTGCTCCCAGGTCAAGCTGACTGTGTCAGAGCAAGAATGCTAATGGACGAGGTGGCTGTATCTTTCCATCTGACTGAGCTCTGGCTTTTTAATGAAGCAAGCAGCCCACACGCCCAGGCGGTTTGGGTATGTGTGTGTGCCTGCGTCTCCAATGACAAATGATTTTTGTCCTAAGAAGAGAATGGAGAAAAACGACAGGACATGAAGCCTCAAAATGTCCTCTTATTTGCATCAATCAGAGAAAAGCTGACCAAGACCTTCCCACACATGCAGATGACCCTTGCACCAGGCAGGAAGGAATAGAAAACACACGGCTTTTCCAGGGGGGGCATAATAACTTCAGTAGCTTTAACAAAGGCTAGTGTCAGCTGCTTGACTTCTTAATGATGAATAATTCATACACATCAAAGCGGCCCTCACAAAGTATTTTTTCCTACAGCCTCAAAGACAATGAAACAACAGCAAAAAGGCCAGAAGGGGAAAGTTTTTTGAAATCACATCATCTCTACTATCTGTCTTCCCTACTTTATAATACCCATGCTCTGGTCTTGATTGAAATCAACTGCAATATTATTTTACAAAAACATCTTTTTAAATACTCTGATTTGCTTCTTAACCCACACAATGGCAGACTCCTATTCAGCCTTCAAAGCCCAGCTTAAAAGTCACCATGTTTTGAAGTCAACTCTGCCACCCACCTTTCCAACAGGGTCAGTCTAATCATTTCCCGTTATAGTAAACATAATCTCTCTACTATAATTGTTATTAAGACCTATTCCTTTAAATCTTGGGCTCAGGCTTAGAACGTCTTAAGGTTAGATACCCTCTCTCTTAAGTATTTCAGGATCATCAGCACCCAACATGGAATAGGAACTGAATAAATTCTCATGGAATGGAAATGATTGGATTCTTGAAATAAACAAAGAACAAACTTAAAGAACTGGAATGCTAATATATATTATGTCTATAAAAACCAAAAGTAGATGAAAAGAGTATTTCCAGAACCTCAAAATCATCATCGAGCATTATTTTTTTTTATCATTGCACATTTACTAAGAACCCAAATCAAAGGCTTAGAAATGCAAGGAGTTTGGGGGATCCATTTGGAAGGCTTCTCAGCACTCTTTAGGGGGGCAGGCATTTTAAAGTGAAATATTTGTCAGAGCCAAGATAAAATTAAAGTGACAGACTCACAATCTAGGTTATTTTTATAGTCTGTCTTAAAACATAAACTCCTTAAACTCCCTTCCTTTTTGATCATCATAAATGAAAATTTACTACAGACACATCAAAATGCAGATGTTACCCACTTTTCATCTCTCTCAACTGGCTGCCGCTTAACAAAATACCACTTCAGTGTCAAGGGAGAACTCATTTCTTTTGTGGGGCAAATGCTTGTTATCAAAGGTAAAAAGACATATATTTTAAGCTAAACTATTTATTCACTGACTATATGATAATGCTTATTGTGTGCTAGATATCGGGCTAATAACCAAGGGGACATTTGGATGAGAAAACATGAATCTTATACTCATGGATATCATAGTCTAGCAAAGGAGAAAGATACAATGAGATAATTGTTTTAAAATATGTTTTTCTACTTAATATATGAACAGTTGCAGTTTTATAGACAGTGCCATGACGGATTCTTTCTGGAGAGTTAGACATGGTTTCAGAGAAGAGATGATTTTTAATCTGATTCTTGAGGGGTGAGTGAAGAGATATTTTCCAGTGGAAAAAAGGCAGCTGGAGCTCGTCAGAAGAAGTGAGCAGTGCTTTCAAAGATCTGGGGTTGTGGAAGGTATTGATGGAAAGTTCCATATGGCTGGGTGCCTAATTTATGGTAAGGGATGAGGCAGGCAAAGCTGGAGAAACCAGAAGATACCTATTGCCAAGAGCCTTGAATTATAGGTTAATAAATAAAGTGTTTATGATTAAAGATGACCCTGTCAGCCTCTTGGGTGAGAATGGGGAGAAAAGAGGATGGGAACACGAATTAGCCATTTCTTTGCAATGAATAAAGTGATGACAGTTTGCACTAAAACTGTGCAAGAGGATGCAGAAAGTCTAGTCTATTCAAGGTTATCGTGATCTTTCTGAGGATATCAAATATATAAAAAGACCACACATTTAAGTGAGGAAGAGGAGGAGCAGAGAAGGACTGAGGAGGGAGGAGGTTTACACAGTTTTTCATGAAATTAGTTAAGTTATATAACTTTGAGAAAGCTGGGAACATAGCGCAGTTCATTTTAAATGGATATGTTGGGGGGCCGCCTGGGTGGCTCAGTCGGTTAAGCGTCTGACTCTTGGTTTCAGCTCAGGTCGTGATCTCAGGGTCCTGGAATCGGGCTCCATGCTCAGTGGGGAGTCTGCTTGAGATTCTCTCTCTCTCCCTCTGCCCCCCCAAAATAAATAAATACATCTTTAAAAATAAATAAATAAATGGATATGTCGGAACAAAAGGTAGAAATGACAATTGCGAATTGAGACATAGTGAATTTTGGGTGAGTAGGTGATGGCCGGGGATTGTGGTGGTTTTAGGGAAGGCTGAACTAGGGCAGGAGTGTCATCTGTAACTAGCTTCAGGATCATGCATCTGGGTCTAAAAGGATGGATCCATACAGGATCGTGGGTGCAGATGTGCAGGAACCATCTTGGATAGATGGTGAAGAAGGTAACAGAGCACATACTACTTCTCTTCTTCCACCCTCCCCTGAAAACTTGGGTTCTTTACTCAGTCAGCAATGAAGATTTTGCTACTTGTGATTCTCTCTTTTGTGACTGCCAAAGGTGTTCAAAGGAAGGCTCCAGGACCTGGGTCTCACCAGGCTGGGTATCCCTTGAAATCAGGAAACGTATACCATTTTAGGTGGACAGCAGAGTGGGTATGGAGGGAGAGATAGATTAGAATCACATGTGGAGGAACCAGGGCTATGACCCAAAAAGACACAGACATAGCTAAATTATTATGCCTCACACCAACGCATGTCAGGAGAACCAGCAAACAATATATGGCCAAAAAGATTTAGAGAAGAAAAAACAAACAAGAGATAAAATGCAAGGTCAAGTGGGCAGTTCAGAAAACAGTTCTCCATTAATCTGGACTTCTCCTTGTAGGTAAATGTTAGTCTACCTTTGACTATTTCTACATTTATGTCTTTCCCAGCATTTGCAGAAAAGGTGCAATGTAGTTTTCTTAATGCTTGAATGATGAGGAAAATAAAGCCCTGCCTTTTAATAAACATATGTAAAAGGCAGCCATTGATTGAACCTAATGAATAAAGAATTCTAGTTCCTTATCAGGCAACTAAAATTCTTTGCATGCACTTCTAAAATGCAGGTTGCCAGATCTTCATTCATTAATTCATTAACATATTTACTGAGAATCTTCTGTCAGGCACTGTCTGCATGTGAGACAGTGCGTGGATACATGATAGAGAGCAAAAATGGGCATGATCCCTGTTCCTAAGGAATTTACAGTCTACTGAGGAATGGTAGACATTAATTACATAATCACAAAGCTAAATAATCAAAATTGAGATTAAATCTCAAAGAGGATGGAATAAATTTCTATAAATGCAAATTCAAGCAGACACGATCTTGGCTAACGGGTGGTGGGTTAAGGCTTCTCCCAAAGATAAGACTTGAGCAGTGATCTGAAGGATGAGTGTGGTATATGAGCAGTTCAAACAGAGGGAGCAACCTGTGCAAAGGTCCAATGGCTAGAGTCCTGAAAGATTTCTACTGTGGTCAGGGGTACAGAGAACAGGTAGAGGGAAGAGGGGAAAGTATTCTGGGAAGAGGCTGAAAGTCAAGGATGGAGCAATACGGTTGCTTTGCTAAGGTTTTGAATTCTTATTGTTTGAAGAATAGTGAGTTTCCATACACAAGTAAGTTCCATGATTTTGTTGCTTCAATATGCATATGGCTTTCATTTCCTTAACCCTTCACAACAGTATGATTGGAGCTATGTATCTTGGTCTAAGAAAGAAACCAGAGATGAAATAAATTAGACAATTTTGCAACTCTCAAGAAATCCACAGTTTACAAGAGAGAAAAGTAAACATAATTATGAACCGTGCAAACAATGGTAGGAAGAAGAAGAGGTAGAAGGGGCTAATATGGGTGGGCTCTTCACCGAACCTCCAGGGTAAGGACAGATTTCCAGGTGGGTAACATTTGAGCCCAAAGAACAAGTAGAATTTTCCTAAAATATTTAGAATAACAGCTAATATACATTAAATGCTTACTGTGTGTCAGGCGCTAAGTGCTTTTCATCTATATTTAAGATAGCAAAAGCCATATGAGGTATTTTCTATTACCATCCTCATTTTAAAGAGGCAAAACCTGAAGATCAGAAACATTAAGCAATTTGTTCAAGATCACACAGCTAGGACATGGGAGAGCTATGATTTGAACAAAGATGCTTAAAAAAAGGGCCAGAGTGCAGGGAGATTAAATTGAAGATTTCAGATCAGAATATTAAAACATGAGATGTGATGATTTAGAATGATTACAACCTCTCTGAGATTGTAAGTGCCCAAATTTGTGAATAACAGCTTGAGCCAAAATAACACTAATCTCCACCCTTAAAATAGTGGAATCTTTTGTGTGATGGGCATATTAAAAACGAATAATGCATATGCATCAGAGAACACATCAGTACTTAGACAATCCAAAAGGACCTGTTTTTATATCATTTGACTTTTATTCTCTCCCCCTATAATTACTTCATTTCAGCTGAATCACACTGTATTATGATTTAACAACTGGAACACTCACTTAAGCATTAATGTTTTGTAAGCACCTTTCCAGCATTCCCACAAGCTATCCAGGCTTAAAAGGGACAACAATGAGGGATCAATCACTTCGTAGCCCAGATAAACCATGTAGATGTGCCCAGTGTTCAGTTTTGCTCCTGAATCCCGCCCTGGTCAGCAGCAGCCTGTATTCTTATTATTAAACTCGGAGGTAGACTAATCATGGAGTGAAGCAGGAAGATTGATGCTCCTAAAGTGAAGTTGGCATTGAGTGGGGAAAGGCAGGGATATTCTGACTATAGGTTGCAACTTTGCCTACTCTTTCAAAATTCACCCCTCCCCTCTTTAGCCCAGTCACCTCCAAATGAAGAGACAGAATGCATCCTGAGGCTATAAGATGAAATGCAGAGCCCTGATTGTTCCCATGCTTCCTGCAGATTTGAAATTCCAGCCTGTGTTTCATTCCCACGCATTTCTTGGAAACTCCACACATGTGTAAATAATCAAACGTATCTAGTGGTCAATGGGTGTTTTCTCTGTAAAATGCGTATCGACTAGAAGTCGGCAGAGCCCTGAGTACAAATAGTGACTTGTACTTGCAGATTTAGGGACTTTTAGTCCTGGAAAGAATCTTGAGGTCTGCCTTCTAGGCCCTGTTTGATAAATAAGGGGTCTTGGGCACAGATGGGGGATGTGAACTGCCCAAGCTTGCAGGATAAAAACATGGCTTCCTGATCTGAAGCGGCTGTTTTTCCAACTACCCTGCATGGACCTAAAATAGTTTTGCATTTCATACTAAGCTCTATGTCCCCTTAGTTCTTAATCAAAGGCATAATCAATCATCATTTGCAAGGCACTCATTTTGAAAAAAGTAGGAAATGAAATTCCCCAGTGTAGTTACATTTTAATTTGCAGGGAACCACTGATTCAGGAAGTGCAATCTCTTAAGGGGACGGTCACCAAAATGCATGCAGATATCAACCTTGCCACTCAGCCTCACTCACTGAGTCTAGGGCAGTGGTCAGCAAACTTTTTTTCTGTACAGGTCCAGACTGTAAATCTCTTTAGGCTTTGTGGGCCATATTACAGCAACTACTCAACCCTGCTCTTGTCTCAAGAAAGTGACCATAGATGGCACGTAAAGGAATAGGTATGGCTAAATTCCAGTAAGACTGTAGTGATGGATGCTGATATTTGAATTTTATATACATTTCACACAATACAAAATCTTATTCTTATTTTTTTTATTTTTTAAAAACAATTTCAAAATGTAGAAGTTGTTCTTTTTTTTTTTTTAAGATTTTATTTATTTATTTGACAGAGAGAGAGATAGCGAGAGCAGGAACACAAGCAGGGGGAGTGGAGGAGGGAGAAGCAGACTCCCCGCTGAGCAGGGAGCCCAATGTGGGGCTTGATCCCAGGACCCTGGAATCATGACCTGAGCCGAAGGCAGATACTTAACGACTGAGCCACCCAGGCGCCCTGTAGAAGTTGTTCTTAGCTCACAGCCCTACAAAAACAGATGTCAGGCTGGATTTGTCCCTCGTGCCACGGTTTGCTGTTCCCTGGTGCAGAGTACAATACTTGTAACTGTTTCTTGGTGTGGTTTGTACTATTAGCAAATATTCATTTGGCCACAGAAGAATTCTTTTTTAGCACAGGTCCTGTTTTCCATTGTATTCCAAAACACAGCTAGATATTTCCCTATAGAGAAGTCTTCAAAATACTTAAAGGTGTAGAGTAAATATATTCTTTCTCCCGTAGATTATAATCCTCTTCAAAAGAGTACTATATTTTATTTGTCTTGAAATTATTGGTAAGTAGCAAACCACCACACCCATATAATCAGCACTTAATAAAGGATTCTTGGTGTAGAAAAAACCATCTAATGCCCTTATTTAGAATCCTTCAAGGTTTCCTTCTCACTGTAGACTTCATGATTCCAAGTTTAGTTTCAAGTTTTTTAAACTTTCATTCATTTGTTTATAGAATAAGTATCTCATGAGCACCTTCACGGTAGCATTCAAGTCTCCCTATGATCCAACATGGATGAAATTCTGATCTCCTCTCACAATAGGCCTCCATGCACACTCACTCACTTATTCCACAGATGCTGATAATCAGCGTGCCAGTGACTGTTCTAGCTCCTGAAAGTAAGCAGTGACCAAACCAGTTAGAATTCCTGTTCTCATGGAGCTTTCGACCTGGTGAGGATCCTCAGCAGATAAGGGATACTGAACAACTGTAGGAATAAATGGATAGAAACATGCATGCATCATGGCGGCAGGCCAGGTTTATGATGTGTGGAGAGCTGCTAATGGGAATGTTTATACTGTGCATTAAAAACAAGTCAGCCCTTTTCAGATACTTTCTAGCCCAGCCCAACACAGGCCTGAATTTCAAAGCAACCTCATTTGCAATTTCCCCTTTATTCCCAAAAAAATCACCATTGGGGAGGAAGGTCTCATTGCTTTGCTGTCATTTTTTTAAAAGACTCTGTCATCCCACACCTCTTTCTTCAGTCTGACTCTACATTCAGCAGTTCCAGAAGATAAGTCCCCTCTTGTTTGAATGGGGCTTGGAAAGTAGCCACATTTTAAGAGTCCAACAGAGCCAGCCTAAAACATTACTCTTCATCAAGAGATGACACCGTTTAATTCCAATTAACTCACATCTTAAGTTCAAGGCTTCTGGTTTACTAACATGAATCAATACCTTACATCATCAGTTATGTAAATTCAAGCCAGCGACATTTGTTGGCAGTTTTTGGATTTAGTATCAAAATCCTGCCAAATGGGGCTTCGTTGGAAGCCAGATTATGCTCCTGTCTGGAGATGTTGCAGGTTGATCTTATTTTGCTTTTTTTGTTGTTGTTAAATAAAATAACAAGAAGTGTATAGGGGGATACTTGGTGCCAGGAGCATAGTAAGTACTTGATAAATATTAATTAACTTTAGTGTCACATCCCCAACTAGATATTTATTTCAATATTTCATGATTCCCAGTCCAGTTTCAACATTCTTTTGAATTTTCTTTTGTTTATTCATTCATTTGTTCAATAAATATTTATTAAGTCTCTGTGAGGTGCTTGGAGCTGTATTACATCTCAGGGGAGGAGAAAATGAATGGGTAAGACACAGACTCCCTTCTCGTGATGCCTACAGTATTCCCTATCCTATCACAAATATGTCACTTTTCAATCCAGACATTGCATCGATGTCCAGCTTTCTCTTCCATAAAGAGTTAGTCTGCCAAGAATTATCCTTCTGTGCTTGGCACATAGTAGTTGCTCAGTAAATGCCAATTGAATGAATAAATGTGAGCTGAATGAATGGATGGTTAATGGCAATGAATATCTCATATATTTGAATCCTGAGGTATGAGTCAGAGGATGTAGACCCTTTCTTTTACCCTTTTTTAAATGTTTTTGAGACATTGTGTTGTGTGTACATGCATGTGGTTTGCTTAATTTACTCTCAGTCAAAGGAAGTATCCTGTGGAGATTTTAGCATGTTTAGATTAAAATTCTGGAAGTAAACTTTATATCCAGTTGCCATGACAACTGTGTTATTGAGATAATTAGATACTAACCCGAGTGTCTGGTGGAAGGGCCAGTCATTTCTGGAGTGGAACTTGATTGGAGAAAGAAAGTCCTGTTGAACTTCAGGTCCTGCCCCTCACAGTTATTTGTCTCCGAAGACCTAGGATCCATCAGCCCTTCTGTGTTCGTGTCTTAGCACTGCCATAACAAAGTGCCACAAATTGCGTTCGTTAAGCAACAGAAATTTGTTGTCTCCTGGTTCTGGAGGCTCCGTGTCCAAAATGAAGGTGTTGGCAGGATTCCTTCCATTCAGGGTGGTGAGGGAAGGGTCTTTTCCAAATAAATTTGGCAAAATTACTTAACTCACCTGAGTCTCAGCCTCCCTCCCTGGCTTGTGGATTCGGTCTTCACACTCACCTGGTGTTCTCTCTGTATCTTGACATCGTCTTCCCTCTATAGGTCTCTCTGTCCAAATTTCCCCTTTTGATAAGGACACCCTAATGACCTCATTTTAAAACTTGATGACCTCTGTAAAGGTCCTGTCTCCAAATAAGATCACATTTAGAGGTACTGGGAGTTAGGACTTCAACATGTGAATTTTGGGGTGGTGGGGGGACACAATCCAATGCATAACACCTTCTCACTGGCAGGGGAAATTGTATCTTACTATCATGTGACCTTCCAAGGCATTATAAAGATGCAATCAACAGTCCCATTTCATTTAGAGGAAAGGGAGGCCCAGGGAGGTGCAACTATTTGCATCAGATTATATAGCTAAGAGAATTGGAATAGTCACATCATGCATGTATGATACCCCAAAATGCTAATACCCATTTGTTATCTGATCATGTCCAGATGTTTCATATTTCCTTTATGAAACAGGCAGAATCTCAAGCAGAAGAATAGCTGTTGGATTTTTAGTGCTCAGCTCCATTAGAGGAAGGGCAAAGTCTTCCAGATTCCCCCAGTATTACCTCATAATCAGTTTTGTACAGCTCTGGCAGGCCCGACAATAAAAGAGATCCTAAGTGCATTTACCTTCCTGGCAGTGAACCTAGACAGCCACCAAAGCTATAATTTTTTGCCTTCTGAAAATAAAATGTTAATTTACCCACTAGACCCTCCACAGATTTAGTTTGTAGGCTAATAACAGTTCACATAAAAACAAGGGAAATGCCATCCTTGCTTTGATGTATGGTCACAAAAAGGAATTATCTTTAAAATTCCCTTCCAAGGGGGCAATGTTTATGAATCCACTTTCAGTAGGAGATATAAAGGAATCTGTCAAACTCTGGTGTGATTTTAGGGATACAGAAGAACAGCAGCTGCATTCACTGAGCCAGCCCAAATGGAAACTCACAAATGGGGCTGATGACTTCCTCCTACAGCACCAGCCCCAGGGTTTGGAGATACTTCAGTCTCCTGGACCTGTTAGAGCTTCCAGGGCATTATTTCTTTTTCTTCTTGCTTTTTAATTAATTAATGTGTTTGTCCCTTGTGCTCTTAACTTGAAAAGTGAAGAACAAAATGGAAGAACTTTTACCCACATTACCAAACACAGCCCTGGCTGGGTGTGGGAACCAGAAATGCCAAAGATACTGAGGGGTTTGGGTTTGTCATTGGTGCTTTCCTTTCAAAGTTTACGCAGAAAAGTTGTCAACAATAAAGTCCATACCAAGATCATTCAAAGGCGGTAATATAATAAAATGTCTTTATTTTTATGTGCTAGTAATTGGTTACTTCATATGTATTGCCTATTGTTTCATATTGCATCCAAATTTTAAATTAGATTTTATATGTCCAATTTGCTGATGAGGAAACTGAGACTCAGGTGAGTTAAGGAATTTTGCCAAATTTATTCAACTCATTTAGATTCTATAGCAGGTTGACCTGACTCTTCCTACTACACTATGATCCCATAAGCTGTAAAATGTCCATATTAACCAAACATCTGCTCATTCAAGGCCTGCAGGCTTGTTGATGCCTTTGTGGCTCTAAAATAATTCACTTCATAAGTGATGAAATAGATCCATTCTCTCCAGAACACCATAAAAGATATAGTTCTGGACGTTTGACTTTGTTAGATTTCCCCTTGTTGAGGATGAGGTTTACTGTTACTCACTTTAGACTCTTCAAGAAATTCTGTGAATGTAATTCTCTCATTGAAGAAAACCTGAAGAACCAATGTCCAGATTCTCATGGCCTTGGCTGCCATTCAGCTCCTGGAGGAGGGTAGTGGGATGGGAAAGTACAGGCTTCCAAATCTTGAACCTGAGCTCTTTGTTCTCATTTTGCCTCTGGCTACTTGCATGACCTTTGAAAGTCACCCAAGTCAGTAAGACGTTGTTTGTGAAAGGAGTAAAAAATGGGTATGCTATTTAAATACACACAAGTATATGCACACACCCTCACCCACACACACATAAGCTGTGTACATATGTTCAATTATAAATGGTCAATAATTATTGGGACCCTGCTAAAAATCAGCTTCTATCCTAGAGCTCTTATATGCTTTAAAGTATTAAAATTATTCCTATTTATCAGATGAGGTGATTGAGGGTCACAGAGATTAAAAGTTTCTGTGGTCATACCGTGGTAAATTACAAGTCACACTCAGGAGTGTCTGGCCTCAAATCCATGCTCTTTCTACAATGTATATTCCCCCTACCTAGGATTATCTGAAAGATTTTACTATAGTTCATATAGATGCAACTTTGAACATATGTTGACTATAAAGGAGGCTCAGTATATGATCTGACATTCTAAGGGGGTGTCTGAAAAGGACAACTAAATTTCAGAGGTGCTTCTCTGGGCCACAGGAGACCATTGGTGTATGCAGCCAGGCAAATGGGCAGAAGGCTTAGGCTACCAGAGATTCCCTGACCTTGAAGGTGCCCAAAGAGAGCAGGGCAGGCAAACGCCAGATTCATGTACAGCATTTATGTCTATTCTCATGAGTAAAACAAGATATTTCAACACCAACCACCTCACCTGCCTTGAAAATTTGGCTTGTTCGCCATACACCTGCTACACAAATTTTCCAGTGCCCATTTGACTATAGTTCCACTTTTCTGGCTATGATTTCCTGCAAGGGGAAATTTATGACTTGACCTAAACAAACAACTCTGACCACAGCCTACCTTTGCTCTACAGCTGGGGAGAGCCCATCTTTAAAGTGGGGAGGGGATTGTTTTTGGCATCATCATCTATTATTCTATTTCTGTTCCATCTTAGGCATATCTTTTGTTGTAAAACAAAAACAAAGTGCCTCACATCCTTTCTGGCAAGAGGAGGGTTCAAATTGTTTAGGCACAAATAAATGTGTGTTAAGGATAGAGGGCAGGTCCTATCACAACATTGGAACCACCAACACAAGCCTCTTCAAATGGTATATTTCCATAATTCTAAGATTATTTCTCCATGAAATATTCCCAATGAAAATTTATTCTAGACTTTGCCAGATGTGTAGCTTCTCCTCCTTTCATATGGCAACTGGAATTTTTATTCAATAATCATAAATTAAGCACTTATTAATGACTAGATAGGGTAATAAGTAAAATAGGGACTCTGCTAACCTCAGCTCATGGTGTGAGGTCTAGACATGAAAAAACGGGCTAATGTAATTATATTATGAGAAGTCCTGACCACTTCTCTTGGTGGGATGGAGATATGAATCTCAGAGGTAGTTCATTTTGCTTAATTTAATGTTTTCTCATCAGAATTTTCTGTCACACTTCACATTTTAGTTCATCCTGCAACTTAGATCATCATCCTTAAATTCTATACCAAATATTTATTTTCTCCAACCTCTCGCAATCCACTAATTTACAAGTTGTCAAGGGCTCCCTATTACCTGTAGAATCAAGAATAAATTCTAAGGATGCCCTTGATGCTGTAGGCCCATGTTATACATCAAGACTTACCCTCCACAGTCCCCTCCATAAACTTCACACTCCACACAAGCTGGTTTCATCCCTCTCCTTGTGGTCATAGGAAAGCCCATTCATACTGATAACCTGTTCTTTTTCCTCCTTCTCCCACCTCTCATGTCCTTTACCTGTAAATCCCAAATCATCCCTTAAGCCCCAGGTCTGGACTCTACTCTCTCCAGATCTTTCCCAGCTAGGACCATGGAATCTTTGAGCTGACTGAATCACCTTTGGTCACCCTTACCCCAGTTCATTAATTCCATTAATTACCCCAGCCCACCTCTGGGATGATGGCTAGTACCATCCCTGCTCAACATTCAGTAAAAAGAGTGATCCCAGGATTTTTAAGAAAACTGTACTTGTTGTTGAATTGTTCTTATCTCTAGGAATTTCTTTTTCTGCAGCCAGAATTCACTTCCCTGGAACAACTTTCACACAGGTTCTGTTCTGCCTTTTGAAAGAAAAGAACAAGTCTGTCGTCTTTTTCACCAGCCTATCCTTCACATGAGGGAATGCAGCCATTTTCTCTGCTTTCATCATCCTGCTCAGATCTCTTCTCCTGCAGCCCAAATATCCTAATGCCCTCACCTCTCCCAGGGGAATGCTGTGTTCTCTCAATGACCCATTCAAATGCAATACCCCAATGCAGCATATAACCTCAGCTGCAGTCTTTTTATAGAAGATGGTTCACCTATTTCTTCTCTTCTTCATTGATTTTATTACTCAAACTAAGTTCATAATTGTTTTTTTTCCAGCAGCTATTTCATGCTGGTAGTCATCGTGAGAACAAGGTCAACCGAAACAACCCACTTTGTCTGCAGAGACTGCTATTTAGACAGGCCCTCTCCATCCAGTGCTTGAATAGTGGAATTTAAAACTTCATCTAGACAAGCCCATGCAGGTTCCACCCCACCATGTTCTGCATCCACAGAATAGTTTGCCTGCCTCACTAGGGTTCTAAATGCTGAAAACTTCCAAAAGCACGAGCAGAATATCACAGGTACTGAGAGGTGGACTGAAATATTTAAACGTCATCTAATTCCAGCAGGCCAAACTGTCAGGAATGTTATGTTTTACACATCAATGTAATGATAGTTAATAATGATGCTTTGTATTTATCTGCTGCCTTTCCTGTGGAGACATTGGCAGACTAAAGTAAATCTAACATAGATATTAAAAAATAAACCCCTGAATTAACACCAGCATGATACCCCCAAAAAACAGAATGCATAGTATAAGGTTCTCTGACAGTCTGGAAATGAATGGTTTTGCAAAGCCTCAAAATCTGGCCTGTAGGATGACAAGAAAGTAATATGTCACCTGTAACTAGTCCTAACTCCTACCTTCAGGGTTGGTGTTGGTTTAATTTCCACTCTGGAGAAAAGCAGAGAAGTGAAAGGCAAAGAAATCACAGTGAAGTTTGGGCAAGGCTACCACCTCGGAGAAAAGAAGCTCAGAGTAGCAGAGTTGGCTGCCTGAACAGAGAAGGGACCCAATGAAAGGGAATTTTTAAAAGCTGCCCTGTGAGGGGTGTGAAGCAATGTCACATGCCTCCCTTCTAAGGGATGCTAAGTAAAATACATTAGTCTCTAAGGCTTTGGACATAAAGTAATGACTTCTGGGAAATGTAAACAGATGCCAAGTCCTGTAGGTACAAGTGGACTCACAATTAAGACTGCGAGAATGAGCAGGATTAAGAGAAGAGCTGACATCTGCATAAGAGAGTTATTAGGCATAAATTAGTATATGTAAACACCTCATCTGAAACACTGCATCAATTATCATAAAAGTAATTTATACATGAGCCATTTCAAGCAGTAATAATGCCTGAAGCATAAGAAAGAAAGTTCTAATGGTAAAATTTTAAACATAAACCATAGACCAAATGTAGAGAAAATAAGGTACAGAACTTAATTATTATAAGTCTTTCTATATCTGCAAGTAAGCCATGGAGTTATTAGTGCAAAAAATATTTAATATACTATTAGATTAACCAATATTCCTTAAACTAGGAAGTAAAATACAATTTAGTTTTCTCTCTCACTTTCTCTTCTCCACCCCAACTCCCAAATACCCATATTTGTTGAGTATTTAGGTGTGGAAGAAATAGAACATGATTCCTTTTTTTTTTTTTTAAGATTTTATTTTTAAGTAGTCTTTACACCCAATGTGGGACTCGAACTCACAACCCCGAGACCAAGAATCCCATGCTGTACCAGCTGAGCCAGCCAGGCACCCCTAGAACATGATTCCTAAACACAGCCCCTGCTCTTAAGGAGCCATTAGGAACCATCAGGGAGATGATGCATCAACAACAACAAAAAAAGCCAAAATCTAAGGAGGAAGGTGCCCAGTGACACAACGTGAAGGTAAATGGCTCTGTAGCATCATTGGGAGGGTGATCTCACTGGGGAGTGGGAACGATCAGGAACAACACCTTGAAGTTACAGAAAGGGCATCCTAAGGGCACCCATAGTAAAGACATCTGAAAAGAAAACAGAAGATATGGTATTGGTGGTCAGAACACAGGGCCTATCACTGCCATTATTTAGTGGGAACCTGTTCCATGGTAGACGATGTCAATGTATTCATGGTTGTCTCTCTCAGTTTTTATCTAGTGAAATTGTTGGGCAATAACCAATCTGTCATGATAGCTAACTTTAATTAAGCAGTTACTATATGGACCAATTTTATTGTCAGAGCTTTGCACTTAGTGCTAGATTGATTATACTGTTGCCCTTAATTATTGGCCTCCCTGTGCCCACGTCCCTGTCCCTTTCCATAACTTTGAACTCCCTTCTTTCTTGCTTTGGGCTTGCTTTATGGCAGAAATGATGTTATACTAGATCTGAGCCTAGCCTCAATAGGCTTAGAACCTCTCCTTCTCTCCCATTCTTTGTGTGTGTGTGTGTGCATGTGTGTATCTTTGTCTCTGTTTCTCTCTTTCTCAACTCTGCCAAAAACACAAGAACAAGTCCAGAATAGCCTGCTAGAGAATAAGACACCATACAGAAGAAAATCTAGTTGTTCCAGCCAAGACCATTTGAGACTAATATTGAGCTATGTAACTCCCAAACATTTCAGAGAACACAGCCAAAATCAGCGAAGCTTCCTACCCATCTTGTAGCTAACCATGCATGCATAAGTGAGCCCAGCTAAGACAGAACTGTCCAGCTAATCCATAGACTCATGAGCAGTAATATTTTTTTATTTTAAAACATTGAGTTGAAAAAAAAGCCATTGATTTTTTAAAATTTTATTTTATTATGTTAGTCACCATACATTACATCATTAGTTTTTGATGTTGTGTTCCATAATTCATTGTTTGCGCATAACACCCAGTGCTCCATTCAATACGTGCCCTCCTTAATTACCCATCACTGTGCTAACCCATCCCCCCACCCCCCTCCCCTCTAAAACCCTCAGTTTGTTTCTCAGAGTCCATAGTTTCTCATGGTTCGTCTCCCCCTCCGATTCCCCCCGCTTCATTTTTCCCTTCTTACTATCTTGTTTCAGAGGTACAGGTCTGTGATTCATCAGTCTTACACAATTCACAGCGCTCACCATAGCACATACCCTCCCCAATGTCCATCACCCAGCCGCCCCATCCCTCCCACTCCTCCTACCCCCCACCACTCCAGCAACCGTGTTTGTTTCCTGAGATTAAGAATTCCTCATATCAGTGAGGTCATATGATACATGTCTTTCTCTGACTGACTTATTTTGCTTAGCATAATACCCTCTAGTTCCATCCACGTTGTTGCAAATGGCAAGATTTCGGGTTTTTTGATGGCTGCATAATATTCCATTGTATATATATACCACATCTTCTTTATCCATTCATGTGTTGGTGGACATCTTGGCTCTTTCCATAGTTTGGCTGTTGTGGACATTGCTGCTATAAACATCGGGGTGCATGTACCCCTTCGGATCCCTACATTTGTATCTTTGGGGTAAATACCCAGTAGTGCAATTGCTGGGTCGTAGGGTAGCTCTATTTTCAACTTTTTGAGGAGCCTCCACACTGTTTTCCAGAGTGACTGCACCACTTGCATTCCCACCAACAGTGTAGGAGGAACCCATTGAGTTTTCTTAGTTTGTTGTACAGCAATAGCTAGCTGATATACATATACTCCTCACAACGAACTGTGAAGTAGATACTAGTATTCATCCCCATCTTACAGAGGAGAAAACTGAAGCTTAGAAAAATTTAATCACTTATGCTAAGTCACATATAACAAGAAAGTATAAGAGCCGGTTTTTTAATTCAGTCTTTTTTTGGAGCTAGAGCTCTTAACCACTTTGCTGTATGGACTGCCCATTATGATCCAAATTTTGCAGTTAAATTTGAAATAGGCAAAGTCACAAACTAAGTAGCAAAACTGAGCTGCGAAGTCAGATCTGTGTGGCTTCAGACCCTCATGCTTTTGCTGCTACGCTAGCCCTTCCCCCAAAGAAAGGAAATACTTAGAAATGAACGTCCTGGTAAAGGAAGGTTGAGGTCAGAACGTGTGGGCTTCTGCACACCAGGCCAGAAGAGCTGTCCCCGTGTTTGGTAGATGTTAAGTGGTCCTAAAATTTTCTGAACAGGGGCAGTTCAGGAACAGGTATCTCCTTAGGAAGTTTAAGAAGCAGGAGGGGCACTTTTCAACAAGCCATACCCCAGGAATGAATTTGGTATTTGTGTTTTCTGCCAAGAAAAATATCTGTCTGTAGAAAGTGGTCCTCTCTTTAGCTTAAAAATAAACCTCAAAATAAACCTCAAAAACTTCAGGGGCTAGGTCAGAAAGGTCTCTGCAATGCAGAACATAAATGCCAACTTTGTGCAAACTTGAAGTGTCCATATTTTCTTAAATCATAAAATATGTTGGCAAACTTTACTTCCACAAGAACCCCTACCATGAGGATAATCTTAATCCAGCACAAAAGAAAAATATTTATAGAAACTGAAGCTGGCAAGTTTCTCTCCCCTGTGCTATATGATATACTGACTACCCTGATTCTGTGACAGTTTGATAGGCATGGTAGAAAAAAATGCTCCGGAGTATAAATATTAATGCTTAGGCAGTGATTTGTGTAAACTGCATAGCAAAAACAAAAGTACAGATATAAGTTTTTCACATATTTTGCCTTGTCCACAGCATGTATTATTCACCCCACATGTTCTCCATCTGAACAGTTCCTCTGTGTGACTGGGAGCCATATTTCTCAAATACTGAATTCTCATATAAGTTTTTTTTTTTTTTTTAATCAGAACAGAATCGAAGCTGGTTTGCAAACTGGCATTTCAAACATTAAAATTGAGCCTTAAAAGTCTTTCGCGAGTATTATGTGGTATCAAAAGGAATTCAGTGTGACAATATCACACAGCATCAATGTATTTCTAAAAATATTTTTAAAGACCATCCCAAATGATGCAGTCTAAATGGAAGAAAAATGTCTGAATCCTCTTCTGGGCATCATCTGTAAGTTAGGGGCCAGTGGCCTTATTCTACTCGTTGAATTCTACAAAATGGCCCTCAGTGGTGATGTGGGAAAAGAAGTTCCTCTTTTCTTTGCTAGAGGTAGAAAAGAAGCTGAATTCTTCCTCCGGTACCCTGCATGCCACACCTTTCACTAATACCGCCATGACTCATGCTTTTGTTCTTTTTTTTTTTTAAAGACTTTTTTTTTAATTTTTTTTGAGACAGAGAGAATGAGAGAGAGAGAGTACATGAGAGGGGGGAGGGTCAGAGGGAGAAGCAGGTTCCTTGCTGAGCAGGGAGCCCGATGCGGGACTCGATCCCGGGACTCCAGGATCATGACCTGAGCCGAAGGCAGTCGCGTAACCAATTGAGCCACCCAGGCGCCCCATGCTTTTGTTCTTGAGCAACACAAATGTACACATTCTCTGTTTTTTTTTTTTCTACCAACTATCCATTCTTAAGTTGCAACATGTAGCCAAACTGAGGAGAAGCTTACTGTGACTCCAATAGAGTCATCTCTTACCTGGCTGGTTCTGGTTAGCCCCAGTCAGGCTACAGCATTGACCTTGTAGGGTGAGTGGCAGGTGAGGTCTGGGATGCCCTTAGAGTCTTTATCCAACTAATGGAGCACCTGCCTGCTGCCAGACCTTGGGCTTGGTGCTGGGCATGTAACAGTGTAGAATGCAGCAAGACAGACATGCTCCTGGTGACCATGGGAGAGAGACGCATCACAATAAGTAAAGAAAAATGTGAACAAAGTGATTTTTTGTTGTAACATGTGCTCTGAAGGGAATAAATATGGTGATAGAAGGTTACTCTATAGTGGAGGGTGTCTGTAGGGTGATGACATTGGAGTTCAGATCTGAGATATGAGGCAAAGCCAGTCACATGGGGATGGGCAAAGGTACCTCCCAGTGAGAAGAAAAAGGAAATGCAAAGACCCCAAGATGAGAGAGAGCTTCGCATGTTTGAGGAACTGGAGCAGGTGGGAGAAGATGAGGCTGGGGAGAAGGTAGGATTCAGATCACTTAGGCACTTGCCAACTCTAGCAAGGAGTTGGGATTTCATATTACATGCAGTAGAAAGTTTTTGAAGGGTTGCAAGCCGAGGTGAAACACGGCCTAATTCATATGGAATCTCACTCCATACTCAAGACAGGGATTTCTCTCTAACCCCTGCCTCATAGAAGAGTTTCCTGTAGGGTGACTTGTCTACTTTCTGGCTGGAGCTGGAATCTCATCCTGACCCCAGGGATTCTGGTTGCTTCATGACTCCCTACCTGGCTGCCCTCCTGACCTTGGTGATCATCACTTTATAGATATCTCTTCTCCATTACGTTCCCATCCATTTAACAAGTTCACATAATTACCCTGGCCATACCTGAATTCGGTGTTCTGTCTTTTTGTAACTAGTGGTTAAAGCACTGTGAGAATCAGCCCCAGAGGCTGTATGGGTCTCTCTACTTTTACTATCAGCATCAACTTGTGCTACCAGCATGACTTCTTGGAGGGAAACCATGAGAGATATTCTGAAGCTTAAAATCCCCAATAGAAATAGTCCAAACTAGAAGACTACACAAGAGATAGCTTGTATGCTTTGTATTCTTCTTATCATCCAAATCTTAATTGTTAAAAATTGACAGGATAGAGTCCCAGTCCTAATAAGATAATTAGTTCATTAGTTCCTTTCTCTTGTTTCCTTCCATCCTCCTTCTCTTTCCCCCCTTCCTTCCTTCCTATTTTCCTTCTGACTTTCCTTCTGTCCTTCCTTCCTTCTCTACCACCTTCACTCTTTCCATCCTTTCTAATTCAACATCTAGAAAAATGATGGAGTCCTTTAAGGGATTTATGAACATGATAATCCTGGTAATAATACTAATAATGATTATAATGATAATAAAATAATCATAGCTAGCATTTATTGAACATTTAAATGCTCTAGGAATTGAACCAAGCCCTTTACATACATATAATCTCATAAACCCTCACAACTCTAATGAGTAGCATTAATATCTCTATTTTAAACATGAAGAACTTGAAACCTTTTGAAGGTGAAGACACTTCTCAAGGTTGCACAGAGGGCAAAGAACAGAACTGGAAGGTCCAAATGCAGAAGTCATGTTCCTCACCATACTGTTTTGGATGGCTTGTATAGTTTTTTTGTTTGTTTGTTTTTGAGAAAGAGAGAGGTTGTGCATGGCGGGGGGAGGCAGAGGGAGAGGGATAGAGAGATTCTTAAGTGGGCTCCAGGAGCCCAAATGCAGGACTCAGTCTCACAACCCTGAGATCATAACCTGAGCTGAAATCAAGAGTCAGATGCTTAGCTAACTGAGCCACCCAGGCACCCCTGAATGGCTTATGTTGTTAAGCATGACTGATCCTATATTCTGTACTGAGAACTTTGTAGAATATATGCATGTAGAGACAAAGCATCTTTAACTCTCATTTGGAACAAGATAGGTATAATTAAATGAAGAGTTATTGGATCCAATAGACAAGTTGTTTTAATCTTGGCTTCTCATTCCTTCTCCCAGAAGTGCTGGTAGAAACTCTTGACCTTTGTGTCGGTTGGGAAAGATCTGGCACATCTGGAAAGAGCTGTAGTCTGCACGTGTGTGTGTGTGTGTGTGTGTGTGTGTGTGACATCACTATATGCCATCCTCTGTCCCTCAGTCTGAGGTCAGTTTACATCAGTAGGGTTGGATCTCCATCAGTTTATGCATCCCCCCAAGATATCTACCTACTGCGGGCTGTACTTGTTTGAGAGTTCAGAGGTTGCTCTCTGTCCTGCTAACCTGAACCCGCCATTGGTGGTGTTGGGGGTGAGGGTTCCCTTTCATTCCGACTGCTATGGCTTAAATAGGAGCATTTTAGATTTTCTTCGGAGGGAAGACTTAATCCAAGGTGAAATTTATGCCAAAACCAGATTATCTATTGGGCAAATACAGCCAGTATAACCCTTCTTTCCTCTTCAACCCCTTTAAATATCCCCTGTCACCAGGCTCAGCAGTTTCCTCGGGGGTGGGACAATATAATCACTGTATGCCCATTAGTGGGTTGGCTCAGCTGCAGCATTTGCTCCCAGAATAAGTACACCTTTGAGATGACTTCTTTATAAGAGAATGTAATTTAAAATAAAAAATCCATCAGGTTTTGTATTTTAAGCTGTTGATCATTGAAGAAACTGGTCCCATTATCATTTACTTTGCTCTATCAAGACATCATTGCACAGAGGTATTTATTTGACTAGGCAAAGTACACAGAGGCATACATACAAAATCATTATGCACAATGGTCTCTAGGAAATTAGAGTCTGGGATGAAATATTATTATGCTTTAGGAAGTCTCTGTAGCCTCAAGAACTGCTTCTAAAAAAGATACCCACACTAAAGAGCTACCAAGTTATTTTTGTTGTTGTTGTTGTTGTTATTGTCCTATGAGTTGTCATTTTTTGAATATTTTTTTAAATCTGGTGATATCAACATGTTTGACCAAGGAAGGGAGTATACTTTTCCACATAAGTGAATTTCCCAGATAACGAAGACTTAGCCTCTACCTCATTGGAAATTGTTTCTTTTAACGATTCTAAAGGGGAAACCATTATTTAACGTATCACATACATCTTTGCTTTTCAAAACAGAAAATACAAAAACCAGGTTAACCTTTCTCAATGTCACAGGCTACCATTATCAGAAGTTGTGGCAGAGGGAAAAAGTGTTTGAAGTTATTTGATACTAGGTACATGTTTATACTTTGCTTCTCTTCACAAAGAATTTGAATCAGTTTACAAAATTATATGTAATACAAAGGAAAAGGACAAATAATTGAAGGAACCAAGATAACGGGAAAATACAAACTTGCAAATACGAAAGACAGGGGAAATATCCATGAACAGGGACCTGCCTTACTGTTCTGGTGGCAAGTAAAGGAAATCCAGCTTGGAATTTTCTGAGGACAAAATGAGGAATTAATTGCTATATATATAATACTGCATTAGTGAGGAATGATGCAAATGGCCTTGTGGTTGACCAGAATTAGCTGCTGAACACTGACTGTCAGGACCCTCTCTATAGGTTTCTAATCTCTCTTTCTTTGTGCACTGGGACCTGATTTTTCCACTATGTAAAGGGGGTGAGGTGGGTTGGCTCATAGGAAAGTGCATTTGTCTACAACTTCTGGGGGAAAAAATCTTGGAGTAGGATTCTAATTGGCCCAGCTGAGATCACATGGACATCCTTGGACAAATCTTTCTTGGTAGAGGGATTTTTATTATGACCAAACCAGTCTCATTCCAATGCCTATCTCCAGAGTTGGGTAAGTGAGTCTGTTACCAGATAAGGAAAAGAGATGATACTCAGACAAAAGCAATAGCCATTATATAAGCATTCCACATGACCTTATAAGATACTCAGTATTGGCTGGATTTTCATTTAAGCTTCCCAGTGGGAAAACCAAAACAGGAAACATGATTGCTAATATGATTCTCAATTTCTGTAATACACTAGGAAAGAGGGGGTTTGGAGACAGTAGAAAACAAGAACCAGTTTTTCAAGGGAAGCTAGCTCAGCATTCCCTTGCATTGATACTGGAGGTACCTCTCACATGGGGGTGTCTGAGCTATGGAACCATGGAATACCTGAATTCAGAATGTAGGATTTTAAGGAGCTCTGGTCCCAAACTCGGGTTAGAATGCCATTCCTTTGCGCTGAGCAGTGAGCATTGTTTTCCCTCACCTCTCACTCTTCCGCTGGATCCAACTAGGGTCTGGGCAGCCTGCCTTTGCCAGCATTCAGAACTAACCCTGTTGCAAATAGCAACAAAAATAAACAAATGAAATATCCTGGATCCCTTACCCATAGCAGGGAATAGACGTCCACATCCTGGACACAGAAATTTGTATGGAAGGAGCTGCTCTGGAGTGCTCAGATGTACAAAAAGCCCCCAAGAATACAGAGAGCTGAGTAACCGCAAGGAAGTACTGGTCCCTGCCTCAAGGTGCTATTTTTAGATGTAATGAAATAGTTAATATCAATCCAAGTGCAAGGATATTCTCCCACGTTCATGATCAGGGAGATGTGGGTTAATTTGCATTCTTCTGCCAGGGAAAACATTAAGTGGCCTTTTGTGAAACCCACCTTTGTTGTACAAGGAAGGCAGTCTGCACTTCGGTTCCTTAGTGGCTCATCTTCTCTCCTGATAATTCCATGCCAAGCCACAACCTCACAGGACGTGGATTTTGACTTCCTGAGTTGGAGATGTTGCCTTAAGGCCCCGAGGGTAATTACTGGCTCAGCCAGGCTTGCATCCACTCAGTCCTCAGCCTGCCAGTTCTCTCTGTTGCCAATACTAACACCAATTAGGGAGTTTTCCTGCCTCAGACTGCCATTGCTTATTTCTTTATTGCTGGCTATTTCTGTGATCGTTTTGGAGGACAAGGGTTCCTAGTTCTTTGTATTTGGATTCTTCTTTAAACTGGCAGGTAATCTGTCTCATCATCTTCAGTGTGCCAAGCAGTAAATGGCACCTTTATAATTGTTTCATAGGTTGGAAACCATAGAAGAAGGTTTATTAGAATCACATTTAAAGTTACAGCCCATAGATGCTGAGTGAGTTCTAAAGTCTCTGTGTGTGTGTGTGTGTGTGTGTGTGGCAGGGAGGTAGGCAGGGGGTGTTTAAAGGCTTTTGGAAAGCCATTATTTCTGCCTATCTCAAGCCCTTCTCACTTAATTTCTAATTTCAAGAATAAATTTGGTTAAGTTACTAGAAGTCTGACATCTAAGTAAGTGAAACATAACTGTTCTTAAACGTATCGAATAGCCTACAAACCATATGCTCTGCCTCTCTTCAATGACTAGTGGATGTGTTTTTGTGAATAGGTTGGGGACCCCTATAAACTGTTGCCATGTCCACAGTGAAGAACATTATCACTGCTCTTGGACCACATATTATTTGCCAAAAAAAAAAAGAGATCCACCTGAACCTTCTCTTTTAGAGGGACAAGTGTGTTCTGTGTGGATCTGGAGAGAAGCACAACCCTCCTTACACATTATTGCTTAGATAAGCTGCCAGAGTGCTCACATGTTCTGAAGAAGGAAGCAGAGAAGCACACGGATGGTTGCAAAGGGAGATTCATGCCTGAGCTGGGGTGGGAGTCATCAAAGGGCACAGTTTTCCTGGGGCTCCAGACAGCTTCTCATCAAGATGCCCTGGAACTCTCCCAGCTTTGCTTCAGATGTTCCAAGCTCATTTTGGTATGTGCATTTACATTTCCTCTGCCTTCCTCAGGGGACATGCTTTAAAGTGAGGAGACTGTGAATTTGAAGTTTTGGAGCTCAGCCTGCCAACACTCCTCTAGAGGAAATCGTGGGGCAGAATGACAGGATCACTCCCTAGGGTTTAAGTACAAGGAAACAAACCTTCCTTCCCATCCCACTTCCACCCCCAACATCCATGCACCACACACACACACACACACACACACACATATATGACTTCAGGCAAATTGCTTAATCATCCCAGACTTGTTTATTCACCTGTCAAAGGCGAATAGCAATGCCCAGACTCCATCAGGGTGGGGGTGGGGGGGTATGGCAATTAAGTACAAAATGCCGAACATGGTGCCTGAGATAAAGTCAGCACTCAATCCTTTTCTTAAAAAAAAATAAGAGATATAATTGCATGACTAGGTACTTTAGGAGCCAGCTGAGATTGTCTTCTCTCCATGAAGGTCTCATAACTTTCCCAGCTGAAAGTTTGTGTCCATTCTTCAAGGCTCACTTAGCACTTTGCCAGTTCCTGGGCAGACATAGTCACCGTTTATTTTGTATTTGTGGTATTTGATGTGTGTGTGTGCACGCATGTGTATGCCCCGGTGTATATGCGTGCATTGTGTTTATGTCTGTTTCTTCTCAGATTTTTTGGTCCTTAAATTTACTTGTCCCGGACAGGAAATGTGGCTTCATCTCTTTCTCTCTGTGCTGTGTACACAGGACGGATTAATAACTTTGTGACAAGTTTATTTATTTACCACCATGTGAGAGCTATTGTGTTCCAGGCTACTCACTAAGTAAGTTACTTTATACACGGTATTTTATTCAATCTCCATAACAGCTCTAGGAGATAGGTTTCATTAACTGCATCCTTATAATAACGATTTATATAGTCAATCAGACTATAATGACTTAGAACCCCTGCTGAGCAGATGACGAAACCAAGGTTCACAGGGCTTAAGTGATTTGTTCCATGTCACCCACCTACAGAAGTGGTGGATCTGGGACCTAAACCAGCTGTCTGTGACTCTAACTCAGGCTCTGAAATCTAATTCACCAGTGGCTCTCAAAGTGAGGCCTCCAAACGAGCAGCATTAGCATCACATGGGAAAGTGTTAGAAATGCACGTTCTTGGGCCCCTGCACCAGACCTGTTGTATCAGAAACTCATGTAAACTTTGTGTAACAAGCCTTTTATGTGACTCAGATGCATGCTTAGGTTTGAGAACTCCTGCCGTAACCCATCAACCCAGGCTCAGGCCTGGAGTCTTCCAGGGCCAGGAGGGTGCAATGTGGGGTGCAGAGGCTCTGACTCCTGATGGCTTGAGTTTCAAGCCTGGCTCCTCTGCTTTCTAACCATGTGCCTCTGGCTATGTTAGTCATCATTCCTGTGTTCCAGTTCCCTCATGTGCAAAGTGGCCACACTCAAGTCACTGAGGATGAAAAATATTGGTAAAACATTCAACCCAATACCTGGCACATAGTAGGGACTTGGTAGGTGCTGTTTGTCATGACTGTGATTTAAAGATTTAAGATTGCTTTTCCAACATTGTGCTTCAGCATCTGACTCAGAGTGTGAATTGTTTTGTTTGCTTTTTTCTCTTTTTTTGATAAAAGAGAAAATAACTTTGGGTTGACCTTGCTTAGGCTCCTGAATTTTTCTTCTTGAACTATGTCAGTGTTCTAAGGATTGCCAGGTGTTTCCCCTCTATTGAATTGTCCATCAATGTTATTGCAAATGGCAAGAGTTCATCCTTTTTTATGACTGAGTAATATTCCATGGTATTTACATAGCACATCTTCTTTATCCATTCATCTATTGATGGACAATTGGGTTGCTTCCACATCTTGGCTATTATAAACAACACTACAATAAACATAGGGGTGCACATATCTTCTCAAATTAGTGTTTTTGTTTTCTTTGGGTAAACAAGCCAACACTCTTAACCACAACTACCTCAATGAGTTGTTGAGAGAAATAAGTAAAATACAAAATGGTGCCTGGCACATGAATAAAATTATTTATTAAATATTAGTTGAATCAATGAATAATAATAATAGTAATAATAATAAAAACAATCAGCAATGATACTAGTAATATGGCTGGAAGGAGAGTATTATCATTGTTACAGGTGGGATTTAATTTCCTGAGAACCAGGTAAAGAGATGTCGGTCTTGCTTGTGAGTTCAGCCAGCACTTAGACATGATGCCTTCTCTCTCTCCCCACCCTGGTGAACTACTGGTGTCATTAAGAAACAGTTAACACACATCATCTTTCTTAGCTATTTTTGCTGCCTGCCATCTGGAGTGCCTTGGCTCTGTTGGATGTGTTCACACTAAATCAGCAGATGAAAGCATTAACTAATTTCTCCATTTCAGATCTGCTCATTTGGGTTAAGATGACCTTTAAAACTAGTGTCATCCACCTCATAACCATGTGCCATATGTTGGATGTCAGATAATAAAGCATATTTAAACTTAGCAGGGTCTGTAACACCTTATGGCTGACTGGCAAGTAATTAATGACTTCCTTACCAGCATCTTCTGGGCTAAGTAAGGCTGACAAGGCGTTTTGTTTGCCACTTAGTGTCCGTTTGCATTGGAACCTTTTCAAACATACTCCAGGGAGATTTCATTGTATACTGAGCTTCCCCATTCAATCTTGGCATTTGAGACCAGGACACTTCCTGCCAAGGAAATAAGTATTTCCATGCAGAAGAATATACTACATGTAGATTGCTCAGTGCTGAGTGTTTTACATAGGTTCTCTTGTACCACTCAGTCATCTCACAGGACAAGGGTTTCTGTACCCATTTATGTCCACTTAGCAGACAGAGTGAGGACCAAAGAGGCTGAGCAGTTTCCCCACTTCGTGGAAGGGCTTAGATTGAAACCTAGATTGTTGACTCCAGATTCCATGACTTTATTTTCTTTTTCACTGAAATGCAAGACATTATTTTTTTTTTTAAAGATTTTATTTATTTATTTGAGAGAGAGAGAATGAGAGAGAGCACATGAGAGGGGGGAGGGCCAGAGGGAGAAGCAGACCCCTGCCGAGCAGGGAGCCCGATGCGGGACTTGATCCAGGGACTCCAGGATCATGACCTGAGCCGAAGGCAGTCACTTAACCAACTGAGCCACCCAGGCGCCCGAAATGCAAGATATTATTATGTTGACTGTCTTGTTGTTATCATGCTCAGAGAATCAAGCTCTGCCCTTGTTCATGTCCAAATCAGAATGGAGGCTTTAAACATTAATTCCCAATATTTCCAATCTCTTCCCAGTTCAACCCTTGCACCACCCCAAGGGTCCATGTAGGGACAACTGAGCAGGGATTCTCACAGTTATCTTGCCCAGGACTTGTGTCTCCTCCAACAGCCATTCATTCACAACCTTGACCAGTAAGCCATGGCTGGACTCCTCTGTATACCTTGAGATTTATCAGAAATCTTAAATCACACTATTTTATTGACCACATATGAGGAACAACTATTAATCCGTTTACCTTTTCTGAACCTTAGATTTCTAGGGTTATACTTGATCCCAAGAAAAGTAACTTCCAGTCTTTGGAAGAGGTATTCTAAAATGATTACCTGGGAATGAAGGTGAACCAAGAGAAACCACACATATACCCAGCTGCCCATGGTTTCAGATACTCTATGACTCAAGTTAGGCCGACAGAATTAGAATGGGAGAAGATGGGGTGCCTGGGTGACTTGGTTAAGCGACTGACTCTTAATTTCAGCTCAGGTCACAATCTCAGCGTCGTGAGATGGAGCCCTGTGTCGGGCTCTGCGCTCAGCACCGAGTCTGGTTGAGTTTCTCTCTCTCTCCCTCTCCCTCTGCCTCTCCCCCTGCTCATGTTCTCTCTCTGTCTCTGAAATAAATAAAAAAATTTAAAAAATAATTAGAATGGGAGAAAAACAGTGCCATATTCCCAGAATCTCCTACAAGTCCATGTCTTTAACTATGAAGTTAGGCAGGGTTAAAAGGTAACAATCCAGGACTCCAAGGATCATTACCTGAGTTCAGTTGTAATACAGTGAGAACTTGTTTAGATAAGAGAGCCAGCAGCTAGGGACGGCAGACTAGCCAAGCAATAAGATAACTAAGATAGGTCCAGCAATATCCAGGTCACCATATCCAAGGAAGTGGCACAACCTGGGATGTGGTTCTATTATTGTTAATGCCCCAAAGATTCCCTCATTGTAGAGGGTGGCACAATACTAGTCCCAAATTTGTTCTCAGGTTAGACCTCATTATATGCCCATAGATATAAAGTAGTAGAGAAAATATGGCACATATCCCTCTGTTGTGAACTTCCCTTGACCGCTTGTAAGATAAATTCTATGTTGAAATTAACAGGGATATAGCAAGGAACAGTAACAACATTTGCATTTTTTTTTTAAAGATTTTATTTATTTACTTGAGGGAGAGAATGAGACAGAGAGAGAGAGCACAAGATGGGGGAGGGTCAGAGGGAGAAGCAGGCTCCCCGCCGAGCAGGGAGCCCGATGCGGGACTCGATCCCGGGACTCCAGGATCATGACCTGAGCCGAAGGCAGTCGCTTAACCAACTGAGCCACCCAGGTGCCCAACATTTGCATTTTTTTTAAACAAAAGGCTTCCAAGTACTTTGGTCATTTCAGTGGGCTGTTTCAGGCTATGTGACCAGACCATGATTTTTCATTTACTCTACCAGAGTGACAGAGAACTTTGAGGAACAGGAACCATGATGTTTCTCACCTGCCCCTCAAACCCACCTGAAATTCTGTCAAAAGGCCTAATAGATTTTTTTTTGTTACAGAATTTGTCACAATCTGTATTTGTCTAGTATATTGATCTCTTTAGTTCATGGTTTTCTTCTTTCATCGAAAGTGTAAGCTCCAGGCAAGCAGAGACCTTGCCTATTCTTGTGCATGGGAACACAAAGAGACCATTTTACCCACAGCGTCAGCCCATCTACCCATCTTGGAGTCCAGATAAAGAGGGTCTGCTGTAGTTAATTTTCTCAACTCTAAAAATGACATTGTCATGGCCATGGTCAGCAACAAAGACAATTGGTGAGACATTAGCCAGTGGCTGGGAGTAAAAGATTAAGAAGACTAACCAAGCATAGCAAGTTGAAGACTCCCAGACAGGGGTGTACCAACTTTACCTGCTTACAGTTCTCACTTGGCTTCTCTTGAAGATTGACTTAGAGACTGAGTGGGGCTAGGCTTGCTTTAGGGAAGTTCCCTAATACCTATAGGGAGTACCTGGAGACAGAAACAGACTGACACTAAGTATTAGCCTAAGCACCTGCTGGGATTTGATAGAGTGTAGGAGAAGGGAGCCTTGATGGTCAACAGGACTTGCCTATTGTACCCTAGACCAGTTCATAAAAGGAGATGCCCACCCCACTTCCAGTGAAATCTAGCTTCCTCCCCCTAGGTTCATATAAAGTTTTTAATTAAATCCAATCACATTGAAATGTTGCATTTGAGATTCCACTTTTCACGTCTTCATTTACTTTCTGGTATAAAGACACCCTGGGTTTTATTTAGTCAGACGTCTAACTAGAAATTGCACTTTTCAGAAAAGATAAAAAATAATGATCATCTAATTCCTTATTTTCTACAGAGCCACTTAACTTTCAAGTGCTCAGTACTAATCAATAAAAGCCTTTCATCACAAAACCCAATAAGCAAGATCAAATTAAAGGGAAATACTCAAAAGAGAGCATGGTTGGCACCCAAACCATTTTGTGAGGTCAGAATCACTTTTCCACATGAAGCTAATTCCTACTTATGGCCCAGAGCCATCCCACCTCCTGCTCTCTGATCTCTTGCTTTCAAAAGTTGAGTCCGCTGAATGTCCTGCTGAGAACATAGGGTCTACTATGATCAGTATCTAGTGAAAACCTAAAACTGGAATTGACACCAGATATGTTGTGTTACCAGCTTTGTGCCCAAATCAAGGGCTGTTTCTCATCCAGGAGAACTTGCAAACATTGGTTTAGAGAAGAAAGCAGATATGAGAAATAATGTAAAGATTCAGTCTCTCTGATGGTGTTAAGATGGCATGTGGACCAGGAATTTCTGGGCTTGATCCCTACACTCCCATCCTGTTCCATTACCCTCTCCAGGGAAGATGAACACATGGAAAACAGGAGAGACAAGAGTGCAAGAGCCTTAATTTTCAGTTGGGTGCCAGCCCTAGATCTCAGTACAGAAAACTCTGGTAAGCTGAGTTGCAGTTCAGGGTCAATATTAGCCTTTCCTACCAAGTTCAAACCTAGCCTTTGAATATTGTCATCCTTCCTGGGAAGAAAAGAAAGAAGAGTGAGAGAAAAAGCTGACAACAAATGTAGACCAATCAGTTCCTTGAAATTTGCTAATTGATATTAGGATTCAACTTTTACTTCTATGAAAATAACTTTCCTGTAATAAAGGTGAAACTTAATGAATACTTGTTAATGTATGTGGGCATATGTGAGAAAAAGAGAAATTATACATATACAGATATAGTCCTTTCATAGGCTATTTTAACCCAAGTTGGAAACACATTACCACAATCAACACATTAATAATTCCCTGAAACGTATCCAAAGCACAATTCATTGTTAAATAGATTTTTTCTTTATTTATTTTCTGTATTATATTTAAATGTTACTATCAAAGGTTGTAGAATCTTGTTCTAAGTAAGAGAGCTTATTATCCATGGGTATCATGAAAAATACACATAGGTAGAAAACTGTTACAGTATAAATAGTATCATGAAATGAACAACAGTCCACAGTTGAAGGTTAGATGTCAGTATAATAATAAGAGCAATATAGATGCTTGAAGAATTTTTTTTAACATTTATTCCAAGAGAACTCAGAAATGGGTTATTGAGAATTACAATACAAAATTATTTAAAAATATACTAGGTCCTAGGCTCCTTGGAACATTTTTCTTCTTCAGATTAGGTCTAGAAATCAAAGTAAAAGAAGTTATTCCTGTCCAAAGACCATAGTCCCAAAGGCGCTGCTTGTTCGGGAGGACAGTAACAGCCAGGGGCTTTGGATTGGACTCATCTTTGTGAATCCACTCGCCACTGAACAGCTCAGCCTACAGTAAGGAGGCTGTGGGCAGTACTTCAGGGCACCTTCAAGATGACCAGAATATCCCTGATGGAAATCTAACACAAAAACTAAAATCAGTTTGGAGCTGCTTGACTGCTTTCCTTCTAGAACCTTATTAACCAAATAACCAACATTTTTCACAAAATTGACATTTCATAAAGGAGAACTCTAGGAATCCCACCTGCAAGAAGTCAAAATATTGACTCCTCTTACCTCATTGGCCTATTTGCAATAGCGAGGTTGTAAGTTCTTTAATTAGAAAACCTCACCTCTCCAATCATCCCACCCCCACCAGAGGCCATCCAGAGGTCGCTCTTCTAACAAACGGCCATTAAATTGGACCCACTTATTTGTAAAGAGCACCTCTGTTGTCTGGGGATGGGGACTTTGCCTTGTTTGTTGGTGTATCCTCCAGGTCTTCCCATGTATCCCATGTAGGTTATGTGAAAAATAAATGAATGAACAAGTGAATTGCCTTAAATTTGGTGGGAAGGGTAGAAATTATGGAAGTAAACAAAAAGGAACTGGTCCCTTTTTCAGAAAGACTTTGGCATTTTATTTTGAGCAAGTTTAGAGCTGGATGGCTTGGTTTTGTAACTGGGCTACGCAGTTTCCATCATCCACTATAAAGAACTCTAGTTTTACCAGATCTTATTTTGACTTGAAATGTTTTATGTCAGGTTTATGGTATTCATTTCCTCCTCTTGGGTGCCTGGTCCTTATATGTGTTTTCTTCAGAGGATAAATCAACTTGCTAGGGCCAGATAGACAGAGTATCGGGTATGTGACCGTAAGAAACGGTCTTCAGCAAACAGGCCATGAGGGATTGTGGCCCACCGTGGAATATCCACTCTCCACATAAGTAATCAGCTTTTTAAAAATAAAGGAGTTTTAATTAAATGATTTCTCAGAGCCTTATTGCTGACACCGTCACTTCTATTTCTAACGGATTTTGAGACTTGTTCAGAAGTTAATCCTGTTAATAAGATTCGATTTTCTTTTTGACTTAATAGTGTACTTTGAAATACTTAGGATGAAGCCAGGGCATATGCGGTGTGCAGGACTGCTGGGGTTCTGTGTAATCTTTTTTTTTTTTTTTAAGATTTTATTTATTTATTTGAGAGAGAGAGAATGAGAGAGAGCACATGAGAGGGGGGAGGGTCAGAGGGAGAAGCAGACTCCCCGCCGAGCAGGGAGCCCGATGCGGGACTCGATCCAGGGACTCCAGGATCATGACCTGAGCCGAAGGCAGTCGCTTAACCAACTGAGCCACCCAGGCGCCCAAGGGTTCTGTGTAATCTTGACAAATGAGACTAAGAGGAGAATGGAGAGAGAATGGAGGTAAAAAACGGAAAGACGTAATCCTCTGCAATTTAGGAAAGACAATAGGTTCTTGTTACCTTCTGTGGATCCAGTGCAATCCTGTTCAATCTGGGATGCAAGTGTTATAGCCAATGGCCTTCAAACTGAAGGGACCAGCCAACTCCCTCTACATAATCTAGCTGCTTAATAACTGCATAAATGGCTGTATATTTGATTAAAAAGAAAGACAATTTCCTGGCATAAAGCAAGCCTGCCTGTTCTCCAGATTTTCTTTTGGTGAGATTTCCCTAATGGACTTTAATCTTCTTTTGTGTTTAAAACCTTTATTGTCTACCTTAGAGATACAAAATCTATGGTTCCTGCAGAGACTCCTGAAACACATTTTTATACATACTCATTCATCATAGATATACTATTAAAAACCTACTATTTGCAAGACAATGGGTAAAGAGCTCAAAAACCAAGCAAAATTTCATTTGGCTATTTGAGAATAGCAATTGAAAGGGTGGGCATGGCGGGTGAGTGCTGCTTTAAGTGAAGACAGTGTAATGTTATAGGGGAGGCAGGCTTTGAGGGTGAGTCTCTGCAAGGGATGGACCGACACAGGGCTCATGAAAAGGAGCATCCACAAAGCAATCTGAAAGTTAATCTAGGGCAAGAGGGTAAAGCTCTTGAACATTAGGCTAAGAAAACATGGGCTTTATTTTGTCGATGTGAGAAATGATGCATTTTGGTAGGAAGGGGAATAGGGGAAATTTATTGTCCAGGCTAGTGCTTGAAAACACAGTGAAAGTTTTGAATTAGCGAATATTTTCTTAAGCTTTAAAAATATTGTTTCCTAACTTTCCCAGAATTATATCTGGTTATTGTTGATGCTTCATTGAACTGAAAACTTTTATTAATATTTGTGGTTTCATTTTATAAAATTATCATAACTGATGGATTTACGGTTCTGAAACAGTAACCAAATTTTAATAATGAAGCCATTAATACATACCTTGGCTTGAGGGTATGATATTTGTGACAATGTAATATTTGCTCTGAAAGTAGGAATCCCCAAACTAATATATTTATATCTCCATGTAAGTTGCACAAATGTCTCCCCAGCTAGCAGCACATTGTGTTGTCTTGACAATCGGAGTTCTTCCACTGATGTTGGTGCTTTCTCCCTCTTTGCAGGGGAAAAAAAAAGGATGTTTAAAATATAAAAGAAATTAATTATCAAGGTGATCTTGAGAGACTTAAAAAATAATTTAAGAAGGAATTTCAATTTGAAAGCTCACTGTTCCTGCTGCTTCTCTGCAAAGGCTTCAGAGTGTGTATGTGTGTTTCCTAAGACTCACTGCTGCATTTACATTTAAATGAAAATACAGACATACATGTTTGACAAAGACCATATACTTATGCTCCTTAAAACCATTCTTTCATAAAAGGAACAGAAAACAGCCCACTATGCCAATGCATCAAGATACCGATTTATTCTTTGTGGAAAAATAGCACATTATGCATCAGTCTGGGATATTCGTTTTATTTACTTATGTATGTATTTATTTATATCGAATTTATTCATTATTTTGCTGGATGAATGTATATGCTGAGGATCAGTATCCTGAAGAAATAAATGGCTGAGGGTTGTATTCTTTTAACTACTGACGATGAAAGCTGAGAAAACTTTGAGGTTTGTTTTGACTACACTCTTCTTCCCATTTTTGTTTTCATGACACTGAGACCCAGATGATCAGGTGACTTACCCTAAATTGTGCCACAAGTGACAGTGCTGGGATTTGGAATTATGTCTCTTGACTCATCACCAAGTGCTCACTTTTGACATGCTTCTTGCATGCTCACTTAACGGTACTTATTGGGAGAATGTCAATAGCATCTGAAGAGGATCTTTTTCAGAAAAGGATCTTACCTGTCCAAGATCTTCCTGCTTGCTCTAAGCCAACCAGTGTCCTAGGTTAGGAATTACATGGACTGGGAGATGTGAGCAATACTGATAAAAGAACTAATTCTGAAAAAGTCAGTGTATATAATTACTTCTCTAGTGTGTGTTCTTTTGTTCTAGCCCTAATTCTTCACACAGGCAATGCCATAATATCTCTATTATTATCTGTATTTGTGTCATGTGAGATTTGAAGACATGAGTTGCTTGTCTAATATCACACAACTAGTGAAGTTCCGTGCAGGGATTTGAACTCAAGTTACTCAGAAATCAAAGTCCATCGTCACCTTTATGATGCTTGAGCTAACCCTGCCTGTCCCAAGAACTGTAGCCGAATCTGTCTTAACAGATCTGCTTACTACCAATCCCTCTGCACATGTTGTCCCTTTTGCTTCTAAATTCCTTACTGATAAAATGCAACAAGTGATCAAAGTAAAAGGACCACATATGATGGTAGAAATACTTGTTTCTACTTAGAACCTCTGGGGTCTTCGATGTCAAGTATCAAAGCAGAACTTGCAGGCATTACACAATGATCTTCCTAAAATGACTAATCCTGCAACATTGGTATAAACCACTTTGGGAAGCTCCCAAAGCTAAATTACTCTTCTGAGTCAAACGCCAAACTGCTCTTCTGGAGGGGCTTAATTATAGTTGAGCAACTACTTATTTTCAGTCCTTTGGGGCCAAGATTACCCAAACCTCTTATTTTTCTAAGATGCAAAAATGTTTCCATGAATGTGATTTTCTCAGTTTTGCTTATTTATTCATTTATTTCTCTATTTATTAAAAGAAATACAACTATATACAACAGTGGTGAGGTATACACTTGGATGGGAGAAAGCTGTTGTTTGTAAACTATCTAGAATGGAGACAGATGGGTAAATGTAAATTTGCTTCCTGTCCGATGTCCTAGGGAAGGCACAGGCAGACGTAGATTCCGAAGAACTGAACTGGAATTCCATCCCAGCCCCTCTTCAGCTGCTGAGTGTCTTCAAACCAAAACTAGAGACTTAGCAAAAGCTAGTTTCAAAGGAGCAGAGATCAAGTGTCACATTCAGTGCACACTGAGAGATAGATGCTATCTAACCGGCAGTTGGAAGTAAACTTTTCTGTAGAATCATATGAGTTCTGGACAAATCCATGACAGGTTGCGGCCAAAGAGGGAGAAGAAATGGAGCTGCCCCTGATCCCACTCATGGAGTATTCGCAAACACCCTTGTTGCTGCTGATCTTGGCTCCTGTGTTTGCATGTGTTTGGATCTTCTAGATGCTTTTCAGTTTTCACTCATTTTTGCTTCACGGTTCTTAATTTCTACAAGTACCAGATTCTCTTTTCCTGTTCTACACCTCACATTACCCCCACTGACTACCCTTATGTCCTTGTGCAAGTCACACAAATGTCTGAGCCTCATTTTCTTCCACAGGTGCTGGGTTGCTGGGTGACTATCTAAGAAAATGCATGTAAATTACCCAGCACACTATTCAAGATATGTGTATTCACTGCCACACCACAAACCTTATGACTAATTGTGGGCTCAGTAAACTCTTCTGATGGGACAAGAGCTGTAGTTACCCTTACCTCAGCCTGGAGAAATGGGGTCATGAGAAATAAACATGTGGGTTATGATCTGTTGTATAATTTTCCTGAGTTGTTTATAAAGGTGATTTCCAGAAATGAGGAGCTGCTGTGAACGCAAGGCAAAGTAGAGATGTGTACATGCTGAAGTCCACCCATACTCAGTTTACAAATGAGCAAAAACTTCATTTGCACTTAAGAACAGAAAAATGGTGCAAAGCTGAAATTTATTTCACTGAGAAAGAGTTAAAAAAAAGAGATATTTGGGCAGACACAGGCATAAGCAAAAGCTCATGTTCCCAGTGGCTGTGATGCTGTGTGATTCATAAGGTCAGATTTTACAATTACAAATTTTGCATAGGTCACTCCTTTAGCTTGGAAGATGATTCTTTCTGAGATGTGCTCTCTCCTACCCTAGCTCTGTGTGGCCTGTCACACTCTTTAGGTGCAACATTGCAATTCAGCAGTGTAAGATATTCTAAATTTGACCTAAGTTTTGGCAAAATTAAATCTACCCTAGCCAACTACAAATCAAAGTTGGGTTTCCATTGCCCCATTCCAGTATTTGCCACTTTATAGGAAAATGAATATATGGATGAGTAAACTCATCTATATATTGCAAAATGAGCTAACCTCACCTATCTACATATCTGAACATAATAATAGATAGCCTTAAGATTCCATAACAAAAAAAGTAAGTGATATAAAAAGAAATGTACGGAATCAAATTATATGCGATATGCATATACCAATTCAGTCCATAGTTGAATAGCTGAATGTGCTTTCTGTAAAGCAGGATTTAGTCAAGCACTACAAACTTTCGCTCTCGAAAGATCACACTAACCATATTGTTGAAAAAGGGTCTGGCTCTGATGCTGAAAAGGTAGGAGAGAGATTTTTAAAAATAGGGATGAGAGAAGATCCTAGTGGAGAGAAAAGGCAAGAGTATTCACAGGCAGTGGCTCATCAGTTCAATTTTAGTGCTGCCCTCAGAGTGACCTCCCTTAATACCTGGTGTCATCTGTTAAGGCCCCTGTTCATGAACCTTCATTATTTCCCTGTAGCCCAAAGGAAAAGGGCAACCTGATGACTTGGCAATCAAGATGCTCCCCAGCCTGCCCCAGGCTCCCTGTCCACGTTTATTATTCCTCCTTTCCCTCTAAAATCCAGTACATATCCAATCTTTCTTGAATCTTGGCTCCTATGGAATTGAGCCACTCAGCTTCCTCTTCTCATCCTGGTGTCTATCTTAGCCCTCCTTAACCATCTGAATCTCACCCACCCTTCCTCCAAGGCTCAGAATGGGTCCTCTTTAGCTTGAGACCTGTCTTGCTCTGGAGCCTCCCAGTTGAAAGCCTGGAACACCATATGCTTCACATGTTTGGGGAAGCAAAATGGCTAAAAGTCTGAACTGTGGAGTCAGCCACATCTTGGTGACTCCTCCCTTTTTGGGTATGACCTTGGAGTGCTAACTTATCCAGTTTAACCTCAGTTAGCACCGCTTGAATACCAGATGATCATACTCTAAGTCTCATATCACAGTTGTGAAAATTAAGAGATAGTGTAAACAAAGACTCATGGCATATGTTCAGTAAAAGGGTTCATAACTCCTTATCCCAGCCTTACATACTGGTTTTGAACTGAGCCTCCTTGAAATCTACTGATACTTCTGATGAGCCCATCAGTGCTAGCAAGAAATACAAAGTTAGGGGTTCATGGATCACTCCTTTAAAATACACTTCAGCAAGGATTTCTTTTTGGAGATGGGAGGATAACATGGGAAGTTTACTGAAAAGACAGATTGTTCCACCTTCCATTTCCACTGATTGTGTGTGTGTAGGTTAGAATAGGGTAGGTCCAGGAATCTGTATTTTAACAGCTGAGGGCAGCTGATTCTGATGTGGAAGTCTAGGGAACACACTTTTACAAACAGGACCTAGCAGAGATAATATTTATTCTAAGATTGGGAATTCAAGCCACTATTTATTTTTTAAAGATTTTTTTTGTTTATTTGAGAGAGAAAGAGAGCATGCAAGCAGGAGGGAGAGAGAATCTGAAGCAGACTCCATGCTGAGCACAGAGCCCAACACGGGGCTTGATCTCACGGCTGCGAGATCACAACCTGAGCCAATATCAAGAGTCGGACACTTAACCAACTGAGCCACCCAGGCATCCTTCAAACCACTAATTTAGGGTTGCTTGACATATATAATTTTTATTGTCATACCATGCCTTTGCATATGTGTGTCATTGTATTGATGTGTAAACCATATAGAGAGAAATACACAACTGTAATATTTTACATATATATTTAATTATGTGTGTGTACGTGTCAACCACTACTCAGATCAAGACATAAACTATTTCCATTAATCCAAAATATTTCCTTATGTCTCTTCCCACTAATGTCCACCCCAGAGCTATTTTTACATTTATCATCATAGCCTAGTTTTACCTGTTATTGAACTATATAAGTGGAATACTACATTCTGTATTCTCAACATTACATTGATGGGATTCACCCATGATGTGGTGACATGATATACATTAAATCTCTCAAACATGCTTTCTCCCTTTTCCCCAGTGAAGGCTACATTCCTCAGCAGTGTCTGGAATTGCCTGGAGAGACCGACCTTTCTGACTCTTGAAAACCACAGCACATAGCCCACAAGTTCCAAGCTGACTCACTGGACAAGTTTCAGATGTGACCTTTTTGAAATGATACCTCTTCTGACATGAGCACGTGTTTTCCTATCCAGGCCAATACTTTACATTCAATCCTGAAAGTAGGCACAGAGGGGAATACATATCCTGGGCACCATCTATAATTAAAGATGACATTTTTCTGAACTTGGAAAATAAACAACAACCTGCTGAATGAATCAGGGCAGAGAGCACCACTGATAAAATCAGCAAAAAGGAGAAGCCCCTTTTCAAATCATATACCCCTTGAATTACATTAGCAATTTAGTGTGTTATCTGTTATTCAGCCAATTTTGTAGAAATTATAGAGAGATTCATTCCTAATTAAGAATAATATGATGGCTGGGCTTGACCCAGTTAAATTCTTATCTTTATGACGTCAATCTTTTATCATGCTTCCAGGAGCCTTGGCAAAGGCTCCAATTTTATAAGTAAAAATTAATTAATTGGGACAATAAATTTGAAAGATGCTTTTATCTTTTCCCTGGTTCATGCCTTCACAACAGAATGCAATAATTAACAGTTTTATTCAAATATATAAAATAATTCCTTGAAGACTTCTAACCACTTCAAGTACTCAAGTATCAAATGATATAATGTCAAGATATCAAGACACAAAGGAAAGTGGATCTTTTGCAGATGTTTTATCAAGAGAACTCTCTGTGGTAATCATTTACACTGGGGTAAAGACTAAGTGGCCTGATGTGAAGTTGACTTGGGATCAAATTATACTGCTGAGAAAAGAAACTCCAACATGACTTTTTGTTTAAAAAAATGATTTTTTGTTGTTTTTGTTCAGGATTTTCTAAGCTTTTTCTCTGGAAAATCTTCCTAGCTAAACTTACCTAATATGACCACCCATCAAATAAATTCTTAACCTGCATCTTGAAATTATGGTTTGAATCCATTGTCACAAAACTAGTATTAGATTTGCTTATCCGTATAGATTCCCTTTGTTTAGTTCCTGTTCATTCTTTCATCACTACTTCCCCAAGAATGGCACATTTGGAAGAGAATAGTTAAGAAGATGATACAGACTCCAAGAGGCCAACAAGGACTTCTAGTAGACCAAGTAACTGCCTCTGAAGGTTTTGGTTGGCCAGTCTGAGAAGGGGCCTCAAATGGCGTGCCCCAGCATTCTGACCTGTCTGAAAGTTTTATTAAAAACTTGGGAGAAACTGGGGTGAATGAACTGATCCTTTCAAATGAACTGACTTATTCAGATACCATGCAATGAATAATAACAAGACACTGAGTAGACAGGAGGAAGCCAGCTTGCAAGTCTGAGGAGGGATGGTGGCAGGCATTGCAGTACATCTTTTCACAGATCCTATTCTTTTTCTCACCCCAAAAAGGGAAAAGGTGGGTTAGGAGGAAGATGACTTGCTCCAGATCACACAAAAGTACATATTAGAGCTGACAGCCTTCTGAGGTAGGTCTGTGGGCCAAAAATTCTTAGACACACCTGTTATTGATAGGTGGAGGTCTATGTCCTTGGCCCTTGAATCTGGGTCAAGCTTTGTGAACTGTTAATCAATGGAGTAGGATGGAAGTGGTACAAGCCTGGTTAGGAAAAGCTGTGCAGGTTCTGTCCGGTTCCTTTGGGTTAGTCGCCCTTGGAACCCAGCCACCATGCTGTGATGAAGGTAAGGCCCATGTAGAGACACATGTTGAGAGAAACCAGAGCCCCAGGCCCTGACCCACAGTCCCAGCTGCGCTCTCAGCTAATAGCACCAACCTGCCAGCCATGTGAGCGAGCTATCCTGAAACTGGATCCTCCATTTGCTCATTGAATGTGCCCTGTTGAAGGCACATAGAAATCCTGAATGTTCACTATCAACTGCATGAGATTAAGCTCTAGGCAAATGGGGTTGGGGCCTTTAACTTGGATTTGTCAATTGAGTCCACATTGTGATGGGTTAACTTGAGTGACCCAGCTGCTCCAAAGCATTTGTGATAGAAGTTAACTGAAGAACAAGTTTAGCAGAAAGTACATATGTGTCTTTAAATGCAAGGAGGACACACCCCATCCCATCACGACCATAGCCAGCAGAGTATGCTCAGTTTGGGGACCTATGGTCAGGAAAACCATTGAAAAAGCTGACCAGTATCCTGGAGAAGTCAATTAAATGATGAATGGTCTGCAGATTCTGTCCTGTGTAGAAGAGATGGTGGTACCATTAACATCCATCCGGCCAGAACCAGTGAAGTGTGGACCAAAGGTTAAGGACAATTGCCAAAAACCAGGGCAAAAATGCAGTGACCATGCAAGGAAAGAACATCCTCTTTGAAGCTGGATGACCTGGCTGATCATCCTAGCTGTGTGGTTTCTGGAGAGTCCTCCACACCCAGACTGTGAACTTGGTTACAAAGGAAAGGGATGATTTCTACCTCCCTCATAGGCTTATAGGTACAATGTTAGGGTTACTGAAGATAATTTATATAAAAGCACAGTGCACAGAAGACCCTCAATACTTATTTGCTGTTAAACTCGGGAGTTTGAATTTTGGCTTTATTTTAAAAGGGAATGTCCAGGGGCTCCTGGGTGTCTCAGTCAGTTAAGCGTCTGACTCTTGATTTTGGATCAGGTCATGATCTCAGGGTCGTGAGACGGAGCCCTGCATAGGGCTCTGCGCTCAGTTGGAAGTCTGCTTGAGATTTTCTCCCTCTCCCTCTGCCTCTACTCTCACTCACTCTCTCTCTCTCTAAATAAATAAGTAAATCTTTAAAAAAATTAAAGGGCGCCTGGGTGGCTCAGATGGTTAAGCGTCTGCCTTCGGCTCAGGTCATGATCCCGGGGTCCCGGGATCGAGTCCCACATCGGGCTCCCGGCTCAGCGGGGAGCCTGCTTCTCCCTCTGACCCTCTCCCCTCTCATGCTGTTTCTCTCTCGCTTGCTCTCTAAAAAATAAATAAAATCTTTAAAAAAATAAATAAATAAAAATTAAAAATTAAAAAATTAAAAATAAAAGGAGATATCTGTCAATGAAATGCTTTACCTTAGAAAACAGCAAGCCCTCTATCTTACTTAGTCTTCTTTCAAGGGCTGGATGATTACTCATGAGATATATTAGAGAACATTTTGCCATATGTGGGAGGCTGGCCACAGTTCCTCTAAGTCCCCTTTGGTCCCTGAAGGATTACACTCACAGATTCCTTCTCTGGCTCCAATGTTGTCTCCCTTACTTGTCCCCCCATCCTAGAAGCCTAGTGTGGCCCAAATCTCAATAAGCATTAGCATTGCTTTAGCATAAATCAAAAATCTCATGAGGTCAGTGGCCAGGAGGCCATTCACATTCAGACTTTGAAGTGGTGCATTCAGCAATCCTCTCTCCCCCCAACCATCAGTATAGAGCATCTTGGTTGAGATTTAAAATATTTTCACAATTCATGTATGCAGAAAATGTTGTCTATCAGACAAATTCTGTACATGAAAGGAACTATGAACATTTAACATTCTACACCAAATGTTGAAACCAAAATTCAAGGGCATTTTGTTCTTTGAATCAGAGATGTTGTCATGCCTCTTCTTCCCTCTTCTACTTTTGTGTTGAGAGTTACTGTTAAACAGAGAGCAGGAGCTGTTTGTAAGGGGATTTAGTTTAAATTTCAGCTTCATCCCTCACTAGCTCTGCAACCTTGAGCAAGTCACTTAACCTCTCTGAACTTGAGTATCCATATACAAAATGAAAGTAATAGTAGTTACCTCTTGGGGATGTTGCGAGAATTAAATAAGATGAAACATGTGCTGGTGCCTGAGGCAAGAAGGAAATTAATACATATTAATATCTTAATTTTTTCTTACTGGTTGATTTCTTTGGGCTGTTTCCATGAAACTGAAAAAGAGGCCTCATTTTTTCCCATCTTTTTCTCTCTCCCTGAGAGAGATATCTGATTTGTGCTTCATCAGAAGAAATGGCATTTAGAAGAGGGAAATGCAGCTCCCTTCACTTGCATTATTTTTTGTTTCTTTTTAATTTTTATCCTGGATACTGTGTCTGCTAGTTGTCCATCTCAAGGCACATTCTCTGTCAGCTCCTTAATGTCAGAACCCCAGTTTTTTGGTGGGGCACATTGCCTTCTTGGGGAAAAAAAAGGGGCCATATTTCTCATCCTCACTTTTATCCAAGTGCTGTCATGTGGCTTATATTCTGGCCCAAGAGGTGTATGCAGAAATGATGTAGACTGGTTCATACTTAGAGAGAGTCAAATCAGCTAGGGGATGCCTCCAATTTTCTCTTCTTGCCTGTCTTCCTTCTTCCAGCCTGAACCTTGTCCTTGCCAGCTGTAGCATCAGTACCAATCTTGGATCATAAAGTAACTTTGAAGGCATGATAGACAAGAAAGGTAGGACCCTGGGCCTCTGTGGCCCCAAAGGAAGGAGCCATCATGACATTTTGGACTTCTCAGTCTTCACACTTCTTTCACTTGGGAGAGAAATAAGGCTGTATCTTGGGTTCAGCCATTGCTATTGTTTTTCCCCTCTGTTTGTAGCCAACTTTAATGCTAACCAAGAAACACGGTGTGTCGGGCGCCTGGGTGGCTCAGTTGGTTGAGCGACTGCCTTCGGCTCAGGTCATGATCCTGGAGTCCCGGGATCGAGTCCCGCATTGGGCTCCCTGCTCGGCAGGGAGTCTGCTTCTCCCTCTGACCCTCCTCCCTCTCATGCTCTCTGTCTCTCATTCTCTCTGTCTCAAATAAATAAATAAAATCTTTAAAAAAAAGAAGAAGAAGAAAGAAACACGGTGTGGATGTGTGTGTGTTTTGGTGGGGGTGCGGGGGGGTTCCAGGGAGAAGACGGTTGGAAGTAAAGGTTCCTAATCCACTCTCCCTCTGAAGGAGTCAGGCAGCTTTCCTCATATGAGGTGACACAGGTGGGAGTGTGGTGGTTGTGTAGTTCTGTGTCATAGAGCAGAATAATCTGGTAGAGGCAAACAACCCATACATTCATCAAGAATTGTCACAGGGTGTGGAGATCCCTGTGGTTGTTATCAGTGTATAGATCTGGAGCAATTACTCTAAGTTGGGTTGAGGAATGGGGGTCATGGAAGGCTTTGACGGGAAGGTGTTTGTGCTTGGTATGGAAGGATAGTGGGCTTCAGCCACAGGAAGAAGAGACCTGCATTACAAGGTCTGCAGCCCTGGCTGACATTCTCCACACCCCATGGCTGAGTAGGTCATCGTTAATAATTTCTCCCTAGTCTTGATGTTTATTCACCTCTGCCACAATTGAAATCTGGCTCAAAGGCCACTCAAAATCCCAGATACTCGGTCAGTGTTGGATACAGACAAGTGAACACTTTGGGAAATCTGCATGTGGTAATTACCAGTTTAATCTCAACAGCCTTGTGATTTGGGAAGCACTCTTCCATGTAACTGGCAAATTAGCTGGAGAATTGCTCCCATCCATCCAGTGGTGGGTAGAGGTAAATGCTTAGGGCATAGTGACCAGGCAGAAGCTCCAAGTGCCCTGCCAAGATGGCAGCCCAGCTCTTAGCAGGCAGAGAGAGTTTGAACCTCATTGCCCAGAGGGCTAGGGCCCTGAGAGTTACAAAAATGGGTTAAGTAGGCAATCAGGCAAGATTGTATCAGCTCTTTAAGACATCATAATTTTTACTGCTTGCCTATAGGGAATGAACAGAAACATCAGAAGAAAGAGTTGAGGTTGACATTTATCAAACACCTACTGTATGCCAGATTATTGTTATAAGCATTTAATATACATTGTCTTACTGAATCCTCACATTAACACTTTAAAGGACATATTGGAACCCACATTATGTAAATGAGAATAGAAGGAGCGTCAGTGATTAGGAAACCTTACCCAGGGTCACACAGGCAATCAAGGATTTAGCATACCACTCCAGTCCATCTGCCTCCCTTGCCCAAACCCCAGAACACATTCCATGCCAGGCTCCAATTCCAACAGACTCCATGAGGCAGAGAGAGCACACTTTTATGAGTGAAGACAGGATGGAGTGGAGGCTAATAATGATGATGGACTAGCTATGTTTCTTGGTTTTTCTGTACCAGGAGCTGTGGAGATTTTCCCTGGTGGAGAACAGCTACCTGACAAGATATGTTTACCAGAGATGTTTTATATTCCTTTCCCAAAGGGACAAATGTAGCTTCTGGTCTCTAACTAGGAGAAATAATTATGTGTGTTTCCTATTTGTCCCCTACCCAATAACATTTGCCAAGCTGTTTGCTAATTACCCCAGAAACAACAGGTCCTCAACAGAAACTAAAGAGTGATGTATTATCTAGGTACCTTTTCATTCTAACACTCTGGGTTAGAGCAGAAAAGAGAAACACACCGTATATCCTCAGTTAAGGGGCAGCCAAACAGATGACTTGGCAGAGAACAGGAGAAAGGACAAAAATATCCTCTATGCCACAGGAAATACATAAACCAAAACAAAACTCAGTATCACTGTCAAGTGCTCCTGGGTACTCCCCTGAAGGGACAAACTCACACTCTAGCTGTGGCTATGTTATAAACTTGAAAGCTTTCTCTCCTTGGCCCCTAAATTATCCAGAGCTATTTCATCTCTCTTCCTCAGAAGAATCTTGACAACCCCTTTGGCACCTGGGAGATGGCTGGGTACAGCAGGAAGAACATGGAATTTGAAATCATTAGACTGGAGCTTAGATCTGACCCTGCCTCTTACTACCTGTGTAACCTCAGGCAAGTCATCCTTAGGAGTCTTGCCAGACTGTTGAAAGGAACAAACAAGAAATATGTATGTGTAAGCATTTTGCAAACTCGCAGGCACTCTGTAATTTAAAAGAAAAAAAATAAGCATTGGGTCATATCATGAAGATATAGAATGTGAAAGTCATAGAAGAATGTTAATGATAAATAGAATCACATTCCCCATTCGCTGAGCTCCTACTAATTGCCAGGTATTGTGCCAGAAACCTTACCTCTTCCTGGGGGGCTGCTATTTGCATGCCCATTTCACAGATGAAGAGGCTACCACTCAGATACAGTGATTTATTCATGGTTACAGAGCTGGAAGTGGCAGTTAAGATTAAGATACTAGTGGGTCTGACCCCAAGGCCCAAGCACCTTTTCACTGTACCGCATTAACTTTTTCATCAAAATTCAAATAAAAACTCAATGTCAGCTGACGCCAGTGACACATGATGAAATAAATATAGCTGGATTCCATTGGCAATGCTCAACAGCTGGTTCATCTCCTGACTGGCACATCACCCAGATGGAGGCTGGGATTGATTGCTCTCGATTTGTCTGTCTTTTATCTCTGCCACTCTTGGTCACTTCTGCTCCCTGGACACAGAAGGAAACTAACAAGCATATTGGAGAAAGAAGGCAACTTTTGCTTGAATTCTGAACTTTTCTTCTTCCCACATGCTCTGCAAATTGCTCCACTAAAATTTTCAGGCTTAAAATGCACTGATTTTATACAGACAAAATGAGTGCATGCAGAAATTGGTGAATTTTGAGTCAGGTCTGTAGACTGGTTATTGTATTGTGTCAATATCAATTTCCCGGTTTTGAAAATGCACTGTGGTTCTATAAGACACCACCCTTGGAGGGATCTGGGCGATGTGTGCATGGGACCACTCTGTACTGTTTTTCTGAACCCAGTATGTATTCTTTCATTTCATGTTACTTCCTCCATTCCCTTGTTCTTATCTGAGTGTCCCAGCCCCCTTCATCACTCTCCTAATACCCCATATTTAACTTGATCTTGGCACTTAAAGCCTGCTTGAATTTCTTCCATTATCTTTCATATCCTATTGCTAGGCTCTGAACTTGTAGAAAACAGGGATATTTCCTTTATGCCACTGTATCCCAGGAAACTGTGCTGGTTATGTCTGGTCCATAAATTTTTGCTGAATATATAGAAGAATAGATGAGTAAGCTATAATATAGTTAGTTTGCTAGTAAGAAACCTATGGATAACTCACCAGGGAGACACGGGGTAATGTTGCTATAGTTTCAGGGGCTGCTATATGACGCCCAGGCTGTTCTCAGAGGCCCCCTTCTGCAGGTCCTTTCACTTACCTGGTATGTCAGGTGCATAATGGGAAGTACAAATGGTAGGAACTGAAAGTAAGTAAAAAGCCTTTCTCACACACATAGTTCCACCAGAGATTTGTGCAGCAATTTTTGAAGTGAAATAGAAGGGGAAAATTGATGAGATAAAATATAAAATCAGAGGGAAAAAAGTTTCCCTTTGTATCATATAGACTCTTGCAGTTACTGTTATTGCAAAATGAATGTTCCTATTTTCTTGGAAGAGTCACATGGCACTGGGCATGTCACCAAGGTGCAATTTGATCAGCATTAAGTGATGCTGTAGAGTTTGGGGTTCAGAATGGAATTTTAACAGAAACAATAAAACAGTTGTGATCGACCTTTTCTAACTTCATGAAGTGAAATGTTAGTCCTGGAGTTGAAAATATGACTCCTGGCATATCCTTGCACAATTATACAGATTCCTACTGATCAAAATAAGCTCCAGACCAGTTGATGAGTCTCAGGTACATTCTACACCATAGTTTTACTGTTTTTCAGTAATTCTCAGACACTTTTGATTTACCTTTTTTTCTTTCATATATATATATATATATTAAAGATTTTATTTATTTATCTGACAGAGAGAGAGACAGCGAGAGCAGGAACACAAGCAGGGGGAGTGGGAGAGGGAAAAGCAGGCTTCCCGCCGAGCAGGGAGCCCGATGTGGGACTCGATCCCAGGACCCTGGGATCATGACCTGAGCCAAAGGCAGACGCTTAACGACTGAGCCACCCAGGCACCCTTTCTTTCATATATTAACTTTAAAGTAAAATGCTACTGATTTGCCAGGCAGAAGTCTTGATGTAGTTGTCATTGCCTATTCAAATGTATTAAAAGTTGCAGAATGAGGATCAATAGCTTAGGAAATCCCCATTGCAATAATGCCACATTCTTTCAAGAAATGCTGTATCACCAGTGGCCTTGGTATGGGGAAGACCAGATATCGATAGCTCTGAACTGAAAAGTGAACCTGAATATTTTTACTTTGAATGTGAAGATGTTTTATTAATACCTTAATCAATTAATTTCACTTTTTTCAAATAAATGCACAAGAGTTATATGTGACAAAAGCTTATGTCTGAGTAAGTCTAAAGGAACTATTTCAATGAGTTTTTTAAAAACTCAGAGTGATAAGAAATTACTGTGTCATAGTTTAATTGGAAGCAATTTTTCTTTTTTAGTTGTACATATAATAATGATATACCTTAAAATTGATAGCTCCTGGATAAAATGAAGTAAATTGTGTTCTGGGTACAAGTGTCAGAAATTCAAGTTTATAAAACATATTCCCAAATTAATTATGTAAAACCAATTAGAGGAGTGACCTTTCTGCAAGCAATTACTGTCAATATCCAATATTTAGAAAGAGAAAATTTGGGGGGAAGTTTCATTTCATTGAAAATAGAAATCCAAATGGTATAGGCAAAACTGGAAGTTACCCATGTTACATAGAAGATCCCAATAAAAAGTTAATAATAGCTTAGTAAATGCATCTCTCAAGTCTCCTGACCATAGGGATCCAGCCTGCTGCTGGAAGAAGGAGCATGTGGCTCCATTAACTAGGATCATCTTTTATTATTATTATTATTATTATTATTATTAAGTTTTTTATTTCAATTCCAGTATAGTTAACATACGGTTTTATATTAGTTTCAGCTCTACACTATAGTGATTCAACAGTTCTATACACTACTCAGTATTTATAACAAGGATTGTCTTTGAATTCAATCGTAAGGTTTCAAAAGTAGAAGGGCACCTAAACAGAGCTCTTCATTGTACAGATGAAGCAATTTTCACAAGGTTGATTTTGAGCCTTGAATCCCTTCTAAGGCTATGTTTACATGCCAGAAACATGAAAGGAAAATATACATTAAAAAATGTGCCAGGGTGGTGCAGTCCATTAAGTGTGTGACTCTTGGTTTCAGCTCAAGTTGTTATCTCGGGGTCATGAGATCAGGGGCCACCTGGATCTCTGCACTCAGTGTGGCGCCTGCTTGGGTTTCTTACTCCCTCTCCCCCTCCCCACTTGCACATACAGACTCTCTCTCTCTTATATTTATTTATTTATTTATTATAAATAAATAAGTCATAAAAAATAACAGAAATAGTAGCTGGATTGTGGATCATCAAAAGACCTCAGTCCATTTCAACATCTATGGGTGTCTTCTTGTTACCTTACCTAGAGAATCACGTGTAAGTGAACACTCACAAACACTGTTGCCCAATCTCACGGATGAAGGAACTGGAGCCAAAAGGTTAAAGTGCTTTGTCCAAGGTCACATGGCTAACGGGAGCAGTGGGAACCAAATCAAGTTCTGTGGGATCCACATATTGCTCTTTTTCTGTCATGGGACACTGCCTCAAGGTACATCCATGGAGGAAAATGTTGCACTCTTTTGAACCTGACACTTTCAAGGGAAAGAGCAAATATGAAGATACATAGTTAAATGCATTTCATCTAGTGCTTCATAGAGGTCTAGAAACCAGAGGTCTATTCCTCTATATCCTTGCTTGTAGCTGCTGTGGTCCCCTCCCCCTAACTACCACCGCTTTTTCCATGGTTAACTCCCACTTTTGAATTAAGCTTCAACACAGGCATTCGTTTTTCCAGAAGGACTCTTAAGACTTAGTTACTGGTTTCTTCCTCTCTGCTTCCCCAGACCCCATGTTTCCCTTTATCATTGCATTTATGTCATTTCATATCACTATCAAATGGGCCATTAGACAGTGAGCTCCCCAGGGACAGGGAACAACCTTTTCATTTTTAGATCCCCAAGGATAGCACTGATGCAGGACTGTTGAATGAATACATGCATTGTGTGGATTGCTAAAATTTACTTGTCCCCTCTAAAAGGAGATACCCTTTGCTTCTCTACATCAATAACCAAAATTGAAATATTTTAAGTGGCAGGGCATGTGAGGAAGAAAGCAGCCTAGATCCCTTTATTAAAAATTGCAGGGGCACCAGGGTAACTCGGTCTGTTAAGCATCTGCCTTCAGTTCAGATCATGATCCCGGCATCCTGGGATTGAGCTCGCATCTGGCTCCCTGCTCAGCGGGGAGTCTGCTTCTCCCTCTCCCTCTGCTGTTCCCTCTGCTTGTGCTTCCTCTATCTGTCTCAAATAAATAAATAAAATTTTTTTAATTGCATAACTAATTCCCCCGAACACAGTATATGAACAAGGTTGGGGCAGTCTGTGGAACATGCTGAAAATCTGCATCCATGTGTCGTGAAGCTTAGAGAAAGAAGAAATCAGGAGTCAGTAAACCATTACAAGTTCTGTTTCTAAAATGCCATATACCTCTATTATTCGGTCAGTGCCTTTACTTCTGTGCATCACTCTCTTCCTTACAGGTTGTTTTAGGATGGGGAGTGGGGGCAGACTGTAGAGAAGTTAACGAATGTCTAGGAATTGTTGAATGAATGGATGAGAGTGAGTTCAGGAATACAGGATCTTCTCACTTTCCTCTCCAACTTCTTGCTGGTTTTCCCCAGTAGCTCAAGATGTCTTTTAAAAACAAATCCCTCAACATGTTACTCCTAGCTTAGGATAAACATCCCACCAGAAGGTACCTACCAGGCCTTGCAAGATTGCCCCCAGGCTATTGCTCTGGCTTCTTCCTATCACACATTTCCTCTTCTCTCACTGCACCCCAGCCACACTGACTTTCTCCCCTCCCTGAACATGCCTATAACCTTTCTGACCTATATTCCTCCTTCTGGAACTCTTTACCCTTCTCTCTTTATCTGGCCAACTCCTCCTCCTTCAAATCAGTGCTAAATATCACTTCCTCCAGGAAGTCCTACTTGACCCCCTAGGCCTAAGTGGGATCTTTTATCTGTCCTTGTTGCATCCCATAGTTCTCCACTGGAGCAACTATTACAGTTGAAATTAAATAATTATGAGTGTAATAATTGGTTGGATAACTGTCTTCCCCATTTGGCCACCCCCTAGGGGCAGAGACCACCTGTCTTTTTCACTACTCCCTCCTCAGCACATGACACAGTACCATTAATGTTCAAAAATATTTTTTGAACAAAAGAAAAGGAATAAGTGAATGAATGAATAAATAATGATCCCTTTGGGGATTAAATGGGTACCACACAATACAAGATAACACATCCCTCATTCTACCCTTCCCATCCTGCTAACCATTTTCCCACCCTGCAGCTGCCTTCCCAAAGAATCTCAGAATCTCTGCTCTTTCAATCGTGCAAGCTTACTGTTGGGAACACCCACAGACACTCTCTGCAAACACACACAACTCACTCTGAGTAATCATATTGATTCGGAATTAACGGCCATTCAGATACCTCATTGAAGATGCCATCTGGGATGTTATTGCTCTTCAGAGGTAGATCATATTCTGAGAAAATCTGTCAAAATGTAGAAATAACTCATCAAAATGGCCATGCAGAACCTCACTGTACTTCAAAGGGAAGCAGAGTCTGATGATGCAGGTTTCATCCCCCCGAAATAAGATGCAAAAGGAGGAAGGGCTGTTTCTTTCCTTGGTTTTCAAGAGTCAAGAGAAATGGAAAGTTGAGGCATGTGCAGAAAATGGTCCTGGATTCCTTTGCTCATTCTGAGACATCTCACTGAAAATAAACACTTCACTTCTCAAGATGATCACTGGTCCTGAGGGGATGTGCTTAGGCAGAACTCAGTTTTGGTTCTTACCTGGCCACTTACTGTAGAGTTTGCCTATTTCCCTGGTATAAGTACTCCCACCATGTTCTGTTTCAAGCTACCAGCAGTTCAACAACTAGCTCCCCAAATTTCTGAATGTATAACAATTAAATCTGGCAAGCCAATACAAGCCAGCTTCAACAAACCACAGGAGGAATGTGTTCACATCCCACCTGCCCTCCTTCTGGGTTAATGCCAGGCCTTGACTGTGCCTGGAGAAACCCAAAATACAGGCCTCTCAGGAGATACCTGCCCACTCCACCATTCATGTGCAACACCTGGAGGTACCCCAGGTGCTCCAGGCTTCTGAATCATCTCTTTCACCTCTGCAGAAGACCCACCCTCCGTGGGCAGCAAAGCATTGTCATACTTGGGAAATCCAGTATTATTCAGCAGGCACTTTTGAATTGAAAATAACATTTGAAAAGGATTATCCTGGGCAAAGTCATCAACTGCTGTGTACTCACTGAACTTAAAACAATACAAGATTGATTACTTTTGTAGTCTATGCAAATTACAAATGACATTGGTATTAAATCCTCAGTATTTGACTTCTCGCCTTCAAGTGCTTCACAGTTACTGTTTTTAAATCAAAAAACTGGAATTTTGTGTGTGTGTGTTTTCAAAATCAAGTTCTATATGTATGTATACTGTCCTTCAAAAAACAAAAATGAAGAATCAAATCATATCTGAAGTATACTTAATGATCTTAAATGCTTATGAAAAAAAGCACTTTATGAATGATCTCAGTTCTCTGAGATTTCTGACCTCCCACATGGCACCTATAATAAAATGTCATGCCCTTGGGTCAGAGGGTGGTTCTCTCACTCTAATTGAAGGTTTTACCTTTTCCCAGTACTGAGCTGAATGCAACCCTCATTCAGGGCTTGGCCTAGTGGATTTATCATCTTCGCATCCACTTTAAAGAATATCATGGGGATGCCTGGGTGGCTCAGTTGGTTGGGCGTCTGCCTTCAGCTCCGGTCATGGTCCTGGAGTCCTGGGATCGAGCCCCGCGTCGGGCTCCCTGCTCAGCCAGGAGTCTGCTTCTCCTCCTGCCCCTCACCCTGCTCGTGTTCTCTCTCTCTCACTCTCTCTGTCTCTCTCTCTCAAATAAATAAATAAAATCTTAATTAAAAAAAAATAAATAAAGAATATCATGGATGCTAGCATTAATTTACCTAAGTGTCTTCAAAATACACAAGCACTCTTTAAGGAGATTGATCTGTAGGACCTTGGACACCAGGGGTATGAGAGGGAATAATTCTTTAACATGGTCTGGTGGGAAATGGGAGTGCTAATATTTGCATAGCACCTACTGAATACCCAAACAGTATTCTGAGCATTACATAAATTATCACAATGTATTCTCACAACATTTTTTAGAAGACATATATTATTTCCCTCATTTAAAAAAATGCGAACAGTTAAGGAAACTTTCCCAAAGGGGTACATCTGAAACTGGACAAGGCAGGATCTGAAACTGGGTCCTTCTAGTTGTGAAGACCATTGCTTTCTGTGCAGCATCACTCTGCCTTATAAATCCATGTCCCAAGAGCTGCCTGGAAGCTTGTCTCATTCCCTCCATTTATTTCAAATCAGAAGCAAAGGCACCTTCTGTCTCCACCCTGTCTAAAACTTGAACTTGAGATGATGTCATGGGATAGTCAAATTAAATCAGTACAGATTTATCAAGGTCTTACTTGATTAGAATTACCGTGCTGGGTGTAAAATAACTGCAGAGTCCTTCCCAGTGGGAAAGTTGACTCCTCTATACAGAGAGATGTTGAGTATGATACGACAGAACCTGATTACAGCCAAACCTGAGCTCTTCCTCTCATCCCTTGAGCCCTGCTTGTTCAGCTTACATCAGAGCCTTCTAGTCCTCCTCCCTCCTTCTTTGTTCTCCCCCCTCAGTTTCCAAGCCACCTGGAGTCTACCTGTGCCTTAGCTCTAGATCCATGCATATCCCAAGCCCACTCCACCATAACCCCTGCCATTACCCCAGCACTTGGTTCTATTAACTCTTGCCTGGACTATTTAAACAACTTTTAAGCTGACTTTGCTCTTTATTTCAGCCTACACATACACCCAGATTAATCTTATGCTTATAAATTCGGTCTTTATCATCACACTCCATGTCTCCAAATGATGTACAAACTTAAAAAACAAATGTAATATTTTATCCAAAAAAATATATATATATTGCTGAGAAGCCTAGGAAATAAAACAGGTGAGAGCAGATCAATTTTACTTTAGACTTGAGAAGTTGGGGGACTGTGCCCCTTGGATTCCCTTCTTTAGGCCCCAGAGCACTTCCAAGACACCTCTGTGGAACACTAGGGCAACACAAGCAGTTTGAGATCACTGGCCCAAGAAGTAAATCCCAGCTCATTAGTACAATATTCAAGGCCCTTCAACCCTTCTGTCTGGCAGGCTTGAGAGCCACCCCATAAGGTTGCGGTAAGATTCAGAGTCAATACAGTCAAGGTCTTAGAGCACTGCCAGTACATGGTAGGTGCTCAATAAATACTTGTTTCCAATACTTCACCCATTTGTGAGCCCTAAGCTTTAGTTTGCATGAGCTTCTATGCCTTGTGTTTTCAATCCTCATTTGGCTATCCCTAAGTCATGCTCTCAAGCACTTTCCTCAACCTAAAATCTTTTTGCCATCTCATTTCTGCATGCACAACCAGGTCCCCCTTCCAAGGCCCACTGCCTCCTGGATTACCCTCTCAGCCAGGAGCCATCCCTCCTACCTCTGGACATCTGTAGACTTGTACCTGTGCCTCTCCCAGAACCTGGTTGCATCATCAATTGTGCTATTCTGTTCCATCTCTCCCACCCTAAAGGGCATGCTGAATCTGAGCCATTTTTTGCCCTTGCCTCTGTTCCTTTGTACCATAGTAGGTTCCCTGTAAATACAACTCACTTCTTCCCTTGAGATGATGATGTGATGTCACCACTTTAGCATTGCTTACTGCTGAGTTAATCAAGGATACCTATGACTATGAAATACTCCAGAATGTTATTTGAAAGCTAAAATGTCATGAAAGGTGAACATTTCTACTTCTCAGGATATTTCTGATTGAATCATGCAATGCTTGCTTGTCAGCCTCCTTTTGTTCCCCGCGTATATTTCATTACTGTTGTTAACATGGAGTTTTCCTCCAGAAGGCACTGACCATCATGCTGCTCTTGCCCCAGCCAGTGGGTCATGACTGTACTGAATGAGGAATCCTAACAAGGGAAGCTGCCCATAGCTCTGAGCCTGCTTCTGTGACATCTCCCACCTCCCACCTGCCCAGATTGGGCCACTTGCCTCTCACACCTGGATTACTAGGATCAGCCTTCTAAGCTAACCCTGCCTCAGTTCTTCTCTTCTTGGCCATCCTTCAAGCCCCATGAAAGGGGTTTTATAAAACAGGGATATGACCACATTCTTTATTTTATCCTTTCTTAAAAGCCATAAATAGCCACGTTTCCCAAAATTTGATTCACAGGATTATCATCAGAAGTGTTCAGAGTACTTGCTAAAATGCTGACTTCTGAGCTCTGTCCTGGACTCAATAAGCCTGAGTAAACTGCATTTTCAGTAGCTTCAAAGGTGATTTCTGTGCACACCAAAGTTTAAGCAACCAAAACTTAAATACAGGCCAGTTGTCCATGTCACCATCCCCTGGAAGCAGCATTATCTTTCTCATCTTGGTGCCATGGACCGTCTTCACTTCCTCTGTGGGCACGCTCTTGCCCTATGAAATACTGCTGCTTCCCTCCTGCTGTCTAGGAGATGTCACTACTTCTAGAAAAACTCTTATTTTCCTATAAGGCATGTTCAGCTTCACCCACTCAGGGTGCCTTACCCCCCATCCTAAAGCACTGTTCTGTGAATGTTGATTTATGTGCTTTCCCTCCACCCCCTGCAAGTCACCCCCATAAGTCCACCATAAGTTGGAACCACATGTGGATTTAAAGTCAGTATAATACTGTAGTTTTTGAGCCACAGTCACATGTGGTGTGCTTCCTCTTGGTGGCCTCGTCACTCAGTGACAACTGGTATATCCATGTACTTCCCTCGGCCTCAGCTTCCTCATCTGAAATGACTACATCATTACCTAACTCCATCTTGTTGGGAATAAATGTGATAATGCATCTGAAGCACTTAGAAGCGTACCCAGTAAATATTAGCCACAATTTTGTTGTTATTAATATTATTATTCTTTTATTATCTTATTATCTCAAGGGTGAAACAAAATATCTGCCATAAAGGGACAATAAATCACCGTAGACCTGACCTCCTTATAATGCTATTGGGATAAGGTCTACAACCTTGGTAGAAAAAAGTAAAGTAGCACTAGCTTTCTTTTCTCCCTCTTACCTTATATAAAACAAATGTCCAGACTCTGCTGATTTATAAACCAGAATTAAATTCTATATGGGGTTCCTATGATTGCTGATGGTTGTCCATCCCATGGTACAGGCAGGAGAAAGCCACAGTGGAGGTAGTAGGGACATTGTGTCTCAACCATGAAAAAGATTGCTTTGTATTGTCCACCATGTACCAGAGACCAGACTCAAATGTACAAGACTTTACCAGACACTGTGGGTGAGAGTCATGATAATAACCATTTACACTGATTGAGCATCCTTCTAAGCTCTTTATTCATTCAAGAAACATTTATTAAGCACATACTGTGGGCCAGACACTACACTATGAATGATACAAAAAATGTTATACTAATGATTAGTCAAAAACTCCTGTACTTGGCTAGCTTACATTCCCATAGGGAGAAAGAGTAAATAAAAATAACCATAAGCATAAAACCTACAGATTATGGTATGTGCTAATGAGAACAAAGAAGAAATAAAGCACAGTAAGGAGAACTTACATGTATTACCTCAGTAGCCCATCATTGAATAGACAGATGCTATATTATTCTTAAGTGAAAAAACGGAAGCACAGAGAGGCAAAGTAATTTGCCCAGCTAGCAAAGAATCAAGTACAAATTTAACTCAAGCCATCTGACTTCAGAGGGCATGCTGCTAACCACAGTGTACGCCAACAACCAATGGCAGTAGTCTGGGCAGAAGTGCCACCTTGCCTTGCTTGTGACTACCATGTAGAGCTGGACAGTGGGGCAGCTGGCCTCCTACATATGTACTATCCTGAGCGTGTCTGCTCTTCAGGGATCCAGGCTCCAAATGCAGTGAGGACCAGAGAGATGAAAATGATTTTCCTTCACTCCAACCTAATGCCCTTACTCATTGGCTCTGATCATACCTCCAGCCTCTTTCCAGGAAGACTGATAATCTCAATGTCTAATCCTTTCAGGGAAAACCAATCCCTCCCTGCAATTAAAATACATTCAAAAAGAATTGTGCCACCTCAGTACTTTATTTGCTATTAAATAACATCGCATTTTGCATTTCAAAGGATTAAATCTTCGTTGAGTCACATCAAAGCCAGTCCATTTGAGTTTTACTGCTTCTGGGTCAATGATAAGGGGTAGCATGTGCCTACACATCCTTGTAGCAATATTTTACATCTCTAGCAATAGATTGTCCAAAGGACACACATAATTCTAAAGTAAACTGATATATATGTAATGAAAACATAATTTCTTCCTCCAAAGCTATAGAATGGTCAGCTACACAGCTTTGTAGAACTTACTCTCTGCCTAGATCACCTGCATTGAAGTGGGTCAAAGTTTCCATTTTCTCTAAGGTCTTTGGGTGGGGTTTTGTTTAATGTTGTGGTGTCTAAGAGACCCTTGAGGTGATTTCCATGGAAAGAGAGACAATCTGTTACAATGATAAATGCAAAGTTAAGCCTGAGAGACAGAAAATAATTTAAATGTTTGAAATGGCAATTCTCACGTTTCAAAAATCTTAGAGACACTGTCATTTCCAGGACTCTCTGTGATAAGTGCTACAACTAGGACATCCCAGAACTGCTGAGATTGAGAGAATGTTAATGGCTGACCCATCTATCAATCCCATGCCAGAGCAGCGTGAGCTCATCAGCAGTGGTGAAGCCCCCTCCAAGCGATGCTGTGAAGTGGCCCTAAGGCTGTACATCTCTTTCTAGCCACACCGTACTTGCACCCACTTCTCTGTGTTTGCTCTTGCTTATTCCCTTCAGAGAAAGTCATCCTGATTCTTTTCCACTCCCTAAAAGTCTACTCATGTTTTCACGGTAGCTGGTTCTCACCTCGGCTGTGAAGCTCTTCAGTGAAAGCTTTGCCCACCTCAGCACCTCCAAGATTGAGATGCCCACAGATTGAGATAAGTGGTTCTTAAAGTTTTAATGTGAATCCACATTCTCCCTACTGCTGTCACATACACATGATAGGAATCACTCACTCTGCACCTATATTTACTGAAGAGAAACTGCTTTCAATACTACAGAACTACAGTGATAGAACGGAGGCAGTTGGACTGGTAGCTGTTCTCACAGAGCTTTCAATAGAATAATGAAGCAGCCACATATTTCCCTTCTGCTCCACACACATGTGCATTATATGCCCTCAGTCAATACCTGATGACTGACTGACTTATTGATTGATTAATTAACATCTCTCCTTACTCAAAAGCTATGACTTTGAGATCCTGTGCTATGCCAGGCAATGTCCCAGGCACTATGATTTCTGGGTGAGCAAAAAAGAAACAGTGTCCACCCTCATGAAGCTTTGAACCAAGTTACCTTTGTAAAGCTTAGGGTTAATTCACTCATTTTTAAAGAAACACAGTTTGTAGAAAGACTTCTAGACAAATGCATCTTTTCACCAACAGCATCTACACTAACTTAACATCCACTCTAACGGCTTTTACTTGAAAGATACTGTTTAATCCACACAAACGCGTGTGGCTGGTATGATTCTGAAAGTAACAACACTAATGTTCACAGAGGTTAAGTGACTTCAGCCAGTGAGCAAGTGGTAGAGAGCCTGGAACCCCACATGGGTCCCCTGAGTCCAAATTCTAAACACTATCCACAAACACCTGGGTAGGATTCTCTTACTTTTGAGGATCAGAACTGTGCTACTGTTTTTAAAAAAATCAAGTAATATAAAGATGGAGTTGTGATTCTCATGCACACTGTTAAGTATTATGGAAAAATAAATGAGGAATAATGTTAGTTATGTCAGCAAGCAGGATTTTCATTGTGAAAGAAAAAACATGAAGACACAAGATTGAAGAGGTCAAGTAAAAACCTTGCAGTCCAGAATTAGACTTATGATGTATTTTTATCCCCTCAAAAATTGTACCTCAGATCTAGTCTTTGAAAAGATCTAAAAACATGTGTGGAGTACTCAGTTTTTCTGTTCAAAATACTTTTATTAGTTTAATCTATGTCCAAAGATTTTTAAAATATTGGATAGGGTAATTTGTTGGAGAATAGATGGAGACAGGATTTCTGTCAATTATTAAATAACTTAGTTACTGTTCACAAAATACTTTGAGTAATGTAGAGGGAAACTTTACAACATAATGGAGTGTCCTCAAATTATATCTTCATTTCACAATTATATTAAGATCATACTTCCAAGATCCTTACAGAGTCAATGATAAGGTAACCCAAGTAGTTTTTCTTACAAACAAAAGAGATCTGTCTCTTACAGGATAATTATGTACTATTCCAATAAAAGATCCAAAACTTCTCTAGGCTCTGCCTCAACGCCATGAATAAGAGCATCAATACTAAGTAATCCTTCTATCGTTGCTTTGGCCAAAAAAATATCTAGTTATTAGTTGTGGCTCGGTTTGGTTTTTCCTTGGATTTCTAACTCATTCCTGAGCAGAAGAGTGCATTGTATTTTACGTTAGCAATATTTCTTGTTTATTCTCATAACTCCACTTAATGAAAAATAGAACTTGGTCTGGATTCTTAGTGTCTTGTGGCTCTTTGTTGAGAACTAATGGATTTGAGTCACAAATCCATTGCAGTAGTGTGGGAAACCATCAATATATTTTAAAGTCAGCAGGTATAGTGGAAAAAAATAATGAAAAGCTGAAGACTCAGCTTTAGGTTCTAGCTTCCTAACTTCTTCTAGGTAAACTTTGGAAAATTATTTAACTGCTTGGAGCCTTTGTGTCTTCAGCTATAAAATGGGCTAACCCTCATAGGATCTTTGGAAGGCATGAAATAAGATCAAGCTTGCAAAATATTTTGCATATGGTATTACCCAATAAATACTACTTATTCCTTTCTCTATCCTCTGAGCTCTAATATTATAACTTTCTGCTAGATTTTTTAAAGAGGAATTCACTGCATCTATCTATGTATTTATTTACATACTAAAGTATATTCCTATATATGTCTTATCTATATAGATTTCTACTTTACGTGGAATTTGTAAGTCTGTCTCTCTCAGATTTAATGCTCTTTAAAATTCAGCTCTTTCTGTCCACTTATAACTGTTCGACCTGCATAATATTCTTGTATAACTCACATGAGCAAAGCTTTGATGAATCATTGGTTGTCTTCCCTTTCACCTTCCCAGGTTCCGCAAGGTCCTTCTCATAATTAATCCACTGCCAGAGTCCTTGACAGACAAAGGGAGACACACTTTCTCAAGAACAGATGGCTGTGTCCAATCTCAAATCCATATCCACTCCAATTTAAAAAGCAGTGATTCCTCCCTGTGTACTGAAATTGTAGACACCACCAGCATAAATATTTATTTTGATATAGTGTCTTATTAGGGATATTTTCACTGTGGACTTTGTGTGTGATGCTGTTTTCTTAGGGAAAGGATTTAGAGAATTCTTTGCTACAGGCATCTTGGTGGGAAATGTCATGTTTCATGAAAAAATGGGTCTGACTCTGGTTCCTGTTCACTCTCCATTTATTTATTCTTTCTTCCTTTCCTCTTTATTTTTTCCCTTTTATGCTCTATCTTTAAACATTTTTGAAGTATTGTGATGTGCCAAGACCTTTGAAACACATGGGTAAATAGACTGTTCATTTTTAAAAGGTTAGTTACCAAAAGTCGTTTTCCAGATGTTTTAAATGTTAATGATTTAAAAGACATGAAAATAACATAGATTGTAAATCACCATATTTTTTATGGTATCCATACAAAATTGTGGTTGGGGAATCATGAAATTCTGCTTTTTCTATGCTCTCTGTCTTAGAAATACCTTACAAGTGGTAGAAAACTCAAATAATGTTTTAAATAATTTATCTGGCTCCATGTGATGCAATAACCTCTTTGGGGAATACTTATTTTTCAGGATTTAAGAAGACTACTTTATGTAGCCTTTCAACACCACATCAATATGAAATCTATAATACAAACCTGGCTTCGAAATTGCAAACGCATGTATGGATTTCCGTTTTAAAAGATAGTCACAGATCAAATGACAAATGAGAAAAAAATTTTTGTACCTGAAATCACACAAGTGGGATTAATATCCCTTATAGAGAAATAATCTTCTAAAAATAGAGAATAAAAATAACAATTCTATAGTAATATGGGCAAGAAATATAATCAGGTAATTCACACACAAAAAAAAGAAATGCAAAATCCCATAAATATGTGAAAAGATCCTTAACCTTGAGCACAGAAATGCAGATTAAAACCACAATGAAATACTTTTTCTCACCTATCAGGCTGGCAAAGATCCAAGTGATAACATTGTCTATTGGCAGCTCTATGGAGAAATAGGCATTCTCCTGCATTGTTGGAGGAAATGCAACAATGTGTAACTGGTATGCAGGAGAACTTGACAATAGCTAGCCGAATTACTTAGCCATTTAACTTTGACCCAGCAACTCCGCTCTAAGATACACAGACAAAAAAATAAAAGAAATAGGCAAAAGACCAATTCTTGCAGCACTATTTATAATAGCAAAGGATGGGGGGAAATTGCCATAAAGATTGGACTTTGAACACTAACATATATCCATATAATGCAGGTGTAATGCCAATATGAGAAATATATGATATATAAAATGTACTTTCAAGTGAAAAAGGAAAGTGACAAAAAGGTCCGTAGTATATAAGAAAAGGAAGAGATACAAATACACAGGTACACACATAATTTGATTTTTTTTTGTAAAAGCTGCAGAAGGGGAGAAGGGACAGCGATAAATCTAAATTCTGGATTGAACATGACTTACTGTATAGGCTTGACTCGGGAAATATATCACTCTCTTAATAATTATGAAACAAAATTAACTCTTAGAAAGGACTTTCTAAAAGTGATATGAAAAGTAAAATAAATTAATGGTGTATTAAGTTGTTCATGTTAGCACAGACAGGAATGATTTCAATAACTTTAAAACACAGTGGTTTAATTGTACATCTCTAATAAGATATACAAAGTTAATTCCAAAAAATCTTCAATTCTTTTTGGTAATCTTATTTTGTGGTAATGTTGGTATCATTATTATGAGACTGTTGCATTATCGTGGGAAAATTAAGTGTATAGTGATACTGGGAACCAGGAGTTTCAACGTAAGAGTAAGGAGATAAAGATACACTATTAAAGAAATTAAGTAAAAACTTTGGGGGCGCCTGGGTGGCTCAGTATGTTATGAGCTGCCTTCAGCTCATGATCCCAGGGTCCTGGTATAGAGCCCCAAGTCTGGCTCCCTGCTCAATGGGGAGTCTGCTTATCCCTCTCCCCCTCTCTCTCTCTCTCAAATAAATAAATAAAATCTTTTTTAAAAAACCCAAAACTTTGGGGCACCTGCGTGGCTCAGTTAGTTAAGCGGCTGCCTTCAGCTCAGGTCATGATCCTGGAGTCCCTGGATCGAGTCCCGCATTGGGCTCCCTGCTCAGCGGGGAGTCTGCTTCTCCCTCTGACCCTCCCCCCTCTCATGTACTCTCTCTCATTCTCTCTCTCTCAAATAAATAAAATCTTAAAAAAAAAAAAACCCAAAACTTTGTAGTCCTAAGTTAAAATCCATAGTGTATTTCACCTGTAAAGCAATGTATATCTTAGTTCTGTTATTTTCAAAGAAGTAGAAACAATGGTCAACTCAATAGCAATGAGGACTTTAGGTATATAGAGTATGGTCTCTAAGTACTATTTTCCATTAAAAAAAAGAAAAAAACACACACAAAAAAAACCAAGAAGGTTCTTGGTACAAGATGAAGTCTGAATCATCTTATCACACCACAGAACAAGGGAACTCTCAAAGGCTTCTAGTCAATCTGTCATGGCAAAAGAACTCAGGAGTCAAATTGAGTTCACTGGTAAAAGGCAGTAAGATAATAAGGGTAATAATAGCAATGGAATGAAATATATCAAATACACTTGAGTTCATCCATGAGGCCATAATTATATTTAAGACACACTACACTTTGATTACTTTTGGATGGTGTTAGGGAACCAGTTGATTTATTCTGAGTAGTGGTAAATAAAGGAAAGGAATAAAGCCTTTCCTGTATAAACTGTGTATCTCAGGGTAATGGAGTCTATAAGGAACAATTTCTCTTTGTACAATATTTCCATTAATATGTGAATATGGAATGATGCAGTGCTAGCAATTTTTACCCCTAATGAAATAATACATCCAAGAAATGATCATTAATGGGTTGTTAATATCACAGAAAGAGAGACAATCAGACATTAAGAACCTCCCAATGGCTTACACACTACCTGTGAAGTTGTCTTGAAAAAACAAAATCATGCCTGAATCTAATCAAGCCTCTGGATCAAACTTCCAACTTAGAGACAATGGAAGAAACAGAGTAACATGTTCAATGACATCATGGAGATAGAATCAAGAAAATCTAGGATGTGGGAAATTCTGTAAGACAAAGGATTTGTTTTCTTCAACAAATAAATTGGAGAATTGGAGAAAGAGGCAAAAATGGAAGAAGAAATAGGTTAGGGAATGGCAGAGAGAGGGAAGGAGAGGGAGAGGAGGGGAGAGGAGTTTGATAATGATATAGTTGTGCTGAAGTCATAGTTCTTTTCTTTTAGAGATACATAATGAGATATTTACATATGAAATAAATTGTTGTCTGGAACTTGCTTCAGAATTAGCCAGGCAGGGAAGGTCAGTAGGGATATAAATGAAATAAAGATTGCTATGAGCTAATATATTTTGAAACTAAGTGATGGATACATGGAGGTTCATTATATTGTTCCTCCTACTCTTATATATGCTTAATCTTTTCTACATTTAAAAAAGCTTTATAAAAATATCATCAGAGAATGCATGGTAACATTTATGAATTTGAGAGTGACAGTTCTACGTTTAAACCTCTCAATGAGCTCCTCTGTGGTTTTCAGGTTGAATTCCAAACCATTTAAGATGGGACACAGACTTTTCACAGCCCAGCCATTTCATGTACTATCTGTTGCCTAGAACATCCTTTATATTTAGTTCTGCCTGGAGAAACTCTGCTCATCTTTCAAGACCCAACACAAATGTAGCCAAATTTTCTTGTCTGCCTTTCTGCCCCTGATTTAGGCAGAGTTAATTACTCCCTCCTCTTTTCTCTTTTCATCACACTCTGTACATTCCACCGTTATTTATTCACTTGATTATTTTAAAAATTGCCTTTTGAATGCCTAATGTAAGCCAGACATTGTGCCAGATACTAGAGATATATATTGCAATGACCTAGTCCTTGCCCTCATAACCTAGAGTCTTGATGGAAAATCACTTAAACCATGATGAATGTAATGCTGAGAGAGGTACTAGGAGCTATCTAAGGAAACATCTGCTGGGAAAAGCTAATCTGGAGCAGGGAAATCCTCAGATCCTCTCACCCAGAACTGCCTTTATATTTGTCTCTGTATCCCTCCCACTGTACCTTGTAAGCTCATTGGGATTACCCTAAAATTTCTTTTTTTTTTTTTTAAGATTTTATTTATTTATTTGAGACAGAGAGAATGAGAGAGAGAGAGCACATGAGAGGGGGGAGGGTCAGAGGCAGAAGCAGGCTCCCTGCCGAGCAGGGAGCCCGATGCGGGACTCGATCCAGGGACTCCAGGATCATGACCTGAGCCGAAGGCAGTCACTTAACCAACTGAGCCACCCAGGCGCCCCTACCCTAAAATTTCTTATGATTTTGTATGCTTTCTTTTCTAATCTTACAACTCTTCAAACTAGCTATTATTATTATTATCCCCATTTCAAGATCATAAAATTGAGGTTCAAAGAGGCAAGATTACTCCCACCTAGTAAATGTGAAAACATGGTCTACTAGATGTCAGGCTCTAAGTGCTGGGGTAGTGTCCCATGCTGTCCTTGGAGAATGAACTTAAAAGTGAGAAATTTTCTTTTTTTTTTTTAAGATTTTATTTATTTATTTGACAGAAAGACACAGTGAGAGCAGGATCACAAGCAGGGGGAGAGGGAGAGGGAGAAGCAGGCTTCCCATGGTGCAGGGAGCCCGATGCAGGGCTCGATCCCAGGACTCTGGGATCAGGACCTGAGCTGAAGGCAGATGTTTAACGACTGAGCCACCCAGGCACCCCAAAAGTGAGAAATTTTCAATAGGCTAACTGATCCATATAAATGTTAGTGGTCAGCATTCTTTGAGAAATAGAAATATCATTGTCCTAGGGTGATCCTTGTGTTAGCTGATTGGAGGTCCTCTTTTCAGTAGAAAAACCACCCTAGATAACCATATTAATATCAAAAGGCCATGTGGAGACCAAGGAGACCAAATGAAAGGAAATGAATACCTCGGGCAGTGCTTCTCAATCAAAGATGGTTTTGCCCCCAAGGAGACATTTGACAATGTCTGGAAACATTTTTGGTTGTCACAAATTGGAGGGAATGTGCTACTGATATTTGATGGATAGAAGCTGGCATGCTGCTAGGCATCCTACAAATCACAGGACAGGACACCCCCACAACAAAGAAATTTCCAGTTCAAAATGCCATAGTGCTGGGATTGAGATCCCTGCAGTAGGGTAATTAGCTGGCACATCCTTCTCCACTATAACATACGGTTGAGGCCAATGGCTAGAGCTTCTTTTTCCCCAGCACTTGGGGAAGAATGAATGAGACCAAGGTGCCATTCCCCTTCATTACATCCATTTAATGCAGTAATTTGATTCCATCTGCTTTTCATTAGAAATATGGATTTTAAAGAATGATTTGTATTGCCAGAATGAAAATCTAATATCTAAGAAATTTGGGTGACAATCCCACCAGTTGAATATGCTTATTTTAATTTCTTCATGTTCTTGTCCAGTGCTTTCTTCTGTTCTCACAGAAAGGGTGATGTGGAGTATTGGTTAAGAACTCCAGAGCTAAGACTAGAATACCTCAGTCTACTTCTCCCTCTGTCACCTTAGGCAAGTAACTTAACCCCTCTAAGTCAAAGTTCCCTTGTCCGTAAATGGGATGTTGACCTCATGGGGCTGTTAACGAAGATTCAATAGGATAGTCAATGCAAAGTGCTTAATAAAGTGGCTGGCAATAAAGAATACTATATAAATGTTAGCTGTATAGTTCCTATTAAATATTCTTATTATTTATTTTCCACCTAATTGGATATTATAAATACTTTTCATGTTGCTACAAAGTTGTCATCATTAGAATGTTCAGTAATTCATCTAGGCAATGGATATGTCACCATTTATCTAACCTGTTCTGTGTTGGATATTAAGGCTGCCTCCAACTTTAAATACACACACACACACACACACACAAATTAGCAATTTCCATTCATACACCTTCTCCTGCATTTTGGATTATAAAACCCAGGAAAGATCCCCGGTGTTGATTACCACATAGGAATGTATTTATAGCTCTTGACAAATTCCTTCCAAGAAAGAGATTTATAAAAATTTATTGCCATCAGCTGTATAAAAGCAGGACCATTCCAATGCACCTTTTGTGTTAGCATTTTCTATCAGAATAAAGGATACAAAATGATACCTCATAGTTGTTCTACTTACCACTCTTTGTTTATTACTCAGGCTAAACCTTTTAAATGTTTATTCACTAGGTGGATTTCTTCTTGTGTAATGTTCAGTATTTCTGTCATTTCTTTATGTATCATAGGTTGTTCTTTCTTGATTATTTATAAATATTCTTTATATATAAATTATATTAATACTTTTTTATTAATTACTTAGATGTACTGTCTCCCTTTTAATAAAATCATGGGACAGAGTTATTTCTCTTCTTATGTATTAAAGACAGGTGCATATTATTGCATTCATGCCTGTGACCATGTGGAAAGTATCATAGTGACTTTTGTTTCTCATTTCTAAGGAATCTATCACATCATTTCTGATCTTCTTTCAGAGTCAAAGCCTTTTCATCTGAGTTCATTCTCTTCCACACTCCATTCCCCTGAAATTGCACCAGAAACCCATGATCACATCATACTACCACCGATAAACCCTGTGCTGAGCATTATCGTTCCTCCAGGCATCTGAAATTGTTCTAATGTTCAAGTTCCGAATGTCAACGGGGACTATGCACCCTTCACTCTCAGTGGATGCTGCATTTTATGCCCACCCATTACTTTCTGTTCACTGCCACCAATTCATATAGTGCCTCAATTTTCTTTCATTTTTGTTTCTCAACTCCTACAGCAAAGTTTAGCACCATAAAATATGTGACATGACTCAATGAAGCAGCAGCTTTCTGCTAAAACTTCAGAGCAAGAGGCACTTTTTTTTTTGTTTTAAGGGAAAAAAGCCATCGAGCTACCAGCTGTTCTCCTAAAAAAAAGATGTGGCAGCATTAGCCATGCAGATATTCTGCAGTTGTTCCCTGGCCATAATGAAAAGGGATTTTTTTTTTTAAGGCTCAATTGCATGTGGCTTTCAGGAACTGGCTACAGTAATGAGGCTTGTTATCTTTGTAATGGATAAACTGAGTCTAGGTGCCATACTCAACCATTGTTAAGGTCAATCTCTTCATTTCTTGATTCCTTCTACAATTACAGGAAAGACATAAAAATATAAGCAATGGTGTTTTTTAAAAGGTTACATGACATTAAAATGTGCTTCATTCTACTGTCAAATACCAGTAAATGCCACTTAAAAGAAGGGCTGCCCAGATTAGGTGAAGCAAGAATTCACTTGATCTTTCTCTCTCCCTGTGCCCTGTTCTCCAACAATATTACCCAAGAATTATCAACAACTTGGATGGAGAATTATACTGAGGACAGGTTTGTTGCTAGGGTGAGTTGTTATTCTCCAAATGACTTATATAACAAAGACAAATGGAATCATTGCTCCAGATAGCACATAGTACAAGTGGTTAGTGTGCACAGAAAAAGCAATCACTTTGCATTTACATATTCAATAAGTGAAATCCTAAGTTGCTACCACCTGGTTTAAAAGCACCTCACCCAAAATGGTAGTCTATTCTCTCCCTAGTTTCCTTAAAATTCACTCCTGCTATGGAGTTTGGAGTAGAAGAAGGTTGGTGAAATGATTGCTGAGGCAGGCTTTTTCCACTTCCTTTCCAAAGTTTTGAGCTACCAGGATTTATCATAAAAATATTGAGACAATTAAAATAATTGGGAAGGAAAGAGAGAAAGGAAGAGACCATATAGAAGTCACCCAGTGCTCTGGGAATTTTCCTTGACTTATTCCTCTCTGCCCCACCCCTGCAACCAATCACTTACTAAGGCCTGTAATTTCTATTCCCCAAAAAATATCTCCCCAGCGCTTCCCTATCCAAAGGACCTCCTACCCAGTTTTTACAAGTTGGCTAACTGGTTTTCCTGCCTTCTGGCTCCAACTCACCTTTCAGTCTTTCACCCCAGGCGTTGTTTGGTGGCTCTAAAAGGTGAAAATATAAATAAAATGTGGTTCATATATACCATGGAATATTACTCAGCCATCAGAAAGGTTGAATACCTACCATTTACATCGCCATGGATGGAACTGGGGGGTATAATGCTGAGTGAAATAAGTCAACCAGAGAAAGACAATTATCATATAGTTTCACTCATATGTGGAATATTAGAAACAGTGCAGAGGACCATAGAGGAAGGGAGGGAAAACTGAATGGAAAGTCACCAGAGAGGGAGAAAAACCATGAGAATCTCTTAACTATAGGAAACAAACTGAGGGTTGCCGGAAGGGAGGTGGGTGAGGGGATGGGGTAATTGGGTGATGGGCATTAAGGAGGGCACGTGATATGATGAGCACTGGGTGTTATAGGCAACTGATGAATTATTGAACACTACATCTGAAACTAATGATGTACTATATGGTGGCTAATTGAATTTAAATTAAAAAATTTGCATTGGAAAAAAAGGCAAATATACACATTCATTTTATAGGGTTTCTTATTTTGCAAAGCAGAACCTTTGCTTTATATTCAATAGAGAATAAAACTCTAGTCTTAGGCTGGTACAGAGGAGAAAAAGTTGGTCAGCAGGGTGGGGGAAGCAATCTGAAAATCCAGCTGTTTCTCAGGCACACATTTAGCAGTGGTCCTGCTCCTTAAAACTATTATCTTCACCTTCACTTTCAAACGTGCTGTCTAATCCTGATCCATATGAGGGTTCTATGGTCTAAATTGGGTTACTTCTCAAATTTCCCTATTACCAGCTTGATTCACTTTTCTCAGTACGATCAAGCCAATTACTACTTAAGCACCTGCTTTCCAGTTTACAAAATTTTGTGGATGTTGCCCCATCTTTCATTCTCTGTTTCTTATTTATGCCTTTTAAAGAAACCCTTTATTGTCATTTTAATTGGATTTTGAGGAGACAAAATATATGTATATCTTCAATCTCCCATCTTTATTGGAATCTACCTGTAACTTTTTCTTCTTTACGTAAATACAATAAACTAGTCACAACCACACAGATTCATAACCACATACATACAGTATTTATGTGAGAAGGTGAAAGGGATATTTTCAAAATTAAAAAAAAAAATGTGTTGAGTCACAATACCGTGCAGAAATGAAATTGCTAGAGATCATGTTGTATTTTAATATGGAGCTTTAGAACATAGCCCTGAAAGAGATGATCAATTTTTATGCTCTTAAAGTGGTACAACACACTAATAAATATAAAACATATTAAAAATTCACCCATAGTGTGATATCCAAAATCAAACTGTTTCTGTCTTCTTTGCAACTCTTGTGTATTATGGAATATACAGTTTCACAAACAGTTTCATGTTAGAATAGTCTTCAAAACTATCATTAATTGTTGTGGAATGTTCTATTGGATTTATATGCCATGATTTACTAATTCATCTCCAAGTGCTTTCCTAGCATAAATAAAACTATATGCACCATCATGCTTAAGTGCAGTGGTGATCCATCCCAGTTTCACCATGAGTTCTATAGCATCTGGCATTATCATTCTAAGACCATGTTTATTTAGTAGTGATAAGTTTGTTTTCATCATCATTTTTATTAATAACTTTAAATATTGTATTTCCAATGTTTACTGTGAAATTGTGTTATCTATTGTGGAGAGTATTGATATCTTCTCTCCTTTTACCACTTAATTATTAGTTTTCCAACCAACTGGAATGAACTCTTCCTTCATTAGACACACACCTACAGCATGTTGCAGGGACATAGAGAAAGAAGGGACCTGACCGTTGCCTGTTTTGAGTTCACAAGATAGTGCAGTACAGTCTATAAGGAGCTTGAGAAGTGTGGTGTGGTCATGGCGGGGGCACGAGCTGAGGACGCCATGTGCCTGCCTGGGAAACAGTGTGGAGAGAGCAGTCTAGGTAGATGAAACAGGAGACTCTAAGCCAAGGAGGCATATATTTAGAAAATACAAGAAATGAGGATACGGTCTAACCTCTCACATTTGCTGCAATTTTTCTCATTTTTGCCTTGTAAAAATCATTTAATATTTTTAAATGCATATATATGATCTAATTTGTTGATCGTATTTTGGGGTTATTTCTCTAAAAATGATTCCAGCAGGATCTGGGTCATCATGGTTGACTTGGACAAAGGCATAATAAAGCTGCCACGGCTAACACCTCTCCTTAGGGGCAGTTAATGCAAACATCATTTTTTTTTAAACCATAAGAAATTGATAAAGAATTATTTGATGAAGACAACACTGCATTAAGGCAGTATTCGCAAAGTGCCTCTCGGGATGGTTTTGGCTGTCATGTGTCATACTGGCAATCAGCATTGCTATTCATTATTCCGAGTAAAGAGTGTAGTCATTTGGCTGTTAATGACAGACATGGGATGGGCCTGCAGGGACTGGGTCTGGCTCTATTCCTGATGCAGAAATACCTTAATATGCAGGACTTTATCAAATGCTATAGTCTTTGCTACATCTTGTTGCATTTAGACACAGAGAGAGTTACATTTTCTACCACAAGCCCCTGAGGGCTTGATTATTTTTTGTACAATGCTTCTTCACTAAGATACATGTAAGTGAAGGGGATGTCAAAAATATGAGGGAGTTATTTCTTCTAGAGTTTATAGACAATTTGGGCTGATCATAGTACTTTGAAGACTACATTCAGTTACTACTTGCTTATCTATTGCTCACTAGAGTGTAAGCTCCTTGAGGGCAGGGATTATGTTTCTCCATCCTTATATCCATAGTGCCTGCTGTATAATGGAAGCTATGGAAGCTCAGTGAACATGTATTACCTGGCTGGAAGAGATGCATGAATGGGACGTGTGCATGTTACAGCTCAATCCTGCTGCCCTGTGTGAGTGGTGGAGAGAGATGTGAGCATTTACAGGCTGGAGAGAGGATGAATCACTGGGGAGGATGAAAACAGACTACTAGCAGAGCTGGTTTGGGAGCTTAGCCTATGGGTAAGCTCAGGACACGAAGAGATGGGAAGAAGGGCAACTAGGGCAGCAGAGGGAAAGGTAAGCTTGAAAGTTTCAGCATCAAATCCCAGCAACAGTGACCAGATTAGATTGGCCACATTATGGATGTGTGGAGGAGAAAGGAGGGGAATCAGGTAGGAAATGCTATGAATGAAGTCTAGGGATGTTAGGATACTCTCAGTAGGTAACAGAAAACCATACTCATTGCATATATATATATATATATATATATATATATATATATATATAGGAGAGAGAGAGGGAGGGAGAGAGAGTATTAGCATCATCAGATTTGTGCATTTGGGAGCACATTCTGGTGGCCCTGTGGGGAGAGAGAGAGAGAGAGAAACCTGTTAAGCTTTTGCAGTAATATATACACAGTAATATATGTGAAGGTGATATAGGGCAACCTCAGTTGAAACTATAGACTTCATGCATTTATTAGGCAAATAATATATAATAACACATTTGAGGGCTTCTGCATGCCATGCCTGTGCTATGTGCAGAAGCTATAATCCTAAACGGACAGATTCCCTCACCTTCATGAGAACACAATCACAAACTTCCTTAAGGACAACAAAATCTTAGCAGGGTGAACTATACACGACATTCTGCATGGCTGAAAGCATTGAGTGAAGGGATGTTTGCTGAAGGTGACTCCAGGGCTTGCCCAGGTCAAGCATGACCCAGATCCTGCTGGAATTGAATTTTTTTTTTGATCAGAGGAGATGACACAACCAGATGCTTATTTTGAAAAAATAATCCCGGCTGTTTTCTGGAAAATGTGTTGACAGGTGTGAGAGGTAGTATGGAGATGCCATTTAGGTGGCCACTAAAGGCAACAGATGAGGGTTGCTGCTCATACCAGGGGGGTGTTGAATAAGTGGAAGAATTCCACAACTAGTAAGGAGGCAGGTGACCTGTGGGAGAGAAAGGTAACTGCCGGGGCCATTAACTGTAATAAGAGTCTCAATAGGTCCCCAAAGGGCCTCAGGCTTGGTAAGTAGTATGGGGAAAACAATGAATTTGATTTCGGACATGGCAATTTTGAGATTTTGGGTAGGCAGGCACAGAAATAAATCTAGATTTCAGTGTGCAAATTTTAGTCATTGGGCTAGGGTAATCAAAGTCCTCAATGTTATCCCTTCTCTAAGAAATTGGGGATGGCAAAAGGGAAGATGCAGAAATGTGGGAGCAGACTGGCCTACCGTCCAGGGGAATCCAAAGGAGAATGGAAGTCTCTGGGGTGAGTGAGGGACTGCATATTTTTGAGACTCTGACTACACTAGGAACCTTGCATAAGCAGCCTTATTATCCCACTCCAAGGAAGACTGGAGTGGTGTCTAGAATTCTTTGAGAGGCCAATCATGGAGGTGTGGCCATTCTTCTGAGTCCACACACAAAGGAGTTTCACTGTAAGCATTTAAATCAAGTCTATACATTTTCTTCTGTATCATGTTTAATACTCCAGTATGTAACATCTTAGGAGATCAGAAGTCTTGCTCAGGACCACAAGTTGATGACCTTACACCAAGAATCTACCCTAAATATAGAATGCATTTTTTCCCTTCTTAATGGAGTTTACCTCCTGTGGTAGGGCTATGGAGCAGGTGTTTGTGTCTCTCCAAAATCCATACATTGAAACCACACCCCACAACGTGATGGTATTGGGAGCTGGGGCTTTGGGGAGGTAATTACGATTGGATGAGGTCATGAGGGTAGAACCCTCATGTATGGGATTAGTGTCCTTTTAAGAACCACTTGAGAGCTTGCTGCTCCTCTTTCTGCTCTCCATCATGTGAGGGTATAAGGAGAAATCAGCAATGTGCAACCTGAAGGAGGACCCTCAACAGAACTTGACTATCCTGGCATCCTGATCTGGGACTTACAGCCTCTAGTGCTGTGAGAAATAAATTTCCATTGTTAAAAGCCACCCAGTCTCTGGCATTTGTTATAGCAGCCTGAACTAAGACAGGTAGTCAGAACAAAACACTCCTACCCCCCAAGATGTCCACGTCCCAATTCCAGGAAACTGTGAATATGTTACCTTACATAGCAAAAGGGACTCTGCAGATATGGTTAAGGACTTTGAGATGGAGAGTTCATCCAGGATCATCCAGGTGGATGGCTGTGGTCAGAGGGAGGGAGATGTGACTATGAAATTGTCAGAGGAGAATAACATTGCTGTCTTTGAAGATGCAGAAGGAGAGCCATGAGCCAAAGGATGTGAGCAACTTTGAGAAGCTGGAAAAGTTAAGGAAACAGACTTTTTACTAAAGCCTCCAGAAGAACACTGCCTTATCAATACCTTGCTTTTAGCCCAGTCAGACTTAATCACCCATAAAACACTAGAATAATAAATTTGTGTTGTTTCAAGCCATCGTGTTTGTGATAATGTGTTATAGCAGTAACAGAAAACTGTTACACCTTACAGGAAGAACAATACATTTAAGTTACATGGTGGGCTTAGTGGGAATCGTAGTAACCATGGAGTTGGGACCCAAAATTAGGTGGCTCTGTCCAGTGACCCCAGCCCTGCCACACTGCAGCAGCCAATTACCCTTACAAGAGTCAGGGTTCACTCCTTGGCCTATTACAAAAATGGCACATACTCACACTCAAAGCACATACCTTCATGAACAGATCATCAGCAAAACAGAATAACCTGTCAATAGGTGTCTGAGTCTGAAGGCCTGAGATTCTAGGAGACCTGGGATGTAAAGTATAATTCAAGGGCTGGAGAAGGCCAATGTCCCGGCTTGAAGATAGGTTGAGAGAGTGAATTCTCCCTTACTCAGACTTTTTGTTCTATTTAGGCCTTTCAAGGATTGGATGAGGCCCATCCACATCAGGAAGGTCAATCTGCTTGACTCAGTCTACTTATTCAAATGTTAATCCCATCTAGAAACCCCTCACAGACATATCCAGAGTGGTGTTGAACCACATATCTGGATACTCCATGGCACAGTCAGGTTGGCACATAAAATGAACTATCACAGATAAACCAATAGATATATCAATAGGTTGACAGATAGATAGATAGGTATATAAAGGAATTCAGAGGAATCCTTACAATTGAGATCACCTATAATTTAGACTCAGCTAAGGGCAGAATTCCTGGAGACAGAAAGAAAAAAGCAATCAACAGTCACTCCTCTTTGCTTGATTATGGACAAAAAGGAGCTGTATGGGCACAGTGGTTAGAAGGATATTCCAGCTTCACCTGTTTCTGGAAAAAAACACTAATTGCTGATAGCCAATCATTAAATGACTTAGTGTTTAAAAGTGAAAATAGCTCTTAGTTTATGCATTTTGTTGATGGTATTTGTTTATTTGCATTTGTATTGGTTTTCATTGGTTTTGGGGAGGTGCAGTTCCTAAGGCCACATTCCCCCCTTTTCTAGTTCTCTGGTTCCATGTGAGTCCTGGACTGAACCCCCATCAGTTCCTGATATGGGAGGCTGGGGGAGTTCTTGGTGCCTGAGACTTCAACCACCAGCAGGTTCTTTTTTTATTTTATTTTATTTTATTTTATTTATTTGCGAGAGAGAGAACGAGAGACAGAGAGCATGAGAGGGAGTGAGAGGGAGGAGGGTCAGAGGGAGAAGCAGACTCCCTGCTGAACAGGGAGCCCGATGCGGGACTCGATCCTGGGACACCAGGATCATGACCTGAGCCGAAGGCAATTGCTTAACCAACTGAGCCACCCAGGCGCCCCACCAGCAGGTTCTTGACTTCATGCAAGAAAGAATTCAAAGACGAGTCAGAGTAAAGCATAGCAGAAGAAGTTTTATTGCCAAGCGAAAGTACACACTCCAGAAGAGGTGTGGGTGAACTCAGAGAATCTGAGTCACCCAGGGCAGATATGGGGCTCCGATTCTTATGCGTGGTTATAATTTGGGCAAAAATACTCATGTGGGGTTCTGAAAATAGGGATTTTCTAGGAACTCTACATAATATTTATTATGCATGCTCTGTTACCTCTGTGTGCAGGCACAGTCTGATTTTTCTCTTGTGGATACTCCATATAGAGTCAGCATCTACTAGGAGTCCTCTAGCGCCCCCAGTGGAGGGGTCATTGTCACTCGTTGTGCACATGCATGCCACAGTTCAGCAGCAGCAACAGGATGCTTGTGGTCATGACAAATCACAGGTATATCACAAAGTCGCTTAATCTCCACAGACTCTCAGGTGTCAAACTCAGTTCCCTATTTTTGTTCCTCCTACAAATATCTAGAACTTCCTTATTCTTCCTGCCTCACTCACATGATCGGTGTTGGAGAGAGTGCACTCCAAAGCAGTGGAGTGTCCTCCTGGATCTCATCCTGGGAAGGCATAGTGAATCCGTAACAATGGCAGAGCTTACTGCATGTGTTTCCCTACAGTTCCTGGTGGGATAAACTTCTGACTTTTAGAGTTTCTTAACTAGTGGATTAATTCATTGAAAAAAAAAAACTATCTCACTTACATTGATCATTTTTATAGAAATTGATGTACTGGGACATTTAAACACACCCCTCTTCACCAGGGGTGAGGCTAGGAAGGACAGAGCCAGTAAAGGAGAAGAGAACTCTGTGATGCCACATATATAAAGATTTCATGTAAATAAACAAGGAAAGAAAAACCAATGAAAAACTAAGCCCCGTAATAGAGAAGTAAAGGACATAAACAAAACAATTCACAAAAGAGGTATTAGAAATGATTAACAGGCACTTTGTGGGGTGGGGAGAGGATTTTCAACCTCTCTAATAAAAATTAAAAAAGAGGCAATTGCAAAAATGAGAGGCAGTTTTTCACCCATCTAATTAACACACATTAAAAATTTAAAAGACAGGAGAGAAGAGAAAATGATGCTTGAAAGAGTTTGGCTTAACTTCTTTCTGCATTTCGCTAGGGAGTGTTAATTAGCACAACCCTTTTAGGAACATTTTAGCAATATGTATCATGTGCCTTTAAAACATTCCTAACTTTTGACCCATTAATTCCACTTCCAGGATACACATAAAAATGAACACAAGAAGTTCATGCATAAAGACCTTTTTGGAAATGATACTTATGGTAGTGATATGCTGAAAATAACTTTACATATCCAAAGAATTAAATTCATATCTATGAAAAATACCTTAAAAACAAATTTTGTTATTGTTAAATTCAAAAGTAGGTTTTTTAGAATCAAAACTTCCTTGAAATATGCATATAAAGAAGCCATCAGAATTATAAAACTACTTTACAAAACCTTGAATGGAATCCTAAGTGATTATACTTCTATTTCCTTTTTTATTTTCCAGAATTTATGTACGCAGCCCATATCATTGAAATAATTAGAAAGAAACTATTTAAAACAAAAATGTAGAATCCATTGTGAAGTCCTTCTATGATAGATCGTCAAGGCCCCAAATGAAGAGTCTTATATGTGGCTTCAGCAGCTTGGGCTGGAAGTGACAGAAGGCTATTTGATGGAACCACCCCAGTCACACAGAGGTGACCCTAGACCTAGTCATCATTTGTAATATGAGGGTGCCAAGAGGTCTCCGAAATCCTTCACATACCAGCAGGAGAGAAGCAAAGTCATTTTGGAGAAAACTGAATTTGTATTGGAAGAGAGCAAGTCACAATCATTGCCAAAGCAAATTGTGTCAGCATTGTAGCTGATAAAAGTCCTATACTCCTAAAACCAGATTTTGAATGATTGGAAAGAGAAGGAATTCTTTGCAATAGCCTTTCAACTCTCCTCTCAAGGGGTGTTAACTTCACAAGAGCATGACATCTTTGCTGTCAGGTCCACCTTCCTAACATCCAAAATCGGGCACATACTAAGTGCCCAAGGAATACATGTTAAGTGAGCAAATAAACTCAGTTGCTCAACCCAGATCCTAGGAGACTTCTTGAGTTTTTCTCTAGCCTCAGTCCCTTATCCAGCCCATCCTTTTGGTTCTTTCTTATTATCCCCCTCTCCCACTCCCACCGTCGATACCTCACTCCAGGCCACCATCTCTCCTGGAGAACTTCAACAGCTTCCGGTCAGCTTTCCCACCTCTGGCCTTCTTCCTGTGCATTCTCCACCGATCAGCATGATAGCATGATTGAAGATTGCAAAGCCCAAGCAGATCGGGTCATTCCATGGCTTAACTTCAAATTCTCCAGCTGCTCCTTTCATGTTCCTGAGTCACCTTTGTTGTCTGCCCCTTCCTCTCCGCTTCCTCTCCCCTTCCAATTCTCAACTCATGCCACCTCCCCCCTTGTTCACCATGTCACAGTCACACTGTTCTTCAGGTTCACTTAAGTTTCTTCAATAACCACCTCAAGGCCCATTTGAATCTTGTTCCTCCTGCCCGTATCACACTTTCTTCCACACAGCTTTCAACTTAAATCACCTGTTTTCAAACACGCCTTTCTTATCTGCCTAATTAAAGATTTCCTTGTTATTTTCCATATAGCTCTCACTTCTTCTTGCCTTGTAGAGCACTTATGGTAATTTATAATTATACATATTTATCCCTTCAGTCTGTTTCTCCCACTCAGACAGCACCCCATGAGAATAGGGATGGTGATCAACCTGTCTACTTCTGTGTATGCCCATGTCTAAGTGCACAGCTGGGCAAAGCAGGCAGTTTATGTCTGTTTGCTAAATGAATGAATGAGCTCCAAAAGGGAGAAGTGATTGAAAACATAGATCCATTTAATGAGTGAGGGATGGGGTGGACCAACATACCATTGGGAAGCAGCTAAGAGAAAGGGACTAGCAATAAAAACAGCACTGAACTGTAATAGCCCATCCTGCCCAGTTTCACCAGTGTCCCTGGAAGAAGTGAATAGCAGAGTGTCATGATGAGGCCATGAGTACAAATGGAACATGATGTACTCCTCACTACCTCTTTATAAACTTTATGTAACTCAGTAGTGTGAATTCTCTTTCTTTTTTTAAATACGTATGTAAGTGTGTGTGTGTGTGTATTATATAAGGAGCTTATCGATTTGTTTCCAGTAATTCTCACCAATTTTTGTTTGCTTATTAATTTTTGTGTGTTGTTGTTACTAACAGTATCCTGAGTTTTAAGAAAACTATTAGACAAACAAAATCAAAGTGAAGCCTGGGTACCCAGAGTGAACAAAGCAGCTGATGCTCCTTTTTACAGCTTGGATGTGAACGAAGCCTACTTACATGTATGGGGCAGGACCATCTCTTAAAAGAATACAGATGGCAGAGGACACACTTTCAGACTATGCACTGAACATGTTGAGAAAGCAGTTACGAAGGGATTTAAGTAGATAGTAGAAATGGAGAGGTGAAGTCTTGATCCCTTCTGTGGTATATTAAATAGTAAAATGAAAAAGCTTTGGAACATCAAACTAAACTCATCTGGCAAATTGTTTTTGGAAAGAGATGAGTTTGTGCGTTTGGACTCCTGTCAGCTGTGTAAACACCCCATTATCTAGCTGGTTATCTTCGTGGTTCTGTAAGCCCCATGCAGGCTCGCTGTACCTGCCCGTGGGTGCAGAACACACTGGAAAAAAAAAACAAAAAAACGCCTGTTAGAGGTGCCTGTCTGGGTGGCCTTGGCAGTTGCTGTCTCCACATCGGAGCACTTTGAAGCTGTTCACTTCAAAAAGGGTCATAACGACCCTTTTTGGTGGGAAGCCAGCCCCGGGAAGCACAATTTTCTGAAAGAATAAGGGGTTGGTTGACATCCCTGACTGAGTGGCAGGATGCAAAAAAGATGGTCGGCTGGCTGAATAGTCATTTTGTTTTCTTTTTAGGTCCCCCAATTATGTTAATTTGGAAACTGTATCTATTAATTGCCCAATTAGACATCTGGTAATCACTCTCTACAGAAATATCCCAAATCACAGTGGCAAGGGCTGGGTGCACTATTTTATTGTATCGCAAATAAAAATCTAATTTAGATTTAATAAAACTAATTCCAGCTAATTTAATACCAATTGATCATTAACAGGGTGCATTTTGTGGTTTATCAAGAATATAAGAAGGGTATATAATTAACTGGAAATGGTGTCCGCAAAGTTATAATTAAATCCTTGGTAACTTTTAACTTTCAGCAAATGTTTTACCACTTAATTAACATTTCAAAAGATGATTTATAATATGACTTGTTAAACACCCATTGCACAGAGTGCTGGACCAACTAATCAGTGTAGTCATGGAGCTTCTTATTTACAAAGTGTTTCTCCTTTCAAACTATGTAAATACCTTGTTGCAGAATAAATATCTACATACCCTTTTAATAAAAATTAATAACCGATTATGGGCTTAAGTGATTGGGTTTTTTAAACATGATGGTTGTAGGATTTTATTCACACTTATCTAATTTCTATTCAGTAGAGTCCCAGAGACTCAGGTGGAATAACAGAGTAATGTTTTCTTTGCTTCATTTTTGTTCGCTTCCTTCACTGGACTCCAGGTACCCTCTCCATTAGACTGTGGGGGGCAAGGGGGCAGGGACCAGTCAAGAAGTGGGAGGTGGCATCCCCAGGTGTTTGCACATAGTCCACAACTAGCGAATCATGCCTTGCTGCTGAGATACGGAGCTACTGTGATGAGCACAGGGATGAGGAGGCAACAGGGTCCATGATGTCTGCAATATCTACGCCTTTTTCTATGTTCAAAATTCCTTTCTTCTAAAGTTGGCTGGGATGAATGCTACATTTCATATTGACTTACAGTTTGGATGAACACATCAAATGGAAGTGCTGTTGTGAGATTTAAATAAGATAATGCCTACTAAGAGCCTGATGGAGTAAATACTGAACACGTGTTGGCCATAACCCTTCTTCTTTGTTGCATATATCACAGTTGTAATTTCACAGTGATTTGGATGATCACCCGATTTTTGTGTCTTCCCCCACCAGGTCAGGAGCCTGTGAAGACAGCATGGGAGCTGTGTTTGCTCACCATTATGTCTCCAGCATGTAGTGGTAAAAATGATCACAATATTGACCTTCAGTGAACATTTGTTGAAGCAAGGAATGGATGAATGGAGTCATTATTGTTCTTAGTTATTCAAAATGATTGACATATTTGGCCCTTTCTTCAAAAGAAGAAAAGAAAAGCAGAAACTCAGTGTGTTGCTCATGAAGTGAAGAATGGCATGGTAAAAATTGTGGCAGTTTGTTCTCTGTAGCAAGACAGGTCTCCACAGGACTCAAGCCATGGGTTCTGCCTTTAACCTTCCAGCAGACCTCCAGTGACTATGAAGTTGTGATCTTCTTGCATTCTGTGCCATCTTTGTACTCCCAGGATGGCCATCGGACCTTATTGGAGAATCATTTCACCACAGTATCTCAATATGCTCTTACACCAAGCCTGGTCCTGCAGGGGCTGTCTCATTTGCATCTGGAGGTATCAAAATCTTGCTGAGCAAGTCTCTTCCATCCCAGGCATCTTTCGAGATGTGAGCTCAGCACCGTTTTAACGTGATGCTTCTCGCTTTCCCTGAGGCCTGTTCCAGGAAGGTAAGCTATATTAAACTTGCTGCTGTAATGTGTTGGCTTATTGATTTTTTTTTTAACTTGGCACCAAACATCCAACAGGCAGTTTTAAAAAGATCAAAAGGGGAAAGAAACAAGAAGGGGAAAAAATGCACCCAACTGCAACATTTAGCACTGTCCACCGTGCAAGGCAATTAAGGGCTTATGCTCCAAAATGTATCAGAGTGAGGGCTCTTTCCTTGACGGCCTTCGTAAATGGAGGTGGCAGTTTAAGGCTAAAAGCAACACCAAAGGACAGGGATGTGAGTCCATTGTTTTATATTGTCAGTGTTTGGCTGACTACCAGAAGGTAGAAAACACACTTAGGTGAGGCTCTTTGCAAGTAGGGTTCTCTTCTCCCATTAGTTCTGGCAACCTCTAAAATTTGACAGCCAGATTCATTATGGGATTCTTGAGGTCTGTAGTATTACCACAAATTCAAAGACACTCTTCACACAGTTGCCTCTTGAGGGTTGTAGGATCAAGTTTGCTCATCGATTATATTTGGTCTTTTTGAGCAAAAGTGCAGGAAGCCTTAGGAAGGGATGTTTAACCCAGTCTGAGGTACGAAAAAGTCATCTGAGACTTGCCCCCCAAAACCATCAAGGAGCTTGAGGCGAGAGTAAAATTCATCCATCCATCCATCCACCCATCCATCCGTTCATCTACCCATTCATCTCTGCCTCCATCCCTCCATCTGTCCTTCCTTCCCTCCATCTGCCCCTCCCTCCATTCATCCATGCATCCATCCAACAGCTCTATGTCAAACAGTCTGCTAGGTATCATGGATTAATAAGATGATAGAATTATTTCATATCATCAAGTGTGTCTCCATCTTCCAAATCTTTCATGCTCTTCTATCCTTCATACTTTTGCTCTTGCTATTACTAATCCCAAAATACCTCTTTGTACCAGGAAAATTGCTTCTCATTATTAAAATCCCGGTCCAAAGATACCATTTCCTGAGAAATGTCTCTCAAATGTTTGAGCCTGAATTGTTTATGCCTATTTATTTGCTTGATACTTTATGCATATGTATTCACCAGCTCTTGTCATTTTATTTTAGTCATTTAAAATAATAATAGCAAGAATAACAGTGATAATAAATAGATTTTATTTAACAAATACTATGACTAGGCACTTTCGCCAAGCACCTCATATGTAAGAAACATTTCATCTTCACACTAATCTTAGGAAGAATCTGCTATTATTACCCTTACTTCACAGAAGGAACTGAGACATGAAGAAGTCATTTATGGGTCACTATAACTTCGCAGTGAGCTTGGCTTGGGAAGTCTGAGGGACACTCTGTACCAAAAAGTTGAGTTAATGTCTGTCACAGAGACACAAAATGGATATTCAAAAAATGATTGGATGAATCAGAATAAAAGAATAGGTGTAACTCAGAAATTCTAGGTCTAGCCTTGTCTTCCTAAATAATTAGACCCAATTCTAATAACCACAAAAACACATAATGTTATCATGGTTCCTACTCGACCACTTATATTTGTCATGCAAGTGTGGATTTACTGTGAATTTTGATGCAATTCAAGGGACTGTTACTGGGTGCTGAATATGTATCATGCAACCTGGTATGCATTTTATAAAGATTAGCTCATTTAGGAACTTACAACACTCTATGAAGTAAGGACACTTGCTATTCCATTTTGCAGGTGCCGATAAACCAAGGCTTAGAGATATTAGAAGTTTGCCCAAGGTCAGCTGGCTAGGAAGTAGTGAATTTGGTGTTCAGAGCCATGAAAGCTATTTCCAGGGCCCTCAAACCTCAACTGTGTGTTTCTGCTAACAGGCACACAGAGCTCCCTCCGTGTGATAAATGGGAAGAGAAAAAGGCAGATACAGAGAAAACAAGACAGGGACATCATTTCCTGAACAGTATAAATACTTAGGCTGCTCTATCCCTTCTTTTCTTTCAAGCTCATTGTTTTCAATAATATCTATTCAAAGTGCCTTGAAATACTAAGCACTTGAATAAAATACCCCTGAGAAAAGGCTGAACTTCTCCTCAATGACAAATTATGTGTAATTTGTAAGAATTTCTGTTAATGTTTTTTCAAGCTTTTAGGTTCAAAACGATATTCTTAATTGCATAGCCATGGTGGTGTGGCTGACCATGATGCCTCTTCCATCTTTATGAGATGTTTTCTGTTCAGGTTTATGAATAGATCCATATATATCACTGGCCTTGGAATTCAAGGTAGCCCTACTAATACAATTATTTCTTATCCTACCAGGAGTTCAGCGAAGCTATGAGTACAGATGGTATGCAATCATTCTGCAATCACTTGCAATTGTTTATCTGTTCCTACCACAACCTTGAAATTCCTTTTTCAAAGATCACAAATGACCCTTTTCTCACCAAAATTAATGTCCTCTTCTCAGTCATCATGTTCCCGGAACTTGCTGAACCATTTGATATCACTCATCACCCTCTTTGTGAAGCCCTTTACAGCCTTGAGCTTCTTTGTCTTTGGATACTGAGCACCTTTAAATTTCACCATTTATTTATAATTTCACTTTATAGCTTGAGAGATCACCACATTATCTAGCCTTCAGGGTCAGCTTTTCCATTGATACCGCAAACAAAAATGGCTCAAAATCTGTTCCTGTGATATAATGGGAAAACAACATTTTACTGTCATCCCATAGATTTTGGCCATCCAGTTGAGAACTCCTATTTTAAGATTATCAGCTGCCAGAGCCAATGTCAAAAACTCATCTTGAAATAGCTCTACATAAAAAAGGAGCATAAACTGAGTTTTTCAAAGTAGGTACAGGACAACTTCATTTCTAATCATCAGACTGTTGTACTTGTGATTTATCTGGCTTCTACCTGTTGAGTATGACAAACCGCATTCCATCACACACAGACTTTGTAGCCTGAGAAATACGACAGACAGTAAGTGAGAAATGGAAATAAAATGTGAGCCCTCTTTAACTTATAAAAAGTAAGCATTCTTTCAGACCCTGTCTACTGAAGAACAGTGAGAGAGGAATGGATGTTTACAACCATGAAAAACACCTATAATTTATATACAATTGTAGAAAAGAATAAAGAAACAAAAATTATGTTTTTAGAAAGGTCCATGTACTCTTTGAGTCTCCAAGGAATAAAAATTGTCTGAAGCAGAACACAGACACCCACAATTAATGTTCTCAGTGCTTCAGCACAACAAACCACCCGCTGTGATTTTGGTTGAACTGATATGAAAACATTATTAGAAATATCTGCACTCACTCTTCAGCTGTTGACAAAAGTTCCTCAATTGAGACAGCTATCAGATTCTCTGTTAGGAATTTGGGGGGTGAGGGCAGCATGGGGTGGCAAGTCTAAGCTTAACCTGAGCATCTATTATACAGCTACACGTGGTATTTTAAGGGTAGTGTTCAAGGGTCCAGAACTGGGTTAATTTTTTTTTCACCAAGCATGACCAGAAAGGTCTAAGGTGTTTTCCCTGTCCAAAGGAACATCAGTGGCCAACTCAGAGAATTCAAACTCAAATGTAGACTGGTTGCAAGGAAAACCAGTGAGTAATACAGAAAGAAGACAAAGTAAGGACTCAGGAGTTACTGGGCTACAGAATTAAGTAAGGGCTAGGAGAGTTGGGGGCAGGGCATAAATAATATACATGTGTCTTGGATATGAACTTGGATGTCCTTGAGGCTCCAATGTGCCATTGTACTGGCTGCTGACTGAGTGGGATATGGGTGGGTTGGTTTGGTTTCAAAGCACAATGTTGGCAAGGATAGAAACCAGGAGAGGAATAGCACAGGCATATTTCTCAAAAAATATTGAATGAAAGAACAAAATGTCATTAAAAGTTTGTTAGGGCCATTTCTTTGCCAATGAGAGGATAAATGCTACACTAATATACTTTGTTCTTTTTATACTTTTGTAAGATGAGACATTATTGTAAGTATTTTATATAATAACTTGATAAACTAAAAACTATTTCTCCCACCCCAGTTTTCTTTGTGGATTTTTAAATACTATTTACATTGATGTGACAGTCTTTTATTCTTGTCAGTTGAGCCAGTTGGTATGGCAACATTTAATTTCTCGAAGAAATGTCTGTCAACATTATGTTGAAAAAAATAGTACTGTTACATTGTACCAGTATGAATCATCACCACCTCCACCAATAACAATGGCAAAATATTACAAAAATGATAATAATAGTACTAATGACAACAGCGACAGCACCAAATACAATAGTTAAAGTAGAGAAAGCAGAGACTTGGCAGTCAGATATCTCAAGACTCCAATTTCTAAGATATCTTTCTAACTCAATAACCTTGGGTGAGAAACCCTCTAAGTGGCAATTTCTTATTTAGAAAAGGAAGCTAATTATACATAACCAGTAGGATTATACACAACTCATAGAGCTGGGGGGAAATGAAGATGTCATAAAATTAGAAAACAAAAAAGGAAAGACAACAAAAATGCCCTGCATGTCTTCTAGTGCGTGGTTGGCTTCTAATACATGGTAGTTCCCACATCCATTTTCATGATCCCAAACCCAGTTGAGTAACGTTTGAAGAGTTTGAAGGAGAGAAAGATGGCACTACAGACAGATAAGCAAAGGTTGTCCAAGTGTTTTTTTCCCACACAAAATAGCATTATCCCTGGTACCATGTAGAATCTTATTCCCCATAAACTGTTGTTAACTCCATGGCATCTCACTTGAGAAAATCTCTCTCTCTGACCTCACACAAATTCCTCCCTTAGCCATCAAGTGAGATACTTAGCTATGTCAAAGCTGAGAGTAAAAGGCAGTGTTTATCCAGAAAGCTGATGGTCAGTACAATTTTCAAAATAGAGAGTAGGAGTGAGCTTATACACAATACCATATACAAATTCAGTTCTTACATGAGAGGCAGTGTGCTAAGAATTTCATATATGAATCTCATTTAATCCTCAAAACATTGGAGGCAAGGAACGTCTGACCTCCACTTTACACGTGAGAAAACAGAGATTTTAGTAGCCATTAAACCAGCTGTTTGAAGTCACACAGCTACCATGTAGCTAGCTAAAAGTCAAATCCAAACAGGCTTTCTCTAGCCCACGTGCTCAACCTTAAATTTATCCTACCCAGAGGAAAGGAAAAATTTACTATCAACAAAGATAGGAAGAAAGGCAAGAAGGGAGAGACAGAGGCAGAGACAGAGAAATAAGAAAAAAAAATTTTTTTTTAAGGTAAATAAAGTTTCCTGAGGAACACAAGCAATTGAGCTGCTTACACACACACACACACAAAAAAAAAAAAAAAAAAAAATCCCATGACTTTAACACTAATCTTTCCCCCAACAACCCATTTTGAAGTACATGGGAATGTTAAGACCTTGAATCAAATACTCAGAGAAAAGTTAAACTTCAGAGCAGAGGCAGTGCATTTGTACATGTGAAGAGCACAGTTTGTTTACATGTCATCTAGAACTTTATTCTCAGAAGAATGGTCTTATTTCTACAGCCTATTATTCAGGCTGGTTTGGCTGGACCTTATTTTTCTCCTCCGAGTCCCAGTGGTGCAATGTTGTTTTCAGTATGCATCTACGAATAGACCTACAAACACCACTGACCTTGGTGGAGGAAACCCATGGCACTAATGGAATTATTTTCAGACTGGAATTACCCCCAGGAATTCAACAAAATGTGGGGTAGTGATAGTGTGTTATCACTCAACAACCTTTTCAATCTGGTATGTGCTCTCTCTGTAATCTTTAAATTCTTTATCTCAAGGATTGCAAGTCACTCTGTCTTCTAAACCTAATGATTTCTTCTCAGCCTTCAGTTATTTCATGAATTTTTTTAACCACTTGATCCCACCTATGTCTTTGCAACACGTGTTCTAAACTTTTATAACTTGTTGACTTGATTGCATGTTTTTAGCAATGAAACTGTTTTAACATCCAAGTGACTGCATTCCCAGCTTGAAAAAGTCGATGACTTTCCTTTGATACCACACTATCTCCCCCATGGTGTCAAACGCCACAGTCTGTGTACTTAGGTTGACATGATCTCCATCAGATCTCCAGTGTCAGGTGTAAACCCAGGTTTCCAGGATCAGCCCAGGTGGACTCCCTGGCCACAGTGATTGGTTCAAGAAGCAGCATGTCACCTTCTGTTCAATCTCAGGATTTCTGGGGTGAGGTGTCCTCTTTCCTGTTGAATTAGAGCTTGAAAAGATGTGAGCCTTCAAGTGCTGGCAGCCATTCTGCCACCATGTGTTGTGTGAGAATTAATCCATCATGGAGGAGAACAGAATTAGATTTTCTGTTGGAGGCCTGATGGACACTCCAGTGTTTTCTGCTCAGTCCTGGGTCAGCTGATACATTTCAATCTCTGGTCTTACTGTTTGCTTCAGCACTCCCTGGACAGCTGTTCCTGTCCTCGCAGATCATCTGTTGCCCAATTCTCGCTGTTTCTTCATGCTGTTGCTCTGCCTATTCCTCTGAGCCTAAGAAGTAGACGTTGACTCTCTCTTAATCCCCTATAGCACAGCTGAAACCAGGCTGTTTGAAAATAAGCCTGTGACCTCAGGACTTAAAGCAGACAATATAATAAAGGGATATAAAACTCCAAGCTAGATTGTGTACTCTGGATTTTTCAGGTCCCGTGCTTCTACAGGGGAATACCTCCTCCCTGTCTTTCCACTCAGCCTCTGGCCTGCTGTCCTGTTGCATGAGCCAGATAGACCCCCGTGGTGGAAGAAAGTGCTTAACTGTTCCCTGACTCCTCTCTGAATCTATACCCATATTTTCCTGGATCCCTTAGAGGGGGAAATCTTTTTGTCAGACCTACTTCTCCAGAGCAATAGAGGAAAAATTAAAAATAACGGTACTGATTTTAAATTCAAACCTGACTCCATTTGTAGCCATCAAAGTTTTAGAAATACATCAGCAGTTTAGCCACAGGACATCTAGTTGTACAATATACCTTTTATCTCATATTTGTGATAACATTAAAGATGCAGACATTTCTGTCTCTGGTAATACAATTAAATGGGAAATGATAAATTGATCTTACTCAATAACATAGGTGTAAAAATCCTACATAGTATGTTAGCAGAAGAAATTCTAGATTGTCATGACCAAATAGGATACATTGAAGAATGTAACAATGGCTAAATGTTAGAAAAGCTTATGTAATTCACCATATTACATAATTCAAGGAGAAAAATTATATAATCTTTCCAAAAGATACAGAAAAAAATTAAATAAAATTTAGCACTATTCCTGATTTTAAAAATAACACTTCTAGGAAATTAGCAATGGAAGGGAATTCCTTTAACCTGACAAAAGGTAAATGAAAATTTAGAAACTTTTCTATTAAACTCAGGGCCAAGATGTGAATTCACATTATTACATCAAGTACATTCTACATATCTTAGCCCACGAAGGAAGGAAGGAAGGAAGAAAGGAAGGAACGAAGGAAGGAAGGGAGGAAGAAAGGGAGGAAGGGAGGGAAGCCACTGAAAGGGAAGAATCAAAAGTGTTCACAAATGATACTGTCTTTGTTGAAAATATTAGGACATGAATATTTACAGATAATTTATTAGAACTAATAAGAGTGTTTATCAGTATTGTTAGGTAAGAGATCAATATCAAAATACACAAATTAAAAAAAACCTGGTTTTTTATAACTAACAGAAACAAATTATAAAATGTAATTTTTAAAGATTCATATTAGAAACAAAAATATAAAATACTATGAGAAATTTGTAAAACCTTATAGAGGGACGTGAAGACCTAAATAAAAGGTGAAATATACCATAATAATAATAAATATAATAAATGGGAAGAATTGAATGTTTTAAATATACCAATTTTTCTTAAATTAATCAGATGTGACTCTTATACTAAAACATATTCTTTACTCCCTTCAAATACTATCGAAATCCCAAAGGGTTTCCTCTTGAGAACTGTGTAAGCTTAATATATATTAATTTTGGTAAGAGAAAGCAAAAAGGTGAGGATAAACAATTAACAAAATTTAATATGGATCATTATTTTAGAGTAGTACGATGCAACAATGGACAAAAAGGTCAGTCTACCTATGCAATAGTATTATACTGCTGTAATTAGAGAGTCCCAAAACATGGCCACATATGAATGGGTACTTGCTATATTTCACATTTTTTAAATAAATAAATAAATAAATTATTTATTTATTTATTTATTTATTTATTAGAGAGAGAGAGAAAAAGTGAGCATGAGCAGGGGGGAGGAACAGAGGGAGAGGGACAAGCAGACTCCCTGCTGAGCAGAGAACCCGACCCTGGGGCTCGATCCCAGGACCCCAAGATCATGACCTGAGCCAAAGGCAGATGCTTAACCAACTGAGTCACCCAGTCGCCCACTGTATTTCACATTTGGCTTTATAATGAGTGAGCAGTGGATATACAGTTTAATAAATGGCATTGAGTTGGGGGGTGTCCAGATTGTCATCCATATACAAAATAAAATACATTTAGATAATTGCCTCACACTAAATACACGAAAATAACCTCCAGAGGTACAAAATGTTAAAGACAGATGGCACTAATTTCCATGTTAAAACATATGAAACAATCCAAAATATAGTTGTAGGGACATATATATGAAATTAAAATGTGAGAGCATTCATGGGAAGATTTTTCATCAATTTTAGGACCATAGAAGGAGAATGAAATGAGAATGCTGGGTCTTCAGCTGTGTCTCTTAATATTTTATCTCTTTGCAAAATAATAATAGTAATAATAATAAGGTAAACATGGCAAAATAGTAGCAGTTTAAAATGTGGTCAATAGGCATAGTAATATCTGATTGTTATTTTTTTATACTTTTCTATATGTTGAAATATACTATAATTAAGAAGGGAAAAGAAGCAGTTATAATAGATAGGTCAATCACCATGTATTCAGTCAATTAAATTCACCATTTTAACAGAAAAAGAGAAAAAAAAATATGAACATTTCAGTAAATGCAGAGAAAGCTTCTGTTAAAGTCAATACTTGTTCATGATAAGCGAAAAAATCTCTCAGAAAATTAAGAATGGAGGTAAATAGCTTAATCTGATAAAGGACATTAGACAAACTATAGTTAACGAATACTTAATAGTAAATATTGAATGCTTTACCCTCTATGCATAGAAATAAAGCAAATATATTCACTCTTACCTCATCTAGTCAGCATTGTATTTGAGGCTCCAGTCAGTGAAAATGAGGTAAGAAAAAGAAATACAAGACATAATATTATAAAAGTAAGAGTTATAATTCTTTTTATTCACAGATGACATGACTGGGTACATAGAAAAACCAAAAGGCAACAAATAAACTATGAGAATTAAATGAGTAAAATCAGCAAAGTCACTGCACTGAGGGTTTTAGAGGGGAGGGGTGTGGGGGGACGGGTTAGCCCAGTGTTGGATATTAAGGAGGGCACGTATTGCATGGAGCACTGGGTGTTGTACGAAAACAATGAATCATGGAACACTACATCAAAAACTAATGATGTACTGTATGGTGAGTAACATAACATAATTAAATTAAATTAAATTAAAAAATAAATAAATCATTTAAAAATATAAAAATAAATAAATTTTTATGTCAAGCAAAATAAACCAGACAGGCCAGTAAATACTGTATGATTCTGTTTGTGCCCAAAGTAGGGAAGGGGCAGTCTGATACTGCAGGAATGAGGCAGTCTATCAGGACAGCTAGGTAGTTTTGTGGTAATTAATAACCTCAATCTCAGTGATGTAAAACAAGAAGTTGTTTCTTTCTTATGTTGTGTGTCCATTGTGAGTTAACAGGAGGGTTTTGCTACAGTCAGGCTGAAGAACAGCCACTCTCCAGAAGAAGAGTTAAGAGGATTTTGTACTGACATTTAAATATTCAAGTCTGGGAGAGTCTGGCTGGTTGAGTCAGAAGAACATGCATCTCCTGATCTCAGGGTCGTGAGTTCAAGCCCCATGTTGGGTGTAGAGCTTACTTAAGAAAATGAAAGAATGAATGAATGAATGCTCAAGTTTTGAAATGTCACAAGATACTTGGCCATTAAAACTCAACTTGCTCATGGCCCACTCAGCACAAGGGAAGTTGAAGAGCATAGTCCTTCCATGTGCTCAGAAGGCAGAGTTAGAAATATATGTCCAGTAGCAGAAATGACTATCACAGCAAGATGGGTAGTAGGGGCTGGAAAAGAGACATTAATAATCTAGGGAAAGGGAAATACCAGGCTGCTGTAGCCAGTGGGAAATCTCTTGTAGTGGCTTAGTAATAGGAATTTCTGCTATTCCGTTATAACCTGTTGCCTTGGTTGGTATTATATTCTCCTCATCAAAATCTTCTACAGAAACACACATGTACTTTTTTCTTTTAATTTACATTTTATTTTGTGAAAATCAAAGTAGATAACGACACGGTGTGTAACAGAGAATAGGCTTAATACCAATGCTCTGAGTCAAAGTTGGCAATGAGAACATAGCTCTCAAGGAATCTATGAAAATCATGAAGAGGCAATTGGACTGTCTTAGAATCATGGATTGGGGTCGCACCTGAATTTATCTAACTCGTAAGGAGCAAAATTGCCCCAGCTAATGAAGTTATCAGAAAGAAAGGGAATCAGCGTTTTGTGAAATGGTCTCAGAGTGCTTAGCCTTGAAGCTATGCCCCATAAATATTAGTTTAAATGTAAGAAAAGAGCCCTGCACCTGAGAGAATTATGTAAGCTCTGATGAGATATAATGCTGCTAAAGAGTTACAGCGTGACCAAAAATATGACACAACAGCTTCGATACAGTCCTGGGGTCCAGGGCCGGGTCTCCAGATACCCAGCTGCTATTCATTTCCGAAGGACAGTGACTTCTCTTGTACCAATGGGAACTCCGCCCGGACTGTGTGTTTCCTGCCTACTTGTAAGGGAGACCAAAAACCTAGAGGAAAATTTCTTCATTGCCTGGTAGGGTTAGGGCCACATTTTCTTTTTCACAGTTAAATGTGAAAGCTGGAACTGAGGGCTATAAGCCAGGCAGGGGCCCAGGGTGGGGTCAGCAGTTAAGAAATGTTCCATCCATCAAGGAGGTGTCTTCCACCTAATCCCCAACCCTAATGAAAACTTTGGTGGGACTTACTAAATTGGCATTTTTGCATGTTTATCTTTTATCAATTCACTTTTTGTGTCTTTCTACTTCTCAAAAACAAATATTTTAATAATAATAACTAAAAAAAAAAAAAAAACCAGAGAGCATAGTATGATGTTCCTCCTCTTTCTCTCAGCTTTACTGACAAAGTGCTGTTGATTCTGGCTCAGGGTGCCCTCTTCTGCCTACACTCTCTGGCCCCTAGTCATCGCTTCCTTGGGGTCACTCTGCCCTCATTCTTGTCCATTCCCAGCCATTCTCTATGCTGTCCACAAGCAAAGCTCTCACATGGAGTTGAGCTTGACATAGCTGGTTTTGAAATCTTGAGTAGTTCCCATTATCTGACAGAGGTTACAAGCAGGGTGCCTCTAGGGGATGTTGATGGGATTCCTCTCAGGTTTGCTCATATCTTTTTTGCAGTTTTTACTTGACCTTCTCTTGGCTTCCATGTGCTTTTGCCCCTACAGTAGGGACGGAGACTCTTCACCTATCGCACAGGGAGTACCTAGAGGTTTCCATCCTGTGGGAGGGTTCCAAACCCTCATGGGCATGAAGTGTGAAAATGTGAAAGCAAGCCCCCTTGCCTCAGGTCAGGACTACTCTGAGGCATCACTTCCACTGCAAAACTCATCTGCAGAAGCAGCCTGAGGCTCCCTTCCACAGGTCTTCCTTGCAAACACACGCCTGCTTTTCCACCCCTGGCCTGCCCTACGTCATCCCCCTTTCCCAGACTGGCTTCTCCTGGGAATACCTTCTTAATAAGCCACTTGCATATGAATCTTCATCTCAGAATCCACTTCTAGGGACCTGACCTAAGACATTCCACTCCCTATGGGCCAAATTTAGATTTAAAACATTGTTTGTCATAATTAATTTTCAAGCTGAGTATTTTTAAACTGCATTTACTAACCCAATTAATTCTTACTGCTTCCTTCTATTTTATTTTAGTCCTATTTTGTTTACTGACCTTCTTCACCCAGCCCCTGAAAGCACTTGAGTTTTTAATACCTGACCTATTGGGTTTTAGCCAAGATAGGGTGATTTAGGGTACTTGACACACTCACTTTATTATACATATCTAGCTTCATCTCCCACCTCCCTGTCCCAGGCACCCGAATTTCCTGCCACTACTGAATGCCTTTGTATCCCCTGGGCATGTAGACACTTGCTCAACATCTTCCCTTTACATGTGATTCTTGGTCTGAATGAAAGAGTCTCCTCTACTGTAGGTCCACCTTGCAAAATCCTATTCATCAAAGCCCTTATCAAATGTCTCTTCCTCTGGGAATGCCATTTCTCCAGTTTTCCATGGGTTCCCCCAACACCTTTCACACATGACTGTGATTTGACATACCATACCAGAGTAAAATCTTAAGGACATCTGGGATTAACTTAGTGGAGGGAGAGCATGTGAATGTGTTTTAGGCAAAGAAACTTCAGGGGAAAGACATCGTGGTGGGTTGGGGGAGAGGATGGAGTAGAACATCACATGCTGAAAGAACTGCGTCCAGACCAGTGCTGGAGGCAGCTAGAAAGGCAGAGGGAAAGGGTGCAAGGGAAGAAGGACAGGTGACTGGGAGACACAGCAGTCTCCAGTCTGTAATTCATGGGTGAATGTGAGGGGATAGGAAAACACCCTCCATCCTATATCATGTTGGTGTATTTCCATTTTTTTTCTGGGGACAGAGTTCATAGTTTCATCTCATATCTTTATTAAGAGCAAGAAACAGAAAGGGAAGGAGGGAGAGAGAGGAGAAAGACAGGGATAGAGAGAGAGAACAGAGAAAGAGAGAAGAGAATAAGAATATTTGAACATTCTACATGTCAGAACAGCACCCAGGCCCCTACTCCCCATAACAACATAATGAGGTCTACAGCTACCACTGATCCCATTTTGCAGGGGTAAAACTGAGGTTCAGAAGGGCAGAAGCTCTCCAAGGACACAGCCTGTCCATGTCAGAGCCAAGATGCCAATCCAGTTTTAGGACATGCAGGGTCATGCTCTTTGCTCTACTGGCTCCTGGACAAGAGAGATCAAGTAGAGGTATCTCCAGAAGGCTTTTGTGTGACTTCATGAAGCTAGGACATGGAAAGCTGCAGGCAGAGGATGGCTGGTGGTGTTCCATTAAATGCTCCTCTGCCCTGTTAGCCTATAAAACTGAGGTTGCTTGGGAACTGTGGTCATGGGGTCAGAGCTTGCCTAGACAACTTCATTTGAAAAAAAAAAAAGTGTCTAACAATCAAAAGCTTGAGACTATGAGGAGAGAGATAGAAAATTAGAAAGCCATCTGCTCTCTCACAACCCTGTAGTCTCCTTTGATTTAACATGTGTTCTTTATAATTATCTACACTTTAAAGCCATGATTCTCAAAGTGTGGTCTCAGGAATGGCAGCATCAGCATCATGTGAGAACTTGTTAAAAATACAAATTCTTAGGCTCCACTTCAACCCACCTGATCAGAAACACGGGGGGTGGGGCCCAGCAATCTGTTTTAACAAGCTCTCCAGTTGATTCAAATGCACATCTAAGTCTGAGGACCACTGATGTAAAGTGTGCAAAGCCCTCTCAGATCTATTATCTCAGTGGTTGTTTCAGGAAATGTTGAAAACATTTTTCTTAGTGCCACTGTACATTTGAGGACACTGAGGATAAAAGGGGATGTGATTTCCTCATCATAAATCCAGATTGGTTGGCTTTGTAGGATAGCCCACTTTCTTTGAGGACGGTATGTCTCGCACCATGTTCTCATTTGTATCCCCATGAGACCCACCACCTACCAGGAGTTTAAAAGCAGCTTTGTCACCTTCCCTCTGAGCATTCATGTGCTTCATGACAAACCAGTGACAAATAACCAATGTGGATACCTTGTAGGACCCTACCTGATGTGGGAAAATATATTCAGACCAATCCACTTGACTTCAGCTATGAAAATAATTTGGGTGTCTAGGAAGACTTCTGATCCATTAGAGATATATGTTGCCCCCATAAAAAAATTCTGCAGACAGAATTATCTTATCTCTTCTCCCCAGAACTCAGCATCCTGGCTTCTTTCTGTTCCTTGGCTATATTTCAATGGCTTCATCACTCTCAGGTCTTTGCATCTGCTCTCCTTTCTGCCAGGATGCCTGTTCTAGCAGCTCTTCATGTGGTTGACTCACTAGCATTCTCCAGGTCTCAGCCCAAATGCCTCCTCTTCTAAGAGCACTACTTTGGCCACTTCATCTAAAGTCATGTTCAGTGTCATTCTCACTTACTGTCTGGTTTATCTCTTTGGAAGCATGTTTTACAGTCTTGGTTATATATTATTGACTTGTGTGTTGTTGGTCTTACCCCACTTTAATAGAGGATCCAGAGAGCCCAGAGACTATGCTATTCTTATTCACTACCATCCCCCCTGTGTCTGTAAGAGGGTCTGGTTCAATAAACATTGCTTGAATAAATGAATGAAGGAGAATGAATGAATTCAGAGGGCTTAAGTGATTAGTCCTGAGCCCCGTAATTGTATTCAAGTATTTGGACTCCACTGTTCTGAGTCCAGGTTCATTGATTTTTTCCAATACAATCTAACCATTTCTGCTTTCACTCTATTCACACATGTTTAAACCAACAAGGTTAGAGGAGACATACCGTTCCTAATAAAGAACATGGGACTTGGTGACTTGGAGTTCACATTCTGTGATGTGGCAAGGAGTAGGCGAGTGGGCACGGTACAAAACCAGCTGTGTAAATAGCATCACCTCCAGTCCAATTTAAATGAAGTCAGTAAATTACACCTCCAGACCTTAAACCATTTATTTCACCACGCTAGAGAAAGGAAAAGGAGTGTTCAGAGAAGTAATTTCTCTGCCCAGGTATTTCATTAAAAACAGACTGGAAGGGGCCCCTGTGGGAGAACATGGCACCTGATATGATTGTGGGAGACACTTTTTACAGAATGGAATAATCAAATGGCGGTTCACCTATCGCAGTTGGTTCTCACCATTATCAATAATGGAGGGCCACAAGTGGGGATGAACTCCAGCCCATAGTGTGCTCTGGAGGAGACAGAGTGCCAGACCAGCCCTCTGCCAGCAGAAGCAATAACACCAGTGTTAATAACAAGTCTCACCTTTTTCAACTCTCTGGGGGATAACTATTTTGTGTGTGTGTGTGTGTGTGTATGGAGGGAGGTGATCTTAATATTTTTCTCCCTCTCCTTGGTTTCTGACAATGGAAATGTACCTGCTGATAATATTTTATTGGCTTAACATGCACAATAGAGTCAGCTTTTGCTCTTTTTGCTCGTTTGACACCACAACAAAACAACCTCATCCAATATCGGTATCAGAGAAGGTTAACTCTGGATGGCTCTGGCTGAGGGTTGCCTATCAGTATTTACCTAACTAGCATTTGTTCTTAAAAGATAACTGAGGTGCAGGGCTGCAGAGCTTTCAATAACTCATTTTCAATAACCCATTTTCTTTGAACCTTGCTATAATTCCAAGAACAAAGCAAAAATTCTTGTTTCCATTTGAAAGAAGAGGAATCTGAAAGGAAGGTCATGCAATTTGCTTAAGATCCTTTAGTTAGTGAATCGCAGAGCTAGAGTTCAAACCCAGGCAGAGCACAATTTGTAATGCACAGTAGACTCAAGGGGCCTCTATGGGTGCTAATAATAATAATAATGTTAATACTAATATGATTAATATTAACCCTAATATTTATTATTAATATTAGCACCTAATAAATGTTAAGTACATGCCAATACTATAAGTGTATTACACGTATAATTTTATTTAAATCTCATACACAGTAAGTTATTTAATTTTCACCACAACCTTATCCAGTAGGAAATATTACTTTCTATAGATAAAAATACTAAGGTTCAGAAAGTTTAATGGTTTGCCTATAATAGTCTAAAAGTGGCAGAGCTGTAATTCAAACGCACGTCTTTCAACCTCTTTTTGCTCTTCCCCAGAACCCCAAGCAAACCACATCAGATACCACCAGGCTTCTCACAGCAATGATTCTGAACCCAGAGATGTGAAACCTGGTTTGGCTACCAAGTCATGGTGTGACCTCTGGATGAGTCTTCTTGCCTTTCCAATGGGCTGTGGGGCTGGCCAGCGTCTGCTCCATCTTGATTCCTCCTGCAGTGTTCGTTTCCACTGCATACAAACAAGAACAGAACACACAAAGCCACCATCTGGTAAGCATTCCAGTTGAACTCCTTCAGATGCAGAATCACCAGGTTTAAACATTAATGGTGAAAGGAACTTTCCTTGCTGGACACAAGTCTCAGGAAGACAGAGCAGGAGATACTCTGATGTCCTTTTGCGATCGCTCCAGGAACAGCAGCAAGAGGTTCATTGCCTCACCTCATGCACTGTTCACAAGGGGCTTTGGGAAAAAAGAGAAAGAAAAAAAAAACCCACCACCTGGAGCTGAGAACATAATTACACAAACTTGAAAATGAGGTAAAGACCAAATTAAAGCAGTAAGCCTAAGGCATAAATACAAATGGATGACGATCTGCAAATCCCTTGTGGCAGCAAGTTAAAAAAAGAAAGTGAGAGAGATCCTCTTGATATTAAAGTAAAAGTTGAAAAAAGTAAAATGTGGCAGGTAGCACAGAGGTGGAATCCAGGGGTTTCGCATTCCTCATAGGGCTCTGAATAGACATGATCGTCATAGCAATAGAGGCACCAGGCACTATGCTGAGCTTCATCTCACTTCAAGTTCACTCAGTCCCAGGAGACAGTTATTGTCACTACTCCCATCTCACAGATGGGCAAGTGGACTCCGATGCTAAAATCTCATCCAGAACATACAGCTAGTGATACAGCCAGGATTCAGAGTCAGGGTGTCTTTGTCCTGAGCTTTGCTCTTAACCAATGTAATAGACTGTTTAGAGCAGAGTTTAAGAGCAGCCCCAGTCACTGGCTCTATTCCAGACCAGGGAAACCCGCTTTATTCAAGGGATAAGACAATGTGTCCAAACCCAGTGGCCAAGTTTGCCATCTTGACTCTCTCTGCTTCTTTTCTCAGCCCCACGCCAAGTACTGTCTTTGCCCCGTTTCTTAATCCCCCCTGCTAAGTCATCGTTCTCTCTCCACATTATGTATGACATTCATTTCTTCCACTATACTCAAACTTCTTTATTTGGTTATTGATCACGTATTGATTGACTGGTTGGCTGATTCATGAGTCTTCAAATATCTCCTAAGGTGTGTACTTCAATACTAAGCTCTGTCGAGGTGCCGAGCCACAGAGAGAAAGGTACGGAGGGTGAGGGTGTGGAGTGACGTGCAGGAAACTCCCTCAGGGAGCTCATGGTGCAGTGAAGACAATGTGTTAGGCGAACGTATCTCAGCTGACAGTGAAGGGGGTGCAGCTGAGCTATCTGTAGGGGCTGAGAGAAAACACAGAAGGAGCCCCAAAACCCACCTAGGTGAGGACAATAGATTCCCTGGAAGTGATGCTGGAGGTGAGGGGCTCTTCAGTCCCACCTAGGATAGTGTGCACAGGAGGCCATTAATGCTCCAACTCTGCAGTGCACGAGAAGCACCAGGGGACTGGTAGAGAAATTGGAACATGGGCCTCATAACCTCATGAGCCATAGAGTCTTAGATGGCCATCTGGTTAGTGTCAGGAACCTACGTTGTTAACAAGTTCTCAAAGTTCTCAATTTCATTTCAGGTGGTCTGAGCTGCAGCAGGCAGTCAGTTAGTAGTTGCTAATGAATACATGCAAACACACATACATACATGCCATTGAAATAGACAAATGCATAGTTACATGTTTAGTAGCTACTCCTCACAGACAGTATTTCAGAACGCCCCCCCTCTCCTCCACAGTGGAGTTATTGCACAGTGTTGCTGGATGAGAGAGTCCAGTTTTCTGGAACCCCTGGAATAGCTGATGTGAAGGGTAAAACACACTTAGGTCAAAGTCATAGTAAGAGGTTTAATGAACAACAACAACACAATAACTGTTCATTGTCCGGGAACAGGATGTGAAAGTCTGCACTCAGACTCAGTTGATAAGGCCCAGTCCCCTCCTCTGCCCCATGGGTCATGGAAATAGGAAAATAACAGAGGTGATAGTGTCCATGAGTCTGAGGAACCAGAAAAGTCAGGACATAGTATCCACAAAAGGCTGAGCCAAGAAAGGACTCAGCACTTCCATGAAATTTCATAGCAAGGTGGTGAGAAAGGAGAGGAATAATATAAGACTGAGTTGGAAAGGCAGAATGGACTAGGTGACCTGGCGCCTTGTAGCCATGGATGGTGCCTTCCAATGTAACATGAAATGAAATGGAAAGCCCTTGAAAGGTTTAAGCAAGAAAATGACATGATTTGTTCTAAGAAGGAGGCCTATTGTGTGGTTATAACACAATTTTTATCCATTCAGTAGTTGATAGATATTTTGGTTGTTCCTACCTGGTGGCTATTGTGAATAGCGCTACTGTGAATGTTCATAGACAAGCTTTTGTTTGAATACCAATTTTCAGTTCTTTTGGGTATGTACCTAAGAGTGACATTGCTGGGTTAATTAAATACTTAGCTTCTTAAGGAACTGCCGCAGTGGCTACCATTTTACATTCCCACCTCTATGGAAGAGGGTTCTAATGCCGTCTACACATTACAAAATGGATGAACCTTGAACACGTTATGCAAAGTGGAAAAAAGTCAGACACAAAAGGCCATGTATTGTACAACTCCACTTATGGGAAGTGTCCATGATAGACAAATCCATGGAGTCAGAAGGCAGGTTAGAAGTTGCCAGGGGCTGGAGGAGAGAAGAAATGGGGAGTGACTGCTGGTGGGTGCAAGGTTTCCTTTTGGAGTGATGAACTGGAGTTCTAAGTTCTAGAATTAGACAGTGGTGATAGTGCTTGCATAATACTGTGGATGCATCTAATGCCATTAAATTGTATGCCTCAAAACGGTGAAAATGGTAAATTTTATAGTATATGTATTTTACTGCAATTAAAAAAAATGGATGCCTAGCAATTGCATGGAGCATTAGTTAGGAGGAGGACGTGAGGAAGGCTGCATGGAGATGGTTTCAGTAGTCTGCATAAGGGACCACGGAGGCTCCGAAGAGGAGGGAGGCCGAGGGATTCTGCAAAGACAAATGGAGTTCCATTCACTTGACAAGTGAGTTTTTGGGTTTCAGTAGTCTGCATAAGGGACCACGGAGGCTCCGAAGAGGAGGGAGGCCGAGGGATTCTGCAAAGACAAATGGAGTTCCAATTGACAAGTACATCTGAGTGAAACTGCTAGAACAACCATTCCTTGTTGTTCCTTCTTAATGCAACCTCTTTTTCTGTTTCCCATCAATTTACTCTTTGTATCCACTGACTCATCCCTACATCTCTCCTCCCACTGAACCCTCTATTTTACTGGAGGCATCATGTCTTATTACATTTGTTAAATAAATAAAATAAATCAGTAGCATCAGATAGCTTAAGGTTGTATGTGCAGACCTGCTGAGTGGCTCTCCTCATTACACCTTCCTCCCCATTTTCCTAGCCCAGCCAACCTGGGGTCTTGGGTTGCACGGAAGGAAACAGGCCCTGAAATCAATACAGTATTTAACGGGAAGGTGCTGAAGCGTGGCCAGTCCAGAAGCAATCGGGAGGGCTTCTCCGGCCTGGCTGAAGCCTGCCCAAGCCGTGGTGGAAGCCCCAGAAAGACAAATTGCAGTCATCAATCCCAGGGAAGAAAGACTTGCATTTTACCTCCTGTATCAGCAGGAGGGAGAAAGAGTTGCATCCTGGAAGCTCTGTTTCTGAGATGGTAATGAGGATCCTTCCGACACCGGATGACAGTGGACTTGAAAGCAAGTCAGAAATCACCCGGTTTCCTGTTAGCAGCCTGACTTTATATGCTGTGGGGTCAGCACGGGCCAGGCCTGTTGGCGTGACTTTGTGGAGAAGGTGCTCTGATCCCATTAATATGGACTCTGCCTCCTCTGACCCTAACACGAATAAGCATGCTGCCATCCACTGTGCACAAAGATCAGGTACAAGGAGGAACCACTCAGAGCCATGAAAAATAAACATAACAGACTTGTGCGAACATCATTCACTATACTCTTCTCATATAAGACAGTCCTGTGTCTTATAATCCAATTATAATGGAGCCTGGTGTTGGGCATCATTACGTTTCATATCGAAAAAAAAACAAATACACAGGCATCCCTGAGTAGAAAGCAAAGTGGCAAGGAGGTTAAGTCCATTGCTTCTGAAGTCACACAAACCCAAGTTCAACTATTGGCTCTACACCTCCTAGTTGAATGACCTTGGTGGGAAGATTACTTAGAGTTGTAAAGCCTCAGGCTCCTTCTCTGGAAAATGGACATAAACAGAAATGAACATAAAATGGACATAATCGTATTGACTTCATAAAGCTACTGGAGACTATATGATACATACATGTTAACATCTATTATGTGGCTTGGGTGCTGGTGAAGGACTTGCACAACAACACAGCACAGATGTATAGCAAATGTTCAGTACTTTTCAACTGTCATTATTATTGGAATCATGGCTTTATGCAAAAGCAGGAAATTCCTTTGCTATACCGATCTACCTCACCTAGGATTATGGCAGGAAATGTCCACAACTATAAATGATCAACTTACTCTTCTTAGCCTTTTCCTCAGCAGAACCCATTTTCAATACCGATCAAGAGCCCTAGTTTGAATCTATGCTCAATTTATCCCAGTTCTAGTGGGAAAGTACCTCCCTGAGCCTGGAGAAAAAGCTACCCAGAGGAGAGAAAAATGAAGTCACCCATGGGACACTGTGGGAGCAGAAAGGAATGGAGATTTGGGGGAAGCTTAGTGCCTCTCACTCTGGGTGCCCTCCACCCAAAAACTCTTTAATCCATTGCACATGTCCCCACCCGAGGGAGAAGGTGCTTTTCCAAGACTCTTTTCAAGTACGTGCTGAGTGAGATGTTCTCCCTCCATTTAGTACTCTTTGCTCTAGAAAGCTCTGATGATTGCCATTGGCATGATGACCTGTGGGTTTGTGTTGGATGGAGGTGCTAGCGGGAGATTGGAAACCATTTTACTAAAGTGAGTGGCTTTACGGAAAGCATTTGCTGCAAGTAAAACCTAAAGGCTGGGACAAGTGAAAGAATGTTTATACCAATGTGATTCATAATGAGTCCAAACTGAAAATATCTAAATGTCCATCAACATTAGAATGATTAATGTGTTCTGTGATTTCATTTTTACAAAGTTCAAAAATAAGCCAAACTAGTTGATGGGTTTCAACATGAGAATAGTACCAGTCGGCTTTGTGACGGGAGTGACTGGGAAGGCATACAGAAAAAGGCACTAGAAGGTTCTATTTCGTGATGCAAGTGGTGGTTACACAGGTGTTTTCATTTTGCAAAACTTCTTTGAGCTCTAAATGTATGATTCATGCACCTTTCTTATATATGTGATTATTCTAAGAAAATACTTCACTTAAGTCCAAAGCACTGGCTTCCTGAAGTCCCCAGGAGGCTTTGAGTGGATTCCGAACACATGACTTCAGCAGACATGGGCAAAGGTGCCTCAGCACCAGGACCAGCACCCTCAGCACCACCCCGCTGGGGGCTTTGCCAGCAGGATAGGACAGCAGCAACATCTCAGCTCACAGAAACCAGGACACTGGAAGATATTACATGAGCTGAAGAAATCACCTGGCAGAGCCCACAGACAGAGACATCCCTCATTTAAACATTCCCAGGAATTACGTAGGGGGTGCTTGGAACACCCCGACTTTCCTACACGGTAGGTTAGTGCACATAGAAAAAAAAATGCCATTTTAGAAAGTTGCTGTGACCCTGCTTTCACCCTCAGGCAGGTGACAACTAAGAAGCATATTTTGAAATGTTTTTGTGAAGACTTCATCACAAAGTGGATATAAGAAACTGTTGGAAAATAAAAACAGGCCCTGTTCCTTCCCCTTTCCTGATCATGCCAAATTGAAGTCATTGAAAGACAACAGTATAATTTCCTTAAATTTAGTATTATTAAATAAACAATCTAAAATTTCTGAGCTGTGGACACTTTTGCTTCTGGGTGGAAATTATTTAAGTGAAAATGTCCTTTCCTGCACCAAGAATATTAATATAATATTAATGATTATCAAAAAAATGAAAAATGATTCACTCATGCACCTCTGTGGCAATGAATACAACTGTTGTCTTTAAACACCGATCAGTAGGCGTATGTTAAAGCTTGTAACCACTCCTAATTCACTGAATATGTATATTTTCCCAATACCTTGATGTTATAAATATCACTACAAAGCAATGTTTGTGCATAGTTTGTTTTTCCCTCTCTTTTTGGAATATCTCCAATAAGTTATTGGAATTAAACCAATAAATAGAATCACTAGGTCTACAGATTTGGGCATGTTTAAGGCCTGTGACAAATACTTCCTACGCTTTTCCTTATAAAAACTGTAAATTTTACTTCCCGAGTTTATTTTTCACTTCTTCTTTTGTTTTATTTATTTGTTTATTTTGGATTTGTGTTGCAAGGTTATTTGGGAAGAGGTCAGAACTTTGGCCCTCATGTCCAACTCCGACTTAAGTGAGCACTTTAGATTCACAGAGAGAGGCGGTTCTGTGGAAGGCAAAACTTTATGGTTTCAAGCTTAGCCAGGCTCTTGAAATCAGAACAGCCACATGCAGGACCCTCTCAATAATTCTAAACCAACTGAAATCAGACTTCATATTCATATCCTATCTGGCTGAATTACTTCCAATCTAAAATGGCTTTGAAATTTTTCATATTAATGGATTTAGATATAAAAAGTAATAAGAGAAACCTATAGACCTATATAATTTTAAAGTTTTATGTGTGTGAACCTGGAAAATATTAGAAACGTATCTCAGGCTGGTGAATAATATTCGCAATCTAAGAAGATCTATGATGTGGTCTGGGTGCTGGGGAAGGATTTGTCCAATAGCACAACCATTTTCTTGAAGGGCAGAAGAAGGAGTTTAAGGCAGGGAACATATTGCAGCAGACAAAAGAGAGGAAGAAAGGATGCAAGCACCTAATTGTCCCTATTTCCTTCTAGCAGGATGCTTCAGACCTGCACTCCTCTTCCCATGGATGTTATACTGCACTCTCCAACCTTCAGATTTTCGAAATTTGTTCCCCCAGAAGTTTTCAGATGGTTTATTCAGATGATATTGATGAAGTAGGAATTGAAAAGGAAAATCATTGAGTAAAAAAGAAAAAACAAAAAAAAAAAACAGTTGTTAGTGTTCCAGTGTTTCTGTGATTAAGCATAAAGTAAGGCTCTGAGCTCCCTGGCATCCAAGATAAAGAAGGAAACAGTCTATTTCTTGCGACGTTAGACATCTTCCCAATTCTATAACCGAGTCAAAAAGAAACTTGATTTCTGAGTGAAACTTCTTTTCTGGGCCATTTATGCAAGGGCAATGTGGGTAATATGAAGGTCAATATTATCTGCCAAAATTTTACTGCAAGTGCAGAAGTTAAATTCATTCTTTGAGCTTTTAGCACAACCTTCAATTAAAGTTAGAAGAGCTGGCTGCCATCCAAGTCAGCGATGGCAATTGTGTGAGGACAAGGATGATATATTTCAGGTTTGTAATAGAAGTACCGTAAAGACCTATATCACATTCGGGTTTCCAGAGAATGACCCTTTAGCTCAGGGTCCATCGGGACAAAGGTTGGGTGTCAAGAGACAAGGTCAGCATGACATTTAGAAATCGGAGTTTCACAAAAATGATTAAACATCAGAATCACTTGTGGATTTTTTTTTCTCCTTTATGCATTGAATCAGGGACACTAGAGATAGCATTCAGGAATGTGTTTTTATTTTTTGTTTTTTGTTTTTGGGGTTTTTTTTTAACTCACTCTCCAGATGAGTCAACAGGAGACAATTTGGGCCAGCATTTGAAAACAAATGGTTTTGAGATGGCTCTTCCTGAAGACCTTTTCTCTCTTCTGGCCTTTAGCAGAAGCCATGTGGCAAAGGTCAGGAGACTGGGACCCCTAAAGAACATCTACCATGTGGGTCACCTCATGTGGAAGATAAGAGGTGAAGTCTTCATCTTAAAAGCTTCTTATGGGACTGTAATTGTTTGGGGAAGAAAGAACAAGAGCCCAGACTATGAGTCCATCCTGGCATGCCCACCTCTTGCATTCAAGGAACCCAGATATTCCCTGCAAGGCACAAAGGCCCATTACAATCATTCTTCTAGCATGGCAATACCTGTCTGCCCTGGAAAATTTTGATAAATGCAATGCCAAGTTGAGCAGTGTGCAACCACCGCAAGCATTATTAATCAAAGAAGGGGCTGGTAGATCTCTTGGGTACTTCTATAGCAAGGGAAAAATAACCACAAGTCTGATTTCTTCAAATGACCACATTCTTTGGTTCATTTTTTTTAACCTATCAGGCTGTCTGTCGCTTAATAGTTAGAATGGTATCACCAGCTAGTGTGTAAAAAGCTGTCCCCTGGAAGCCTATTCCTGATTTGTACTCTCTCCAGGTCCCTGAAACACTAAATAAATAAAAGCGAATGGCTTTTAATGAAAGCCTTAGCCTCCTTGGTTTAGCTTTTAATTGTGTGACAGTCAAAGACACACATACGCATCACATCCTGAGCTGTTTACTGGAATTACAAACCCTCAGCCTAAATGTCAAGCTATGCCACAGAGAAATGTGAACAGCTCAGTTAATTAATGGCAAGTTCGGTGGTTGGTCCCATCATTCACGGTGATGGCGACTCCAGCTTGCTCAAGCTCTTAGCTTCCAATACAGATCAACATGATCACAGTGTTGACTTAGAGCAGACTAGAAACCCAGGGCACAAGAAGAAATTGATGAGACCCCTTTGCAGGCTCTGGGTCATCTGAATGCAGAAACTTGAAACATAAAGACAAGAGTTGCCTGTGTTGGCTTGGATTAAAAGACTTTCCAGGTTTGCCTGGTTTGGATTTGTTCACTACAGATTTGATATTTATTGAGAAAACTATGAGCCTTCTTCTTCTCATCAGAAAGTGGCTATCGTATCACTTGCCTCTGTAGGGTTGCTATGAAGTTTCGATATCACATATTTTAGTGTCTACTAAACACATAGTTGGTTGCCAAAACAATGGCTACTAGTTTAAGTGATAGAAAAAATTTTTTAAATATATAGGGCATGGTCTAATTTAAGTTGAATAGTTAATTCTTTCAATTTGGAAATTCAAGACAGACATTTATGATAAAGACACATACGGATGAAGGTCTATGGTGTACATAAAATAATACAGTTGAAAGTTCAATACCAAGTCAGATGGGGCACCTTATAATGCTGACTCCATACTCCTACTGATACCCTTGAATCCGAAAAGGTCTGCCTAGATCAAAAGCAGGAGTCACTTTTCCAGTTCTTGTTGTCATGTCATTAAGGTAACAAAATGCCAAAGGGACAGGAAACTATGGAGAAAGAACAGTGCCAGCAGCCAACAAAAGGCCTTATGGCACCTTACTCTAATGCTACTGTGCTGGACATTATTAGCTGGTGGCATGTTCTTCTCCATGGAAAGACAGCAAAGAAAAAAAATTGACTAAAAGAAACAACCTTAGGTCAATAAGTAACTTCAAACCCATAGGCATCTCAGTGCTTACAAATCCCTTAATATTTTCATCCCAAAGAATGGAATAATTAATACAGGAAAAAACAAGCAGCCAAGTAAAGATGGGCATCTTCATGTTTTTTCTTTTAAGAAATTTCCCAAGGACAATTCATTTTCATTGATCTGCTATTTACAGACTGAAAAGCTTTGCTTTATATGGTTCTACCACCCATCCTCTGTAGATGTCATCTCCCCTTGAGTGTCAAAGGGCGGGAACCCAATTACTATAAGGAAGAAGAGATACTTGGCTATTACTAGTAAATTGACAGTAGCTACTAAAAATGACTCCATTAAGTGCTTGTCCAATAAATTTTATCAGTTTTGAAATGGAAGCAGTGATGGGTTATCTGGATGCCTTGGAGTTCCAAATACACCTTGGTGACCTACAGTTGTAAAACCAAGGCTTGAGCCTAACTAAATCCCAACTTCATTCTGCCTCCCTATGCACCACAGTTGGGATGTAAATGCCATTCAGGGAGTGAGACATCTTTGTTCAGTCCTATAACCTCATCATCCAGCAGTGGACCTGGTTCAAAGCATGTATTCAATAAATAACTGATGAGGGCTAACGTCAAGGACAGCTGATATTGAGAAGACTGGCATCCTTAAACCCCACATCTCTTTGCTTCTATTTATACCCAACACCAGACTAGGCATTCTTCTTATATTTTTTTTTCCTCTGGAGCTTATCCTGATTTCACCATATGATTTTAGGTTTGTTTGCTCTCTGCCCCCAGAGTTTCTCATTTCTCACAGGAACATTCCTTGTTCTCATGACCAGCATCATGCATTTTACAACCCTCCCTCCCATTCTGTTACCACCAGCTCTGGGCCTTGACTGATGCTTGATCACGAGCTCCATCTCCCCACCCATGAGAGGAGAAGCAGGTCATTTAGACTAGAAGAAGGATTTGATGTTTCTAGGGTGAGAGAATCTACCAGGCATTCAGGACAAGTCTCTACTTGGCAAAATCTTTTGCTTTGTGCATCTACACCAGGCATTAGAATGAATGACATCTTTTCAAAATAAAACCTACTTATTTTCATAAACTTACAAAGCTCAACTATCTTGTGGGAAGGTTTACATTGTCCTCTCTTAGTCCCTTCCTCAGTGACCTCAGAGAAAAGAGATAGAAGAGTAATCCAAGGAATACACAGGAGCATATTAGATGCCTCATGCTATACTGAGTTTTGACTTAGGAGTTCTTCATATATAACCAAATGTTTTAGTATAATATATATCACCCTGAAATACAATAGAATTGAATTCTAAATAAAGTCAAGTAGAGTAGGTGAGTTTCCAATTATATCAAGGCTCTTTAGGTGCCAAGGGTTTCTTTTAGAATAGGAAGGTGCTTTTCAAGATGTTTCCAATGTCTTGTACATGAAGAACCTATGTTCTGCTGGTTTGGGAGTTGTGTAATATCCTGTGACCCCATGTTCTTAAATTCAGTGTGGAGAGGGCATAAGACAAGAGCAGTCAATCTGAGTCAAGACCCAGGCAGGACTTCTTGTGTACTCTTAGCTACTCTGGACCTCCTGCAGCCTTTCTCGGATTGCTCTGTTGACTACTGATTGCTTTTCCTGGGAACCTGACTAATGACTGTAGTAGAATGTGACTTGGGAGAACTTCCTGTTCCATCCTGGTCAAGCTTAATGGTCACCTCACTGTGACCCAGGTATAGAAGGGAAGGTGTGTGTGTGTGTGTGTGTGTGTGTGTGTGTGTGTGTGTGTTGGCGGTGGTGGTAATGTAAGGCAAGACAGAAAAATACAATAATTGGGGCCATTTGGTATTGGCTGGTGTGTACGACCAAAGAAAGATATGGCTGGAAAAGCAAACTGCAATAATGAGTTTCAGATGACACCCTCTCCCTGCACCCTATCTTCAGGCCTAACCACTCACCTGCAACCTGGCCCCCATGTCTTAGCTCCCTACCTCAGCTTCAGTTCCTGCCTTTGGCCCCTTCAGATTTGGACACTTCTATGTCCTCTCCTCCTGAACATCTGGAATTGAGGCAGATTTTCCAACTGAAAAATCTACTTCTGCCGCCTAAGCATCCAAAGACTCCAGTTAATCTCTATTTACTTTTAAACCCACAACAGCTAAAATCAAGCTGAAGCAGGTCTGCACTAATGACTTTCTATGTGGCCCCAGGTACAGAGGTGCCAGCCGCATCCCTCCAGCACCTGAGCCCCTGCCGGCTCCATTCCCTTCTCTGTCTTATGTTTCAACAGCAGCTCGGTTATGGTTTCTGTTCACTCAACTCCAACACTATTTTTATACCTCTGTCAAAGCTCTCCCTGATCTCCCTCCTTTGAAAAGGACCCTTCTAAATCCCATCATAATGGCAGGAATGCCAGAAAGTGCAAGGGTGGGGAGGGATTGGGCAGCGCATGGTCCTACAGCTGTTACCATTTTGGGATCAGAAAGCTGGTGACATTTTTTAAAAGGCAGCCACACTGCCATATATCATACCATGTCTGTCTTTCACACATTTTAACCTTCTGTCTTCAGAAGGCCTTTCATGGCTTTCATCTTAATAAATACATAAGTAAAATTTTAAAAACTAACTTTTCTTTTTTAACCAAGTTCCATGACTCAGAACATAAGCCAACTAGAATGCCCCATTTACTTACTTACACAGCCCCTGTCCTCATGAGCTCACAGCTCATTTATGGGTATATGATAAGGGGAAAGGGGAGGTTGACTGCAGAGAAGTAACCAAAGAATGACATACGTATCCTGTTGATGAAGAACCAAAAGCTGGAGGAACCCAGTGCCAGGGTCCTAACTCAAGTTTGCTGAATCCAATAATACCTTCTGGAGGAAGTAGTGTCTAGGCTGAAACCTGAAGGATGAGTGAAAAGCCAGATATAGAGGGAACAGAGAGTGTTACAGTGGCATGTTCCAGAATGTGTAAAGGCCCAGGGGCCAAAAATGGTGCAGTAAAAGAAATCTGGTATCATTTTTGCTTGAACTCCAGGGAGACGGTGAGAAATAAAGCTACAGAGGTGATCAGGACCAAATCATGAAGATTATTGATACCAGCTTCTAATGCCTTCCTCGTCCATTCCAGGTTGAATATGGAAGCCAGAGTCATTCCTTCTCCACTATTTCTAGGCAATGGGGTGCTTGGCTACTTCTGGAAGTTCTGGGCTTCCCATTACCCAGATGATAAAGTTCACATTCCTAAGATTTTGTTAGATGTCTCTAACCCACTAATTCCAACTCTCCATCATCATTCTCCCATACAACTTGATACCATCATCCCAAATTTCTCCTCCTTTCATAACACTCCATACTCTTCCTAACACTGTGTATCTACCTGTGGAACCCCCACTTCCCAGAATGGCCTCCTTGCATTCACTTTTTGCTTACACATCTTTGCCCAATCTTTTAAGGTCCAACTCAGTGCCACCTCCTGCAGGAAGTCCCCTTCAAGGATTAGCAATCCCTTTATTAACACTTCATAGCACGATCAGCTTTCTTCTCTAGACCTTTGTTCATAAGAATCTATCACAAGCTCTCAATTTCCTTGCACAGAGTCTTCTCACATGTGCTTAGGTAAATAATACAAAGTACTTTTTTGATACCAAGAAATGACATGAATAGTCATTCAACAAACTGTATAGGACAATTCATAATTACATATTATTTTATGTATATTCATGTTGGCTTGTTTGTATGGTCTGCCTCTCCAAATAGACTGTAAGCTCTTTCAAAAAAGTACAGAAATGAGCAAAACAATACAAGCAATGGACTCCCTCCATCCCCCAACCTATTACCCACACCCCCACACTTAAAAAAACCCTTAATCCTCTTTAATTCCTTGCTAAGAATTCCTAGGTCAATGACTGAGGACAGCAGTTAAATGCCCAAAATGCCTTTTTTGGGATGTCTAAGAAAAATTTAAGCTTTCTGTGGTGGATTATTCAGCCTAGTGGAATTCAACAAGACAGAGTCACTGGGGTTTTACTCTTGACTTTACCACTGACCTTTGAAAGGCACTCAACATACCAATTAGAAACTTCACATTTGCACAACTCAGTAAATTAACAGATGACCAAAAAAAAAAAGAACTTTTCTTCAATTCACTGTCAACTTTCCAATCTAGTGCCCAAATTACTGCACACACCTTCACTAGAGAAACAATGAAAGCCAATTTTCATCATCAGCTACCTTCTGCTTTCTTCATTTTTTTAACCCCAAAGTGTATGCAAAATTAACTGTCCCTGAAGAAAGAAAATGGTTTCTGGGTAAGTCAGAGGGGTCCCACTTTCACATCCCGTGACATCTGAGACCACATGCACTTAATCCCATATTTGCTAAATTTCTGGGTGTGGGGGGGTAAGGATGGTGTGTTCCACAGACTCTGCCTCTGTTTCTAATCTAGCCACAGGTTTAGGGAGTTCTAACCTGAAGTTTGTTCACGGGTAATTCCTGAAATCATCACTGGAGTAGATTCCTAAGGATAGAGGCCTTTCTGAACGTAAAAGCTTAAAAGTTCAATCTGGGAGACCCTGTTCTTCTGCATGACAGAGAATATCGGCAGGAGAGCAATAAGTTTCTCCTAGTTATGGGAATTGAAAATGAACTCATGGATTTCATTCAGTTTAGCATCTGGTCTCAGTGACTTTTTAAAAAATTACTTATACAAGGATATTAACATCACACCTGCTGGAAGCATCCTTTTTCAGAGGTCTTTTGTAAACAAAGTGTTGAAGATTTATGGTAATTGTAACATTAAAATTATCCTAGTGTTTTATACAAATCTTGTAGCTGTTGCAACTTACTCAATTCCAATTGCATTGTGCAAATTGGCCTAATAATGAAAAGCCATACATTTTCATTTAGTGCAGTTGTCCTGTCTGCTGATGGCTGACATTCTAACTTTTGATAAACAGCAGGATTCTCTAAACTGCTGATTTTGCAACTCAGAACTTTCCACTAAGATGAAATGAAATTTGACTTCTGTATCTCGCTGGTAAAAACTCCTCCTCAAAGATATTCTAAAGTTAAAGGCATGTTTTGAAAGACCACTTGAAATGGCTACTTCTTATTTATTAACTGTCTTCTCCCATTTGTAAAATGTGCACAATAAGGCATTTTAGAGGGCTATTCATTCATTTCTTCATTCTCTGACAGATATTTACTGATCATCTACCAGATAACTGATCCTACACTAGGGGTTATGAGGTTGAAATAATGTAAGTAGCCAGTGGCTGGTGCATAGTGACAGGGCCTTCTCCCCTTTCCAAAAGAGTCCAGGTAACATGAATAATAATGAGAGGTTTTTATTATAGTCAATATTTTGGCCAAGGAATTGTCATCTGTCATGGGAAAGACTTAGGTTTTGAGAGTTAGAAACACTCTTTGATACCAAAAAGCTCTCTCTGTACCCATACTGGAACCCCCGCCCCCAAATGTACAGCTCATGTCTACATACCTTTAGCAAAAGTAAGCTCAGAACCTACAAGGCAGCCTCTTCTATGAATAGACAGTATGAGCAATTGGATCTTAAAATATGCCTCCAATAGTGGTCCACCCATTCTTGGACTTCTCTCAGAAGCAGAAAAAGCAAGCCATCTCAATTTTCTGTATTTGAAGGTAGTTTGTTTTTGTTTTTGTTTTTCGTTTTCTTACTCCTAAGATTTCCCCCAAAGCTAATCACCCATTTTTCTTTAAATGATTGTTTTAAGTTGTTGTTGTAGGTTTTAGCCTCTTCTCCCTGTTGTTTGCTTATCTCTAGATGTCTGTCAGTCAATGAGCCTCTTAAAATAAAATATAAATATAGCTTTGACCAAAAGTAAATAAGAAGTAACATCAATAGATGGGTGTAATGCTCACGAACCACTGTGTTCAACTGCTTGGGTCCTCGCAAGCAGCCCTACAACATTCCTGTTTTAGACTTGAGGAAATTGTGATTCAGAAAGGCAGTGATTGGCTTGTGGTCACACAGACACTGAAGGGCAAAGTCAACACTCAGAGCCTGGGGGCTCACTCCCCAAAAGTCATTTCATCTTTCCCTTGCTCCACAAATCCTTTGTGGCTGAAATTAGTTTATGAGTCATTCTCATCTGCATTATTTACAGAAAATATTCTCTTGCTAATAGTGGACCTAAAGAGAGAATATAGAGGCAAGATTTGTTTGGAGCAGTTCTATATTACCCTCTGAATGGAACTGTAAAGTGAAAGACAAGGAACCAGACAGAAGAGAATTATGTAGAATCAAGAGGGCTTTAGATGATATATGAAGGCATTAATAGAAAAGTGGCTATTCACAGGGTTATGATTGATTATGTATTTAAAATAAACACAGTTGCCTTTCTTTACTTTGGCTCTAAGAAGGGCTGAATTTTAGCACCATAATGGCCCACTGTTGTCTACATGGCAGGTGGTTGGTACATAAATCCCAGCAAGTGGCAGACTGAGGGGCCAATGTATGGATTCAATCTATGAATATTGCATACCCTGCATTTTTGCAAAGAAACAAACCAGCCATGTCTGTGTTCCCAAGTCTCTGCCTCAGCTTCATGGGAGAAGCAATGAGGACCGACCTTCTCTTTAGCTTAAAAATGGAGATGACTAAGTGCAATTAAAAGTTAATTGTTGCAATTCCTCATGTAGAACATCTTTCCAGAGTATGGAAGGAGCATTTTCATGCACTCTGAGGTTACAAAAAGTTCTCTAGGGTTATCAAGTCCAATTCCTAATGGGATAGCTTAGGCGTCCTTACAAGAACTCAAAGGAACCATAATGCTTAGTGGAATATTTTAGGGGATGCAGACTCATTATTTCCCAAAGTGACCCATTTTTTCATATTTAAATACACATTACTTCAATATGGCAACTCAGTGGAACATCAAATACTTACATGACAGTAGTCCCCTTTAGTAATGTATATTCGCTGGGGTATAGAAGATAGGAGGAACAACTCAAGAAAATCTTCATTGAAAATCCGTCCATGTGCCCAGAGCAGATTTAGGGGAAGAGGAAGAACTCTTAGAGCTGGAATTATCTCTGGAGATCACCTTGCCCACCATCCTGATGTACAGATGAGAAAAACAAAGCCCAGATAGAGCCATGACCCACCAATGGAGAGCCATTTCTATTCTGCTAGACCAATAATAGCCTCTGGCTTAATGTCATGACCACTCCGTTGCCTTCATCATCAGACATCTATTTAGGCAGTGTCCTGCAGTGGTTAAAAATGTGTGTGCATTTCTCTCTGATTTCACACACACACACTACCCTCTAATTGAAAGACCACACATTTGTTCAACAATTATTTTTAGAAACATGGGCACTTTATCTGTGCCATCTCTTTTTATCCTCCTGCAAACAAAAATGACAACGAACAAACACATATGTGGGGGTTGACCTGATTTTATGAATGATGAGCATGAGATTTTGTTGTAAATTGCCATTTTCTTCTGCTGCTAGTATTAATGGCCATGATAAGATATCTATTAGTATGTTCTGAACATTATTCTTATACTCTTCCACAATTCTGTTTTTAAATTTTTGTAACAATAATATTTTTCAAATACTAGTATACCCATTTTAAAGTAACTTCATTAATGCCAAGGACCTGGAAGGTGATGAAGCGAGGATTTTAACAAAGATAGTTGAATACCAAAAACCTACATATGCACATATGGCCCCATTCTTTAGGAAGGCAAGTGTGAAGACTATGCAGCAATGGGATACTTACTCATACAGTGGAAGGGGGAACACGAGCATCTGTCTTAAACACCTTGAAGAACTAGGTGAAGTGAAAAGTCGATAAATAATTTAAAAAGTGAGAAAAGCAAAATGTGTGATTGTGTGTGACTTGTAACAATAATCATGCAAAAACGTATGTCCATGCAAATAGACATTGGAAAGATAAAATCATTAATTTCTAGATAGTGAGACTTGGAGCAGTTTACCTTACCTTTTTATTTAAAATATCCTTCCATTGATGACTATTTTTAATCAATATCAATTTTTAAAACTCAAACAGAAGGGGCACCAGGGTGGCTCAGTCAGTTAAGCATCCAACTCTGGATCTCAGCTCAGGTCTTGATCTCAGGGTTGTAAGTTCAAGACCTGCCTTGGGCTCCACAGTGAGAATGGAGCCTACTTGGAAAAAAATGTATCAAACATTAATAATATGGACTTTTCCATGTTGTCCTTTGGCCATATTCTCTAAGACACCCTACAAGCTGGATGAGAAGAGTGACAAAACTCCCCACAAAACTCCCCGTTCTGGCCCCAGCAGGTCCTCCTGGCAGCAGGGCGTCCCAGTCGCCCTCTGTTTCTGTTGTATTCACAGATAATGTTGGGCAACTACTACCTGCCAAATGTGAGCTGAGGCTTGCTGTGCTCTCAACATAGTCTAGGGCAGTGAGATGACCCCCACACAGAGACCATAACAGATGTAGAGAGATACAAACAGAAGGCTGCAAGGTCAGGAGGAGAGGATACATTATCTGAATTTGGGGCTTCACAAAGGGGGTTTTATCTGAGGGGAAACTGTAAGGATGATTAAGAGTTTGCCAGAAGAGGAGGGCAATACCTGAGTGTAGGGGGAACCGTTTTGTGTCAAGGCGTCGAGTTGCAAAACCAACTCAAGCAGATGGGTGCAGATGGATGTGAATTGCAGGTGGGGTGTCCAGAGATGAAGGTAGACAGGTCCTAGTGGCCACTTTCTGGAGGGCTCTATAGGCCATGCTGAGGAGCTGGAGGATCCCCAGATGCCTTTTGAGTAGATAAGCACCAGAACAGAGTCTAGACCTTCCTTTCAGAGTTATAATGATTCCCATCCCCTCATGCCACCCCCCATTCAAAATAAAGAGCCACTGTGGAAATCAGCTGGCTGGCTGGAGGCTTAGGTCTCTTGTTTGGAGCACCTTGGGGGTACCTCCTCCTGAGATGAAGCACGGTGCTCGTATCCATAAACCGCCTCCCAGACAGATGGACCAACACACAACGTCTAAAGCCCTTGTGTCCTTCTGTGGATCTCAAAAGCCCCTTAGTGCACAATCTTGTGTAACTAGACCTTGGGACAGATTAAAACACCTACAAGCCCCTACGTACAGAAATCTTTTCTCCAGTTCGTGTTTTTCGTTTTGTTTGTAAGAAAAGAGTCAGGAGCAAGGACCGTTCACAAATAATCGATTGAATGGTATCCCAGTGTCCTGCTATGTTCTGCTTTTGTGTTTTAATAAACTTAACAGTGAACACAATTCAATGTTATTAAAAAAGAAACAGCGTATGGCTGTTTCTTCCCAGTCATCCTATAAATGTGCTTCCCTCTGTTATTTCAAAAGTATTAAAAGGTAATTATTTTATTTTTCAATTAAGGCCTGCATTTGCGAGACTCTGTGTCCATATGCACTCCCAACACAATTGCGTTTTCACGGTGCCATGGCTCTCGCTTGGGTGACTGTTTTTCCATGTGGTGGTGAATGATGGGAATTCCGGCCCGGCTCTGGTACGCAGTTGGCAACGTCTGAGCTAAAACTCACCCAAGGATCACACTCCCTGGGTTTTTGTCAGAAAACGAATATGAATAATTGAAAGCAAGAAGTAAAGATGCTGTTTCTGGAGCCTGTTTTGACCAACGGAGATAAAATGGCTTGGATTTAAGGGGAGGGAAAACCACACCATAATGAACTCCAGGATTTCATAGGCGAATTTTGCCATTTTATCAAGGAAACAGGCAAAACCGATGTAACTCAAAGTGCTGATTACCTTGCTCCCTGGATTATGCAAGGTAGTAACTTCTGGGAGCAGGAGACAAATTGGAGCAAGTTTTAGGAGAAAATGATTGGGCTGTTCTCATTTAGAACCATCTCCCTTTCCCCAGACCTACCCCGGCAAAAATGCAAATGGAAATTGCCTGGCAGTTCTTTCTAATCAATCTGCCTCCAGAGGTAGTAAATTCTCCCTGGCCTTCTCTTAACTGAGCTCTGCTCCAGCTAGAGCATGATAGATCCTCCGCCTTTTGCCGCCTCCATCTGTGACACTTCTGGGAATTAGAATCTGCAAATTCGCCACCAGGAGAGTGTGGGGCGCCCAATTCAAGCACACCAATTTTATGTTGAATTGTTTCTCAGTGAAAAAACAGCTTATTAAGAACCATAATATTTCATTCAATTGCAGCTTATCAGAAATTATTCAATAAAGGTGTCCTCTTCACCAACAGCTGCAGAAAGGACAGCCAAAGATGACATCGATGGTGAGGTCTGGAGCGCTTCTCCCAAGACGACATTATTATACTTCATCATATTTACCTATCTGATGTAAATCTTACTTGTGGAATTATACGTCACACACTGACAGAGCCCAGGTCTGACTTGATCATCCTCCTCCCCATGCCAGGTTAATGGTGAGCATTGCGACCTACCCAGTCAGTGCTTCATTCATTCGTTCATTCATTCAACAAACCGTGTGAGGGCCTTCTGTGAGCAAGCACTGTGCTAAACCCTTGGATTACAACAATCAACAAAACAAGCATGGCTTTTGGACTCACAGAGCTCATGCTACATGGGGGGAGACTTGAATTAGCAGAAAATTGTGGAGAGCAAGAAAGGAAATGGACAGGCACTGTGAGACACTAATGAGAAAGGGGAGCTTCATTCAATTTGGGGACAGAGAAAGAATTTATGGCAAGGAGACATTTCTGTTGATACTGGAGGAGTAAGAAGGACCCAGGCATTGCACGAGAGAGGAGAGACAACTCCTGGCATCAAAGAGGACCGGTTATGTCAGAACTTGGCATGTTTGGGAAACTCATGTGTTAGTCCACTATGGCCACCATAACAAAGTACCACAGCCTGGGTGGCTTAAACAACAGAAATTTGTTTTCTCACAATTCTGGAGGCTGGAAGCCTGAGATCAGGGTGTCAGCAGGGTTAGTTTCTTGGGACGCCTTTCTCTTTGGTTTCCAGATGGCTGTCTTCCCCCTGTGTCTTCACATAGTCTTTCTTCTATACCCATCTGTGTCCAAATTTCCTCTTTTTAGAAAGACACCAGTCCCATTGGATTAAGGCCTACTCAAATAAAGGATCTCATTTTAGCTTCATCACCTCTTTAAAGACCATGTTTCCAAATACAGTCACATTCTAAGATACTGTGGTTAAGGACTTTAATGTATGAACTTGGGGGGGGATACTGTTCCTCCCACTTGATGAAGACCAGTTGGGTTGGATCTTTCAGTCCAAGAGTAAAAGAGCCATTGAAGGGTAATAAACAAAGAGTCCCGGGGCCGATTTGTTTTTATAGCCACTGCTTTGAGAGAAGTATGGAGAAGAGATCATGGCATGGCAAAAAATATGTATGGGGAGACCAGTTAGGAGCTATTGCAGTTGCCTAGCAAGAGGATAATGAAAGTGAGGTTAGGGAGAGGAGAGGGTCTCACGATGATGCCGGGAGGGGTGCCTGGGTGGCTCAGTCGGTTAAGAGTCTGCCTTCAGCTCAGGTCATGATCCCAGGGTCCTGGGATCAAGCCCTGCATCGGGCTCCTTGCTCGGCGGGAAGCCTGCTTCTCCCTCTCCCCCTCCCCCTGCTTGTGTTCCCTCTCTCACTGTCTCTCTCTCTCTCTGTCAAATAAATAAATAAAATCTTTAAAAAAAAAAAAAAAGATGAAGCCAGGAAACAGAACACTGTGCTTTGAATAAGTGAATGAATGAATGAGTGAATGCATGAGTTAGTGAAATCTACGGAATGAATAAATCAAGCCCCATAGACATTTATGAAAACCCTGTCTTTTCCCTACAATCAGTGAAATGAGACCTCTTGTCTTTCTGTGTCTGTCCCCTCTAGGAACGAGACACTTCTCTGCCTTGTGTGGTGCCTTTGTGTGGGGGAGCCTCTTGCTCTGCATGCAAAGGGACAAACTCTCTGTTCTCCCTCTCCCTGTCACACAGCAGGGATTGCACATTCATTGTTTGAATGAGAAGAATGCAAAGAAGGGGCAGTGTCCACCTCGCTGACACTTACTGGGGACACTGGTATTGGTAATTGTCGTTCATCAGCCTTTCTGCTTTTTAGACAAGCCCCTGTCTTTGAGAATGTCTTTCCAACGTCAATTGCAATGTAGCTTTTTTAAAGGAACGTGGTTTTACTCAGTTGGGTTTGTGACATTAGCGAAGCACCATTTTCCACAGTATTTTTAATGTGGGTTTTCTTCCTTTACCTCACACGTGCACACACAGAGCGAGGGAGCCAGTCCTTGCAAGAGAGGTCCAAATGATTGATTAATTAGTGCAATCAGGGATTCACAGAACCGTTCAGTTGCAGCTCTGGGTGGGGTCTTCATGGCACGTAAGTCCACCAACCCATCTCTATTCCATCCCGATCAGAATTTCCTCTAGAAAAGTTGGGACAAGTACCCCGGTCTCTTCTTGTACCACCCCCGGAACAGGGAGCCCACCACTTTACAACACTCTCCTCCATGCTACTGCCAATTTATTCAAACTGTTAGTTTTGACCCAAAGAAGAAAAATCTGGTTGTCCTCCCCATGTTCAGACAGCTCTACCCCACCTTTCCTGTGGCAGCTGTTCACAAGGTTTGCTTGTTTAATGGCTCCAGTTCCTGTAGCAGATACACAGGGCAGATGATTTCAGTGCCTCCACCAGCCTGGTCATTGATCTAACCAAGGCCCAGTTTGGTCATTGTCTCTCTTAATATGAGGTGCAGGCCTTGAGTAGAGTGTTCCAGGCATGTATTGGCAAAGAGTCTCTGTCTTGGTTGCTGGAACCATCCTCCCCTCAGACACCAATTTTCATTTCGCTTCTTATTAAAGACTGAATGTTTGTGTCTCCCCCACACCAAATTCCTATGTTGAAATCCTAACCCCCACTGTGATGGTATCAGGAGATGGGACATTTGGTAGGGAATTATGTCAGAAGGGTAGAACTCTCATGAATGGGATTGGTGCCCTTATAAACAAGACCCCAGAGAACTCTCTCACCCTCCCTCTACCATAGGAGGATACCATGGGAAGTTGGCAGTCTGCATCCTAGAAGGGGGACCTCAGCCAAAACACAACCATGCTGCTGCCCTGATCTCAGACTGTCGGCCTCCAGGACTGTGAGAAAGAATCGTCTGTTGTTTGTAAGCCACACAGGCTGTGGTGTTCTGTTAGAGCAGCCTGAACTGACTGGGACCATTCTCTTTCTACATGCAAATCACACAACCTTGTGATATGTGTCTCTTAATTTTCCCTTGTTTTTTTTTTACCTTCTCTAATCTATTAGCTGTTCTTCTCTTGCCTAAAGAGTACAAAAATCTCCAATTAAACTATAATCTTGTCTCCAGTCTTTTTACTCTTGCCTCAACATTATTAACACTTCCCCAAGGACTACAAATTATGCAATCTGAGCTTGCCCTTTTCTTCTTTAAAATATCTTTGATTTGTGTGTGTGTGTGTGTGTGTGTGTGTGTGGTGAGACGATAGGTTTCCAAAGGCTTTAAAACACCTGAAAGTTTAAGCTCAAACTTCAGATTCATATACTGCCCTTGGTGATCTATCCATCACCTGATTCCCTAGCTAGCCCCATCTCCCTTCCCCATCTCCATACTGTGCTTTTTGAACACCACATTAATCCTCAGCCTCGTCATGTTCTTCCACCTACTGCCAATAATGGCCTTCCCCACTTATTTGCTGGGCAACACCTACTTGTCTGTCAAGAATTAGAGTCCCACCCCTCATGGTGGCAGTCCTGATGGCCCAAGTCAAGTTAGCACACCACCCTTTTCTCATGAGGCTTTTTCCTGGCCCTGAAGGACAAACATCACAGTGGAGTAGACATGTCTGGTGCCTTGTGTATCTCTCCCATTAAACCACAGATCCCAGTTCATCTGTATCCTTGGGGTCTGGGACCATACATAGAATGGGGGAGACACTCAGTGCATGTTTGTTGAGCTCAACTTTTATCCCCAATAAATGGAGCCTTGAAGATTAGGACTGCCCTGGCATATCTGGGGAGGCCATATCATGTGTCACATATTCATTTCCTGAGCAGTATTGGGCATGGAGAAGATGCGGTACCATTCTCCAGAGAGTCAACCTGAAACCCGAAAGTCACCAGGGCTTGGCAAAAACCCTACATCTCAGCAGTAATGATTTACACTGCAACTGGAACACTAGATCAAAAAACAGCTCAACAATGCCTCATGTCAAGAGATGGGAATGTTTCATGACCCAAAGACAGCTTCAACCATAGTCACTAGTAACCACTTATTACCTCAGCCCAACATTAGACATATATTAAATTGATTTGATAACTGCCCCACCCAAGTATTAAGGAAGAAAAATGCATGCACATTCTAATTAGTAATTTTAAAAAGTAATTTTATACATACTTTTATGATCAAACAATGCAATATAAAACAAATATTTAAAACTTATCTTAAAACATAGCTACCCTGATAAGCATAATTTAAAAAACTTTAATGAATTCACCTCAATTAGCCTTTAATTAAATAGCTCATTAAAAGCTGATTTGAATACTGCTCATGGAGAAATCCTTGTTCAACTGTTGTGACAGAACAGGAAGTTAATGAAGTTAAAATTAAGCACAATTTTGGGGGAACAGTCTGAAAGTCATAAAGCTACAAGAGGAAATAAAATCTCTGAACTTCGCTTGACACCTGAGACTTTTCATCATAACCAGAGGCTCGAGTCAAGGGTAGATTTGAGGCCCCAGGCAGGAAACATGTCTTTCTACCCTTCGTTCTCAGCTCGGGGTTTAGGACATTGGAGGCAGAGGTAATGTCTGATGAATGAGCCAATGAGTGAATGAACGGCCAGAACAGATCTGCGCACATTCTAAATTCAAGCAAAAGAGAAAATTAAATAAAATAAAGTTACATTTACAAAGCACCTACCATGTGTCAAATGCTTTGAAGGAATTTTTAAAAATGTATTTCTTCTCCTAGCCCTTCATGCTGGAGGCTAAAATATTTTTCCTTTTTTTTTTTTAGGTGAAGAAACAGAACAAAGTGGTTAACACAGGTAGGAAATATCTGAGCTGAAATTTTAATTCAGATGGTAGAGAACCCCAAATATTTTGAACTTTTCAAGGCCCCTTTATAGACTTCCCTAAAAAAAAAAAAATGTCTGCTATCAGCCTTCACCTTCTCATGACCCTCCCCACTGCCAACTCCTGCCAAAGGATATATCCCTAAGTTGCTGACTTTTGTTGCCATAGCTCTGTCATTCTCAGGATGTCATCTATCAATTGATTATTCCTGTAAATGCTGCTCAGGGCGCCTGGGTGGCTCAGTCAGTTAAGCGACTGCCTTCGGCTCAGGTCATGATCCTGGAGTCCCAGGATCGAGTCCCGCATCGGGCTCCCTGCTCGGCAGGGAGTCTGCTTCTCCCTCTGACCCTTCCCCCTCTCATGCTCTCTATCTCATTCTCTCTCAAATAAATAAATAAAATCTTTAAAAAAAAAAAAAAATGCTGCTCAGTTGCCTCCCTCTGGGAAACCTGAGCCTGACTTTAGCAAGGCAAGGCTGAGGGACAGAAGCAAGCTTCTGGGGGAGACTTTGGACCTCTTGCACTGTGAGGCACTAGGACACTCTCTTGGAAGGGGAGAAAGAAACAGGGTTTCCCTTTTCACCATCTTCATCATTTGGGGACAAACCCAGTGGATTTTAAAGCAGGAAAGCCCCGAAAGAACCAATTTGACCTGAAATTCCCAGCTCAAAATCAAGTGTTCCCAGACCTATACGGCTGCCACCGAAGAGGCTTCCCTTGGGTCTGCAGGGCCCAGCTTCTGGGTGTGCAGCTGGAGTGAGCCACCTTGGATGATCAGAGGTGTCAAAATCTTGGGTCCACAGCTTTGGGAGCAGGGCCTAAGGGACCATAAGGAAGATAGACCTGCGTCCTTGGCACAGCAGGAAGCAAGAACATGCTTGACTGGAGTGAGACCCCTGTCCAGGATGCAGCAGAACCACTGGGGGAAACCATTGCCCAACTCAGGCAGCTGGGGCCACTCTTGGTGGGCTTCTGCTGGCCCAGATGTAGGCTTGAGCTGAATTGGAACTTCCAAAGACCGCAGGAAGCAGGGGGTGGAGACCTGAGGTTTTCTAGCAGCTCTGTAGGGCTACAGTGAGAAGATGAGAAGCTGCAGTGGGGGAAAAGAGGTGCTGACAAGCAGGGATCTGGTCCCCCACCCCCAATATGGCCAGAACAGCCATGTTTTTCTCTTTTATGTATCTGGCTATTGCAAAAAAGTCTTTAGGACAAAAGCTTTCCTGGCTTAAGGATAAAAGGCATTTGGAAGATGCTGATATGGCCCGACTCTCTATCCATACCAACCCCACTGATGTTTTTAAAATTTCTGTTTAAATACTTCAGGGCTGGGCTAGAAGTCTCTCTGACCTCTAAGAACAGACTTTTCCATTCTCAGGTATGACCTTGAGAACCACCTTCCATACCTCACACCAAGAGACCATTCTGAAGCTTATAGCTTCTAGCCCTGTTTATATTCTTTGTGGTCTCATGGAAAATCCATCATCTACATAGACATTAATTAGCATTTAGGAAGCACCAGCTATTGGGCCAGCCAATCTCTTTCATAAACACCCCGGCCCCAACACACACAAGTATGTCAGGTAGGAATACGCAATATTCCCATTTTGTAGAAATCAGTGAGGCTCAGTTAGGATAACTAGGTCACATTGATGGTGTATGGTAGAGATGAGATTCTAATGTGTCTCTGAGTCAATATCTCATGTTGGCAAATATGCAGAATACAGAGGGTGGGAAAAAGATGGCCTCCCTGAATGGCAAGGTCCCCTAAAATCTCAGGCTGGGACACAAGAGCCTCTATGCCCTGTGGCCTCTGGACTCCATGTCTGCCTGGCCATGCATCCTCTTCGTACCTCAGTTCCCACCCAGGACCTAGCACAGAAGGGCTACTCAGTAAATGTGTGCCACTGAAAGAAATGAACACAGAGGGCAGGAAACTCCTAGAGGTGCCTTCTATTTCTTTAATGCAAGTGTTCTCTGCACCTTGGTTTGTTAATCTATAAAATCTACTTAACTGGCTGCATGTGAATAAGTTTTGAAATATGTAAAGCATCACGTACAGGAATCACTGCACATCTGTCCCATACCCATTTCTCCAGCCTTGTGCCTGCCAAGTTCTCTCTGCCTTTCTGTGTTCCTGCCTCCCCAGCATTGTGAGTGGGCCCAAGTCTTTCACCTTGTGGTAGTGTTGGCATGGACTCCTCCCCCTGGCTCCTCTTTGGTTCCACCTTTACTTGGTACTTCCTACTTACCCACCCTTTCTTCAAGGAGTCTTTCTGTTTCTTTCCAGTATAGATTAAGTGCCCACATGTGTCATCCCATGGGACTCTGTACTGTTTCCCTCTTTACAATATCATAATTCTGTGTACTGAACATCTTCAGCCTTCTGTAGGGAAATCTCTGAGCAGGAGAGATGGTGTCTCCTGCTCACCATGGGATTGCCACCACCTGGTACCTAGTAGATGCTCAATAAATATGTACGAACCAAATGAATAAATGAGTTAATAAAAGTGAATGCATGGTTCTCTAATATATGCATAGAAACCATTTTAAGATATAAAACAAACAAATATGTAAGTTTTCACATCTGTGTAAATAACTCGCCCTTCTGCCCCATCCAGAGAGCCCCAGGAGGTTCACTGCATTCCTTTCCTTACTTGCCAAGGTGCCTCTATCTACAAGCCCGGCCATGCCAAGTCAGCATTTCTGGGACTTCTAGGAAGGTTGACTTAGAACCACAAGTACTGTTTGAAGACCATGAAGAGCATATGGGACACAGCATCATTAAAAGGAAGGTAATTGGTTGTGAATAAGTTTGCAATTTTTTCAAGGGTCCACCTGTGTGCATGAGAACATCGGGCTGGTTTTGCATCTCTTTCCAAGTGTTAGCACATGAATGAGCACATTCCTAGTCTCAAGCAGCTTTCAGTGGTAATACAGTGCAGGTGACAGGCATTTCTTTGCACAGACCACTGGATTTCATCATGCACCCATCATCCATTCACTCCTCATTCAGTCCTTATTAGTTCATTGCCACCTCCAGTTTTTCAGTTAGACCCTAGCATGCAGGATTCAGCCAGCCAGCCAGCCGTTTGCGTTTCTAAGCATCTGATTTTTGGCTAAGATCACTGTCTTGCCCCATAGAGGGGCAATTCTCAGGCATGTTCCATACAGTCTTTCAGAGGGCCCGAGCAGAGCTGAGCTGCAGTTGCCCACTGCAGGAGCATTAATTTGCTCCTTGACCTAACCTTTACTGGCTTTCCTCAATTTCTTGTCTCATTCCTCCACTCTCTCACTGAACTCCCTGAAATTACCTCCCTAAATAATTTGTACACAAACTGTTGTCTAAGGGTCTATTTGAGGGGAGACAAAGTAAGAGATCATCACGGGAGCATGCTCATCTCTTCTAGATCACCTAACTCATTACTGATTATGCATGCATTAGAGCCAGTCTTTGCTAACTGTCAGTCTCCCTCTTTAGACTGTTAGCTCCTTGAGAACTGGGACCCTGGCAGCTGTTAGTTCTTCACTGACTACCTAGTGCCTGGCACAGAGCAGGTATTCAATGAATCTTTCTTAAATGAATAAAAGGGCACACCAGGCTGTGTCTCCAGTCTCGGAAATTAAATTGTATTGACTCAATCCCTGCTCACAGGCTGGGAGAAGCAAATTGAAATATTTAAAATACACTCATTGAAATAATTGTCATTCATTAGCATCAGATGTTATGAGGTCTTAGGAAGGGGACTGAACCCAGCTGAAGAGTAATCAGTGAAACCTTTTTAGGGAAGTGATCCTAAAGACTAATCACACAGGGCACATAACCCAAGGGAAGAAGGGCACATACACCAAGAATCTGTGGGATCATTGAGAAGAGACAGAATACAAGTTCATGGGCTTGATAGTTGGAGAAGTTATAATACCCTCTAACTCAAAGGCTCGTAACGAGACTAGTCATATTGTAGTAAATATTAATAATGAAAATGAATAGCAAACACATCCGTAACAGCATGCAGATTTAGTGCGGGCACTCAGATGTGGCTTTTTCTAGAAATTAGGCTGATCTAAAAATACTCTTGTGGAGGTGATCTCATTTTCTGGAAGCAGTGATTAGGGCAGCGGGGGGCTTGGCCCAGAGATGTTTCCTGTCTGCCAAAGCTTTGTCAGTCCCCAGGGGCCACAAGTCTTGCTCGGGGAGCAGATGCCTCTCAGGCAGAGCCTCTGAGCTCTAAACTCCGCCTCTGTCTTTCAAGATCCATACCTGCAATTGTCAGAAACTCTGGTTTCTTTTGTAAATGTACTTAACACTGGAGGGATTTGCCAAATTGCCTATCAACTGTAATCACTGAGTAGGATCCAGGTTTGTCTCTTGTATTATGGTGTGGCTGAATGCTGTAACCAACAACCCCAGAACCTCAGTGGCTTAATATGCAAAAAGTATATTTCTTGCTCACGTGGAGTAGAAGTGAGCATTAGATGGGTGGTCTTCCACCACTGTTATTTAGAGACCCAGACCTCACTTGCTGGTGGTTCTGCCATCTCCTGTTCCCTACCAGCAGCCTGGGCAAGAACCCCTCAGGTTGCACAGGGAGCTGTACTGAGATTTACCATTTCTGCTCACATGTCTTTCATCATAGCTCAGGTCCACACTCCACTGAAATGAAAAGGGGCATGAGAGTTGTGGTCCAGCTGTGTTCCCAGGCAGAAAAGATAACAGGATTTTGTGGACCTAGACTTCTCTCCCATAATTTTCAAGGTATATTTTGAAAGGATGAGGCCATGAGAGAATAACCAAATATGGCATTCTCTATGTGGCTCATGGAATGCAGCCTGCCCTCTTTCTTGATAAGATCATATTTTCTTCTTTTTAGCTGATAACGAGGATGAGGAACTAAGTCTGTTGAACCCATTGATCTAGAATCTGACTAAGGAATGTGTTGATAGGAAGACTTACTGGAGAATGTGTCCAAGTCACTTTTTTCACGTTAGGAAATGCAAGGACCAAAAATTAGTGATGTTCAAGGAATGGACTGCCTCTTGGCCCAAGAAAAGACTTTAGTTTGGGGGAAAGGTTCAGAAAAACTCTGTGTGTGTGCATGTGTGTGTGTTCGCATGTGCCCAAAAGACCTTGGGAGAGGTGATATCAAGATATATCAAGTGAGAATGTATCCCAGTATCTGTGTCTTAGAAAATCTCTAAGTTAGAGTCAGAGGACTGGAATTATTTTCTCCATATTAAGAACAGAGCTGAGTCTCTAAATTCTGCAGCCATATTAGATTGTTATAATCATCTTCATTTTAAAGGTGAGTAACCAAGGCTGAGAGGCATCGAGAATTTTGCCTCCAAGGCTATGCAGCAACTGATCGGTGGGGGTAGGATTAAAACCCCCAAAATCCTGTGTGAAAGCCCATTGTGAAGCCTCATTAAGTGATTTGCCCATTGCAGGAGAAATATTGTTTTCTAAAATGCATGTAACTCATTTGTGACCATTGTATACTACTGTCTAAAAATTTAGACTGAAGTGGAGTAAACAAAATTCCATAGTCCCTCTACTCAACCACAACCATGGCTAAAATTTTAGCAAAAATAAGAGCAAATACTTATTAACCACCCCACTCTCCATATCCCACCTTCAGAAATCTTCCTTACTAAATTATTAACTTTGTCCAGTACTTCTTTATGGTTTTAATCACCCTTGATATCCTCCCCTTTAACCATGAATGTGGAGAAGCCAACTAAACCTCAGGGTCAGTCCAGACTGCTTTTACTGAGAAGTCTGTTTTCCAATGCAAAGTAGCAATTTTGGCAACTCCAAACTCAGGATGTTGTTACTCATAATAGATCCATTTCAGAAAAGGTAGCGTGGCTATGTTGCCGTTCTCAGGAAGGAACCAAAGTCATGGCAACTGGATGCTGAGTTCACTGTTTCCAACATGTGTGCATTGTCTCCAGGTATTGTGACATCTCTCTTTTCCACTTATTATGGAATAATAGAAATAATTGAATAACATTTAAATAGAGTTCTATGAACAGGGCGCCTGGGTGGCTCAGATGGTTAAGCGTCTGCCTTCGGCTCAGGTTATGATCCCAGGGTCCTGGGATCGAGTCCCACATCGGGCTCCCGGCTCAGCGGGGAGCCTGCTTCTCCCTCTGACCCTCACCCCTCTCATGCTGTTTCTCTCTCGCTCGCTCTCTAAAAAATAAATAAAATCTTTAAAAAAAAATAGAGTTCTATGAACATACTTATTCATGCCTTCATACCACTTGGTGTGTTCTCTGCACAAAGTTCCATGGCAGGTATGAAGGATACAACATAGATAAAATTGTATATTATGGCATGTTTTCTACTTAGAGTCTGGGAAAAGAGTAAAGAAAACTCAGTCCGTGGTCACCAATGTTATATTTGTTTCTCTTAAGTATGGGAGGTAGCAGGGACACTTCAATATTCTTATTTTGCTGAGGAGGAAACTGAGACCCATGAAGCACTTAGTGACTTATTGAAGATGAAGCATAGGTAGAAAGTAGTCAATCCAGAACTCACACCTATGTTTGTGCTTTGTGATGTAAATGGGGCATTGTAAGGAGTTACAAATGGTCATTTAGACACATTATACCTAAAATACCATAAGACCTGTCCTGCCCAATTTGCTTTCCTAACTACTTATTTGGAGGATCATGATAGTCACCTGTTGGGATGTTCTAGTTACAAGTCCAAAAAAAGCCCGTGTTTCCTCTGCCTCTGGAATTGTGCATTGAATTACCTAGCACAGCGCTTGGCACTTGACAAGTGCTTGGCATATATCCCATATTCCCGCACTTGTCACATTTGAGATCATGACACATTACTACCAATTTATCTACTTTTCAAATATGCACTTACACCCCCGGCCCCCACAAAAAAAAAAAAAAAATCAGGATTAAGCTTATTTTGGTCCCTGAGACATTTCCATAAATTATTGAGGAAAAAGTACCAATTTACTAGCAAAATAAAATTTAAATCTTAGCACAAATCTGCTATAACCTCAACATGTTTAAAAAGGTGCCTTTGTCCATTGTTTTACTGCTCACAATTATTGCCCTTAAGTTCTGGGCTGATGTTTTTTAACAAGGAATTGATTTGAACTGAATAGGAGTAGATAACATGGCACACAAGGTAAGCACTAAAAGGAGCTTTTCATTTTGGCCATATCATATGTGTATAAATTACCTACAGCAGGGAGAGCTTTATTATTAATCATTTGTGCTAATAAATGTCTCATTAAATCTAACTTTCACTTATGGAGTATGCAATTGTCATTATATAAATATTATTTAATTACATAATGGCTCAACTATTAAGAAATCTGTATTTAATATTCAAACCATATTCATAAAATGCTCTATCCTGGCGACTATTTGAGAATTCCATAATCTTTTGATTAAAGACTGTAGTACTTTACTGATTGTATTTGGATAAGCCATGTTGTCTTTATAATAAGGTGTGTTGATATTAAAAATGATTAAACATTTTCAAGGGAAGAGCCACTTCATGTTCACCCACCTTTCATCTCCATATTATGAATTATATATTATTCTTTCACTTCTATATCCTAAATACTTTTTTTCTCTCTTTGTAGGCAATTATACAATGACCCATCCATATAGCTCATGAGATTTCTCAATTTTTTATGAATGTCTGTAAATATGGAGGAAATGAATGCAAAATTTATAGCCAGTTGGACCATATTAATTTTTTTTGTTAGAGGGGTAGAGTCATCACACTGCCCTGTTTGAATTTAAGAGGAAATTATTATAGAATAGTAGGGGGAGCGATGGATATTTAAATCTAAAAAGTTCTCTTAGCCTAGTGTGTGACCAAGTTCCACGTAAGCTGAAGTTTTGGAAAGGCTAACTTGAATGCTACTTTGATATATTTTCTGGGGGATGGCAAGAGATTCATAGCCCAGGGCATGATGAGTGGGTTTTGGCTGCCAGCTACCAAGAAGAGGGTGAATGAAGGTGGGATTGGGTTGGGTCAAGTTTAGGGAACTAATCTATGAAGAGTGTCAGTGTCCAAGGAGGCATGAGAGGCTGAAATTTGGTCTTGACCCAGTGCTAATATTCACAATAACATAACATCAGGATTCTTTAGAGAGCCCTGCATTTGAGATGTGATTAGTACCAAAGTGGCATAAAGCCTGCCCTGGAGAGGAGGCAGTAGGGAGAGCATGCATTCCTTCCAGGAATTATAACCCATGATAATCCATGATAGAGTATAATCTCTATGAGGACAAGGCCCACACCTTTTTCATTCATGATTATATCTACAGCACCCAGCACAGAAAGAGTCAGCACACTAGTTTTCTAGAAATATTTGCCAAATTGCAGATGGAGGAAGGATGCAGCCAGTGTTGGGGAACAGATAGAGCCTCAGACTTGTGAGCTGTGATTTAGTACATGGTTGGAGACCTAAGGCAGACCCCTAAGACAAAGGCCAGGTGTGTGGACTAGTCCTACAATGAAAAACATCTTAGGATAGGGGAAGGAAGTGATGCTCAAACCTCACTCAAGGAGCAATGGATACCACTCTGAGGTGGGATGTGTTTCTATTCTTCTCACTTATTTATTCAACAGATATTTATTGGGCGCTGGCTTTGGTCCATATATCATGTGAAGCTTTGGGACACAGTAATAGAATGTCATGATGCCTGGCTTGGAAGAACTTGTGCCCTCGTGGGGCGAAAGGCATTCAAACGATTACACAGTGGGCCAGCACAGGCTTTAAGAATGGTGTGTGCGGAGGCTCAGCATGGCTGCCTCCAGCATGGTGATCTGGATGTCACATTTTGAGGAGAAGTTCAGAGAGCCCAAATGCTCCTCCACAGCAGAGCTTGAACATTCTAGAAGCCCCAAATTATACTTTAGGTGTTGGCTACTTCATTTCAATAAGCACTTAGATTGAGTTAGGCACTGTGCAAAGGGCTTCACAAATATTAATTCACTTAATCCTCACAGCAATATTGAGGAATAGGTACTAACATTTCCATTGTATAGATGAGGAAGCAAGAATCCAGAGGTTAAGTCATTTGCCCAAGATCCCACAGATAGGGGAATCCTGGAAAACTTAAGAAAATTTCACTCCCAAATCCATAATTGTGAACCCTACATACCTCAGCTCACACTGATCTACTGTTTCTAGGTAAGTGTGAGGTGAAGTTGGTGAAGGTGGGTTTGTCTAGGGGTGTCTCATGGAAAATATGGACTTGAGTTAAGTCTTCAAGTGGAGGAGAAAGTCCAGCCATTCTAGAATGGGTCTCCAGTAAAAGTGAAGATGTGAATGTATAAATCTATTCGTTCATTGGAAAGACATTTATTTAGAATCTACAAAGCATATGGGGCCTTGTGTGAGATACTGGGCATGCAGTGGTGAGCAAGGGGGGCAAAGCCTTCTTCCTCCCAGAGCTCCCAAGCTAATGAGGGATTCAGCAAGTCAACAGGTGATTCTAATAGGGCAAGTTCAGCCTAGGGTGGGGACACAGAAAAAGGGGCTCCTGACTTGTGAGAGGAGGCTAGTCAAGGGAGGATTTCTGGAAGAAGTGTGACACGGAGACAACAGCATTGGAAGAGTCTACAATGAAATTTGGGAAGCATGCTGAGCAACCTAGCAAGGGGTGTGGAGGCAAGAGGCAGCAATCCAAGAGGATGCTGGATTTAGAGAGACCAGCTACTTTGCAGTCGCGGCTCCTGCTGCCCAGAATGGAGTCAATGAGGCCTCACCAAGGACAGCATCTCAGTATCTCCGAGGAAAATATTATCGATCACACTTGGTTCCTCAAATGCAAGAGAACTTTTCCCCTGCATCAGCAATTTATAGATTTAACTAAATTATAAGACATTTCTGTTCCAATCTGCTTTGTGAAGCGCTTATGAAAAGGCCCTTTATAAATCTTTATAATAATGAATTATGAACAACAACAACAAAAAGGAGCTGCAGTGTCTCCCCTCCTCCCTCCTACTTCTCCGAAGGGGAAAGCTGAGTCTGATTCATATATTCTGTTTCATCTGGCCTTCTTTTCTTTTGAAGACAAGAGAACATCATAACCTTGAGCTATCTGGTAGAAATAAAAGATTGATGCAAACTTTACTGTGTAAAATTTGGGGTCTTTTCATCCAGATGTGAAGACAATTGAATATTATAAAAATGCACAGCCCACTCGAGGAAAACTTACTTTATCCAAACACTGAGAACCTTCACCTTGAGAGAAACCTCTTTCTGTGAAAATAAATAAATACATGCTTTCATGAGAAATAGATGTCTCTGGCAGTTTCAAATCTTGAAGCTGGAAAGTCCAGCCACCTCATTTTAACAGTGCAGAAACTGATGACCCAGGAGGGGACATGACTCACTTAAGGTCACCAAACACAAATGGGCATATTCAAACGCAGAGAGTTTGCCCCAGAGTTTCCTTTCACATCTACAACATGGTGTTAGCTGTCACCATCTGGGCCATGATGTGAAGTCTGCTCTTCATCCTGAGATGCTCCAAGCACATAGACAAGAAGGACCACCAAACCCTCACTGGCTGAGCCCATACCAGAGAGAGGGCCAGAGGGAGTTGAAAACACCTGATATGAGGTTGTCTGGAGACCACCTTGCAAGAGTTCACATGTAACGGTCATGCTCCTTGCAAGTAAGCATTGGTGTGTCTGATGAAAATGGTATGGGCAGAAGACGAGGCAGCCAATCTCCTGGGGCAACATTAGTCACAGCACCCAGTGCAGTCCAGCCCAGTCTGCAGGACTGGCTTGTAGGACCCAGTCCTGGGGTCACACACTCAACGGGAAAGCAGGAAGGAGAAGAGAGCTGGTCCAGCAACAATTCATATGATAAAAACCTAATTTACCCCCAAAACAAATCAATGGCATGATCCATTGGGGAAAACATGCATAATTGTATTATAATGACAACTGTTAAAATTTGAAAGGGCAAATCCACAAACAAGTAAAACCCTAACAATTTTAAAGTGTATTATGAAAAGCAGAATATCCAAAGTGTGGATATAGGAGGTGATAACTGCCTGCCATTTGTCCTCAGATAAACTATCAGCAGCAGCATTATCATTAATATTAATAATAACATTATTATTATTATAATCATCTGCCATTTTTTAGTGTCAAGCACTCTGCTAAGCATTTCAGATAGTTTAATTCATAATTCATCAATCTCCACAGCAACACTATGAGATGAGTGATTTTATCCTCATTTTACAAATAAAGAAAATGAGACTTAGTTGATATGCCCAAAGCCACTGGGCTACTAAATACAGAAGTAGAATGGTTCAGAGCTGGTTAATTAGGGGGTCACTGACATCCTCGATGACCCCAGTTCTTTCCACCTTTCTGTTCCACCATCCCCAGTGGGTCAGCTTGTCTCCAGCTGGCTACTGAAAGTCCCAGGTATTCAAAGCAGACAACACTGTATTAAGGCAGAAAGGGGCTTTGTCTTCCCTCCATGGGTCTCTTATTAAGAATGAGAAAGCCCTTCAGGACATCTGCCATCATAGCTCATTGACCAAAAGTGGATCTCAAACAAATAATCCCAGTGGGGATATATTTTAAAAGCTCCTCAAATGATTTCCCAAAATGGTTGGACAACCACTGGTCAAGACTACTATAGATTGACTTGTTGACTCCCAAAGGGTTACAGACTCGCCTGAGATACAAGGTACCATACACTGACCATCTGGGGTCATGCTGAAAAAGGAAGAAGGGCGTGGGTATTAGTCAGCAACCTCCTCCCCCAGTCTCCTACAGCCAGCATGAGGAGGGGCAGGGATCCACATGCACTGAGGTTGAACTGAGGATTCCAAGTGGCCACCTGCTCTTGGGAAAGGTCCAGTTTCCAACACAAACCTCCAGGATTCTGGGTTCCTTGCTAGCAAGGGGGTGATGGCCAAGGCTTTTACACATCCTAGGAAATCCTGTTGTATTGTAGGGAAATTTGCCGGGTGGCAGGAGAATGATGGATTTTCCATCAAAGAAGAGTCCACTGGGCAGAAAGAAGGCTGAATCACCAAATGGTTTTGCTTGCAAACCCTTTCCAAGATGTTCATCTAAGGCAAATGTGAAAGGTATCTGTAAGTTCTTTCAGGGACCAAAGTTTAGCCAAGTGTTTTCTTTCCTTCCTTCCTTCCTTCCTTCATACTTTCCTTCCTTCCTTCCTTGTTCCCTCCCTCCATCTTTCCTTTTCTCTCCCTTTCCTCTTTATAAGGTGAACTTTATCTTGGTCAGGCTGGGTCCTCTTGCCATGCATTCACATCGCTCCCTCTCCTTCTCCATTAGGGTGACAAACTCCCACATATTGTCCCACAGCCAATATCTCTCACTTTTAATAATGTCTACTATTCTGGCCAGGCGCTGAGTTCCACAAAGGCAGGCACTATTGTCCTTCTTACTTTCCTCCACTTCTCTACAGGTTAACACAGCCTGGCCCAGACAAGGTGCTGTGTGTCTAGTTAGTGAGGGACCTTCGGGTCTTCTCTATCGCAGCCTGGACAGGAGAAGCAAGCCCCCTGGGCTGAGGGAGCTGAAGCCACATGGAAGCTGGAGCAAGCAACACTTGAGTGACTGGGTGAACCTTGGGAAAATAGGATTGTGTGAGGTTTAGGCGACACTGCCTCTCCGAGGGGGACTGCTGTGCGGGCTTCTTTTGTGTGGGGATGCAGCAGAGGGCCTCTGGCGTCCATACCTCTCTGTAACAGCGGTCCTCAAACATTCCTCAGAATCGCCTGCAAGGCTGGTTGAGACAGATTGTGCCCCTCTCTGCTTCTGATTAAACGGGTCCAGGATGGGGCCTGAGAATTTGCATTTCTAACAAGGTCCCAGGTGGTGTTGAAGCTGCTGATCAGGCATTTTGACCACCACTGCTCCAGAGCATCTCCTGGTGGACTTAGTTCCTTATCTCGGGAATTCATGAACACTTCTTAGGGCTGTTGTGAAGGACTGAGTCAGCCTGCATGTCCGTCTGGAAGGAGGCCACACCTTTGCCAAGTCTAGGGGCGGACAGATAGCTTTCAGGGCCGGCGCCCCCTCGTGAGTGGGGCTGGTGAGAACCATGACTTTGGCTGCTTGGGGGAAGAGGCCAGAGCGCTGAGCCCTCTGTGAGTTGAGGTCTGCTGTGCACCCAGATGGGGGCCCAGGGGACACTTGGTCCTGGCAATGCTCACTTCCGACCCCTGGACTTTCCCAGTGGGCCTGTTTCCATCGTCACTACACCCACAGTCTTCATCAGTCGGAGCATTTCAAAACACTTCAGCTCCCCCGGTGGAATCCCGGAACCTCCTCATCACGGGGCCCTTTTCTCTGTCCTGTGCTGTCCATACTTGCGTTCGAGCTCTCCTTGGTCTGGCCAGGATTTTCCTCTGTGTGTAGCTAATGGGCACGCACTTGAAAAAGAAAAAAAAAAAATTTTTTTTTGGCAGGAATAATCACACACTGCTTGATTTCCGAGCTAAAAATAGATTCTCAGCGTTGTGGGGAAACTTAGAGGCCAAAAAAGTACAAAGCAACATCAACCCTCTCTCCAGAAGCAGCAGTACCTGGAGTGGCTGCTTAATTATTTCGGAAGCAATGACATGCAGTTTAGAGGTTTCAGGATCATTGTGAGGAAACCTTGTGCTTGGTCTTGGCAGCTGTCAATCACAGCGGGATCCAGCCCCGCTCACCAAGCTGGGAGTGTGCTAAGTCCATCACTTATGAGTCATGTGACCTTGAGCCTATCGTCTCCTCTATGGGCCCTGGCTTCCTCATCACTAAGTTGGGGGAAATTGTACTTGGGTTTCAGAGCCACTGTGACAACTTACACTGACAGAGCATTTCTGAAAAGAGTCCTTTCTGCAGAGAAAAGGAACCACTGGGGGCTGAGGCTGAGGGGGACATCCCAGGGGAGACTGGAGATATGCTGGCCAGGATGTACAAGAGGCAGGGATCCAGGAAGGAAGAGTGGGTGGGGTTTGCTGACCTAAACAAAGCAAAAGGCTGGGGAAAAGGAGGCATACCCAGGGCTGGCGGAGGGCGGAGGGAGACAGAGACAAAACACAGCTTGGGACCTGATATAAACAGTTTTCTGTGGTTGATGGGGTGTCACCGGAAGCTTTTAAACAAGAAGGGACATCAGAGTTGTAGTTTAGAAAATGTGGGGAAGATAGGAATAGCCCGGAAGCAGAGAGCCCAGGGAGGAGGTTTGGGCCAAAAAAAAAAAAAAGTCAAAACAGTGCAGAGGAACTGGGGATGGAAAGTAGGGACGCACAAGATTCTTTATGGAAGGCCAAAAAAACAGGCCTATTACTGGTTAGAAATAGCTTGGAATTAGCATATGCAAATGAAGACCTCCCTCCTAATGACTGCCTCCTTCTCGGGCCATGCCACTGTGCCCCTGGCAAAACCCGGGCTTCACTTCTCACTGGCCTCCTCTCCCCCTTGTCACGCTCCAGGTTTTGGCCTATTGTCTCCTTTCAAGCCCGGGCTCTGAGTTCACTCTGCCCACCACTGGCCCGCGAAAAAGGACATCCAAATGGGAGGAAACCGCAGAGTTTTCTGTTTTCTTCTGCAGGAGAAAGCAAGGTTATTTTTGGCCCCTTTCAGTACAAATCAGATTTTTTTTTTTTTCTTTCTCAAAGCCTTGTGTCTGGCAGGCTTCAGGCAGGGGAGTGGAAATTAGAGCTTGCGTTTTGAATACCTTTGCATTTTTGCTGGGTGTCAGTTTTGTTTGTCTTCCTCTGCCTGGCTGTCTCCCCTGTCTCCGGATTGTTGACTTCACTCAAAGGCTGTTCTCAAGCCAAAGAAAGTAAAAGCAAGTCCTCGTGCTCAAGGATGGGGCGCTTTGGTTAGGAAGAAAGGACGAAAGGGAAACGTCCCACAGTCTGTATCTGGCTGTGCACCCGCTTTCACACACAGTCCATTAAGGTCCTCCTATTAACTCTTGGGCTGAGAACCCCTGAGACCCAGGCTGGGGCACAGCGGGGCACGGCCAGAATAGAAGCCAGGCTTTCCGACCCCAAGGCCACCTTTTCTCCAAAGTCCACCTCTGCCTCCTTCCTGGGTTGTAATTTGTGGGTGTCCCCTCACCACGTTACACCCAGGGTTTGTGAGCCCGAGCTTGACCCTAATTGCTGGGAGGGTTGGAGCCCTGACTCAGCAAATGACTGAACCTCAGGAAACCTCAGTTTCCCTGGTTTGTGAAACGGGGATATTAACAGTGGATGCTGAGTGGATGATCCATATGGAGAACTTGGGGAGCCTCCGGGGCATGTTTAGTGCTCCCGAAGTGAATGTGTGTGACTGTGGAGTCCCGTGTGTGTGTGTGTGTGTGTGTGTGAAAACCACAACATCGTTTTCATCCAGTGGTCATGCGATTTTGTTTAAACCCTGCTCCTGGTGTTAGGCAGAAGTTGCAAATGAGTTTCGATCCTTTTCTTAAAAGATTCTTTTCCTTTTTCCCCTCTTTCCCATTGGAATCTTTCACTCATGTCAGTACAGGCTAATGTAACCTGTAAGGAGGTGACAAACAGTAATTGGAAGGATTTTAATTCAGTACATCCCTCTGCACATTTTTAGCCAGCCGTGTGTGGGTACTGCTTGAAACTCTTTTTTTCCTTCAATACACACTGGCATTCGCACCCACAGACATGCAGTACATATGTGCACCATCCTGGGTGGTGCTGTGTGAACACCACCCTTTGTCATCTCCAGTTCCTCATTTTGAAAAGAGATTCCTCTGCTTGCTCTAGGGGAGCCCCTCCAAATTTCCTACTCAGAAAACACTAAATGACATTGGATATAACAATGCTGGGAACCTTGCTTACGTTAAATCAGTCTTTACAAGAACCTTGAAATTTATGCCCAATTTTTAGTTGAGAAAAGTAAGGCACAGGGGGTAAAGGATCAAAGTCACTCAGTAAGATAATGAAGCAGGGCTGATTATGGAAAGCAGGCCTATCTGGTTTCAGATAGTGTTTTGTTTTGTTTTTTAGCATTATACCAAGATGCCTCTCCTTGAGGACAAGAGGGATGCCACCCTTGTTCTCTCTCGTGTCTCCACATATTTGTGGCACATATTTGGTCAGCATTTACAAATATGTGTTGGATGCCTACAGAAACAAACAGGCACATGAATGCACACACACACACATACACACCAATTGTTTTGTTGTTGTTTTGTTTTTATAAGATATATGTGGCTTCAGACCCAGGCTTCAGTGGCCATGGAAAGGAGAAGTGGCGAGCACACCTTGGTTTTGGCAACTGGCAATCACAGTGGGATCCAGCCCTAAAGCTGGGCTACATCAGCCCATCACTTATGAGTGCTGTGACCTTGGACATGTTACCTCTCCTCTCTGGGTCCCCAGTTCCTCATCAGTAAGTTGGGAAGAGATCCCAAAGAGCACGGGAGGGGCAGCTCCCCGAGGGACCTGGCAGCACAGAGAGACCTTCCGATCCACCTGGTCTTCCGCAGGTCACAAAGACCACTGAGCATCCTGGAACTGGTCTCCAGCTCTGAAAGTGAACCAGTTAATGCCCGATATAAATGCATCGCCGGCACCTGGTCGCAGGTGCCCCACATCAAATAGCCTCAGTTTTGCAGGTCTGCAGAAGAGCAGGCCTCCAGTGCCCGCTTTTGTCCCCGAGGCTGACACTCACCACATTAATCCCATGAGCACTCCCAGCACTGCCAGAACAACACCTGAATTGAACACTTCGGGTTTACTTTAAGGGCTTCTCGCCCTGACCAGAGGTGGTCATGTGAAACCTTTTTACACTGACCCTGGGGCAGCCTGTTAACGGTCAGATTAGGCTTCTCTGCAGAGGTGGGAACGCAGCTGCAGGCAGTGCTGGAGCGTGAATACCGCAAGGGGCATTGCTGTGAGCTGTTTGATTCATTTGTTCATTAAAAAAAGGACTGTTCCTCCTAGGGTAGTGTTTCCAGTGTTCCCTCTGAAGAACATTGTTCCCGTGGTCTGCTCTTAATGTTAGACTAGAAAACAGACGCGAAGAGAGAAGGTAGAGAAAGAGATGGAACATTCCTTAGTCAAATAATTTTGGGAAATCTTGCACTAAAGATGAAGGATACTTTTTTTTTAATGTAGGATTTCTCAGCATCTTTAAGAGGCTAAGATGCGTTATGAGTGCGCAGAAGAGAAATGTGGTCTCTTATAATTAACATGCTCTTCTGACAACGGAATGATATCCCCCCGTCAAGAACAACCCAGGAAACGAATGTTCTGGGCCCACACTTGGGGAAAAAGAACTTCCGCAGAAAAAAGAGGAATTGGAACCTGGCCCTTTAGGCAATTTTTACACAGATGGAAGCCATTCCAGGTAATTCAGGACAGGTCAGTATAAAAGGCCTCAGTCTAGAACGCGTTTCCTTTTCAACAGCAATTCCGCTTTCGGTTTCCTCCCCAGCGGGCTTGCGGCCTCCCGCGCTCGGAGCAGGTAAGTCTCTGCTGCGCCTTCCTGGTGGGCATTCTAGCCTTTGCAGAGCAGACACTGGGGCGTCATCCTGAACAAGATGGATAAGGGAGCCAGAGCACAAAGCACGCGGCTCAGCTTCCTTTCCTGCTCTGTTCTCCTGGCACCCAGATTAGCTACACACACCATTCTCTGGGAAAAGTTTAGGAAAGGCATTTTCAGTTGTGTGAATAGAGGTGTTGCTTGAGGGGCATGTTAAGCCCAGGGTTCCTAGGCTGACCCTGAAGTGATGGTACCCCAAAGGGTCACCGTTTGGGAAACCCTCGTGTAGGCTATATGGGAGCTGTGATGGCAGAGCTGTTGATGGAGGGGTGGGGAGTGGGGGGGGGGTGTGGCGGCGTATACTGGGTGGACAATGGCAACTGATGCAGGTATGACCAGGATGGTCCTCAAGGATTTGGTGGTCTAAGTAATTTCCCTAAGAGGAGTGGTTAGTCATGAATCCTTACAGGTGTCCCTAGATTCGTGATTATTCTCAGTATCTTAAATCACAAGCTCAGTTTTAACTTAAAGCAACTAGTTGACTTTCAGAGGTGAGAGCAAATAGAGACTTTAGGGGGACCCGGAGTTGGTGGGGTTTTGAGTCTTGTGTGAGGTCTGCACACAGGTGCCCCTGCACCCCCGCCAGGAGGCTCTCTGGTAGAGGGGGCTCACTCAACACCCTCCCTGACTGAGAGACTGGCTCAGAGCTGAGCTGATAAAGGGATTGTGATAAGAAGGAAGGGCAGGAATTTCAGAAATGCCATTGCTTCACTTTCCAGAAGCTTCCAAAAAATCAACCCTGACCTCACACTGTACCCTTGCTCTCAGAGTGAATGGAGAGTCAGGGAACTTGCCTAAGATGGCTGCCTTGGCACCCCTTTGACTGTTTGGCTTTATGTATGGGTGGTTTCTCAAAAAGCATTTGGAGATTTACATTTTCTTTAGGATTTAGGGAAGAGAAGGCAGTTATTAGCATTCGTTGAGTGATGACTATGTATGGGGCAGGCACTGGGTTAAATCTCTGGTTCTCATCCTTGGCTACACACTGGGAGCTGTGGGTGGGTGGTTGATTGGTTTATAAATACTGAATCCTGGGTCCCAGTCTCAGATATTCTGATTTAATTGTTCCGGAATGTGGCCTAGGCATTCAGGTTTGTGAAGCCCTCTAGGTGGGTCAAATGTGTAATGTGTGGCAAAGTTTGAGAACCGCTGCTCTGGAAGCTTCTCTCATTGCCATTTAGTCACCAACAATCCTACAATGGGGGATTGACCGTTTCTTTTGGCAGTTGAAGAAAAAGAGGCTCAGGGAGTTAGGAGCTTTCCCAAGCACACACAGTCCTAGAGGCTAGAACATGGGTCCACCGCCAGCATTCTATCGCACAGACTCAATGAGGCCATCGTGGGCCAGTGTTGGGCTTGGACAAGTTGGCGTCTACTGCAGCTGTAAAGCTCATTCAATGCGCTCTTCTCCTGTGCTCTTTTCAAAGAGCAGGAAGTTGTAACCAGGCCCATGAGCTAAGTGACTAGAGCCCCACAGCTACTAGGCCCACCCAGGAATCAAGACGGGCTAACACTGAGTCAAGTTTATTTTTCTTTTCCCTTCACGAGTGATCCAGAGGAGAAGGCTACACGGGAAGTGATGCAGACCCATGTGGGCCCCATAGAGTGTGGGATTCACAGTCCATCAGGAGCCAGCCAGGCTTGATGCATCATCCCTCCCTCTGCACTTACACAGACGTGAGGATGTTTGCATTCCCACTGGTATTCAGGAACAGAGAATCGACTTGGAAAAGAAAAATGTGGCCAGAAAGGATGCTAGGGCTGGAAACCAAAAGGGTGTGGTCTGTGCCAAATTGTTGAAAGAAGGTTGGGGAAAAAAGGGGGGGGGGGGCACTGCATAATGGATAAAGGACTTAGAATCTCACTTCCTTAGACTTTGCATAAAGCTCCTCACCTCCGTGAACCTTCATTTCCCTATCCTCCTATCAGAGGTTAAAAATTCAGTTCGTTATCTATAAAGTAAGGATTATAATCATTCAGAGTTGTGATAATTAAATGTGATTATGTGTATATTATGTTATATAACATTTTACATGTATAAAGTTATAGATGTTATGTTATTTATAGATAAATTTGCTATATGCACAGCTACAGGGAAAAGCACGCTGGGCTGACTCGGGAGGCTAAACCTTGTGTGTAACTCCATCAGAAACTAGTTGGCATGGTTATACAAATGATGGTCCAGCCATTGGATGGAGTCCTTTGTAGCTATTAAAAATAAGATCTCTCCAGATATCCCAATAAGGAAAGCTGTTGAAGGAGAATCAGTGTGCCAGACCATGGGAAAGGATGCCCCTTTTCCTCAATGAAAAGCATTTACGTGTAAATATGTACATGGATAAAATGTAAAACAAAACTGAAAAACAGACTCTAGGTGTGCATACAAATATGCATCACCTGGAGGGGGGATGGGTATGTTTTCTGGAGAAAATACATTTCTGGAGAAAGTACCTGTAAGAGTAGCATTTGGCAAAAGGAAAAGGGAAAAAGAATTTTCCATTTCATTGTATACTTCCCACCTTACTTCATGCTCGCATGAATGGTTTGTATGTGTAGTGTGTGTGTGTGTGTGTGTGTGTGTGTGAGAGAGAGAGAGAGAGAGAGAGAGAGCGCGCGATACAGAAACCAGAGGGATTTGTATTAAAACACAAAAGAAAACAATGATAGGTCGAACCCTGGGCCTGGAGCTCCTTCCCTGTGTTCTGGGCCAGCCCTGCAGACGCGGTTATTTTTCCAGCTGGGAATCATTTCATTTTCTTGCCTTCAGTCCTGAATGAGCCCAGATCTAGCAGGAGGCTGAAAAGGCCTGGGCCGAGGGAGGGAGGACTGCCACCCTCCCCTCCCCTGGCAGGTGCTGTTGTTTGGATGTGTGAGCACAAGGCGGGGCAAGCGTGGGGAGCGGTGAGGAGGAGCTGTACAAGCCTTCAGAGGAGAGGAAGAAAGTGACAGTGCCTAATAAGGAAACCCATGTGGTACGGCACCAAAGTTTTAAATGCTTTAAAATAAAACTGGAAGTAAATTCAATTCAAAGAAAAATGCTGATAATCCATGCATAGAAGCTGGAATCCTCTGCGTGAACAGATAGCAACTTTAGGATTGGTTCTTCCCTTCACCTGCTATAATGTTTTGACTGGTGACCCCAAAAAGATTTGTCCATACCCCCGTGTGTCTGGATTACCCCCGAACCTGTGAACACAACCTTACCTGGGAAAAGGTCTTTGCAGATGTAAATGAGTTAAGGATTCCGAGATGAGATGATTCCTGAGTATTTGGATGAGCCTTAAATCCAAGGGTGATGGTTCTTGTGAGACACTTGGACGAGTCAGAAGAGAAGACACAAAGACTCAGGGAGAAAGCCCCACAACAACGAAGGCAGAGATTGAAGTGATCCACCAGAAGCTGGAGAGGCATGGCAGGGTTCTCCCCTGGAGCCATCAGAGGGACCATGACTCTGTCGACACCTTGATTTCAGACTTCTGGCCTCTCGAACTGAGAGAATAAATTTCCGTTGCTTTAGCCACCAATACGGTCATAATTTAGTGCTGCAGCCCTAGGGCACTAATAATCTTGCTGAAGAGGCAGAGGTGGCCTCGGATCAACTTCCCAGCATGAGGGGCAGACTCTGAGATTTGGGAAGAGAACAGGCAGGCCTCCATACCCCACCCAGGATGCCCTGTCAAGCCTCCACACCCTCTGTGGGTCCTGACCCTCCCCCTTTTCTAAAATAGCTTCTTCTGACTCTCTTGGCTTATTCTGCCAACATTCTTAAGATTTTATTTATTTGAGAGAGAGAATGAGATAGAGCATGAGAGGGGGGAGAGTCCGAAGGAGAAGCAGACTCCCCGCTGAGCAGGGAGCCCGATGCGGGACTCGATCCCGGGACTCCAGGATCATGACCTGAGCCGAAGGCAGTCGCTTAACCAACTGAGCCACCCAGGCGCCCTACCAACATTTTTTTTTTTTGCATGGGGCCTCTCAGGACCTGTTGTTCTTACCTATTTGTTTAATTTAATTTTGTATAGTAACTGTCTCTCCCAGGGAGTGGGCTTCCTCTCTTCAGCATGCCTCTGAATCTGCCCCTGGAACAGTGCTGGGCACATAAGGGTGCCAAGGTGATGAGATGCTCTTGGAGGAAGAGGGAGAGGAGGAGAGAGGGCACTCTGACCAGGACCCTGGAGGGGCGTGGGCTCTGAGAGGAACATGGAGAGCTCTCCCACTGAGCTCATAGTCTAGGTAGGTGGGCCCAGCAAATGCTGGGGAAGCTGTAACACAAGATCAGAGGGGAAAAAAGGACACAGAAGTTGTAAGAAAGGAGTGGACAGAGTGCTCAGGGAGTGGAGAGATGCAAGAGATGGCCTCTGCCAGCAGGGATGGGGGAGGCTCAGCCCCAAAGTGACATCACATGGGTCTCACAGCTGTGACCAAATCCCCTGAACAGAGGAGGGAAGGCCTAGTCCATACCACCTCCTTTGTGACAGGCAGTGAGGGAAAATGGGGAGGATAGGGCCGTCAAGAGGCACTGCAGAGAAGGCCCAGTGGGACCAGATGGAGATGGTGCTGCGTGTCCGCAGATGAAAGGGGCCAGAGGGGCTTTAAGCCGGGAGGCTGCCCACGTGACTGTCAGGTCTTAGTGCACCTGTCCCTGGACACCAACCTCCCAGTCTCCAGGAGGTTGCTCTGTGTTCCTTTCTGTTCTTCCCAAAGCTCACATTTATGTTAGTAACTGCAACTGTGCATTGAGGCAAGATTGTGCTAAGAAACGTCCAGAGGTAGATTTTTCATCCTTTCCACACATTCATAGGATAGCATGATTATGCCCTTTCTATAGATGAGAAAATTGAGGCTCAGGGTGGTAAAATGGCCTCAGAGCTGGTAACGGGGGGAGTCCACATTTAACCCTGTATCTCCAGACTCCTGGTGATTGGTACATGCTTTCACCAGAGCCTGGGGACCTCCCTTACTGCAAAAGGGGCCATAGTTTCTAGAGTCATTCACATGCAGGACTTTCATTTGACCTGAAGGCAGAATTTGGGACCATCTAGGGCAGGGATTATTCACCCCATTTTATAGAAGAGAAAGCTGAGAATCCAAGGAATAGAGGGGACTTCCCCAGTGAGCTGCATCTAGGGAGCTATAGACCTGGGATGAAGAACACCAATGTTTCGTGCTTAAAATCTGTTGCTTGGGATGCCTCATGATCCGTTGTGTTGATACAAAAATTGAAGATGCATGCTGTGGAGACAAGGGTGCAGCTGGAAGTGGGTGCAATTTGCTCTGGACCTCATGCCTGCTAGGCAGGACTATTCCCCATGAACCCAAATCAGCGGGCAGCGAGGCAGCATATCCATCTCTGAAGGGCCTTCCAGGGAAAATCATACTGCCTGGAAGGGGCTGGATGCATCCATCTTGTAGGACAATATGCTATTTGTACAAGAGAGCTACAAGGCCTAAATATAGATTTCAGAGCATTTTTTATGAGCTGACATGATGGCCTCTGGTCCTCTCTTTGCTAAGCCAAAGAAGGCCAGACAGCCCATTCCAGAAACTGCACATCTACCTGTGTCCCAAGTGGAGCTGGGAGCCTATAGCCACATGGCAGAAAGGGCCACTCTTTGGGGGGGATGGAAATCAGTGGCTAGTTGTCCTGGTATATAACCTTAGAGATGATTGAAGTCGTCATCAGGGGCCCCTCTCTGTCTCTCCTGCTGTGACATCTCTGTCCTCGTGCCCTATAAACAAGGTCAATTCCTGGGATGCAGACCCAAGCCTGAGTCCTGTACTTGACCTCCCTCAGCCACTGTCTTCCTTCCCATCTTCCCTGGGCTCTTTCTACAACAGGGCCTTTGCAGGTGCTCTTATTCTACCTGTAATGCTCATCTGTCTCTGCCATCTGTGCCTACTAACCTTTAGTTTCCAGACCTCCAGCCAAACCTCCCTGAGCCCCCCCCCCCAATTCAGGTTAGACCCCTTTGTTGTAATGTCTGCCCAGAACCAGAGCCCTTTTATTCTGAGCATTTACCCTAATTTGTAAGGCTCTGTGATTATTTGATGGCAATCTGAGTTCCCCACTCCACTGTAGCCTTCATGAACCTAAAGACCGTTTCTGTTGCATTCCCAGAGCCTAGAAAGATACCCGGTCTATACTCAGTTCTAAGTAAGTAATTGCTGAATATAAACAAATGCACCAATGAATGAATAAACAAATAGATGAATAAATTAACGAGTCAATAAGTGAGCAGACATTTGTCCCAATTGGCGGGGGGGGGGGGGGGTGCTGCTGGCACAGTGGATAAAAGCCCGGGGTGCTGCTGAGCGTCGTACTGTGCACAGAATCGTCCTCTCCGCCTTCCAGCAAAGAATCGATCCTGCCCCGATGTCAGCAGTGCTAAGGGTGAGAAGCCCTGACAATTTATTTTCTAGGGCTGTGTAACCAAGCACCACATACTGGGTGGCTTAAAATGGCAGACATTTATTTGATTTTAGTTCCAGAAGCCAGAAGTCCAAAATCAAGGTGTTGATAAGGTTGGTTCCTTCTGGACTTCCCTAGCCCCCCATCCCTTTGGCACCTGCACCTTGTCAGCTCTTTGCCTGAGGAAACTGCCCCTATGTTAGGGATGTCCTCTACACCGGGAGCATCATATAGGTGCATGTGTGCATTTAATCCTTGCACCAATCCCAGAAGCAAGGGATTCTTACTGCCTCTATTTACAGAGTGCAGAGGGGTAAATGAAGTGCCCAAGATTACAGAGCTGGTAGGGGGCAGAGCTTGAGCCTCTGAATCCACAGCCCACACGTAAGCCCTGTTCTCTGGGGGTTTCTCCATCTCATCCTTCACTTCCTGCTTCTCTGGGTGCTTTCCTGGCCCGAGCTCCTCCCCATGCTCTCGTGATATGAAAGCCTTGCCTCTGCCACAGCCTTGTCCTCCTGGCTTCATTCTTGTTGATATTCCTCTCTCCCTTGGAGATAATGAGGGCATTCAGGGTGGAGACATTGTACATTTCATCTCCATACCTACCCCAGGGCAAGGCATACACAACCAGCCCATGTTGGCCAAATGATGCATTCATAACTTCCACAGTCTAGTCTGAAGACACTACCTTTGTTTCTACCAGAAATCCCCAAGTTACACTGCCCGGAAGATACTACAGTACTGTGGCTTTCTTAGAAGTGAATCAAATTATAATCACACCAGAAGGTTGTTCCATAATCAAATTAGCCTGGATAACTAGGGAAATCGATGTTCAACATGTTTTCTCACTGCTGGATGTCACAAAGCTTTAAATACTCTCAGGTGCTTTAGGATTTGCTAAGGTAGATAGTCTTTTCCAGAGATTGAGGATTCTTCTTTAATAAAATTGGTTTTCATTTTTTTTTTCCCCAAAAGTCCCAAGGAATACTAACCATACTACAAAACCAAGTTGGAATATGCCGGAATGTCCCCTGGCCCTCCTGGAGAAAGACTCTTCTTACTCCAGGTTAGGGGAGCATCACCGGAGGACTGGGATGATTCTTCTTGCCCTCTGGTCTCGGGTCCGCACCCACATTCTCCTGTGATCCTTTTCAGTCTTGTTTTCGGTTGGTTTTCTCCAACTCCTCAGAGCCCGAGTTCCCTGAGCTGAAGATGAAAGTGGATGACTTCAAGCTCCCTGTACCTCATTAACCTCCACATTATCTCGGGGAAATTACAGCAATGATCATACTGGGGCTCAGGATTGAAAAGCCACCATGCCTGGCCTGAAGGAGATGGATGCTACCAATACAGGGAGAGGAGGGGCAGCTCCTCGGGGGGGGGGGGGGGGGCGTGTGTGAAAGAATCATCTGTTTTGCCAGGAGCAGCTTTCCCGAGGCTGATCCCAAGCACACTCTCCGGAGGAGCTCTCCTGGCAGCTTGCTGAACGCCGCGCATTTCTGACCGGGGCTTTGTTTTAATAGCCTGTATTGGTTAATCTGGTTTTCTTATTGTCTTAATAGAAGTATAGAGGAAAAAAAAAAAACCCAAACCTATAAAAATGGCCCATCATCCCCCTACCCAGTGATTTCTGTTGACCTTTAAAACCAATCAAAACGGAAGTAATACAGTATAGGTAGGTCTAGACAATTCAAAAAGTTCAGTAAGAAAGTTAAAGTGAATGTCTTCCACCCGCCTTTCCAAGCTCAGTGTCGCAACAGGTGGTAGAGTTGTGTGGTACCTCCAGAAACGGTGTTACCGGCAGAGCGTCGTGGCTTAGAGCGGTGCTTCTCTCGTCTGCGTGGACGTTGCCGTCACCTGGAACGCTCACCGAGTCGCCAGTGCTGAGCTCCAAGCTTCCAGATTCCGGTTCAGCAGGTCTGGCAAGGGGCCCCCAGACATGCCCATTTAAAAGTTGTTAAATGAGGATGCTAAAGCTCAGCTCTACCATTTCCAGCTGTGTGATTTTTGAAGACTGCCTCTTTTTGCCTCATTTTCTCCTGTAAAATGGGGCTCATGGCACGGTTGTGAGGTTTAAATGAATCACAATATTAAAAATTCCCTGCATATTAAGAATGATGTCATTTTGCTACTGCTAGGCATATACCAGCCTGTAAATAAGTATCCAGCTGTCATCTATGATTCTTTAATGTCAACCAAAGGAATAAATCTATATACATGCCAGTACTCGGCTTTCTTCATAATGATGACTTTCTTCACCTACTTATATACAGATATGTTTAGTCCTTTTGAATTATGTTCACATGAGATCACAGGCAGATGTACATTCTGGAGGATCTACTAGCCCTCGAAGCGGCCACACTAAGTGGTTTCGAGGTACTAGCTAAGCAGCATCCTCACACACGTCCTGACTCAGGTCTCGTGAGCATGTTCGTGGAGTAAATTCCTACAAGGGTGGTTGCTAGGCCAAAGTGGATGTGTATTTTACATTTTGGTAGTTGGAAAACTTCAATACAAATGCATGTTCTTGGGAAGGCTACATTCATTTCTAAACATAGGTCTGCCAAAGCCCCTGATAAAACAATCTAAGGGTAAATGGTGTTTTCTTACGGACTTTTTGGTCTTCATCTTCAAATTGAGAATGAGAAACCAAATAACGTTGTATATGGAGGGTCAATTATCTCTGAGCTCCTTGTTGAGCACAGAGCAAGAAGCTGAGGATCCAGAACTGGTTAAAGCATGCTCTCTCTGCTCAAGGAGCCCTGCTCTGGAAGGGTGTCCCTCAAGAAAACAGCTGTATTACAGACTGGTATGAGAGATATATTTAGAGGGTAATATGTACAGATCAAAGAATGCATAAAAAGTGAACTGGGATCAGGAAAAGCTTCTGGAGGAGGAGATGTAGTTTTCGCAAAGTGAGTAAGAATGGACAGGAGGGAAGGGCACTTCCAAGATTAAGGATAGTATATGTGAGAGCCCAGAGGTTTGGTAGCACCTTACCTTATGCACAGTAGGTGTTCAGGGAGTGTTAACACAGTCTCAGCCCTGTGTGGTGTACGATGCACAGAAACCAGTGCCTTAGGTTCTCTCTGATACAACTAAAGACCAAGAATTCCTTCAGACAAGGCTGCTACATTTTAACTGTAATTTTAGGTTCATGAATAGCTTAGTGTATTCCTAAAGAATTCAATCAGGGGCGCCTGGGTGGCTCAGTTGGTTAAGCAACTGCCTTCGGCTCAGGTCATGATTCTGGAGTCCCGGGATCGAGTTCCACATCGGGCTCCCTGCTCGGCGGGGGGTCTGCTTCTCCCTCTGACCCTTCCCCTCTCATGCTCTCTGTCTCCCATTCTCTCTCTCAGATAAATAAAATCTTTAAAAAAAAAAAATTAAAAAAAAACATACAATCAAGACCAGATCTTCTTACACCTCCAATGACTGGGTTGGAATATAAGTACTGAAATAATCTTCAGATGAGTCTAGCCTTGCCTGCACTACCTACACCCTGGAGAGAAGTCCCAGGATTGAGTGTAGAATGATCCTAGTCCCTCCCTTCCCCAAAGACTCCATTCCTTGGTCGATGGCCAGTGGACCTTGCTTGAGCTCTCCTGACAGCTGAGAAGGTCTACTTACACAATCAACTAAAACCCTGGACACATATGCGACCTTTTAGTTAAACACTTGGATCTTGCAAACTTTTTACCTAAATGGTAAAGGAAAAAGAAATGAATCAGAACTGTAGGGGACATTTGCTATCCCTTACTTCAAGGGACAAAGAATGTTCTGGTCCAGGCTGCTCTTCAAATATGTCCCAAGATGAACTGGAAAGCACACATCAGAAAGGTGTGTTTCATTTTTACAGTTTGCAGATGGAGTTGGATGAGGGTACCAAGACTGCTGTTGGTAAGACAACATGGCCCACTGGCATGAAATAAAAGCAGAAGATACCATTTTAAGTTGACCCCCAAATATTCTAAAGTTATCATCTCATCGGAAAAAAAAATAGAAGATCTCTGAGGTGCTCTGATTAACCTGCCCCATTATCAGACCCCTGATTGACAACAAGCAAGGTCTTTCATCCTTGGTCCCTGCTCATTTCACCAGCTTTCTGCCCCCACCCCCACCCCCACCCCCACCCCATGCTTCCCTGCCAGCCAGTCCTGCAGGAACCCAAGCATGGGTGCAAAGTCTGACTGACTTCAATCCAAGCAATGCTACTTTGCAACTATACAACCAAAAGAAAGTCAGCTAGCCACTCTGAGCTCCAGTGTCCCTATCTGTATCATGGAGATAATGTTGAGAGGATTAAACAATCACCGTTTTTGGAAGGGTCCAGTTCAAAACCTCAGGCATGTGCATTTAATTTTTTACAGTGCCCTCTATGCCATAGAAAGAGAATTGCCATCACATATGGATAATCTGTATCCCCCCCCCCTTTTAAGTTGGATGGCTTATTACCTCATCCCTTAACTATGGGTTTCATTGGTGATCTTACATATGTGCTAATAAGAGTTAGGCAGGGAAATAAAATGAATTAGTTAGGACTTTTTGTGCTTGCCAAGACTAAACCCAACTTGAGCTGGCTTAAGGAAAAACACAGATGGTGTATTAGCAATAGTGATGTTTCATGAAATAATATGATGGAAATAGCAAGTGAGCTTAGCTATGGAAGGGTCTGCAAACCAGGACTAGAAGTTTTAAGTAGATCTGATCATCAGTTCTCTCCACTTGCTATCCCTGCTTCCCTTAATGTGCTCAATTCATGGTTTCTTCTCTTTTCCTTACAGCCCCTCTCTGCTCCCAGTTCCATGGTAGAATATGTGGCTCCACAGATCCTGTATTTACCTGAGGACCAATGAGAAACAGAGACCGTCAGTGCTGTTCTTGGTCTCAGTTTGAAATTGCTAGAAGATGGAATCTGATTCTTCTGGCTGGAGCCTATACTTGCTCTAATCAGCTCTGGGTGGTGAGTAGTGTCATGAAATAACTAATGGGTATTGAGGGCTCTTGGGCATCATGCATAAAAGATACGAGTCTGTGATACAGGGACAGATTAATGATTTTAGTAAGAGGAAAAGGAGAGGTTGAAAAGGAAGAAGTAGTAGATTAAATGTTGCTCATTCCCCACTCTCTATAAAGCACTATTGAATACCCAGATGTGTATATCGAGCTTTGGAAAAGTGTCTATTTTTACATGAGAAAGTTGAACTAGATCAATGGTTCTCAGCCTTGGCTTATCTTTTGAATAACATGGGGAGCTTTTAAAAATCTCAGTATTCAGGCAACATTCCCAGACCAAATCAGAATCTCTATGGGATCCTAATATCAATTGTTTTAAAGTTCTTTAGATAATTCCAATTTCAGCTAAGGTTCATAACAACTGAACATAAAAAATGACTCCCAAATCAGAATCTAGTGAAAATGAATATTGTGATCTAATCGGTTCCAAGTGAGGCGTAGGGTTCTGCAGGGCTAATGAGCTCCCAGGTGTTGTCAACGCAGCTTGTCTATAGATTGTACTTGGAGCTGCAAAGCACTACATTATCCCTGAGTTCTAGTCCAGCCCCAAGACTTTAAGAAAGAGAATATTTACTCTGCAAATATTTGTTTTCTGCTCTGCCCCAGACCTTGTGCTCAATGCTAAGGCACAGAAATCTAATAAGTTTCTACCACAGAAGGGGTCCCATGTGGCCCCATAGCTTGAGAGAGGCTAGAGAAAATATCCTGTGTATACTACGTTGTCTTAGTTGTATTTGGAAGTCTGTATCAGGGATTTTTGTTTTGTTTTTGTTTTTAAGAAAATATCCTTATTGAAAAGGCAGCTGGTTTCCCTGACAAGAGAGAAGCCAATTCAAGTCTGGGGCTGAGGCCATTTGACATAGAAGGAAGGGAGGCTTTACCATCTAGTCATTGAGGGTGATAGGAGCGAAACATGGAGTCTGTGATGGAGAGAGCAGCTTGGCTCTGAGCAACAATAGACAACAGAGAAGCTAGTGCTTGGGAATAAGACAATGATCTGTGTGATGTTACATAGATATATAAATGCTCCATGAAAGAATCTCCTTGTTTTGCAGTAGATTCAATGATTAATGAGTCAAAGCCTCTCTAAGAGATCGTTAGCATGTTTTAGGGCATAGCTAGAGTCCCCAGTAATAGTAACAGAACCAAAGTCATCCCAGTGCTTATGGTATAAGTCTGCTCACATTTCATTAAGCTCCTTTGTACCAGCAAGCCTGGAAAGACACAAGTTATGATGCCTCGTTTCCATATCATAGAGTGGGCATCTAAATAGTGGGGGGGGGGGGGGAGGGAGGCCATAATAAATGGCCTGATTTCCATTCAGCAAATATTCCCAGAGTGCCTCTTAATTTGATCAAAGCACTAATTTGATCGAAGTTTCATGTAGTTTGATGGTTATTCCAATGCTATCATCTTTTGGTGACAAGTGCCGGCTGCCCAGCTATACACGGTTACATTTATTCCTCATCAGGACCCAGGATGGAGGAGTCAGGCTGGTGATGCCGTTGATGTGGTTGATGTTGGTGATGGTGATAATTTGGGGATAGATTTCCTATTTAAGAAAAAATTTTAAATGGGCTCCAAAGTGACAAAGGATTATAGAAAAGTCCCACAGCTGGTACATAGCCAAGCTGAGGCAAGAACTCAGATGCCCAAACTCCAAGCTCGGCTTGCTGCCCACTCAGCCATGCTGAGGAACTAGAACATTAGCCAGTTGCTCAAGGTTAGCTTGGGGTTAGCCATGCTAAACACGGTGGAAAGATGAATGAAAAATCCAGGCCCAGGGCGCCTGGGTGGCTCAGTTGGTTAAGCGTCTGCCCTCGGCTCAGGTCATGATCTCAGGGTCCTGGGATTGGGTCCTGGGATTGAATCCTGGGTCGGGCTCCCTGTTCAGGGGGGAGTCTGCTTCTCCCTCTCCCTCTGCTGCTCTCCCTGCTTGTGCTCTCTCCCTCCCTGCCTCCCTCCCTCCCTCTCTCCCTCCCTCTCTCTCAAATAAATAAAACCTTAAAAAAATAGAAAAATTCAGGATCTACAAAACACTATGGCTCCATGTATAAGAGAAGGAGAGCTTCACAAAGGCGACTCCGGAAGTCTCACCGAGTTTTCACTCCCAGCTCACATTCTTCTCTCCTGGCAAGGAAGGCTGGAATAAGGATCGGTCGTAAAGGAAACGTTTCACTCTGCCTCACAGATGCATTTCTGTGCCAAAGTTAGCTTTATAGCTAATACACATAAAGAGAGAATATTTAGACAGGCACTTCACAAAATCGTGGTTAGCTTAGGAAGTCAGGGGTTTATAACTGCCCCCAAGAAAATGCCGTGCTTTTCAAACGGCTTCAGTCTCGCGGGCCTTGCAACACACACGCTGTCTGGTTGAGCTCCAGGCCCACCCCACACCACAGCCAGAATGAGTCTATCCAAAATGCAAATGTGATTGCCTCTCTGTGGGGCTAAAATTCTCGAAGGCTCCCTCATCTGCGGAAGAAAGTTCAGGCTTCTTAGCTTCCAACCCACTGCCTTTTGTGACATGTCCATCACTGACCACTCCAGCCTTATTTTCCTTCTCTCCTTCCAGCCTTCCATAATGTTCTTCAGCAAAAGCAAATCACATGTAGCCGCAATCCCGCTTATTGAACTCACAGCGTGATGCTCCCATGCCTTCGATGATGCTGGTTCTGCTGCAGGAATGCTGCCCCTGCCTTCCTCACCCAGCGAACTGTTACTCATCCTTAAGGACTCACCTTATCCAAAAACCCATCTTAGACCAGTCTCAGACCAGAGCAGAGGGGCCACCTCAAGCATACTTCTATCATGATCACCCCCCCACACAAGCAATCATTGAGGGTCTACTAGGTTCGAGCCACTGTTCTAATCACTTTACATGTATTCTCATTTTAAATATTCATACAGCTCTATGGGATTTGAAATTAACAACAAAAAATCTCAAGCTTCCCAAATGTAATAGTATCTGGAATGTAGTAAGCATAGTACTGCTCAATAATTTGTAAAGCTAAATTGATAACTACCTATTCATTCATTTATAGAAATAGGCTTTATTTTTAGAGCAGTCTTAGATTTACAAAAACACTGAAAATAGAGTACAGAAAGTTTCCATATACTCCACACCTGGTTTTCCCTATTATTAACATCATGGATTAGTATCCTATATTTACAATAAATGAGCCAATATTTATACGTGAATATTAACTAAAGTTGATAGTTTATTCAGATTGCCTTAGTTTTTACCTATTGTCCTTTCTGCTCCAGCATCCCATGCAGGACATCATAGTACATTCTGTTGTCATGTCTCCTTAGGCTCCTCTTGGCTGGGACAGTTTGTCAGACTTGCCTCGTTTTTTTGATGACCTTGACAGTTTTGAAGAGTATTACTCAGGTCTTTTGTAGGTGCCTCTCCATAGGAATTTGATGGTTCTCTCATCAGTCTAGAGTTGTTGGGTGTTTTAAAGGCTTTGTTTTAATTCCAGTTAGTTAACATAGAGTGTTGGATCATTTTCAGGTGTACAGTATAAGGATTTAACACTTGCATACAAGACCACTGCTCATCACGACCAGTGCCCTCCTTAATCCCCAACCCCCACCTCCCCTCTGGTAACCATCAGTTTGTTCTCTATAGTTAAGAGTCTGTGTTTTGGTTTGTCTCTCTCTCTCTCTCTCTTTTCCCCTTTTTTGTTTTGTTTCTTAAATTTCACATGTGAGTGAAATCATATGTTGTTTGTCTTTTTCTGACCTCACTTTGCTTTATACTCTCTAGCTCCATCCATGCTATTGGAAATGGCAAGATTTCATTCTTTTTTGAACTAATATTCCATCACACACACACACACACACACACACACACACACCATATCTTCCTTATCCATTCATCAACTGATGGACACTTGGGCTGCTTCCATATGTTGGCTATTATAAATAATGCTGCTATAAAATAGGGATGCATATATCCCTTTGAATTAGTGTCTTTGTATTCTTTGGGAAAATACCTAGTAATGTAATTGCTGCATCATAGGGTAGTTTTATTTTTAACTTTTTGAGGAATCTCCATACTGTTTCCCAGAGTCGCTGCACCAGTTTGCATTCCAACAGTGCGAAAGGGTTCCTTTTTTCCCCCCACATCTTCGCCACACTTGTTGTTTCTCGTATTGGTGATTTTAGCTATTCTGACAGGTGTGAGGTGATAGATAATTGTAGTTTTGATTTGCATTTCCCTGATGATGAGTGATGTTGAGCATCTTTCCATGTGTCTGTTGGCCATCTGTGTGTCTTCTTTGAAGAGATGTTTGTTCCTGCAGTCTCCCCATTTTTTTATTAGATTGTTTTTTGAGTGTTGAGTTTTATAAGTTTTCTATATATTTTGGATACCAACCCTTTATTGGATATGTCCTTTACAAATACCTTCTCCTATCTGTAGGTTGCCTTTTAGTTTGTTGTTTTTTTTTTAAGATTTTATTTATTTATTTGAGACAGAATGAGAGAGAGAGAGAGCACATGAGAGGGGGGAGGGTCAGAGGGAGAAGCAGGCTCCCCACCGAGCAGGGAGCCCGATGCGGGACTCGATCCAGGGACTCCAGGATCATGACCTGAGCCGAAGGCAGTCGCTTAACCAACTGAGCCACCCAGGCGCCCATGCCTTTTAGTTTTGATTGTTGTCTTTGCTGTACAGAAGCTTTGTATTTTGATGGAGTCCCAATAGTTTATTTTTGCTTTCGCTTCCCTTGCCTCAGGAGACACATCTAGAAAAAAAGTTGCCTGCAGCTGAGGTCAGAGAAATTTCTGACTGTGCTCTCTTCTATGATTTTAATGGTTTCAGGTCTCACATTTAGTCTTTATTCCATTTTGAATTTATCTCTGTATATGATGTAAGGAAGTGGTCCAATTTCATTCTTTTGCAGGTTGCTGTCCAGTTTCCCCAACACCATTTGTTGAAGAGACTCTCTTTTTCCCATTGGATATTCTTTCCTGCTTTGTTTCTGGGTTTTCTATTTTGTTCTGATCTGTGTGTCTGTTTTTGTGCTAATACCATACTCTTTTGATTACCACAGCTTTGTATTATAGCTTGAAGTCTGGAATTGTAATGCCTCCAGCTTTGCCTTTATTTTTCAAGGTTGTTTTAGCTGTTGGAGGTCTTTTGTGGTTTCATACACATTTTAGGATCGTTTATTCTAGTTGTGTGAAAAATGTTGGTGGTATTTAATAGAGATCACACTGAATGTGTAGATTGCTTTGGGTAGTATAGACCCTTGAACAGTATTTGTTCTTCCAACCCGTGAGCATGGGATGCCTTTCCATTTCTTCATGTTGTCTTTAATTTCTTTCATCAGTGTTTTTATAGTTTTCAGAGTTAGAGTTGTGAGTTTTTGAGAGTAAGATCACAGTGGTAAAGTTGCATTTCTATCCTGTCATATCAAAGATACTTACTATCCACATGACTTCTGTCTGCTGATATTGACCTTGATCACCTGGCTGAGGTAGTATTTGTCAGTTTTCTCTACTGTAAAATTACTTATGCTTTCCCCATTTACATATATTTTTGGAACAAAGTCATTGTGCAGAGACCAAACAGAAGGGGTCTGGAGTTAGGCTTCCTCCTTCTTCAGGGCAGAGTATCTACATAATTGTTTGGAATTCTACATAGGAGATTTGTCTCTTTTCCTGATACATTTATTTTATCACTTATTTAGAAAAGCATGGACTCATGAATATTTTTTTTCTATTTTGGGTTTTAATCCAACACTACTTAATTTTGTTGCTTAAATCGTACCAGCTTTGGCCATTGAAATTTCTTTCAAGTGACTCCTGTGCTCCTTTGACTGCCCTCCCCACCCCCCCACCCCATCAATGCAAGTTTTTTAAATTTTTGTGTTCCTTCTTTCTGGTCCAGGCTTATCTTCTATATTTCCTGCCCTGGCCCTGGAGTCAACCATTTCTCCTAGAAGCCCCAGTTTAGCAACAATGATCTGGGTTCTAACTGTGCACATTGCTACCGGGGTGTTGTTTCTTTTAGGTCTTCTCAACTAGGAAAAAAAAAACAACTATGTATTTTGTACGTATGTGTATACTAACTCCTGTATATATGAATTTATATACTCATGTATTACACACATGGATATTTCTACTGTAACCATCTGTATCTATATGAAGCTACTCATGAGTTCATACTCCTATCTCCAGCTTTAATCCATTACTACATGAATCGCTCTAGCCTCCTTACCTTGCCTATCTGTAAATTCCTACTTAAACAGTGAGAAACCTAGCTCCCATCACCTGCCATCCATTTGCTTAATTGTTTTGTTCCAGTGTGCACGCATAGCTGCATCAGAATTGTTAACCTGTAGCCCTGTGGGAAACAACATCATCAGCCTGAGTACAGTGCTTATGTGTAGGTCTTTTTGCCTTTATTCTTAGACTCCACTCATTTCCAAAGCTACCTCAGTCAGCACCTTCTCCTCGCTGCCCCCTTCAGTGAGGTTGTCTTACACATTTGTAATACACTTGGATTCTCTTGTCACGATCTACATTTCTTCCTGAGGTTCTCCTGATTTCCTAAATGATTTTTTTATGTGCGTGCATTAAGGTTCATTCTTTGTGCTATACAGTTCAATTATTCATTCATTTTTCATCATCTATTTATTCCCCAGTCATTCATTGTTTATAGCACTCCTATCACATACTCAAAAATAAGTTGAATTAACTGACATTTAAAAAATGTCTCTGATGGCATTTAAAGTAGAAAAGATTAAAATCTAGAGAGAGCCATGGAATAGATAAACCCTATCAGAGCTTAGCTTCAAAGAATTGCTGCAGTGGGAGAGAATTAAAGTTGGCTTGGAGTCTCCTGGCTGCCAAGCTGATGAAAAGAAGTATAGCAGGATCAGCTAGCTAGATTCTCTCCTGGCCCTAAACACTGAGTAGCAGCTCAGTGGGCTCCATGGCAGGGTGAGGTGAACTAAGGTTGACTTGGGATCTACATGCAGACTCCCAGATGGCAGGTGTTGAAATAAACCCTAAGTCCAGAGAAACTTGCATTTCAAATTCCTTATGGTTGTTCCAGGACTCTCTCCCCCAGAAGTTCATGAGAGTGTGTGAGATTCACTGCCAGCATTGGATAAGAGCCTTCATCACCACCCTCATCATGAGGGACATTTGAAGGGACACATTAGCCATGTCTTTACAGAATGCTTCTGTGTGTTCATCCTCTTCTCATGTTCATGTCCACCTGGGAAGTCTTACCACGTATATGGTCGTCCCCATTTTATAGATAAGTGGAGGGTCAGAGAGGGCTTGATTTCCTGATAGCACACAGTGAGGACAGGAAATCAATTCCGGGATCCAGCTTTCTCCCCACTCCCCAAAATGACTCTTGCCATTTCTATCACCCTTGATGACTTTGGGGATAGAACCCCAAATAAAGGTCATCTAAACCAGAGAGTATGCTTCCTCATTTCTGATTCCTGTGAGAATCCACGTTAGAGGGACTGAGATTTCATATACACGGACTTGACAATTCCCAGTAGGCGAGCCAGGCCCAGATGTTGCATCACAGCACTGCAGAGCGGCCGGTGGCCTTCTGTGGCAAAGAAAGCAGATGTTCCCTTTTGTCTTCCCAGGTCCTTCTTAGGTATCCATGTTTTCTCATATCTAACATCATTTTTTTAAATACTCCAAAACTAAGAAGTAAAGAGTAAAACTTCTGAACAGAGCAGGTGGTGTTCACTCCATTCCCTCTTCATTTGCACACACTTACGTGGGGCTTCTTCACTCTTATTTTATACACACAGTCCAAATGGCAGTAATTACTTGATCTCCAGGCGTACTGCATGTTCGAAACAGCAACTGGCAGAGAGGCGAGTGGAGACTGGAAGGATTAGGCATGAAGCGTTCAAAATAGGAAACTGGGGGCAGGGGGGAGGTTTAGATCAGGGGCACAGTGTCTCTAGGAGCCTCTACTCCCCCTGAAATTGCTCGTTCATTGAAGCACAATGGTATGATCTGTGCTGGGAAAAATGTTTCCAAATTATTTTTTTAGATACAAATACCTGAAATTTTTTTTTATTCAAAATGATTAGAATAAGTAAATATTTCTGTATTTCAAGTAGGTAAGCCTTAAATGTGTGGAAAGCAAGATTATTCAGTTTACCTCATTAACTCAATAAACATTTACTGTGTATAAATTGTGTGACAGGAACAGGGGATAGGGAAATAAATAATATTGATCCCTGTCTTCAGGAAGCTCAACATCTAATTTGAGAATCTGCCCCTAGGGGTCTGGATTGCTGAGGTTTTTAGAGCATAAAAGACTGATGGTTAAACCTTTCTGCTCTGTGAGTCTTGACGACTCCTAGAGGTGAGAACCACGGAATCACACATTTAAGGTTTGAAAAGAAGCAACAAGATTCATATAATAAGGAAAGAAGGAAATAACCCTGCTACCTTACTGAATTGGGACAGATGGAAAAAAAAGTCTTATCCAAAAACTTCTCTGTGGATCCATGTAAAGCTAGCCAAATGTTATAAATAAAAGGGTAATTTTACAAATGCCATCCTTTCCATGATTTGTAAGTTAGCAATGTAGGTGTTGTTATCCTAATTTTGTGGGGTAAGAAACTGAGGCCTCAAGAGTCTAGCCATCATGCCCAAGCTTAGACATAGACAGACAGGCAGGGTTAGGGCTAGATGTGAATCAAGACCTGTCACATTTGGTGTGAAATCTCATCCCTCGTCACTATGCAACATTGCCTTCAGCCATAAGAGGTTGGACTGATGCGAGAAGTGTCTACAATGGCATGCTACAAAAATAAAAAAAAAAGAACATCCTTAGGATTCCCTTCACAAGAGAGGCAAGCACTCCTCATTCATCCATGACTTAGTATCTAATCCATCCCCTTGTAACATGGCCATTCTGTCAGTCAGCGTTGTGGTGCATTCCAACTGAGTGACTTGAGAGTTTAATAGAATATTTACTAAAGACATGACACCATGTAGGAAACCCACAGGACATATGTACAGTAGTCCAAGCCTAGTAAAGAAGCAAGGGTAGGGAAACAGTGACTGGGATCTGGAGAGAGACTTGAGAGCACAGGGACCTCCTTACAGGAGCTGTGCCCTTTTGAGGGGGTGAAGTCATCCATGGTGATCCACAGTGAGGGAACCAGGGAAATAAATGCTCCCACTTCAGTCTTTTTTCTCCCTCCTTTCAATCTCCTGATGGGTTCTCCACTGCCCCAATCCATTTGGAAGCTGGTAGGTGAGGGACCCCCTGGATGTAGACTGTAGAGGTCAAGCACAGAGCAGAATGAAAAGGGAAAGTGGATATGGGTAGGTAAATAAAACACAGCCATCCCAGTCCCCCTTATGCATTCCAGCATGGAATCAACTTAGCTCAATATCAAAAGATGTTTTCCCATTGGGATCAGAAGCAATCTCATGATCTGTGCTCACTTTGGCAGCACATATACTAAAAATTTGAACAATACAGAAGTAATCTCATGATCTGTCTTAGTATAGCCTTCCAGGGACCTCGGAGTAATTCCTCAGAGGAATTGGACTAGAAGTTGGGATACATTTGCCATCCTTGCCCTAACCCAAGCCTGGACCTTGTTCCTTTTTCTTCTTTGATTGGTTTGATCATTTTGATGCCAGCAAGGCCTTATAACTTTTTATGATTTGCTAGAAACACAGCATAGATAACATTTTGTGGATTCAGAATATCCAAGGAGATAATAATGTTGTCATGAAAGAAACATGGGACTTGATTTTAGAAATCGCTGTATCTTACAAACTGGGTGACCTTGAACAAGCCATGTGCCTTATCAGAGTCTCTGATCTTGTTGGGGAATGTCCTCAAAAAGAGGTGACTGCCAATTGACCTGTGAGCCGGACGTGGGTGCTCAGAGGCTCCCCATCCCCTACTCCTGTCCTTGGAATGTGCCTTTCCTGCTCCCAGAGGCTGTTCCAAGGACATAGCCTTGAGATTGTGACATGGTACTGAGAACATCTACCTGGTATACGTGACTGGGCACAGGTAGAGCCTCTTTATGAACTTTTAAGATTTGGCAGGTAGGTGCAGGGATCCAGTCATTTTGCTGCTGCCCATGACAAGCCTTGCATGTAAGTTCCCTTTGCTTATTAAAACCGCCATCTACCAACCTGGAGTGCCCTGCCTCTCCCTGCGCTCCAAGTATGGGGCCGGTTTCAGATTACACCTGGAAAGCTCTGGGAAGGTTGCAAACCAACAGATCTCCCTGGTGTGAAATAGGAATATGAAGTTACTTCTCAGGATGGTACATTTTTGGCAGTCTAAAGATACAAAGCAAAAAAGGAAACTGTGATTGCATCATACACAAGAGCATCATGATTTTTCAATTTACTTTTTAGTAAGGCATTATAGCAGTTAAATCAAGCTCTAGGTCACAAATTAAGGCTTCGAACCTGGGCTCTAGAGCTTCTTATCTGGGTGACAATGAGCAAATGCCATAATCTTTCTATACCATAGTTTCCTAATCTACAAAATGGTACTAACTAAAGCACCCACCTTGAGTTGTTATTTACTGGTTCATAAATAGAAAACCATGGGTATTAATTATTATTGTACTGTCCTAGATGCAAAAGATGCCTTCACAGCAATGGCCAAGTCCATAATTCATGTCATTCTTTAATTAAACAGCTCTTATTGTGCCCTGCTATTCTTTAAGATGTATTATCTAGCTGGAGACAAACATCAGTAGTTAAATCTACTTCTCCTGAGACCATAGTCATAAACAGAATTAAAATCCTCAGTGCTGTTCTTCCTGAATTTTGTTTATCAAAGAGATCTTTGCTTCAGTCTTAAAATTTTCAGTGTGAGCTGTTCGAACTCACTGGCTTGGGAATCAGGTTGGTCCATTTCCTGTTGCTGCTAACTTGCTGGTTGACCCTCTATAAACCACTGAATTTCCTTAGGTCTCATCAAACTCCCTTGATAAAAGAAGATAGATAGGATTTTCACCAGTAAACCCACTCAGTTTCCATTTCAGAGATTCTGTGGCTTCATCAACCCATTCTCTGAAAGCAAATTCATTTATTCCTGGAGTTCCTTTACCACTCTTCACACATGGAAAGTGTTTAACAAGCTCAAAAGAAAACACAAATATCAAGCACCTACAATGTGCCTGACACCAGATATAGACTTAAATTCTGGATATTTTCTGAAATAAACATTTTCTGTAATCAATTCCCCAAACCAAGACATTCATCTGTGTCCAGTGGAGTAGAAGTAATTCACATGAATTCCACCTCTGTTAAATTCTGCAGTGGACCTAAAAGTTCCCAAATTCCATATGGATGCACATTGCTGTGCTTTGATTCATACTCAATTTCCTAAAATAGGAAGGGAGGATTAGTTGGATGAAGGGGCTGCAGTATAAAGAGCAACACATGTGTCTTCTTGGCTAATGTCTGCTCTTTTTCCAGTTATTAGAGTTAATGCCGTCACAGGAAGGGAGCAGAGTTGTTTTTCCCCCTTAGAACAACAGGGGGAATGTGCTGCAGATAAGAGGCACTGGGGTGTTTTGGCTTTTGGAAACGGAAATAGAATAGCTGTATACATGACAGCTTGATCTGGGAAGCCTGACAAACTTCCCCCTTCCCTCATCTTTTAATTCTGATTACTGCCAGCCTGAGATCTATCTATCAGTTCTGAATGCTCTTTGCAAGAAAGGTTTCATTGTGAAGGAGGGGGGCTGGCCTTATTTTACCAGTAGAAGGCTATTATCTTGTAACAGCTGTTTATAGTTAACTGCAGCCCATACTTAAAGCCTGAACGCTGGAGCCTTATTTAGTGCCCGTGGATTTGCGGTGAACAGAGTCAGGCTTAACTCTTTCTTCCCCCTGTAGTTGATGACTTCAGTGGGGATTGGAGATGGAGGAGTCTGTTAACAAAGAGGGTGGAAATAGATGGAGGGTTGCCCATGTGAGTTGAGCAAACTGTTCTTCCTAACTATGCTAAATAGTGAGGTGATAGGAGATTTCAGGGATGTGTTGAGCACTTTGAAGGATTATTTCAGTGAATTTTGACTATCGGTGCTCTGATGTTGATAGGGTTGTGCCTCTTTCAGAGGTGAGGAGATGGAAGCTCAGGTGATGAAAACTGGGTTTCACATCCACACAAATCTAGTTATAGAGCCAGAGTGCTTCACTCCCACAGTATGTTGTATTATGCTTCCCATTATTCCAGAGACATTAACTGAGGATATTTTATGTGCTCTGCACTGTGCTGCACACTCTATTAGGGATAGAAAGTTTCTACCCCAGAGAACTCTCAGGCCGGCCAGGAAGGTGAGCAGATACAGGTGATACACTGACAATAAAGAAAAGCCATAACAACTCCAGAAACTTCTCACTCTATCTAGGGTGGAAAGAGTAGATAAGGGCCCAGAGGAATTTAGGGAAGGGGCAGAGTTTACTCAAAAAAACAAAAACTTATTTCAAGAAGGCAACACAGCTACAAAAAATATGAAATAGTGCACAGAAAGAGGCTGACTTAATCCGGGGGTTGAGGGGACCAGGGGATACAACCAGAACCCCAGGAGCATCTTGGCTGCCCTGCCAGGAACTTAAACTTGATTCTTCAGGAAATGAACAACAACGTAGTCAGATGTGCATTTTAGACAGATCACTGTGGCTGTGGTGGGAAGATGTTTTGGAGGGAGCAAAGCAGAGAAGAGAAGAGTTAGGACACACTGGTGATCTTGAAAGAGGAGAATGGCCAGAACAGTGGAAATGGGCAGCGGGGACTGGATTCAGGAGATACGCCGAAGATAACATAAAATGATGCTCAGCTTCCTTGCCTGGCTAAAGACTAAAAAGAGGTTAAATTTTCCAGCAGGAAGTTGGAAGGAACATTGCTCAAACCACTAACTCAACCCCAAATGACATACATTCCTAAGGGTTACAATGCTAATCAATGGCATTTGACGGTGGTGGGTGAGACTATGCCAACGTGCGCACGCGCACACACACACTTTCATTTTCTCAGCACGTCTGGAATTTTTGTTCTTTGTTTGACTCCAACATCTTTCCTGATGACAAAACCAAAGATCTTGCAATCTATTGTCAAGCACAGAGAGGCAAAGTGGGGGGTTGTGGGGGAAAAGTTGGCCGACTCCGAATTTTATTCTCAGCCGAGGTTTGCAACAATTCACAGTGGGAGAGAGAGTGGCTTGCCAGAGGGCTCCATGTGACTGGGCTAAACTAGAAGAATATGTCAAGTTCAAGATGAAAAGACAGCCCTCACAGTTGAAAACGGAGCTGGGAGCTAATGGAGCTGGGGAAGGGAGCCTTTACAAAGAAAAGTGCTTATTTGCAAACTCGTTTCTCTGCAGCAAATGCTCCCAGGACCTCTGGCAAAAGGAATTCCTGGACACAGGCCTTCCCATTGAGCCGTTAGTGATCTGCGGTTAATTACCTCTCGCCAGGCTCCCTTCTGCAGCCAATCCGTGGGGCGACTGCAGAGGTCTGGGGTGGAGGTTTTGCCCTTTTAATTCCAACATTCAACAAAGTTAAAGTCTTACAACTGCAGAGCTAGAAGAAACCTTACTTCTCCTTCTGCTCTAAGTTCCCAGTTGTTCCAGTGGCAGGAGTCCTGGGTCAGACAAAGCAGGGAGAAAGTCAAGGCCTCCGTCGGAGGCCTGGGGGTCTGTGGGTGGTCTACAAGCAAGGTGTGGTCTTCATCCTGTGAGGGTATTCTAGGAGATCCTGTCACTCAGCCAGGATGATCTGCCCTCATTATAGGAAGTGGAGTGTAAACTATCATTTAGGTCCAGATTCCACTGGCCCAAAGGGGTAAGGTCCCTTCCAGGACTGCTGGTCTAGGCTCCCTTTATTTTATATCAAAATGAAACAAACTTTTCCTGAAAAGAAAGTTCATGAATCAGATTAGTCAGTGCTCTCCAAAGATAGGTTGATAGATAGAGATTTATTTTGAGGAATTAGCTGATGTGATTGTAGGTGCTGACAAATCTGAAATTTATAGGGAAGACTAGCAGGCTAGAGATTGAGGTCAGAGTTGATGTTGCAGTCTTGAGAATTCCTTCATCACCAGGAAACCTCACTTTGTTCTTGAGGTCTTCAGCTGATTGGATGAGGCCCGCTTACATTATGGAGAGTAATTTGCTTTATGTGAACTCCACTGATTTAAATGTTAATTACATCTTTAAAAACGTACCTGTGTTTGACAAAACAACTGAGCACCACAGTCTAGCTAAGTTGATGCATAAAATTAACCATCACAGAAGATATTCCAACAGTGTCCAAAATGTGTCAACAGCCTGTATTTGGACATCCTGGGGTGAAGTCTCTGTCCAGGGATTTTTATTCTTCCTTCCCTGATGGGGGTTGAACACATGCCATTTTAGATCTACCTGCATCCCCACCCATCTCTTCCTCCCTAATGCTAGCATTCTGCCCATTCCAAAAGTAAACATAAATCATAAGACAAGTGAAACCCAGGACTCTGGTTCTAGATCAAGGATCTAATAAATGGCATGAGCCCTTGGCAGGGGATTGTTGAGTCCAGAAACCATAGAGTTATGTGGTGACTTTTATCCATGATTTATTCAATCCATTACTGAAAGCCTGTATTTCCCACTCCCCTTCACCCATTGACCCAGCCCCCTCTCCTCTTCCCTATAGCAACCATCAGTCGGTTCTCTGTATTTATGGGTCTGTTTCTGCTTTTTGCTTTTTTGTTTTTTAGATTCTGCAAATAAGGGAAATCATATGGTATTTGTCTCTTTCTGACTTATTTCATGTAGCCTAATACCCACTAGGTCCATCTAGGTTGTTGCAAATGGCAAGATCTCATTCTTTCTATGGCTTTGTAATAATATTCCATTGCATATATTTACCACCTTTTTTTTTTTTTTTTTTTTTTTTTGAGAGAGAGAGAGAATCCCAAGCTGGGTGTGAAGCCTGACATTGGGCTCGGTCTCACATCCCTGAAATCATGACCTGAGCTGAAATCAAGAGTCAGACGCTTGATTGAGCCACCCAGGCACCGGTATACCACACCTTCTTTATTTATTCATCTATCATTGGACACTTGGGTTGCTTTCATATTTTGAGTATTATAAATAGTGCTGTACTAAATATAAGGGATAAAGATAAATATATCTTTTTGAATTTGTGTTTTTGTTTTAGGTGAATACCCAATATTGGAATTACTGGGTCATATGGTATTCTATTTTTAATTTTTTGAGGAAATGACTTTTTTTTTTTTTTTTTAACACAGTGGCTACACCAGTTTGCATTCCCACATGAGGGTTCCTTTTTCTCCACATCTTCATTAACACCTGTTATTTCTTGTCATTTTGATTTTAGCCGTTCTGATATGTGTAACCTGGTATCTCATTGTGGTTTGGATTTGTGTTTTCCAGATGATTAGTAATGTAGAGCATCTTTTCATGTGTGTGTTGCATATCAGCATGTCTTTTTTGGAAAAAATGTCTATTCTGGTCCTCTGCCCATTTTTAGGTTGGATTATTTGGTTTTTTGTTTTGGTTTGGTTTTTTTGGTATGGAGTTATATAAGTTCTTTATATATTTTGGATATTAGCCCTTTATTGAAAATAGCATTTGACTTTCTTCTCCCATTAAGTAGGTTGCCTTTCATTTTGTTGACAGTTTCTTTCACCGTGCAAAAGCTTTTTATTTTGGTGCATTTGCAATAATTTATTTTTGCTTTTGTTTCCCTTGCTTGAGGAGACCTATCTAGAAAAATGTTGCTAAGGTCAGTGTCAAAGAAATTATTGCCTATATTTTTCTAAGCGTTTTATGGTTTCATGTCTCACATTTAGGTCTTTAATCCATTTTGAGTTTATTTTTGTGTATGGTGTAAGAAAGTAGTCCAGTTTTATTCCTATGCATGTTGCTGTCCAGTTTTCCCAACACCATTTATTGAAGAGACTGTCTTTTCCCCATTGTATATTCTTGCCTCCTCTGTCATAGATTAATTGACCATATAAGTATGGTTTTACTTCTGGGCCATCTATTCTCTTCTATTGATCTATGTGTCTATTTTCATACCAGTACCATACAGCTTTGATTACTATAGCTTTGTAGTATATCTTGAAGTTTGGAATTGTGATACCTCTGGATTTGTTGTTTTTTTTCAAGATTGTTTTTGCTATTCAGGGTCTTTTATAGTTCCATACAAATTTTAGTATTATTTTGTTCTAGTTCTTTGAGAATCAGGATTGCATAGAATATGTAGAGTGCTTTGAGTAGTATGGACATTTTAGCGATATTCTTCTAATCCATGAGCATGGACTGTCTTTCCATTTGTGTCATCTTTAATTTCTTTTATCAGTGTTTTATAGTTTTCAGAGTACACGTCTTTCACCTCCTAGGTTAAGTTTATTCCTAGATATTTTATTCTCTTGATGCAATTGTAAATGGGACTATTTTCCTAATTTCTCTGTTATTTGTTATTCGTGTATAGAAATGCAACTGATATGTGTGTATTAATTTTGTATCCTGCAACTGTACTGAATTCATTTATTCTTCTAGTTTTTGGTGAAGCCGTTAGAGTTTTCTATGTATAGTATCATGGTAACTGCAAATAGTAATAATTTAACTTCTTCCTTACAATTTGGATGCCTTTTATTTCTTTTTCTTACCTGATTGCTGTGGCTACAACTTCCAGTACTATGTTGAATAAAAGTGGTGAGAGTGGACAACCTTGTCTTGTTCCTGATCTTAGAGGAAAAGTTCTCAGTTTTTCACCATTGAGTGTGATGTTATCTGTGGGTTTTTCATATATGGCCTTTATCATGTTGAGGTACGTTCTCTCTAAACCCACTTTGTTGAGAGTTTTTATCATGAATGTGTGTTGAATTTTGTCAAATGCTTTTTCTGCATCTATTTGAGATCTTACGATTTTTATTCTTCCTTTTTTGATGTGGTATATCACGTTGATTAATGGGTGAATATCGAACCATCCTTGTATCCCTAGAATAAGTCCCATTTGATTGTGGTGAATGATACTTTTAATATATTGTCAAATTTGGTTTGCTTATATTTGCTGAGGTATTTTGCATTTGTGCTCAGGAAGGATATTGGCCTGTAGTTTTCTCTTTTTGTGTCTTTTTTGTGGTGTCTGTCTGGTTTTGCTGTCAGGATAATGCTGGTCTTACAGAATGTATTTGGAAACTGTCCTTCCTCCTCTATTTTTTGGAATAATTTGAAGAGAATAGGTATTAACTCTTCTTTAAATTTTTGGTAGATTTACTTGTGAAGCCATCTGGTCCTGGACTTTTTGTTAGGAGTCTTTTTTTTTTTTTAATGTTTCATTCCATTGTTGTTGCTCTTCATGTTCTTTATTTTTTTAAACCAAGAGAAAACACAAGGGGAGAAAAGGTCTGGGAAGAAACAAATTTAAAACAAAAATCAAAATGTTAGAATTAAAATGTTACTCTCTTATTAAAAAATAATATATCACTCTCTCATATATTTTTTCATACTACTTTTGGCCTGAAGGTCCTCTCTGTAAGAGGAGGGGCACCCTACCCCTTGTTCGGGAATAAAGGTCCATACTGGGGTTTTTGAGACCTTTAGTGAGCATATTCTGAGCATATCCCTATTTTTTTCTCTTTGCCTAAGAAGGAGTCATATTTGTAAATACAGGTGGAAAGTCATGGTATAAGTCCTTGACTTAGATAAAGGGTACGTCCTAAGAAATGCCTCTAAAAATTCACATTCATGAGTGCCTTAGTAGCACACAATTTACCCCCACATAATTCAGTAAAACAAAGCTAAAACTTGGAGTGACCCAACTCAATCTTTAATAAGTATCATTTATTATTATATGATAAGAAAAAACAAACCACTTGAGTTTTGGGTGTCTGTAGGTAGGGTTTAGGGACATTTGCAGGTTGAAAGGGTCATGTGATTCTGCCAATTTCCCAGTAAATATTTATGCACAGGCTTCAGGGAAATGGCATATCATAGACCCATGAGGCCTTGTAAGTATAATCAAAATCTAACTGTCCTTAGTCAATGCCAAAGCATAAGATCTCTCAGATGCTTTCTGTTAGGCATTCCCACTGGCCAAGGTTGCCTTCAAGTCTGTGCTTCTCCCTTTGTAGACTCCTTGCCATTGTGGTGAATAAACTGCTGGTTCATTTGTGTATTTGATGGTCTTTCTCCTCTGTTGTATGGCAGATTTTTTAAGGGCAAGATCTCGGCCTAGTGTAATGACAACATAACACTAGGTAAACTTAGCTTGATGAATACTCATCAAATGAATGAATGTATTGACTGACCAACCAGTAGCCAAGATACTACATTCCTTGCATGTGATTCACATGACCATGTCTACTTCCAATTACCATAGATACAAATAAAACCTTACTTTTCCCTCTCTTTTTCCTTTCTGCTTTTGGAGTATAGACATTGATAACTTGCTCCGTACTTTCAGGAATATTTAAAGGCTACCACATATTTGAGGCTGCTACCACTATGCCCCATGAGATTCTTAGAAAACCATCATCGTGTCAGTGTTTATCAACTACCCATCTTTTATCTTCCTTTCCTGTAAGTTCTTGCAAAGCTTGAAGAAAATCTGGTGTGTTTGTGTTTCTTCCACATTGGTTTGGTTTTTCAAAATGAAGGTGTCTGGGAGCATACTTAAGTGCAAGACATTAGTCAAAGGGCTCTATAATTTTATCTCCCTCTTAATTTGTTGTTCTCATTCCTAGCCACTTTCCACCATGCCCTGAGTCCCCCAGCCCACCACTGCATAAAATATGTATAGAGAAGTGGTAACTAGGTATCAGGTCTTGAGGAAAGTGCTGAGAATCCATGGAGAACAAGACAGACGTGGTCTGAGCCCTCATGAATTTACACTTGTTAAAAGATAGACTGAGGCATATTAGAAATTTTAAGAGTTTATTTGACCAAAAACCAATTCAGATCAGGCAGCATCAAACCAGAAGTGGTTAGGAGCACATTGCTGACAGGAATCAGGGGAAAGACTTGTACAGAAAAAGTGCAGAAGCAAAGAAAGGAAATTACGTGATTGGCTATAGTGTAAAGTTGTACAGTGTAAAAAAACGGCTGTTTGTGATTGGTTGTCCTTAGCATTTTAATTTTGTAACTTCGAGGCATTTACAGGCTTAGATTTTGGTTTGCTTACTTAGTCCTCGATGGATTAGGGACTCATCAGTCTTGTGGCCTCCTTGTTTAATTAACACACTGGATTGGGGAAGGCAGGCATGTAAGCAAGTATGTTGAGTATAATGCAAGTTAACAAAGAGGATTTTAAAAGTGTGATGAGAGCATAAATGTAAGAATTTAACTGACTCTCCTGTGTCAGGATAGGCCAACTTGAGAACATGACATTTAACCAGGGAATTGAAAGAAATGGGTAGAAGTTAGTCAGTGACCAGAGTTGGGCTGGGAACACTGTTACAGGCAGAAGGAAGAGTGCTTAAGAAGACCCAGTGTTGAAAAAGAACATGCTGTATTCAAGAAAGTGAAGGAAGCCAGAATACTGGCAGAGGAGGAAGAGTTCTCCCAATGTAACATACATATAAATTTGTGCCCTTCTGTGTTCTTGTATTCTGTTCCCTTTCTCAATTTAGTGCATACTTGGTTCAATATTAATGTTCTAAAAGTTTGCCCAGTGTCTCCCCTGATGGAGTTACTTCTTCCTTGACAACTCTTCATTCAGACTCTTCCATGGTGCTCATTCATTCACAATTCTGCTATGTCACTACATCCTTCTCAATTGGTGGTGGCCTCCATACACCTTATTCCGTGGACTAACACAGTGGCCAGTACAGAGAGAAATTCGGTGCCTTTACCAAAATGAATTAAATTGTTTGATTCAGCAACACTGGGCAGGGTGAATACCCCCAGCAAGCATCAAGTTCTCAGTCCCACCTAATACTAGAACACTTTCTTCAGCATTTCTGACAACAGAGTTTCTAGCTAATTATTGCCTTAAGAAAGCCCACAGAGGGCAATGAATGTAAGCGTCTGAGTTTGGAAATACCTATAAAAGAACAGATTGAGAGAAAGGTTTAACTCGGGTAAGAAGATTAATAGTCTGAGCCTAAAAATCATTAAGAAGATGTGAAGGAGGAATGAACTTTGAATAAACAAAGCCATATCTAATGAAACAGTTTTTTGATACCAAAGTCAAGTTAGTAGCAAAGGGACTGACACTGGGTTTATAAACATTGTAGAGTCATGGATATCATGAGCAGGAAAACCTGTCACAGTAAGATGGGGCCCTGAGAATTAGGTCAGCACTGAAGATCTGAGAATATGCTAAGTGTTGCTGGGCGGTAGACTCGGGAATGTTGAATCCCTCCTTATTCCTCAGACGCAGCTTTCACCTCTTCAGCTGTCCTGGTCTCTGAGCCCCTGTGCTCTTTTCTCAACCTACAATCCCTTCTGCACTTGTTTTTCTTTGGGCTTGTAGTCCCTAGCATGTAACAGGTGCAAAAGGCATCATTATGTGACATCATAATGATAAGAGTAAAAACAATAACAGCAGCAACAGCAATGATGCAGTATATAAAAAAAAAAAATCTCTTCACCTCTGTGAGCTGCCCTTTCTCCCTTTCTAACATGCAGATCCATAACATTCAGCCCGAAGTTAGAGGGTGTCATCAGGAAGGGGTTTAAACTGTAGTGAGTACACATAAAGGGTCACTGGAAGTAAAAGGGAGCATCATGTCATGATAGGAAAGTATCAGTTTTTACACAGATCGCCTTGGCAGACTTACCTTTGTTTATATTCGTTCCTTTATTCAATCATTTGTTCATTCATCAGCAAATGTTTATTCCATGACTGAGAAAATCTGTCATTAATAATATATTTGCTACTTACCACTAAACATGGTATCTAGCATCGTCGAGATGAGAAATTTGATTGCGAGTCAAAGCATATAGCCTTTTGATTTAGAGCTTGTGTTTGTAATCACAGTGTGTTTGCTATTTCATATGACTTTGCATGAAGGAATTTTCTTTTCCATTTGGCTTTCCTGGGGCATCTTGTTGTATCTCAGTGTCTATAGCTCAGAAATGCAGTGGTCTGTTGTTATTTTGGGTTTTTTTGTTTTGTTTTGTTTTTGGTATGGTGCCCCCCACTGCCGGAGACACCCAGTGGGAATTTGAGCTTTGACAAATAGTTTATATTTTATCTTAGACCATCCCAAACATACCTTCTAAATTGCTGGTATTACATCCACAGATATTTGTGAAATGTGGTAACAAACAATCGGAAATGTGATTTTATATGGACATGGTACTGGACCTTGAGCATGTCATCCTAAACAAGGGAGGCCCACCACCTGTTCTCCTGCAGCTTAAAGTCTTTGAGGGAAGACAAATGTTATGCAAGAAACCACAGTAAGATCTCATGAGTGTTCAAGTAAGGGAAGAATACAGGGATATGCAGACAAATAACAGAGACCTAACACAATGGTAGGGGTCAGTGTGTAATCTTGAGTAATTTGAAGGCAGAGGAGGGGTTAGGGGAGGAAGCAGTGGGGACCAGGGAAAGATGACTGTGCCCCAATTAGCACGGCTGGATGGCATCTGCAGTGTGGCACTGAAGGCCTAGCAGTGAATACCAAATGCTAGAGTTCAAATCCTACCTCTGTAACATACTATGTGACCCTGGGCAGGTTATATAACCTTACTGTGCCTCAATCTCCTCATTTGTAAAATGTAAAAATACAATGCTCAATATTGTGGCATTATTTTGATATTCAAATTGATATATAAAAAGCTCTTAGAAGACCGCCCCACTCATAGGAGAGCTACATAAATGTTGGCAATTTTGATCATGATTATAATCATGATTATTCTACTGTTACTAACTTAATAATTTTAAAAGAGGCAAACAAACTCCCAGAGCCTCAAGGTCCTCAGCCACAAAATGGGAATACTAATACCTTCAATGCAGGGACATTATTAACTTAAATGTTAAATGCAAAGCATGTGTATCTTCTAGGCATCCTGTAGATGTTTAACAGATGCTACCTGGTTTTCATAGCAATAGCCCAAACTTCTTGGAATGCCTTGACCTTGGCCCTGGCTGCTCTTGACAGGCTATGTTCTTGTGTATATCCTTATAGGTCTTCCTCCTCCCCGTCTGCCTAAGGCATCAAAGGTTATATAGAGGACAGGTCAGGTATCCCTCACCCAGACAGAAAGGTGGGCCACCTTTGAAGTGCTTCCTTGCTTGGCAAGGGCCATGTTAGTGAGCCCAACACTACCTGCTGACTACATGCTTATTTTGTAAGTTGTTAAACGTTGGTGCTTCAGACATCCTGAACTCTGGACAATTTTCCATGTCTTGCTCTGAGTATCACACTCAGTGGGGGAAAGGTCAGCAACAAAGAGGAGGTGGACACAACGGGGAAATGCTTGTGCCAACACCTGTCAAAGAGAGATGCAGTGACCTTTCAGTGGCTCCCCTTGGGCTCTCCTTGAGGCAAATCTGGGAGACAGAAAACGGGGCTGCTCTCTGTAAAAAGAATCCATCACCCAGCCATTTCCCCAGGTCCCATTAAAATGCTGACACCATTAATCTGCACTACTTTACTTTTCATTATGCAGAAATGTGCTCTTGATCAAAAGTCCCCTTGTGTAGCAGCTTGATTCATCACCAATAGCTGTGGGCCACACACCAGAAATTCATAATCGGTTGACATTATCCACCCAAATCATTCCCAGGGTTTGATAGCTCAAAACCATGCCTGTCATTGGGAAGAGGCTGCCACATAGGATGCAATCTGCAAACATCTGCAGAGAGTGCTGGTGGTTAATACAACAGAGTACCTTTGGAACAGGGTTAAATGAAGGAACGAACTATCTCCCACGTCCATGTTTGGTTCATCTATTTTCTGAGAACTCACCCTCATTGACCCCATGTTGGAAGTAAACAGGCTATACAGTTTGGAGACAAATGGAACCTAAGATAGGGAGATGGAGACTTAGTGACACAAAGGTACTAGCTCATGGACACAAAGCCAGACATTTCTACTATGAGCCTACACACTTCTGAGTGCAGTACCCTTTCTCCAACACCCAAATTTGATGGTTGCCATTCAGTGATATGTGACCTAGGTCCAGTCACTTCTATTCTACCCTCACTTCCTTATTCTAGCTCTTACTGCGTCATGTAAGAGTAATTTAGATTAAATAACAGACCATGAGTTGCAAATGTGTTAAGACTCTGAGTCTGTTCTGAGTGATAACCTCTCAATTGACTAGCACATTTTTTTTTTTTTGCAAGAAATGGAGTCCTAATCAAGCTTGTTAAGAGAACTAATTGCTATGTAATTCCCTGAGAGATGATCAGGTAGCAGGGACTGTGGCATGTGCTTTGTAAGCATCATAGCAATAATTTTGACAAACTGCCACAACTTCATAGGATTGTTTTGGGAATTTAAAAATTAATACATATAAAATGCTTAAAACATAGTACTCAATAAATGATATTCATTAGCATTAGGGATCCCTGCAAAACATTCTATAAACAGGGCTGCTTTGTTTTTGTTTGAACATTTTCTGACAAGAAGATTGCTTCTGCAATCTTTTGCACTCTGTCTCAATTCCAGACCCTTCTGGCCATTGGATAGATCTTCTGTAATGGGCTAGAACCTTCATCCTTTCAGGTCCCATCCACTGTTTCTCTATTTGCCTACCTACAAAGAAGAAGTCCAGTTCTTTCCCTTAGGAAAATATCCCTGGAATAATTTTAAAAGTAATCCTAATCTCCTTAAGTCTTGTATTATCTGGGCTTAACAAAAGTCATTTCTTTCTACTGGCTCTAGTATGACTTGCACTTCACTTCCTAACTTACCATTCCAAATCGAGTGCCTCCTCATCACTGTGCTTCATGCTGAGGAGCCCAAACAACTTCTCTGTCTAATAAAGAAAGGAAATAGGCAATAAACAGACACCCAGGTACTTTGCTCAAAGATTAAACAGATGCTATCATTTCATTATATTCTTCAATTTTCTTTTAGGGAATAAATAATACAGTGTGGCTAAAACCCTACCACACATTTCTTCACCTGTGGCTAACTCCCAAGGTGACCAAATTGGAAGTTGATTTGTAACTTTTTCATGCATGTTTTTCTATGTGGATACATGTGGATATTTCCACAAATATGTAGTGTTGTGAAAATTTAAAGTGTAAATAAATGTTTCCATGCTATGCATATCATTTTATATCTGTTTGTACTCCATGTTAGTTTTTCATTTTAATACTTTTTGTTGTTATGTAGCAATCCACTGTGTGAGTTAACCACAGTTTATTCAATCCATTATAAAGAAGAATTACCTGTAGGTTAATAAGGTTGATTCCAATTTTTTAAAAAATTATATATATATATGTTTGTATATACACATATATACATAGATGTGTGCACACACATATATAAATACACCCTTTCCTCTTTTGTATGTGCACCCATATATCTGTGTGTATATATAAGCACATAGATACATACTCTCTCCTTATGTGGATATGTGTGTGTATGAATTTCGTATAAATCTGAGTGGAATAGAATAGGCTATTACAGAATATGCACATCTAACAACATTATTGGATATTGAAAAATTCTTCCCCCAAATCACTATGCCAATTTATTATCGTCATTAATATATGGAATCACATACTTGATCTCAAAAAACTAAAAGAGAAGAGATCATATAGGTCACATTTCCTAATCACAATCCAATAAAATTGGAAACAATTACCAAAAAAAAAAAATTACTTTTAAAAGAGGACTAGATCATTGAATTCTGAACCTAGGAATCAAGTAATGAGACAAACTGTCACATACCAAAACCTACAGAAGTTAACACAAAACTGTACTCAGGGGAAAATTAGAGCCAAAATTAAACTCATAAATTTTAAAAGGCATTTCAGAACCAAAGAATAAGAACAAATTAAGAAATGTGATACTCAATAAAACAGAAAAAAAAAGAGGAATTAGTAAAATCTATAGTTAATAAAATTTTCAATGACAGTGAAACCCAAAATCTTTCCTTAAAAGACCAATAAAATAGATCAGGAGTTCTGTTAAGAAGAGAGAAAGACAGAGACAGAAAGAAATATGAAAGATTCTGAGGAAGATGACCTGACTGCAAACAGAAGACTAAAAGAATGAAGGGAATCATACCTATAATCTTATGAAATCAGTTGGAAAACTTCGAGGAAATACATGACTTCTTAGAAAAATATAAACTGCCAAAATTGACTCAGGAAGGAAAAAAATAGAGTACTATATTACTCCAAATGATAATAGGAATTAAAATTTATCACTGAAAAAGGCAACAAGACAGACTAGTACAAAGTTGACTTTCATCCATCATTCATAAAGTAGCCAACTCAAATGTTGTATCAGCTAGTTCCAACCATAGAAAAAAATGGGAAACTAACCAGTTTTACATGCGGTCAGAAAAACACCAAAATCTGATGAAGATAATATAAAAAATAGAGTACTTTCACTTTCGAACATACAAGCACAAGTATTATATTAAATGTCAACAAATGGAACCAGTGATATACCAAAGACTGACACTTACGAGAAGCAGCAAAGGTAGCAAGGGTTCATTTCAACTCCTGGGAAAAGAACGGATTATTTCAAAATAGCATTGGCACAAGTGGCTATCCATCTGTAAGGAAACAACCATCTAAGACCATATACAAAAATATACACAGTAATGTATGGGGATTAACATAAGAATAAAAAATATATATATATACACAGTAAATTCTTAAAAGTGTATCAGAGGATACTATCAAGAAAGTAGAATGACAGACACAGAATATGAGAAAATACTTGCAAATCATATATTTGGTAAAGGACTTGTATCCAGAATATATAAAAATTTCTGATGATCCAATGATAGACAACCCAATTAAAAAATGGGCAAAAGGTCTCAATATATATTGTCTCCAAAGAAGATGCAGAAATGATCAAGAATCACATGAAAAGATGTGCAATATCATTAGTCACTAGGGAAGTGCAAATCAAAACCACAATGAAATACCACTTCACACCCAGTGGAATGGTTATAATAGAAAAGATAGGGCGCCTGGGTGGCTCAGTTGGTTAAACGACTGCCTTCGGCTCAGGTCATGATCCTGGAGTCCCTGGATCGAGTCCCGCATCGGGCTCCCTGCTCGGCAGGGAGTCTGCTTCTCCCTCTGACCCTCTCCCGTCTCATGTACTCGCTCTCTTTCATTCTCTCTCTAATAAATAAATAAAATCTTAAAAAAAAAAAAAAAAAAGATAATAACAAGTGTTGGCAAAAAGGTGGAGGAATTGGAACTCTTCTACACTGCTGGTGGAATGTAAGATGACGCAGGCACTTTAGAAAAAGGTTTGGCCCTCCCATGCATTGTTAAATATAGAGCTGTCCTAGGACTCATCAAATTCACTCTAAGCTATATGCTTAAGAGAGGTGAATACATATATCCGGACAAAAATTTGTACACTGATGTTCATAACAGCATATTCACAAAGCCCAAAAGTGCAAACAACTCAAATGTTAAAAAAAAAAAAAAAGGGTAAATAAAATGTGATATAATCATTTGATAAAAAACAATAATAAGCTATGAAGTTGTGATACATACTACAGTCTAGATGAGCCTAAAAACATTATGCTCAGTGTAAAGTCAGAAAAAAAACCCCACATATTGTATGGTTCCATTTATATGAAATGTCCAGAATAGGTGAATCCACAGAAAGAGAAAATAGATGGATGTCGTAGGCTTAGAGAGATAATGGAGAGAGACTGCTGATGGGTGTGCATTTTTGGGAAGGTGATAAATATGTTCTAAAATTAGACTGTGGTGATGGCTGCACAGTTCTGTACTAAAAATTATTGATTTGTGCACTTTAAATGGGTGAACTATATGGTATGTAATTATATCTAAAACATTAAAAAAAATGAAAGAATGGATTGAAAATCCAAAGATGAATCAGACTGGCCCACATTTGGGGCCTAGTATTATGAAATGTCTCTTATCACTTATCACTCCAGGTTCTTTACCTGTTCCAAAATGTCTACTTTAAAATGAAATGAAGAATTAAGCCTTTTATTCTTCCATGGAAATTTATATGACATGAAAATTGCCATTCTGTTACAGAATGTAAGGAAATACCTCATTGCAAATTGTATGCCTATCCCAAATTGATAGCTAGAAGCAGCTGAAAAGCATGTTCTGAAATTTTAGAAATAATGAAGTTCACAGAAAAGACATACTTATAACATCAACAACCTTAATGCCAAAATGAGAAAATTAATTATAAAGTGATTTGGTGGGGTTGGATCAATGAAAGAATTTTAAAACCATCAATATAATATACACTATAAAACCATATGTATATAATGTTCATGTATTAGTTTCTTCACATATCAAACTGCAAACTTTAATTCTAGAATGTGCTAGTTACAAAGGTGAACTTGAACTCAGTGGCTTCCTTCATAGAGCTCCATTTTGTGATTTTTTTAATTAGTATTCATTTGGAAGCCCATCATTGACTTGAACTTAACACATACAGACTTTTTTCCTAGAAGTATTCTGGGAAGTTAACTACTAATTAAGTATGACTAATAAGAAGGAAAAAAGGCACGTATCAGGGCTGATTCAAACTAAGATCCTTCTAGAGTTCACGATGGTCTACATGTGTAGTCACCTAGAGTCTTCATAGTGTCCACAAAACTTATGATTACCCTCTTTAGGGCCCTTTCAATAAGTACGACAGGCCACCCAAAATCTCATAAAAGGCCACTAGAGTGTCTTGCTTTTGAAGCTTTTCTTCACCATTCTCTGTGTGTCTTGATCCTCTTTGTCAGCTTTACTAAGTTAGAAGCTCCATTCCATTCCATGTCTCACCATCTTAAGCTTAACATTGTGAGGTGAGACTCTGGACTCCTTGCATTTCTGCTATTGTATATAATAAGAGTTTCCAAACTGTCCATGAGCGTTATCGGTACCCCCAAGAACCTCCACCCTTCTCACTGGAGTGGAGGTAATAAAAGTCATTATTGTTAAGCACACAGTAGAAATCCGTTTTGACATAGGTGCTTTATATAGATTACCTTTCAATGTTCATGACCATTCTCTCCCATTGGGTTTCAACGGGAAATGCTTTCAATGTTTTGGGAGCTTTCATACTATGAAGCCATGAAAATGGGCAGAATCTGAGTATTCCACTCCAGCGCCAGTGTTTCTGTCAGCTTGGTGGAAGAACACATGTCAGGTCACCTGGGGAGTTTGTGAAATGCAAAGATTCTCTGGCCCCAGCCAGAGTTCCTGAATCAGACTGGGTAGGTGGGAGGGATAGGTGCATATGTTAATACTTCACAGTTTCCATTGGTGATTATGATACAGGCAAATGTGAAATACAACTGCATTCTTTCTTGAGCATTTAGTACAGCATTTTAGCAATTTCCTAAAAAGATCTAATCCCCTCATGGCCAAAATGCACATTAGTGGCATCATTTCCACAGTGGATGGGGGAAGATTTTCTTATACTTTTCTTTCCAATCCCCATTTGTTATACTGTTCATGATACATTACATACTGGAAAATCCAAAAGGGAAAAAAACACAACGAATTATTCAGCGTGTCTGTGGCACCCCTCGACTAAAAAAGATGAGCTCATGAATCTGGTTTTCACTAGTCATTGTTCAAACGTATATAGAGGGCCCCCACCCTGCATCTTGCAGGGCTCAGCTGCAGGCTTATCCCAGAGATACTGACCACTCTTGCTTGTGACTTGAAGTTGAGTTTCCAAACACAGTCGTTCTGCTCCTATTTCAGACGCAAGATCCACAGACATGGAGAAATGTTGATAGTCTCCATACTCTTGAGAACAAAGCCCTCACAATGGTCGGGGAAGGGTTTTATCGGATGCTTGGTAGAAATGTTTCGTTTAGAATTTAGCTATGTATTGTCCCTAATCAAATCTTCTCCAACACCCAACACAATGCCTTGTTAATGGCAAATTACTTCACACATAGGAGTGGGGTTGGTTTTTTGTTTTGTTTTGTTTTTTATTCTTATGTTAATCCCCATACATTACATCATTAGTTTTAGATGAAGTGTTCCATGATTCATTGTTTGTGCATAACACCCAGTGCTCCATGCAGAATGTGCCCTCCTCAATACCCACCACCAGGCTAACCCATCCTCCCAGCCCCCTCCCCTCTAGAACCCTCAGTTTGTTTTTCAGAGGCCATCGTCTCTCATGGTTCGTCTACCCCTCCGATTTCCCCTGCTTCATTCTTCCCCTCCCGCTACCTTTTTCTTCTTCTTTTTTTCTTTTCTTAACATACATTGCATTATTTGTTTCAGAGGTACAGATCTGAGATTCAACAGTCTTGCACAATTCACAGTGCTTACCAGAGCACATACCCTCCCCAGTGTCTATCACCCAGTCACCCCATCCCTCCCACCCCACCCCCCACTCCAACCCTCAGTTTGTTTCCTACAATTAAAAATTCCTCATATCAGTGAGATCATATGATACATGTCTTTCTCTGTTTGACTTATTTCACTCAATACTCTCCAGTTCCATCCACGTCGTTGCAAATGGCAAGATCTCATTCCTTTTGATGGCTGCATAATATTCCATTGTATATATATACAAAATCTTCTTTACCCATTCATCTGTCGATGGAGATCTTGGCTCTTTCCATAGTTTGGCTATTGTGGACATTGCTGCTATAAACATCGGGGTGCACGTACCCCTTCGGATCCCTACTTTTGTATCTTTGGGGTAAATACCCAGTAGTGCAATTGCTGGATCATAGGGTAGCTCTATTTTCAACTTTTTGAGGAACCTCCATACTGTTTTCCAGAGTGGCTGCACCAGCTTGCATTCCCACCAACAGTGTAGGAGGGTTCCCCTTTCTCCGCATCCCCGCCAACATCTGTCATTTCCTGACTTGTTAATTTTCGCCATTCTGACTGGTGTGAGGTGGTATCTCATTGAGGTTTTGATTTGGATTTCCCTGATGCGGAGCGATACTGAGCACTTTTTCATGTGTCTGTTGGCCATTTGGATGTCGTCTTTGGAAAAATGTCTGTTCATGTCTTCTGCCCATTTCTTGATTGGATTCTTTGTTCTTTGGGTGTTGAGTTGGATGAGTTCTTTATAGATTTTGGATACTAGCCCTTTATTTGATATGTCATTTGCAAATACCTTCCATTCTGTCGGTTGTCTTTTGGTTTTGTTGACTGTTTCCTTTGCTTTGCAAAAGCTTTTTATCTTGATGAAGTCCCAATAGTTCATTTTTGCCCTTGCTTCCCTTGCCTTTGGCGATGTTTCTAGGAAGAAGTTGCTTCGGCTGAGGTCAAAGAGGTTGCTGCCTGTGTTCTCCTTTAGGATTTTGATGGACTCCTGTCTCACATTGAGGTCTTTCAACCATTTGGAGTCTATTTTTGTGTGTGGTGTAAGGAAATGGTCCAGTTTCATTCTTCTGCATGTGGCTATCCAATTTTCCCAACACCATTTGTTGAAGAGATTGTCTTTGTTCCATTGGACATTCTTTCCTGCTTTGTCAAAGATGAGTTGACCATAGAGTTGAAGGTCCATTTCTGGGCTCTCTATTCTGTTCCATTGATCAATGTGTCTGTTTTTGTGCCAGTACCATGCTGTCTTGATGATGACAGCTTTGTAATAGAGCTGGAAGTCCGGAACTGTGATGCCACCGGCTTTGCTTTTCTTTTTCAACATTCCTCTGGCTATGCGGGGTCTTTTCTGGTTCCATACAAATTTTAGGATTATTTGTTCCATTTCTTTGAAAAAAGTGGATGGTATTTTGATGGGGATTGCATTGAATGTGTAGATTGCTCTAGGTAGCATTGACATCTTCAAAATATTTGTTCTTCCAATCCATGAGCATGGAACGTTTTTCCATTTCTTTGTGTCTTCCTCAATTTCTTTCATGAGTATTTTATAGTTTTCTGAGTACAGATCCTTTGTCTCTTTGGTTATACTTATTCCCAGGTATCTTATAGTTTTGGGTGCAATTGTAAATGGGATCGACTCCTTAATTTCTCTTTCTTCTGTCTTGTTGTTGGTGTATAGGAATGCCACTGACTTCTGTGCATTGATTTTATATCCTGCCACTTTACTGAATTCCTGTATGAGTTCTAGCAGTTTTGGGGTGGAGTCTTTTGGGTTTTCCACATAAAGTATCATATCATCTGCAAAGAGTGAGAGTTTGACTTCTTCTTTGCCGATTTGGATGCCTTTGATTTCTTTTTGTTGTCTGATTCCTGTGGCTAGGACTTCCAATACTATGTTGAATAGCAGTGGTGATAGTGGACATCCCTGCCGCATTCCTGACCTTAGGGGGAAAGCTCTCAGTTTTTCCCCATTGAGAATGATATTCGCTGTAGGTTTTTCATAGATGGCTTTTATGATATTGAGGCATGTACCCTCGATCCCTATACTCTGAAGAGTTTTGATCAAGAAAGGATGCTGTACTTTGTCAAAAGCTTTTTCTGCATCTATTGAGAGGATCATATGATTCTTGTTCTTTCTTTGTTAATGTATTGTATCACATTGATTGATTTGCGGATGTTGAACCAACCTTGCACCCAGGGATAAATCCCACTTGGTCATGGTGAATAATCCTTTTAATGTACTGTTGGAGCCTATTGGTTAGTATTTTGGTGAGAATTTTTGCATCCATGTTCATCAGGGATATTGGTCTGTAATTCTCCTTTTTGATGGGGTCTTTGTCTGGTTTTGGGATCAAGGTAATGCTGGCCTCATAAAATGAGTTTGGAAGTTTCCTTCCGTTTCTATTTTTTGGAACAGTTTCAGAAGAATAGGTATTAATTCTTCTTGAAATGTTTGGTAGAATTCCCCTGGGAAGCCATCTGGCCCTGGGCTTTTGTTTTTTGGGAGATTTTTGATGACTGCTTCAATTTCCTTAGTGGTTATAGGTCTGTTCAGGTTTTCTATTTCATCCTGGTTCAGTTTTGGTAGTTGATACATCTCTAGGAATGCCTCCATTTCTTCCAGGTTATCTAATTTGCTGGCATAGAGTTGCTCATAATATGTTCTTATAATTGTTTGTATTTCTTTGGTGTTGGTTGTGATCTCTCCTCTTTCATTCATGATTTTGTTGATTTGGGTCATTTCTCTTCTCTTTTTGATAAGTCTGGCCAGGGGTTTATCCATCGTGTTCATTCTTTCAAAGAACCAGCTCCTAGTTTCGTTGATCTGTTCTACTGTTCTTTTAGTTTCTATTTCATTGATTTCTGCTCTGATCTTTATTATTTCTCTTCTCCTGCTGGGTTTAGGCTTTATTTGCTGTTCTTTCTCCAGCTCCTTTAGGTGGAGGGTTAGGTTGTGTACTTGAGACCTTTCTTGTTTCTTGAGAAAGGCTTGTATTGCTATATACTTTCCTCTTAGGACTGCCTTTGCTGCATCCCAAAGATTTTGAATAGTTGTGTTTTCATTTTCATTGGTTTCCATGTATTTTTTTAACTCTTTAATTTCCTGGTTGACCCATTCATTCTTCAGTAGGATGCTCTTTAGCCTCCATGTATTTGAGTTCTTTCCGACTTTCCTCTTGTGATTGAGTTCTAGTTTCAAAGCATTGTGGTCTGAAAATAGGCAGGGAATGATCCCAATCTTTTGGTACCGGTTGAGACCTGATTTATGACCTAGGATGTGATCTATTCTGGCGAATGTTCCATGGGCACTAGAGAAGAATGTGTATTCCGTTGCTTTGGGGTGGAATGTTCTGAATATGTCTGTGAAGTCCATTTGGTCCAGTGTGTCATTTAAAGTCTTTATTTCCTTGTTGATCTTTTGCTTAGACGATCTGTCCGTTTCAGTGAGGGGGGTGTTAAAGTCCCCCACTATTATTGTATTGTTGTTGATGTGTTTCTTTGCTTTTGTTATTAATTGCCTTATATAATTGGCTGCTCCCATGTTAGGGGCATAGATATTTACAATTGTTAGATCTTCTTGTTGGATAGATCCTTTAAGTAGGATATAATGTCCTTCCTCATCTCTTATTACAGTCTTTGGTTTAAAATCTAATTTGTCTGATATAAGGATTGCCACCCCAGCTTTCTTTGGGTGTTCATTAGCATGGTAAATGGTTTTCCACCCCCTCACTTTCAATCTGGGGGTGTCTTTGGTTCTAAAATGAGTCTCTTGCAGACAGCATATCAATGGGTCTTGTTTTTTAATCCAGTCTGATAGCCTGTGTCTTTTGATTGGGGCATTTAGCCCATTTACATTCAGGGTAACTATTTAAAGATAGGAATTTAGTGCCATTGTATTGCCTGTAAGGTGACTGTTACCGTATATTGTCTGTGTTCCTTTCTGGTCTATGTTGCTTTTAGGGTCTCTCTTTGCTTAGAGGACCCCTTTCAAGATTTCCTGTAGGGCTGGTTTTGTGTTTGCAAATTCCTTTAGTTTTTGTTTGTCCTGGAAGCTTTTTATCTCTCCTTCAATTTTCAATGACAGCCTAGCTGGATATAGTATTCTTGGCTGCATATTTTTCTCATTTAGTGCTCTGAATAGATCCTGCCAGTCCTTTCTGGCCTGCCAGGTCTCTGTGGATAGGTCTGTTGCCAATCTAATGTTTCTCCCCTTGTAGGTTACATATCTCTTCTCCCGAGCTGCTTTCAGGATTTTCTCTTTGTCTATGAGACTCGTAAGTTTTACTATTAGATGTCGGGGTGTTGACCTATTTTTATTGATTTTGAGAGGGGTTCTCTGTGCTTCCTGGATTTTCATGCCTGTTTCCTTCCCCAAATTAGGGAAGTTCTCTGCTATAATTTGCTCCATTATACCTTCTGCCCCTCTCTCTCTTTCTTCTTCTTCTGGGATCCCAATTATCCTAATGTTGTTTTGTCTTATGGTATCGCTTATCTCTTGAATTCTGCCCTCGTGATCTAGTAGTTGTTTATCTCTCTCTTTCTCAGCTTCTTTATTTTTCATCATTTCATCTTCTATATTACTGATTCTCTCTTCTGCCTCATTTATTCTAGCACTTAGCGCCCCCATTTTTGATTGCACCTCATTAATAGCCTTTTTGATTTCTACTTGGTTGGATTTTAGTTCTTTTACTTCTCCAGAAAGGGTTTCTCTAATAACTTCCATATTTTTTTCAAGCCCAGCTAGTATCTTTAAAGTGATCATTCTGAACTCTAGATCTGACATCGTACTAATGTCCGTATTGAGTAGGTCCCTGGCAGTCGGTACTACCTCTTGTTCTTTTTGTTGAGGTGATTTTTTCTGTCTTGTCATTTTGTGCAGAGGAGAATAGATTAATGAGAGAACAAAATGCTACCAGAGTAACAACGTCCCCAGAAAATATACTCTAAACAAATCAGAAAAGACCTGAAGCAGTGGGAAAAGAAAGGGAAAGAGAGAAAAAAGAGAAAGAAAAAAAAGAAAAAGAAAAAGATAAAGATAAAAACAAAAACAAACAAAACAACAACAACAACAACAAAAAACAGAATGTGATCAAATATGATCAGGCTGGTATATAGATCAGTGCCACACACTAGATTTGGGGTGTATTTTGGTCTTTTAGAAGAAAGTGCCTCCCAAAATTTTAAAGAAAGAAAAACTTATATATGTACAAAAATAAGGGTTGATATGATGAAGGGATGGAATATGACTGTAAAAATGGAAATTATAAAAAATTTTATAAAAGGAATTGATAAGTTGTTTGAAAAAAAGAGGATTTAAAAAAAGAAAAAAAAAGGGAGAGGATGTGATCAGGCAGGGGAATAGAAAACACCATATACTAGAGATTTAGGGTATATTTTAATCTGTTAGAAGAAACTATCTCAAAATTTTAAAGAGAGAACAACTTATATATATAAGCCAAAAATACAGGTAACTACTATGAAGGGATAGAATATGACTCTAAAAATGAAAAATAAAAATTTTTTTTTTTTAAAAAAAGGGATTGATAAGATGTTGGTTGAAAAAGGGAAAAAGAAAAATTCAAAAAGAAATAAAAAAGACAGTTAAAAAAAAAAAACTTTAAAAGACTAAAGAATCATGGTAAAAAAGCCGTGAATTCTATGTGCAGTATTCCCGTAGCGCTGGAGTTCTGCCGTTCTCATTGATCGGTAAACTTGGTCTTGGCCGGCTGTTCTCGCTGATCTTCTGGGGAGGGGCCTGTTGCCGTGGTTTCCAAATGTCTCTGCCGGAGGCGGAATTGGCCCGCCCCTGCCCCCTCCCCGCTAAGTAATCTGCTCGGGTTTGCTCTCCGGGGCTTTTGTTCCCTGCGAGCTTTCCGTGCAGCTTTGGAGGCGGAGAGTGAAGATGGCGGCCTCCCAATCTCCGCCCCGGAGGCGCCGAGAACTCGGGGCCCCGCTCCTCAGTGAGCCCCCAGAGAAAAGCCGTCAGTCACTCCCGTCTCCCCGGTCTCCGGCCGTACTCCGTGCTCGCCCAGCCTGTGACCGCACGTTTCTATCTCTGGCACCCGACCGCGGTGGAGTCTCCAAACCCAGCAGATCCCTGCGGTGCACCCCCGCTCGGCTCCTCCCAGGGGAGGAAGGTGAGTCTCCCCGGATCTGCCGCTTGTGGGGTCCCTGCTGGAGGAGCAGGGGCCCGACTGGGCCGCGGATCACGGTCTATGGCGACCCCGAGCTGAGAGCCCGCGCCTGGGCTCCGCCTCTGCAGCCGCTTCCCTGCTCCGATACCTGGGAGCTCTGCCGCACTCAGGCACCCCTGGTCTTTCTGTGACCCCGAGGGTCCTGAGACCACACTGTCCTGGAGGGATCCACCCCCCGCTTAGCCACCAGAGTGACGTTCCTTGGCGGAGCAGACTTCTAAAAGTTCCGATTTTGTGCTCCGCGGCTCTATCACTTGCCAGAAGCGGCCGACGGAGGCCCCTCCCCCGCCGTCTATCCTCCCGAATATCGCCTCGGATTCACTACTCCGCACGTCCTACCTTCCAGAAAGTGGTCGCTTTTCTGTTCAGAGAGTTGTTGCTATTCCTTTCTTTGATCTCCTGTTGGGTTTGTAGGTGTTCAGAATGGTTTGATCCCTATCCAGCTGAATTCCTGAGAGGAGACGAAATCCAGGTCTCCTAATCCTCCGCCATCTTGCTCCGCCCCTGGAGTGGGGCTGGTTTTAATGTGTGCATCTCTTTTCCCAGTTGAGATAACATGATCATCGGGATGAGGCCACTCCATTTCTTTCTCCGTAGTTTAGGACATTTGATTTAGGGTCAATCGTGCTGTCCACATGAAGGTCTCTGTGAGTCTCCGACCTTTGACAGATTTCTCAGTGACACTCGTGTTTGCCCAAACCACTGTGACTTTAGCCAGTGTTAATTCTCCACTCCTTCTTTAGTTAATATTGATACCTGCCATCTGCCTGACAGAGAAAAATAAAAGGCACACTTATTGAGAGAATATAACAACAAGAAAGAGAAGATGATACTCTGAATATACTACTCATTAAAAGACATGTGAAGAGGAGAGGAAGGGGCACAAGATCATTTCAAACACACAATCCCACTGAGCTTAGAATACCCCCTTTTAGGGTAAAGTTTCGTTCATACTGATATGACAACCATTTTCCCAGCAGAGGAAGTTTAACACATTATATAAATACCCCAACACATATACGCAGTGGTAGTAATAATTAGTTTTCTTCTCTTTCATCTCCGTTGTGTCTGCCCACACATATTTCCTATTTTGAGCTTTGGTGTAACAAATGCATCTTTCATACTGGAAGCCCATGCCTTGTTTGCACAAACACAGGTCTCTTTATCGCCACGCGCAGTCTCTCCAGCTCACAGAACTGAACAATGAGGCATTTTCTTTTCTCCCTGGCCCCGGGGCTCAGACAGAATTCATTTAATTTCCCTGTAAAATGTAATTTGCAGATAATAATAGGTCACTCGCAGCAATATCATTCCCCCCTCACCCCAATCACCCATCGTTGTGCTAATTGCGGGATAACGGAATAGACCGCTAAGGCGCGCAGATGGAAGGGGACTGGCCATTTTGTTTTTGTAATGCGATGAAGAAGGGTGGAAGAGAAAGGGTCAGCAGATGCCAGAGACACTGCACCCCTCTTCTAAACTGACTGAGGAAACAAAGGTAAGGCTCCCCGTGGACAGGTCACCCTTGATATTCTTGATGTCACCTGCAAAATCCACAGGATTTTGACGTTTCACTGGGCAGGGGGGACCACTTAACTGCTCTCCCCTGCCCAACAGAGCAGCTTCTTGGAAAGAAGTGGAGAGTAGCCAAGTGATTGATGCTGCAAAGGTGACAAGCACCCACTGATTAATTTTGCTTTAGAATATTTCTAATATGTTGGTCACAAACCTCAGATTCTTCCTTCTAAGCCCAAAAGAGAAGCAGGGCCCATTTCTGCAGAGCACGGCTTTCCTCAGTGGAGAAGCCTGCATTTGCCCATTGCTTACCATGTTCTTTTGCTTCTGAGTTGGCCAAGTCGGGAAGTGCCACGGACTGTGAGTGCCAGAGAGGTGGGTCCAAAGATGACTACACTCAACACACTCACTGACCTGATTTCATAACATTCTTTTCTTATTACAAAGATAATTCATGGTTGTTGTAAATTATTTGAAAAAGGTGAAGACAGCAGAAACAGGGTCCCCCCTCCAAAGAGGCTGTCAGTGTAGATGGTGAAGGTGAAGCGAACTCTTCTGTCTCAGGAGGGACAGCAGCGAAAGGGGGCTTGTGTTTACAGTGAGGTTTGGAAACCGGTATCTGGAAAGAGCATGTGTATGTGTCGCTCTTAGCTGTCGGTGTCACTTTGTGCCCACTGAATGAGGCAGAGGCGGGCTGCTCGGGCAGGGCCTCCCAGCTCCCCTCCTGCCAAAAAGCAGAGGCCCACTGGGTCAGAGTGAAGCGTGGCCAGCTCCAGGGCATGGGGCCAGATCGTCAGGCTCTGGAAGAGGGAAAGAGCTGGCCCATTCCCTGCACTTGTTCTCCAGTTTGGTTTGGGTATGTGAAGCTGGAAACTGTGCCCACACTCTGGAGACCGACAGAAAGCTGGGGCCGGTCAGAACAAGCGAGAGTAAGCCCAAGAGAGAAAGGGAAGCCGAGAAAGTGGAGGGATTGAGAGGCAGGCACAGAGGGGAGAAAGGAGGATGCAAGAGACAGGCATGGGGACAGGGGGATGGAGAGAGAGACAGAGGCAAGGAGGATTGAAAAAGAGAAACTGGCAGGAGCACTGTAACACCCTGATGTGTGCATGTACGCGTGACGGATGGATGTGTGTGAGGGTGGGGTGTGGGGGGAGTCAGAGCCGGAAGGGCCTGGACGGCACCCAGGGTTTGAAAGCTTTTCTGGCTTTTATAATGCCCTCCCCCACATCTACCCCTAAATACTTCCAGCACCTCTGGAAGCCTCAGAGAATTTTCTCTTCGTTCTGCCTCTTTCTTCAACAGCATCGGTCCTTCCCCCATTCCAGTCATTGTGTGGACAACTTGGTGACTCTGGTTTGGAACTCCACACCCTGAGATGTAGCAGGGGTCATTATGAAGAGGAGTCTTGTGGCCTGAAAGTGGTGTGGGGAAGGGAGCTAGGCCAGCCCCACAGGTGGGAGAGGGCTCTGATACAGGGGTGAGACGCTGAGGGCTATGTCACATCCTAACGCAAAGGTCTGATGCAGTTAGGTGGGTGACTACTCACCACCTAGGAGGTCGGTTGTGGGTGCGTGGGTAGAGTGTAACAGGCACCATGGTGGACACTGGATCCAGGGCACAAAGACCAGGATGGAATTCTTGACGCCAGTATGGGGATGGGGGGCAGGTGAAGAGAAATCTGTCTGTGAGAAAGGCCACTGTAGGGACACTGAGTTTTGGTTTGTTTTTTTTTTACGATTTTATTTATTTGAGAGAGAGAATGAGCATGAGGGGGGCAGAGGCAGAAGGAGAAGCAGACTCCCGCTGAGTGGGGAGTCGGATGCAGGGGCTCAGTCCTGGGACTCTGGGATCATTACCCAAGCTGAAGGCAGACACTTAACCAACTGAGCCACCCAGGCATCTTGGGACACTGAGTTCTGAGAATGAATAGAAGTGGAGGAGATCCAAGGTAGAAAGTGAGGTTTCCCAGCAAATGGAGCTGGGTTTCTCCATCTCAGGTCACAGGGGTTGACTTGATTTAAAGCCGCCTAAGGTGGAAGGAGGGAAGCAGCCCGAACCTTCTGCCTAGGAAAGTTGTTTCAAGTCCTAGACAATGGTGGACCCATTTGTGGGGAATGAGAAGATAGTCAGATGGGAAGCCTGTCCCATAGGTACACACACACACACCTGAGAAAGGAATGGCAACTTTACATGCTTCCTACTCAAAGTGCGGCCCAGCAGCATAAATATTACCTGGGGCTTGTTAGGAATGCAGAATCTCATGCCGCACCACAGACATAGTGAATCAGAATCTGTGCCCTAACGAACACATCCAGTCCTGCAGCTGGCAGGGGGTCAGAGAAAGCTTCTGAGAGGTCTAACAATTTCATGAGTTGGGCATTACTTTCTTTGTCTTAGAGGTAAGGAAATGAAGTGGGAGAGATTCTGTATTAGTAGCCCAAGGTAGCAAAGCTGTTAAATAAAAGCTGGTCTCAAACTCAGGTGTAATGACCCAAAATTAAATTTCTTAAACCATGACTACCACTTAGTCATGGCTACTCTGTGCCAAGCCCAGTGTTGAGTACTTTATTCTATCCATTAGCCACTTGGATTCTCACAACAACCATATAAGATATATTTTCTCTAGTTCACAGAGCAAGAAACAGTTGGCTCAGAGAGGTCAATAGTTTTTCCCAAAGCCACACATCTAGCAAGAGCCAGAGCTGGGATTCAAATTTATGCTGTTTAACCCCTAAGCCTGTGCTTTATTTTTGATGTTGCTCTGTATTGCCCAGTGGCTCACCACCATACCTTCATTTTGTATAGATGGAAAATCTGTTCCTCTGGTCTCAATGGCCATTCTCTTCCCCTCTCTGGTCACAGATGGCCACAGCAGTCAGGCCTGTGGCCAGCAGGCAAGGACCACTGAAGCCCCATGTTGAGGGTAGGTGGCAGACAGATCTGGGCACCTGCTGATCACTAGCATTGAGCACAAGGACTCCAGACCAGACCTGCACTTGGAACCCAACTGTGGGGTCAGGAATAGCAGTCTGTGTCCTTTCTGCCTGAGCCACACAGTTAATGTCTTCCCATGGCCTCAGGCTGGACCCCTTGGGGCTGCCAGCCTGGGAAAAGTTCAAGGAAATCAGTTTCCCAGAATGTCTCGAGGTTTCCCAGTAGCAGAACGTCCGGGGGACACGTCTGCTCCACTGTTTCTCTAATTATAGCAAGGAGTCTTTCAACTCCCCCTGCTCACTGTTCTTCCCATGCAAACTCCAGGTGGCATTTCCTGTACTCTAAACTCTTGCTTCAAACACAGGCAGCTGAGAATCTCCGCCCTGCTACACCGATCAGCAGAGCTGAGAAAAGGAGTACACGCAGGTGGACCTCCTCACAAGTTTGTTTTCTAAGTTCCAAACTCCCCCAGACTGTGTGTGAATGCATCTGCCTGTAGGAGGGAGCTCTCCAAAATGCAAACCACATGGGCTTGAAGCGAGAAGGCTTGTTGTTTTCTATTATACAAAGACTAGCAAAATCCAACAATACAGTCAAATCAGGTGACTGAAGATATCCATGGATCATAACGTACCCCTCAGGGACATCACCATTCAGAAGTCCCTGAGTCTCAGTTCTGATTTTCTGAACTGCCTGTCTGAATTAATCCTCTCTCGGGTTCAGATCGCCCCTGGGCAGGTTGGAGGCCACGGGCCGTGCTCAGGTGCGGCTGCTGAGTGGAACACGTTCCTAATAAGGCAGGTGTCAGTCCAGAGAGAAAACATGATTAGTGACTGTGAAGGAGGAAAGGCTCACGGAGAGGCTGGGAAGGGAGGTGACTGCTGAAGAGGTATGCAGTCAAACTGTAAAACCCTCATATCCCCAACAGGGCTGATGGGGATTCAGGAAGTATGAACACGTCGATCCTACCTCTGTGTTGGAGAGCAGGGAACTCACGACAGCAAGCCATCCTGTTACCGAGGTTTCGGATCATCTAACAGGTACAGAAATATTTAAGGAAATCGGGGCCTGTCGGTGCTCACTGTAAAAGTATGTCGAGGCAGGCTTGGTGATTGTGGGAAAGTTACCCGGGAATAAAAACACAGCTTTCAGCTCTACAAATGCTTTTGAGATTAGAGGAGCCCCTCGGTGGCTTTGCCTTTAAGTGGAGATTGTTCCCCTGACAGAAATCAGCCTCAAATTTTCGAGCGCTCATGGACATAAGGGAGGAAATTGTTCCAGCAGGGAGGCTTTTATCAAAGAACCTCATGTAGAGTCAGAAGGAGAGAAAGGCACTTGTCAGTGGGATGGGCTGCCGGCACCCTCCCGTCAGAGACAGGGCCAGGAAGACACTGGTGACCCCTTCCCAAGGTGAGAGCTTCTCAGGAGACCACAAATGGGGGGAAAAAAATAGGCATGGGATTTCAAATCAAGATTCTTGGCTTGGAAAACCTGACCCAGTTTGTTTCTTAGCCCGTGTGACTCCAGAAGGATGAACATTGCTTTTGGTTTTTAGGTTTTCTGACTGAATTATCATTTATACACAACAAAATTCTGAGATTTGAAGTGTGCAGCTGAGTTTTGACAAGTGTATTATCCATGCTACTCCCATCCCAATTAAAATATAGAACATTTCTGTCACCCCAAAATGTTTCTTCATGCTCTGTTCAGCCAACACCCACCCCACCCCACTTCCTTTCATGGGCATTCACTGTTCTGAACTCTGTCATCACAGGTTAGTTTTGTTTGTTCTAGAGCTATACATAAATGGAAGCATACAGTATGGGTCATTTTATGTCTGGCTTCTTTCACCCAAAAGAATGCTTTTAAGTTTTATTTGTCACTGCTGTTGTATACAGAAGTTGGTTCCATTTTATTGGTGGGCGGTGTTCCATTATCCATTATAAGATTATATCACAGTTTGTTTATCCATTCACCTGTAGATGGACTCTGGGGTTGATAACTTTTGGCTCTTATGAATAAAGCTATTATGAACTTTCCTGGATAGAAATTTTTCTAGAGACGTGCACTTGTTTCATCTGGATAAATCCCTAAGAGTAGGATTTCTGAGTTGCAGGGTAGGTTTATTTTTAGCTTTATAAGAATCCATCAAATTGTTTCTCAATATAGTTGAACAAGTTTACATTCCCAAAAGCAATGTAAGAGTGTTCCAGCATGTTCCACATACTTACTACCCCTTAATATTGTCTTTTAAATTTTAGCCATACTGATGTCTGTCTGTAAAGCGATGTCTCATGTGAGTTTGATTTGTTCTTTTCTGATGACCGTGTGATGTGGCTTCTCACACACTTATTGGCTAAGTGTACATCTTCTTTTGCCAGCGATTTGTCCATTTTCTTATTGGCTTATCTGTTTATTTTTGAACTGTAGGAATTCTTTGTATATTCTGGATAAAGTCCTTTGCAAATATTTTTTTCTAGGCTTCCACTTTTTTGAAGGTAATTTTCTTCAAAAGCATATGTTAAAGTCTGTTGTTTTTTTTTAATTGTATTATTAGTACTATTTGAGTCCTATCTAAGGAACTTTCATCTATGTTATGGCATGAAGTATTCTTTTATATTTTTTGTAGGAGTTGGCTAATATTAGCTTTTACACTTAGGTATATGATCCATTTCAAATTAATTTTGGTGAATGATAGGAGTAAGGATTGAGGTCCCTCTTGGTTTTTTTTTTTTTCATACAAGTGTCCAGTTGATCCAACACTATTTCTTGAAGACTTTCCACACTGAATTGCCGTGGTATCTGTAGATGTGAGTTTATTTATGGACTCTGTTTTTTGTCCTAATTAAATTATTCATCTATCGTCCTAGTACAGCTGTACATAATATTCATCACTGAAACTTTTCATTAAGTCTCAAAATCAGGCACTATAAGTCTATCTTTTTTATTAATATAGGTTTTGGCTATCCTAGGTCTTTTGCATTTACATATAAAATTTAGAAGCTACATATCAATTAGCACAAATAGGCCTGCTAGGATTTTAATTAGAAACACACTGAATCTTTAGAAAAATTTGGGAAGGAATTACATCTTAACATCTTACCAATATTGAAATCTTCCAATCCGTGAACATGGTAAACCTTTTATTTAGGTCTTTTTAATTTTTATCTGGACAGTGTTTTATACTTTTTAGCATAGAGGCCTAACTTATATTTAAAAAAACAAATCTACATCCTCAAATATTTTGTTTATGTTTGTTAAAGTTTGTGAATGTTGCTGTAGATGATACTATAAAGTTATTTTCCAGTCATTATATTAGTTATCAATTGCTGTACAATAAACCACTCAACAATTTAGTGGCTTAAACTAAGAGTAATCATTTATTCTTTCTCTATTGGTCCTTCTCTATTTGGCGCCAATTAGATGGCAAGTTTTGCTCTCCTAAGTTCGCAGTAAAACATCAAATAGAATGGCAGTCATCTGAAGGTTTGACCCAGACTAGATGATCCCATTACCAGTTAGCTCACTCACGTGGTGTTTATCATATTCCCCACGTGAGCCTCCCCATGGGGTTGCTTGACTATCCTCCCATCAGGGTAGCTGGCTTCCTCCACAGTAAATGATCCAAAAGACCAAGGGAAAAGCTGCAATGCCTTTTACGCAGTACTTTGCAATGCCTTGTTACTTAGGACTTACTATATTGGTCACTTAAGGCAGCTGCAATCCAAAATCTGTGGGGCCTACACAGGGAATAAACGGTGGGAGGCAAGGATCATAGGACCTTCTTAGTAACTGACTACTAATCTAGTCTACAGAAATAGAATTGATCTCTGTAAGTTGATGTGTATGCTGTCATCTTGCTAAATTGACATTAATTTTAGTAGGTTTTATTAGATACCTTCCTTATTCCTATATAAAGAGTCATGTTACCTGTCAATAAAAATATTTCTAATCTCATGCCTTCTATTTAGTACACTGGCTAAAATATGTGGTATAATGTTGAATAGAAGTGGTAAGAATAGACATCTTGTTCTCAGTCTCAGGTTCAACATGTTTAGTATTTCACCTAAAGCACACTGTTGGCTGTAGGTTTTTCATGGATGTCCTTTATTAACCTGAAAAAGTTTCCTTCCATTTTTGGATTCTTGAGAGCTTTTTTCCCCTCTAGGAATGCCATGGAATTGAATTCTTGTCTAATGCCTTTTCCCCTGCATCTATTAAAGTAATCATATAATTCTTCTTTATTTTGTTAATGTGGTAAATTATATTGGTTTAGCGTGCCTAAATCAATCAATTTTGCATTCTGGAACAAATTGCAATGATGCATTACCCCTTTTATATGTTTCTGGATTAATTTTTCCAACACTATTTAAGGACTTTTGCATTTATAATCACCAAGGATATTGGACTACATTTTATTTACTCATATGCTTCAGGTTTTGTCAATCAGAGTAACATTGATCTCAAAAAGGTCAGAAGTATTCCCTAATTTTTGTTTTCTAAAAGAATTTGTGTTAGATTAGTGTTACTTCTTCCTTAAATGGCTTTTTAAAAAGATTTACTTATTTGAGAGAGCATGCACGAACAAGTGGGGGGAGGGGCAGAGGGGGAAAAAAAATCCCAAGCAGATTGTGCTGAGCGTGGAACGCCCCTTGGGGCTGGTTCTCACAACCCTGAAATCATGACCTGAGCAGAAATCAAGAGTTGGACACTTAACCCACTGAGCCGCCCAGGTGCCCCAACTTCCTTAAATGTTTTATGGAATTTATAAGAACATATTCAGCTGGACTTTTCTTATAAGTACATTTGCCCCCAATTCAATTTCTCTAAAAGATAAATTACTATCATAATTATTCTTGTGTTAGTTTTATGTTTTACTTCCAAGAAATTTGCCATTTTGTTTCAGTTGACAAATATATTGGCACAGAGTTGATTTGTAATATTTTTTTAAAAAGATTTTATTTATCTTTCCGAGGGGGGGGGAGGGAGAGAGCACAGGAGCACAGGAGCGGGGAGGGGGGCAGAGGGAAAAGCAGACTCCCTGCTGAGCAGGGAACCCAACATGGAGCTTAATCCCAGGACCCCTGAGATCATGACCTGAGGCAAAGGCAGATGCTTAACCAACTGAACCACCCAGGCGCCCCAATTTGTGATATTTATAAGATCTGTAGTTTTTCACCTGTATCATTCTGATATTGGTATAAAGTTAGTTTTGTAACATTTGTAGGGTATGTACCTGTGCCTAAAAAGAGTTAATACAGCAGGTCTGATGGCTATCATTTGAAAGGATTGCTTTCAATGTTGTCTCTTGGCTGGCGCCAAAAACTTGGATTTCGGAAAGGTCCTCACTGTCTAATCTGATAATACTGGCTCACTGTACCTAAAGTGTCAAACAATATGGTGTGTGCTGAATACCTGCTTTTTTATTGGGAGTCTGGAATTGTGGTATATTCTAGAAAGAGGCTGACTACATGGCCGGTCCCCAGTAAAAACCTTGGACGTGGAGCCTCTAATGAGTTCATTAGACATTTCACATGTGTTGTCAAAACTCATTGTGGGGGAACTAAGCATGTCGTGTATAACTGTACTTAGAACAGACTTTTAAAAGTTTGTCTCTGGTTTACTCTGGAATTTACCCCATGAAACTTTTCCCTTTGCTGATTTTGCTTTTTGTCCTTTTGCTATTTAAAAAAAAACAAAAAACAAAAAACCTCAGCCATGAGTATGTTTATATGTTAAGACTTGTGGTCCCCAAACTACCCAGGTTTGATGATTTGAGAGGACTCACATCACATTATTTATTTCTCCTCTACTGTACTGATATTAGTAATTTATATTTTCTCTTTTTTCAACTGGTCTAAGAATCCTTTTAGAGAACTTTGCCTTCATTGACTTTCTCTTTTAGTCAACATCGGTCACTATCAGTCTGTTTTTTAGGTCCTGATTTCTGATCTCCATTATTTCTTGTTTTTTTTTTAAATTACTTTGTAATTAATTTGTACTTTTACTTCATACTATGGAAGCTTAGATCACTGATTTTTAAGCCTATCTTCTTTTCTAATGTAAGCTTTTAAAGCTATACATTCATTTCCAAGTATTTCTTTAGTTACTGCCCACAAATTTTGATAGGTTATGTTTTAATTATCAGTTACTTCAAAGTATTTTTTAACCACCTCTGTGATTTCTTCTAACTTCCAAATAACTTTGGGCTTTACCAGTTATCTTACTGTTACTAACTTCATATATTTGTCTACTCTTGTCAGAGAATATACTCTCCATGGTTCCAACTGATTGGCATTTATTGAGATGCGTTTTAAGGATCAGCGTATGGTCTGTCTTTATGAATGTCCCATATGCACTTGAAAAGAATATGCATCCTGCAGTTGCTGGGTATATATTCTACAAATGTCACTCTGCTCAAGGTGATTAACACTGTCCTCAAATTTTCTACATTCTTCATTGTTGTCTACTTGTTCTATCAATTACAATTGAGTGGTGTTAAAATCTCTGGTTTTGGGCACCTGGGTGGCTCAGATGGTTAAACGTCTGCCTTCGGCTCAGGTCATGATCCCAGGGTCCTGGGATCGAGTCCCACATCGGGCTCCCTGCTCCTTGGGAGCCTGCTTCTCCCTCTACCTCTCTCTCTCTCTCTGTCTCTCATGAATAAATAAATAAAATCCTTAAAAAAAAAAAAAATCTCTGGTTTTGTTTGGATTTCTCTATGCTTTCACTTTGTCTGTTTTTTCTTTATCATTATTCATTATACACACTTTGAAGATTTTTAGGAATTGAGTAATTGAGCCTTTAGTCATTATGAAAGAATGTTCTTTATCTATGGCAATCTCCCTCTCTTGAGGTCCACTTTGCCTGATAGGCGATTATGAGTCTCTTCATGTATACCCACATAGGGCATTAAGGTTTTTTTAATCGTTTGTTTAAGATTTTATTTATTTGAGAGCGAGCGAGCATGGGAGAGAACATGAACAAGGGGAGGGGCCAAGGTAGAGGGAGAAGCAGGCTCCCCAATGAGCAGGGTGCCCAACACGGGTCTCGATCCCAGGACTCCAAAATCATGACCGTGCTTAACCGACTGAACCACCTAGGCGCCTCAGTGCATTAAGGTTCTGTTCATCATTTTTCTGTATTTTTGCTTTCACTCATGCATGTCTTCATATTTAAAGTGCTTCTTTTAAAAACAGATACTTGGTTCTTCCTCTATATCCAGTGTGACAATCCCTGCTTTAAAATTGGAATGTGTATGAAAACACTAATTGAAAGGTATATGAACCCCAACATTCATAGCCACATTATTTACAAAATAATCAAAAACTATTTTTAAAAAGCTAAGCTCATAGAGAACAGACAGCTTGTTGCCAGAGGCAGGGGTTGCAGGCAAGATGGATGAAAGGAGTCAAAAGGTACAAACCTCCAGGTATGAAATAAGTCATAGGGGTATAATGCACAGCATGGTGGCTATAGTTAATAATACTGCATTGCAAATTGGAAAGTGGCTAAGAGAGTGGATCTTAAAAATCCTCATCACAAAAAAGCTATTTTATAAATTGGAACGTGAAGTCATTTGCATTTAATAGAAGTATTGAGATGGGGTTAATTATAGCAGCATGTAATTTGTTGTTTCTGTACTTCAGTTCTTGGTCCTTTCTGTCTTCTCTTGGTTTAGTCAAAGTTTTGGATTTTTTTTAAACCTATCTCCTGTATTAGTCTTCTTAAATTTTTTTTTTTAATAGATTTTATTTATTTATTTGACACAGAGAGACACAGTGAGAGAGGGAACACAAGCAGGGGGAGTGGGAGAAGGAGAAGCAGGCTTCCCGCTGAGCAGGGAGCCCGACGCGGGGCTCGATCCCAGGACCCTGGGATCATGACCTGGGCCGAAGGCAGCCGCTTAATCGACAAAGCCACCCAGGCGCCCCAGTCTTCTTAAATTTTTTTATGATTACTCTAATACTGTTACTAACAATCTAATATGTTATTAACATATCACTTCATTTATAAGTAATAAACAACATGTAAGCCTAAAACAGTGTGTTCCCATCCTGTCTTTGTGCTGTCATCATATATTTTTACCCCTACTTTACCAATCTTGATTTTGTTGTTCATTTTGCTCTAAAAAGTCCATTACAGTCTATACAAATTGAGAAAAGAAAATAAAACTTTAAATATTTACTATTTCTACTGCTCTCCTGCTTCCCTTAAATATTAATTGTTCATTGGTGGTATTCATAACCAACCTAAAGAATTTCCTTTAGCATTTCTTTTTGTTTGTTTGTTTGTTCTGAATATATTTTCTGAGCTATTGTTTGTCTGAAAACTGTCCTTATTTTTAAAAATATATTTTATACTTCATGGTGGAATCTATATAATAGTACCTCCCCACACTTGACCCTCTGCCTGGACACTTTAAGATGTCATTCCTTTATCTTCTGAGTCTCCATTGGTTTTTTGTTTGTTTGTTTTTTGTTTTATGTCTTTCTTTATAATAAATCTGCTCTCCTTCTTCCCTGGGTTCTACTGTATGTCTCCTCTCCTTCACTGAATGCTTTTAAGGCTTTTCTTTTATTTTGGTTGACAGCAGTTTGACTACAATATGCTCAGGTGTGATTTTCTTTGTATTTGTTCTGACTGGGATTTTCTGAGCTTCTTGGACCTGTGCATTGATGATTTTGAGGACAATTTGAAAAAGTTTGGCCAATATACTTCATAACATTTTTTAAATTTTATTTTTGATGTAGTGTTCCATGATTCATTGTTTGTGTATAATACCCAGTGCTCCATTCAATACGTGTCCTCTTTAATACCCATCACCAGGCTAACCCATCCCTCCATCCCCCTCCCCTCTAGACCCCTGAGTTTGTTTCTCAGAGTCCACAGTCTCTCATGGTTCGTCTCTCCCTCTGATTCCCCCCCCCCCTTCATTTTTCCCTTCCTACTATCTTCTTCTTCTTCTTTTTTTTTTTTTTTAACATATAATGTATTATTTGTTTCAGAGGTACAGGTCTGTGATTCATCAGTCTTACACAATTCACAGCGCTCATCATTGCACATACCCTCCCCAGTGTCTATCACCAGCCACCCCTTCCCTCCCACCCCCCACCACTCCAGCAACCCTCAGTTTGTTTCCTGAGATTAAGAATTCCTCCTATCAGTGAGATCATATGATATATGTCTTTCTCTGATTAACTTATTTCGCTTAGCATAATACCCTCTAGTTCCATCCATGTCATTGCAAATGGCAAGATTTCGGGGTTTTTGATGGCTGTATAATATTCCATTGCATATATATTTACCACATCTTCTTTATACATTCATCTGTTGGACATCTGGGCTCTTTCCATAGTTTGGCTATTGTGGACATTTGCTATAAACACTGCGATGCACGTACCCCTTCGGATCACTACGTTTGTATCTTTGGGGTAAATACCCAGTAGTGCAATTGCTGGATTGTATGGTAGCTCTATTTTCAACTTTTTGAGGAACCTCCATACAGTTTTCCAGAGTGGCTGCACCAGCTTGCATTCCCACCAACAGTGTAGGAGGGTTCCCCTTTTTCCACATCCCCGCCAACATCTGTCGTTTCCTGACTTGTTAATTTTTGCCATTCTTACTGGTGTGAGGTGGTATCTCATTGAGGTTTTGATTTGGATTTCCCTGATGCTGAGCGATGTTGAGCACTTTTTCATGTGTCTGTTGGCTATTTGGATGTCGTCTTGGGAAAAATGTCTGTTCATCTGCACATTTCTTGATTGGATTATTTGTTCTTTGGGTGTTGAGTTGGCCAATATACTTCAAATGTGTCTTTTTTTTAACTCTTGATTTCTTCTTCTGGGGTTCAGTTACAGGGTCTTTTCCCCTCAGTTTGCTTTCCCTTTCCTCTGTTCTTAGTCTGGGATAAATACTATTAATGTGTCTAAGTTTATGACTACTTTCTTTGGTTGGACACAGCCTGTTAATCCCATCCATGATTTTTTTGTTTTGTTTTAGCTATTGTACTTGTCCACTTAAGATCTCTATTTGATTGCTTTCTTAAGCTTCCATATCTCTTCTGAAATTATCCATTACTTTATTGTAACTATCTGTAACATTTTCATATTATTTTATTTTTATAAAGTGCAACTTTTTTTTCCAGCTTTATTGATATAATTGACAGGTAATATTTGTTGATGGACACTTGAGTTGCTTCCATAGCATGTCTATTTGAAATAATGCTGCAATGAACATAGGGGTGCATATATCTTTTTGAATTAGTGTTTTCCTTTTCTCTGGGCAACCAGTAGTAGAACTACTGGATCACATGATATTTCTATTTTTAATTTTTGAGGAACCTCCATACAGTTTTCCACAGTGGCTGCACCAATTTACATTCCCACCAACAGTGCACACGGCTCCATTTACTCCACATCCTCACTGACATTTACTTCTTTTTGATTCTAGCCATTCTGACAGGTGTATGAGGATATATCATTGTGGTTTGGATTTGCATTTCCCTAATGATTAGTGATGTTGAGCATCTTTTCATGTGTCTGTTGGCCATCTGTATGTTTTCTTTGGAAAATGTCTATTTAGATCCTCTGTGTTTTTAAGTTGGATTATTTGGGGAGGTTTTTTTTGGTGTTTAAGTTCTTTACATATTTTGGATATTAACCTCTTATTGAATATCTCATTTATCACTATCTTCTCCTATTCAGGAGTTTTACCTTTGTTTTGCTGATGGTTTCCTTTACTGTGCAAAAACTTTTTATTTTGCTATAGTCCCTGTAATTTTTGCCTTTATTCCCTTGCCTGGGGAGAGATACCTAGAAAAATGTTGCTGAGGTCAATGTCGAAGACATTACTGCCTGTTTTTTTTTTTTTCTAGAACTTTTATGATTTCATGTCTCACATTTAAGTCTGTAACCCATTTTGAGCTTATTTTTGTGTATCGTATAAAAAACGGTCCAGTTTCATTCTTCTGCACGTGGATGTCTAGTTTTCCCAGCACCATTTATTGAAGAGACTGTCTTCCCCCCCATTGTATATTCTTGCCTCCTTTGTCACAGATTAATTGACCCTAGAAGCATGGGTTTATTTCTGGGTTGTCTATTCTTTCCTATTGCTCTATGTCTGTTTTTGTACCAGTATCATACTGTTTTGATCACTATAGCTTTGGAGTTTATCTTGAAATCTGGAATTGTGATACCTCTAGCTTTGTTCTTCTTAAGATTCCTTTGGCATTTTGGAGTCTTTTGTGGTTCCATACAAATTTTAGGATTGTTTGTTCTAGTTTTCTGAAAAATGCTGTTGGCATTTTGTCAGAGATTGCACTGAATCTCTAGAATGCTTTGGGTAGTAGGGACATTTTAACAATATTCTTCCAACCCATAAGCATGGGGTATCTTTCCATTTGTGTCATCTTCAATTGCTTTCAGCAGTGTTTTATAGTTTTCAGAGAACAGGTCTAACTTACTTGGTTAAGTTTATTCTTGGGTATTTTTTGGTACAATTATATAAAAGGGATTGTTTTCTTATTTTCATAGTTTTTATTTAAATTCCAGTTAACATAGAGTGTAATATTAGTTTCAGATGTACAATATAATGATTCACTACTTCTATACATCATCCAGTGCACATCACAAGTGCACTTCTTAATCCCCATGTCCTATTCACCCATCCCCCCCATCTTTCTGGTAACCATCCTTTTTCTCTATAGTTAAGAGTCTGTTTCTTGGTTTGCCTCCCTCCCTCTCTCTCCCTTTTTTTTTTTTAACCTTTGCTGATTTTTTCTGTTGCTTAAATTCCACATATGAGTGAAGTCATATGGTATTTGTCTTCCTCTGACTGATTTTGATTAACATAATACTCTCTAGCTCCATCTGTGTCATTGCAAATGGCAAGATTTCAGTCTTCCTCTGACCGAATAATTTTCCTGTGTGTGTGTGTGTGTGTGTGACTTCTTTATCTATTCATCAATCAGTGGATGCCTGGGCTATTTCCATATCTTTGTTAGTGTAGATAAAGCTGCTATAAACATTGGGATGCATGGATCCCTTTGATATAGTATATTTGTATTCTTTGGGTAAATACCCAGTAGTGTGATTGCTGGATCATAGGAGAGTTGTATTTTTAACTTTTTGAGGAACCTCCATACTGTTTTCCACAGTGGCTGCACCAGTTTGCATTCCCATCAACAGTGCAAGAGGGCTCCCTTTTCTCCACATCCTTGCCAACACCTGCTCTTTCTTGTGTTGTTGATGTTAGCCATTCTGACAGGTATGTGGTAGTATCTAATTGTAGTTTTGGTTTGCATTTCCCTGATAAGTGATATTGAGCATCTTTTCATGTGTCTGTTGGCCATCTATATGTCTTCTTTGGAAAAATGTCTATTCATGTCTTCTGTCCACTTCTAATTAGATTATTCATTTTTGGGGGTGTGTGTTTCGTAAGTTCCTTATATATTTTAGATACTAACCCTTTATCACATATGTCCTTTGCAAATATCTTCTCCCTTTCAGTAGGCTGCCTTTTAGCTTTGTTGATTGTTGCCTTTGCTGGGCAAAAGATTTTTATGTTGATGGAGTCCCAATAGTTTATTTTTGCTTTTGTTTCCCTTACCTCAGGAGACATATCTAGAAAGAGGTAGCTATGGCCAACATCAAAGAAGTTACTGACTGTGCTCTCTTCTAGGATTTTGATGGTTTCAGGTCTCACATTTAGGTCTTTAATCCATTTGGAATTTATTTTCATAAATGGTGTGAGGATATGGTCCAGTTTCATTCTTTTGCATGTTGCTGTCCAGTTTTCCCAACACAATTTGTTGAAGAGACTGTCTTTTTTCCATTGGATATTCTTTCCTGCTTTGTTGAAGATGAATTCCATAGAATTGTGCATTCATTTCTAGGTTTTCTATTCTGTTCTATTGACCCTTGTGGTTTTGTTTTGTACTAGTACCATACTCCTTTGATTACCACAGCTTTGTAATACAACTTGACATCCAGAATTGTGATGCCTTCAGCTTTGCTTTTATTTTTCAAGGTTGCTTTGGCTATTCAAGGTCTTTTGTGGTTCCATAGAAATTTTAGGATTGTTTATTCTAGTTGTATGAAAAATGCTGGTGGTATTTAATAGAGATCACACTGAATGTGTAGATTGCTTTGGGTAGTATGGACATTTGAACAATATTTATTCTTCCAACCCATGAGCATGAAAAGATTTTCCATTTCTTTGTGTCCTCTTCAATTCTTTGATAGATGTTTTATAGGTCTCAGAATACAGGTCTTTCATCTCTTTATTTAGGTTAATTCCTAGGTATCTAACTGTATTGGGTGTAACTGTAAATGGTATTGATTCTAAAACGCTTTGTTTTCTTAATTTCTTTCTTCCTTTGTTAGTGTATAGAAATGCAGTGGATTTCTGTATATTAATTTTGTGTCCTACAGTTTCACTGAATTTATCAGTTCTAATAGTTTTTGTTGTATTTAGGGTCTTCTATGTATAGTATCATCTGCAAATAATGATAGATTAACTTATTCCTTACTAATTTGGATGCCTTTTATTTCTTGTCCAATTGCTGTGGCTAGAACTTCAGTACTGTGTTGAATACAAGTGGTGAAAGTAGACATTCTGTCTTACTCCGATCTTAAGAGGAAAAGTTCTCAATTCTTCACCATGGAGTATGATGTTAGCTGTGGATTTTTCATACATGGCACTTACTTTATTGGTGTTTGTTCCCTCTAAACCCACTTTGTTGAGAGTTTTTATCATGAGTGGATGTTGTATTTAGCCAAATGCTTTCTCTGCATCTACTGAGATGACCAAATGGCTTTTATCCTATCTCCTCTTAATGTGATATATCACATTGATTTTGCAACTATTGTACCACTCTTGCATTCCTCCAATAAATCTTATATTGTAGTGAATATTTTTAATGTATTGTTGAATTCAGTTTGCTAATATTTTGTTGAGGACTTTGGCATCTATGTTCATCAGAGATATTGACCTGTTTTGTTTTGTAGTGTTTTTATCTAGTTTTGTTATCAGGATAATATTGGCTGCATAAAAAGAATTTAGAAGCTTTCCTTCCTCTTCTATTTTTTTTTTTTTTGAATAGTTTGAGAAGAATAGATACTAACCCTCCTTTAACTGTTTTTAGTAGAATCCACATGAATTCATCTGGTCCTAGGCTTTTGTTTGGGAGTATTTTTGTTACTTACTGATGAACTTCATTACTAGTAATTGGTTTCTTCAAATTTTTTATTTCCTCTTGATTCAATTTTGAAAGATTGTATGTTTGTAGGAATTGACCCATTTCTTCTAGGTTGTCCAATTTGGCATATAATTTTTCATAATATTTCTTACCTTTGTATTTTTGCGGTGTCAGTTGTTTTTTGCCTTCATTTCTGATTTTGAGTTTTCTCCTTTTTCTTGATGTCTAGCTAAAGGTTTATCAATATTTTTATCTTTTCTAAAGACCAGTTTCTGATTTCATTTTCATATTTTTAGTCTCTATTTTTACTATTTTTGCTCTAATCTTTATTATTTCCTTCCTTCTACTAGCTTTGAGCTTTGACTGTTCTTCTTTTTCTAGCCCTCTTATGTGTAAGGGTAAGTTATGTATTTGAGATTTTTCTTGGTTCTGAGGTGGACCTGTATTGCTCTAAACTTCCCTCTAAGAACTGCTTTTGTTGCAACCCAAATATTTTGGATTACTGGGTCTTCTTTTTCATTTGTCTCAATATATTTTATTTCCTCTTTGTTATCTTGCTTGACCCATTCATTAGTAGCATGTTATTTAGCTTCCTTGTGTTTCTATTCTTTCCATATATTTTCATAATCGATTTCTAGTTTTACACCACTGTGGTTGGAAAAGATAGTTGGTATGACTTCAGCCTTCTTAAATTTACTGAGGCCTGTCTTGTGACCAATCCTGTGTTCTGTGCTGGGGAGAATTCATTGTGCGCTTGAGGAGAATGTATTTTTGCTGCTGTTGGATGAAATGTTCTTTATGTATTAGGTCCATTTGGCCTAAAGTGTGCTTCACATCGAACATTTCCCAGTGGATTTTCTTCTAAATAATCTATCCCTTGTTAAAAGTGGGGCATTAAAGTCCCCTATTCTTATTACTGTCTGTCTCTCAGATCTGTTGGTATTTGCTCAATATATTTAGATGCTGCATATATATATATGTGATGTATCTTCTTGATGATTTGACCCCCTTATTATATAACATTTTTGTCTCTGGTTACATTTTTGGCTTAAAGTCTATTTTATCTGATGCTAATAAAGCTACTCATGCGTGTGTGTGTGTGTGTGTGTGTGTGTGTCCACTTTCTTAGAAGACCTTTGCTATCCAATCACTTTGAATCTGTTTCTGTCCTTAGAGCTGAGGTGAGTGTCTGTGGTAGGCAACATATAATTGGGTCTTCCATTTTTGTTTGTGTTTTTTACATACATTCAGCCACTCTATGCCTTTTGATTGGAGAATTAAATCCATTAATATTTAGAATAATCACTAATAGGTAAGGTCTCACTAATTGTTTTTCTGGATGTTTTGTAGTTGCATTTTTCTTCCTTTTTTGCTAACTTTCTTTGTATATTGATAATTACCTATAGTGCTATGCTTTGATTCCATTCTCTCTATTTTTGTGTATCTATTGTAGATTTTTGCTTTATGGTTCCCATGAGGTTTACATAAACACTGTAAAGATATAATAGTCTATTTTACATTGATAACAATTTAACTTTGGTCACATATCTCTATCCTTTTATCCCCCTATTATATTTTGGATGTACATTTACTTTTTGTGTATTATTTAAAAATTGTTGAAGTTACAATCTTTTTCATTAGTGCTTTCATCCTTTGACATTTATTCTAGAGTTTAGTTAACACATTACCATTTTACAGTATTAGGTAAACATACAGAGTATCCTGTTTACCTTTAGCAGTGTGGTATATATTTTTGTGTTACTATTTAGTATCCTTTTGTTTCAGCTTGAAGGACTCCTTTCAACTTTTCTTATAAGGCAGGTTCAGTGATGATGAATTTCCTTAGCTTTTGTTAAATAGGGAAAGTATTTTGCCTTCAGTCTGAAGAACAATTTTGCTGGGTAAAGTATTCTGGTGGGCAGTTTCTTTCAGTACTTTGAATATATCTTCTCATTCCCTCCTGGCCTGTGAGATCTCTGCTGTAAAATCTGCTGACAGCTTTATGGAGGTTCCCTTGTATGAGAGAATTTCTTTCTCTTCTACTTTTAAAATTCTTTCTTTGGTTTTAGACAATTTTATTCTGTGTAATGGAGAAGAATATTTCAGACTGAAATTTTAAGGTGACTTACTACCTTCTTGAGCTTGGATGTCCAAAGCTCTACTCATCTTTTTGAAGTTCTCTGCCATTATGTATTCAAAGAAGCTTCCTATTCTTTTCTCCTTCCAGGACTCCAGTAATGCAGACATACTGCTTTTAATGGTATCTCCTCTCGGCTTTCCTCCTTCCTTTCAATTCTTTTTTTTTTTTTTTTTTTTTTTTTTTGCTCTTCTAATTGTACAATTTAAATTGATCTGTCTTCTAGCTTACTGATTCTCTCTTCTTCCGGTCTGCTGTTGAAGTCATCTATTGAATTTTTTAGTTCAATTGTTGTATCTTTCACTTCAAAATTTCTGTTTGGGTTCTTTTTAATGTTTTATCTGGGAACTTCTCATTTTGTTTTAGTAGTATTTTCCTCATGTTGTTAAATGATGTTTTCTTTTAGCTATCTGAGTTTCTGTAGAAAAATCATTTTGATTTCTTTGTCAGACAATTACTGGATCTCCATTTCTTTGGGACCAGGTCCTGGAGGCTTACTATATTTTTTGGTGTCAACATATTTCCCTGATTCTTTATGATCCCTGCAGCCTCAGATAGTTGTCTGTGTGTCTGAAGAAACATATTATGCACTAATTTCAGTTAGGGAAGTCCTTCATCTCAGGGCACACTGTATTGTGCTATGACCCTGGGTCTAGTGATGTAGGGTGCCAAGTGCTGGGGCACATGGTGGCACCATCTTCAAGTGCGGTGTGATGTCTCTTTGGCTCAGGCCACTGGGGTCTACACTACTGACAGCTGTGTCATCCTTGGCAAGCACTGCATGGGGGAGTCTGCAGTGGCCACATGGCTATTGGGCTCCTAGGCAGCATCTCCAGGACTGGTAACTAGGGACGAGGGCAGGCAGTGGTGGTGGCTGGAGCCAGCGGTGTGTACGCATTCAGCTGTAGGTGCCTATGTAGTGGTGGAGGTCACCTGCAGACCACCTGCAGATGGGGACCAGGGCCAATTATGGGCCCACTGGTGTCTGTAGAAGACCTAGGTATCCGTGTGTCCTCCTATGACTTTACACTCTACTCCCTGGTATGCATACCGTGGTGGAGGCCAGTGATAGGGGTCAAGCTGGGGGACATGCAGGCTCAAAGCTGGAGAGACCAGCTTACAGGTAGGCATAGTGGTGCTGGCCACTGACAGAAGGCAAGACCTGACATGGACTTGCAAGCAGCTGTGGGGGACCTGGATATTGGTGTGCTCACCTATAGCTGTACTCTCTTCCCCTGGGTTTGCACACTGTAGTGACGGTTATGACAGTGGTAGGGCTAGGGGCTAGGGGCATGCCAGAACTAAAGCAATCTCTAGCCAGGAGTGGTATTGCTGACTAGTGACAGAAGGCAGGGCTTGATTGTATTGACAAGCATCTGTGGGAGGCCCTGAATATTTGTGTGTTGATTGGTGGCTGCACACTGTCCCTTCCATGCATGTGTGTGGCAGGAGGGGGTCAATGATGCACATCAGGCAGTGGCATGCAGGTGCGTGGCTAGGGGCTAACCTCAAGCACAGGCATGCTGGTGGCGGTCAGCCCAGGTTGCTTATACTAGTATCCTGTACTCACACAGCTGCAGAAGCCTGGCCTGGCTGTGAGCATAGCACCCAGGCCCTGGTAGAAGTGGGAAGGAACCAAGGTGCTTACACTTGCCCTGCCACAGAGATCTTGAACAGCTACCAGTGTTGGGTCCAGGCTTTGGCAGAAGGAGTTTTAAGGGAGGGACAGGAAGAGGGGAGGGAATGAGGAAGAGCTAGTATTAGCAATAGTAAATACCCGTGGCAAAGCTGCTGAGTTTGTCTGAAGAGCAGGTCTCTGTGAACCACAATCATTCCTGCTGTGTGTTTGCTAATAATAGCCTGTTTTTCGTCCTGTTCTTAGCTGACTCTCTTTGCCAGTTGGGGTGGGGTAAGAACTAAAGCTTGACCTTCACACAGTGCCTGGAGAGGCTAGAGAAGCTCATCTCTCAACCCGTTCTTTCCTGGTGACAGGAACTCTCACTAGCTGGAAATCTCCTTCTTGGAGTTGAACAGTGCTGGCTTGGGGATGGGATGATGTGAGGAAAATAAACTTGTTTTTCTGCTCGTGAATATTCTCAGGGTTTTTTTGTGTTGTTCCATATTGTTGCTAAAATTTCTGATGGGGCATCTAGAGCTCTTCTGGAGCTCTTCTGTTTGTTCATGGACAGCTAATAATTTTTATGGGCGTATGGGAAAGCTGGTATCTCCTACATCACCATTTTTTTTCTAGAATGCCTTGGTTACCTTAAAGTGATTTCTTGCTAATTCTATGGTCATTTGGGGGGTTTACTTTTATTGACTGGTTTCCCCAAGAACAAGGGTCACATTGACCTGTTTTTGCATACACCTATTTTTTTATTGTGTATTGGGCATCATTGGTAATATGTTGCAGACACTGAATCTTGCTGGCTCATTTGGAACTGGGATGCTTTTTTGTTTTTCCCAATCAATTGCGTGTATTAATTACAGATCACCTTGATTCTGTAGCATCTTAGTTTTAGGTTTTGTTAGGGTGGTTGCTATGTTGGTTTTGCACTTAGTCCTAGGACAAACCTCTTAGTTCTTAGATATGGAAGTAAAGTCCAAGATATGAAAGTGAAATGCCAAAGATTCTTATCAAGCACCTCTCACATACAGGGATTCTAACTCCAAGCTCTCACTCCTCTATGGTGGGCAGCAGATTAAACCTCTTCTTAGTTCTTTCATTCTTCAAGTTGTTAATACTGCCTCTGGGCTCCATCCTGTCTCATCTAAACGTGCATAGTAAGGATTCAGGCTAAAATTAGAAAGAATTCATATATGATTTTTGGAATTTCCTGTCTGTGATTCCATCTTAGAATTTTCTTTCTCAACATTCCAGGATTTTTGGAAATCCCAAAACAATATTCTGATTCCACAGGCCCCAAACACTGTGTCTTCAGCTCTAGCTGTCTATAACTACTAGAGTATCCTCAAGGGAAATACAAATGTGGATGTTACCCATATGGCTCCTCTTTGTTTCCCCCAAGGATCAAGTCCTTACTGGTTTACGCCTATATTTGGTCACTCTTTGATCACTCTAGTTTTGTTGTTGTTTAAATTGTATTGTATCCATAATTTTTAAATGTTGCTTCCTCTGGAATGATTAGTTCAGTGCAAGCTGCCCTATTGCCTAAACTAAAACTCCTTGAGTAATTTTTACCTATTAATTTATTCAAGTGTTTGCTGAACCCCTACCATGTGCCTTGCAGTAGGTTAGACATGGGAGATGTAATGGTGAATAAAAACATAAAGGGAGTGAGAGAATAAAAAAAAAAGGCTATAATTCCCATCTTCATGAAACTTATACTATGAGAGCAACACACACAAATGAATGCATAATGATAGCATGTGGCTATGAGAGCCTATAATAGGGCAATTTTAACTGATCAAGGAGATTCAGGAAGATGTCCCTGGGGACATAATAACAGTGCTACCATCTAAATTTGCTCCTGGCACCTGGGAAGTATTCATGTGATTATACAAGCTGAGGTCCCTTTGCTGAGTCAGTGGCTACAACCTTGAAATCAGTTGTCCAGTAAGCCATGCACTACCAGCAGAAGAGTCCAGTGATGTGCTGGATACTATAATGCAAAGATTTATCCTGGATATCAGTTGTCTGGGAAAGCATCTGTGATACAGCCATGGATCAGGAGACCTGTGATTGGAGTTGGGAGAGGAAAATGAAATTCCACCAGATATAACACTCCAGTACAGGGATGTGTGAAAATAAATGGCCACTTCCAGCACTTCTGAATAATTGTGAATAGATTTCAATGACATAAATGGGATAGGATCTGAGGATTGCTTTCTTTTACAATTCAGTAAAGAACTAGAGGAGACAAAAATTTCCTTTATGGATTAAAAATTCTATTGGTTAAGAATTCCTCTTAATCGCAGGAAACAAACTGAGTGTTGTTGGAGTGGGGGGTGGGGTGGGAGGGATGGGGTGACTGGGTGATGGACACTGGGGAGGGTGTGTGCTCTGGTAAGCGCTGTGAATTGTGCAAGACTGTTGAATCTCAGATCTGTACCTCTGAAACAAATAATGCAATATATGTTAAGAAAAAAAAAAAGAAGCAGGTAGCGGGAGGGGAAGAATGAAGCAGGGGAAATCGGAGGGGTAGACGAACCATGAGAGACGATAGACTCTGAAAAACAAACTGAGGGTTCTAGAGGGGAGGGGGGGAGGATGGGTTAGCCTGGTGGTGGGTATTGAGGAGGGCACATTCTGCATGGAGCACTGAGTGTTGTGCACAAACAATGAATCATGGAACACTTCATCTAAAACTAATGATGTAATGTATGGGGATTAACATAAGAATAAAATTTAAAAAATAAATAAAAAAATTAAAAAATTAAAAAGAAAAAAAAAATTCTATTGGTGACAAGGAACTGTGAGACACCGAGGATTTTGTCCCTTCACTGGAAGCCTGGGAATCCACCCCTAGGGACTGATGTTGAGATCACCTGGGAGATGGAGGGCAGGGGGCCACAGTATGAGCCTTAGGGAGCAAGAGGGGAGCACCTCCCCCATAGAGCATGAAAAGGCGGGGGTGGAGGGGTACTCTTTCACTCCTTCACTTTTATCATAGCAACTGCTTCATGTTCTTTTATGAAGATTTATTCTGAGTCCTGTCAGCCTTATGGTAATGTTTTCTCAACTTATTTTATAATTATGAAATAATTACAAATGGGTGACACAGATACTTAGTTCCTCTTTTTCTTTCTGTGCAGTGGTCGACATTCTGCCTGAAATTCTTTTCTGATTAGCCAACCCTTGAAATAATTTGCCTTTGTAAATCTTCCTAGTCTAGTGTAAACATGAAAAATAACTGTTAGAGAGCATTCATTCTTTCAGTATCAGTTGAATTTTCATTAACAGAGGTTCTAATTCTATGAAAAATATTTAAGAAAACAAAACAAAGTAGTAGGAAGGAAGACTTAAAAAATACGCATAGCCTGTTACTTAACCTTGGATGTTAGCGGCAATGAGGTTTAAGAGCTTCCTGCCTGTTAACAGAAGCATCTGGACCCAAAACAGGGCTCTCCCTGAACCTCACAGTGGCTGGGTAGATAAAGCAAAACATGATGAAGGGAGAAAGATTTCCTCTGGCCAAATCATATATATAGCTTTTTGAGGTGCATTAAAGACTTTAGAACTTATTATTGAATGAAAAGCCATTGAAGTGTTTTAAGCACAGGAACTTCTATAATCAAATTCATATAAAAATATCCCTCTGACTTCATCAAAATGAAGCAAGGGTGCATGAGGAGAGGCCATTAGGAGGTTCTTGATTTCATCCTGATGAGATTAAACAGTGGCCAGGAGGAAGATGGTAATGATGGAGAAGTAGACATGTTCACAGATTTAGGAGATATTTAGGAAGAGCAAATGAACAGGCCTGCTGATTGATTGGACATGGAATTTGTTCCAAGCTTTTTTTTCTGACATACAGGTTTCTCCTGATCTTAATATGTTGTATAGTGTACACAAATATTATACTCTGATTCTTTATTCTTTTTTTCTTTTTATTTTAAAGATTTTACTTATTTATTTGAGAGAGAGCACAAGCAGGGAGGAGGGGCAGAGGGAGAGGGAGAAGCAGACTCCTCGCCGAACAGGAAGCCTGACATAGGACTCTATCCCAGGACTCTGGGAACATGACTGAGCCAAAGGTAGACGCTTAATGACTGAACCACCGAGGCACCCTTGGATTCTTTATTTTTAACACTGTTATTATATACTGTTATTAAGCGATGTGTAATAACTCATTGACTTTATGTACCATAATTTAATCCCCTGCTCCTCATTGTGGGATGCAGAAGCTGTTACCCAAGTTTTGCTAATATATGTAATTCTGTGATTGATACCTTTGGGCATAAAGAACCTTCCCTATAGCTGATTATTTACTTAAGATAAACTCCCACCAAATGATTCATTGAGCTAAGATATATGATCATCTTAAGATTCATATGGCAATAAAGAGAGATGCCTATAGTAACATCACAATTATATCATTTCTTTAGGGAAACAGTCTTATGTCAGCTTGATTACATCAAGATTCTTTCAGCATGGAAGAGATAGTGATTTGTCTTCACTGCAATAGATACATATTCTAGATATAGATTGGTCTTTCCCGCCCACAATGTACTATCAGAACCACCATCCATGGACTAGGAGAACCTTTTATTTGCTATCATGGAAGAACACAAAATATGCTTCTGAATACAGAACTCATTTTATACCAAAATAAGTATGGTGGTTGGTTTATACTCCTGCAATTCAATGATCTTATAATATACCACATTTCCTTCAAAAGCATCTAGTATCCTGGAATGGTGGAATGGTCTACTGAAGAGTCAGTTACAGTACCTACTGGGGAACAACACCCTGAGAGTTTGGAGTTCGATCTTAAAATATGCAGTATATGCTTTAAATAAGCAACCAGTACATGGTGTATTTCCCACAGTCAGAAATACAGGTGTGAGAATCAAGAGGTAAAAGAGGGGAAAAACTCCTCTGGTTTTTATACCCATTCATAGAATATTTGCCCCCTGTCCCTACAACTCTGAGCTCTTGTAATATGAATGTTTTGGTTCTCAATGGAGAAATGGGTTTTTTTTTGCCAGGGGACACACTGTTCCACTGAATTAGCAGTCTCAGTGGCCATCTGCCCATTTCAGACTTGTTATATATACCACTAAACCAACAAGGGGAGAAGTTACTATCCTAGCTAGATGTTTGTTCTTGATCATTAAAAAGAAATTTGAGTTGCTGATGCACAATGGGTCAGAAAGGACTATGTCTGGAACCTAGGGGATCCTCTTGGGCAGGTTTTAGAATCCCCATGTGCAATACTAAGCTAAGAGAAAGCTGAAGCAACCAAAGTGGAAGGCAAAACAACTAAGGATTTAAACCATATAGGAAGGGATCCATAAAGAACATTGATTAGTGGGGGCGCCTGGGTTGCTCAGTCAGTTAAGGGTCTGCCTTAACTCAGGTCATGATACTGGAATCCTGGGATGGAGCCCCACATTGGGCTCCCTACTCTGGGGAGTCTGCTTCTCCCTGTCCCTCTCTCCTTGTCCCTCACCCTTGCTCATGTACTCTCTCTCTCTCTCTCTCTCTCAAAATAAGTAAGATCTATTTTTAAAAAGCATTTAAAATATTTTAATAATTTTTTTTTAAAAAAAGACTGATCATCATTAGCCATCAGGAAAACCCAAATCCAAACCACATTGAGATACCACCTTACACCAGTTAGAACGTCAAAAATTGACAAGGCAAGAAACAACAAATGTTGGAGAGGTTGTAGAGAAAGGGGAAACCTCTTACACTGTTGGTGGGAATGCAAGTTGGTACAGCCACTTTGGAAAACAGTGTGGAGGTGCCTCAGAAAATTAAAAATAGAGCTACCCTATGACCCAGCAATTGCACTACTGGGTATTTACCCCAAAGACACAGATGTAGTGAGAAGAAGGGCCATATGCACCCCAATGTTCACAGTAGCAATGTACGCAATAGCCAAACTGTGGAAAGAGCCAAGATGCCTTACAACAGACGAATGGATAAAGATGTGGCCCATATATACAATGGAATATTACTCAGCCATCAGAAAAGATGAATAGCCAACTTTTACATCAACATGGATGGGACTGGAGGAGATTATGCTAAGTGAAATAAGTCAGGCAGAGAAAGTCAATTATCATATGTTGTCACTTATTTGTGGAACATAAGGAATAGCATGGAGGACATTAGGAGAAGGAAGGGAAAAATGAAGGGGGGCGGGAATCCGGAGGGGGAGACAAACCATGAGAGAATATGGACTCTGAGAAACTGAGGGTTTTAGAGGGGAGGGGGGTGGGGGGATGGGTTAGCCCGGTGATGGGTATTAAGGAGGACACATACTGCATGGAGCACTGGTTGTTATACGAAAACAATGGATCGTGGATCACCACATCAAAAACTAATAATGTACTTGCAGTACGTGCCCTCCTTAATAGTACTGGGTGTTATACGAAAACAATGGATCATGGATCACCACATCAAAAACTAATGATGTATGGTGACTAACATAATAAAATTAAAAAAAAAAACTAATGATGTACTGTATTGTGACTAATATAATAAAATAAAATTTTAAAAAAAGGCTGATTAGTGGAGATAATGGATAAGGAGGGAGTTATCAATAGCAACCACTACCTTATGAGCAACTACATAAATAAAGACTAATACATGTATGTACATGCACATATGTGCATGTGCATGCACATGCACACTTTTTTTTTTTTTTACTTATCCTCTTCTTGTTCCCTCATTTTATATAAGACTTATTAACAGTGGTTGAGAGCTTTTGTGGCATCTAGTTCAGTTACTAGATTTAAAGAAAAATGTTCTTCAATGGTTTTATGATGTATACCAGGGCAAAATAAATGAAATGAAAATATTCAGATAGTATATGGGCAGAATCCAAGAAGGTACACTGCCTTCTTGTAGGATTGGCATAGATAGAAAGATACCCTTGTCCTTAAAGACCAATGGAGGACTGAGTTTAGCTCAACATAAGAAGTTTCTAGTAACACTATGCAAGAATGAAAGGAGCCTCATTGTCATTGGGAGCCTAAAAGATACTCAATGGGATTTATGTATTAAGTACAAGATTGTGAAACCAAATAGGGTATTACTGTTTTTGTTTTGCATTTGAGGAAAATAATTGTCAGAGAGGTGATAAAACTTGCCTATTCTCATACAGCTAACAGTGGGGCTGCCTAATTGCATCTAATACCACAGTGTTGCTCAGCATTTTGCTGGAAACCCAACAGGACCACAGGGAAAGCTCTGAGATTTTTTCTTTCTTTCTAAGAGTTTCAGCTTTCATTGGGAGCCAAGAAGTTCTTTCTGTGTGTAGGGCAGCTTATGTGAGCCTTACTTTAATGTATATATATATTCAAAATGCATCATTAAATGATATTTAGACCAATTATTTATCCCATTAACCTATAAAAATTTATAGAAAACTGGCATAGCATTACACAACCAAAGGAGTTAACTGTTGTCACTGTTTGCTATGCTCCTCTTACCTTACACCCCCAGCCACACACACCATACAGGTATACAACATATACAAACATACACACATACACATATTCACTCATGCTCCAGATATCTTCATAAGCATGTGTGCTTGATTTTAAACATTCCTCGTTTTGTATACTTATGCGTTTTTTTAAACTAGAAAGTGGTTACATTGCTTAGATATTGGTGTATAAAACAAAATGTCTTTTTCCAGGATTATTGAGATATAATTGATATACAGCACTATACAAGTTTAAGGTGCACAGCATAATGATTGACACATATTGTGAAACAGTTAAAACAATAAGTTTAGTTAATATCTATCTTCTGACATACATAGAAAAAAATTTTTTGCCTTGTAGTGAGAACTTTAAGGATCTACTGTCTTAGCCACCTTTAGATATACCATGCAGCAGTGTTAACCATAGTCATCATGTGACATATTATATTCTTAGTACTTATTTTTCTTATAACTGGAAGTTTGTACCTTTTGAACACTTTCATCCAATTCCCCTAACTTCAACCCCTGCCTCTAGTAACAACAAATCTGATCTCTTTCTATAAATTTTTATTAAGATTCTACATGTAAGTAAGATTGTACATGTAAATTCTATAAATAAGATTCTATATGTAAGATCAAATTTGTCTTTATCTGACAATTCACTGGGCACAATGCCTTCAAAATCCATTCTTATAGCAAATGGCGGGGTTTCCATTTTTATGGCTGAATAGTATTCTGTGTGTGTGTAATATATATACCACAATTTATTTATCCATTCATACATCAGTGGACACAGGTTGTTTCCATGTCTTTGCTATTATAAATAATGTTGCAGTAAACATGGGTGGAGGTGCAGATATCTCTTTGACTTAGTAATATCATTTCCTATGAATATATACCCAGAATTGAAATTGCTGGATCATAAGGTAATTTTATTTTTAATTTTTGGAGGAACCTCCATACTGTTTTCCATGTAACTGCCCCAATTTATAATTCCACTACATGAAGGTTCCCTCTTCTTCACATCCTTGCCAGCATTTGTAATCTCTTGTCTTTTTGATGATAGCTATGCTAACAAGCATGAGGTGATGTGTCACTGAGGTTTTGATTTGCATTTACCCAAGAATGAGTGATGCTGAGCACCTTCTCAGGTATCTGTTGACCATTTGAAAATCTTCTTTGGGAAAATGTCTATTTAGGTCTTTTGCTCATTTTTTTAAAGATTTTATTTATTTGACAGCTAGAGAACACAAGTAGGCAGAGAGGCAGGCAGAGGGAGAGGGAGAAGCAGGCTCTCTGCTGAGCAGGGAGCTTGATGTGGGGCTGGAACCCAGGACTCTGGGATCATGACCTGAGCCGAAGGCAGTCACTTAACTGACTGAGCCACCCAGGCACCCCATCTTTTGCCCATTTTTAATTATATAATTTGTTGTATTGCTCTTATATTATGACTTCTTTATAAATTTTATATAGTAACAATCAAATATATGATTAGTGAATGTTTTCTCCCATTCTGTAGGTTGTCTCTTTAATTTCTCGATAGCTTCTGCACAGCATAAGAAACAATTTAGTTTATGTAGTCCTGCTTGTTTACTTTTATTTTGTTGCTTATGCTTTAGCTGTTCTATCCAAAAATCCCTTGCAAATATTCATCTCACAGAGCTTATTTTCTGTTTATTCCAGGAGTTTTATAGTTTCAGATCTTATATTTAAGTCTTTACTCCATTATGAGTTAATTTGTGAGTGGTATAAGGTAAGGGTCTAGATTCCTTCTTTTACATGTCAAAATCCATTTTTCCAGCACCATTTATTTCTTCATTGAGTGTTCTTGGCTCCCTTGTCAAGTATTTATATACCATACAAGTATGGGTTTATTTCTGGGCTCTCAATTATGTTCCATTTGTCTATGTGTCTGTTTTGATTGCTATAGCATTATAATATTGTTTGAAATCAGGAAGTGTGATGCCTCCAGCTTTCTTCTTCTTTCTCATGATTGCTTTGGCTATTTGGGGTCTTTTGTAGTTCAATGTAATTTTGGGGATTGTTTTTTCTACTTCTAAAAAAAAAAAAGTGCCAGGGGAATCTTGATAGGGTCTACACTGAATCTATAGATGGCTCTGGATAACATGATACATTTTAACAATAAATTATTCCAGTCCTGAACATAGGATATCTTTGCATTTATTTGAGTCCTCTTTAGTTTCCTTCATCAAAGTCTTAGTTTTCCGTGTAGAGACTTTGACCTCCTTAGTTAAATTTATTCTGAAGTATTTTATTGGTTTTGATGCTGTTGTAAGTGATATTACCTTTTTTCTTTATGATAATTCTTTGTGTATAGAAAAGCTACTGTGATGGGCATTAAGGAGGGCACATGATGTGATGAGCACTGGGTGTGATATGCAACTAATGAATTATTGAACTCTACATCTGAAACTAATGATGTACATATACTATATGTTGGCTAATTTAATTTAAATAAAACTACTGATTTCTGCATGTTATTTTTATATCCTACAAATTTACTGAATTTTATCTAAACAGTGTTTTGTGGAGTCTTTAGGATTTTCTCTATGTAAAATCATGTCATCTGCAAATAGGGACAATTTTATTTCTTCCTTTCTAATTCCATTGACTTTTATTTCTTGCCTGATGGCTTTGGCTAGAATTTCCAGTATTATGTTAAAAGGAGTAGTGAGAATGGGCACCCTTGTCTTGTTCATGATGTTAGAAGAAAAGTTTTCAATCTCTCACCACTAAGTATGTTAGCTGTGGACTTGTCATACATGGCTTTTGTCATGTTGAGGTATAGTCTGTCTATACCTAGTTTGTTAATAGGTTTTTTTTTTCATGAATAGATGTTAAATTTTGTCACATACTTTTCCTGTATCTGTTGAGATATGATTTTTATCTTTCATTCAGTTAATATGGTGCATCACATTTAATTGCATATGTTGAACCATCCTTGCATCCCAGGGGTAAATCTTAATTGATCATGGTGAATGACCCTTTTAATGTGCTGCTGAATTTGGTTTTCTAGTATTTTATTAATGTTTCTGTGGATATATTTCAGGGATGTTGGCCTGTAGTTTTTTCTTCTTGCAGTGTCGTTTTCTGGCTTTTATATGAGGGTACTGCTTAAATGAGTTTGAGAGTATTCCCTCCTGTTAAATTTTTTTGGGAAGAGCTTGAAAAGGATTGACATTAATTCTTCTTTAAATGTTTGGTAAAACTTACAGTGAAGCCATTTGGTCCTGTTTGTCTTCCCTGGAAGATTTTTGATAAACTGATGAAAACTCCTTACTAATAATTGGTCTGTTGAGATTTTCTGTATCTTTCTGATTTAGTGTTGGTAGGTTGTATGCTTCTAAGAATTTATTCATTTCTTCTGGATTATCTATTTCTTTTAAGTTATCCATTTTGATGGCATCTAGTTGTTCATAGTAGCCTCTTACAGTCCTTTGTATTACTGTGGTATCAGTTGTAATGTTTCTCTTTCATTGACAGTTTTGATACGGGTCCTCTCTCTTTTTTTCCTTGAGTAGTCTAGCTAAAGGTTTGGCAGTTTTCAAAGAATCAACTTTTACTTTGATCAGTCTTTTCTATTTTCCTGTTTTCTATTTCACTTGTTTCTTCACTAATCTTTATTCTTTCTTTCTGGTAACTTTTTGCTCGGTCTGTTCCTTTTTTTTCTAGTTCCTTGAGCTGTTGAATTAGGGTGCTTACTAGATGTCTTGTTTCTTAATGTATGATTTTTTGCTATGAACTTCCCTCTTAGAACTGCTTTTGCTGCATCCCATAAGTTCTGGTATATTGTGTCTCCATTTTCATTCATTTTAAGAAAATTTTTAAATTTCCTTTTAATTTCTTCTTTGGTCATAAGAGTGTTCCTTAATTTCCACTTATTCATGAGTTTCCCAGTTTTCCTACTGCTAATGATTTCTATTTTCATATCATTGTGGTCAGAGAATATACTTGGTATGATTTTAATCTTCTTCAATTTGCTAAGACTTGTTTTATGGACTAACTTGTTGTCTAGGATAAATGTTAGTCCATACTGTCCACCCTAAAAAATGTTTCTTGTGTGCTTGAAAAAAAAAAAAAAAACTACATATTTTGCTGGTTCAGATAGAGTATTCTGTATATGTCTGTTAGGTCCCTTTGATCTACAGCATTGTTTCAAATCCTGTTTCCTTACTGATTCTTTGTCTGGAATGTATCCATTGTTGAGACTATAGTAATTAAAGTCTTCAACTACTATTTTTTCCACTGTTTACTTCGTCTTTTAGTTCTATTTTTTTTTTATATATATATTTGGGTGCTTATAAGTATTTACAACTGTTATATCTTTTTGATGGATTGACCCCTTTATTATATAATGACCTTCTTTCTGTCTTTTTACCCTTTTAGTTTAAATTCTATTTTGTCTGATAAAAGTATAGTTACTTTTACTTTGGGGGGGTTATTATTTGCTTGAAATACCTTTCCATATCTTCATTCTCAGTATGTATGTGTCTTTTAAAGTTAAAGTAAGTCTCTGGTAGATAGCATATCATTGAATCATGCTTCTTATCCATCAGATATTCTATGTCTTTAATCGGACTAGAGAATTTAATCCATCTACATTGAAAGTTATAATTGATAAATACTATTCCATTTAAAAAGTTACTTTCTGTTTTATAGATCCAGTGTTCCTTTCTTACCCTTCTGCTTTATTTTTGTGATTTGATGTCTTTTGGTATCTATATGCTTGAGCATCCTAATATGTTCTTTTGTGTAATTACTACTGGATTTTCCCTTGCGGTTACCATGAGGCTTACATAAAATATCTTAAATTAAACACCTTACTTTAAAAATTAGAACACCCTATTTTAAGCTGATAACAACTTCACTTGATAGCATTCCTGAACTTTACACTTTTACTTTTCCTCCTCCTCACATATTAGGTTATTGATATTACAGTTTACATATTTTTATATTGTGTATCCAATAGTAGATTGCTGTAGTCATGGTTAATTTTACTTCATTTGTTTGAATTACAACTATAGTTTAAACGTTAATCACACACCAATATTACCACATGATAGAATCTAACTTTGATTATATGTTTACCATTACCAGTGAGTTTAACACAACCATCATATTTTTATGATATTAATTTGCATCCTTTCTCCTTTGCTGAAAGAACTCCCTTTAGCATTTCTTGTAAACAGGTCTAGTGGTAATAAACTCCCTCAGCTTTTGTTCAGGGAAGTTGTTATCTCTCCTTTTCTAAAATATGACAGGTATAGGGGCACCTGGGTGGCTCAGTTGGTTAAGCGACTGCCTTCGGCTCAGGTCATGATCCTGGAGTCCCGGGATCGAGTCCCGCATTGGGCTCCCTGCTCAGTGGGGAGTCTGCTTCTGCCTCTGACCCTCTCTCCTCTCATGTTCTCTCTCTCATTCTCTCTCTCTTAAATAAGTAAAATCTTTAAATAAAATAAAATAAAATATGCCAGGTATATAATTCTTGGTTAACATCTTCTTGGTTTCAATATTTTGAATATATCACCCCATTCTGTCCTGGCCTGAAAAGTTTCTGTTGAGAAATATGCCCATAGTCTTATTTGGTTTCCTTGTATGTTGCCTTTTCTCTTTGTGTTTTCAAAATCCTTTAACTTTTGACAATTTAATGTTTCTCAGTGTTGCCCTATCAAATTCAATCTTTTGGGCCTCATGGATCTGGATGTCCATTTCTCTCTCCAGGTTTGGGAAGTTTTTATCCATTATTGCTTTAAATATACTTTCTGTCCCTTTCCCTTTCTCTTCTCCTGTGATTCTCATTCTCTATATATTCTTTTGATGGTATCCTATATTTCCTTTAGGTTTTCTTCACTTTTTTTTTTTCCTTTTGTTCGTCTCAATGGATAATTTCATATGTTCTGTCTTCTGGGTAAGTGGTATTTTCTTTTGCAGGGTCGGGAGTGATGTTGAAGCTCTCTCAGATTCAGTTCAATTATTGTATTCTTCAGGTCTAGGAATTGTGTTTGGTGTTATTGATGGTTTGTGTTTCTTTAAGCTTCTTGTTTTGTCTATGTGTTGTCTATTTACTTTGTTGTTTGTATGTTTATAAAGTTCACCAAACTTCTTTAAGAGAATTATGTTGAATTTTTTACCTGACTAATCATAAATCTCCATTTCTTAGGGTCAGTTATTGGGGCTTTATTAGTTTCCTTTGATTGGTGTCATGTTAACCTGAATTTTTTATGATCCTTGATTCCTTACATACCAATGTAACATTTCAGTAACTGGTCTCTCTTCCAGACTTTACAGGTTGACTTTGGCAGAGACAGTTCTCACTGGTCAGCTTAGTTTGGATTTCTCTGTGTCAGCTGGTAATGTCCATAGGATGGACTCCTAAGTTGCCTGGATCCTCTCTCTGGTCAGGCTTCTGGGACCATTGCAGTTGGGTACCATATTCAGCAGGTGGTGGAGCTATGAATTGGATTCCTTGCTATGGTAGGGCCGCAGAACAGGCCCTCAACTCATCTCTGAGGACTCTCAACTCAAGCTAAACCGCACTGAAAAACATGGCCAGATGGGGCCACTGGTTTTCTCTGCAGATGGGGAAAGCCATGGGCTGTGCTCTCCATTCAACTGACAGTCTAGGCAGCACAACAGGATGCAGCTTTCCATGTGCTGTGGTTAATTTTACCATTCAGGAGTGTTGAAAGCTATATTCAGCAGTAAGCAGGGCTATGAATTAGTGGCCCTACACAGGCCAGGCTGCAAGGTTGGCAAGCCTCCAATTTGGGGATCAAATTAGGTAGACCTGTGCAGCAAGTTTTCTGTCTTAGCTCTGTAGGTAAGTAGGTCCACTTACTTAGCTCTCCTGAAGTGTTAATGTAATCTGATGTTCAGGATGAGCTACACAGATCCCTGGTGGCTCTTGTTAGATAACTGCTTAGTCTGGGCTATAAGCTATATTAAGTAGTATGTATTATTAGAAATTAGCTTCCCTCCTTGTTGGGCTGTTGAACAGGCCCGTTATGGAAAAGTTTCCTTTTTTGGCAGATCAAATTAGAAATGTGTGCTAACTTTGGAAAACAGTGTGGAGGTGAGTCAAAAAATTAAAAATAGAGCTACCCTATGACCCAGCAACTGCACTACTGGGTATTTAACCCAAAGACACAGATGTAGTGAAAAGAAGGGCCATATGCCCCCCAATGTTCATAGCAGCAATGTCCACAATAGCCACACTGTGGAAAGGGCCAAGATGCCCTACAACAGACAAATGGATAAAGAAGATGTGGTCCGTATATACAAAGGATGAATACCCAACTTTTGCATCAACATGGATGGGACTGGAGGAGATTTATGCTAAGTGAAATAAGTGAAGCGGAGAAAGTCAATTATCATATGGTTTCACTTATTTGTGGAACATAAGGAATAGTATGGAGGGCATTAGGAGAAGGAAGGGAAAAATGAAGGGGTGGGGAAATCGGAGGGGGAGACAAACCATGAGAGACTATGGACTCAGAAACAAACTGAGGGTTTTAGAGGGGAGGGGGGTGGGGGGATGGGCTAGCCCAGTGATGGGTATTAAGGAGGGCATGTACTGCATGGGGTACTGGGTGTTACAGGAAAACAATGGATCATGGATCACCAGGAAGAAGCTATGCTTCTGCCTCACCCCTGTGTTCCAGTGTTTTCTCAGTGGTGTCTTGCCCATGAATAGTTGTTACTCTTCTTGTGAAGTAGAAGGAAGTCAGGGATGGTAACATGACTCCTCCCACACCAGTGTTTCTAGATCCTCTATCCATCCCAAAGACATGGAAGGATTATACTTTCCCATACCTTTGAAGTTCAGTATGGCCATGTGACTTACTTTGTCTAATGAAATATGATTAAGAGTCATCCTGAAACCTGGTACAGAGATGTGAATGTCATAAGATGTGGAGTCTCCATTGGATCAGATCCTTGTATGACTACAGACTGCAGAGACCCCTCTGAAACTTAATTGGCCATGTAGCATGCACAAGAAATAGTTCTTTGTTGTTTTAAACCATTGAGAAGTAGGTTTTGATTGTTACTGCAGCAGGCCCTAATCTATCCTGATACACATGCCTGCCAAGACCTATAGTAGAGACTGAATCTGCAAAACATCTCTATGCAATAGAAATTATTTCAGGTTTTTTTTTTTAAAGATTTTATTTATTTATTTGAGAGAGAGCACATGAGAGGGGGGAGGGTCAGAGGGAGAAGCAGACTCCCTGCTGAGCAGGGAGCCCGACGCGGGACTCGATTCCGGGGCTCCAGGATCATGACCTGAGCCGAAGGCAATCGCTTAACCAACTGAGCCACCCAGGCGCCCTATTTCAGTTTCTTAAATGAGGAAATTGAAGTTCAGTCATTAACATGCCTTCAATCACACAGTGAGTTAGAGTCCAAATAATTGGGAGAGACAGAGGTCCATGTTTCTAAGAAAAATAAGGTTTTGGGTTTGATGCTGGGAAAGAGTGGTTTCTTCAAAGGGAATCCTTTCCACAAGCTTTAAAAGTCCCTTCCCTTAACAGCATTAATCTTTGGAAAGATAGGGCCAGAATATGGAATTAACTACACATACAACCTCTCCAAGATGGAGTTCTTGGCTGAGGTCAAATGAGAGTGACTGTGGTAGAGGCAGGGGGCTGGGAAGGGATTATCTTGAAAAATGACAATAAATGATACATTCAAAAGAAAGGTCCTCTCTGAAAAGCAAGACCCACAGAAAGATGCAAATATATGCCAGTAAGCTCTCTAAAGCTGGCTTCCAATCAAGGTACTATTGCACATTATCTAAACTGTCCAATGTGGAATCTTGTGAAGAAGGACAAATTATTTACTATAGTAAGTATATAAACTTTTAGGATAACTGGCCCTTAAAACCCTTTCCTTCCTTGATGGGCTATGATCTACATAAGCTTGCTTCTGTACACAGAAAGCAAGAAAAGGAAGCTATCCAACTTCATCTTCTTAAAATGTTATCTGTAAAAACAAACCAACAAACTAATTATCCCTTTACCTGGAATGTTCTCCCACAGATGGAGACATATGGTCCCTAAACACAACTGCTATCTGAAAGTGAACTATATAAACATGTTTTATACTTTAGCAAAATAATGTTAAAAGAGGCAAAATGAGGCAAAGCTCGAGGTAGGGCATAACAAGGAAGCCCTCTACTCTCCCTTGACCCTGCATAGAGCCATTCATTTGGTCTTGTCCAGTATGCCACCACTGAAGTACTGAGATGCCCTCTTTCTCTTTCCTTCCTTCCTTGGTCTACATTTTGGCCATTGACCTTCACTTAGGACATTGCAACAGCCCCCAAACTGGTCTTCCTGCCTCTAGACTCCCCTTTTCTATCTCCTCTCCAGTGGATGACAGATTAATTTTTCAAAATAACTATTGGATCACATCACTATGCTGATTTTAAGGTCTTCCATGGTTCCCTCAAATGAAATCAAAATACCTCGTGTGACTGGGAAGACCCTTCCCAATGAGGCATCTCTCTACCTTTTTTGTCTTATTCCCTAACAGATGCTTATAAACACTTTTCCATTCAATTCTATGGAACCACAGGGAATTTCCTGAACCTGTATTCTCACCCTTTATTTCCTTCCAAACCCTTACCCTTTAAAATCCAAAGTAGGCATTTCTTTATCCAAGAAGCCTCCCTAGACCTCCCACTTCACCTTAGCATCTCTGAGATGTATTTGATACTTTGTTTCAATTCTATCTCAGCTTGACCTTCACCACCAGTAAATGTTGAAGTCACTGAGATGAGGGAATCAGTTTGATTTATTTTGTATCATGAGACATAACACATGGTTGTCATGTAAATACAGAAGGAGAGAGAGGGATAGAGGGAAAAAGTGAAGAAGGGGGAAAAAAAGAAAATACATCAACTCTCATGTCCCCAGTATCTTGGTCCATAATCCTTTCTTACATTTCACGGCAATTTTGGCTGTAGCTATAAATAAAACAGGACCATGTAGATACTTTGATAGTTGTTGAAAATTTTACTACTATATAGTTAATATAAAAGTAACAGGATTTCTATAATGAGGTGTTACTGAAGAGGTATTTTCTAAGCTCAAAAGCTGATGTTTGAGGTTAGATGTTGAAATAAAATAACCATAAAAAATGACAATAAAATAGTTTATAGAGTTATACAATCTTTAAATTAACATACATGGGTAATATCTTACGTGGTATTAAAGAATACTCAATGTTATGTTAGGTGGATAGTACTGTTTCCATCCTGCAGAAGAGGAAATGGAGGTTCAGAGCAGAGGTCATTCCTCAAGGCCACCTTCCAAGTCATTGGCAGAACAGGAGACCAATTGCAAACCTCTGGACCTCACATCATTAAACTTCACTTTCCATACATCCTGCTGAGCCACTTTGCTCTAAATAAAAGAGCAAGGAAATTTCCTTGCCTTAAATGCTGCCCTGGGTTTAGACTGCCCTTTGTTTAGGATTTTATATTCAGCTTTCTATGCAAGTTGTTACAACTCAGCACTTACCCAGTAAGCTTCTCCAAGGGAAAGAGTAACAGTAGTTTTCTTGGGTTTACATTTTTTTTTCTAAGATCTCAAAATTAAAATTTCCCAAATATCCTCCCCGAAGTTTAAAGTGTATAAAACAAAAGTGCATAAAGAGAGGAAAGAAAAGCCATTGGTCCCATGAAGCCAAGGACTCTTTTTATAACCAAAGACCAACTTCAAATGAAGATTTGATTCCTAACTTAAATTCATGGAGGAATTTGTGCATTAGTATAGGGAATTTATGCTGAAATATTTAAGTATCCTTAGGCCTTCAGACAACAAAATTAAACTTTCATTGGTCCATTTAATTGATCATTTGGTAAACATTAAGCTCCTATACTGTACCAGGCATTGTTTATATATATAGCTTGTTTATTTATAAGCTTAAAACCCCAATATTGAGAGCATCTTAAATCTAGTGGAATCCTCTTCTCTCTTACTGAACTGCATTCTTGAATTCTGTATTTCCATGCCAAGAGGATTTTCTACCTGTCAAGTTTTGAATTGCTCTGATGTGAGTCTCATTAGCTTTAGAGGTTTCTAAAGTTGAATAGGTTGCTACTTCTGCTGGTCAGTTTTTGGGACAAACAAAATTCTCCCACCCTCAGGGAATGACAGAAACACAGGGAGGCCCACTCATTAGGAGACTTTGTAAAGCTTCCCCATGGTACTGCATTGGACTAGCAGACTGTAGTCTGCTTTAAGACAAAAGAGACCCAACCATAATTAAATAGTCACAGAAATTCTTTGTGGGTTTCTGTCTATGCACATTTAGAAGGACACTAATGAGGTGGGGAGTCCTTGTATGCCAAGCTCTCCTGAGGCACAGAGGGGGCCTACCTTGGGGGATTCTCTCCGACCAGCAGCAGTGTTTGGCCTCTTCACTGATTCTCTAAATTATGTCTGCCCCACTAATAAAGCCCTAACAGTGGGAGCCAGAAGGCTGCCTGCCTTTCTCCATCCAGGGGACTCTGGTTTCCCCCAGTGTGGGCTGCTGGGCATGAATGACCCCTTTGTCTTTATCTCAAATGTTTTGGCAGTGCTTCTGAAAACAGTGGTGAATGAAAAACCACATGGTTCTAATTGTTTTCTCTGGGATCAGACTGATTTCCTTAGGGTGTCTAACACACACACACACACACACACACACCCCACCCCCCACTCTGTTGGGATCAACACTGTCCTTAGACTTCCCAGCTAACACTCCAAACCGTAAATTTTGTTTAAAGTACCAACACACACACAATTGCTTTCAGAGAGAACGTCATCTCTTTCCGTTTGGTTATCAACCAGGTGAAAACAACAGGGTGTGATTTTTCTTTCCAATTAGAAGGTACACTAAGCCAAGAAAGCCACCTGTTTATATCAGTGAAGGTACTAAAACCTTGAGGAAAGGATTGCAATTTCTTGAATGAAGAAACAGATGAATAAACAACGGAATGAAGAAAGGAACAGAATGGCAGAAACTGTTCATTCCAAAACTGCAAATATTGTTTGGATGTTTACCTTGCCTCAGTTACTGGGTCAGGGTACCACAACTATTGAATTCTGGGCTGGATACTTCTTTGTTTTAGGGTCTGTTCTGTGCATTGTAGGGTGTTCAGTAGCATCTCTTCCTCTATCTACTAGATGGCAGCAGCTACAACCTACCTCCAAGTGTGACAATTGACAATATCTCTGATCTTGCCAAAAATCCACTGCAGGGCTGGAGGGTGCAGGTTAAAATCATCCCTGGGTGAGAACCACTGAATTAGATGAGTCAAAAGGACAAGAGCTGTGGAAATGTGAGACTGGGTGCTAGAACTGGTGGCTGGGTAAGAATCCTACCTCTGTCTGTTCCTAACCGATTGCCCACCCTTCCCGAAACCCCCTTATGAAGTCATGAGGATTAAATGAGAAACCACATATAAAGCACTTAGCACAATGCCAGGTACACAGTGAAGGTGGAATAAACATGAGCTGGTATCAGCATCATCCTTGTGGTTATTTCTGCCATTTCACATGGATGACAGACATCTTGTCTGCAAATAAGAGATTCATTCCTCTGCTGGGCTCAGTTAGTGCTGCTCATGGTCATCAATTCTGGAGTTTCCTGCCTCCGTATGTCAGACTCAAGAACAGCAAGGAGCAAGGGCTCTGGCATCACCCATGACCCTTTGGCTCCCTCCTGGGGTACACACATGCCAGGGGCTGAGAAAGAAAGATGTTTCCCACAGATGAAATGGCTGCTGACATTTTAACAAGCACATTTGGCAGGCCTTTGACCAGCCAGGGCCATAGGTCAGATTCCTGGCGCTCCCATTTTCCTTCCTCCAAAAGAAAAGGTTGATGGTGCTAATGGATACCTTCAGCCTCTGGTTACAGCCTGGGAAGGATAAGATGTCCTCACAACATGGATGTTAGAGATTTTCACACCTCACACTGATGCTCACACCAACAGCCTGCTACCCAGCCCAGCCCAAACCCTGCTCCCTGGAACTGCCTCCTCTCTAGTCCTCATGGCTTCCTTTGCTTTCTATTAGCCTCTCTCCATCTTCACGCTTGTGTTCTAATAAGTCTCCCTGCCACTCCTGGAATTGGAGATTTGCACCAGCCTCTTCACCACCCCTAACTCCAGTGCATCCTCCAAGCCAACAACTGGTATTAATTTTTCTAAACTACAACTATATTCATCACTCCCTGCTTAAAAAATCTTCCATGGCTCTGCTTTTCTTTTGGACTAAAGCTCTCAGTATGACATACGAGCCCCTGAATGTCCTGACCCTTGCCTACCTCCCTTTGACTTTTAAGAAGTCACTCTCCTCCTCACCCCATTCACTGTCTGTTCCTTGGGCAAAGAACTCCATGCAATTCCTGGAAAATGGCCCATTCCTTTTTAGAGCTGATGCATCCTCTCAACACTATAGAGAGGATGCTCAGGGCCAAGGATACTGTCAAAAGTGTTTGAGATCTGGAAAACAAATGTGTCAGATTATATATCTGAAAAGAAAACTGAGAAATCAAAATATTTAATTAAACATCCACAAACAAGTCAACTATAACTAAATTCATATAATTCTATATAAATAATATGGATTAAATTATACAATAAGTTACTTTGCCACAACTGAAAACTTGAAAGTATAATGTGAGCTGTGCCTATGTACTTATATTTGATACAAAATAAGGTTGAGGCTTCTGCCATCAGGAAAGGCTTGAATGTGAAAAGGTTTTAAAATGTCTCTTTCAACTCTGGACCTTTGCACGTATTCCTGCCCCTCACCCCAAATTTTATTGATAGGATTTACATTCAATAGCATGTAACTTTAAGGTGTATGGCATAATGACTTGACATATGTATATATTGTGAAGTGATTACCAGAATAAGTTAACATTTATTACCTCATATAGTTACAAAACATTTTTTTTAATGTGATGAGAACTTTGGGGCTTACTTCTAGTAACTTTCAAATAGGCCATACAGCATTGTAAACTATAGATATTATATATTACATCACCAACACTTATTTATCTTATAAGTAGAAGTTTGTATGTTTTGAATATATGCATCTAATTCCCATTCCTCCCCACTGCCTCTGATAACCACAAATCTGATCTCATTTTTCCTATGATTTTTTTAACATTCTACATGTAATTGAGATCATACAGTATGTCTTCCTCTGTTTGACTTATTTCACATAATGCCCTCAAAATCCACCCATGCTCTCACCAGTGGCAGGATTTCCTTCTTTCCTATGGCTGAATAATATCCCAGTGCGTGCATGTGCGCGTGCGCCAAATGTACTTTATCCGTTCGTCCATCATTGGACACTTAGGTCATTTCGATGTCTTGGCTATTGTAAATAATGCTGCAATAGACATGGAAGTGCAGATATCTCCTCAACACAGTGATTTGTTCCCTTTGGCTATATACTGAAGAGTGGAACTGCTGAATAAAACAGTACTATTTTTACATTTTTAACTTTTGAAGGACTTACCTCCATACTGTTTTCCATAAAGGCTGTACAAATTTACATTCTTACCAACAGTGCACAAGGAGTCCATTTTCCTCCAGAGCCTCACCAGCATTTTTGTTACCTCTTTTTGATGATAGCCTTTCTAACAGGAATGAGGTGATATCTCCTTGTCCTTTTGATTTGCATTAACCTAATGATTAATGATGACATACGAGTCCCTGAATGTCCTGACCTTTGCCTACTTCCTTTGTCTTTCAAGAAGTAGTTTGTTGGTCAATTTGAGTATCTTTTGTGGAAAATTGTTCAGATCCCTTGACCACTTTTTTTTTTTTTGCTATTGAGTTTTATTAGTTCTTTATATATTTTAGATACTAACTTCTTACCATGATAGAGGACTGCAAATATTTTCTCACATCCAATAGGTTTCATGTTGTCGATTATTTCTCTTGCTGTACAGAAGCTTTTAAGTCTGATGAAATCCAACTTATTTTTTGTTATTGATTCTAGTGCTTTTAGTGTCCTATCCAAAACTCATTGCCAAGATCTATGTCAAGAAGCTTTTTCCCTGTTTTCTTCTAAGAATTTTATGGTTTCACGTCTTATATTTAAGTCTTTATTATATTTTGAGTTAATGTTGGTGGTGGAAGAAGATGAGTGTAGTGAGTCTAGTTTCATTAATTTACATGTGAATATCCAACTTTCTCAGCACCATTTATTGAAGACATGGTCTTTTCTCCTTTGAATACTCTTGACTCCCTTGTCAAATATCGGTTAACTGTATATGCATAGGTTTAAATCTGGGCTCTTGATTCTGTTCCATTGGTCTGTGTGTTAATTTTTATTCCAGTACCATGCTGTTTTGATTGCTATAGCTTTATAATAGACCTTGAAATCAAAAAGTGTGGTGCCTCCAACATTGAGTTCTTTCTCAGTATTGATGTGGCCATTCAGGGTCCTTTGTGTACCCGCAAGAATTTTGTGATTGTTTTTTCTACTTATGTAAAAAAATGCCTTTGGAATCTTGATGGGGATTACACTGAATCTATAGATGGCCTTGGGTAGTATGGACATTTCAACAATATAATTTTTCTAATCCATGAACACAAGATCTTTGCATGTATTTGTGTCATCCTCAGTTTCTTTCATCAGTGTCTTAGAGTTTTCAGTGTAGAGATCTTTTACTGCTTAACTATTTTATTTAGATAATATTGTAAATGGGATTTTTTTCAGATAATTCATTATAAATATATAAAAACATTGATTTTTGGTATGTTTATTTTGTATCCTGCAAATTTACTGAATTTGTTGATTAGATTTAACAGTAATTGGGGGAGTCTTCTGGATTTTCTATATCTAAAATTATGTATCTGCAAATAGAGACAATTTTACTTCTTCCTTCTAAGTCTGATATCTTTATTTTTCTTGAGTACTGTGTGGTACTCAAGTGGTAAGAGTGGGCACCCTTGTCTTCTTGATCATAGTAGAAAAGCTTTACAACTTTCACCATTGAGTATAATTGTAGTTGTGGGCTTGTCATGTATGTATGGCCTTTATTATGTGGAAGTTTTTTCCTTCTACACCTAATTTGTTGAGAGTTTATCATGAAAAACTTGTATTTTGTCAAATGCTTTTTCTGCATCTATTGACTTGATCATATGACTTTTATCTTTCATTCTATTAATGTGAGTTATTCCATATATATTCACATAGGTTGAACCATCTCTGATTCCCAGGGACAAATCCCACTTGATCATGGAGTATAATCTTTTACTTATTTTTATTTTTTAAATGTTATTTTAATTCCAGTAGACTTAACATACAATGTCTTATTGGTTTCAAGTGTACAATATAATGATTCAACAATTCTATATATTACTCAGTGCTCATCATTGTAAGTGTACTCTTAATCCCCTTCACCTATTTTACCCATGTCCCCAACCACCTTTCCCCTGGTAACCATCATTCTGTTTGGTTTGTCAATTTTTTTTTTTTAATTTTATTTATTTATTTGACAGAGAAAGACACAGCGAGAGAGGGAACACAAAGGGGGAGTGGGAGAGGGAGAGGGAGAAGCAGACTCCCTGCCGAGCAGGGAGCCCGATGCGGGACTCGATCCCGGGACTCCAGGATCATGACCTGAGCCGAAGGCAGTCGCTTAACCAACTGAGCCACCCAGGCGCCCTGGTTTGTCAATTTTTTTATTCATTTGTTTTGTTTCTTAAATTGCACATACAGGGGCGCCTGGGTGGCTCAGTTGGTTAAATGTCTGCCTTCAGCTCAGGTCATGATACCAGGGTCCTGGGATTCAGCCCCACATTGGGCTGCCTGCTTAGCTGGGAGCCTGCTTCTCCCTCTCCCTCTGCCTGCTGCTGCCTCCCCCCACCCACGCTTGTGCTCGCACTCTCTGTCAAATAAACAAATGTTAAAAAAAATAAATTGCACATACAAATGAAATCATGTGGTATTTGTCCTTCTCTGATTTATTTCACTTAACATTATACTCTGTAAGTCCTTCCATATTGTTGTAAATGGCAAGATTTTGTCCGTCCTTATGGCTGAGTAATATTCCATTGTATTTATATACAACATCTTCTTTATCCATTCATCTATTGATGGACACTTGGGCTGCTTCCATAATTTGGCTATTGTAAATAATGCTGCAATGAACATAGGAGTGCATATATCTTTAATTGGTGTTTTTGTATTCTTCGTGTAAATGTCAAGTAGTGGAATTACTTTTAACTTTTTCAGTAACTTCCATACCGTTTTACACAGTGGCTGTACCAGTTTGCATTCCCACCAACAGTGCACGAGAATTCATTTTTCTCCACATCTTTGCCAACACTTGTTTCTCATTTTTAATTTTAGCCATTCTGACAGGTGTGAAGTGATACCTCATTGTGGTTTTTATTTGCATTTCTGTGATGATTAGTGATATTGAGCATCTTTTCACGTGTCTGTTGGCCATCTGTGTGTCTTTTTTGAAGAAATGTCTCTATGTCTAATGTCCATTTTTTAATTGTATTATTTGGGGATTTTTGGTGTTGTTTTAAAAGTTCTTTATATATTTTGATTACCAAGCCTTTATCAGATATGTCCCTTGCAAATATCTTCTCCCATTCAGTAGGTTGTCTTGTGGATTTGTTGATTATATGCTCTGCTGTGCAGAAGCTTTCTGTTTTGATTTAGTCCCGATAGTTTATTTTTGCTTTTGTTTCCCTTGCATCTGGAGACCTATTTAGAAAAATGTTGCTATGGCTGATGTTAGAGAAATTACTGCCTGTGCTCTCTTCTAGGATTTATATGGTTTCAGGTCTCACATTTACGTCCTTAATACATTCTGAGTTTATTATTGTGTATTGTGCAAGAAAGTGGTCCAATTTCATTCTTTTGCATTTCTCCTAACACCATTTGTTGAACAAACAATCTTTACTCCATTGCATTTCTTGCCTCTTTCATCGAAGATTAATGATATAATCATGGGTGGGTTTCTGGGCTCTCTATTCTGTTCCATTGATCTATGTGTCTGTTTTTGTACCAGTACCATAGTGTATTGTTTACCACAGATTTGTAGTATATCTTGATACCTAGGATTATGATATCTCCAGTTTTTTCTCTCTATTGCTTTGGCATTTTGTCTTCTGTGGTTCCAAACAAATTTTAGGATTGTTTGCTCTGGTTCTGTGAAAAATGTTGTTGGTATTTTAAGAGGAGCATTGAATATCCAGAGGCTTTGGGTGGCACAGACATTTTAACAATATTCTTCTGACCTGTGAGCATGGAATCTTTGCAGTTGTTTGTGTCCTTTTCAATTTCTTTCATCAGTGTTGTATAGTTTTCACAGAACAGGTCTTTTACCTCCATGGTTAAGTTGATTTGTAGTTATTTTATTATTTTTGGTGCAATTGTAAATGGGATTGTTAATTTCTCTTTCTGCTACTTCATTATTAGTGTTGGGAAATGCAACAGATATCTCATGGATTTATACTGATTTTTGTATGCTGTGACTTTACCAAATTAATCTATCAGTTCTAGTAGTTTTTTTGCTGGACTCTTCCAAGTTTTTGATGTAGAATATAATGTCATCTGCAACTAGTGAAAGTTTTATCTTCCTAACCAATTTGGATGCCTTTTATTTATTGTCGGATTGCTACGGCTAGAACGTCCAATAGTACTGGTTTTGATATCAGGGTAATGCTGGCCTTAGAGAATGACTTTCCTTTCTCTCCTTTTTTTTTTTTTGGAATAGTTTGAGAAGAATAGGTATTAACTCTTCTTTAAATGTTCGGTAGAATTCACCTGTGAAGCTCTCTGGTCCTGGACTTTTGTTTTTTGGGAGTGTTTTTGATTACTATTTCAATTTCATTGCTGGTAATAGGTCTGTTCAAATTTCCTGTTTCTTCCTGCTTCAGTTTGGAAGGTTATATGTGTCTAGGCACTTACTTTTTCTTCCTGTTGTCCAATTTGTTGGCATATAATTTTTCATAATACTCTCTTATAGTCCTTTGTATTTCTGTGGTGTCAGTTATTTCTCACCTTTCATTTCTGATTTTGTTTGAGTCTACTCTATCTCTGTGTCTCTCTGTGTGTCTGTGTCTCTCTGAGTTTGGCAAAGGGTTATCAATTCGGTTGCCCTTTTCAAAGAACCAACTCCTGGTTTCATCTGTTCTATGGGGTTTTTGAGTTTTTTGTTTTTTGTTTTTTTAGTTTCTATTTCATTTATTTCTGCTTTAATCATTATGTTCTACTGGCTAGGGCTTTGTTCTTTTTCTAGCTCCTTTAGGTGCAAGGTTAGGTTGTTTGAGATTGGTCTTGCTTTCTTGAGATAGACCGGTATTGCTATAAACATACCTCTTAGAACAGTTTTTGCTGCATTCCAAAGATTTTGGACCATTGTGTTTTCACTTGCATTTAGCTCTATTTTTTTTTATTTCCTCTTTGATTTCTTGGTTGACCCATTCATTGTTTAGTAGCATGTTATTTAACCTCCATGTATTTGTGTTCTTTCCAAATTTTTTTGTTGTTGATTTCTAGTTTCATAGTGTTGTGGTTGGAAAAAATAAATATGTGACTTCAAACTCTTTTGAATTTATTGAGCCCTGTTTTGTGGGCTTATATGTGATCTATTCTGGAGCATGTTCCATGTGCACTTGAACGTGCATTCTGCTATTTTAGGATGGAATGTTCTCAATATATCAGTTAGATCCATCTGGTCCAATGTGTCATACAAAGCCCCTGTTTCCTTGCTGATTTTCTGTTGTGATAATATATCCATTGATGTAAGTGAGATGTTAACGTCCCCTACTATTATTGTATCACTAACAGTTATGTCCTTTATGTTTGGTATCAGCTGCTTTATATATTTGAGTGCTTCCATATTGGGTGTGTAAATATTTATAATTATTATATCTTCCTGTTGGACTGTTCCCTTTATGATTATATAGTGTCCATCCTTGTCTGTTCTTACAGTCTTTGCTTAAAGTCTATTTTGTCTGATAGAAGTATTGCTACCCTGGCTTTCTTTTCAATTCCATTTGAATGATTAATGCTATTCCATCCCTTTACTTTCAATCTGCATGTGTCTTTAGGGCTGAAATGAGTCTCTTGTAGGCAGGATATAGATGGGTCTTGCTTTTTTATCCATTCTGTGACCCTCTGTCTTTTGACCAAAGCATTTAGTCCACTTAGATTCAGAGTAATTATTGATAGTTATGTACTTACTGCCATTTTGTTACTTGTTTTATGGTTGTTTTTGAAGTTCTCTGTTCCTTTCTTGCTCTCTTAGAGTGTGCTGGATCCTTCTGGGATCCTATGTATGTTATTACACTTGATGGTGTTGCTGAGTTCCCCTAGTCTATTTTCATTCATTATGCTATTTCTGTTTCTTGTTCAGCTTGATTGATTTTCATTACTCTGTCCTCCAGGTTGCTGATCCATTCTTCTGCTTCCTCTAGTCTACTATTCTAATTTTTAATCCTGGTTATTGAGTTCGTCTCTGATTTTTTTTTTTTCCCCTTAGGTTTTCTCTTTGTTGAGGGTTTCATTGGAGGTCCTCCCCTCTTTCTCAAGTCCAGTGAGTATCATTATGATGATTACTTTAAATTCTCTATCAGGCATATTACTTATGTCCATTTCATTTAGCTCTTTTGCTATGATTTTTGTCTTGTTCTTTTATTTGAGACATATTCCTCTGTCTCCTCATTATGTTTAACTCTCTGTGTCTGTTTCTATGTGTTAGGAAGCTAAACTATGTCTCCTGTTCATCATAAGGCCACTCCTTTTAAGAAGAGGTCCTATAGTGTCCTGCACTGAAATGTCTCCTGTTCACCTGAACCTGGAGCTTCAGCTGTGTCACCTATGTGTTTTCCATATGCCCTACTATTGTGGCTGAGTCACATTTGCCTTCAGTCCAGTCATCTTTAGTGGCTCTCTTTGCCTGTTGTGGGCAGGGTTTGACAGGTATAATTCTTTAAAATGTGCTGCTGTGTTCAGTTTGCTAGTATTTTCTTTTGTTTTTAAATTTTTTATTAACATATAATGTCTTATTTGTTTCAGGGTACAGGTCTGTGATTCATCCGTCTTACACAATTCACAGCACTCACTAGAGTACCTACCCTCCCCAATGTCCATCACCCAGCCACCTCAGCCCTCCCACCCCCCTCCACTCCAGCAACCCTCAGTTGGTTTCCTGAAATTAAGAGTCTCTTCTGCTTAGTCTCCCTCTCTGGTTTCATCTTGTTTCATTTTTCCCCTCTGTTCCCCTATGATCCTCTGTCTTGTTTCTCAAATTCTTCATATCAGTGAGATCATATGATACTTGTCTTTCTCTGATTGACTTATTTCGCTAAGCATAATATCCTCTAGTTCCATCTACGTCGTTGCAAATGGCAAGATTTCATTTTTTTTTTGATGGCTGCATAATATTCCATTGTATATATATACCACCTCTTCTTTATCCATTCATCTGTTGATGGATATCTAGGCTCTTTCCATAGTTTGGCTATTCTGGACATTGTTGCTATAAACATCGGGGTGCACGTGCCCCTTCGGATCACTACATTTGTATCTTTGGGGTAAATACCCAGTAGTGCAATTGCTGGATCGTACAGTAGCTCTATTTTCAACGTTTTGAGGAACCTCCATACTGTTTTCCAGAGTGGCTGCATCAGCTTGCAGTCCCACCAACAGTGTAGGAGGGTTCCCCTTACTCGGCATCCTCGCCAACATCTGTCGTTTCCTGACTTGTTAATTTTTGCCATTCTTACTGGTGTGAGGTGGTATCTCATTGAGGTTTTGATTCGGATTTCCCTGATGCCGAGCAAGGTTGAGCACTTTTTCATGTGTCTGTTGGCCATTTGGATGTCGTCTTTGCAGAAATGTCTGTTCATGTCTTCTGCCCATTTCTTGATTGGATTAGTTGTTCTCTGGGTGTTGAGTTTGATAAGTTCTTTATAGATTTTGGATACTAACCCTTTATCTGATATGTCCTTTGCAAATATCTTCTCCCATTCTGTTGGTTGTCTTTTGGTTTTGTTGACTGTTTCCTTTGCTGTGCGAAAGCTTTTTATCTTGATGAAGTCCCAATACTTCAATTTTGCCCTGGCTTCCCTTGCTTTTGGTAATGTTTCTAGGAAGAAGTTGCTGTGGCTGAGGTTGAAAAAGTTGCTGCCTGTGTTCTCCTCAAGGAGTTTGATGGATTCCTGTCTCACACTTAGGTCTTTCATCCATTTTGAGTCTATTTTTGTGTGTGGTGTAAGGAAATGGTCCAGTTTCATTCTTCTGCATGTGGCTGTCCAATTTTCCCAACACCATTTGTTGAAGAGACTGTCTTTTTTTCCTTTGGACATTCTTGCCAGCTTTGTCAAAGATTAGTTGACCATAGAGTTGAAGGTCCATTTCTGGGCTCTCTATTCTGTTCCATTGATCTACGTGTCTGTTTTTTGTGCCAGTACCATACTGTCTTGATGATGACAGCTTTGTAATAGAGCTTGAAGTCCGGAATTGTGATGCTGCCGGCTTTGCTTTTCTTTTTCAACATTCCTCCGGCTATGCGGGGTCTTTCTGGTTCCATACAAATTTTAGGATTATTTGTGCCATTTTTTTGAAAAAAGTAGATGGTATTTTGATAGGGATCACATTAAATGTGTAGATTGCTCTAGGTAGCATAGACATTTTCACAATATTTGTTCTTCCAATCATAAGCATGGAATATTTTTCCATTTCTTTGTGTCTTCTTCAATTTCTTTCATTAGTATTCTATAGTTTTCTGAGTATAGATCCTTTGCCTCTTTGGTTAAACTTATTCTTAGGTGTCTTATGGTTTTGGGTGCAATTGTAAATGGGATTGTCTCCTTAATTTCTCTTTCTTATGTCTTGTGTATAGAAATGCAACTGATTTCTCTGCATTGATTTTATATCTTGCCACTGTACTGAATTCCTGTATGAGTTCTAGAAGTCTTGGGGTGGAGTCTTTGGGCTTTCCACATAAAGTATCATATCATTTGCAAAAAGTGAGAGTTTCACTTCTTCTTTGTCTATTTGGATGCCTTTTCTTTTTTTCTGTTGTCTGGTTGCTGAGGCTAGGATTTCTAATACTATGTTGAAAAGCAGTAGTGATAGTGGACATCCCTGCACATTCCTGACCTTAGGGGAAAAGCTCTCAGTTGTTCCCCATTGAGAATGATATTCACTGTAGGAGTTTTTCATAGATGGCTTTTATGATATTGAGGTATGTACTCTATTCCTACACTGTGAAGAGAGTTTTAATCAAGAAAGGATGCTGTACTTTGTCAAATGCTTTTTCTGGTCTATTGAGAAGATCATATGGTTCTTGTTCTTTCTTTTATTAATGTATTGTATCACACTGATTGATTTGTGGATGTTGAACCAACCTTCCAGCCCAGGAATAAATCCCAGTTGGTTGTGGTGAATAATCCTTTTAATGTACTGTTAGATCCTACTGGCTAGTATTTTGGTGAGAAATTTTGCATCCATGTTCATCAGGGAAATTAGTCTGTAATTCTCCTTTTTGATGGGGTCTTCGTCTGGTTTTGGGATCGAGGTAATGCTGGCCTCATAAAATGAATTTGGGAGGGGCGCCTGGGTGGCTCAGTTGGTTAAGCGACCGCCTTCGGCTCAGGTCATGATCTTGGAGTCCCTGGATTGAGTCCCGCATCAGGCTCCCTGCTTGTCAGAGTCTGCTTCTCCCTCTGACCCTCCCCCCTCTCATGTACTTTCTCTCTCTCTCTCATTCTCTCTCTCAAATAAATAAATAAAATCTTGAAAAAAAAATTAATTTGGGAGTTTTCTTTCCATTTCTATTTTTTGAATCATTTCAGAAGAATAGATATTAATTCTTCTTTAAGTGTTTGGTAGAATTCCCCTGGGAAGGCATCTGGCCCTGGGCTTTTGTTTGTTGGGAGATTTTTGATGACTGTTTCAATTTCCTTAGTGGTTATGGGTCTGTTCAGGTTTTCTGTCTTCCTGGCTCAGTTTTGGTAGTTGATACATCTCTAGGAATGCATCCATTTCTTCCAGATTATCTAATTTGCTGGCATATAGTTTTTCATAGTATGTTCTTATAATTGTTTGTATTTCTTTGGTGTTGGTTGTGATCTCTCCTCTTTCATTCATGATTTTATTTATTTGGGTCATTTCTCTTTTCTTTTTGATAAGTCTGGCCAGGGATTTATCGATCTTATTAATTCTTTCAATTTCATTGATTTCTGCTCTGATCTTTACTATTTCTCTTCTCCTGCTGGGTTTAGGCTTTATTTGCTCTTCTTTCTAGAGCTCCTTTAGGTGTAGGATTAGGTTGTGTATTTGAGACCTTTCTAGTTTATTGAGAAAGGCTTGTATTGCTATCTGCTTTCCTCTTAGGACTGCCTTTGCTGCATCCCAAAGATTTTGAACAGTTGTGTTTTCATTTTCATTGGTTTCCATGAATTTTTTAAATTCTTCTTTAATTTCCTGGTTGACCCATTCATTCTTTAGTGGGATGCTTTTTAGCTTCCATGTATTTGAGTTCTTTCCGACTTTCCTCTTGTGATTGAGTTCTAGTTTCAAAGCATTGTGGTCTGAAAATAGGCAGGGAATGATCCCAGTCTTTTGGTACCGGTTGAGACATGATTTATGACCTAGGATGTGATCGATTCTGGAGAATGTTCCATGGGCACTAGAGAAGAATGTGTATTCCGTTGCTTTGGGATGGAATGTTCTGAATATGTCTGTGAAGTCCATTTGGTCCAGTGTGTCATTTAAAGTCTTTATTTCCTTGTTGATCTTTTGCTTAGATGATCTGTCCATTTGATAGAGGGGTGTGTTAAAGTCCCCCACTATTATTGTTGTCAATGTGTTTCTTTGATTTTATTGTTAACTGGCTTATATAATTGGCTGCTCCCATGTTAGGGGCATAGATATTTACAATTGTTAGCTGTTCTTGTTGGATAGACCCTTTAAGTATGATGTAGTGTCCTTCCTCACCTCTAATTACAGTCTTTGGCTTAAAATCTAATTTGTCTGATACAAGGATTGCCACCCCAGCTTTCTTTTGATGTCCATTAGCATGGTAAATGGTTTTCCACCCCCTCACTTTCAATCTGGAGGTGACTTTGGGTCTAAAATGAGTCTCTTGCAGACAGCGTATCGATGGGTCTTTTTTTTTTTTTTTTATCCAATCTGATACCCTGTGTCTCTTGATTGGGGCATTTAGCCCATTTACATTCAGGGTAACTATTGAAAGATAGGAATTTGGTGCCATTGTATTGCCTGTAAGGTGACTGTTACTATATATTGTCTCTGTCCCTTTCTGGTCTATGTTACTTTTAGGTTCTCTCTTTGCTTAGAGGACCCCTTTCAATATTTCTTGTAGGGCTGGTTTGGTGTTCACAAAATCTTTTTGTTTGTCCTGGAAGCTTTTTATCTCTCCTTCTATTTTCAATGACAGCCTAGCTGGATATAGTATTCTTGGCTGCATATTTTTGTCATTTAGTGCTCTGAATATATCATGCCAGGCCTTTCTGGTCAGCCAGTTCTCTATGGATAGGTCTTCTGCCAATCTAATGTTTCTACCCTTGTAGGTTACAGACCTCTCGCCCTGAGCTGCTTTCAGGATTTTCTCTTTGTGTCTGAGATTTAGATGTTGGGGTGTTGACCTATTTTTTATTTTGGGGGGGGTTCTCTGTGCCTCCTGGATTTTGATGCCTGTTTCCTTCCCCAAAATAGGGAAGTTCTCTGGTACAATTTGCTCCAGTATACCTTCTGCCCCCCACCCCTCGTTCTTCTGGGATCCCAATTATTCTAATGTTGTTTTGTCTTATGGTATGGCTTATCTCTCAAATTCTGCCCTTGTAATCCAGTAGTTGTTTATCCCTCTTTTTTCAGCTTCTTTATTCTCCATCATTTGGTCTTCTATTTCACTAATTCTCTCTTCTGCCTCATTTATCCTAGCAGTTAGAGACTCCATTTTTTATTTCACCTCATTAATAGGCTTTTTGATTTCAAATTGGTTAGATTTTAGTTATTTTTCCAGAAAGGGATTCTCTAGTATCTTCTATACTTTTTTCAAGCCCAGCTAGTATCTTTATAATTGTCATTCTGAACTCTAGTTCCGACATCTTACTAATGTCTATATTGATTAGGTCCCTGACAGTAGGTACTGCCTCTTGTTCTTTTTTTGAGGTGATTTTTTCCATCTTGTCGTTTTGTCCAGAGGAGAAGAGATGAGAGAACAAAGTTCTAAAAAAATATGCTAAAAGAGTAACAATGACCTCAGAAAAATATACACTAAACATATCAGAAGAGACCCAAAACCAGGGGGGAGAAGAAAAAAAGAAAAAAAAAAAGAATATGATCAGGCTGGTGAATATAACAGAGCCACACACTAGATTTGGGGTGTATTTTGGTCTGTTAGAAGAAATTGCCTCCCAAAATTTTAAAGAAAAAATTATATATACACAAAAATACGGGTAAACGTGATGAAGGGATGGAATATGACTGTAAAGATGAAAATTAAAAAGGATTTTAAAAAAGGCATTGTACAAGAAGTTGGTTGAAAAGATAATTAAAAAAATTTTTTAAAAGGACAATGTGATCTGGTGGGAGACTAGGACAACGTCATACACTAGATTTAGAGTATATTTTGGTCTGTTAGAAGAAACCGTATCCCAAAATTGTAAATAAAGAACTTACATATAATATATATACATACACACACACAAAAAAATAAGGTTAATACAATGAAGAGATATGACTGTAAAAATGAAAAGGTAAAAAAGATTTTAAAAAAGGAATTGGTAAGATATTGGTTGAAAAAGGAAAGAAAAAAAATTCAACTAAAAAAAAAATAAAGAAAATATAAAAAATTAACTTTGAAAGGCTAAAGAATCATGGGGAAAAAGCCATGAATTCTATGTGCTGTATTCCCCTAGGACTGGGGTTTTGCAGTTCTCATTGATCAGTAAACTTGGTCTTGGCTGGATGTTCTTGCTGATCTTCTGGGGGAGAGGCGTGTTGTGGTGATTCCCAAATGTCTCTGCTGGAGGCGGAATTGCCCTGCCCTTGCCAGGGACCGGGCTAAGTAATCTGCTCGGGTTTGCTCTCAGCTTTTGTTCCCTGTAAGCTTTCTGTACAGCTTTGGAGGACGAGAGTGCAAATGGCAGCCTCCCACTCTCTGGTCCTGGCAGAGCCCCCTCAGGGTCCCACTCATCAGTGAATCCCCAGAGAAAAGCAGTCAATCACTCCTGTCTTCCTGGTCTCCGGCTGCACTCTGTGCTCACTCGGCTTGTCACTGACCATATCTATCTCTGGCACACGACCCTGTTTGAAGTCTCCAAACCCAGCAGATTCCTGCGGTGCGCTCCTGCGCCACTCCTCACAGGGAAAGAAGGGGAGTCTCCCCGGATCTGCTGCTTGTTGGGTCCCTGCTGGAAGACCAGTGGCCTGACTGTACCACGGATCACAGTTTATGGCAACCCGAGCTGAAAGCCTGCTCCTTGGCTCCATCTTTGCAGCCGGCTTCCCTGCTCTGATACGTGGGAGCTCTGCCACACTCAGGCACCCCTGTCTTTCTGTGACCCCAAGGGTTCTGAGACCACAGTGTCCCAGCGAGGGTTCCACCCCCCGCTTAGCCACTGGAGTGACGTCCCTCAGCGGAGCAGACTTCCCTCCCCTGTGGTCTGTCTTCCTGAATATTGCCTCAGATTCACTTCTCCAAATGTCCTACCTTCCAGAAAGTGGTCGCTTTTCTGTTCAGAGAGTTGCTGCTATTCTTTTCTTCAATCTCCTGTTGAGTTTGTATGTGTTCAGAATAGTTTGATAGCTATCTAGCTGAATTCCTGGGACCAGACAAAATGTAGGTCTCCTACTCCTCTGCCATCTTGCTCCAAATAAATGACATTTTCTGAATAACAAAACTTTAGAACACGCAGATAGATTGTTTCTGAAGGCAGATGACACAAATCTTTCCTTTTGATAAACAGCAGCCTCACTGGGGGCGCCATTGCTGTCTGCTTCCAGTTTGCTAGTATTTTCTTGAGAATTTTTGCATCTCTAGTCATGAGAAATATTTTGTTTAATTTTCTTTTATTGTAGTGTCCTCATCTGTCTTTGGTATCAAGGTACTGCTGGCCTTGTAAATTAAGTTTGGGCACGTTACTTCTTCAATTTTTTGGGAGAGTTTGGCGTTAATTATCTTTAATTCACCAGTGAAGCCATTTAGTCCTAGACTTTTGCTAAGATTTTTTTAAAATCACTGATCCAATCTCCTTGCTACTAATTGGCTTTTAAGTTTTGCTCTTTCTGATTCATTTCATTGTTATTTCTAGGCATTGATCCATTTTTTTTCTAGGATGTCTACTTTGATAGATGTTCATAGAAACACAAACCATCATAAGAACTACTGAGGGATCAGTTGTAATGTCTCAGCTTTTCATTTACAATTTCTTGTTGAGTCCTCATTGTTTTTCCTTGCTAAGCCTACCTAAAGAATTGTCAATTTTGCTTATCTTTTCAAAGAACCAACTCTTAGTTTTGTTAGTTTCTTCTTTTGTTTTCCTGTTCTCTATTTCTTCTGTAACCTTTTTTTCCTTCTGCTTTGAAGTTCTTGGATGTATATATAAAGTTAGGTTGTTTATTTGAGGTCTCTTTATTTGACATTAGTATTTATAGCTAAAAATGTCTTACTTAGAACTGGTTTTGCTGTATCCCATAAGTTTTGTTATGTTGCATTCCTATTTTCATTTGTCTTAAATCTTTGATGTGTTGTCTCAGAAAGAGTATTGTTTGATTGCCATGTATCTATAAATTTTTCAGTTTTTACTGATTATAGTTTCATGCCATTGTGTTCACAGAAGACACTTGGTATGATTTCTATTGTCTTCAATTTGCTAAGACTTGTTTTGTAGCCAAACATAAGATCTACCCTAGAAAATGTGCTGTGTATGCTTAAGAATGTATATTCTGCACTTGTTAGAAATCTGTCTATAGTGTGATTGTTTCCCTACAGATTTTTTTTTCTAGACGATTTATACATTTTTAAGAGTAGGATATTAACAAACTATTGTATTGCCGTTTCTTTCATCTAATTATGGTAGTACTTTATATTTTTTTGATGCTTCAATGTTAGGTGCATAAAGATAAAACAATTGTGAGTATTTTTAAAGGATCGACACCTTTATCATTAAATAGTGATGCACTTTGTCTCTTTTTACCACTTTTAGCCTAAAGTGTATTTGTCTGATACACGGAGAGCCATTTCTGATTTTTGTTTTTTGGTTACACTGTGCTTGAATTATCTTTTTGGTTCCGTTTGTGTGTTTTTCTCGTGTTGGCAGCATATCATTGCATCTTGACTTTTAATCCATTCAACCATTCTGTGTCTTCTGACTGGAAAATTTAAGCCATTTATGTTTAAAGTAATTCATATGTAAAGACTTACTACTGACATTTTGTTAAACGTTTTCTGACTGTTTCTAGATCATTTTCCCTTGTTGCTTATCCTGCTGTTTCCTTTTGTGATTTGATGACATTTTGTAATTGGTATGCTTTCCCTTCTTTATCATGATCTTTTGTATAACTACCACAGATTTTTACTTTGTGGTTATGAGGCATATATAAGATAGCTTAAATTCCAACACCCCATTTTAAACTGACAACTTGTTCTGACACTTACTTTCACTCCCCCACCACATATTTCATTTTACTGATACTACAATTAACATATTTTTATATTGTCTACCCAGTAACAGATTGTTGTAGTTATTTTTAATATATTTTTTCAACTTTTAAACTGAATTACACACCAACAGCATCATAAAAAAATCTAACTTTGATTATATATTTACCATTACCAGTGAGTTGTACACTATGTTATTTAGCATCCTTTTACTTCCACTCAAAGAACTCCTTTCAGCGTTTCTTTTAAGGCCAGTCAAGTGATGATGAACTCCCTCAGCTTTTGTTTGTTGGGAAGTTGTCTGTCCTCCATTTCTAAAGGACAGCTTTGCCAGGTAATTCTTTGTCGAAAACCCTTATTCTTTGAATATTTTGACTAGGTCATCCCATTGTCATCTGGCATGAAAAGTTTCCATTGAGAAATATAATATTATGAGGTTTCCTTATATCTAACTTTTTTTTCTTGTGGCTTTCAAAATTCGACTTTCGACTATTTAATTATAGTGTGTCTCAGTGTTGCTCTATTCAGATTCAACTTATTTGGGATCCTTTGGGCCTCATCAATCTGCATGTCCGCTTCTCTCCCCATGCTTTGAAAATTTTTAGTCATGATTGCTTTAAATATATATTCTGTTCATTTCTCTTTTTAACTTCTGGGATTCTCATAATGTGTATCTTGTTTCTTTTGATGTTTTAAGTCCTGTAGGTTTTCTCCCCCTTTTTACTTTTTGCTCCTCTGGATAACTTCAAGTGGCCTGTCTTCTAGATCTCTGATTCTTTACTCTGTAGGGTTAAGTCTCATATTGAAACTATTGAATTCTTGAGTTCAGTCATTGCATGCTGCAGCTCTAGGATTTATGTTTGTTTTTTTCCCTAATGGTTTGTCTTTGTTCAGCTTCTTGTTCATGCATTGTTTTCCTAATTTCTTTAAGAGGATTATTTTGAATTATTCATGTAACAGTTCGTAGAGCTTTTTTTTAGGGTCAGTTATTGTAGCTTTATTAATTTCCTTTGGTGGTGTCATGGTAACCTGACTTCATGATCTACATTGGTATCTGCTCATTTGAGGAAGCAAAGTTCCTAAGTTTGCTTTAGCAGAGCTAGTCCTTCATTAATCACCTCAGCTTGGGGTTCTGGACATGTCAGCTGGTAGCATCCCTGAGTAGTAGCGTTGCCATCAGGATCTTTTTGGGCAAGGCACTGCTCAAGTTCTGAGGTTGAGGTGGGGGTGCTACTGTCTAAGAACATTTACATAGGACTGTTGGCTTCATTCCTTGTCCTAATGCAGCTACTGCATGGATTCCACAGTTGCGTAGATTCTCCTGTCAGGCTTTCTAGATGAGCAGGATTGGGTATTATACTCAGGAGGAGCATGCTGGGACAGGGCAGCAGAATAGGCACTAAGGTTAGCACAGCTTATGTCAGGCAGGACTGTGCACCTAATTCCCTGGTCATAATGGGCCAGTGGCTTTGCTCTGCAGCTAGGGGCAACCAGCGAATATGTTCTCTGCTCAAGTGCTACTGTATCGAGAGCTGAGGATGAGGTATACAGCTTCCCTTATGCTCTGGTTGGGTTTACTGTTTAGGCAGGTTGAATGCTGTATTCTGCACTGTTGGTGCTTCAAATTAGTTGTTGTAAAAGCAACCCAAGCTCTTACTTGGGGACCAAATTAGGGAGAAATATGCACCAAGTTCCCTGAGCTGACAGCTTTGACTAAGAGCTGGACTCTCTATTCAAGTGGCACTATAATCAGAGTTGCTGGATGGGCTTCATAGATTCCCTGGAACTCTGATTAGGCCTCCTGATCAGGAAGGCTGGAGGGAGTATTCAACTGTGGGACAGGCTAAAATTAGTTCACCGCCCAGGTGGAGCCTCAGAACAGGCCCATGGACTGGCAGGGCTCTTTGGGGACCAAATCAGGCATAACTATGCACCAAACTTGGTCATTTGGGGCCACTGGCTTGGCTCTGCACATGGGCAGAGGCTTCCTGGTCAGACAGGTAGGGGATCTATACCCACAAGTAGGTGGGGCTATGAATTAGTCTCCCTGTCCAGGCGGAATGGTTGAACTAGCTTCAAGGCCAGTATGGCTTGTTATTTGGAGTCCTGAATCTGGCAGACCCATGGCTTGCTGAGTTCTCTGGTCTGGTTGGGCTACTGCAGTGAGGACTTGGTGTGCCAAGGTCTGATCATGGTTTCTATAAGCCCACCCTTCTTTTCCATTGCTCTGATCCCCAGTGTTCAAGTCCTGCAGACTCCACCACAGTTCATAGGAAGTGAGGCCCCAGTGGGCTTCAGGAGAAGCAACCCACAATGCTAGGAGTGGTGGGTGTCCACCTTGGGCCTCTCTCAGGCCACTGGAGGTGCTGTAGGCTCAGAGGGGCCCCCTCCATGGAGTGCTGCACCTGCCTGGGGGGAGGGACAGTGCTTTCTCTGTCTAGGTCTCTGTGGTGCAGGGGGATGCTTCAGCTTTATCCTTTGTTTTAAGATCTTAATAGTGGGGTCTTGCCCGTGGAGAGTTGCCTTATGAGGGGGACCACAGCTGGGAAACTGTGTCACCATCTTGATGAATATTCATGGTCTCCAGTATTTCCACCTAAAACATTGTTTCTTAAAGATTCAACTTAGAGGTCTTTTCTATGTGCCCTGTGTTCTCTCTCAGTGCTTCTCATATTGTCTGAGAGTCTGTCTCTTGCCAAATTTGGAGGAGGAGGAGGGACAGGGCTACATTTTATGTTTAAGTAGTTCTCGAGTGTGTGGAACTTGCTGTTTAATGGATAAGTGTTCACAACGATAACAACACTGACAGACTTAATGGGTACACCCAGGACCTTAACTCTCAGATTGCGAGAAGTGCGCTTTCTTCTGTTGCTGTGACTGTATCCGAACATGCTGTGCTCTGACAGTGCATTAGGTCACATAACACCAGGTAGCCATTAGCTGGTCATGCTGATGACTTACCTGTCCAGCTTTCTATCTCTAGACCATACCATGGTGACAAATGAGACTGGCAACTCTCAGATCTGCTGCTTTCCGTCATTAGTACCTCCAGGGTGTGGCATGACTCTTCTCCCTGCAAAGTAAGATCCCAAGGGATTTTCTCAGGCTTAGAACAAGGCACGAGCTATACTGGGGCTGCAGTGGCAATGAATGTCTTTTGTGGCTGAGGGAATTAAATTCTGAGCACTTAGAGTATTGTATGTCCAGCTGTGAAGTATTCCTGGCTACTGTCCCTAATGGAACTGTTAAAATTATACAAGACCCTACCTCTGTCTCCCCTTTCAGGGGGTGAGGGGAAGGAGGGAGACATAAGAGGCATGTTCTTGGTTCATCAACCAGATGCTTTGTTTGTCATTGTTCGGGCAAAGCAGAAGTTGCCTGGGGCAGTGTTAAAAAAATGGCTTTTGGTGTGAGTCAGCCTTGGGGTTGAAGCCCAGCTCCACCGCTTAAAAGATGTGTGACTGGGAGAAAGATTCTATAACTCCACCAAGCCTCAATACACTCCTTTGTAAATGGGCATAACACGTACCTTGAGTTCATACATTAAATAACAAACACGAGAGTGTCCGTAGTTCACATGCAGTGACTGGTGCTCGTGTACATCACATGTGCTGGGTGAGACTGATCCTGGCTCCACTACCACTATACCCCCTCATTCCTGCACCTAAAATCAATTTTTCATCTTTAGAAACAGAATCATAAAAGATAAAAATGCTTTCCTGATGAATCCTGCTCTTAATCACCCTACTTGAAGCCATGGCAGTGGACCACATTGCAAACATTGGGCATAAATTTCATTTTGAATTTTCTGTTGATTGGGGACAACAGTCATTTGAGAGAGGCTTCCAGAGAGAGAGGGACATGAGAGAAAGTCCTGGAGTGGAATTTTGGACACTTGAGCTATGAGCCCAAATTTACCACTTTCCCACTGGATAGCCTTGGAGAAAAAATAGTAATAAAGTGCTTTAACAGCACAGAAAGTTAACAGATGGGGTGTTTCTGTTATGCTCTGGGAAGTATACTAATCATATTGACCTCTGTTATTTCACTCTACCTTTTCAGTGACTGAGTGTCTTCATCTATAATTACCTCTGTAAGTGTAAGGACTTTTACTTCAGAAGGAAAAGGTTATACAGCCGGTAAATGACTGAATGAGGATTTGAATTCCCAGATCTGATTCCAAAACTGATATTCCACCACTACTGGGCTCCCTGAACCTTAAGCATCAGGTTATCAGACATAGCACATAAAAAATAGGATACCCAGTTAAATTTGCATTTCAGATACACTAAAATTTTGTTTATACTTCTAAAATTTGTTGTTTAAGTATATCAAAAATGTTACTTATACTTAAAATGCAAGATGCCCAGTTACATATGCATTTAAGGTATTTTAATCTAGCAATCCTCCTCAGGAGGCTCATGTCACATGCGCAGGTGAGAAGTGGTATATTAGAGCCTTTCCAAAGGCACCTAAAGGTTGTCCTCATGGAAATGTGCCCTTCAGAAATAATCAACACATTCTTTCATGGTAGACATTGTAAGAATGTCAGCAAAACAGAGAAAAAGGTAACTTACGATGTGTTTTCTAGATGAACTGAACATGGGTCTAGATATTTCAAAGCTGTGCAGACCAAGAATTCCAAATCATGGTTGATAGTGGCATGCATCATGGACAGAGGATCTTAGCTGGGTAAACTCAGGCCCCAGAACCCAAGGCAAAGACCTTTTCTGTCAGCCAATACTCACCGAAACCCTACTATAGGCAGTCCCCATGTTGGCATGTTATGGAGGGCATCTCATTGAGAATCAAGGCAATGCTGTGGAGTGTGATAACCCCATGTACTGACTGACAGAGAAGTGGCAGAGCTGAATCTGACGCATGTCTACCTGAAACCTACACCAGCATCATGCTGCATAGTTCCTGGGAAGTACGGTTGGCCACAACCTAATGAGTGAGATGTTGTAGATAGCTGTTGAGTAGTCCTGTGTAATAGAGTTGAAATTGTTCTTTTTATAGTCATGGTACCTGAGTGTTTCCCTGTCTGTCCAGCTGTACCCATCTTAAACCCTCTATCTTTCATGAACCATGCTTAAAATGGGATGTGGTCCCTGCTCCTATACCCCAAAGCATTCCCTGGCTTGGATTCCAATGGCATAAAGATTTAGACTCTCAGTGTTGAACTGGGCACTTCCTCTCCCACTATGTACTCTATTAGTGGTCTTTTATAAAACTTCTAGAGGTGCCACATAGCATAGTAGTTAAGATTATAGGCGATGGAGTCATTCTGCTGGATCTACCACTTAATGGCTGTGAGACTTCTCCATGCCTCCATTAGTTCATCTTTACATGAGAGATGATAATACGCGCCTCAAGGGGTTGTATTGAGGACCGAGTAAGTATTCAATACATAGTACATTATTGTTCGTACTATTTTATCTACCATGATTTGAACTTGTGGTAGGCACCAAGCATAGAGCTTAGCAGCTCACACACATGTCATTCTATTCTCACAATGCTTTTTTAAGTAGATGCAATTATCATTCACACAGTAAATCAAGGAGGCAAGAGGAAAACCCTGGCTGACCATGGAGCCTAGACTCTCAATTTCCCTCTTTGCTTCCTGAAGGTACTCCAAAATGGTGATTGGTGTAAAATACATTATTTTCCTTATTAACATAACCTATTAAGAGATATCAGCCTGTTTCTCCTCCACAGAATTGAATGCTACTGAGTCAAAACCTTTCTTGTATTTATCTGTGCAAACAGAAGAGCTTATACAGCAGGGGTTGAATGAGGCCATTCGAGTATAGGTGTAACCATTACCCTGACCTAGTTTTCAGTATGTGAGCTGCCTTTTATGTACAATGACATGACCCCAAGGTTCTGCCTTGGGCCGTGAGGGTAAAACAAATTAGTTGTAGAAGTGTCTTAAATATTCAAATACCTCATCTGTCCTTGATTCCTTACAATGATCTTTTTTAAAGTTGGCATACCATTTTACTCGCCCCAAGCTAGGGTGGAAGAAGGGGCAAAATGAAAGAAAATCTTGATGATACAGATCATGCCACGTAATATCCATTACTACCAACATTTCTGCTGCCATAAGAACATACTGCACCAAGCTAATCATGTGTCTTGAGCAAACCACTCTTCAGTTGATTGTATAATCTATAGACAGTTAATAAGAAGGGTTCTTTTTTAAAAGGCCTGAGCAGGATTTGTCCCAGCCACGGGTGAACAAAGGAAACATTCCAGCCTGACACCCTCAGTGGCAGCTTCTGTATGAAAATTTTCACATGGCACTGGGAGACATGAGGTTTAGGACCCATCTTGGAATACATCCAGGGATACCCTAAACTGCAGGCAAATTTCTTAGCTCTTCTGAACCTCAGCATCTACTTCTATGAATTGGTGAAAATTGTGATAGGTGCACAATGAAGTCACAGATGTCGAAGTGCCTGGTATGATAACTTTCTACCAATTATATTATTTTGTTAGGGAACTTGATCTCCCAGTATACACATTTCTGATTTGGGGAAACAATGATTATTTTATCAAACTGGTAACTGATGTGACCATTGAAATTCAAAAAAAATCTCCACCTTTGCTCGGTTTTCCCTTCTCCCCCACTCATAGTTCAGTTATCTGAGTGAAAAGACCACGCTAGAGCTATAAAAATATGATTGCATTGCTGTTGCAAGTTCCCAAACTCAGACAGTTAAAATTGGAATGCCCTGCATCAGGTTATAACCATCTACTGCTGTTTTTATTTCATAAAGCCACTAAAAACATCCTGCACTGCTTTTATATACATCACCACCTTTATGGCTTTTGTGTCATAATAAAAAGCAGTTCATTGGAAGCTGATGGGTTTTTTTTTTTTTCCCCAGCAGAAGAACAGCAAACTCAGAACAAGACATCTCTGTGTAGTTTCTCTGGTACCATGCGATCAGTCCATGTTCCTCCAAGCTTCCAGGCTATTTTCCCCAAAAAGCTATTTGTAAGGCATTGCCCTATTCAACTTTCAAAGGCTCCCCACCACATTGATTTGGAGGTTGTACATCAGCCTAGCATTTAAAGATGTTAACTCCCTTTTGTTTATATAAACAAAACACCTAGTTTGCTCTCCACCTTCTTGAGTCCTTATGGTTGTATCCACATTGGGCTTTCTCCATCCTTTATGGGAAGTCCTTGATTCTGTCAGTTTAATTCTTATCAATAGAAACCCTGCTTTCTACCCAGCTTTTCCAGGAAATCTTCCCTGGGATTTCTCCTTCTTAACCTTTAGCAGAACTTACTGCCAACACAATCATGTTCTCCCTAGACACGTAGCTTTGGTTGTTGCTTTGAGTTACTACTCATGTGACTCTCCAAATCTAGAGCCAAAGTTCCCTTGGATTAGGAAATACCTAGTGACATAAGGGCTTCTGGGGTTGGTTATCACACAATTCTGATTCCTATAAAGTCCCTTGCCTAAGGGTTACTTTATTACTTCATGTCAACGGTCGTGGACTGGGTGATATGATTGGCATAATGGCACACATGGAGATTATGGCAAAAATAGGGTTCCTTGTCCTCATATCACTTACAGTCTGGGTAAAATCTCCATTTAATCCCCTTTTCCCATTAAATCTTGTATCAAGCTAAACATTTTAATTATTGAATATTTTCTCTCCATCAGCATCTCTCCTCCTCGCTCATCATCTCAGTGCCCTCCAATTCTTGCCAATATGCTATGATCGGAGTTCTTCCACATTTCTGGTCACCCTACCTGTGACTGCTTCTTTCTTCGGAGTTAGTTATAAACCAAGGAGTCATATGTCCCCAGCTCTTACTATTGCTAGAAACTCCCCAGTCCCTGATGAGTGAGACTCAAAGCCAGACTGCTAATCCGCAGCACTGGACTAGCAATTAAAGTCAACATGAACCTAAAAACTCTGAAATGCCACTTCCGTATTGGGTGACTAACCATCTTCAAGATAGATAGGCACTTGCTGAGTGCAACAACTTCAGGTGTTCTTGACCTAACTACCTCACATGCCTCCTCCACATGGATTTCACATATGCTTACTGGCTTTGCCTATTCTAAAACTTCCCACACAGCCCCTGATGTATCAGAACCTTCTAGAGGGGATCTCATTTTACAGGCTCGCTCTTAGCCACAGTCCTCAAGTATAGGTTACTCTAACTTTTGAGAAAATGCAATACTTGTTAACCTCACATTCATCCTCTTGCATTATATAAATTATGCCTTCTAGGAAGGAAGACAAAGGCTGATCAACAGTCTATAGGTGCTTACCTATTAGCAGTATTAGGGACCAGAATAACTCATCCTTCTGGTTCTGAGCTTGGTTATGTAGTACCACAATGAATGAGGTGCATTCTATCAATCAGCTATGAACTAATAAGAATGTGATGGCAGGTATCTGCCCCGTTTAAGAAAAGCCATGGCATTTCCATGTTAACATCAGAGGAGAAGTATCTAGGAGAGGCTGGTATCATTGAGGCTCATATCACCCTCACATTGACCCCCCGCCAGAAGTACTATGATACCCCCAATGTGGAGGCTATATACAGTACCAACAAAATCATTATGGTGAAATTTTATTACAGCATAAGAAGGAAATCATAACTGAGAACTTGAGCTCTATAGTCAGGCAGATCTGAGGTGTGTATTTTGGTTTGGCCAACTTTGGTGATCTTGCCTAAGTCATTTAACCTTTTTGTATCAAACTTCATATCAAGACTAAAATTTAGTATTAAACTCACTGGGGTACGGATTTAGTGAGAACAATAATGTGGCTTATACTTAATGCATGTTCTCTAGATTTCCCCATAATTTTTAGTCTAATTTTATACTGTAGGTATCATCCAAGCATAAAACTTTCAAGAACACACCTCAAAATCCAAAAAAGAATGACACTCTTGCCCTTCTCCTCTCTTAAAATGCAAACTTTATTTGCCTCACATTTTTTCTCCAAGGTATTAAACATATGGTATTTCATCTGTCTCCATAAAATTTTAAAGCAGATACAGATGTTCTTCTCTACTAAGTGTCGAATTCAGAGTCAGAAGACTTGGTTGTGAATTCTGCCTCCTCTGCTTATTAACAGTGGGATCGGAATCAACTGGCCTCATCTCTCTGATCCTTGGTGTCCCCACATGCAAAGGAATAGCAAGGATGCCGTGATGGTGACATCAGGACACCTACCTTACAAGCTTGTTAGGAAGATTGTATGTGATAACAGTTACAATCTTTAAAGTCCCCCTTAGTCTTATGATTGCAGAAACCAAAACTCATGGTGGGGAGAAGTGGCTCAAGGCTACCCACACACTGTCTGTCGGAGTGACCTCCTCTACAAGTCACTCTGTGGCCTGATAAGATAGGTTGCTTAGGGTATCAGAGGGGCATGAATGAGTTATTCCACCTTCGATTCCTACTGTGGGGGAATACCCATGGACAAGAAGAGGTCTAGAATCTTCACATCTGTATGGTTTTAATGTGATGGATAACCGTATTGAAGCTCTTAATTAATGTAATCTCTTAATTAAGGCTCCTTTGGCTAGTTGAAATACATTGGGGTTTCATCAACAATTGATGCAACAGTTTTGAAGAACCCAAAGATGCTTTGTAGATTTCCTTAGAAGCCAAAGGCCATACAATTGGACTCTAGAGCTATGCTGTCCAAAACAATAGACTGCTACTTTAAGTAAAACTAAAAATTCAGTTTCTCACTCTAGCCACATTTCATATACTCAGTACCCACATGTGGCTGTTCTATTGCAGAGCACTGCTCCAGACTGATGCCATTTAAATGCCATTATCCACAAGAGTCTACCTCCTCGTACTCCAATTTTTGGAGGGAGAATTGGCCAGGTTTACATGGTATCTACATTTGGAAACAATTAAGATCAAGGTGGACAGTATCCTTTAACACAGTCCTGGCTTAGCTGACCTCCTTGATTGGGGTGGGGGCTCTTTTCCAGAAAAGGGGTACAGTTATGCCTCCCAGAGCTTTCCTGTTCAATCCTGATGAGCCTTGATGTAGCCTGGAATGATGGAGAAGAGACATCAGAACAAGTGAGTGATTCAGGGTTACAACCCACTTTCTATGTCTTGTTACACTCATGACGTCTTCTTTCACATTCCTCTTTCTAAAATCTTAAGAAAGATACTTTATCATTTTGGAATTTTTTTTTTTAGAACCCTAGTTCAGAGAAGCCAAAAGAGGTTTCATTTAGGAGCTTTTGTGCCTTCTATGAAAAGCATCTAAGCTAATAACAAAGAAACTGAACACACAAAACTAATTATTAGAGTGATTTTTAATTAACCTGGCCAGCTCATATAATCCATGGAACGCTAGGAAATTTATCTTTAGGACAAAATCATCCTTGTACTCATTGGATCTGCATTGATTGCACATCTAGGTCAGTAAGTGGGCTGATGGGTTTGGTTTCCACCACTGCTTCTCCTTGATTTGTCTCCCTGCAGACTTTATTTTCTGAGTGTTCTCATGGAATAACCAGGCCTTATACCTCATGGTATCCGCATGCTCTCTGACCAGGAACTGCAGTGCCTCACTTGTCCACACAGACAGTAGTATTCTGAGGATGCATGTGCCCTTGAAGGCAGTTCTCAGCCTTGACTGAACATTAGAACAAAGATCCTGTCCAGCTGTACTCCAGACCAATTAAATCAGAATGTGGAAGGGTGGGACCAGGATCAGTACATTTTAAAGCTCCTTGGATGACTATGAATATTCATAGCAAGTTACTGGACAGTATGAGTGCCACCTGGAGTTTGTTAGAAATGTAGGCTCTCTGACCTCACCTCACACCCCTCAACCAGAATGCATTCTAATAAGATATCCCAAGTGACTAATTTGAAGATTGAGAAGCTCAGGCAGTGGCTCTCAAGTTTGAGCATGCACCACAAGTACCTTAAAATGCAGTGCTGGACTTCACCCCGAGTTCGTGACTCATAAGGTACGGGTAAGGCTTTGCATTTCTAACTAACAATGATGTAATACTGGGGATCCCTGTTCATGCTGACACCACGCAGGAACCACAGTTTCAGACACATACTTAACACTCTTTCCTAGTTCATTTATTCTGCCAAGAATCTTTTGAAGCACAGGGAATTTTGCAGTGAACAGAGAGATAATACTTGTCATCGTGGAACTTAAATTCTAGAGGAGGTTCAGACAATAAGCAAGCTAACTAATTATGGAAACAAGTATTACAGGTTATGTTTAGATCCAGGGTGACTAGAAGGTGCCATTTTAGGTTAAATGGCAAGGACTCACATGTGAGTAAAGACCTGATGGATGAAGGTTTTAAAAGCACAATACAGAACAGAAGAAACAGGCAGAAGGAAAAAGAACCCTAACTGCCCTGACCCAAGGTGGGTTTAATAGACTCAAGACGAAGGAAACAAGGTTTTCTTCTTCATATCCCAGATCCACCACCTCCCTCCTGAATGATTTTTGTATTTTCAGGGCCTGTTCACTCCTCAAGCTTCCCTTGTAGCATTCTTTGTTCACAGTGAAGTTTTAATCTTCCAGAGCATGAACTAAGTTCTTAATGAAGTTACACTTGCTTCCTGGCACCAGGTCTCAAAGAAGGAAAGAATACAGAAATTTCCAACAGGTGTGGGTGGGCCATCCATCTTTACTAAACCTTGTAATAGGAGACATGAAGGATGAGAAGATTTTACTGCCAACGGGAAACCCCCAGCCACACAGGATGGAAAATGGCAGGAAGAAATAATGAAGACTTAAAGAGCAGAAATGGCTGCATAGGTTATTATGGGCTAGGAGTGATATCACCAGGAAGGTGACATAGGTAGATCCTGACTTTGCTCCCCTGCCCCAGAACTGAAAACTATTCATGACAAGACATCACTGGAAAAAATCCTAGAATGAAGGTAAGGCTGAAGCATCTCTGTACCACAGACCTGAAGACAGAAGGGTAAGAGAAGCAGATACATATTACCCCATCCCACGCTGGCAGGGTACCACAGTGGGAGGTCTCCCCTAAGCCTATAGCCCTCCATTGCAAAGAGAGAGCCCAGGATGGCCATCAAGCTCCCCCTGCATGGTGGGTCACTTTTGGGGAGTTTCCACTTTGGTCTCACCTCAAGGAGATCATGGGGGGAATCTGCAGGTCTTGAAACAACCAGCATTCAGATCTTGGACCCCTGAGTTCCTACCTGCACTGCCCAGGTAGAAGTCCTAAAGAGCAGCCTCTCTCATCGGCACAGCGAAGACAGTGGGCAGTTTGACCAGGGAATGAGGCAGGTCAGCCTGAGTTGGGACCGCAGATGGAGAGCCTTGCTGGACCCTGAGTCTGGTCTCCTTGGCCCAGTGAGCAGCTAATTCATAGGCCAGACCAAGGCTGAGTATAGTTCTGGACCCTCCCACCCAGGAAGCCTGTTCTGATACCTTGAAAATGTCTTGGCATAGCAGCATTCAGAGAGCCCAGCCAGTGGCTCTGCCCATCTAGCCAGAGTTTGACACACTGGTCTGTCTGACAAGACTCTTACTGGGGGAGCTAGGCAGCCTTGGGGCCTGTTCTGTGGCTCCCTGCCTCTCCCCTTGCAGTGAAGCTAATGCAACCCTAATTACAATGGTACTTGAACAGAGGACAGGACCAGCAGTTTTGTATTTATGGAGCCACGACTGTGGCCATCTGTCCAGGCACCTGAGGCCTGGTCTGCAGTGTGACCAGGCAAGGGAATATATAGACCAGCCCAAGCTGAATACAGCCTCCAGCCTGACATAACCAGGAACCCTAATCAGAACTCCTTGGACTCTGTTGTCCATCTTGCAATGCCAACTACAGCAGCCCATGAGTAGACAACTTGGTACATAGTTCTGCCTCATTCAACTTCCAAACAAGAACCTGCTCAAGGATGTTACAAACTGATACATGCAGAAAAGCAAGTCTGGAAGACAAGACCCTTTACTCAAATGTGCAGATACCAACATAAGGAACCAAGGATCACAAAAAAAAAAAAATGTAAATATGACACCACCAGGGGAAACTAATAAAGCTCCAATAAATGACACTAAAGAAACTGAAGAGCTATCAAAAAATTCAGAATCCTCTTTAGGTTTAAGAAAACTAAAAATTAAGAAAATAAAACCATACAAAACAAATCCTAGAGGTGAAAAAATCAAATGAACTGAAGAATTCAATAGAGAACTACAACAGCAGACTTGACCATACTAAATACATTATAAACCATCAGAAAGGTTGAATACCCAACTTTTACATCAAGATGGATGGGACTGGAGGAGATTTATGCTAAGTGAAATAAGTCAAGCAGAGAAAGTCAATTAAGGAATAGCATGGAGGACATCAGGAGGAGGGGAATTGGAGGGAGAGATGAACCATGAGAGACTGTGGACTGTGAGAAACAGGGTTTTAGAGGGGAGGGGGGATTGGTTAACCTGGTGATGCGTATTGAGGGCACGTACTGCATGGAGCACTGGGTGTTCATGGATCACCATATCAGAAACCAATGATGTAATGTATGGTGACATAATAAAATTTAAAAAAATAAATACATTATCCAGCCAGAAGAGCAAAAAGAGTGACTAAAGCTAAGAGGGCACAATCAAAAGAAAAAAAATACCCTCATTATAGAAATCCCAGGAGAGAAAGAGACAAAGCATATTTAAAGCAAGCATGGCTGAAAAATTCCCAAACTTTGGGAAAGAAATGGACATCCAGATCCTTGAGGCCCTGAAATAGGTTGAACCCCAATAGGGCTGCACCAAGCCACCTTCTAATTATATTTCCAAAGACCAAGCAAGAATTTTGGAAGTAGCAAGAGAAAAAAAAAATTACATAAACAGAACCCCCATAGGACTATACGTAGATTTCTCAACAGAAACTTTCAGGCTAAGAGAATAGGATAATAGTTTCTTCATTTAAATATTTTGAATATATCAACCACAAATTCTATACCCAGCAAAGCAATTACTCAAAAATGAAGGAGAGAGAACTTTCTAAACAAACAAAAGGTGAGTTCATCACCACTAGACAGCCATTACAGGAAGTATTAATGGGAATTGTTCAGTGAAGAGAAAAGATACTAGTTTATAGCATAGAAACAAAAGGTAGTAAAACTCATATCCTCTCACACGGTAATGCTGCATCATTCACTTACACTCTAGTTTAAAATTTGAAAAATAAAATCTTTTGGATTATCTTGCATAGAAGATATAAACATATGTAAATTGTAACATCAATAACCTACATGTGAGGAGGAGGAGAAGTATAAAATACAGGAGTGTTCAGTTAGCCAGCATATAGAACATAATAAAAAATAACAAAAAAAATATAGGAGTGCTCTCAAAATTCATGTAAGACTCAAAGTAACCCCAAGAAAAAAACCTGTAGTAATTATACAAAAGCAATTGATAATTAAGTCAAAGCATACTAATACCAAAAAGCATTAAACACACAAAAGAGTAGGATAAGGAGGGAACAATGGATCTACAAAAAAGAAAACAAAATGGCAATAGTAAGTCCTTCATAATTTAAGTGGATTAAAATCTCCAATGAAAAGACACAGAATGGCTAAATAGAAAAAAATCAAGATTTAACAATATTCTGCCTACAAAGATTAAATGTAGCTTTAAAAACACACTGAAGGGATGGAAAAAGATATTTCAAGCAGAAGGTAATTTTTGTAAAAGGGGGTAGCTATAAATCAGACAAAACAGACTTTCTCTTCTACCATTTTTAGTTTAAAGGAGGTCATTATATAATAAAGGCTCAATCCTACAAGAAGACATCACAATTGTACTATTTATGTACCCTATATTTTATGTACCCTATATTGGAACACCTAAATAAAGCAAAAGCAGAACTGAAAGGAGAATTAAAAAGCCATCAAAAATGGTTAATATCATACTCTCAATAATGGTTATTCATTCTCTGGATGATCTAAGAGTCAATCTAAACACTATAGACCAAATGGACCAATAGACGTATACAGAGCATTCTCTTTGACAACAGAACACACATTCTCCTCCCGTACACATAGAACATCTTCTAAGATACATTATATATTGGGCAGTAAGTCTTAGCAACTTCAAGAAGATAGAAATGAACAGGAGAACTGGACAATTCCCATGTATTCATACATTTAACAGTACTTCTCCTTTGTGCCACCAATGGATCAAAGAGAACTGATTTTGTTGCATCCCCTAAGAAGTTCATACCAGTAAATATCCACATTTAGAAAGACATCAAAAACCTAGCTAACTCTATGACTCAAGGAATTAGAAAAAAACTAAGCCCATAGTTAGCAGAAGGAAAAAAATAAAGATCAAAGCAGAAATAAAGGAATTAACAAGAGTTGGTTCTTTGAAAAGGTAAATAAAATTCACAAACCTTTAGCTAGAAGAAGGAAAAAAGGAGGACCCAGATTAATTATGATTGGAAAAGAAGACTGTACAAAGGATCATAAGAGGCTATTAATGAACTATATGCCAGCAACTATAAGCCAACAAGAATTAGAAAAATAACCTACCAAGACTGAATCAGGGGAAAAAAAAAAAAAACTATGAACAGACCAGTTAATGAGCAACCAAAAATCTCCCACCAAAAAATAAGCCTAGGACCAGATGGCTTTACTGATCCATTTTTACCTAACATTTAAAGGACTGCAAGAGCTAGGATCAAGATAAAGAGTGATCCTGATCTCCCTTGCTCCACTGGACACACCAGAACACCAACTAAATACAGAACAGCTCTCTTTGAGAATCAGCTAAAGGCTAGCCCAACAGCTCTTCCATAACTCAAGAGAGGCAGTTGGTAGAGATGCAGTCTAGGCAGGACCTTACACCCCTAGTGCAGCAGCCCATGAGTAGGAGGGATACCACAAATGCAGAGATCCTACCTAAGGAGCAAGGCCTTCAAGACTTACATCAGGAACCCCTACCCTGAGAGGACAAACCCCCATAATGTCTGGATTTGAACATCAGTGAAACTTAACTCTGGAAGAGCCAGGGAGCTTTAGGAAGTCAAGATTTCAACCTAAAGGGCCCATGCACAAAGTCACTCACTCTGAGACCCAGTAGAGAGGCAGCAATTTGAAAAGCACCTGAGCCTTATGTGAGGGGAAATTTCTCCAGGAATAGAAGCACTGGTGGGTGCTATTTTTCCTACTTCCCTCCTTAGCTAGCCCAGCGCAGGTGGGTGCTATCTCTGGCACTGTCCATCTACTTTGCTAACACCACTCGGCCTACCCTCCGTGGCAGGTGCCTCTCCAAAGCCGCTCCTGTCCACCACTCCTATGAGTGACCTTAGCTAGGATTGGTGCCCCCACAGTCAGCCATACCAGCGGCCAGCCCTGTCCATCAGTGTGCCTGTAATAGTTGCAGCCTAGCCACATAGGGACCAGCCCTGGAGTGCCTAGTTCTGATAGCTGGGGAGGAGGGGATTGCACTTGCTTGCCCCACAGGACACCATCTTCCCTAAAGCTACTCTTCCAAGAATGAGAGATGTAGCTGATCTACCTAATATATAGAAACAAATAGAGAGTCAGGCAAACTGAGGAGAGAGAGGAATGTGTTCCAAAGAAAAGACAAAAATCTCAGAAAAAGGACTAAATGAAATGGACATATGCAATCTACCAAAAAGTTCAAAGTAATGGTCATGAATATGCACACCAAACCCAAGAGGAGAATGGATGGACTTTGCAAAAGAGACAGAAAATATAAAGAAGAACCAGGGGCGCCTGGGTGGCTCAGCCGTTAAGCATTTGCCTTCGGCTCAGGTCATGATCCCAGGGTCTTGGGATCCAGCCCCGCATCAGGCCCCCTGCTCAGCAGGAAGCCTGCTTCTTCCTCTCCCTCTCCCTCTGCTTGTGTTCCCTCCCTGCCTGTCAAATAAATAAAATTTAAAAATATATATAAAGAAGAACCAATCAGAGCTTAAGAATACAATAAACAAAATGAAAAATATACTAAAGGGAATCAGGTTAGAGGATGCAGAAAAACAGATCAGCTATCTGGAAGATGGTAGGGGAGATCACTCAAACTGAACAACAACAAAGAAATGTAATGTTAAAAGGATAGTTTAAGGGATTTCTGGGACAACATGAGCACACTAACATTCAAATGATAGGAGTATTGGAAGCAAAAGACAGTAATAAAGGGGAAGAAAATTCATTTGAAGAAATAATAGCTGAACATTTCTCTAAACTGGGGAAGGAAATGGAAATTCAGGTCCAGAAAGCACAGAGAGCCCCAAAGAGGTCCACACCAAGGCATTTAATAATTAAAAGGTCAAATTTTGAAAATAAAGAATCTTAAAATCAGCAAGAAAAAAGCAACTAGTCACATTTTCCCTGGGAACCCCCCTGAGATTATCAGCTGATTCTTCAGCAGAAATTTGTAGGCCAAAAGGGAGTGGCACAATAGATTCAAAGTGCTGACAGGAAAAATCCTACAATAAGAATATTCTACCCAGCCAGGTTATCCTTCAGAAATGAATAAAAGTTAAAGAAGTTCATTACCACTAATCCATCCTTAAAAGAAGTCCCTTTAGCATTTTAAGTTCAAAAGAAAAGGCCACAAGTAGAAGGAAATAATGAAAGAAAAAAAAATCACTGGTAAAAGCAAACCTACAACAAAGGCAGTATATCAGTTATTTGTTAATCAAATATGCAGGTTAAAAGACAAAGTAGTAAAATCAAGTATAATTGCAATACTTAGTTAAGGGATCCACAAAATAGGACATCAAAAATATAAAACGGGGATAAGGAATAAATATAGTGCTTTTAGAATGTATTTTAAGTACCATTAACTTAAACTGTTATACACATAGGGTGTTACATATAAACCTGATGGTAATCACAAACCAAAAACCTGTAATAGAGGTACTAAAACCCTTACATAACCCTAAAAGTCATCAAATCACAAGAGGAGCAGAGAATTACCAGAGCAACCAGAAAACAGTTTACAAAACAGCAATACTTTCACACCTATCAAAAATTACTTAAAACATAATGGACTAAATGTTCCAATTAAAAGACATAGGGTGGCTGAGTCAATTAAGACAGGAAAGAGACCCACATACAGGCTGCCTATAAGAAGATGAAAGACATGTGGTCTGAAACCTTTAAGACATTGATAAAAAAAATTGAAGATGACACAAATAAATGGAAAGATATACAGTGCTCAATATCGGAAGAATTTATACTATTAAAATGTCCATACTACCAAAAGCAATCTTAAGAAAAACAAATTTAGAGGTATTATGATCCCTGATTTCAAACTATACTACAAATATACAGTAATCAAAACAGTATAACACTTGCATAAAAACAGACACGCATGCAAAAAATAGAGAAAGCCTGAAATAAACCCATATTTATAGAGTCCGTAAATCTATGTCAAAGGAGAAGAGTACACAATGGGGAAAAGACAGTATTTTCAATAAATAGTGCTGGGAAAATTGGACAGCTACATGCAAACAAATGGATCTGGACCACTTTCTCACACCATACACACCAAAAAACTCAAAATGGATTAAAGACCTAAATTTAATACCTGAAACCATACAACTCCTATAAGAAGACATAGGCAATAAACTCTTGGACATCAGCCTTAGCATTATGTTTTGGATGCTTCTCCTCAGGCAAGGGCAACAAAAGCAAAATAAACAATGGAACTACATTAAATTAAACAGCTTTTGCAAAGCTAAGGAGATCATTAATAAAGCAAAAAGGCAATCTACTGAAGGGGAGAAGGTATTTGCAAATAATATATCCAATAAGAAGTTAATATCCCAGAAATATAGAGAATGTATACAACTCAACACACACAAAAAGCAATCCAATTTAAAAAGTGGGCAGAGGACCTGAATAGATGTTTTTCCAAAGAATATATGTAGATGGCCACTTGAAAAGATGCTCAACATTACTAATCACTAGGGAATTTGGTATTAAAACCACAATGAAATGTCCACTTACACCAGTCAGAATAGCTAGTATCAAAAAGACAAGAAATAAGTTTTGGTGAGGAGGTACGAAACGGGAACCCTCATGCAGTTGGTGGGGATGTAAACTGGTGCAGCCACTGTGGCAAACAGTATGGAGGTTCTTCAAAAAATTAAAAATATACTTTATGTTGCAGAAATTCCACTTCTGGGTTTTTATCCAAAGGAAATTAAAACAATTTGAAAAGATAATATGCACCTCTATGTTCATTGCAACATTACGTACAATAGCCAAGGTACGGCAGCAACCTAAGTATCCACTGACAAATGAATAAAGAAGATGGGATATATATACACACAATATATATGCAATGGAATATTACTCAGCCACAAAAAAGAAAGTTTGACATTTGCAACAACATGGATGGACCTAGAGGGTATAGACTAAGAGAAATAAGTCAGACAGCGAAAAACAAATACCTTATTTCATTTATACGTGGAATCTAAAAAATGAACAAAAAATGAACAAAACAGAAACAAACTCATAAATCCAAAGAATAAGCTAGTGGTTGCCAGTGGGGAGGGCAAAAGGAAGGAGCAATATACGTAAAGTGAAGCAAGAGGTACAAACTTCCAATTATAAATAAGTCATGGGAATGTAAAGGACAGTGTAGGTATTATATAATCAGTAACATAATTACTTTGTGTGCGGACAGATGGTAGCTAGACTTATTGATGTGATCATTTCGTAATGTATATAAATGTAGAACCACTATGTCATACATCCAAAACTAATATTGTATGTCATCTATACTTAGGTTTAAAAAAATTAATGCCAAATGTCCTACTTTTCCAAAAAATTAAATAGGAGGGAACACTCCCAAACTCATTTTACATATCAAAGACAGTAAAGGTACTAAAAGAAAACTGCATGCCAATATCCCTTATGAATAAAGATGGAAAAGTCTCAATAAAATACTAGCAGAGTGAATTCAGTAGCACATTAATAGGATCCTTTACCATGATCAAGTGGCATTTATCTCTGGGAGGCAAGGATGGTTCAACATATGCACATAAGTAATTGTGATATACCACGTTAACACAATGAAACATTAAATTCGTATCACCTGAACAGATGCAGAAAAAAACCTTTGACAAAATACATTTTTTCATGATAAAAACTCTCAACAAATTGGTATAGAAGGAATGTAAGAGAACATAATAAAGCCATATATGGGGGGCACCTGGGTGGCTCAGTCGGGTAAGCATCTGCCTTCAGCTCAGATCATGATCCCAGGGTCCTGCGATCAAGCTCCACATCGGGCTTCCTGCTCAGTGGGGAGTCTGCTTCTCCCTCTGCCCTCCCTGCCCCCAATCATTCTCTCTCCAATAAATAAAATCTTTAAATAAAAGATTTTATTTATTTATTAGAGAGAGAGGGAGCATGAGCAGGGAGAGAGGCTGAAACCATAAAACTCCTAGAGGATAAAAGGAAAAAGCTCCTTGAGATGGGTCCTTAACAATGATTTTCTTGGATATTCAAAAATAAATAAGTTGGACTGTATCAAACTTAAAAGCTCTGTACAGCAAAACAATCAACAATATGAGGATAACTTAGAGAATGGGAAAGAATATTTGCAAATTATGTATCTGTTGTTAATATCCAAAATATATAAAGAACTCCTACAAATCAACAGCAAAAAAAACAAAAAACAAAAAAACCCCACACAACCAAAAAAACCCCAACCCAATTTAAAAATGGGTGAAGGACCTAAATAAACATTTTTCCAAAGACAATATTCAGATAGCCAAGAGGTACATGCAAGGGTGCTCAATCCTACAAGGGAATCATTAGGGAAATGTACATTAAAGCACAAGGACATATCACCTCACACCTGTTAGAATGGCTACCATCAAAAAGATAAGAGATAACAATGCTGGTAAGGCTATGGAGAAAGGGGAACATTTTTGCACTGTTAGTGGGAATGTACATTGGTACAGTCACAATGGACCACAGTATGGACATTGTTCAAAACTAATGATGTAATGTATGGTGATTAACATAATTTTAAAAAAATAAAAAGAACAAAAATTAAAAATAGACCTACTGTATGACCCAGCAATCCAACTTCTGGGTACATAGCCAAAGGAAGTAAAAACACTTTATCAAAGATCTAACTGCACCCCTCATGCTCATTGCCACTATACAATAGCCAAGACATGGGGAAAAAAATCTAAACGTCCATTGATGGCTGAGTGGATAAATATGTACGTTATTCACCATTAAAAAGTAAGGAAATCTTGCTATTTGCAACAACACGGATGGAACTTGAGGGTGTTATGTCAAGTGAAATAAGCCAGAGAAAGCAAACTCCATATGAGCTCACATATGGAATCTTACAAGTCCTAGAACAAGAGATCAGATCTGTGGTTAGCAGAAAGGAGGGGGGTGGGAATTGGATGCAGGAGGTTAAAAGGTATAAACTGCCATTGAGAAGATGCAGAAGTAGTTTGTAGCGTGGTTACTACACTTAACACTGCTGTATGGCATCATTTCAGGTTGCTGAGAGTGTAGCCTAAAAGTTCTCCTTGCAAAGAAAAAAAATTTTTATGTATCCGTATGAGGTGATAGATGTTAACTAAACTTATTACGATAATTATTTCACAATATATGAAAATTAAGTCCTTTTGCGGTACACACTAAATGTATACACCGTGGTACATCAGTTACATCTCAATAAAACTGGAAAAAAATTGTGAGGTCCATGACTGGGAGATGCTCTGAAGTCTGAAGCAATCCAGGAAGGCTATCTGGAAGAGGAAGAGCTCCAGGTAGACCCTAAAGGAGGATTAGTGCTGGAGTAAAGGAGGGTCCATATGTATATAAATGGACCATATAATTTTGTCGATTTAGGAGTCAGATGCATTAAATCTGATGATGGTAATACCAGACAAACTTTAAACACCTTGTCTTGGAGTTTACATGCTTCATCAATTCTGTAAAATATTTTCACTTCTCATTTCCCTCCTTCACTTTCCTTCTAGAAAGCACAGGGCCAAAATTAATACCCACTTAGATGGAACATAATTGCCTAAGTTTTATATGTAATGATTTGCCTCTTTTTTTATCCAGTCTTACTATAATAATGACAGCATTTTTAAAAATTATCCGAAGTGGGAAATTAATGACCTTGGTTTCAGCCAGGTCTAGATTTGAAAGTTCCAGCACTTTCTAGCTTTGAAAGAATAATTAAGTCCAAAGGTTACTGAGCATACATTTCTTCATATAAAATAGAATTTTTTTAAAAAATGACTTTTTAGAGTTTGTTGTATCACACTAGGAAAAACAGTACATGAAGTACAGGGGGTTCGCTCCTGGTCTATGCTCCATAAATGCTGGTTCCCTTCCCTCCTGCATTGTGTGAGCTGCTATACTCTTTCCCACCCTGGTCTGAACAACACAAATTCTGTCCAGTGTATGATTGGGAAATATTCCCACATGCTTAGGCCTAACTGATGTTCTACCTTCTGCTCTCTTCCATCCTGAACCCTAGTTTAAGGCTGCATAAATGATCCCCAGCCCACACACATTTTCCCCCTAACTTCCCCCTAGGTAAATAACAGATGCCATTGTCTTCTATTAGGCTCATTAGAGATGTTTAATCATCCGAGCCTCTATGGTTGCACGACCATCAACAAGATAGCCTTACCCAAGTGTGGGGAATGCCAGAGCTCTTGCTTTGTGAGTCCTAAAATTGATGAGGGAGTTGGCAGTGCCTGAGTCCCCACAGCCTTGTGTCAGCGGAATCCCCCTTCCTGATTAGGATGTTCTTTGTTACTGATATTTGCAATGTCAAAGAATACTTCATAACCCTCCTTCCTTTCCTTTTACTCCCTATGATCCCAAAAGGGGTATCGTTGGGCAACAGCTGTTCCTAAGTGAGCATGAAAAAAGATGCATTTAGAGTGTTCCTCTAACAGCCTAAGACACGACAAGGCAGCCAGGAAGCCCGCATTATGCTGGGAACCCGGACGAGTGAGCTCAAGGTATAGGAATGAGGGTTATTTCAACACAATTCCATGAGGATTCCTGAGTGCGCAAAATCCACCACCTCCCATGCCCAAGCTCCAGCTCCCAGGCTGACCAAGTCAAGCTCATGGGTAGAAGCCAGTGCACATCCAGGTGACTCGGTGACAGGATATAGACACCAAATCAATACCTGGTATCACTCTGAAAACTTCATCAGTGTGAAGATTTTGAAGCGTCTGCACTGGGCTTTTATGGTGTCCACTTCTGAGCATCTGCTCATGGGTCAAATTTCTGGAGCTGGGTCTATTTCAGGGTCATGTCTATGGACTCCTGGTGCATCCAGAAGTTAACAGTCATGTCTAGCCACTGTGGGTGCCAGGTGTGGTTTCATGCTCCTATGTCCTAAGCAGCAGATGCTTTGGGTGCCCTGACCTCCCTCTGATTTTAGCCACAGCTGTGGGTGAAAGTCTATTCAACTAAGAGCTCCCCATCTTAATTAATGCACAGGGCAGAGGGTCTTGGCTGACGGATAATAGCTCAGCCTAGCCCTAGCATCCTAGAGCAGCATGGTTCATACTCTCCCTCTCTGTCTGTCTCTCCCTCTCCTTTCTTTCCTTTCTTTCCCTCCCCACATGTAGATCTAAAAATATAGACATAGACATACAAGGAACTGAACAGGATTCGTGAATAAGCAGCATCTTGGGTTTTACATGAGAGACAGTTAGAAATGTGGGATCTCAGAACTCATCCTAGACCTACTGGCTCATATTGTGCAATTTAAAAAAAGTTCTTCAGATTATTCAAAGGAACACTAAACTTTGAGAAGCGCTGGTCTCGATTATTTTATGCATAGGAAAAATGACCCAAAGAGGTACACCACCCCTCTGTCCGCTCACCCTTCATTTCAGATATTGATGGCAGCTCTAATATGAAATGGAGTAGACCAGAGTCTTCTTTAAATAAAAGGGGGAAACTGCCTCATGCTATTCCCATGTTATCTTTCATTGTCAAATATCAAGAATCATTCAATTAATTACCTTGGAAAACAAAGTTACTTGAAATTACTGGAAGCAGGTTCATTCTGGTGCTTAAACACCAGCAGTGCCAGAAAGAATAATTTCCTGAACGCTTCCTATTGCCACACAAAGGAAGTCATTCTTGAGGAAAAAAATAGTAGTCCTAATATAATCGCTTTTCATTTGTGCTCATGCAGGAAGATGCCAAATGTTTGTACTCACCCATTCTATCAAATAGTAGCTTTCTTGCCATAATTAAAATATATGAAGGCTGCTCCACTAGCCACGTCATAACACTCGTGCAGTCATAGAGAATTTCCCAGCTACCCCCTCCCCGCCTCCATGTCATGAAGTAGGTCTGAGATCGCTGAAGCTGGGATAAGCATGAATCCAGACCAACTCCTTTATTTTACAGAACACATACACACGCACGTGCACAAGCAGGTCTGGGTGTGCACACAGACGCTTCAAGATATTGTCCAAGCTAGAGTTCTATTACAAACTCCTCAACTCTGACCACAGGGCTCTTCTAATGTCTTTTTAAAACGTTTTAAGCCTTTCTTTGGTCAAAAGGAAGACTGGGAGTTGAGAAATAGTTAGAATATGATTTCAGGTGACCCAAAGAAGCAAAGCTAGCCCAAACTCTATAGTTCACTCTAGTTCCACTCTAGCCCTATATATTTACCTCCCTCCCTACCAATCTAATCAGTGACTGTTTAAAACCAAAAAATTTGGGGGGCGCCTGGGTGGCTCAGTTAAGCGTCTGCCTTCGGCTCAGGTCACGATTTCGGGGTCCTGGTATCGAGCCCCGCATCGGGCTCCCTGCTCAACAGGGAGTCTGCTTCTCCCTCTCCCTTCCCCCCCATTCATGCTTTCTCTCTCTCTCTCAAATAAGTATCAAAGTTTGTGGAAACTCAGATATACTCAACAAGGAACGTATCTATTACTATGATTTACTTATCTGTAAATGCTAGCTGATGTTTTACTCTGCCCATCATGGCACTAGGGATTATTCATTCCTTTGAGTTTGGGCTAGCTTTGCTTCTTTGGGTCACCTGAAATCATTTTCTAAGACAATTAGGCATAATTCAGTCACTTTTCTCTGTAAAGGGGCCCTATTTCTGAATCCTGAGTGCTATCTGGTTTATGCATTGCCCAGTTTGACCTTCACAACCCCATCAGGTGGGCAAATCCAACACCTTTTACTTCATTTTACAGAAAACTGAAAATTGGGTGCTCAGAGAGAAAGAGACTTACCACCCATGTGGGCACACACTCAGTGCCTACTGAGAAGCCCCCGTCTGAATAATTCCATGGCTGCGAAAATGTATGACCCTAAGAAGCGCATCAAGCCCGTCTGTTCACTCTATGTTCCAGATCATTCCCGACTGGCCTTATTGAATAAATAAGATTGTGTGTGTATACAAATGGGCCAGAAAGGCAGATCTTCAGTAAATCGTGTTTCTTGTGCTCTACCTACCCTGCATGGAACACGACTGTGCATACTGCTCAACTTTATTTTCTTGGCTGTGGATTTCTCTCTTGCCTTTTAAACACACACACACAAACACAGCCTACTTGACTACTAACACACTCTGATAGCTTCAGAGCAACTCCCCACAATCGGAAGTTGCTCTTTATTCATAAATATGACAAAACCCATCATCAATCCCCAGGTCTGAGTCACCCTGGGACCCCAGCAGCAGCTCTGGCATTTACTCCCAAACTACAGCCACTTGAACAAGAACAGCAGACGCCCAGCTTCCTTAGCAGCCAACCCTGGGCTAAACCCCTCCAGGATCTGTCCCTCTGTCTGTTGCATGATGGAAAGACAAGGGTTCTCAGCTGGTGCTATGAGGCCGGGGAAACACCCCCATACACTCTCACACTGATAGTGTAAATCAATCTGTTTTAAGAAGCAGACTAGGGATGAAGATCCTTAAGCTACTATCCATACCAATACTATATAATTAGAAAGATTTAAAATCTATCCTTCTTTATTCATGTCCTTTGTTTTGCGTACTCAGTTTCCATTAAACCTTGTACTGGGTACTGGGGTAATGGAGACAGCATCACCAGCCCCTTCCCTGAATGAAAGAGAAACCAACCAACCTCTTATATGAGATGCTAGAAATAATATCTGGGGGTGTGGGGTCCAGCTTATTGGGGGTTGGGCACCATGTCAAGCCCATCCATCATTCATGTGCCTCACCTAATCAAGGCCATACCCCAACCTATGAGATAGTTTATCTGTGAAGCAGAGATTGTGACAGAGAGCCTGAGTCCTGAAGATGTTTATGGACTTTGCTCAAGCAGAGCTAGAATGGCTGCTATGGATTGTTTCTGTCCTTGTAAAATTCCTATATTGAAATCCTAATGCCCAATGTGATCGTACGGGAAGGTGGGGCGTTTGAGAGGTGCTTAGGTCATGAGGGTGAAGCCTGCATGAATGGGATTCTAAGGGCCAGAGAAATCCCTAGTCCCCTTCATCATGTGAGGATACAGCAAGAAGGCACTGGTTATGAACCAGGAAGAGGACCCTCACCAGAAGACGACCAGGCTGGCACCTTGGACTTCTCAGCCTCCAGAACTATGAGCATTACATTTCATTTGTTTATTAGCTACCCGGCCAGTGCTATTTAAAAAAGTAGTGTTAAAGTTCTCTGAATGGACTAAAACATGCTCTGTGAGGCCCATCTCCAAATCTTACTATATGAGGACATATCCACAGAGTATTGTAGGACACAGGGAGGTCCCCGAACTGAGATGGACAGAGGTGAGGTAGAGTGCGGGGAGGCTCTTCCCAAAGGGTGATACCTGAGATGGGTAGTGAACAAGGAGCGGGAATTACTCAAGGCAAGGACCGTGGGAAGAGCATCACAGCAAAGAGAGGACTGCAGGACGGGCCAGGGCATGGCAGTGAAGAGTGGGGAGAAAGCTTCAGGATGTTCTCTGTGTCTGGAGGGATAGTGGATGTGGAAAGAAAGGAAGTAGGGGAACAAGAGAGGGCATAGCAGTCTCAGAAAGGGATTTTTTCAGCTAGAGAAGGCAATGATACAGTGGGAAATAGGGGACAAGGTCCATCAGCAGAGCAATGTGGGGCCACTTCCAGTATTCTGATGAAATGGGACCCCACCACCATACGCACAGCATGTACCCTGAGCAGGCAGTCATGGGGGGCTGGAGACCCAAGCGGAGCCACGTGGACTGTGGAAAGACAAGGAGAGGGATGGGGCACAGGGCACAGTTTCCACCCAGGGTGGGAGAATATTTTTCTCCAATTTTAAAGGAGCTAAAAGACTTAGAGCAGTTGAGGGAGGCATGTGGACCAAGAGATAGAGACTTCTCTGCAGCATCAGGCTCACTCCAAACTGTCAGTGTCTGGTGGGTTTTGGAGCCTGGAGGGATGACTAGGAGAAGGTGCGCAGTAGGGGGACCTGCCAGCTACTCCTGGGAGAAGAGCCAGCTCCGGCGATCATGAGCAGGGCATGCACCTTGTGGGGCTCAACACACAGCGCCCTGTGGGGCTGAGGGAGAGCTGCAGCCCTCCTTTCTCCTGCTCAATAAAAGACGGGAGTGCAGCCATCCCTCACAGACCAAAAACGGCATGCTAATGCTTCCGTAAATGGAAGCTCTTTGCACGATATGTCTGCAATGTGCTCTAAGTGAGCGTGAAAGAGTAAGCTGACAGTTTTGGGTCACGGGCGCCATCCCTGGGGGTAGACGCAGGCAGTGTTACACAGGAAGACTGAGCAGGAGTTAGGGTCCTGAGGAGGGCTGGGGAAGAAGGGGGGGGTTCATCCCATCAGGATGAAGACCAGACCTTTCCCTTCAGGATGCAGGGAAGATGGTGAGAGGAGAGAGAGGCAATGATGAGAGAGAAGGGAACGCAGCCGCCTCCTCTCTGTTGGTAAGGCTTTGGGAAAGTAAGCTAGCACCCACTGTATGTGGAGTGAACCCCCTCCTACTCCTGCTGGGGGCCCCCATATTCATGCCTTTTCTGCTCAACACTCCATTTTCACTAGGGAACCTGGAGCTCAGTGGTGGGCTCTGACAACAATGAACCTTGTCAATCCCACCTCTCCCAGGATGGCAATATCCTGGGTCTCGTGCTGGTCCAGGCTTCTAGGGAGAAAGAAACGTGATGGGGCAATATCAGCGTGTGTCATGTTAATTCTGACTCAACTCCCTGATGCTGAGCCCACCCTGTGTGTGGATGCTAGTCTAGATGAAGCCAATTTCCCCCATGGTCAGCATGATGGCCTCCCCCATACCCTATGTGGGACCCCAAACTGCTGGCACCCAATCATACCATTGGGGGCGCTTCCCCAGGTCCTAGTCCCAACTAAACCTCCTTCCCTCCTTCCCCCACCAGCCTCTGTGGAAGTTCCATGGACACACCTCACGGTCATGTAGAAAGTGTGAGTAGTCCAAATCTGTCCAGCACTCCACTTTGGCTCCCACTTCTGTCACACGGTATGTCATCCTCCCAGGAGTGTCACTCATAGACAATAGCTTGCACCTTCTGGGTCCTCATCCTCACCACCATTAGAACCACTGATCTGCTCATGCTAACAGAGGTCTGATTCACTTTCCATGTGGTCATTTTAGAGACCACCTCCATCTCGCACATTGGGATTCTCTCCATAGAAGGCACTTCATGAGACATGGAAACCAAAGCTGTGCACCTGCTTCACAAAGCTTGATGGAAAGAGAAGAAGTTAACAGAGGGGAGGAGACAGGAGCATGGTAAGTAACCCCCTTCAGAGTGAGACACTGGTTGAATTCTGCCTCTAACATGTACTGTTGTAAGAGTAAATGGTTTTCTTAGGGATGATAACTTCATGAGAACACTTAAGTCCTTATCATGATACCTAAAGACCTACACTATGACCTACTACTACCATGATACACAATGACCTACTAATACAGCCTGATATGAACACATATGAGGGGAGTCAAGCTCAGATAAAGGACACCTGAGCAAAATCACATGGTAACTCAAAACCAGAGCCAGTATTTGGACCTTGGCCTGGACATCTCCAAAACACACATTCTTTCTCTACCCCACACAGTGCCCTCCCCCTTTGCCTCTCTTGCCCATATTGGGAGGAAATGTCAAGTATAATTCCTGAATCTTGAGCTTGGAAAGTCAGGCCAAGAAGTGCAGCAAATATAGTACACATGACATATCTGGTGGGAAGCTAAAAAATGTCAAGTTTTGAAACCATGAATTATTTTTCCTTCTGTTTCCTCAAATCAGCACAAGCCCATCTGCATGTGGTTTTCCTAAGGCAAGATGCTGAGAACAAGTTCCATCCAGGTCTGTCCCACTCCCTTAAGCCTCCCATGACACTCTCTGAAGAATCACAAAGAACACAAGGGTTGGAAAAATGGTGACTGTCTTGTGGTGGATTTCATGAACCCTGGCAAGACCTTGAGCTTCACTGGTAAAAACCCAGCCTGACTGCAGATCTCTCTGCTTCATTTAATAAGAAAACATGCTTTCATTCCTCAGTCAGAAAAATGGAGCTTGTAAAAAAAAAAAAAAAAAAAAAAAAAAAAATCCCCAGGATAACACACTCTAAATTTCTTACAAAGGTACGCGTGACTGATTAGGAAGAAGAGGATGGTTCACATTCAGCACGTTATACACGTTTTCCCATTCATGCAGGGTACATGCTCCCATTTTACAGATGAGGCTCAACCAAGTAGAATATATTTTTGTAAACAATGAGTCCTAAAAATTAAAGAACATTCATTTGCACAAACACAGGCACATTAGTGGGAGAACTAGAGTTTGAACTAAGGCATTTGAACTCCAGAGCCTGTGAATGTTGGAGCAATGATAGAGAAAACGTAATCCAAGTTTTCTACTTCACAGATGTAGAAACTGAGTCACAGGCAAAAAAGATGTGCCCTATAATAGTTTACATAATATGTTAGGAGTCTTTGTACTTATACACTTAGACTTGTATTTAGTCACACTTCCAATTACACATCTCTTCCCAAGCACTCTGAGAACTACTTACCTGCAGTAGACTCCTTCAGTATTCTGCCTGCATCCTCTCTTTCAAGAGAGTGCACCCATCCCCCAGCTGCTGTGAATGCCGGTTGCTAATAGCCCACAGCTGAGACTTTCTCCGGAGAATTGTCCTTGACTGACCAGAGAGGGCTGAGATGTTATTCCCACATTATGCCCCTCACAGAAGGAGCACAGAGTCAATGAATGACTGATTTATTGGACCCCTAAAGCTTGGGACCCTTACATCACAATGGGACAACTCTCCAGAGCTCCCCATGAGATCAGGCTAAAACAAGTCTCCAGCTGAGAAAACATCCTTCCTTAGCTTATTTTGCCCTCTTCTACTTCCCCCAGTCTCCTTTTCCTAAAAACACTCCTTCAATAAGTCACTTGCATAAGAATTATCCCTGTCTCAGGCTCCACTTCTAGGGAACCCATCCCAAGATACAATCTAAGGAAGGAGGGGAGACATCACACTGGGTAAAGCCACTAAGAGTAGACACTGAAGCCTTTGCCTTGCATTTGTTCCCTGGATACTACTCGAATATTTTAAAATAATTTTTTAAAGATTTTAATTATTTGAGAAAGAGCAATCAGGGGGAGGGAGGAGAAGCGGAGGGAGAAGAACAAGCAGACTCTAGTCTGAGCACAGAGTCCAACACGGGGCTCGATCCCACAACCCTGAGATCACTATCTGACCCAAAATCAAGAGTCAGACACTTAACCCACTGAGCCACCCAGATGCCCCACTACTAGAATGTTTTATCGGTTCTCAAAATAAGAGCTAAATGCTTTTTAAACTCAAAAGGGCTTGAAAGACATCTGGTCAACCCCTTCTTTTTAGTGGTGGAACGGCCAACACCTAGTGAGGGAAAGCACCTTACCCAGCTCACACAGAATTGGAACCCAGATCTATTCCCACAGATAACAGTACATTCAGAGCAAAGACAAAGCACATTCCCATTCCTACTGTGGAATGTGTATGATCAGCTCTAATACAGGTGAGACGACTTCTCTGGGGTGGAAGAAGATAGGGTTTATACTCAGAGGTGTGACAAGTTCTGATCTGGCTACTCTCCTACTTATGAACAATTGTTCACAGAATGAATGACATGCTCCTCGGTCCAACATTTAGATACTTTCACACGGCAATGCTCCCAAGACTTAGCGCTTGATATCCATGCTCCCCAAGACAACCCAAATTCCATGTACCTCTCATCTTTCCCTAAGCCCAAGCATGCTGTGCTCTTACTGGTCCATGCTTGTACATACATAGAATTACTAGATAAAATACAGATTCCCAGTTAAGTATGAATTTCAAATAAACAACAATACATTTTAATATAAGCATGTCCCACATATTGCACGGGGCATACTAATGCCTAAAGAGTATTTGTTGTTTATCTAATCTGGCATAATGTTTACTCTCTCTTCCTGAAATTCCCACTCTACAGTCTTAGAAAATTCATCCTCCAAAGGAACAGCTCAAATTGAATTGGTAATGAATAGCTTTCTCGAATTTCTGAAATAATCCCTCTTACCTTAGGGGCAGAGTGCCCTGGACTTTGCTCAGCTAGAGTACCACTGTCACAGAGTTACAATGTGTTATCAGAAATGGCTTTAGCAATGGATTCCCCAGGAACCACATGGGATAGTGGGGGGGGGGCTCTCTGCCCCATTCACATAGTTATTCATGCACACATGCACATATTCATTCATTCAGTAAATACATATGCAGCATCTTCACTATGTCTAGCATATGTGGGATGTAGGATCTACACATCAATTAAAAAAAAAAAACAACAACAGACATGCTGCCTACCACTATAGGGTTTACAACCTGGTACATGAGGAAGGTGTTGGATAAATAAATGATTTTAAATTATGTTCAGTCCTACAGAAGAAACAAATAAGGTACTTCAATGAAATCTAGCATTATATATCAATTATATTTTGATAAAAGAAAAGGATTAAAAAATACAGTGTAGATGAGTAATAGCTAGAGTGGTCATGGAAGACCTTTTATGGAGGTAATGTTTTTAACTAGAAACTAAAGGATAAAAAGTAACCAGTTGTACGAAGAGCAGAGGAAAGGAGTTTTCAGTAAGAACGAACAGCCTATGAGGAGAGCCTAAAGAGAAAAAGCTTGTCATGGATGAACCTATTAGAAGAACAGACTAGACGGGGTGCCTGGGTGGCTCAGTCGGTTAAGCGGCTGCCTTCGGCTCAGGTCATCATCCCAGGGTCCTGGGATCGAGCCCCACATGAGGCTCCCTGCTCGGTGGAGAGCCTGCTTCTTCCTCTCCCTCTCCCTGCTGTTCTGCCTACTTGTGCTCTCTCTCTCTCTCAAATAAAATCTAAAAAAAAAAAAAAGAAGAAGAAGAACAGACTAGACAAGAGTAACAAGAAACACAAGCAAAGTATGATGCCATATGTAGGGGACAGATCATACAGGACCTTACTAACCATATGAAGGAGGTTGTTTGAAATAAAGTGGGAGGTTGTCAAAATGACATGATCTGATTAATGTGTTCGTAAGATCAGACTTCCTTGCTATGAGCCTCTTTCATCTTTGAACCCCCAAGGTTCACATTGAGTGCACTTAATAAATGTTCTGAAGAAATGAATCTGTTCCCTTATTTGACCCTTGCTTTTCTCATCTGTAACAGGATCAGTATAATTTCCATCCTAACATTCTTTCATCCAGGAAAGATGGTGTCCCATTATTTACATGTCCCCACTATTAAGAAAATTATCAGAGAGGTATTTCAGATTCTCAGGCACCCAACTTTTTTGGAAGGAGCTTTGGTCTACAAGAGCTGCGAAAGAACTTAGCAAACTTTACCAAGTAGCATCTTAGCTTTGAAATTAAATGTCAGCACTGGTTTTCCACTGGGAAACTGGCCCAGGCTTCTGGAAGGCAAAATCTGATGGACAGCACAGGCCAGACCTCAGAATGGGACACAAGAGAAACTGCCTTTAGGAGCTGCTGGGGGTTGGGGCACCTGGGTGGCTCAGTTGTTAAACATCTGCTTTTGGCTCAGGTCATGATCCCGGGGTCCTGGGATCGAGCCCCCCATCGGGATCCCTGCTCAGCGGGGAGCCTACTTCTCCCTCTCACACTCCCCCTGCTTGTGTTCCCTCTCTGTCTGTCTCTGACAAATAAAATCTTAAAAAAAGGAAATTTTGGGGGGATGGCAGAGTACCCACTCCAAACATGCTGATGCTGGGGCACAGTGACCCATTCCAGGATGGTGGGTGGGTGTGTGTGTGTGTGTCTGTCTGTCTGTCTGTCCGTCCAGCAGGGAACTGAGGGAGGTATTTCCATTTTCTAGAAAGAGTAGTGGAGGGGAGAATAAGGACTTCCTCTGTCCATTCTTCTCATCTAGTGAAGACCCAGCACTGAAGATCTTACAGGGATCTTCTGTTGAAGACCTAACCCAAAGGTACCAAGAAAGTCAAGTCTCAAGACTGAGGGAGAAAATGAAAGAAGGGGTGGGAGGAGTCTCCTTTTCTCCTTTTTCCTTCTGGACCTCAGTAAACTCTGTATCCCTTATTTCATGACTCTAGGGTTTCCAGAATTACCCCCAATATTTTTGCAGTTTCTTAGCCTGTTTCCCTTCTCTTTCCCAACCCACCTCACTTCCAAAATACCCTACACTGCAGTCAGACTTGAATACATTTTGCTCAAAAGGTTCTCTCCATTTTTTTTTTTGTTTTGTTTTCAGTTTCCAAATATCAAAAGTCTTAGCATCCCTCCAGACCCCAAGGTCTTTCGGCCCTGCCTCACTCTTCCTATGCACTAGTGGGAAGGATGGACAGCTCCCTCCCCTGAGCACCCAAGTGCCCTGCACCTAGACCTTATTGATACCTTGGCTATTACCCACCTCATGATATAGTCGATTACATCCCACCAAGGAGATGGGCTCTTTTAAGAGCGAGGAATAGCAGCTCTCCCTCTCTGAATTCCCTGTCAAGCCCCATTCTTGGAGGAAGGAGAGTAAAGAGGCACAGATCAAGACCCACTAAGTAGCATCTCATTTTACTTTCACAATGATTCTACATGAGGATTCTATTATCCACATTTTTCAGATGAGAAAACAGGCTCATGGAGGTTAAGCAAAAACCCAATCACCTAGATATTAAGTGACAAAGTCTGGATTTAAGTCCAAGCCCACGTATCTCCAATACAGATGTCCCCTCAGCCCCCATTCAAAGCTACCCCAAACAAAACTACTTAACTTTTTTTTAAAGGTTTATTTATTTGAGAGCAAGCAAGCAGGGGGACAGGCAGAGGGAGAGAGAGATTCCCAAGCAGACTCCCCCCCACCCCCCGAGCGTGGAGCCCGATCCCACAACCCTGAGATTATGACCTGAGCTGAAATCTGGAGTTGGCCACCAACTGACTGAGCCACCCAGATGTCCCAAAACCACTTAACTTTTTAAGAATACTGGCCTCCTTTTCCTTTCTGCAACGTACTCTTTTCCTGCACTTCCTGCAAAGATCATTTGTACCCACAGCTCACACCTCTCCCCCAGCCCTTCACTACAATCTGGCATTTAATGGGAGTGAGCTTGCTAAGCCTCCTGCAAACACGATGGGAATGTAGGGACTGTTTGGATTCCAAGGGACCAGATTGGACCAGAGGCGCCAGAGCGGACTACATCTGCCACGAGTGCGAGCAGACATTTTAGTCTTCACTTGCTCGACGATCTCATCTGGAACTCTTGCAGTTTCAGAGAAACCTCTCAGCCGCCAGCGAGGATTTTTATTTTCTACCATTTTTCACAGGTCAAAAGTGGTTAACTATAGTGAGATGTGTCCTTTTGGTTGCCCACTGCCAAAAAATAAAGTCTCCTTTGCAAGGCTAAGGGACTTTTCATGAGGTGGTCCCTGGTCTCTTCCTACAGCTATGTAGCTGTGTTCTGTTCTCGCTGTCCTGGGTCCACCCACAGGTGCGTTCTGACCATATACACAGCTGGGAACCCCTCAATCCCTGGACCTTGGCATGAAATCCAGATCCATACTCCTGGTGCTGCTGTGTTTTTCTACCTAGAATCAGCTCCTGTGACTCCTTATGAACTTTTCTTCATCCTCCAAAACCCATGACACTAACAACCCTCTCTTAAGCCTTCTCTGAATCCCTGTGACTCTGTTGGCAGAATGAATCACATTCAAGTGTGGTAAGAACACAGCCTCTTACACAAGCCTCTCATCATCATTCACTCAGGAATTATGTGTGTATTACCCACTATGTACCAAGCACTGTGGAAGGCCCTGGGGATACAACAGTGGACCAAAGAAACTAAATGCCCTCCCTCATGGGATCTATGCTCTGGTGCATGGATTGCCCAGTCACATGAGGTAATGTTAAAAAACTTGGCTCCTCCAATGCATGATCTGTGCCTCCAGCAAAGAACATTTAATTCCCATCTTTGTTTCTCCAGGACAAAGCGGGGTGCCCAGTTGGTAGACACTCCATCATCATCTTTATATTCAATTGGGGAAGACACAGGTCATGACTGAGTGATATTCCCCAGGAAGCCAGGATGCCTGGCTCTGCCACAAACAACCTGTATGATCTCAGACCAAAACCAGTTCCCATTCCCAGACATACTTTCCTTGTTGAAATTGAGAGCCAGGGAGGAGATGCTCTCAGGGGCTACTTAGGGCTATATACTTCAAATAAACTATATAATTTGCAGATTTTTCACAGGAGGAAAAAAAAATAAAAAGTTCTGCACAGATCCTAACTGCATTTGGACTCAGTTACCAGGAAGTCCCTATGTCTCAGCCAGTTCCTTCTGATCCTAAGCCCAGGGCCCACTGGCAACCTGCTAGCCCATCTTCAGATCAATCCTATTGATCATGCTCTGTAACAAAGCTACTTCATGACAGACTACAGCTTGGCAGAGGTGCTTGCTGGTTATTTTCTGCCATCCTGTGCAGTCACATCTTTATGTTTATGCAGAGACTGAGGGTGTATGAGGCGTGCCTTAGTCTCGATGGTTTGACACTTTCCGCATGAATGGTTAGACAGTGGCCTTTCTTCCTGCTACAGAATAATTCTACACAGGGTGTGAAGGAAAACCTGAAACCTCACCCACCCATCCTCTAGCTGCCTACCATCTCTCTCACGAATTAAGGGAGATAAGGGCATCTTGGTGGCCCCCATTAGGAACATGATGGGAGGGTCCCTGAGGCTTCTTTATTCATCACCTAGAGATGTTGATGGATTATGACCTAAAGATGGTTAAGGGCCAATGGTAATAGAACCATTTCATCAACCACCACCATGCCTTGAGTCTTTGAATGGAAAACCTTCTGCTTTTAAGACTGAAAGAAGGAAGATGCCCACATGGGAAGAGCATCTGGACCTCACAGCCCAAACCTCATCCCCTGATAACCACCTCCTCAAGAGACTTCTCACCAACTCCTGCTACAAAGTCTACACTGGCCTCAGGAAGCGCTGTTTCTCCTGAAAACTTGCTGCTTCTCTTCGTTCTCTGTAGCACAACTGAAATGGAGCGGGGATCTCCAACTCAGACGGATTAAAGCCGCAGGGAAAACAAAAGGGAAATAATCACAGAAGATCATGGTAAAGTTGAAAATCAGATCACCCGACTTAGAAAATTTGACTTGATCTTTGGACCTTTTATGGCATTTCCATTCTAGCCCTGGTTTTGCCTCCATGAGGTGCTTTTGAAATCCTACCACCCAGAAGCCCGTGGCTCAATGCTTGCCCCCTCAGAAATCCAAGGGAATGAATCTCTGAAAAAGACAAGAGTTTCCCTCCAGCCTTTGTGCTGTCAGAGTCTCACTTCGTAAGATCCACTTGTTTTTTTCTCCGAGGGACTGGTCCCTCTAGAAGGGACCTCAATCCTACTTTATGGACTCAAAAGGATGATCAGATGAAAATATAGTCCTAGAAGGCCAGTACCCTCCTTCCTGACAAGAGACAGCCTCAGGTGGTTCAAAGAGTTGTGTTTTGCAATTTTGCACATGGGACTACTTAATGGACATTTCTTCCAGCTCCTCAAATCCAACTCATGCTCATCCTCTCCTCCTGGACTCCACACCTCCTCCTCTCTAGCATTCCTCATTTCAAAGCAGCACCAGATACCCAGTAGCCAAACATACAAGCTGTGTGTATCCTTTTCCTCAGTCTTTCCTTGCCCCCTCTTTTGCCAACCCCTGGTAACATTATGCTTATAAGTTCTAGCCATCCTTGCTCTCTACCTCCACAGCTTTGTCCTTTCAGACCACTCTCACCTCCTCCCTCAGCTGCTGGAACATCTGCCTAGCTGGTCATCTTTGCCCCCGATCCCTCCTTTCTTAAGCATCAGCCTCTTGCTACACAGTTCCCTAAAAATCAGCTCAGGTCTTATTGTTCTGCCTCAAAACCACCAGAAGCTTCTCACTGACCTAAAATCAAAGATTTTATTCTCAAGGGTTTTACTAAGTGTTCCGCAGGCTACATGCAATGCAAAAAGATTTTCTGAAAAACTACATCTGGGAAACTACATTAATACTTTGGAAAAAAATCATAATTTCAGGACTTCTCAGTGCCTTTGATAAGATGTTGGTAAGCAAGTGTATTGAAGTTCCATGGTGTCCTCTATTAGGCAACATTCCCAAAATTTTTTTCCAAAAATTATTTTATCAAAAAACTATTTTTGTGGTATTCTAGGGATACTCAGGTCACATGGAAACTGCCTTTAAAAAATCTGTGTATAATATGAAGCCCAAAGTCTATATTCTGGTATTTTATGTACTCCATAATTTAACTCCACTTTTGTTTCCTTCTTCAGTTTCATCCATGAACAATGCCTATTTTATTGAGATTCAATTATAAAATACATAATTTTTATGAAGTTAAATAAGAGTCTTTATGAAGAATCTAAAATGTATTTTCCTTTAAGCCATTGCCTTAAGATAACAAATCTTACCATTTTTATCCTTCTGCTCCTCTCTTGCTGTGCTTATAGACACACAAACATAGATAGGCTTCCTTATTCTTTCTCATCTCCCTTTCTTACACACACACACACACACACACACACACAGAATCAGAGCATTACATACATTATTCTGCAGCTTCTTCTTAGTTCATTGACAGTGTTTTCTTGGACATTTCTCCAGATTAATGCACATTGATCTTTCTCATTCACTTAAGTAGCTTTCTGATACATTATAGTGTAGATGCACCAAAATACCACAATTTATTCAATCATTTCTCCTATTGATGGACTGATGGCATTCTAGTTGTTTCCGTGTATGTGTGTGTGTTTAATACATGCAATGCTACATAACCACTTATAATGAAATCCTTTCATTTTATTTCTGAAGGATAGTCCCAAAAGTTGACCAATGCCATTTTACCCAAAAACTCATATCCCTTACTTTTAGTAGCTCTTGGGTGAGATGAAAACCTAGTGAGTGGCCAAGTGTAGATGCCAAAGCCCTGGCAGGAATTCTAAACAAGTAAGATAAAATGACCTTCTGCCCTTTGGAAGTTGACCCTTGAGATATGTCCCTGGGAACAATGGGCAGATGACAGGCCCCCAGGTCCACCAGAGAACACTTGTCCTCAGCCATCTCCTTGCTGCTTTACTCAATGCTTCATGATGATCCCTCCTGAGCTGGGTGTCTCAGTGACGTCTTCATTTAAAAAGCCAAAAGGTATCAACCACATGATAGGAGCAGGAGATAATGCACAGAAAGAGCCCATGCCTCAGAGACTACTGTAGCCACAAAGGCTCACGGTAAAGACTCAGAAGGGCAGAGGTGACTTGGGAACAGGGGCTATCCCCACTCTCTCTTACCATGTTGAGTGACTACTCATTGCACAAGCTGACTCTGCCCAGAAACTGGCTCACGATGGACCCCATTCATGGCGAGAGTCAGTTCTGGGAGATACCGACTTTTCTTTCCCTGCTCCTTACTGCCTCTCCCCTTTGAAACCCATTCTGTTGAACAAGCTGCAAGTGACCCTACAAATCTAACTTTCATCAAAATCAAAATAGCAGAGAGGGTGCAAGCCCAAACTCTAGAACCAAACCACCAGGCTCGAAGCATAGCTCTGTTCCTTGCCAGCTGTGTGATCAGACAAGTCACTTAGACGTGTTGTTCTTTCAACCTCAGTTTCATTATCCATAAAGGGGGAATCATAGTATCAACTCATAGGGATGTAAAGATTTAATAAGTTTAATTTATATCCATTCAAATCAGTGCCCAGATCTATAGATCCATTATACATATAAATTGCTTAAACAGTGGCCCACAGTAATCTCTGAGGAAACTTACTAAGTTTTTACTCTTGGCCACATACCCAATGTGAGGCCAGGTCTTCCTGCAATGCCCCGGCTCTGTTCCCTGCACATAAGGCCAAACCCGGGCCCCTCTGCCCATGCCCCTCAGATGGGCCTTTCCCTAATCCAGTGCCTTCATTCCCAAGCCCTTCTATTCAAAAGCTCAGTTCAAATGGTATGCCCATGATAAAGCCTTCCAGGATTCCCACCTATCCTCCAAAGCTTTCCTTCTCACCTTGTTTTATAGCACCACCACCCCCCCCCCAAGTCCAATCACCTTCTGCCTTGCATTAGAGTCAGGTATGCCCTTGACTTTCTCTCATCCAGACTACAGGCTCCTTGACAGCATGGCTGGATTCCTTCTGTCCCCTTCGCTATCTGCCATGGTGACTGACCCATGGTGATACTAAATACTTGTTGGCCAAGTAAGGAGCATCATCTTAAGAACCCTTTGCAGTGACAAGGTCTCTGCCCATCTTTGAATTCCATTCCATCACCGCATGAAAATCAAGGCTTCCTCTCCATGGGTAGTCCATGGGTAGTGGATGGATAGGCTCCCTAAAATCTGGGGTCCACCATAGTGCGGGGTGAAGAGAGAATGACGATGGCATCATGAGAAGTCTGGGGCTCAGGCTGGGTTGTACCACGAGCACAGGGACTGATCATGCTAGCTGAGGGCATCTGAAGCCATTACCCTCCTCTAGCCACGTGGCCACACACCTTCCCAGCTCCTCTTCACCTGTCTCAGAGCCCAAGTTTTAATTTAAAGTGCAGTGTCTGACCCAACTGAAATGGAATCTAGGGAAGGTCGAATCCTATTAAGTCACCAGACCATAAAGCAGAAAGGTATAAAGTTGACAAATTGCTTCTCCCTGTGGCAGCAGCTGTGAGGCACTCAGCAAGGCTGGGCTCTGACCCAGCAAACGGCCAACAGATACTCCCTCCTTTTTCCCAGGGACTCATCTCACTGTGCAGCATTCTTTCCCAGTCAAGGAGGCCTAAGTGTTTTATAGGTAAGTATTTATTCCGTGTATTTTATTTTCCAATTTAAATAGAACCTGGGTGTACCAGGGTCATGTGAACCTGCAGGATAATAAGTCCACAGTAACCCTTTAAAAAGGAATTTCTGCTGGTTGTGCAGCAAGTTAAAATTGCACAAGTTCCAGCATCCTGCCCTTTCCCTCCCAGATGGTCCTGGGAGGAGTTGAGCGTGTCACTCATGTGTTTCTGAAAAGAGTTCTCTTGGCTCCACTGGAGTATGCACTATACTCCTTGTTTATGTGCAGTCAGCCAAGATGACTGCATCCAGAAGAGGGGAGGATGTGGAGGGAGGCAAATACTGTGTACATTTTATCTGCGTTATCCCAGAGAATTCTCCCTACAACCATGGAATGGCAGTCTTATGGTCCCCATTGTAAAAATGAGCAAAGAGAGGTCGGCAAGGATAGTTACTTATTCAAGGTCAGATAGCTAATACAAGGTCAAGTTGGGATACAAGGTTTGCTCTTCCTGATTAAAGTAATTTTTAATCCATCACACAACACCCTGTTCCTTGCTGCCTCCAAAGCCCCTGCTCTAGTGCACGATTGCCTCACTGAAACGGCAAAGCAACGTCCTCCATCTAAAGCGTGCATTACTTATGCTCATGCTGAAATTATCCATTCCACTTTAGGACCTTTCTACAGATCTTAGAGCTTCCCAGAAACACCCTGCTAAGAGTTTTGTAAACACAGCTATGCTGTTGGTCTGTGGCTTCAGTACTTCTCCAGAGCACCTGCCTATTTGACTCGATAGTTCTTGTTCTTAGCCTCACTGCTATGCAGATCGCCCTGCCCCTACCCACCTCACGTCCCGAACATGGCTCCCGGTTCTCATCTCAGAGCCCTTGGTCTGATGAGCTATTAGGAAAAAAAGCGTCATCCTCTGAACTTCAAGTATTATTGCTCAAATAAAACGCTGAAGTGGGATTCATACACCCTAGCTAAGGGACACTTCTACTTAGGCACACTAGTGAACCTCTGTCTCAGTTTCCTCATTGGTCAAAGGGGTAGTGTTTATGCCTCTCTCCTTGGCAGATAAAATGTTGGTCCTGTGTATATCAGGTGCTTTGAGTGGGAGTTAGCACAGAAAGAAAGTTCAATACATGTTAGCCCCATCCTCCTCATCAACCACTCTACCATGTCCCAAGTCACCAATGTTGACAAGACAAGCATGCCCCACCTCTTGTTACTGCAGACAACCAAGGGGTTGGTTGAGGAGGGGGCTTACACAGAACAGAGTAGCCCTGAGCTCCCCACATCTCTCTCAGAAGCTGTGATTTCCTTCATGCCTGGACTAAAGAAAGGACCCAATATTAGCTGACTAACTCACTGATGCTCTCAGAAGTGCCCTATCGTCTGACTACAATCCATTCACACTGAAGGTGATTCATGTGCCCAATACCCTTCCTTTGGGTTTAAATCTTTCTGAAGAATCCATACTCCTCATGCAAAGGCTCTCAGGATGACCCATCCCTCTAGCCCTACAATCCACTGGGAAAACCTTTTTTCTCAATGAAAATAGAGACAGAATTAGGGCCACTGCTCCACTGACCAGGTCTTCCTCCCTTCCTACTTCCTTGACCCACTGCCAACTGCATCCATTCTTTTATCCATACTCATCAGCTGCTTATGTGAATAGATTGCTTAGCTCTATCCAGGAGATTCCAAGTTCTTATTATCTTTAGGACTACACCTTACTTTTTAAAGCATTAACTTCAGAATAAATAATAATAATAGTTTGATAGTTTGGATAAAAGCTGATTTTTCTACCTTGTCTGCATTCTTTGCATTCATGTAGGCCATAAAAATCTAAGAAGGTCTTACCATATACCAGGTGCTTTGCTAGGTGTCAGGGATACAAACATTTGTACAAATAAATGCAAAGCAGATGGAGAATTATAATGGAAGTATTGGCACAGTGGAAGCACAGGGAAGGGTGAACTCAGTTCTTCCTGAAAGAGTAACCTAAAGCCATTCCACTCTTGGAAAATGCCTTCCTCCTTCAAGTTAGAGTTCAGAATTCCCCTCCATAGGAAAGCCTTTCCAATGAGCAATGTAAAGATTCAGAAAAGTGCAGTGAATTTCGAAGACTGAAAACAAGGTCATTAGGTTCCATCCAGACTTCCCTTCAATAGGTTTGGGAACACAGTTTGATCTGGGAAGTAACTGGATTTGGAAGCTGGTGAGCCATGCATGGTGTTTCCCAGAAGTGCTTTTGAGCATGAAGAAAAGGAGGAATCTAGGAAACTCTTCAAAAGCCTAAGGAAAAGGGCGCCTGGGTGGCTCAGTCGGTTAAGCGACTGCCTTCGGCTCAGGTCATGATCCTGGAGTCCCGGGATCGAGTCCCGCATTGGGCTCCCTGCTCGGCAGGGAGTCTGCTTCTCCCTCTGACCCTCCTCCCTCTCGTGCTCTATCTCATTCTCTCTGTCTCAAATAATTAAATAAATAAAATCTTTAAAAAAAAAAACAAAAAACAAAAGCCTAAGGAATGTAAATGAGAAACTTCTCAACCCTTTGCGTTTGTGGTTTGCTTTGTCATTTGCGGTTCTATCCCAACAAGGACTTTGGGAATTTCCAAGCACATCTCGCTGCGACACTCCCCACTTCCACTGTGGGTGTCTTTGTTTTACATGTGGGGGGTGGGGTGGGCAGTGGGGAAAGCTCAAAAAAAGCTTGTCATTTGTGATGTATGAAGTCAGGTATCACATGCAACTAATGACTGGATATGAGAATAATTAGCAACCATTTAACCCAAGGGGCTACTTTTCTTCACTGAGCAACAAGGGGCTTCTTAATTTTCCTATATGTGTTGCTACTAGTGTTCATTTAATGCCAGAAGGCATCAAGAACAATTCCATTCCCATTCTCACCTACATCATTCCCATGCCTGTACAGGCATGAGAATTCAGAGGAAGGGATGAAGCAAGACACTGATCTTTGCTTAGTCAAGCTTTGAACGGTCCTAATTGGATTTAGGAAGACATGGTTATTTTCATTCAGTGTTCTCTCTACTGAATGTAAAAGCAGCAGATTAGGACTCATGCCAGAGTTCCAGCTTCTCACATGATAGATCCAAAGAATGTTACCTCTTATGGGCAAGTCCAGTTCTATGGTGCAAGCTCTACTTATGAGTTCATGATGACTCCCTTCCATCAGGGAGACAGTGGCCCCAAGATTTGCCTATCCAACCAAAATCTGTATCCTGAGATCTGACCATCAGAGAACATCTCAGTACACCAGTGCCCAAGTTCATCATCTCTCCATTCCCTGTACCTTCCTCTCTGGGTGCTCCTATATTGGTGGAGGACACCACCCGGTCATTCATTTCCGAAACCTGTGTGCCATCTTGCTGTTCTCCTCTCCCACATCACCAAGTCTTAGAGAGACTATCTTCTTAAAATCACTATTACCTACCATCCTTCCCCCACCCGCTCTGTACACCATGGTCCAGCTCCTCATCACCTCATGCATGAATACCTTGAATATCTCCTAAGTGCCGCCCACACACACTTGAGCTGTCTCCCAGGCTTTCCCAGCGGCCATAGTAATCTTTCTCCAGTGTAAATGTCACTAAGTCACTAAATTCTTTACATTACTGCTCATTTCCCTTCAGGATAAATTCCAAGGTTCTTATACTCCCTGATGATGTGTGTGGTCCTACTCTCAGCCCCTTCCCTAAATACACTCTCTATCTGTGGGAACATTCGATCCCTTCACCATCAGCTTTCTTTTACGATGATTTAGTGTTCCCAGGGCAAACGGTACAGAGCATGATTGGGTTTTATCTCTCAATCTGGAGTCACTGTCTTTGAACAAGTGACATAAATTCATTCATAGTATTGTGATTACTAATACTTGGACATATATAAGCCCAAGTATATGAGTAATCACAATACGATGAAGGAATTAATTCATTCTCTATTTACTGCTCTTTCTGGTATTTCTTATCTTCTTATCCTTTGTTCCCTCTCCGATGTCTGTTGGATTGAGGTTCCTCTGCTTTGTTCCACCTGACCTGAATATTTAGTGCTTTGAAGGATTGTACTCTAGATCTGTTTTTTGAATTGTTACCTTATGCTTTAGATAAACATACTTGAACATAGGTTACTCTGAACACTTTTAGACATAACCAGCATCGATATTCTCCACATAACAAGAATCTCAGCATGCTCTAAACTCCATCTGCCTCCTCTCTACAGCCCAAATACATTGCATTGGAAATTAGCTGAAATCTTTTCGTTGGAAAATTAATTTTTAAACAGCAAAATAAGGGGGTTTTCTGGTTTATTTGCTCACAATTGTTTCTTTTATCTTACTTCTTCCTCTTGTATTTATCTTCCCCTTGCTTATAATTCTTTTCAAGGGATCTGCATATGGCACATTTTCTAAAATCTTTGCATATCAGAAAATGTATGGATTTTACCCTCGAACTTGAGATAAACTTTACTGGATATAGCTGTCCAGATTTAAAGTTAATTATCTCCCTGACATTTGAAAATATTGCTCCATTATCTGTTGCACCCATTGCTGCTGCTGAGAATTCTGGTGTCAACCTGATCCACATCCCTTTATAGGTAATCAGTTCACCCAAGGCCAATGTACCTCATTCCATAAGCTTTTGGAATTTCCTTTAACGATCTAAGATTTCACCACGTAGTGTCTTGTATGCATTTAATTTTTCATTTATTTATTCTGTTTGACATCTAAGAACTAATTGGATTCTTCAATCCTACGAAATCACCTTCTATTGTGTTTGAATTATTGCTGGGTTCATTCTGCCGTTCAACTCATGTGCTGCTATTTCTTCTTTCAACAATCTTTAATATCTACTTTAATATCTACTTCCTAATATCTACTTCTTCTATCTGGGATTATTAAGACCCTACCAAATTGAGCCCTAAAATGTGTTCTTATTAAGTAGGAAAATTATGCTAAACTGAGCTGTTAACCGGAGTGAGTAGGTTTGAAACAAAAGTGCCCAATTTAAAAAAAAAATTTAGTTTTCATTACAGAAGTCTGTGAAAGGCCTAGACAATTCAGAATTTTAAATCCTCAGATGGAGCAAGATGTGGCAAGGAAATCATAGCTCAGGATGAAGGTCTGACCACATTCTCATTGGTGGTCTTTCAAAGACTACTTCCTAATCACACCCCTGGAAGTCAAGGCAGCCCTGGTCGTAGGTATACAAACCTCTGAGACAAGTGAATGACTTCAACAGAGCCTAACAAACCAAAAAAGACAATGTCCCCATAGCAACTTAATACATCCACACTATATATGCTTACCTGGAACCAGCACTTCCTAGGGCCACGTGATGCATATGAACCAGGGACAGCACAAATAAATACGTCTTTATTTTTGGTATTCTGTGACCTTGGAGTATTTACATTTTCAACTAAACTGTTATATTGCCCAAGGGTTTGCATTTAATACCTAAGCTCATACTGAAGACATGTAGCTGGTGAATGACTTTGAACTGCTTGAAAAAGCAATGAGCTCCAAATAACAAAAGCAATGTGTTGAAGATGTTATTATTAACGCCCTAGCCATCCTTCAAAGTGTCAAAATCACCCTCCCAAGAAGCAGGAAGTCTAATATTGGTACAAATTCCCTGAATCTTGACATTCATTTTCAGGGTTTTAATTGACCCCAGACTCACACACCATGTGTCCCATGAAAGACAACAGTCATCTGCAAGATCTCATCACCACCCTCCCCCCGAAACTGTCTGAAACCCTGGAGACTCCTCTGAAAAGGTAGGGATCTTGTCAGATCATTAGCACCCTATTTTCGGAGGCGCTCTGCAAGGTGGTGGTGGCAATATTTATCTGAGTCTGTGATCGAGTCCCTCAGCTATCAAAAACGTGCATCCTGGAAAATTTAGTCTTTAAAAAAAAATCCCATGTGTTATAGTCCTGGCCTTCATTATCCTTTCTGGTCAAGTCATTGCCCTTCTGCTGACAAAACAGCAAAAAGTAAAAATAAAGCACACATAGGCATAGTTTCCTAACAGAGAAGAAAGGGAAAGGAACTGGTATTAATTTAGGAAATGTACTGTCTACCAGTTGGCTTCACTCACACACACACAATATAGATACAGACTGATACAAAGAGATAGACACAGGCGTAGATATGGATGTACATTTTCCCCTCACATAATCCTTTGAGTAGACAGAGTTACCTCATTACTGGATGTGCAAACTGAGGCACAGAGCAACAAAACCCTAGAACCCTCTGTACTCATCCTTAGCCCTCGACTAAGTAATAATGTAATCTCAGTTGTTACTGTTCCCATTTGATGGTCAGGAACTGTATTTCATCCATCCCAGGATCCTTCTGCCTAGCAGAGTCTGGAACTTAGTAGGTGGTCAGTGAAATATGACCCCCTGTCTATGAAGTCTGTCATTCATCATTACAACCTGTATTATTGTCCTATCAGTTCCAACTCTTCATTGAATCAAGGAAATGCCATTGACCTCAAACTATATGCCGGGTCCTCTGTTAGGCAGAGCTATACAGGAATGAATGGAACAGAAATAATTCCGAACCATCTATTGGGATAAATAACAACTAAGAATACATTATTACTTAGTGGAAGGCTAAGGAACAATGAAAAAGGTGACTGTGAAAGAGATGAATTCAGGGCCTTAGTGAGTTGCGGGCCTTAGACTCTGCTCTGGTGATCCAAAACAAAGAGAAAGGCAGACAGAAGGAATGAGGGACAGTTTTTGTCCAATACCATTGTCCTTAGGTGTCATGAGTAGGCACCACTCTGAGGTGGAAATGGACTCAAGTCCTCTAGGACAGCTCTTAAGCTCCTTGCCCTGCAGGCTACTGTTGGTCTATCAGCTAAACATTAAGGGACCTTAATGGGGAACAAAGTCTGTGAAGTACCGAGTTGTTCCTTCAGTATCTGAAAGTCCCCAGACACGGTAAGGTGTTGCACAGAGTAGGGGACAGAGTTGCAACAGCCTACAAAGCTAATTCTCCTGGCTAAATGTGGATAATAAAAATAACAACAAAACCTACATCCCCAGTGTATAATTTCCAAAGCTCCCTGTAGTGTAAGTATGATATTCATAATTATGCTCATTTTGCAGCAGAGGTCCCAGAAGACCTGAGAGGCTGGTTACACTACTCTCCCCAAGTTTCTTAGCACATCCGCAAGAGAGCTGGAAACAGAAGGCAGGTCCAGAGCAAATGCCGAAGGTGTTGGATCTCATGCTACTGAAGGACATTCTCATGCATCCAATTGTCCATATTTTTTACCCTTTCATTACTAGGATGAACCTACCTATAGCCATTTCTCCACTGATGCACCAAAGCCCATACTCCTTTGCCTACCCAAAGACATCATTCCAAATATTAATACCAGCATCATCAACTGTGACTTTGATACTTGGTCATCCTCATCAGCATAAGAATATATACTGCGTTATGTACAATTATTCATACACAGAGAGAGAGAGAGGCTTTCTGCCCCCATCTCACTTCAATTCTGCCTCATTTCTCTATTCCTTTAACATAAAAAAGGATGGATTGCTAAATGGATATAGGATTAGATAGACGGATAGACATGAGAAGTCAAATCTATTAACAGGTTAATTATGAATCTGGGGGCGATATATGGACATCCACTGTACACTTCATTCAACCCTTCTGCAAATTTGAAAATATTCAAAGAACAATATTGGTGGGGGTGGGGGAAGCTCTATTTACTTTCACCTCCTTTCCTAATTCTCCTAAGACCACTCCAATAAGGCTTTCACCACCACCATCCACAAGTTCTTGTCAACATCACCAATGACCTTCACATTGCTAAACACAGTGGTTCTTCCCAATCCTCAACTTGATCTATTTTCAGCGCTTGACTCCTTCCTCTTTCAACACTCCCCTTCCCCCAACTCAGCTTCTGGGAGATCACTCTTCCCTGGTTTTCCTCCTAGGTCATTGGCTGCTTCTTCTCAGTTTCTTTGCCTCTTTCTTCTCACCTCCCCAACATCTAAGCAGGCAGTGAGCCACAGGACTTACTCCTCAGACTTCTTTTCTGCTCACACTCGCATGCTGAGCTCATCTAGTCTCACGGCTTTAAATGATTTACAGATGACTTCCAAATATGTATCTTTAGCCCAGACCTTGCCCCCTGAACTCTGGACTGTACTTGGAGGTCCCGTAGACATTTCAGTCTTAAAACATCCAAAGTCCAACTCCTGGGTTTATACCAGCACTGCCAGTCTCGCCCATATCTGCTTATCACCTTGTGAGTAAGCCCCAACTGGTCAGCGAAGGGATGAGGCACCACAGAAATGATAACCAAGGCTCTGCAGGTGACATGCTATCAAATGCAAGACATTTGAGTAAGGCCATCCTAGGCCATCAGCTAGTTACCAGGCAACGAACCAGCTAATGACAGATCTACTTGCAGGCTCAGATCAGCTGAGTTGGCCCAGCCAACCCACAGAATTATGAAACCAACAAAAGGTAATTTTCTTAAGGCATTAAGATTTAAGAGGTTTTGTTCTTGATGAAAATTTTTAGAATTCCCTATTCTAGAAAGTACATATAATTTTAAGCAAAGAGAGTCATTCTCAAAAAAAATAATTATCTAATTCTTTAAATACAAGAATTGGGAGCTGGTCCTGTCTTTTGCCCTTATTTCCTTGAATACGGTCCCTTAAACTGTCTCAATTTCCTCACCTAGAAAAGTTTTCATGTTAGGACAACTTCTTCCAACTACCTTTGACATTCTTGGGTGGAGCTTTTGCACACTCTCCTGAGTCAATACACACTCCCTTCTCTCTGAACTGCAGACAAGGGATAGAGACAGGTCTACACAAATGTGTCCTGTTTCTTTTTATTTAATGCCATGTGATATTCTGTGGATTTTAAACCTAATTGGTATAGTTTACATGGTGAACATGCCTCCATTTTGTATTGACTAACTTTTGAGATTGAATCAAAGTATGAATTATTAAAACCTTAATTTTTAACTCTAGGTTGAATGCAAATATGGTTTTAAAATTTATTCTATTTTGCAAATTCTTCCATTAATTTTATTAAGAAGCTACTGGGATCTATCAATTTTGGATTTGATCTGTTAGAAAGATGGTCCAAGGACTTAACTAACTACACATGCCCCAAATCCTGACCCAGAGCAGTTACATTTGCCTTAACAAAATATTACTAATGAATCAGCAGTCTGATCAGATTGCTAGAGTAAAACAACAGATTCCACAGGGCCTAGTAAACCCTAAAGATAACTACGTCTGCTCCTTTTTCCTCTTCTTACTTGCTTGGCTCTATTCTAGTACACTCTGATCACATGTAGGAAGCCAGGCCCATGAGACCCCCTGCCCAAGCTCCTCCCACCCAGCCTCATTTACACTGTTCTTATCTAGGGTTCCACACCTCACTTTATTACATATGGTTAGCTCTTAATGTATGGCATCACCATTATGAATTTACCAGTCATCTGCCCTACTGGACTCAAACTCCTTGAATTCAAACACTGAGTCTTATTTACATCTGGATGCCTTGTGCCCAGCATGGGATTTGGCACAATGTTGGTGCTCCAAATAGGATTGAATGAGGTATGAATGATTGAATTCAATTCACTGAATGATTGAATGACGTAAAGAGCCTCCTGTCTCATTGTCAAGTATAGATCTCCCTTGGGCCATCTTTTCTCTTGGGAAGGCTGAGAGCTAATGAAAACTATGCAAGTGTTTATTACCATCACCATCATCATCATCACTGATTTCACGTCAGTAGCTGTGTTCTCTGGATTTGCTTCCCCAGTCTTTATTATCTAATAAGCAGTGGAAGCCTGGGCAAAAATCCAGGCCTCCTGGCTCTAAGTCAGTTAATCGTTCCTCACAACATTATTATCGTTAGGCTGATGGAGACCCAGAGAAGTCAACATATCAAGAGTGGCCAAGAGAAGACTAGAACAGCTCATCAGAGCCATTGCCCCAACAGACAAGGGGGGAAGAAAGTTAACATTCAGAAAACAGTTATTCTGTCCTGTCATTTTGCTTGTCACTCTACAGTTCACCTCTTATTTAAAAAAATAGACTTGGGGGGCATCTGGGTGGCTCAGTCATTAAGCGTCTGCCTTCAGCTCAGGTCACAATCTCAAGGTCCTGGGATTGAGCCCCATGTTGGGCTCCCTGCTCAGTGGGAAGCCTACTTCTCCCTCTCCCACTCCCTCTGCTTCTGTTCCCTCTTCCGTTGTATCTCTGTCAAATAAATAAATAAAATCTTTAAAAAAATAAAATAAAATAAAATCTTTAAAAAACAGACTTAGGTTTTTTGAGAAGTTTTAGGTTCATGGAAAAATTAAGAGGAAGGTACAGAGATTTCCCATATATCCTCTGGCCCTATATATATATATCTAGGACTACCACAGTAGTCCACTTGTTATAATTGATGGATCTACAATGACACAGCATAATCACCCAAAGTCCATAGTTTACATTAGGGTTTACTCTTGGTGTTGTACATTCTATGGGTTTGAGCAAATATATAATGACATGTACTCACCATTATAGCATCATACAGAGTTGTGTCATTGCCCTAAAAATCCTCCATGCTCTGCCTACTCATCTCCTCCCTCCCTACCCATGGAAACCACTGATCTTTTCACTGTGTTCCTAGTTTTGCCTTTTCCAGAATGTCCTATGCTGGAATCATACAGCAGGTAGCCTTTTCAGAATGGCTTCTCTCATTTAATAACATGCATTTAAGCTTCTTCCATGCCTTTTCATGGCTTCATAGTTCATTTCTTTTTAGCACTTTTAGCACTACTTTGAGTAGTCGTCTGCTGTCTGGATGTATCACAGTTTATTTATCCATTCATCTACTGAAGAACATCTTGGTTGCTTCCAAGTTTTGGCAGTTATGAATAAAGTGACTATAAACATCTGTGTGCAGGTTTTTGTGTGGATATGAGTTTTTTACTCCTTTGGGTAAATAACAAGGAGGGTAATTGTTGAATCATATGGTAAGAGTATACTCAGTTTTGTAAGAAATTGCCACATTGTCTTCCTAAGTGGCTGCACCTATTTGCGTGTTTCCCCTTTTTAATTCTCAGGACAAGGCTGTGAGGTCAGTTATAGTATTACAGATGAGGAAGCCAAGCTGCAGTGAATTTTCTAGGCAAGGCAGTGAATAAGTAACCCACCACTCACCACCCTTTAAGCCAATCCCCAGGACATCCTAGATGTTCTACAAATGTTTCTACATAACTTCAAGTAATTGTTCACAGCCCTATCTCCGGGTAAAATAAGAAATCTAGGACATCTACTACTATGGCCAACTTCACTGGAGGCTGAGTAAAGAAGAGAATGCTATTAGAAAAAAATAAACCTACCAATAAACACTATGGTTGTTATAGACCAAACAGCCCTTCAAGATAGGAGGGGGACCAAAGCAAGCATGTTTCATGAATAGTAATCTGTCATTCCTGAGCCCCAGGAAGTCTGAATAGGTTGTGTGTGACTGCTCCCACATCATACATTTCACAGGCAAACACTGAGACTGTGGAGCTTCTGAAGGAAGATATCACATGAATGTTTCATGGCATCCAAATATTGCATGGAAGATACTTACACTAAAAAATTGTCATGTATTTAAAATTCAGATACAACTGGATGTCCTGTATTTTTTTTTTTTTTTTTGCCAAATCTGGCAACTCTACATGGTTTCTTTTTGACAGTGAGGACACTCTACCAGAAGACTGGTCCTTCTGTGTCATTGACCAGAATGATGACCCATGTCCATGCTTACATTGACCCTTAGCCGGGGGGGGTAGAACCTCCATCAGGATTTAAATCACTATGGATTATCACTATGAGCTTCCTGAAGTACAGAACCATGGGTACCGAATGGGGCCGGTGAGCCGGGAACCAAATGGGGCCAGTGAGCCACAGGGAAGGGAGATAGCAGCCTGCAGCATCAGCTCCATTAATATCATTACCACACGGTTCCATGGTTGATGCATTTTTCCAGTCCCAACGAAACACACAGGTTCTTAGGACTTAGTCTGCCACAGCTATGGAGGATGGAGGGAGCTGGATGCATCAAATGAGGCAACCTCTAGCCTGCCTTACTCTTTATTTTTGGTCTGTGCTTCAGGAGCTACTACTTCGTGTCCCTTCCTTCCTTCAAGGCAATGCCTCAGAGGTCCTGCTGTGGACAGAAGACTGGCCTGCACGAGTAAGAAGGACATGCTGCTTTGCTGAATGACAGAGCCAGCTCTGGATCATGTGTGCCTGTAGGCAGGCAGTCTCCTCCCCTGTAAAAGGGGTGGGGGTGTACTGTAAAGGAGGAAAAGTCCTTTCCCACTTTGTTTTTGGAATAGAAGTCGTCCCTGGCTTCTCTCACCCTACACCAGCTTTGGCATCTCTTGGCAGCCACTCTTTTTTTTTTTTCCTTTCCCTCCCCCACATCAGAGTTCGAATGAGTATCAAATATATCCTGGACACTAGTGGGCAGATGCTGACAAAAGATGAATAAAATGTGCCCCCCAGCCCCACGACCCCTGAGCTGACAGTCCAAGAGACATATCCACAAGCACACAGCTGACTGCCATTCAGTATGGGGAGCGCCACTGTCAAGTGATAAAGAAAGTTCCAGAAGATGTCTGAGGAAGGAGGGAAGCAAGAATCCCTATGCGAGGAAAGCTGGGAAGAGTTCAGAGAGGGGACTTCTGAATTGGGTCTTAAAAGAGGAGTAGGGTTTTACCACTCAGGTGTAGAGCCTGTTGTGTTTAAGGAGCACTGAGAGGCTCCATTTGGACAAGATAAAGTTCCAGGATGGTAAATGATGATGAAAAGCAGTAGAAGGACTGCTTCCATAGCAATGGGGATAAAAGAGCAGGAGGAATCCATCAAGTTTGTGAGCACCTAGAAGACAATTATTTCTAATGCATCAATTCTCAAAATGCTTTTCCTGGCAACATTAATTCACTTAGGTGATATTGAATCCTCTTTAAAAATAGGGTTGCTAGCAAGGCAGTTCAAGGCAATGTGATGCAGGATCCTAGAGCGGTGCTTAAATGGGAATGTGTCACCCCACTAAGTATTCGCCTCATTCACAACACGGATCCCATGAGAATGGACACATTCCAGAAGCAGCATTTATACTGCCTTTCCATCTCTTGGTATTTTATAACATCCTCAACCTAAATGAGGCTCCTAGAAGGACGAGTAGTGGTTTTCGGGTTGAAAATCAGTGTCTATTCCTTTCAGCAGGAAGCTGACATCTCATTTTTTAAGGGTGACATGCCATTACAAAGATGCATTGAAAGGTTAAAATTCGAACACACTCTTGAACATTTTAAGTGGCACACCAGCTAGAAAGGAGCTCTCATTAGGTGTAATGGCTCTTCTACCTTGAAATGCGGGAGAAGGACGTACGCTACAAGAAAATATAACAACACATGCTGGGTAAATAAACACTCTCTCGAAGAAACCAGAACAGAACAGGTTTTGTTCAGTTTCAAAATGGCGCAGCCTGTTACGATAAAGGGAGCCAAGCCCAAATGTGGAGCCATACACAGACGGAGTTAGGTTTTATTAGAAGCCTCCTTTTATAAAAGCCCATTGCACTCTGCAAGAAAAGCATTGGAAGGGCACCCCGATTTTCAGCAAGTACTACTTAGTTGTCATTATCCTCATTGTGGACGTTTTCTGGGAATGACATTCACCTACCTTGAGTGAACTAAGAGCTTTCTCCCAAATGTCTCCCCCAAAGGAGGGGGCTTTATATTCTCCACTTTCAGGTAAAGAGAGAGAGAAAGAGAGAGAGAAAGAGATGGCAAAACGGCATCCCCAAGACTACATAGCTAAAGACGGATAGATCCTCGAAAAATCCAGGCTTCCCTGAAACCAAATGGAGCATCTTTCTGCTAAAGCCCAGAGACAGTAAATGATTTGCTCAAGTTCACTAGGCCCTGGAGCAGGGTTGGAGTTTGAACCAAAAACGTTGTTTTTCTGAATTCAGATTATGCCCTTTCAGTATGGTAAGAATGGCTTCCTTTCCCAATTGAAAGGGAATAACTTGATAACCTTTAAAATCCTTCTTCAGAGAAAAAAAAAAATACACATTTTATATTTCTGCTGCAGTGCTCATGGTTCTACCTGCCTCTGAGCTGATTTTCTTGGCCTCCTCTGCACCTGAGGCTTTGTTAACAAACCCTCTTTGAGGTTAGAGTGAGAAATGGTAATTCAGCTACTCACAGGGGCTACTGGGAGGCAAGGCTGAAAGGTTTCCAGACAGCCAGCAGGCACAGGTCATGTTCTCAAAGGACAAGGGCAAAAGAGCCAAGAGTCATTTTCCCTGTGTGGCACATATGTGAGTATGTGCTGGGGGGCGAGGCAGCGGGGGGAGGAAAAGACTTACAAAGAGGGAGCGGGGAGGAGGAGGAAGGGAGGAGGGAGGGAGGAAATGGGGAGAGGAGGGGAGGGGGCTGGGGGAGAATGAGAGATTATACCAGTGGCAGGGAAAATCAGTTTAAATACTTTCAAAATAAATTTAACTTTTGGGCAGAATCTTGGTTTCCAAATAGGCTTACAGAAGCCCCATTTTTCTCATTTCAAAGCTTCCTATGGCATCCAGCATTTCTACAAATATTCCTTTGTAGAAAAGTAACACTGTAAGAACAAAGACGCATCATAAAATAGAAATTGGGACACAACACATTCTCTTCCCAACAGCAATCTATCAAAGGCATGGCTCTGATCTAGGGAGGAGAAGTGTTCCCAAGGTTCCCAAGGTAAGGTGCTTTGAGCGTCCCTTCCCACCTGCATGCCAGGAGCTGAGCATGGTCTCAGGGATATACAAGGAAGACCAGGCCAAAACTACCAGAGTCATCCCTGGGGGTGGATGGGATGTCAGGCCCCTGTGGCCCCATGCTCTGCCTCCATTTTTCCATTTCTCCCTTGAGGTAACTGAATTTGCTTCCCATCACAACAGACCCTGGGCACAGTATTCTGCTTTGAACTCATGACCTTAGTCCAGCATCCATCTCTTCCTTTGTTCCCTTTAGCATAATTAAAAGAGAAGACTTTACTGAATTGTAAGGGAGAAAGAATTGAAAGTAGAAGATTCTAAAGAGGGGTATGGTTTTTTGGGGGAAAGCTACTTTTAAACCCGCATGTTCCCCTCCTGTAAAACTCCTTTAAGAGATGGCACTCACATTTAGCACACAAAAGAAGGCCTCAAACCAATTCTGGCTTGAAGCTCATCAGCGAACTCCTGGGTGCAGGATATACGCATATCATGGAATATTAATCAGCCTAAAAAGGAAGGAAATTCCAACACAGGCTACAGTCGAGATAAACCTGGAGGGCATGATGCTCAGTGAAATAAGCCAATCATAAAAAGACAAATACTACCTGATTCTACTTCTAGTAGGTACCTAGAGGAGTCAGATTCACAGACACAGAGGGTGGACCGGCGGTTGCCAGGGGCTGGGGAAAGGAAGTGCAGGAAGTTGTTGAGTGGGTACAGAGTTTCAGCTTTGCGAGATGAAAAGATTTCTGAAGATGGAGGAGAGTGATGGCTACACAACCTGAATGTAGTGAATCCACTGAACTTAACATTTAAAAATGGTTAAGATAGTACATTTTACATGTGTTTTACCACAATGAAAAAAAAGTTTTTTAAATTTTAAATCTGGGGACATTTCCACAATGACTGTCTTTTCAGCCTGGTTCTGCAACCTTCACGAACCTTGGAATCACTAGATTCCACCAATTGTGCAAATTAGCTGCAAGATACGCTCTTGACTTTGTTGGAAACAAATGGGATTCTATATTAAACTGATTTTTTCCAACTAACTTTAAGGCTGCAACAGAACACACTTACAGATCCCAAGATCTCAATTACTCTGTGCATTTAATAAGTAATATTTTGCTCATCGACCTTTCTCAAAACCTGAAGACAACTAGAGCTGCGCTGGCTCATCTAGCAGGAGAGGGGGAAAAAAAAGCCATATGCATAACTAACTAATCAACAATAGATTCAGCTGACATTTATGAAGCTCCCACGATAAGCTAGGAAGTGGGCAAATAAAACTATATGGCCACGAGGTTCTAATTTAATTCTCTTTCCTATGCAGAGACACATCATGGTGAAGCTCCATGAGGAGCTCAGGAGAAAAGTTTTCAGGTCATCAGTGGGGAGGCAGATGGCGAACGAAGCTTCACGAGACTGCTCGAGCAGAACCCAGATGGCGAGATGAGGAATGAGGAAGACCTCTTGGAGACCATCAACACCCATGGGATGGGCAGAGAAGTAGAAGGACTGGAAGAGAGAGGTGTCACCAAATTCAAAGGAGAAAGGGGTCTGCAGCGGAAAGTAGCGGTCAGCAGAATCTTATATTGTCAACTAGGATGAGAAGTAAGGGATCATTAGAATGTGACACGTAGGAGGTCCCTTGTATTTTCGGAAAACCCTTTCCATAGAGTTGGGATGATAAAAGCAACAATGACCCCTGGATAAAATGGAATACAATCGGACAAATAACTGTGGATAGTTCTTACGTGACCATTGACCACGAAGTGAAGGAGGCATCAGAGAGGAGCCTCAAAGGGAAGCAGACAGATCCAAGGCTGGGAGGTTGCCGGAGTGGTATCTGTGGTTGAGCACTTTGTAGGTTGTGCTGGGAGTGATTTGGGGGGAGAGAGAGATTCAAGACTCAAGAAGTAGAAGGGTGGTCAGGTTAGAGGAGGATAATCCTAGAGTGATGAGAGACGGGAGCCAGAACCAGGCAAGAGGGCATACCCTAGAGGAAGGGAAAGCCCTTTTACAAAGGAAAAGCAGACCAGGTTCAATGCCACCTCTTCCACGGAGCCCCTCATCCAGACCCCAGCTCACCTAGTGCCAACCCCCCTTGCTGACCATGGGAGGGCCATGGGCAGAGTGGGCACAGGGCAATTATTCATACATACGAGGACAGAGAGACTATGTCTTGCATGGCTCAGAAATGGATTCTAGGTCAAACCCTGGTGTTGAGCCACCGGCTACGGTGGGGGCAGCAGCAAAACTGCGGCCCCAGAATGATCTGCCACTCACTTGGATTCTCCATCCCCGTCTCTCTCCTTCTCATTTAACCCCCAATCTTTTTATTCCAGTGCATTTCTTCTCCTGAGGACGGAGACACTAGGTCATTCTATAATGTGCTGGGAAAATCCAGAGCCCTTTATGAAAAGGCAGGCAGAGGCTTTCTTGTTCACAGCAGGCAATCTGAGCAGAGCTCAGCCATGCATCCATAGGGAAGGGGAAGGGCGAGCTCGTCCTCCCCCTTCCCTTGTCCCGTGGGGCACTCTCCTAGAAGCAGTAACGGTGCTTAAGTTCACGCAGCGCCCAGCAGTGAAGCGAGGCCTGCTTTTATAAAGCAGTCAGCAGCCACCTGCTCTGCAGGACATGGGGACAAATCGAACTCTCAGAAGAGAGACGCTTGGGCGGCACTGTCTGCCGGCTGCCGCAGCCCCAGCACCCCCACCCCCACTGCTGGGTGGAAGGACCCAACAGAGAGGCTCAGCCCAGCCCACAGAAGAAGAGCTGGCCTCTCACAGAGGGTTGGCCCCCCTCCTTGTCCACACCTGGCCTAAAACTTCACTTCCTCCAGGTAGGCCCTGACCCCGGGCCTCCTCCTGAGAACACAGCTTCTGCCTCCTTCCAAAGGCAGCCCCACCCTGCGTCCCAGACCAGGGCCTCGGAGAACTGGTGCCCTGGAGAGGCAGCTCTCACTTTCTCCCCCTCACTGAGGCCTGTGCGGGATGTGCACTCTGCTCCCACACGGGTCCCCGCTCCCCTGCCTCAGCCGCCCCATCCGACTCACAGCCAGCAGTCGCCTCATGCATTCACCGTGCCCTGCCCCCTGGCAGGACACCACGTGGGACCCCTCCCCTGGGCCCCCCCATTCCTCACTGACCAGCCTTTCTCATTCCACGCTGGCCTCCATCCCCTTCTTTGTAAAATGGGCACGATGACAGCCCCCGCTGCCCAGGGCAGTGGGGAGGCTGCAGTGAGAAAGAGAGGTGCAGCGCGCCTCAGACACCTGTGCGTGATCCCTAGTGGGTGTTGCTGTCGAGGTCTTGCTCTGGGTTTTGAAAGCACCTCTGGCAGCCATCGATCCCTAGCCCACAGCAACTACTTCAATCCTGGGGCACACCGTGTGCCCCCTGAGAAGTCACCCAGCTGGAACCAGACGGACGAGCATAGACTGGAGTCCAGACAGACGGAAGCTTGAATCTAGACTCCTGTACCTACTATCTGTGCCACTCAGAGCAAAATCATTAACCCCCTGGAGTGTCCGCTTGCTCATCTATAAAGCCTCCCTACTCGGCTCCACGGGAAAATGAAGTGAGAGGAGACGGGAACGTACCTGGTACCCATGGGCGTTGAATAGAAGCTGCACCCCCGCCTGGAGTCCCGTCTTTGGAGAAAGCAGGCAGGGCCTGCGGGACTTTGATCCAGAACACCTCGGATTTCCCGCGGAAGATCACTGGATCTTCTTGCTGAAGGCCCGGCGTCACCTTCTCTGCAGGCCCGGGGATGTGTTTGCTGAGTCCCAGGCAGGCCTGCATCCCGGGCGCCTGCAGATATCCCACCAGCTGAAACGCAAGCCTGGGGAGAGAAGGACATTTGTCAGGATGTGGGGTCAAACGAGTCCCCCTTCTCCAACAATGGTTATTTGTAACTGTGTGTTCTTCCCAGTGCCATGTGTCAGCTGGTAACAACATCCCACTAAAAGACTGGAAGGCGGGGCACCTGGGTGGCTCAGTCGTTAAGCGTCTGCCTTCGGCTCAGGTCATGATCCCAGGGTCCTGGGATCGAGTCCCACATCGGGCTCCCTGCTCGGCGGGAAGCCTGCTTCTCCCTCTCCCACTCCCCCTGCTTGTGCTCCCTCCCTCGCTGTTGTCTCTCTCTGTCAAATAAATAAAATCTTTAAAAAAAAAAAAAAAAGACTGGAAGGCGTGGGAACAGAGGCCTCCACCGCCCCTGGCACGGAGCTGGCTGAGGGGGGCAAGGGGGTGCAGGGAAGGGTCCAGAAGCAAGCATGCTGGGGTCAAACTGCCAGGCTTCATACTCAGCTTACTAGCTAGGGACCCTGGGCAAGTAGCATTACCGCTTCCAGCCTCTGTTTCCTCATCTGTGAAATGGGCATTATAACGTGGCCCGAGGAGGCAATGTGGCAAAGGGAATGGCCCAGGGCTGACACTGTGGAGGTGTTGGTACTACTATTATCGGGAGCTGCATGAGCGGCAGGGCAGTTCTCGGATGTTCTGTGATGGAAAGGGAAAGCAATGGCGGTACAAAGCTCCCACCCTGAGCTTAGGTTTGGTTTTTTTTGTTTGTTTTTAAAGATTTATTTGAGAGAGAGAGAGAATGAGAGACAGAGAGCATGAGAGGGAGGAGGGTCAGAGGGAGAAGCAGACTCCCTGCCGAGCAGGGAGCCCTATGCGGGACTCGATCCTGTGACTCCAGGATCATGACCCGAGCCGAAGGCAGTCGCTTAACCAACTGAGCCACCCAGGCGCCCCAGAGCTTAGGGTTTTGTAGTTAATCCTCAAAACCAGCATTATCCCCACTGTAAGGCAGAAGCCGGAAAGCCTCAAGGGGTTAAGTGACAGATTGAAATCTGCATCACTAGCAAGGAATGGTCAGCCACACGTGTCTACCTCCCAAGCACCCCGCAAGGCCAGGATGCCTGGAGACTGCAGGACTAACAAGTCACAGGTGCGCTGGGCTGCTCTCTCGACATTAGAGGATGAACTGGAAGCGGGCAAGTGGGCCTGACTCACTGAGGCGGTGGCCATCCCTCCAGGACTCCTGTGAAGCCTCATGAGCAGATATGCAAGGTGCTGGCTGGGGTCAGCACCCCATGCCCCAGAGCGGATGGGCTTCCGCTGGCTCTCTGGCACCTGACCAAGGGAACAGAAGGCCTCTGGACAGAAAGCAGGTGCACCTCGGTCTGTTGTAACCACCCAGCTCAAAAGAGCCTGAACCCTCCGGCTCTGGCTCCAGTGTGGCACCCAGGGTTCTGTCCTTCCTGCATATGGTCCGAGGCCTGCAACAGACCTGTGTGAGGACTGGGTCCCACTACTGTGCTGCAGATAGTTCCAGAGCCCACCACACGCAGCAGGGTGCAGTATCCCTTCTGATGGCATTACTGAGCGGACATGGGTGAATCTCGGACTGCGCTGCCCAGGGATGCACACGTGGGCGAGGAGAGCCCATCACAGTGCAGGAGGCTCCGGGCTGAGACATTCTGGGCTGCGGCCATCAGCTTCCAGATGTGGCTGAAATATGACCAGTAGAACCCTTGGCTGGGAGGGGGGTGGTTTAGAGGACCTCTTCCAGGCTGCAACTGTCTTCTTCAAACCACCCATCTCCGCACTCCCCCAAATGCCCTTCATTCTAACGTAGGTGCGATTAGAAAAATGACCAGGCTCGAACTAAAAATACAAATGCTTTATGTTCATCCACAGGGGGAAAAAAAGAAGACAAGAGAATCTATGGAAGAAACAAGGAATTTCATCCTTCAGTGGGCTTTAGAATGGGTATTTCAGACTCAGCCATCCATAAACATTGGGTAATATCATAGTCTTGTAGTGCAGAATGAATTCCGTTGAACGAGCCACAAATCTGCATTAGGCCCAGCAAGGGGGTGGGGGTGGGGGGGTTGTCCAGCACTTAAAAATCTCAGCAACGTCTGGCATCCTCTGTGCCCAGGTAAACAGACTGCACAGTCAAGGGCCAATCAACCAAACAGCAATGCACTGCTGGGATGTGCAGGGGGACCTCAGGCCCTGAGCTCAGGCAGCACGGCAGCTGGGACAGGAATCCCCATCACGTCAGCCCCCTGCCTGTGACCAGCCTTGTACTCCAGCCACTGCAGGGCTTATAAGGCACCAAGTGGTTTGGCCCCAACTTCTGCCTACATATTATCTCCTACCGCTCCCCACTTCTAGCCTCACCCTCAACTCACCACTGGAAGGGACAAGACTGTCTGTCCCTCCTCTGTCCTACCCCTGCCTCCTGCAATCCCTGGGACCCTGTCCTTGCTATTCTCTCCTCCTGGGTCAGGCACTCCCCAGGCCTTCAGCTCCCAGCTTAAACATTGTACACTCTGGAAGCCCTCCAGACTCCAGAGTGGATTCGCTAGCTGCCTCTTCTACAGTGACTTGTTGATTTGAGGCAGGAAATGCTCAAAGGCTGTCACATGCTCGAGGCCACCCCTCCCCAGCCCCATCCCGGCTTCTTCCTCATCTAGCTACATTAACCAAGCTACACGCGCGTGCACACACACACCTTTGAGTCCCCCTCACTGAGCCTGCCATGATCCTGCTGACGTCTGAGCCACCGTCCATGCAGTTTCCCCAGGGATTTTCCCATCTTTGTCAAACTGAATTAAAAACTCAGAACTTCCTCAGCCTTCAAGGATCAGCTCAAATGTCACCTCCTCTCTGAAGCCCCCCACCCCAATCAGAACCCACAGAACTGCCCTCAAACAGGTGCCCCTCAGCCCCTAGTACCCCCCACGCCTCCTCTGCTCCTGGCAGTTTGCCCACATGCGTGTCCCAGATGGAAGATAAGCATCCGACTCAGCTGAGTCCAGAGCTTAACGCCCAGGTCTAAGGCACCTTCCATATCCCTGGTATCCACACAGCTTGTGACTCACAAGAACCTACCTCACTATGAAACCAGGAAGAGGAAAAACAAAGTAGAGGGGTTTGTCCCCCTCATTTTATGAGCTAGTAACCTGGGTTGCACGAGGAAGGAGACTGGGAGTCCAGGTGTATAGTCTCCACTCCAACTGTTGGGTTAAGTCCAACCACCCCACTATACAGAACCGGAAACCGAGACAGTGAGTGTTGAAGCCTGTGCCCGGCCAGGTCACGCAGGTGTCCAGTGGTCAAGCTGGCATCCGGGGTTTCCGCTCCAGTGGCGTGGCTCCCGAGCCAGAGCCGCCATGCTAGCCCCACGTCTTTGTATGTGGATTTCTTCAGCACATATGTGGATTCTGGTTGGCGCTTGGAGAGACGGCACAGCATGCACACATGTAGATCACCTTGTCAACGGCGGGCTTGCTCACAACAGATCTTTTTCATTCCTCCTCCCCTGACTCGTGAAGCTGACAGAGTGGTGTATTGGATTTCCAAAGGAGTCTTCCATTAGTAGAACACATTCTTTTGATCACCCTCTTTCTTCCCAAAGTTTCAACAGCTGAAGATCAAGTTGCCAACTGCAATTCCATCATTCATCACGGAGATAAATATCAGCCACCTACCCCCTCCACACACACAAGCTGCCACCTTCAAAGAGCCCATGTCAGCTGGTGGGAGGGCAACACCTGGTCCTGAGAAGCTCTGGGTTGGAACCCAAGCTCTGCTAGGAGGTGTAGGCCAGCGTGACCTTGGGCAAATCCCTTCCCTCGTGGCTTTTTTTCCTCCATCTGTACAGCAAGTTTGGGTCCCTATAAACTACTAAATGGCTGAATAAATGAACTGATGAATTAATGAATTATATAATATACCCACCGTCTTCCTGCTCAAAGATACCTTAACTCCAAAGCATTTTGCTAAACAATAGACCAACTTGGTTATTGGCCAAGGCAGAATCAAGACAATCAGAGGCAAAACAAGCACACTTGTCCAAGGTTAGCCTTATCCTCATAGTTCCTAAAGCAATAGGTTTTAAGCTAGACCTGCAGCATGATATTGGGCTTCTCCTTTCTGCCCACATTTAAGCCCAGCCGTCCATGCGCAGGCCGCCTGCACGGGGTGAGGGGCTGCACAGAGTTGGGGGCAGTTGAGTTCAGCACCAGCTGACCTCTCAAAGTTGCTCCTAGTTCCAGATTCTCTAATTCAGTAATAGTCTCTGTGAATAATAGATCTGGTCTCTGACACTGTGCATGATAAAGTGACCTGGTACAAAGTCCTATTAAGATAAATCACATTTAAGTTTAGGAAATTATATGTTTGAATCCTGTAATTTAATGTCACCGTGGTGCCTGAGAGGAAGGAAAGGAAATTCAATTAGAGGCTAATTAGACCAGACGACTCACGAGGCCTGGGTTGCCTTCCTGCCTCTGCTGAAGGGAGTGAAGCAGAGCAACCCATAACGTAGCCCCTGTGACTTAGTTTCCCCACCTGTAAAATGGGGATAGTCCTTATGAAAAAGAGAGGGCAGAGGGTGTTACATATACAGAGAAGGGGGGGCTCTCTAGCACCTGCCCTGACCTCTTTGGCTTCTGGGGCAAGGGAGTGGGGGATCGTGGGTAGGCTTCAGAGGATCTGTACATTCTGTTCCATGAGCTGTGGCATCTGCATGCGGGCCATGTTTCCAGAGGAGAAGGCCTGTCATGGCTTCCATCACAAATTCCAGAGGTGTGCAGAGCCAAACCACCACAAACTACTACTCCTGTCACCCCTTCTGGCATCCACTGCTCCAAAGCTTCCCCATCTCGCCAACACCGTCACGCCCAGGCTGCTTTACTACTCTCCTGCGACCCATCTTGCTGCCATGGTTGGCTGTGGTCATCACCCTACTTTCTCACTCGATGTTCTGCCATCACCCCCATTCCCCCTGAAACTGCTCCTTCCAGGGTTCCCATGATCTCCTAGGAGCCACCTCCACCAGTCCGTGTCCCTTCTGACCTCTGTCCAGCATCAGCCACTCTTTGCCCCTTCACCGAATCTCTGTCCCTTTTTGGCATCTGTGACTGCAGACACTATCCTTCCAGAATCTTTGCCAGGCAAGCACATCTGGTATTTCTCCTGGGCTCCATCCTTGTCCCTTCTCCACGCATGCTGCACAGCCTCCCAGACAGCCCTGCCAGTGCTTCCATCCGGGCAGGCCCAGGTCTAATGCCACCTGGACTTCTTCTGGAAGATTCAGACATCTCTATCCACTCCTGGATTCTGGGGACTCCTGACATTCAATGCTCAAGAACAAACTCATTCATTTCCCACCTGTTTCATGGAGATGAGCTAATGACAATCTCAGTAGCTACAAGCAGAAAAAATTCCTCCTAAGCTTCTTCTTTCAACCCTGATATTCTGTGGACACAAAATTCTGGGACTTGCAAGAGTTCCTGCTGAGTGGAGGTCTTTGGGGGAGAAGAATATTCCATCAGGGGGATCATGAGGATCAAGGTTCCCATGGAGAGGTTAATGCTTTCAGAGGGACTCTACATTGGAGTGGAGGATCCAGAACCCAGAGTCAGAATAAGTAGGTGTGAAAGGATAGGCAGAGGCTGAGCTGGGGACATAGACAGTATAAAGGAGGTGACAGCATTCAAGTCCAAGCAGTAAGTAGGGTCAAGGGCAGAGTGGGATTTGGGGGAAGGATATGGATGGAATGAATGGACCTTTAGGTTCACAATGGACTATGGACACAAATTTTCTGTAACGCTGCTCTCACCCCATTTCCTGCCAGGCTGAGGCCCAGCATGTTTCACCTGAGCTTGGTAGGAGAGCCAGTTGGGAGTGAAGAAAAGAAACTTGGCAAGGGATGCAAGCCCATGTAGCAACCTCCATGGAGGGCAGGTGGTCTCTGGACCTGGACCATCACCAAAGGAGTGACAGAAACAGGGCATGAGTTCTTGGCCTCCAGTAATGAATATCAGAGGATTTCCTTTATGACTGCTGTGACCAAATGATGATGGGGAGAATAAGAACTATGTAGAAATAATAAAAGGAGAGGCTCTTTCTGTGCAGCACTGCCTTAGAACCATAGAAGCTTTAATAACTTCAGCTACAAATGCTATCAATACACAAAAACTCACCTGGAAATTTGTCTCAATTTATTTTGCATTTACACGCTTTTGTGTATTTTTCAAAATAAGTCTTTAAATTTCCTTTTCTTTCTGGTCCCTCTGGCTGAACATGGCAAATACTGACTGAAACAAAAATTAAAATTAAAAATGTATAAATTCCTAAAATTAATACTTTTAAAAAATGGAAATACTTCAACTTTCAAATGATGTGTTTCCTAAGTTTACAGCGTTTATACCTCTGAAGTTATTGAAGCTTAAAATCGCGCTAAAGCTTTTGGGATGCATTGTATTTAAAAAAAATCACCATTTTAGCCAATCCTCATCATAATTTCCTAAAGGCTGGTACTATTATCACCCCCATCTTTACAGACAAAAAGCAGAGGGGCAGTGAGGTTAAGAGACTTGCCTGAGGTTACTGAGGGAGGAATTCTGGAGCTGAGGTCACTGGCAGCTCCTGTGACCAAAACAAAATTTAACCTAAGGAGAGGTCTTAGAAGGATACCCCCAGCTCCGGCAGCGGCATCTCTCAGCGGACCTGCCAAGCAAGGAGCCTTATGAAATAGCAAGGAGCGGTGCCAAGAGAGCCCCGTGCGGGCAGAATGCAAAGTGAGGAAAAGCAGAGCACGAGCCTGAGAGGTGGTTCTCTCGGGAGGGACACTCCAGAGTGTCATCAGAATCAGTGAGGGTCGGGCCTGGAGGGGACAAGGTGGGCATTGTTCCATCTCCATCCATACTGGCCTTGATGTTTATATAGACTGCGCACAGCTCTCATTGGGGGCATGGGGACCAGATGCGGAAGGACTAAGGGCAGATAAAAAGAAATGCAAAGGGAGACTGGAGAGTAGCAAGGAATGGAAATGGAGGAGAAAGACAGGATTTGGTGAAGACAGGTGATGTATGCATGGATGCTCAAATATTAATCAACAATATATTTTAATGGCATAAAACACCAGGGAGCTTTGGAAGGAACATGAAAGGCTTCGGATACCCTGAGCAATGGTCTTGTTACTCCGAGTTGTTATGACCTCATCTTTGGCAGGAGTCTCCGCAACACCGTAAGCAAACAGTCCAGGTGTCGGACGAAGGGTTTTGCCACACGAGTCAGGTGTGCGTCAGTGTCACCTACACGATGGCATGGCGACCGAAACGCTCGAGTAGCCACCCCCTCACTGTCGAGCCCCATCTGCCAATCCCAAGGCTGCATGGCTTTTCCTACCGAGAAAGGGTCCGGCTTAGCGTCAGAAAGGCTCACCGATGAGCCATTGTGGGACCTCACGCACATGATGGAACATTGGAAATTCAGTCTTGACATCTGTGAACTGGGATGACTTCAGGTTTGCAGTGAATGTGAGTGAGTACACCATGGGATAGGACCAGCACAGGCCCAGGCACGCAGTAAGTGGGCATAAACCAGCCCTAGGGCCTCGTCCCTGTTCCTAGCTGTTCCTCATCTTGGCTGCTTAGGGTTGAGGCTCCCAGAAGAGCAGCAAAGTATCCGCCCTCACACAGCATGTTGTGCTGGGCCCTCAGCCCAGGGATCCGAGCTCCCCATCATCTGCTGTTCCCCCAGACGCCTGATTTCTCCCAGAAGAGCCGGCCAGCCCAGGGTCAGACACTGGAGATTTGGCTTACTCCTTGCTTGGTATGGGGAGACCACCACCCTTCATCTTCTAAAGATAAAAAGGAATGAAACACAGATTTTCTTAGGCCAGTGGTGTAACAGGCTGAGCACGGACATGAACAGAAATAGGACTTAGCGGTGGTCTCTAAATGCCACAGGAGTCTGCTTGCTCCTGAGGGAGACACGAGATCGCAAGCGTGGCCAGCGTCCAGAGAAGGAAGAGAGAAACCGCCCGCAGCATATCTGAGGCCTTTCACCTACAATGGCTTCACGCTCCAGAGACAAAGCAGGTTCAGAAAGAAGCAGCCTGTCATCCACGGTCACTTGCTCCTCAGTGACGTGAGTCCAGAGCCCCATGCACCGGACTCCAAAGGCCCCATCTGTGTTCTGTGCAGACACCTCTCCAAGCAACGGTCAGGTCAGAGAGATAAACAAAAACACCCCAGCCCGGGACACCAGAAGGCCATTCTCCATCTGACCTTCCCGCCAGCACAGACTGAACAAGTGGGGAGCACCTGGGGAGGCTCTGGGGGACAACCTATCTGGGGACGAGTCGAAGGGCAGGGCAGGCTGTGGAACCGGGCCTACCTGAGCAAGAATCCGGATTTCTCCTTCAGCGTCACCTCCTCAAGCACAAGATGGGAGTAACCGTAATACCTATCCCTGTCCCAGGATCCTGAGGATCAAAAGGCCAAAATGCTCGGGACATGCTGAATGGTACTTAAATGCGGTTTTCCTCTTCCCTCCCTTCTACACATTGAAGATCATTCTTCAAAACAGGACTTGGTGCTTCCCTCTTCTCAGAGGTTTCTGGCCTTGGTGTCTTTGGAAAGTTGAAGTACAGTTGCCACACAATGTTGCATTAGTTTTAGGTGTACAACACACTGATCCAACACCTGTGTTATGCTGTGCTCACCCCAGCCATCTGTCACCATACCCGCTATTGTAATAGCAGGGACTCTGTTCCATATGCTGTGCTGTTTATCCCCAGGACTTATTCATTCCAGAACTGAAAGCCTGCATCACCCACTCCCCTTCACCCATTTTGCCCAACCCCCTCCCCTCTGGCAACTATCAGTTGTCTGTATTTATGGGTTGTTCCTGCTTTTTGTTTTTTTAGATTCCACATATAAGTGAAATCATATAGTATTTGTCTTCCTGTGATTCTTTTCACTTAGCATAATACCCTCTAGGTCCATCACGTTGTTGCAAATGGCAAAGGTCTCATCCTTTTTTATGGCTGAATAATATTCTATAATACCAAACAAGTATTATATATGTATATATGTATATCCCACATCTTTCTCTGTTGATGGACACTTGGGTTGCTCCCATCTCTTGGCTATTATAAATAATACTGCAATAAACATAGGGTTGCTTATACATTTTCAAATCAGTGGTTTTGTTTCCTTCAGGTAAATTCCCAGTAATAGAATTAGTGGATTGTAGGGTATTTTTAATTTTCTGAGGGACCTCCATACTGTTTTTCACAGTGGCTGCACCAGGTTAGATTCCCACCAAGAGTGCACAGGGGTTCCTCTTTGCCCACATCCTTGCCACACTTGTCTTTGGGATTCTATCCTCTCTTACAGGTCTCATTGTGGTTTGGATTTGCATTTCCTTGGTTAGTGATTTTGAGGTTTGTTTGCTTCTGGCCTCAGTTTCCACATCAGAAAACCTGAGACAGGCAGAGCTGCTGTGGACAGCTGCTCAGGAAGTGCACTATACAACTCCAGGGCCACTGAATGCAGATCTGTGACCTTTCATACAGAGAAGTTTGTGAGAATTTCATGAAGTTTTGTTAGATCGGTTTGGAAAATGCCAAAGACTTTGTGAAGACTAGCCATCATCACAACAGTTGCAGAAATCGGTTTTACAATTACCCTCACTGCGCAGATTCACTTTACAGAGTCTAAACTTGTATAGTATTTTCTGTCAACTCTCTCACAACAGCAACACACAGTTCTTGAACACAGGTGTACAAGCGTTCATCACTACCCTAAGACTTTCTTAAAACAGTATTTTTCATACTTGAAAAGAATACTTGAATAGATATGTGAATCACTTGAAAATTCTGTTTAAAATGCAGATTCTGATGGGTGGGGGAAGCTTGGGGGAAAAGAGCAGGAGGTGCTGAGCTTCTGCATTTCCAACAATCCCCACAGACTTAGTTATGGTGAGGATGACAGGGTTTCATACACCAGCCTCTGAGGAGCAAGTTTGTAACATTCACAGCGACTGGCCTTAGTGTAAGGGACGAAGCGGAGCAATGAGGCGGAGAAATGAAGGGTCCTCTACCACCTGTAGGCCAAATCCAGCCTGGAGCCTCTTGTCAATTAAATTGTATCTACACCCACATATTTATATGTTGTCTATTGTATTAATAAGGCAGCCATGCCCCTTTATTTGCATATTGTCTAAGGCGCTTTCTGCGGAACAGCAAGGGAGTAGCTGTGGCAAAGACTGAATAGACCGCAAAGCTGGGAAATACAGACCTGGCTCTTTAAGGACAAGTTTTCTGACCCCTGAAGGAGCTGGCCCAGCACCTCAAGTGAGGCAAAACTGTACGTACGGAGCGGGAGCTAGAGCAGAGACACAGGAGAGCAAGACACTCAACTTAAAATCTAACCCACTTCTGTATGCCCCGTGTTTAGCCCTGGGGTCCGGCCAGCTCACTTATTTCCGAGTGGAGTTCGTTTCTGTCACTCCCTCTCCACAGCAGGACTACGAGATCTCCTGGGGTTTCCCTGCTGGGGAAGAGTCCACCGGCCTCAGTCACCCTGGCCCTAATGCAGCCGCAGAAGCCGGCCACGATGCAGGTAACGGGATTCCGCTTGTGGTGGTCCGGGGTGCTCTGGGGAGCCTGGCTGGCCAACCACCCCGCAGAGGGCCACTTCCTCCTGCCACTAGGCCACCAAGGGAAGGTTAAAAAGTTGGCCATAAATAACCGCAGTAACCCCCAGTGGTGATTTCAGTATTTGTTCCTGAAACACGTTAGGGCTCCGGAGACTCTCAGAGCCAGGCTGTACCTTAGAGGTCCTCAGCTCTGATCCCACACACGACTCCCAAGTTCTTCCAACCAGGAATCTGACCATGTGACTCCACCCTCTGCTTGAACACTTCTGATGGTGGTGAGCTCACTACCACACATGCTTGTTTAACTCTATTTTCAAGATAGTTATTGAACCCAGTTCACACCTGCTTCCACGTGGTACCCATCCACTGGATGTCACTGGAGAGCCAGAGAGGGTCTCAGTCATGTCACGGTGACAGAACCTCTTGGAGAGGATCTTGGAGAAGTTGCTTCTCCACGGGGAGCCCCATTCCCTCACGGTTCAACTGGGTTGGACCTGAGTGAACATGCAGAAGGTCGGGTGTTCGTCTGCATTAGCTCTTGATGCTCATGCCAACTGTATGACCTGGAGATTACTTAGGCTCATTTTCAAAATAAGCTGAAGTTCCGAAGGGTGACTGGCTCCGCTGGGGAGGGGAGGGGAGGGGAAGGGAGGGGAAGGGAGGGGAGGGGAGTGGAGTGGTTTCAAATCCAAGCGCACGTGCTATAAACTCGATGTTCTGCGGGGCTCACCTCTCAGGAATGTAGGGGACAAACTGGGGACAAGGAAACCCTCAAGCCTCCCAATTCTGGACCTGAGGATTCCAAAATGGGACCCTGAAGTCTTCAACAACAACAAAAAAAAATCAATCCGTTCAATCTCAAACTCTTTGTTTAGAGAAATGCAATGTTTCATCAACTTCTCCAACAGAAATTGGATTTCTGTCCTTCTCACCACTTCGTCATTTCCTCCCAGCTGCTGAGGTCACAGCTTCGGAGACAGTTAAATATCCGCCATGTGTGAGATTATTGCCCCCATTTTTCACCAAAGAGAAGCGGACTGGCGCTTGTTGGAAGCGCTGCGATGGAGACACAGCCGCTCGCGCCACTGTGTGTGCGGGGGGCCGGCGTCCACACTGCGTGGCGGCAGGGCGCGGGGTCGTCTGGCCCACAGAGGGCGGGAGCGGGACGGGCGGGAGCGGGACGGGCGGGAGCGGGGCTGGGAACCCAGAGAGCGCCGGGGGGAGGGACGGGTCCTCCCGTGCGTCCAAGCCCCCGGTGCCGCCCCTCAGCGGTCAGGCTGCCCTGCCCCGCCACCCTCACCTTTGTGGGGCCCTCACCGCCTCACACCGGAGTCATTTCAGACCTTCAGGCCCGCGTCTGCAGCTCCAACCAGGCCCTCTGCAAGTTTTTCCCACGCTCCCAGCCAGCCACTGAGGAGATTTTTCTCAATCTGAGGTCACACCCCTGCCCCAAATCCCTCAGTGCCTTCCCACTGTCCCAGGATCAAGTCCAGACTCGGGACCCACGGCAACAAGGCGTGTGGTGCCAGACTTCTGCTGGTGCTGGAGCCCCGTCCACGACCACAGCTCCAGCGTTCTCAGGCCAGACGAGAGGGCTCCTGTCCGCTTCCCCCACTTGGTCAGGTTCCCTTTGCCTGGAACCCGCTTTCCAGCTCTCCAGGAGGACAGATTCAAGATGGCCTCAGGTGCACGGACGCTTCTTCCTAAGTGGGGGTTCTCTGTGCTCTCCCCCTGAATCTGGGGAGCCCTTGTGCCTGCCTTGAGCACTGGGGTTCAAGGGAGCTGACACCTTGCCAGCTTGTGACCCCAGACCTTACGAGACTGGCAACTGCCACCTCCTCGCCCTTGGAGCCCTGAGGAGCCATGAAGGCTGATCGCCTCGCTGCAACACAAGAGGGTACACGTGGAGAGTCCTTGACACTCGAGAGAGAGGCGGGCTCCCAGCTGTCCCCACCAAGGCACTAGGCATGTCAGGGAGACCCTCTCGAACCCACCGGACCAGACTACCCTCCAGCTGAATGCTATCAAATGACCTCAGCACCACACAGAGAAGAATCCCCGAAACTTCTCCAAACTCCACACCCCCAGAACAGGGAGACCGAGCGACATGATGGCCATGTCAAGCCACCAGGTTTTGGGACAGTCAGTTATGCACTTTAACAGATAACCCAGACATGTTCTCGCCCTTCCTTCTGTTGGCTAATCTGCATGCATCCCCTAGCTCAGATACCCCTTCCTCTGGAAAGCCATTTCTGATGAGAAGTCCGTTTTAGGTGCCTCCACTCTGTGTTTCCACAGAACCCCCCCCCCATCACCATGTGCCTAGTTGCTGCCTTCCCTCTCCCCCTACCTTACTAGGTTCTAAGAGGCGAGGATCCCTGCTTGCCTGCCTCAGCACCGGATCTCCAGCAGGGAGCTCAACAGGTGAATGAGTGAATGAACAAATAAAGTCACCTGGGACAACTAAATTGCTAATTAGTGGTGAGAGGTAAGGTAAGGATGGAACCGAATTTTTAAAGTAGTCCCAGCAAGTGGGGTTAAATGACTCTATCAAGACTGTGAAGGAAGTGATGCATAAATTATGTCCAGCCCGAGGCAGTCGGGTAGATATTCCAACAAAAACATAATGAGCTACTATGTGGTCATGAAACATCTCCATATGTGAAAGGCAATGGCTAGCATTATGCGAGAAGACAGTTGACAAGTCCCGGCCCCAAACCCCTGCACTCACCTCAATACCAGACCTAGCTTATTTGTTCATTCATTCTTCATGCGTTCATTTGTTGAAGAGACATTTATCCAGCATCTCCTGCATATGGGATGCTTGGCCTGTCACTGGAGATGTAGAAGCAAAAAGCACAAGGTCACCAGGCCAGGAGAGCCAGACGGGGAGCACCCAGGGCAGGTTCTGCTGCTCAGGGCAGGCCGTTGCCCCTTTGCAGGCCCCCGGACATGCGCCCTGGGCAGGAAGGCAGGCGCTCCGGGGAGGGAAACCCACGCCTCCCTTGCTCTTGACTCACCAAGGATTATATATTGCTCCTGGCTGTAATTATGAAGTTAAAAGCAGCTGGGGAGTGGGGATTAAAAAGGGAGGTATCCTCCGTGGTGGGGCAGGAGCAGATGCTTCTTAGGAGGAAGAGAAAGCCACTGGGCAAAGCCCAAGGCCTGCAGTGAGGGAGGAAAGCTGAAACCTGTTAACAAGGGAAAAATGAAAAGCTTGAGGCAAAACCCAGAGTTAAGGCTTAATTAAGAAAGCAGGCATTTTAGGTTCACACAAATAAGAAAACAATCCCTTCAGCCCCTCCTGATCATCACCAGTAATTGCTTTAAAGGTGTGGTTTGCTCTGCTTGGGTGAGCCTGGAATACATGTTGGTAAAAGGAAGGAAGGTAGAGTGGGCGGAGAGCGGGCTGCGTGGATGGCCCAGGTGCTCGCCGGTCCCCGGCTGTGTGGGACCTGGGCAGCTCCCTGGCTTGCTGTCCTGCTGTCCGGCTCGCTATTCCTCCACGTACGACGCTGGTCTTAGGAACAATCCCTTCTCTCTCCAGGCCGGGCCGTGGAGGATCCTTCCTGGTGAATGCTGTCCCAGAGCCCCAGCTTCAGGGTTGATCTCCTGCTACCATTAGAGCTTTCCGGATGCATCACAATCACCTGCCTCTTTGCCCCCCACTCGCCCTCTGCTCCCAGTACAGGAAGCTCTGTGAAGGCAGGGACTAAACATGTTTCAAGAGACACTGTCTGGCACTTTGTCGCAACTCCGTGACTGTTATTTAAATCAATTTTTGAGTCATTCCAACCCGACGCCAGCACCGCAAACCACATGATCTTGCTAGGCTCACCTGTGAAATGGGCTCACTCGTTCGTGCCCACCGTATTTAATCACCATTAGAAACCGTCAGTTGTAGGCTGCCCATTGTCTTATAGGTCACTAAGAAAGAAAGGATACTTCCAAGTAACTTGGACCTGATGTTTTTAATCTCTTGAAATTTTTATTTTACAGTTTACATGTTCTTCGAGATTGAATCGGCATAGATTTTGTCACGTGGGCATATAGAAGAAGGAAAAAATGTAAGTGACTTAAATGGGTGAAAGTATTCCTAAACCTTGTTCACATTCAGAGTCACTTTGCGATTCAAAATCATCAGATAGGTAATTTTCCAAACAGAATTGCCCTCCGTGGGACGCCTGGGTGGCTCAGTCAGTTAAGCGGCTGCCTTCGGCCCAGGTCCTGATCCCAGGGTCCTGGGATCGAGTCCCATATCGGGCTCCTTGCTCAGTAGGGAACCTGCTTCTCCCTCTCTCTCCCTCTGCTTGTGCTCTGTCAAATAAATAAAATCTTTAAAAAAAAAAAAAAAGAATTGCCCTCCGTGTCATCAAGATTATTGGCGATGCAGCCTTTCTTAAAAAAATCCTTAAAAGAAACAAGAGACACGTTTGCTGAATGTTCAGTCTGGCCTTACGGTGATGCGGCGCTGGCCTCCTCCTGACATCTACTCTCAGACTATTGTTAACTTCCTCAGATTTGGCAACCTGCCACCCCTTTTCCATAAACATTTGATTCCTGGGGACTAAAAAAATGCTCTCCGCTTCTAGGATTTTCTTCCAAGCTGCTGACCCCCATCCTGGGAGCCAAGACAGCGCTGTGTCGGAGGCTACGTGACCACCAGCAGTGCTCATGACATCAGCTGTGAGGCATTGCCCAATTTTGAGATATTAATGAATGAAAAACACGTGCATCTTGAGACCGGTGAATTCTAGCACTTCATAGGATTGATCTCACATGAAAGCATGACCTTTCTGAAAAGCCTCCAGCATAGAGCCTTGCATGTGGTGGGAGTGAACACCATGTTTCTTTCCTCACTTTCTCCAGCCCAGAGATGTTCCCCATGACGATAAGTCTCCTAACTGTGATGAGGGGTTGATGGATGGGGAAGGAGTTTTAATACACAGAGTGAACATCTGATGGGGGATGAGGGAAAAAAATGAGAGGCAATATGGGGCACTGTGTTTCTAAGCCTAAATCAACAGTGACCATATAAATTTATCATCCAAACCAGGGCACTTTTGAAAGTGAAAGAGGTCATTCTCAGTCATTTCACTGAGACCAGAAGCATAAACCGGGACTGACCCAGACGAGCCGGGGTGTATAACAACCTGCTATCTCCCATCTTCCATCCAGAAAGTAAGGCTAAAATCAGATGCAGATTTCTCCATGCTTGGGCTTTGGAGTGCCTTTGTGCAAAACCAGGAAGGCCATGAGGTAACTGATGGGCATGCAAGTACTTTTGGCTTACATCCCAAGAAGGCTTAACAATAAATTCCAAAACTGGTTAAAAATCCACGGCTGCTGTGTTGTGGGAGATGCTCCCCTTCCCCAGCTGTTATTTATGGTGCAGAGAAAAGGCACCGCATTGATGATGGATCTGCTTTTATTGGATAAAAATGGGAGGAACAGTGAAAGATCATGGTGAGATATTGTGCAGAATTTCAGCAGGACACTTTAAAAACGTATATTAGAGAAAATGAATTTTTCACTGGCTAAAATGTATCCATTTACAGTCGGAGCATCCATATATTTATGAGTGTTTTTAGCCCTTAAAATAGTAACCCAGGACAGAATAACAAAGAGTCTCTTAATAGCCCTAATTCATCAGGCTCAGCAGTTTAAGAAAAATAAATAAAAAGAAATAGAAATGAGAGAGAGAGAATCTGAAATAGCAGAAATGGGAGTTTTCAAAACGTGACACCATGTCTGTCTTCTTAAGAGATCGCATCTTAGAGTTTAGCCCAGAGAAAGCCAAGAGCCGGGCTTTGGAAGTACCCAAGGCCGGGTCCTGAGGGGGGTCAGGGGAGGTGGGGATGAGGAAAATGGTTTTTGGCCCTGTCACCTCATCTCCCATTTATGAATGAGCACCTTTGCCTTCACTTATCTGAATGTATTTATTTGAGGACTCCGATTTCAATCTCAGTTTTCTCCATTCTCCTCTTTCCTTGGCTGATGTTTTCTGTGGACTCTGAACGATTTATATCTGCAACATTGCTTTGATCGTCTACCCTCTCTGGGATGCCAAGATGCCACACAGCAGAAAGAACACAGAAGTTGGAGACAGGCAGACCCGGGTTCAAATCTCATTTCTGAGGCCTCTTGCTGTGTGACCTGTGGCAAGTTACTCAACCTCTCTGAGTCTTGATTTACCTCTCCGTGAAATGGGGTGGCCCCAAAGCCACCAATCTCTTCTTTGCACAACTTTCATTCATCACTAAATGTTTCTTCTTAACCCCGGGCTGAAGTCTGTTCCCCTGTAGGTTCCCTCATCAATTAAAAACATGGCTCACAGTGTTCAACTCATGGTGATGTCAACCCAGGGAAAAATATTTGCAACATAAATGTTAGTTTCTTAGTTTCCCTAATATATAAAGATTTCTAGGAAGTTAAAACAATGCCTGTGAACTTTTAAAAGGTCAAAAAGAATTATATTACCAAGTGTTGGAAAACAGTTGCTCATAGAGCTGGTAAACTGGTAAATTTTTCTAGATGGCAGTTTGAAATATCTAGCAAAAGTGCTAAATATCTGGAACCCCGTTGACTCTAAAATTTCAAGAACTTTATCTCAAGGACAATATTTTTACAGTGCACAGAGATTTATGTGTAATGATGTTTAGCACATTATTTAAATTACAGAAAATCTGAAAACATTCTCCATTTCCAACAACAAAAGATGGGTTACGTAAACTAAAATGCAATTCTTTGCAGATATTTAAAATTATGCTTTTGAGAAAATTTAATAAGAGGAAATGTGCATAAAACAATTACTAGAAGCAAATACACAGTGGTTATCTCTGGAGGGTGGGATGATGGGTGATTGTTCTCGTTGAGTATTTCTGTATTTTGAAATTTTCATGTCGAAGGAAGGAAGGAGGGAAGGACAGAGCAGGAAGGAGGAAAGGAAGAGCAGATCAGCAGGAGAAAGCTTTGTTTCTACCATGTTCTCTCCTGGATGTCAATCCAAATGTTAGAAATAGGAGAGAGGAGGTGGTGTTGGATCACTGGCTTGTCACTGACATCCTGTGTGAGTTTTTGCTCTACCCTTAACCTCTCTGCACCACAGTTTTCTTCCTTGTCAGATGAGGAAAAACTGCCCCCCAGCTTCTGCACTGGGTTGCTGTGATGATCAAAAAGGATGCCATGTGTGAAAGGGCTCATAAAACGGCAAAGTGCTCAACAAGTCCTGGATCGTGTAATTATTGCCTTCGTTAGTGCGTTCATTCTCTCCTGCTCCATTATCCTTCGCTGGAGAGCTGCTTGTCGGGCTGTGAAGTGCACTCCGGATTTCCACATTACACAAAGGGAAGTGCATGCGTCTGCCCAGGCCTTGTTCAACAGATCTGGCATCGAGAGATAACCAAGCAGACACCAAAGGCCTCTGTGGCTGCACAGTGGGAGTCTATGTGGTCCAAGAAAACCAGCTTGGCACTGGCCGACCTAGACTGGAGTCCAACTTGTCCATTGTAAGCCGTGCGAACTTAGACAACTCGCTCCACCTGCCTGAGTCCCATTCACTCACCTGGGAAATAGAGCTAGGAATACAAGCCCCAATGCTATCACCTGATCATTTGGGAGAACGCCTCCCAAGCATGTGTGTGATTCTTGATGACCACGAAAGCGGATGTAACATCGAGAGTGCTTTGTCATCTGGACCATCATAGACAAACTTCACATGGCATGTGAAACATAGGCTCTGTGAGCAAAGTTTTCAGAAGCACTGGATTTTAAACGGTAATAACAATGATAATAGAACAGGTTCCTGGAAGACCTGTCAAAGGCTTTCATATGCTCTCGTCTATGTGAATCTCCAAGAGCAGGTTAAATTTCCCAAAGACCTTTGAGCGGGGAATCCTGATTTTATGCATCATCAATCCATGTCCATCTGTATATTCGTTCCCATTTAACATACTGAAAATCGGAAACTCAGAAGAGGAAGTAATTTGCCTCAGGTTACGTACAGCGTGGGTTCGATCTAAACGCATGTGCTTCAGCTAGACAGTGTGGCAGGCCCCCAGCTCCCCACAACTCCCACAGGCCCCACAGCCCGGACAGTCAGAAAGCCACCTCGAGACGGACATCCAAGAGCACCAGTGAACCCTGGAGTAGGAGAGAGGAATCTAGCAAGCGGAAAGGAGTTGGCGTGCCCTCAGTCCTGTAGGTGAAAAACGGTGCTCATCGTTCTAGTGTACTGGGATAATTAGACCATGGACTGGGGGACCAATGAGATTTCAAGTAGCATGCATGGTCCAAATTTACCAGCCACATACCCTCACTGAGCCTCAGCTTTCTTCTCAATAAAGTAAGACCTGCCTTGTTGGAAGGCCACAAGAATTCAGCGAGTTAATGTGTATAAAGGCCTTAGTGAAGCTCTTGGCCAAGTGCACAATAAATGGTACCTTGCCCCAGCGTATCCCTGTTGACATGGTCTGGATACCAATTCCCACTCATGGAGTCACCATTTACTGGATGCCCACCATATGCCAAGGGTGTTTGACGGACAGAAAGTAGATTCCTCCCCTGGAGAAGACCAGAGCCTACTTGACCTCCTTCACATGTCCGGTTTTCTGGGCAGGGAGGGTCTGGTACATCAAGAGACTTCTTTACAACCTCTGCAAAATCGGCTAAAACTTCCAAGGGTTTGTGTTTAATGAAAAGATTGAGAATGAGTCTGTAAACTCTGAGAAAAGAACAACCAAGTTCTAGGAATTCGTACTATTATTACCAGTAACAACCATAATGGCAGCAACAACAACCTGACCAAAGCCACATTATGTGCTTCTTAATGTTCTCTTTCCTCAAATTCAGTTTTTACTAGTTAACCAGTACCAAATAAGCAGCCTTTCTGAGGCAGCCCTAAAAGACCCTGCATATGTTGCCCTGTTCTCTCTTTGTTCATTAAAAGAAAAGGAAGCTGTTGAGGACTGTCCCATGCTGCAAAGGGCACTGGATACAAGGACTGTTTTAGTTGAGGACATGGGGAGCAGAAAAGCTTGACTAATTATGTTGCTAATTACTTGAAGCAACTTCCATTTGACAATATAATTATGCCAGAGTAAGGTGACATGTCTCAATTACTGACTCTTAAAGAGGAAAAAAAAGCCCCCTCCGCACTACTCTTCCCTTTTCTGTTACTCTGGCTGGATTTTAAAATCTTTCTCTCAACTCAGAGGTTATTTACCAAAAAATGAGGTCCCACCCCCTTCATAAGCCATGACTGGCCACATAAGGTCTGATTAGTTTCCCCCCCCAACAGCAGGATTTCCATAAATAAATGAGGTTTGCCCAAAGGAAGTAGACCTTTCAGTGACTATCCAACCACTCTGTTGTTCTAGGTTAAGGTTCAATTCTCAGCAGGGTGTGATCTCCCGCAGGATCTTAAAGAATGTTCTAGAAGGATCAAAAATGTGAAGACAGTTTTTTCTTGTGGTCGGGGTCTGAACACCAGATTTTCAGGGGACATCAGTTCTGAAATGCCTCAGGTTAATCAGGTTGGTAGATGCAAAATGGGTGCAGGGGTAGAGAGATGGGCAAAAGTCAGTAGAGATTCAGAGGATGAGCAAAAGGTTAATGGAATTCTTGCACCAAGCAACTTGTCGTGTTGATGGTGAAATAGCCCTGACCCCTTCCTTCAGCCTCTTGGAATCATAGTTTCCCAAATGGTAAAATAACCATTTGGCTAATCAACTTGCTACTCAATGTGTGCTCCGTGGACCACCGGCATCAGCATCTCCTGGGGGCTTGTGAGACCTGCAGAAATCTCAGGCCTGTCCAGATCATTCATGCACACAATAAAGTCTGAAACCCTGGAATAGCATATACTCCTGACATACTTCCTTTGGCTCTTTCTCAAAAGATGATCTCAAATGAACACATATCCTTAGGTTTTCACTTCCATGTACCGTGACCTTTGAACAACACTGAGCTAGGGGCACAGACCCCTCCTGCAGTCAAAAATCAGTGTATAATTTTTGACTCTCCAAAACTGAACTACTAGTAGCCTACTATTGACCAGAAGCCTTACCGATAACATAACAGTTCATTGACACATATTTTGTATATGTATTATATACTCTATTCTTACAATGAAGTAAGCCAGAGGAAAGAAAATGTTACTAAGAAAACCATGAGGAAGAGAAAATACATTTGCAGTACTATGCTGTATTTATGGGGAAAAAATTCTCATATAAGTGGACCTGAGTAGTTCAAACCCATGCTGCTCGAGGGGCAACTGTATCTCTAGAAAGACCCTGACAGACCAAATCACTGGCAAGTACGTCATCTCTGATTGGCACTAGCCACCTAGACTGTTGTGTAGATACAAGATTGTCAGGCAGGATTAAGGCCCAGCAGGAAAGAGTTCTGTGATCAATTAGTAATGTCTGCCATACGCAGCGACTGGGGATGGCAGGTGTACTCAATATATCTTAATGAGTTTATATCTTAAAAGAGGATTTCAGGTTTGGGTGTTTATGGGTAAAGACCAGGGGAATTAACCGACCTAGATTCCTGGACTCTATTCTTGATTTTAGACCTCAGATGGAGATGTTGAACTCAGACCAGAAAAGGACCTTATTACTCTGATGTTCTTTAATCGCAACTATCTGTGATCACACGTATATGGTCAAATCACACATGCTTGTGTTCTCATGAAAGCAGATTTTGTTCCTATGTCAAACAACCATAGTTTCCCTTAAAACCAGAGCCCTTCTCTTAAAGAATCATCTGATGGTGCCTGCGGGGGCGAGGAGGAAGAGAGCGGGGGTTGAGGGATATGGGGAGGAGACGCTGCCAAGCATGCTGGCCTGAAGCAGAGCCCTGGCCCTCCACCTCAGCTAGGCATCTGTTTCCAATGAAGCTAAGGAAATGCCTGACCCCACTCCTGCATTCTCTCATTGCTGCCCTGGTCACGCCTCCACACAGGCCTCTCCCCTCTGTGGGCTCTGAGCCAAGTCCCAAATCCCCATGTGCTCTCAGGGGCCAGGAAGCAGAACAAGGCTTGGTTCCCTGACTCCCCTGGCAGTGGCCAGCTGCCGGCTTTGATTCTCAGGGGCTGCTCTAAAGGTGTCTACAAGGAAAACCCACCCTCGCAGGGTATCTGAAGTCTGCTGGAGGTGAGCCAGACCTCTCCATGTGGCTGTGTTCTAGGGCGAGTTTTAAATCGTGGCTTTTCTAGAGATACCTGCCTATGTATATCTGGAAATTACATGCTACTTTCCAACACTGCAAAACAGAAGGTATAAGTGCACCTGGAAAGTCATAAGGGAAATGCAGTGGTTTTTGACGGGGGGCCATCTCGCCCCTCCAGGGGCATTCTGGGTTGTCCTAAGTGGAGGGGGCTGTGTTACTGGCCAGGGATGCTGCTAAACATCCTATAATGCACAGGAAGCCCCTCCCCCCAAATGACAAAGAATTATCCAGCCCAAAATGTCCGTAGGTGGAGAAATCTTGGTGTAAAAAAACTTGGGGACTACCAAGCCTATCCCTCCGGTTCATAGATGAGAAAACTGCAGGCCACAGAGGAAGCCAGACTTGTTCCACGTGGCACAGTGAGCTGGTAGTGGGGCGAAAACAGGTGCTCTGGTCCCATGATCCAGCCAGCTGCATACTCAGGGAAAGTGGAAAGGAAGAAGAAAACTGGCCATGAAGATGGGCCTCACCCAGACTGGTGGAGGAGGCCAAAGTGAAAGAATGGTTATGGGAACGATGAGCTTTAACAGACAGTCGGTCACCACACCCAACAGCAAAACCTGTCTCAGTGGCTCCCCTGTGCTCAGATGAGCCTCTCCTTCCTCCTTATTGGTAATTAAAATGGGGAATGGAAAGAAGGGATAAGCATGGTGGAAGGGAGCCAAGGAGACTACATCAACCTATGCATACTATGAGCCGCAAAGAACCCCAGACAACAGGTAATTTGTTTTTGTTATTTGTAGAGGAATTCTCCCATTTTTCCCTCTGGATTGGGGCTCCTCAGACACTGTTCTGAGATGCATCCACTATATCCCTGGCTAGTCTCAGGGAGTAAGTAGCTCCCATCTGTGCCACCAATGTACAGCTCCCATCATGAATCAGATAAGCGGAGAGCCATCCCATACCCATGACCCTGATTTAGTATTGAAGTCTGAAGGCTGTGTCAGAGCAGCTTCTTGGTCGTCTTGCTTCAGAGTTATTCTAATTATCCCCCTGTTGTGACAGCAGTGCCTTGAGAAGGAGTTGAAGCAGATGGAAGCACTGACATGAGCCCCCGTCCCATGAACTCCATCTGGTTAAGACTCTCCATAGTCAGTCTGGCCAACCCAACCAACTGTCCTATGTCCTCCAAGGAGATCGTTTTATTACAACTACTCTCAGCCTTACATACACAGAAGTGCTGGAAATGTCCATTTTCAAGTGGCCCAAAGTGATGTCAACGTTGGAATTCATTCTGAAAGGACTTACTGAAACCTGGAGCCTCAAAATCTCTCTAATGGCTCTACCAGCTAGCCCCCACCAGTTGTCATTGCAGCAGCAGTCCCATTGCTTTTTAAATATTTTCTGATTTTAAAAAGCAATCCATGTACATTGCAGCATACATCCAAAAATAGAATAAATGTTATCTGACATAGCCCCACCCAGAAATGACCAGTGTGATTTGCATACCAGTAGTATGCATACCTTCTACATTTCTTTCATTTTGTGTGTATGTCTCTATCTCTATCTACCATTGCATAGTATATACCCGAACACACACAAGTATTTGAATTTAGTCTCACTGCCTTACTGCATTTCATCACCTGCTATTTTATCAAATTATGTATCATAAGTTTCTTTCCTGGCCGTGAAGTCCTTTCCTATATCACCAATGCATGGCATTCTATCATATCACTCTACCATAACTGAATCCACGCTTTATAATTAGGTGATATTTTTCTCCTGTTGCTACTGTAAATAACACTGCAATGAACATACGATTCACGTGTTGAGTGCATTTAGAGCTTCCTAGTGTTGGGACAAGGTCCACGTACCATTTTTATGACTTTTGAGACATATCTTCAAGTTGACAAGTCAAACTTTTGAAAATATCGGGAACTCCTGTTTCCAACATGCAGGTGCATAAACTCCCACAGTGGAAAAATGAGTGGAATAACTCTTTTTGCCAAGATTTGGGGAAGTTAAGATCTAATTCTAGTCCTAAAGCCTGAGAGCTCACTCTGTGGTTCTATACCTGCAATTCAGTAATTGGCCACTAATGGCTACTCTTTAGCTTCAGATGAGGGGAAGACTTGCAAGAGTCACAGAGGTATTCCATACTGTAAATTCACCAATATGATAGCATAATTTATTCACAACTCTATTTCTCCCATCAGCTTTGAGATCCTCAATGGAATGGGCCATGTAACTTAAACCTCAGAAGACCCAAACATAAGCAAAGGGTCTACCACAGAGTATACACTGATTTTATGGGTTGCTAAGTTGCCATCAACATCTAAACAAATGCCTCCATAAAATTTACATAGCAGGGGTACCACCAAGGTCCCAATGAGATCTTGCTTCATTAGAAAGGAGACACCATCTCCAGTGTAGACTTTAGTGTCAGCCTGGGAAGAAGTGCACTTTTCCATTCTCCCAAACCAAGAAATATGTTTAAATGAAGATATTTCTAGAAAATTATGATAATTTAAAATATAGAAAAAAATAAGAAAATAAAAAGAAGGTAGCTTGTGGTATCTTAGGGTAACCAGCCAAAGGATGACATTTATTTCCTGGTTTCTGGTACATATTTCTGGGAACAGATTAGGCTGCAAATGGAAATAAGAGTGTGTATCATTCCAGGTCCTACAAAACAGACGGTGAGAGGCAAGTTGGTTCATTTCAAAAACAGAGGGTCTGACTTTGAACTACTTGGTGGTGAATGAACCAACCTTCCCTGCAATGTCTGGCTAAAGCTTCTGTCTACACTGAATGCCAAGGACATTTAAATGTGTGATATTTGATTTGCTGGGTGCAAAGCTCAGATGGGGCCTGGAAAATCCATCTGTACTCTTATAGCTTTTCAAAGGGAAACAAGGTTATTAGCATTTATGCAGGCTTTAATATCATGGATCAGTCACTGAGAGTGTGAGAATTCATCAAGTCAATAGGATGGGTCCCATGATAAGCTCCCAGAACGGTAGAGAGTATGGTGAATTTTGGCCAGGCCTGGAAGATACATTAGGATCATATTCTTTAAGATGAAGAAAATAAGTCCCACAGAAGGAAAGTGACTCACCCAAGATCATACAGATAGTTAGATACCTAGCCAAAGAAAACAAATAAAGAAAATTGCTTGCTCTATTAACTTGCAGGTCTGTGCTCTGTGTCTCTTCTCAATTCCATTTTCATCTTTTGTCTCCTTGTCTGTTTCCTTCCACAGAAACATGAAAACTGGTGACAAAGTAAAGCATTCGTGCCTAAGCATCATTCTCTACAGGCTGAGTGATATGCCGAGGGGGTCTTAAAAGACCAACTGTATGTGCGATCTGGGGGACAGTATTCCAAATTGTGGAATGTCCTAATGGCAAAGGGTACTCTTTAGGTCAGGAAGACAAGGCATTACAAGTCTATGTAGGATTTTAATTAAGGAGATCTCCAAACCTTCTCCTCTCCTCCAGCTACTCTTATTTAGGCCTTTGCATATTTTATATGTATGACTTCAATAGACTGCTATCACAGTATCCAAACAGAAAAGCAGAAACCACCCTAAGTATTTAAACAGAAGGAACCAAAAGCAGGAATTTGGTTATACCAGGGTTGGGGGAACTGAGAGCCCAAATAGGTGAGGAAGAGATTTAGAGGAGCAGGAAGCTGCTCCCTTCCTTAAGCTTCATGGGCAAAGGGATGAGGGGACACCACTGGAGTCCAGGGTCTGGAAACCATGGCAGGCATATGTAGAAAAGAGAGAGGGAGACAGGAAGAGAGGGAGACTGAGGGAGACCGAGAGAGGGAGACTGAGAGAGGGAATGGAGAAGGAGGAAGGGAAGGAATAAAGAAACAGAATATTCCACTTCCCTCTGAAGCCAGAGAAGGCATGGATTTGAGTGCCAATGAATCCAAACCTGATTCAACTCCTACATGATCTCACTGCCTCTCCTCTCTCCCTTACAGAAGCTGCCCACCACAATGCTGCCCGAGTGATCAAACATGCAAGCCTGATATTGTCAACCCCTGTTTTAAATTCTTCTTTGGCTTCTACTGCATTTGGGGGAAATGACCTTCACCTCCAGCATGGCACGCCAAGTTCATCTCCATCCGGACGCATTTACGGATGACCAAAGCTACTGAAATTTTCACTCTAGAAAGGCAAATATGCTCGGTTGCAGGAAGGAGATGGCAGCAGGCTGTGAGCCACACCAGCCTGGAAGTGATGATGGAGGATGGGAATGGAGGCCTTTCCGGCTGGAGGAAGATGATCGAGGGCAGAAAGGGGGAGCACACAAGGTGGGGGCTCAGACAAGGTTGGAGCTGGACTTCAAACCATAGTGCCCCTGGTTCTAGCACCCTTCAGTGAGAAAATGGACCAGTAAGAGAACAATTCTTTCTTCCCATCTCCCATGTGAATGTATCAAGCACCTCTCACAACCAGGCATGTGATAGATACAGTGTGAGGACAAAGAGAAAAGTACAACTTAGGCCAAAGGACTAGGCCTTGAGTGCCATACCCAGGAGCCTGGACTTCATTCAGAGAGCAGGTGACATAAGCCCCCTGTGGGAGGAAAGCCCGCCCTCACCCCACCTTGAAGCATGGCCTAGATGGAGAGAAGGAGCCTCCTGTGTGCTGGCTGCTGGCCCCTGCCCAGCCTGATGGAGCAGGGCCTCCACCAGCCCCAATGCAGACCCCAGACCCCCTGTACTGAGAGCTGTACCTCATGCTCTCCCGAGGCTGAAAAGTCAATAAACTCATTTTCTCCCAGAAAGAGTATGTCTTCGGGAAGGCCCTGGGGAATCTGTCTGCAAAATGTAATTTCTGTTGAAGGATCCTGAGTAGGCAAAGAACATGGAAGGTGGGGGAGCGTGAAGAGGAGCCGAAGGAGCAGACATCTGTTTGCTGAGAATTTAACTTGCAGCGAGACTTTCTAGGTGCATAATCTCCTTCGATGCTTACGACAGCCTTGCAAGGTGGGGAGATAATGGGGACCTGGGTAGAACTTGGAAGGGATCAGGGAGGTCCTCTGATCTCCAATATTTGATTCATTCAACAAATAATCATCGGGTGACTCTGGGTGCTAGGCATCGACCTAGGTGCTAGGGACCCAGCAGTGGATGTGACATCATCCTTTTCCTCAAAGATCTTTCAGTCTTGTGTTGGAAACAGGCATATTGACAGGCCTTTAGAGCCCTTTTTCTAGCCCATTAACCTCCATTCACATTTCTGCTTGATCACCTCTAGGAATCAAGAGCTTTTACCTCTCAAGAAACTTATCAAACATCCTTAAACATATGATAAATATTTCTTTTCTGTTTTCATTATGTCATAAAAATCTGGATGCATCTTACAACTGATCCAGGAATTAATGTAGTTGATTTTCTCCTTAAAAAAAAAAAAAAAAAAAGAACACAATGTTATTCAATCAATGATGTGGATCAATAGAGTCTTCAATCTGGGTACGCATGGAAAATGTTTATAATTGAGATTTGAATACCTCCCATTTGGGAGGCACTGTGTGGAGTGTTTGGGGTTGGGCGAAGTTATGGAGGATAAAATTTACAACCCCTCTCTCTGAGGATCATTGATGCATGACTGTTTCATAAACATGATCTTAATCACCGTCCCCTGTGAGTTAATTAAGGTCACCATGAAAAACAGGCAAAAAAGGAAATACGCTCCTTAATGTTATTTAATATGAAAATGCAGCTCTTGGAGGAGGAAAGTTATAGATCAGTCCAGACTCAAGTCTCTGACCAAAGACTCAGTCAGGATGGGAATGTGGATACACATGAGGAATTGTGTCTACGGTGTCCTCAACAAGGGAACAACATGGTCCATCACAAAATACCCTCTTTTTTCATTTCTTAAGCTAAAATCACCCCCAAAAACATTTCAACTTCTCCCTTTGTTGAACCAAAATTCAATTCCACGTAACTTAGACAAATTGCCCAAACTTCCTAGAGTCTGAAGACTGAGAACAATATATAGGTTTAAAAAGGATGCAGAATACATTCCAACTTCCCTCTGAAGTGGTTCTAAATTAAGTGCAGTGGAAGGAAATTTAGATGAGACATCTTGGGTGCATTTGCAAAAGGATACCCACAAGGCTGGATGCATGATTGGAAATGAGGTGGTTTCAGTAATGTACCAGGTGGGTCCATCAGAAAGTAGAAGCCCCCAGGCCAGGGGCACAGGGAAGACCTGAGCTGAGCAACTCGTGACAGACCTCCTTCTCTCCTCTTCTAAATGGGACAAGAGAGAATGCGATTAAAACAAAACAAAACAAAACAAAACAAAATAAAACTCAGCTCTGGGGATCTCCAGGGGACATTTGTTTTGATGAGGTTTCAGGCCTGATCTTCAAGAATAAGGAGGTGCCAACTATTTATAAAAGCTCCTAAAACAACATGATCTCTGGCCCTTAGGAGATTTATTTTTTATTTATACAGAGTATTTTTTAAAAGCCTGTTATGACAACAAAGAAGTAACTGAGAGGCTTCACGTAAAAAGCAAGACAATGTTCCAGAGCCTGCATCTGAAGCAAATATGTGCATAATATTATAAAACAAACAAGCGGAAGGATAGGTAGAAGATTTCAGTCATTCACTTAAATACACATTTAGTTTGGCACTGTCAGGCCACAGGGAAGATGAAGCTGAACATCAGACATTGTCATTGAGGAACGAGGGGTCTGGAGAAGGAAAGCGACTTGTAAAAATAAGTATTTCGGCTTTGAGGGACGCAAGAGTGGACCCAGAGGAAAGAGGAGTAGCTAATTCCCTGACGGAATCAATTAAGGCCTTCCTGAGGAGGTGGCTGGAGTTTGGGCTAGAAAAAGGGCATCCTCTTAACCTAGCATCTATACTAACGGATTAGTTATTTATAGCTGCATAACAAATTAGCATGAAATCTAGTGGCATAAAATAAAAATCAACATTTATTATCTCACATAGTTTCCCCATGAGGCAGGGATCTGGGTGCAGCTCTGCTAACTGATTCTGGTTCAGGAACTCTGAGGAAGTTATACAAGGACTGGGCTGGGGCTACAGCTCCCCAAAGACTTGATCGAGACTGCAGGATCTGCTTCCCAGGTGGCACACTCCCATGTGGCTGGCAGGCTGGTGCTGTGTGCTGGTGGGACGCCTCAGTTCCTTCCTACGTGGACCTTTCCCCATAAGGCTGCTTGGGCGTCCTCACAGAATGGTGTTGGCTTCCCCAGAGCTAGCGATCCAAGAAAGAGCTAAGCAGAGAGTTCAACATCTTGGGGGACTTAGCCTCCTCAAAAGTTACTCTCTCTGAAATCCGTAATATTCCGGTGACCACACAGGTCGGCGCTCTTCAGTGTGAGAGGGAACCACACAAGGGCATGAATCACTGGGAGCCAACCTGGAGGCTGCCACCACAGCAAAGCATGATGCCCAAGGTGGTGGCAGTTTGTTCTTATATTTGGTCTCGAGTGATTGAGGGTCGGAGCAATGGGGGAGGTTTGTCCTGGGGTCAGTGAACATCAGACTTTCAAATCACATAAGCCTTCGTTCAAATCTGGGCCCCATCATTTACTGGCTATATAGCCCCTCTGCTGTTTGGAAGGTGATCGCCCTAACAGCTGGAGAGATGGCGGCCATAGCTGAACCGAGCCAGGCACGCCCAGCTGTCTCGGATCACTTTCCTGGGGACTGTCACATGAGGAAGAAGCAAATTGTACTGTATTTAAGACATTGTGTTTTAGGGTCTCTTTGTCATAAGAACCTCACCTACACCTTAATATATTACTTGCTACAAAAAGTATCGCCTCTGAATCTAATTTTCCTCATCTGTAAAGTAGGGATAGAAAAACAAACCTCACATTTTTCTTCTGTAGAAAAATTTAAAAAGGCATGAGAGAGTTCGTCCAGGGTCTGGCCCAGAATCCACACACTCATCATTGTCGCTCTTGTCCTGTTTGAATTTATGATCAGTGTCAACACACTGATTCAGCAAATGCATGTCTCCATCCACAACAGTGTCTCTCAGGGAATTTAGAACCATTTTCTTTGGAGACCCCTTTAATGGGAACTTGTGGGATTTAAATAAACAAGGCAGTGGCTTCACAGAGAGATTATTCAGTGACTCGTCTGGGGCCAAGATCTGCCATGAACATCTTGTTCTTTCTCATCCAACATTTCCAACTCTGGAAAATGGAAAGGAGAAAAGAAGGAAGAGAAAGAAGGCAGGAAGCAAGGAAGGAGGGAGGGAGGGACAGAGGAAAGAAAGAGACAAGATCGATGATTCTTGAATCCCAAGTGTTCCAGAAAGCAACCACAGGAGCTCTGCTATTTCCTGCATTGCCTATTATTCGGTTCTGCATAGCATTTTGCTGAGTAAAGTGTTTTACTCTACAAACAAGTTCACAAACCACAGATGGACAAGATGATCTACAACGTACTGGTGCGCTCTATGAATCTTTCCTAATCCACTAGCAGGCACTTCTCCAGCAATCGCTCCTGCTTCAAATCAAAGAATCCCCCTACTTCTTATCTTAGGGGCGTGCTGTTTGTCCTAAAGGAAATTAACAGAAGACAGTCGGTATTTAATGGGAGTCCACTGAGGTCTTCCTTAGCCAAGCTGAATCCAGGCCACGCAGCCAGTCTGAGCAGCGCCATCTAGTGAACAAACCGGGCAGCGAAGCCTCCTCCAGCCCTTGAAAGTTTCAAGATGGGCGGGGAAGCCTCCTTCCAGATACTGTGGTAATTTAAATAAAGAATTAAAATGAGGAAATGAATTAGAATGCTGACGTGTCATCTCCATCCAATGCCCCAGGCCTGAAATGATCAAAACTGTCATTTTATTTTCTCTTCTCTTAAAATTACTACTTTTAATTTAATTTCTCTTACTGAAGTTTCTCTGGCCAACTCATCAAATTTTCTATCAAAATTACCATAGAATTAATTTGTATGCATGGGCACAAAAGAATGGGCTGACAAGATGAGTCACATCCAAGTGAAAAGCAAAAAAAAATAAAGTAAAATAAACCTCCCTCCACCCACACAGGAATACAGTAAATAGAATAGAGGAATGATGGGTATGAGGTCCCAAGAGTCCTGCACATGTTGGCTAAATCCTTGGCCTCCCTCCTGATGGTGAGTGTCTCACACCCACAGCATCAGGCAACTTCCAAATCTCCTTGCAGAAGCATTTCCTTGGAGAACCAGAGTCTGATGCCAACACGTCTGTGTCCCCTGGACCTTCTTCTACAGGTAGAATCTGGCTTCTATGAATGAACACTTAGGGCAGCTTTGGATGCATCAGAAAATCCTAGAGTGCATGATAAAAAAGAGGATGGCTTAGAAAATAGAGTTGAATCTGATAATGATGACAAGAAATGCATGGTTATGCACCTGCTGGGTGAATTAAATATGTTTGTTTATTATAAGGTAATTTGCTTGAGGCAGGGTTGGGAGGGGTGAACACAAGGTGATCGGGGATCAGTGAAAGAAGTCTAGGCTTCAAAGCAGAGTCCTGGGTTGGTCTTTAGAGAATTCTAGACATACAATCAGTACAGGAATGACCTTGGGCCAATGGTAACTTCTCTAAGCCTCAATTTCTTGATGTGCAAAACAGGACACCCTCTTTTGTCCTTTCTGGAATGGTGTGAGGTATAAGAAAATGAGATGACTGAGATGTGGGATCTTGTCTATGGTATTTGTGTAATAAAGCACAGGTCACCTTGCCCCCCAGGGCTGATACTCCCCACCCTGTGAAGTCTTCCCTTAATGTGGCTCCTTGGGCATGCTCAAGAGTCAGGAAAGAGCTGAGGAAAATGTCAGGGAGAAGCAAGGGACTGGTGTGTCACAGTCATGGAGATGTCTACGTCTGTGTTAGGGCAACATAAAACCTCGCCCCATGCTGTGCCCTGAGATCAGAAGCTGTCACCCGGTGCCTGGACATGCAGACACTCCATAAAGCCTCATAGAATCCACTAGAAATTGCTGCTATTTGTAACCTGGGTCTTTGTATAAAGTTTTATATTTATTAAGTACTCTGATGCAGTCAGAAAATGTTTATTTTGCATGCACTTTGTACAGGCATTGAGCAAGGACGGTGAGAAACAGAGATGAACCAGGACCCCTGCCTTCTAAAGGCTCACAGTCTGGTGGAGAAAATGCGACACAAAATGAGGTCCTCTTCCGATAAGCTTAACCCTATATTTTAAGTGAGAACAAAGCAGAGGTGGAAACCACTGTACCATCAGAAGCAGAAAAGGCTTTCCAGGGAGCGTGCACTTTGGAGAGCTGATGGAGTGAGGCGCTTGAGGGCACATGCAGAAAATCTTGCGGCCAGAGGGAACAGAGTAGGCAAAGAAGGGGAGTAAGAACTTGCTCATCACACTTGGGGAAGGGCCACCGACTCAGAGGGGCTGGAATCAACACTGTGAGAAGAGAGTCTGTGGTGACCAAGATAAGAAAAGTTGGCTGAGTCAGGAGCTGATGAAGGCCCTCAGGAGCCAGGCTTGGTAGGAGAGTCCAGGTGACCTAGTACCTGTCAAGGCTTCTAAAAGGAGAAGGGGGTGTGTTCCGGCTGGAGATGTGGTCTCCATTACCTTCCATACACGCGATCTTCAAACAACCATATGACCTGATGCCCAGTAATGACTCCGGAAATGTCCAGGGTGGCCAAGTGAATGGAGTCCATGAAATAATAGGAAATCTTTGTCAACTGATTTGCACAAACTGACATAACTATGTTGACATGCTTTATTGGAGCAGATGCTAGGAAACATGCAGAACAAAAAATGTGAGCTCCTGGGACATTTTCTCCCGATGTACAAAAAAATCACCCAAAAGCTTATTTTCAGAAAAACCAAATGTGGGACCCAGGCCTCTGAATTCGTGGGTCTTAGAGAATCAGGAGACATTTGAGGACTTTGAGCTCCCTCCCCGACTCACGTGGGCTGCAGGCGCCTGGCCTCTAACCCCAGTGATGGATGGAGCGGTCGCCCTTCATGGCCAGCACGCAGACGTCCATCCCCAGGCAACAGACAGAGCTGCTTCCTGGATTCTGTCCATTTTCTACCATGTTAGGAAATTCATCTTGAGAAAGCACATTCCTTCTGAGTTCACCCCGTGATTAGCATTCTGCACAAAAAAAAGAAAAAATAACCTCGAAGATGAAATTTCTTCTCGTGCCTCGGCCCGACTCAACTCCAGTTGGTTTTCATTTATTTGAATGTGTACTTTGGAATTGGAGCCTTGAGCTTTCCCAGTTAACTCCCGCCACCTGGGGTATATTATGGAAGAGGGGTGGCAGAGACTCTGGCTCGTCCCCTGCTCCCACCTCTTTCTCCACATTGTAAAAACAGATTGTTAAAAAGGTGGCCTCTGTGTGCGGAGAGCAAGAGGGAAAGAGCGTGAGCCCTTTCTGCTGGGCTGTGTTAAGCCAACAGCTGGGGGGCCATGACCGCCTTCAGCCGGGAACTGCGAACCTGAGAGCCAGGCAGGGTGATGGGTCCTTGAGGCAGCCCCTTCTGTTTGGATCACTTTTGGGGGCGAGTCTAATCAAGATGGGATGTGTGACTTCAAAACAGCTGGGAAGCATTACAGGTCAGAAGTTGAAATCAAGTTAAGGACCGTCGGAATGTGCAAACCCTGCCGTTTCTAATCTCTGCCTCTTCCTCTAATCTGCACGACTGAGGATGAAATGTCTCGGTCAGGGCTGGTGTTAAAACATGGGCTCAGGCAGATACCTTCGTGAAGGCAGGGCTGCAGAGGCTGTCTGAGGGGCAGCTTCTTTCCTTGCAAAATCAAGAAAGGGTCAACCCAGGTGTCAGTGTAAACAAGGAACAGGTAGAGTCAAAACACGAAAGGTGAAAAATTCACTGCAAATCATTTCAACCCCTTTATTACAAGTGTGAAAATAGGCCCAGAGAGGTTAATGTCCAGCTCAAAGTCACACAGCACTTAGTGGCTATGCACTACAAGGGTAAGCATAGTTAGATCAAGCTACACCCCTGCCCAAAACCCAATGGGTTTTGCTTGCCGTTAAGATGAAATGAAATTTATGGGGCGCCTGGGTGGCTGAGTTGGTTAAGCGACTGCCTTCAGCTCAGGTCAAGCTCCTGGAGTTCCAGGATCGAGCCCTACATCGGGCTCCCTGCTCAGCGGGGAGTCTGCTTCTCCCTCTGACCCTCCCCCCTCTCATGCTCTCTTTCTCATTCTCTCTCTCAAATAAATAAATAAAATCTTAAAAAGAAAAAAAAGATGAAATGAAATTTAGGGGTGCCTGCGTGGCTCAGTCATTAAGCGTCTGCCTTCGGCTCAGGTCATGATCTCAGGGTCCTGGGATCCAGCCTGGTATCAGGCTCCCTGCTCAGCGGGAAGCCTGCTTCTCCCTCTCCCCCTGCTTGTGTACCCTCTCGTGCTGTGTCTTTCTCTGTCAAATGGATAAATAAAATATTAAAAAAAAAAAAAAAATGAAATGAAATTTCTCTGGTCTAGGAGGCCTTGGGTGATCAGGCTCCCACCCACTGCTCTGTTTGCTGGGACCACACCCCACTTTTCCCACCAGCCTCCTGGCAAATGAGTTTCTTCTTGGTTCCATAGGTTCATGAAGTCCTTTCCCACTTCAGAGTTTGGGGACTTGCTGTTTCTTCTTTCTAGAGGATGAGCCCTCTGTTCCTCCCTCAAGTGGTAGGTGAAACACCCTTTCTCAGCAAGGCCTCCTGAGGAAGCCCTCTCGCTCCTCAGCCAGCTCATGTCCTTCCTGGCACCTGATGTCCCATGATCCTCCCTGTTTGTTACTCGGTGACTATTACTCCCTTTGTTAGAGTGTAAGTGACTGAAGGTGGAAACCTTGTCTGTTTTCCTATTCTCCCCCAGTGTCCACCACATGACAGTTGTCACCTGTGCATCTGATTAACAGATTAATCAATCACCCAGCTGGACAATCAAGCAATTCAAAGACAGGCTCTTACTGTCTCCTCAGTGATTAAGCACTGAGAGGTGTGGAGATTAAAGATGGCCACAGACGGTGTTGAAGAGTGATGGTCTATGTCCCTCCCCTTGATTCCAGGTGGATTCTGTGACTGTTCGGTCAACAGAAGAAGGTCAGCAGTGGCCCGTGCCACTTTCCAAGCTTTAAGACACTGGCAGCTTCTATTTGCAACTGCCTTGGGGAGCTCTGAGCGGCCATGTAAGTAGTCTGGGTACCCGAGATGACCGCCACCCAGGAGAGGCCACGTGAAAGGCTCCGGTCAATAGTCCCAGCCATCATGAGTAAGTGAATGGAGTCATTTCAGACTCCCCCTTCCAAACAAGCCCAGCCACCAGGTACATACCATCAGCTTACCTTAGCTAGTGCTACAAGGGGCAGAAGAAACACCCAGCCGAGCCGAGCCGAGCCGAGCCGAGCCCGGCCTGAATTTTCGACTGTAATAAGGTGGGGGCTGCTTTCAGCTGCTAAATTTCAGGGTAGTTGGTTATGCAACAGTAGATAACTGCAGTGGGACTCTGTTGCCAGATGGTTTGGGTTCACATCCTAATCTTACCAATTGTTAGCTAGCTGGCTAAGCTCCTGCATGGGATTTTCCTTAAGCATCAGTAGTTGGATCATCTGCAAAAGGGACATGGTAGGATCCCCACCCAAACCATCGTTAAGTGAAATCCACATCAAGTACTTTGCACAGTGCCTGGCTGGGGACACCAAGTGATCTGTAGGCATTAGCTAATATTGTTCGTGTGCCCTTTGACACATCCTTCCAACTAGGTAGAGCTCCCCTTTCCTATAGGAGGCAGAAGAAAAGAGATTGCAAACATTCAAAGTACACAACTCCCTTGCCATTAATTCAGCCAGCTGTCCCACCACCAAAGGGAAAAGTCCAGACTCATGATGTGCAAAGCTCTCGCCCTGCTATGTTCAGTTCACCGTCTCCATCCCCTCCTCCTCTCACACCCACATGCATGGCCCCCAGCAACAACAGGAAGGAAATGGATAAATATCCCCACAGTGCATTCTTCTGAGTAGGGAGATTTCAGGCATATTTCTTCCTTCCTTGTGATTCCTTTTATATTTTCTCAATCTTCCACAGCAAAGACTTTATTTTCATAAAATGTAGTGAATTTTACAAAAAATAGGAAGTGACAATTCCTTCTACGTGGAGACTAAGACACTATTTTACTTCTCTGTCTTCCTCATGGGATGTGCCTGAATTGAGTGAATGTATGAACGAATGAATGAATGCATGAATGAGCTAAAAGTAATGCAAAGTTCACTGTGTATATATTTAGGGGGAGTAGCCTACATTTATATATTAAATGTATTTGTAAGGATATAAATTTGAAAAGTTCTCTTATATATACATATTTTTGGGGGGGTTATTGTTGTTTTTCAAAGACACTCATGGTGAGGCCTTTTTTTTTTTTTTTTAATGAAGAAACCATTTTTGAAGTGACTAATCATTCTGTAATTTATTCTTTTTAAGGCCAGAATGCCAGAGTTTCTTAAAATGAGTTTCTTCTTCTGTCTCTATGTTTATCAACTAATGACAGGCTCTTAAACATTCATTTAGCAATGAGAAACTTCCAAGGCAGCATGCTATGTTCTAGTTAGAAGAATTCAGTTTAGCCAAATACATATGAATTGTTCACATGCCACAGGGAGGGGACATCTCTGGGAACACTAAGCTATGGAGTGCAGATTTTTAACCACAAACATTTCTTCTCTCCGGAAAGCCAGTGAGCCGACTCCGTGTGGCCACGGCCCCGTGGGTCCTGCCCAGGCCCAGCGGATAAGCACCCATTTTTCCAGACATCCTTCTCTCCCTCTGTGTTTCTTTCATAACTGCCTTGCTGGCTGGATTCAAAAGCCTTACATCTCCAATTCTTTCACAAATTTTCTAAATAGGTTACTAGTTCATGCGCTGGATTTTTGGGCTCTCTTCGATTTACCAGCTCAGCATAACCCAAATTGGGCCAGCCTGCGCGAGATGAATGCAATGCACAAGGAAATTGCCTCCAGGTCCCTCTGGCCTCCAGTGCGTACACAGGCTCTCCCGGAGCTCCTGTTTTGGATTCCTCTTGCATTAGCAACCAAAGCCAGCCTCTTCGAGCGTACTAGCACCGCTGCCTTCCCCCTTCCTGCCTGTACCATCTCAGGAGATTTTTGAATCTGTAAGTCAACCCAACAGGCTTCTCTTCTGGTCATTTCTCATCACTAAGATCTATAAATATTAATCGCAAGCCTCATATTTTAAAACCTCTTTGAGGTTTAACTATTTAGCCACATAAATCAATCGTCGGCTAATCTTAGTGGTCCTTCGTACTTTCCCAAATTCCAGAACTTTCTATTTTAGCTACTGCTCTTCACTGCTTTTGCCACCAAAGTTATTTCATACCTTTTCAATCTACCAGGCCCTTCTTTAGATAAAAGGAACAGAAAGGGAGGAGGGAGAGAGGGTGGGAGAGAGTGAAGGAAAGGAAGAGGAAGGGGAACAGAGAGAGGACAAAGAAAGATAAACAAATGAGAGAGATAAACCCATGGGACTGGACCATCAGGGACCTACTGCTAATTCTCCAACTAGTCTTGGGAATCCTGAGCAAGCCACTTAACATCTCTGGGGTTGGCTTGGTTTAGAAGGTATCTCTAGCATCTTCTTGCTGTAAGCCCTATCCTCCCTAGAGTAAGATGCAGAGATTTCTCTCTTCATACTAGAAGATCTTTCTAGAAGGACCCCCAGGTAGCACAGAGGTTGCTTTGCACCCTTTCCTAAGTACTCACCAGACTGCAAGATAAGACTGAAAGATAACTGATCAAGATAGGTCCCCAGTCCTTGCTTCAAGACTCACTGGGGGATACAGACTCTGTGGGCATAGTCTTTTTCATTTTTAAAGATTCATTTATGGGGCGCCTGGGTGGCTCAGTTGGTTACGCAACTGCCTTCGGCTCAGGTCATGATCCTGGAGTCCTGGGATCGAGTCCCACATCAGGCTCCCAGCTCAGTGGGGAGCCTGCTTCTCCCTCTGACCCTCTCCCCTCTCATGCTGTTTCTCTGTCTCTCTCTCTTTCTCTCAAATAAATAAATAAATAAATAAATAAATATCTTAAAGATTCATTTATTTACTTGAAAGAGAGAGAGCATGGGTGCAGGGGGGCTGGGCAGAGAGAGAGGGAGAGAGAATTCAAGTAGACTCCACGCTGAGCGGGGGGCCCAATGTGGGGTTTGATCTCATGACCCTGAGATCACCCCCTGAGCTGAAACCAGGTGTCCAGCACGTAACCGACTGCACCATCAGTGGGCGTAGTTTGTAGTACGTTTCTGTGCAGCCCATTTACAATCAATTACTTTTCAGGGTGTACCTCTTAGTCGTGTAGAAACCACGTAGCCAACCTAGGAGTACCTCCGGAAATCCTAACAGCACTGATTCCTTTGCACCAGCTATTTCAAGACGGTATCGGGCCAGGGGAGGAGGGAGTAACAATGGCAAGTAAGAGAGCAGAGTCAGAGAGACTAGGGTTTAAATACCGCCCTGCAGGTGTTAACATCCAACCAGGTGCTTTGCCTCCCTGAGATGCATTTCTCTCACCTGGAAAGCAGAGAGGCCTCTGCACACTTCCCCTGGTTGTTCTCCAGAATAAAAGGGACGATGCTACAACATGCACTGCTTTGCACCTGACTCATGGTTAGTGTTCAATAAATGTGAGCTTTTACTATTACCATATTTCCTCCATTCTGAGACACCATCGATCGGAAGTCAAAGCATCAATTTAATAACTTCTCAGGGGGAAAACAATATATTAAACACACATTCCCATTTTAAGACATCACAATTTCAACAATATTAAAAGGTGAAAAGAAATGTGTCTTAAAAATCAATGAAATGTGGTCTTATTATTGTCACATTTTGGAACCATTCTAAGTCATTTGCTTGTTTACTTGCCTTTTTCCTGTTTTGTCTGGCTTTCCCCCAGGAGACATACAAGTTCCATGAGGATAAAGAAATAGATCTTTGCTCGACACTATGCTCCCAGTGCCTAGTACGGGTGTCGAAAAAATATTTGTCTGATAAGATGATTTAATGTTATCTTAATATGAGGGGGCTACTGATTAAGACCCCACTAATGTTGGAATTGTTTCCTATAATGGAACTCTTCTTCATATCCTTCAAAATCCATTCAACTGAGTTCCTCACCAGCCTTGGGAGAAAGGTTTGTTTTTCTGAATGTATATTTGTTGAAAATTGGTATTTTCCTTGAACTATACACACAAGGAATGAGGATGAAAACAGACAAGTGCAGAGCATCCATCATAACCCCTGACACAGAGGAAGCAGTCACAAATCACACTTGAAATTCAACACAAGGCAATGGTAGGGTATGGGTCCTATTCGGCTTAAAATAGGTTGCCAGTTTGAATGTCCTTAGTTTCTGTAGGTATGTACTAGACATTAATAAATATCTATTTATGGAATCAACTAAAATTTCTCCTTTCAATTTGCAAACAAGAAAAATAAACATTGAAGTAATCTCCCCAGTGCAAATGGCTTTTAACTGCACATTCAGAAATTAAAAAAAAAAAAAAATCATTCAATCAGTTTAGTGAGGGCCTACTATGTGCTGGGGGTGAGAAGCAGTCTAGGAGGGTCTAGGGTAAGGAAGACAAATGAAGGAGACACCAGTATACACAGACTGTTGCTCCACGTCAGGTAGAAAGAAGCACTGGCTCAGGGGTCTAGGGCCCCAAGGGAAGGAGCAGGAATGACTTCGAAAAGGAGAGAATGTCAGTCCCATCAGACTGACTGGAACTAAAGTAGCCTCTGATTTTGTGTCACTCCAGCCCTTGCAGATGATTCCCTGCCGCATAAACCAAATCCTGGGTCAGGGGTACCCATCAGACTCCAAGTGATACCCTAGGGTCTTGTCAAAAATGAAATGGTTTCTCATTGAAAGGAAGCAAAGTTTGCACACTCAATTGCCTTTCAAGTGATGGGGGGAGGTAATTACACAAGTAAAAGTTACTTTTAACTTATCATGAAATAGTAATTCTCAAATAATTAACATAAACAAGAAATTGGGTGTGCTTACCCCAATCATGAAGAACTTGCTGGACAAGAGCCTATTGTGGGGTGTCCTCTTCTTTAATGACGATGAGGATGATTCCTTAGAGTACCCAGGAAGCAGCCACACTATCTGAACAAGAAAACAAGAGGAACTGAGTCATGAAGAAAACCATAAGCCCATCCTTACTTAATGGGTCAAGGCTGGATTGACCAGATGGACATGATGAGTCCTAGGATGTCAGACTAGGCTTCACAAAGACTGGGACAGGAAGTGTTGTTGGAACATGATGGCCCTGGATTGGTCTTCAACCATGAGAAGAAATCCAATGTTGGCAGAAAGGAAGGAAGGTCATTCCAGCCTTGGCCAGCACTGGAGCAGCAAAGGGGAATAATCCAATATGGCACCAGTACACGGAGGTCAAGTTGGTAATGAAGAGGAAGATGTTGGCAGGAGCTCATTCAAGGTGGATCCTGAATATACAAGGAGCCCAGAGTTGTGTTGTTTTGCTTTGCTTTGTTTCAACTGTACTGAGGATGAAAGTTTTGAGCAGAACAGTGATACAATCAGTTGTGTGTCTCAGGAAGACTATTCCGGTGGTGCTGAAGTTCAGCTGGGAGAGATGAGAAACATGGGAAATAAAGACAGTTATTGCAATAGTTCAGACAATGGGTGGCAGGGTCAGATCTCAGAGATTGAGGAGGTGATGGCTGGGCCTTGGAGATTGACTGGATAAAGAGAAAGAGGGAGAGGAAAAACACCCTGGCCTGCTAGATTACTAGAATGAAGACTGTTACCCCCCTTCATGTTCACCTAAAGGAATGTCCTGAACACTCACAGCAGCACTCTCCATGACGGCCACGTGGTAGTTACCCAACATCCGTGACACAACAGCATACCATGTGGATGTAAGAAGGGAAGATCTCCAATGGAATGCACAACATGAGTGAATGCACAAACCAGACCATCCATACACTCACCAAACAAATAAAAGAACCAGCGTGTATACTGTACCATTCCATTTGTGCTAAGTTCAAAATCGAGCAAAATGAATTTATGGTGTCTGAAGTGATGATTCAGGTTACACTTTGGTGGGGGTTTGTGGAAGGTACTGATTCAGGGAACATGGGTGTCTGAAGTGATGATTCAGGTTACACTTTGGTGGGGGTTTGTGGAAGGTACTGATTCAGGGAACATGGGTACCCATAGGATGAGTTCTGGTTACTTAGATGTGTTCACCATGTGAAAAATCCATCCAACTGTATGTGTATTATCTGTGTGCACTTTTATGCAAATACATGATACTTACATTTAAACATTTACAAAAATTGAAATAATCTTTGTCTGCAGTGCCTCTCGTATGTACGACATTAAAGCAATGTCAATAACACCACCACCACCTTCGATTTTGGAATGCTAGTCCTCTGAGCTAGAAACTGGTAGGTGCTGACCGCAACCTCGTGAGATCAGTTTTAAACCCAAAAGACAAGAAAACAGAGACTCTGAGATATTTAAATAATGCCTAAATCCACCATCCTTCTTTAGAAACAGCCCCTACCGTGGGCTGTGCCATGATTCTACAAGTGTTCCAAGAAATGTGACTGTAATTATTCTACTTTAGGCATAGAATCTGCTGGGTCCACATGACCCTACTTTTCCAACATAAGCTGGATCTGTCACCCCCATACTTCCAAACATTTGGGTTATCAATGAACTATTTCAGGGCTCCGCATCGTGCTTCTTTCCATAACCCCAGACCTCTCCAGCATACACCTTCATTATGAAATTTTCAAACAAATGAATTCAACCCAGAAAAGCAAACACATTTTAGATAGAACAGTCATCTTTTTTAATCAGTTTTTGTGCTTCCTATATAAACCAGCAGCCCAGAGGTACTATTTCTGAAAGCATTTTGTAATGGAAGATTTTACCCGAGTGCTATTTAGTATTAATCGTTATTATCCCTGTTATTAATAATAATGATTTATAGAGCAGTTTGAGGAGGCACTGCTATTTAGAAACTAGCAACACCGAGCCTGATTTGATACTTAAGTCAGCAAATGTAATAGGAAGAGAAGAGGCAAGAGGAGAAATTAAAACAGACAGCTCTATCTTCAGACATCTACCTTCAGGGACCAAGGAGCAGGTAATATGAAGGAAAACTTCAGCAAAAATGGAGCCCAAGGACATTTTCTTGGGCTCTGAGGTCACCACTACAAGAGATGTGGTCAGCTGACACAGAGTCCAGCCAAAAGCCATAGCACCTTGAGGAATTCACTTCTGCCATGTCTCCAACCCTGGAGAGTTTTCAAAGCAGTTCTTGTGACCTTTGCATGAATGCTGTGAGGTAGATAGGGGTGGACCAGCTTCCCATCTCCAACCCTACCATTCTGGTAAAAGCACTAAAATTCAGGGGCACAGCATAATGCGGACACCTCACAAAATCTACACTGGGCACACTACCATGGAAAAACACTAGGGCAGGAAAGTGATCCCTGGGGCCACCTTGTTGGGTGATTCACAGCCATCACTGACTAATAACGTTTTGGGGAAATTTTGTAAAGGATCAAAACTCCTGAGCCCCATTCCAGAACAGAGGGGAACCCAAGAATGTATAATTTAAAGAATAAAACTCCCTGAAGAACTCATCATAGAAACAAAAGAACTTGGGTCTTCAGAATGATAGATTCTTTGGAATGTTACAGAAGACAAATAAACCAAAAACTCTCACCTAGCATCCCAGTGAGTATCCAAACTAGCAAAGATAAAGAGAAAAAATCCTAAAAGCTCAAAGAAAAGAAAAGTGTTCTCTTCAATGGGACAGTAATCAGATTCACATCAGTTCTCCCGCTTTGAGGGAAAAGGTATTTCAATTATACACCCAGACAGCATACGTATAAAGATACTAACATTTCTGCAAAGAATATTTTCTGCAAAACAAGAATGAAATTGAGAATATACTTCAGCCAAATGAAAAAGAAATCCAAGAAAAATAGAAAGGAGTCCGGGAAATCCAAGGAAAAATAGAAACTAATCCCAGAGGGGAATAAAATGAAATCTCAGGATGACAAGTGTACAGCAAAAAGCAATCAGCGCAAATGGAAACAGGAAGTCAGCAGGTGCCAGAAATAACCTGTCCAAGAGGGAAGTAGACTCTGTCTTTCATTGGTATAACAAAGAAGCTGCAAGTCCTTAACAGGAACGTGAAGGCAGTATTTTCTCTGTCAGTAAGAAAAACTAAAGGAAACCCCTGGAAAAACAAAAACATACAGTTTGCCCTTGAACAACATGGGGATAGGGGTGCCAACACCCCCCATGCATTTGAAAATACAAGTATAACTTTTGACTCCCCAAAAGCTTAACCTCTAATTGCCTACTGTTGACCAGAAGCCTTACCAGTAATATAAACAGTCGATTAACACATATTTTGTACATTATATGTATTATGTACTGTACTCTTAATAAAGTAAGTTAGAGAAAAGAAAATCTTAAGGAAGAGAGAATATATTTATAGTACTGTTCCATGCTTATAGAAAAAATCCACATATAAGTGGACCGGTGCAGATCAAACCCATGTTGTTCAAGGGCCAATTGCATAAAAGGCGCGAACTGATGTGAAAAACTGAAATGCAGGAAATCAGTGGGTGTAGGTAAAGAAAGAAAGTTGTTATGTTTTCCCGCATCCCTTCAAGTGGTGTGAGTTTGAGGTGCAGCCTTGCACTTCCTTCCTTGAGTCCAGCCGGACCACGTGACCACGGTGAGTGCCAGGAGGGGCCACGTGACCACGGAGAGTGCCGGGAGGGGCACTGAGAGGCCAGAACACACTGGCTCTGAGCAAGGGTCTGAGGTCACAGACCGGGCTCCAACTCTTGCCTCTGCCACTTATTAGCTCTGTGACCTTGGAAAAGTTACTTTACTTCTCTGTGCCTCAGTTCTCTCTTCTATAAATGTCACCCACCTCATGTGACTGATACAGAGATAAAATGAGCTAATCTATGTAATGTATTTAGAATGGTAATTCACTTCTAATAAGCATGCAAATAGTACCTGTCATTATTGTTGTTGCAATATTAAAATATAGAAAGAATAGTTGAATTCTGATGTAAAGGCTATTATTAAAATTAGATTCGACAAAAGATAGAAGACAAAAACAGAATTAAATATCATAAAATAAATATAAAAATTGAGAAGGGAAAAATAAAGATATAGTTCACACAACGGGAGACAGGAGAGAGATGCTGCAGGAGGAGGAAGGGGGTTGCTAATTCCTTTACCTAAGATGGAAGTATCTAGATACTGTACAAACCCAACAGTTGAAGCAATAAAGAGTTTTAACCATAAATATATAATTTAAAATTATTTAATTAATAAATTAATTTTAATTCTTTTAAATTTACTAATTATTTTTTCATTTATTATAATTATATGTTTTATCTACATACTATATATACTTATATATAATTTATATCCTACTTATGGTTGATTATAATTATAATGAATAATTAATCTATTAATTTAAATGTAATTTAAAGTACCAAAGCAAACACTACACATGATATTTATAAAGTCAGAAAAGCAGGTGGTGGAGAAGGAAGGCGAAGTGTGTGGTTCAGTAATGACTGTTGACCTTTGCAGCGTGCTTAACATGTGCCAGGCACTGTGATAATTGCTCTACATATATTATCTCAATTAATCCTATAAACAACGCTACAAGTTAAATACCATTGTTATGATGATGACCATTTCACAGGCATTTGAGGCAGCGAGAGACTAGGCACCTCACCTGGATTTCCAGCCGAATCAGAGAAGAGCAGCCCTTAGCCTCTGCTTTCTGCCACCTCAAAGAGAGCTCATCCCCCACAGTGGGAAGGTAGTGATAGCGGTTTACAGATATGATTTAGTGTTAGGGTGGCAGAGGGAAAATTAACCACTCTAGTGGCATGAATAGTGTCCCATGAAAATGTCATGTCTCTCCAGAACCTCTGAAAGTGACCTTATTTCGAAGTAGAGTCTCTGCAGATATAATTAAGACGAGGTCATACTAGAGATGGATAGGTCCTAAATCCAAGGACTGGTGTTCTCATAAGAAGGGGAGGAGAAGGGGCGCCTAGGTGGCTCAGTCGGTGAAGCATCTGATTTTGGCTCAGGTCATGATCTCAGGGTCCTGGCATGGAGCCCAGCTTTGGGCTCTGCGCTCAGCCAGGAGTCTGCTTGTCCCCCTTCTTCCGCCCCTCCCCCCTGCTCGTGCTCTCTGTCTCTCTCTCAAATAAATAAATAAAATCTTTCGAAATAAATAAATAAAATAAAAATTAAAAGGAATGTGAGGTGATTTGATGAAAAAAAAAAAAGAGAGACGGGAGAAAACACAGGGCCTAACAGGGAAGAAGCCCACGTGACAACAGGGGCAGAGGTGGGAGCAGCATAGCTACAGACCAAGGAACAGAGATTGCCGGGAGCCACCAGAAGCTAAGCAGAGGCAAGGAAGGATTCTTCCCTAGAGCCTTACAGGGAACATGGTCTTGATCTCATACTCACAGCCCGCTGAACTGTGAAAGAGTACATTTCTGTTTCATGGCCACCTGGTTTGTGGTGATTTGTTACAGCAGCCTTGGAGATAGATACAACTAACCAAAACCTTAAAATAGAAATGGTTAAAATCATTGGAAAAAGGAGAATTGGACCCTACAGCTTTCTTTACTTTTTGCTTTTTAAAAAACTATCATGCGCTACCCTCTGTGGTAGGCAGACTCGAAGGTGGACCCTACAACCCATCCTCCTGTTATTCACATGACTGTATAACTCCCTCCTTTTGAGTGTGAGTGGAACCTCTGCCTTCCTTCTAACCAGCAGAATACACCAAATATGGGTGTCATCTCTGTGACAGTATCATTTAAGACTGTTATGTCAATCTTCTAGATTCTCTCCCTTACTGGCTTTGATGAAGCAGATGGTCATGTTGGGGAGACCCAAATAACAAGGAACAGAGGCAAATCTCCAGCCAACAACTATCTAGGAACTGAGAGTGGTCTCTGACCCACAACCAGCAAGAAACCGAGGTCCCCAGTCCAATGGGCTGAAAGTAACTGAATTCTGCCCCAACAACCACATGAGCTTGGAACCATAGCCTTCCCCAGTCCAGTCTCGGCAGAGACCACTGCCCCACTGAACCCCTCCATCATTGCCTTGTGAGACCCTGAAGCCGAGGACTCAGCCGAACTGTGCATAAACTCCTGACCCACAGAACCTGATAAAATGAAGGTAATAAAGGCATGTTGTTAAAAGCTACTAGATTTGTGATAATATTGTTACACATCAATAGATAACTAATATTCTCCTATAAATAAAAATAGTAATAATACTAATTCTCTGAAGTTTTTTTTCTTAAACTAGCAATGGTTTGCTATAATTAAAAATTAAGATAAATTATTCTGATGATCAGTCAGGTTTGGAAACAACTCCCTCATGAAACAAATAGGGAAACCAAAGCACAGAGAGGTGGCGTGGCAGGGACAGGTTCACCCAGGGCATTAATAAACTGAAATGTCACTAAAGCACGCATGTCCCCATCAACTGCACACTCCGTCTTGCTGCCTGCAGAATGACAACTGGAATAAAAGAGGGGGGAAAGGTAGCAAAGAGCAAGATAATTGCTCAAATCAAGGGCAAAGACTCAGTTTTGCCTTAGATTCTGTTCGTGGCAAGCTCTGTTCCCAACATCACCCTCAGTTCCTGGGAGGGTAAATGTGCGAAACAGGCACTTATTAGACAATTTTTTTGACAGCCGCTGCCTTTGCAATTACTGTGCTGTGATTTTTTTTCTTCTGAATGGCTCCAGATTTGTTTTTGTCTGAGCTGAGGTGGAAATTTGAGAAATAACAGATTCAACAAAAATTGACTTTATTAAGAATATGAATGTATTACACATGCTGTGTATATTAAAAACTCATTGCTTTTATATCAGCCTCGCACGCTGTACGCTACTTTTATGGTTCCCTCGTCTCTGGTGTTCCCCCTTTCTTTACGGTTCCCATCAGCTTTATGTTCCTCATTCCCTGTCATGCTGAGGAAATAAATGGTTAAAAATCTAAGTGCTCATCAGACACAAGCCAGAGTTCATAAATGAAAGCGGGCAGGCTTGGGTAATTTAAGATATTGCTGTGAGCGGGTGTTGCCAAAAAAAGCGATGCACTTATTGAACCATAAACAAAAGCAATTAAGATGAGCTGTTGATTACTTTGAAGAAAAGCTCCCCAGTAGCACAGAGAAGCGGGCCACGGAGGGAGTCTCATTTGCGTAAGCATCTCTGGAATCCTGGGATATCCAAGGAAGGTTGCAGGAGTCCCTTGTGTCTCATGGGAAGACTCCTGAGAAAGCCCCTGGAATGTTCTGCACAAGGCATCACAACTACGAGGCAAAGAAGAGCGAGGAAGGTTCACTCTTTCTTTATAGCAGAGCCAGGAAGGAAGGAAGTCCCTCTGAGGGAGTCTGAAGGCATAAGACACATGGCAGACCACAGCCGGACCGTAATGCTGTTGAATTCTACCTGGCAGACCATTGCCTCAGCCCAATATTCAAGAGCTCCTTGGAGAAGGCTATGAGCTCAGAGAGGGGGGGAAGACCTCCTGGTGCTACTTTAATGGCTGGACCCTCCCAGGTTGAACCAAATGCAGCTCTGATATGAAAAGCTGAGCAACAGAAGCCTGGATCAATAGCTGGCAGAGCACCTGCTGATGCCCGGCTGCAGAAGCAGCAAGAACCACAGAAGCAAGAATGTATCTGAGTTGCCAAAGATGCAGGGGTGGTTAGAAACCCGGAAACAAAATCAGGTACCTGGTCTGGACAAATGCATAGCAATGGCCAACCCCCGACCCACTTGGCTCCAAACCCTCAGCCATGCCCACCGCTGGAGCAGAATGCACAAGATCACAACCGAAATCTGTGAATACTCTGATCGTGTTAGCATCTCTTTCTTAAAGTAGAAATTCTCCACTGATTTTGGAGAATTGTACCTAAAAATCCCCAAGAACGAGGCACATGGTCGATGCTCAACAATTGTTTACACGGAAAAAGAGAGAAAAGGAGGAATGAATGGATGAAGAGATGGAGGGAATGCGTCACTGGGACAGAAGCTAAGGTCAGGGCTGACATTTAGAGTCGCCTTGAGGAGGCAGAGTGGGTGGAAGGAGCACATCAGGGCAAAGGCGCCCTAAGACACATCTTAAGCAGTGGGCAGGAGAAGAAAAATGAGCATCCTGCCAGACAGATGATGTTGGGTCAACTCAACTCTTCCCCTCCTGTCTGGAGAAACTCTGCAGGCACATGTTACAGCATGCCGATCAGTCACAGCAAGCAGTGATTGGCATCTGCGAGCCCAGCACCTAAGAGAAGACTGACATTCAGGCAGACAGGTCCAAATGTCACCGGCCAAAGGCCAGAGCACCTGGCAGGCTATCTGGGGCCACTTAAGACAGGCGAGGTGACAGTTAGACCAATGCAATCACCCTGAGTAGTGGTTTGAAATTCACCAGCAGTGGCCAGTTCATTTAACCAGGAGACATACCTGTGTTGGTGCAGATGAGGTGATAAAGGTGTGGGAACCCAGGGAAAGGAAACCAAGGTGTAGAGACCACCTATTTATGCCAGGCTTTCCACTAAGGGCTTAACACCAGCTTGTGGAATAGTCAGCAGAACTTTAGGGATTATTAGCTCTATTCTACTGATAAAGAATCTCAGGCTCCGATAAAGTAAATGGTCTTTAAAAATTCACATGGGCGATAAGAGATAGACCCAGGATCAAATCTGGATTGCCTGAGTCATGGCAGTCTTGTTCTTTTTACTAACTCTACACTTTTGACATTGGCACCGAGAGGCACAGAGATATGCAAGGTAAAATGTTTTCCAAGGCAAAGAGGCAGAGGTAGAGAAATTTTAAAAATGTTTTTCTGCAAACTGCTGTTGCCATTCTGCAACTACCGGAGAAATAATTCATGAGGCAAATGGAGAGTAAGATGATAGGCAAGAGTAGCAAGAAGAGAAAGGAGTCTCATTTCTGCATTGGATATGTACTCTGCCCCGAACGCCATGATAGGTAAGATGAAGGCTGAGAGGGAAGCATTGTTTCTGGCAGAACCAGGGTCCCAGGGCAGACTCCCAAGTGTCACTGGGAAGATAATATAGGTTATGTACAGAAGCATGGGAAACTGATATACTGTGTTAAGTGAGGCAAAAATGGTAATAAAGGACTCAGTGACCCAGGAGTCATTCAACAAACATCACTGAGTATTACATCAGCTGCCCTCATCCCAGGCTACAAAAGTCCATGGAGGGAAGTCCTGTCCACACAGCTGTCAGAATCCAAGAGGAGGACAGACACATGGGAAGACAAGGTCATATGATGATGCTCTCTTTAGGGAAATGTACTTCTAAGACCAAGTTTATAGAATTCTAGTGAATTAATTCATTAAGTCAATAAACATCTATTGAGTGGCTCCCTTAGGACAGACCACTGCAGGTTCTAGGATAGATGAGTGAACAAAACAGATGATAAAATCTCTGGTCTCCTTTGCTTGTATTCTAGGAAAGTATATTCTGTCTATATCCAGTCTTACCATGTTTCTTTTCCATGGGTCTATCAGAATAGTCCTTGTACCTCCCACCTTGGAGAAGTGGATGATAGGGATCGAGAGTAGGGTTTTTATACATGGGAAGCCTTCAACTGAAGTCCCAGATTATCACATCCTAACCAAGAGATCCTCTAAAACCAACAAGTTGCAAGGGTATTTTCTCCCTTGTAATACTGGCGACTATATCTTTTCCTTAAAGTGATTTTAGGGGAGTTAATTTCTAGGCTCACATCATCTAGCCTGATGCATAGACACTGACAATAGAAGTTTCTGTTCCCTAGTTGAGACCTCTCTTTCCCCAGGCCTGAGTTGCTGTATCAATCTGCAAACCACATATCCCTGCTTGGACGTCTGCATTAATTGGAAATACTCCTTATGTTATTACATCATAGCACAGATAAAACCCCAAATCATTAACTGTGGAAGAGAGGGACAAAGGAAAGGGGGAAATAGAGGCAGGGAGACTAAAATAAGGTATTCCTCCAGTCAGAGACAATGAGCACTCTCCCTTTCACTGGGAGTGTGATCTAGTAGAGCAGGAAGAAATACTTTGGGGAGAATTTTAGGAAGTTCTTATCTGTAGGTCATGTTGAGACATTAGGGCTGAGAAAAAGGAAGCCCCAGTATTGTCCAGTTTCTTATTTGGGCTACAGGGTAGAGAATGGTGCTACTTAGAAAGACTCAGTAGGAGGGAGGCAGAATTATGAGCTGCTGCTTTATTCAATTCGCTGCGGTCCGATGGGCAGTCAGGAGGTGATAGCATTTAGGAGCTCCATATAAGACTCTGTACTTTATGGAAACCTAGGCAGAAGATCCATATGTGGGAGTCATTGGAATGGGGGCAATATCTGTTGCCAGGAGAGTATATGAGATGACGGGGGAGGGGGGTGTAGTTAGCCGAGTGAGAGGAGGGCATGGAGGGAAGAAGAACAGGGATATTGCTGTTTAAACTTGAACCTGGAAGTAAAGTCAATGACGTGACTACAGAGAAGGAAGCAGAGCTGGAGGCTGAGTAACTCTGGAACTGAACTGGTCCACCAAATGTGATTCAGCATTGGCATCAGGACCAAGGGCAGAGAACCATGCCAAGTCTTCTCCCCTCACCCATCACAGGCAGGGTGGGCACACCAGTAGCTCCCGGGGACACACCCTTCTCCAGGGGTGTAGAGAGAGGGATCTGCACATTACAAAAGTGGCCACGAGCTTTACCAGAAGAAATGCCACACTGGAGGAGCCCCAGCCCCAGAACGGCAGGGGGTTAGGGTAGCAGCGACCAAGAGCGTACCCAAGACGGACGGCTTTGGAGAGTATTCATTGGGTTTCCTGGGATCTTCTGGATAGTTCGTCCTTCTCCTCCTCTGTGAGGTGGAAATGCTTTAGAAAGAAACCTACAGTTATAAATTCTCTGGGTTCCTTCTTAGTCAGGCAAGATTGATGGGCTGAGCTGGTTGACACAGAAGCAATTGGGAATATCATTATTTGCCTTGTATTTATCTGCATTTATGTTAATGGCTTTGTTCTTGATCAGAGCGGCTACTAAACTAGGGGAAATGTTTATTGCACTCAAAGTTTTCTTATGATGAATTATGTGGGAGTCACAGAATAGCCAACGCACACAACATGAAGAAAACATTTCCTTTTTTTTTTTTTTTTTTCTGCTTCTGATCTCAACAGCACAGGCCTCCTGCATACTTGGGACCAAACCAACTCAATTTTTCATGTTCTGCTTTGTCATCTGATTGATTTAATGCTTCTTGTGGTCAGACTTTGCAGAGAAAAAGAACACGCATACAATTTCTCTCTCTGGCATGCTCTCTTTCTTGCTCTTTTTTTTTTTGACGGGCAATTTCATAAAATCACAGGGCTGGGAAGGACCTTTATGCGCATTTTTTTTCCCTAACTCCTCACTGTACAGAAGCACTTGGGAGAAAAAAAGAGACAGAAAGAAGTAACTTTTTTGAGTCTTTCATAGGTCAGGCTGCATGCTCAGAGGCTTCACTCAGATTAGCCTATTTTATCTTCATGATACTTTCTTACCCCAACATTGATGATGAGTACTTTGAGGCTTAGCGAATTAGACCACAAGCTGACAAAATACTGCCTGTGGCCAGAATCAAGCCCACCTTCTGTTGGTGTAAATAAAGTTTTCTTGGAACGCAACCATACTCATTCACTTCTGTCTTGTCTACGGCTCCTCAGGCTACAATGGCAGAGTCAAGTGGTTGCAACCAAGACCATTCTACACAAAGCCTAAAATATTTACTCTCTGGCTCTTTACAGGAAAAGTGTGCTAACCCCTGGTGTAGTCAACTGCCCTGGTCACAGATAGTATGAGACTATGTTTAGTAAACAGCCTCTTCTGTTCTGTCTGACTCCAAACCCTCTGTCTTTCTTCCCTAGTACTGCTATCCTGTTCACAGTGTCCACCTCATGGAGGACAGACCAATTCAGATGGCCCCTCAGAGCATTCTCACCCAAAAACACACCCACCTACCTATGTACAAACCAGAAAGTCTTCAAATTATGGCAGCAGTAAGGATGTATATGCTTGCAAGGCATTTGAAAAATAAGGATTTAGGTTCTTCCTTACCCTTCACCCCACAGTGGGTTTTGTGGGTTTCCTTTTCTGTCTTGCACAAAGGAAACCAGAATAGATATTAGTTTAATATCACTTCATTAGAATATTAATATCTTTCATTACTGTGTTTAGTAGGGAAGACTTTCTGGAAGAGGTAGAATTTGATATAAGTTTTTCATGTCACAGGTCATGTAAGTTTCTCAAAAAGCTTCTGAAGGCGATGAGAAGAGGTGAAAAACAATTTTGAAGACTGCCAACCATTCAGAAAGGTGATGCTAAGATGGGCAAGCAAAGGTGACAGGGTTAGGAGAAGACATTTACAAGAAGTTCTTCAATCTGAGCAACCCTTGAAAAGGAGGAAAGGAGGAGCCCTAAAATGTGAAGGGACTCACCCAGGATCTCATAGTTAGCAAGACAGGATTTGAATTTGGGTCTGGATGCAAAGCCCATTCGGTTTCCCTTGTATCACTTTTTAAATGAAGCCAGCTGATGAAGTAACTTTCAGAATCAATACTAAAGGTAATGTTCATGTTTTCTCAGGGTTAACTTTCTGAGAGATGAAGTAAACTGAGTAAACAGAAACCAACTAAGGGTAGATATTTCTGGCCCTGATGGCAGCAAAAAATCTGAAGATGAGAGAAAAGGGGAATGTAGCAGAGAGAGAGGGTCTGGGGAGGGAAGAATGGAGGGGAATGGAAATGGAGAGGAAAAATTTTAAGTGGAGGTTCTCTAGCCTGGGAGACCTGTGGGGACCAATCAAATCTCAGAAGAGACCGAAGAGAGACGAAATGAGCTCCATCCATGGAGGCCAAGTCCACAAGGCATCAAAAAAGCAACACATCTGACCTTGGGGATCTCATTTGAGATGTGATCTCTATAGGTAAAAGGTCTGATTAATTAGGGAATTCTAAAACATCAGGCAAAGAAAAGAGTTATGGGTGATCTGGTCTGGTCTTCCATCCATCCTGATGCCCCTCTACAACACCCACCAGTGGGGATGCCCAGACCCCACTTGATCATCCCTAGTGGCAGGGAACCTAAACCCCACAGCACCAGGCAACTCAAATAAGATAGGTGACTTCCCTGTGACTTACACCAATCGATCCCAATTATCCCCCCAGGAGATGATAAGGATACACGTCACTACTGTCTTATGTAAAATTTCTTAAAGTATAGAGACAGCAGATACCTTTATGACTGTCTGCCCGAGATAAACATAAAAATCACCATGTATAGATGCCTTCTATGTAGATGTAGATGCCTTCCATGTCTAGATGACTCACCAGAAGCTTTATATGTTATATTCCAAAGAGGTATTCATGAGTACTTTATAGGAGAGAAAATAGAGGCTCAGAACACAGACATAAGTTCTCCATAATAACATCGCCAGATCATTCTTTGAATCCCATGCACCTCCTGACACCAGGATTTTGAACTCTCTCAGCATTATGGTAACTTCATTAAGAACTTTAAAAAGTAGAAAAGTATGAGTGGGCATGTTTTTATCTGTTTTTGTTTGTTTTTTTTTTTCATTATATTGACATGGAGGAGAAAATGTAGGTGATAAGTAGAATTGAGTCAGAGCTATATAAGAAAGACAACTGGCAAACTAAAGAATGTCTTCTTATAAAGTAACTTCTTAGGTTGCTTCTGATGTTTAAAATAAAAATCAGTGGTACTCGTCTCTGTAAATTCAGATAAGAAATTCACCAGTTTCCCAGGAAGAGTCAATAAAATCATATTTCCTTACATTTATCAAACAGTTGGGAATATATATCTCATAATTAGATAAACTTCTTCCCTTTGTCATTTTAAAATCAATAACATCCTTAAAATGTCATTTTCATGATAATCTCCTCTAATAAAAAATGTCAGAAGAGGCAGTTTCATGGACTATAACTTTATAGACAATGAGATTCAACAAGGTGGATATGTTTGCACAAATGGCCAGGAGTTTGCAAGCCTCCAAGGTCAAAAGACAGAAACCAACTATAAAACTCTGGTTTTAAATGGCACCATAAAGACCAATGCCAGTTACAATTCTCAGGTTTTCTTCCTTCAATTCTTTTGCCCTAACACCATTCCAAATTAGGAACTGGCCTTCTGTGAGCATGTTAATGCAGTTGTAACTCCTGTGAATATTTTTTGTCTGGAACAACTTCCTTGTGTTACAGATGAAACCATCCACAGCCGCAGGAGCTGAAGTTTGACTTCCAAAGGCCCAGGGCACCCACTGTCTGACACACACTTACTTTTTGAATATTTTAAAGACAAGGGTATTAGGCACTTCAAAAATAACAGATCCTGCTTTGCATGAAAATATAATGTTTCCATCTTAATGATGTAAAAGAATAGCTTATTATCACCCAGCATCTGAAGAAAAAACAAATTACACATGCAAATGTTTTTTGGCTAATTAATTCAATTCTGAAGATAAAATTGGGACAGTACAGAATTTCAAGCAGATTCCTAATAAGTTCTGGAATCTAGCAATTTTTAACTAGGATACCAGACCATCTATTTCCAGGAGATGAGGCTTCTTGCAGACCCTTATGTTGACATTGAGTCATTCCAGTTTTGCAAAAAGCCTTAATATACTGCTTAGTTATTTGTCCCATCACTCCTGCAATGTAAAAATTTCAGGGTCAGGTGCCTGGGTGGCTCAGCCGTTAAGCGTCTGCCTTCGGCTCATGTCAAGATCCCTGGGTCCTGGGATCGAGCCCCACATCAGGCTCCCTGCTCGGCGGGAAGCCTGCTTCTCCTTCTCCCACTCCCCCTACTTGTGTTCCCTCTCTCGCTGTGTCTCTCTCTGTCAAATAAATCAAATCTTAAAAAAAAAAAAAAATTTCAGGGTCAAAATTTTGACTAAAGGGGTGGAAATTCTAGCAGCCTTGTACAAATTAAACTACCTCCCAGAAAATAACTTACTTCATCTTCGTCTATAGTCATGATATAAAGATGACATTATAAAACGTATGTCAGTTACACAATTAAACTGGTCTTTCAATCTGAAAGCCCAGCTCCATTTGAAATTAATGGAAAGAACATGGGTTTGGAGGCATACAGATCTGGAGTGAATAACAAATCTGCCACCTATTTGCCACTTGAGAGGAGAAAACATAGTTATAAGTCCTAAAATGTTACTCAATATTTTCATCTGTAAAGTGGAATTAAAAATGTCTACCCTCAGGGTTGGTTTTTTTTTTCTTTTAATGAGAATTAGAACCAAAAATGCATTTGCATAGGAGGAAAAAAAAAATCTTTACAATCCTTTTTTAAAATAAAAGCTGCATTTTATAATGTTTGCTACTAATTAAAAAATATGTACTTTTTTTTTCTGTCATGAGACCAAAGTCCCTTGAAAATCTCAAAAATCCTGAGGAAGGCTTTGTACTTCAACCAGGCATGGATAGAGGAGGTGATTAAGTTTGTCTCATCCAGAATTTAGGAATCAAGAAAGCCTCTAGATTGTACAGACAGTACTGAAATGGCCTTAGAGCCTGGTATACAATAGATGCTCAAGAAACATTTATCTTGTAGAAGCATTGACTCTATACTATAACATCCCAGTTTTTTAGAAGAAGTACCAAGAAGTTTCTTATCTTCTTATAAGAGTACCAAATCTCTGCAGCTCATCAGCAAAGAGAAAATTTTCACTCTGTACCTAATGGCGGGCTCCAGACAAGTGACCGGAAGTCTAAAAGGAAGAGCATATATACAAATGGGACATAAAGTGTGTGACACACAGTGACCACACCCTACCCTGTGGCCAGGAAAGACATTGCCAGTCAAAGACAGAACTGCCCAGGACTCCAGAACTCCACATAACTAAGAAACTGATGTTGGCATGAGAGATTAAACAAATTTCCCATTATTCATGCATTTCAGTAGAAGGGGGACTTCCTGGGTTTCTTACGCAAGGGTGACAACTCCAAATGTTCCTGTTAGTGGGAAGAGGAGAATATTGAGGGTCACAAGGCTGGGAGACTTGCATGAAAACATTTGTCCAGACCACACAAATCAGAGGTTTAGCCTGGAGTCAGGGGAGATAAGGGACCACCTGAGCTGATGTCTGAGAAAAGAGCTGACAAGGCAGAGACAAAAGAACCAAGGAACTGATCAGGTCAGGAAGAACCAATGGAGCACAGACAGAGACCCGAAACAGGACAGGGAGCCCAGAAAGGGCCTGGCAACCAGGCCAGGGCATGTAACATTCTCACGTCTTGAGGCCTTAGCCCAGGAAGGGGGTTGAGAGGAAGATATCCACAGCAGGAGAGGTAAGGGAAGATGGAGTCTGGAAGACTGTGAAGGAGCCACAGGCATGAACAGCCCACACTGGTAGCCCGCCCAAGGGTGAGGGCCCATGGGACTCATGGAAGAGCTGTACCCCAAAGTAGTTTTCATTTTCAAAGAATGTCTTAGATCCCATACCCCTCTAGGAACAATGCAAGGACAAGCAAAAGCCATACGTCCAACTCAAGTGTGTAGAGGCCACTTTGATCTTCCTGTTGGTGAAGATGTGGCTGATGAACCACAAATTCCTGTGAGCCCTACTGAATGAATCCAATGCAAACACAGAGGCTACCTTTCCCCTTTCTAAAATACACCACCTCTTCTCTGAAATGCTTCTGAAGTCCTCTGCCTGATAATGATTTCTCTGAGCTTCAGTCTTCATGTACCAAGTGGTGAGAATAATGTTGAGACTGAATTTCAGCAGGAATAGGGAACCATCCTGGCTCCCTGGTTAAGCAACTCTGGATTCCAGAGTTAAATTGGACTCGTTTATTTGGGCCCCTATTTCAGGATCTGTGAAATTCAGCTCTGAAACAGACTTATCTAGAAAATAAGGCCACCCATGGACAATCTGAGTCCCCTCTTAGACTTGAGTGTTGATTATATGCTAGGCATGGTAAAAAATATTAGATGAGTTATCTCCTTATAACAACCCTATGAGATGAGTACTATCACTTATTCTCTTTTAATAAGGCCACTGAGAGATGGCAGTAATGTAACTTGCCCAAGGTCACCAAACTATTAAGTGGTAAAGCCACTACAGACGGTCCCTGACTTAGAATGTTCCAATTTAGAATTTGTTTACTTTACGATGGTGTGAAAGCAATATGCATTCAGTAGAAACCGTACTTCCAATTTTAATCTTTTCCTGGGCTAGCAATATGTGGGACAATACTCAGTCATGATGCTGGGCAGCAGTAGTGAGCGGAGCTCTCAGTCAGACAGAGGATCACGAAGGTCAACAACGACACACAACCATTCTGTACACACACAGACACTCCATTTCTTGCTTTCAGTACAGTGTTCAATAAATTACACGAGATATTCAACACTTCATTATAACAAAGGCTTTGTGTTAGATGATTTTGCCCAACTATTGGCTGACATAAGTGTTCTGAGCATGATTCAGGTAGGTGAGGCTAAGCTACGATGTTCGGTAGGTTAGGTGTATTAAATGCATTTTTAACGTACAGTATTTTCAACTTTACAGTGGGTTTATTAGGATGTAACCCACCCACCCCCCCTTAAGTCGAGGAAGATCTATATCTGAATTCAGGTGGTGACTCCCAGAACCAAGGCCTTAAGCCTCTGTGTGCACCATATTCAGAGTTAGGAGAGGTGAATGATTTTGAGATTTTTCAGTGGAGAAGGGAAGTGTTGATTTCTATAAACACTGGTCACGGTGTTCTCCTTGATGCTGAGACTTAGACACCATCATGCAGGGGGGCATCATGAATTAACAGAGTTGACTATATGTGAGTCAGACCTGTGCTTATCTTCTCCTCTGTATGATTCCGGCCCCTACGGGGGAGTTAGAGGGGAAGGGAAGACAGAAGACCAGGACTCTGGCCCTCTGACCAAGCCCCCGCTGGGGCAGAGCCAGCTGCCTGGATGGTCCAGGCTTGGTCCTATCTGCTCTGCTGGCATGGATTTGCAAATGCCCAGAGCCCCACCCATGCAGGATTGTGGGGGAAAGACAAGCACATCATCCCTGCTTTTTAATTCCTTTTTTCATCTTCTTATCTCAAGTTCTTTGGTTATTTTCCGATTTCAAAGGAATTATTTGGAAAGATATCTGAGGACTGGATGCGTTCATGTTTTACACCAAATGCTTTCAACATGAGAATCCGCCCAGTCGTATCTAATAAAAATATCCTTCCTGAGCTGGTACCAGGAGGTTTCATTAAAATAGCTGTCGATAAGCAGAGCTGATTTGGCACCAAGAAGAAAAAAGTCATAGGCACATCAGGCCTTCGGAATTCAAGAATACAGCTGAATCTAGGCCCTTTTTAGTTGTCTTAGGACCCTATCCCAAGTCTTGCTTCATCTGATACAGAGGAATGTACTAATCCAAACAGTACTGAACTGTCAACAGGAGAGAAGAAGTAGAGATCCTTTCTCTATCCGTTACACCTGAGGCAGAGAAACCGTAAATGGTTTCTCTGATGCCCCAGGATGTGGGACCCCTCCTGCCTATGAGTTAAAGTTTCTGTGAGCTCCCCAAGGGAGTTTCTTCCCAGGGCTTAATTTTCCTGAACCCAACTGCCCGATCAACAAAAAAGTCAGAACGGGGCCCAAATAAGTAACTCCAAATATGGTCGTTATTATATCGGTGCTGGGGACTTGGAATTAAACAGGGATCTCAGGGGCGCCTGGGTGACTCAGTCGTTAAGTGTCTGCCTTCAGCTCAGGGTCATGATCCCAGGGTTCTGGGATCGAGCCCCACGTCAGGCTCCCTCCTCAGCGGAAAGCCTGCTTCTTCCTCTCCCACTCCCCCTGCTTGTGTTCCCTCTCTCGTTGTGTCTCTCTCTGTCATATAAATAAATAAAATCTTTAAAAAATAAAAATAAAAAAATAAACAGGGATCTCAGCTACAAGAGCTTGCCTCCTAATGGGGGAGATTAGGAATCCATCATGGCTACAAGGAAATTGGAAGGAGGAAGGGTTAGGCGAAGCATGGAATGCTTCCTGGAGGAAGTGACATCAGAGCCAGGATTTGAGTATAAATGAGACCTGGGCATCAGAGATGGGAGAGTTTGGAGGGGTAATCACCACAAGTTAAGAGGGTACAAGACGAGGGCTGTGGCTGAACAAGGGATATATTTACAAGTTCAGGCCGTCCGGAGTAAAAGTTATGTGGAGGCCATGAATGACAAAAAATGGTCAAACCCCAGTAATGGGCCTCTGCTGTCTGGGTGTAAGCTTACTCATTAACCCGATGCATATGAGGTCCCTCCCAGCACAGATCATTTCTAACACCATTCCTGAAACAGCAGAAACTTTGGGGTTTCTATAAACTCAGGGGGGTACAGAGAGGCATGAGCTAAAACCCTCGAAAGCAAAAGCATCTCTTCAAGCTCTCTGAGCCTATGCACATGGTGTTTCCCTCATCTGACATGCCTTTCTCCTTTCTCTACCTAATGTGGTTCTAGACATTCAGCTCAAATACTGCCTCTTCTGTAAATAAAGGCCACCCTCTCCCCAGCCCCCTGGCCACTCTGAGCTCCAGGCTCCCTTTGGTCTACCACCCTCTGCCCATCCATTCAGCCCTGGTCCCACAGTGCTGCGTTGATCTGTGTGAGTCACAACAGCAGTGGTGAGGACAGAACGTGCTGGGTTTTCCCTGCACCATCAATCACATGCTTTCCTCTGATGGACCGGAACTCACCATGCACAAGGACCTTATCTCACAGTGAGGAGCACAGACCCTGGAGCCAGACCGCCTGGGTTTACATCCTGGTTCTGCCACTTCTTTAGTTGTGTGTACTCCAGTGAGCAACCAGCCTCTATGTGCCTCAGTTTTCCTCATCTGAAAGATGGGGATAACCCTAATACCCAGCTCATAAGTATTAATAAAATTGCCATGGCTCTCATAATTAAACCGTGGCCCCAGAGGTGGTGGCGGAGGTTCAGTGAGTTGGTATGTATAACATACTTGGTGCTTGGTACAGAGGAGGTGCTCTGTACAGGAATGTTTACTACATTTACTTTTAAACTCAGCGTTCCCTACATCTAGCAACTGTGTCAAACACATGAGCAAATCTTCTAAAGTTTCCCCCAGACCCGGCTGCCACTTATTGGCTTTAGGGCAGAGCATATGCCTTGGGAAGACCATGTGACCCCAACACATCAGGGGGGGCAGCCAACGCAGGGGTAGAGTGACCAAGCCTGTGCTGGCACCCAGGACACAGATGTTTCAGGTTATGCCTGAGACTTACAATGCTACGGAAATACCATCCTTCAAAACATTTTACTTTTTTTGTTTCCAGTACATGAATTAGGTCTTTAAAAAAAAAAAAAATTGGAGAAAAAAGAAAAAAAAGAAAAGTAACTGATCTGTTTTGTGCCAAAGCTGTCTGGTCTCTCCAAACACTTAATCCAAGGCTCTCATTGTCTGGGATCAAAGCGCCTTCCCCACATGCTCGCTTTGTTCTGCTTGGAGCAGAAGAACAGGCTGAAAGGAGAACTCCTCCAGGCTTCCTGCCCCTCCCTTCCCCTGAACTTTGAGAGAACAAAGAGATTTACAAGGCAAGGATCCCAACTACAAGGTGCTAATGATCTGAATCACATGCGTCCAGGTCTGGACTAGTTTTCCTAAATCAGAAGGCTTCCGGGAGGGGGAGGAGCCAGGAGCTGGGAGCCAGGAACCAAGAGCACTCTGGCCTTGGCTCTTGCAACCCAGAGCACTCCCAGGCAAAAGTGTGGCTCCTCCAGGAAGCATGCCCTCCCTGGGGGTTGCTCACCCGGCTCTCTGCCCTCCGAGAGTCAGGCAGGCTCCACCTGGTCCGCCCTCTCCTACACAGCACTGAAAGGGCTGGTTAGGCTCAGTCTGTGCATACAATGGCAAAGGATTGCTGAGAATGACAGAACACAAACTCCAGAAGAGCTGTTTAGTGTGAATCAGAACCTCCTCTAGGGCTTGTTAAAACATAGATCGCTGGGCCCCAGGCTTAGAGTTTCTGATTCAGTAGGTCTGGGTAGGGCATGAGGATTTGCATTTCTAACAAGTCCCAGATGCTGCGGTTCAGGGAGCATCCTTTGAGAGCGGCTGCTCTGTACAACTTATTCCTGGGTTGATACACAGTAAAGCATATGGGGACTGCTAGGGTCTCTGATCTCAGTTTCTGGTTGCTTCTTCCTAAGGATCTGGAGACCCCATAAGCCACCGAGCGGGGTGCATGGTCATGGCCCAGGTTGGGCCTCTGTTCTCTCGCTGTGTGCCCTGGGATAGTTTGGTCAAGGTGGACACCGGCGTGTCCTGCTCTAAAACCCTGCATGTAAATCCCAGATAGACTGATAATGTGCCAAGCAGACGGGCGTGCGTGGTGGCAGAGGAGTGAGAGAGGAGGTTGCTAAGGCGGACTCTGGGTTCTGTAAATCTGCTTAGTAGCTGGGTGACCATGGGTAAGTTACTTCAATTCCATTAGCTTCTCTCTCCTCCCTGGAGAATGAGGTAAATAGACTGCTCACTGAGTTGTTGGAAATAATAGAACCCATACACAACCTCATATAGAGCTCTGTAATAAGTGTTAGTTTAAAAGCCAACCCGTCCTGCCTCACCTGCCTCTCCTACCTAGACTCTGTCTGTCCTTTCCATGACCTTAGATTTTGTCTGCCACCGGTAGCTGGGGAACAAATGATTTTAACCTCAATGAGCCAAGTAAACGCCTTCCTGCCTGAAGTCCCGAGGGCAGAACCATGAACGCCAAGGACGTGCACACCCATGATTCACATCCACCCCCACCGCCGTGTCTGGGGCACGTGGCGGCATTGCTCTTCAACTTGGCCACATCCAGGTTGTTGACGTTTACGTTTCAGCCTGCACTGCCAGGGAACTCTCCTTACATGGCAAGACCCTCACTAAGAAATGGGCCTCATCGGTTCTGCAGACAAGAGCGGAGGCCGATGGGATTTCTGAGGGATTCTCCAAAGATGACCTCAAGAAGGAACAACCAGCTCACAAAGGCAGAACAAATAAATTCCCAAATTTCTGTTTCTATTTGAAACAGAAAAAAATAAAAGTAAAGCAATGTGGTGACATTCCTCATCTTGGGAACATTCATAGTAGATGCATCAGACCTGACTGCCTGACGACTCTGCTCAGAGGAAGCATCGAAATGGAAGAACATTGGCTTGAGTTTAGCTGCAAGCACTTTCTGTCTGTGAGCTAAGTGTCGCAAACTCTCTGTGAGCCAGTTCAGACTTCCGTGTGGTCTCAGAAAAATCAAACCAATGACCAGATACCTCTGATGTCCTATAGAGGAAGCATCTGTGGGGAGCAAGGCGCCCCCCACAAGGTTGCCAGCTGGGCTTCCAGTCTCCATGGTCCTGAGCAAGGCATGAAAGGCAGACCCTGGCCCCCCAGTGCTCAGAGGATGGAAGGAGGGGCTGTGTGTCAAGGCTGAAACAGGAGAGTCAATGCGCACCCCAGCCCCTGAGTGAGAACTGTATGTAAGTGCAAAGCTGCTACGGGCCCCAATGACACTTTCAAATGCCAGTAAAATAATGGTGTTTCCCGTGGTGTTTCCAAGAAAGTACGTGGTCAGGTCAAGGTGTCTCCAACCAGCCTCAGGGGTCCTTTCCCTGGTGAATCCGCCCAGGTGCTGTTTTAGGGTCTCAGCTCTGGGGTTTGGGACAAGCAGGTTTTGCCAGCATCTGGAGGGGGAGGTCCATCTCTCTGGGTCAGACTCCCACGTTTCAGGCTCAAAACTCAGAGACTAAGTATCAGTCTGTTCATTTCCCTTCAGAAGCACAACTGAATGGATATTCAGATGCTGGGAAGCCAAAAGAGACAAATGTCTACCGTGAGTGTAAATTTTCAGGTCAGGCCGTGGGTAAGGAATTCCAGGCCTTCGGTGTCATGGTGAGTAGCTGGAATGGGGTGGGATGGCAAAGGTCCAAGTACAGAATATTGGAACCAGCACATCCAGCAGCCTGGATCCTTCCACATCATGCAACAGGAAAAGAGAAAGTGCTAGGGCTGGCCATTCTAGAAGAGGTCAAGGAGAAGCTCTCATTAGCCTCTCCACTCTTCCCCTTGCTCTCTACCATCATGGAGGCCACTCACTGAGCATTTACTATGGGCAGTCCCAGGACCAGGCAGTAACCAATTCTCATGAAACCTATAAAGATCTTACCAGGAGGACAGCATCACTCCCTTTACCAGGTTTCATTTTCCTTATAACATGTATCGCTTCTAACATAATATTTAATTCACTTAGCTGTCTTGAGTATTATCCATCTCCCTCCATTACCAGAAGGTGAACTCCATATGTGCAGGGACTTTTTATCTGTTTTTGCTCAGGCTTTTGACCCGGGGCAGACGAGAGGACCTGGCACACAATAAGTGTTTAAGTCTCTGTAGAGTGAGCAGGTTTCTCAACTGAGCAGAGGGAGGTACTTCAGGCACAGGACTGGTGGCTACTTTAGGAAAGATTCAGGATGCAAATTCAGGCCTCTTGGAACTTGCACAGGGTCACAGAGCTGTTGGGAAGGCAAGTCAGGGGTGGAACCTACGAAGTCCGACTTCAGAGCCTTTAATCACCTCGGGTCAATGCAGTGATGTAGGTGTAGGGTCACTGCAAGGTCATGATAGGCCCTTGGGAGCCTGGTAGTGCTGATTGTCATCCCATCTGGTGTGCCTCCCTCCTGGCAACACCCATGTCTTTCTGATTCAAGAGACATTAACAGGAGCCACATATCAGGGCTGGCCCTAATTGCCACCAAGCCTCTATGTTCCACAAGGAGATCACCTAAAAGCCATGGGTGGCCAGGTGGCTGTGGGGACATGCACAGCCCCTTTCCACAGCTTGTGACTTGAGAAGACACAATTCGGATGGCACCCCCAGGGCCTGCCCTGAGCCTGAGTCTTGTCGACAGGAGCTGACATTTTCCAGTGAAAAGTTACTGGCCGTCTGTTACTGACATTTAGTAACCATTTAAACACTCAGGTCCCTTGGCGGGAGAAGCTCGGAACATGCCTCACCATGTCTTACTCTGGTTTTCTACATTCATCCATACAGGGAACATTTTTGAGTGCCTACTACTCTCTACTGATCACTGGGGCTGGAAGAATGAAGGAGGTAGTTCACTCTGTCCCTTCTCAAACCTCAGAGTCCAGCAGAAAAGAGACATGCAATGGGGGACACAGGCCATTCCAGGCATGAGGCTGTGGTGCTCGGGCCCAGAGAGGAAGTGGCTCAGTTTGCCTGGAGGCATTGGCAAGTGTTCAGAAAAACAATGACATTCCGTGGAATGGCTGAGACTTGCCCGGCAGCGAGGCAGGGAGGGTGGCTTATCTATACAGAGACCTACAGGTACTAATGACAACCGCGGCAGTGTGGCCGGAACATCGGTAAACGGGGAGGACGCGGGGGATGATGGGCTTGTGGTCCTCAAGGTGGGAGCGGGAACGGCGGTTCAGCCCCTAGCCTGACTGGGATGGAGGTTCAACTGCAGGCTTCACAGTAAAATCGCAAATGGACTGAGTCTCCAACCTTTCTTCCCTCTCTTGCCTCAAACTCTTGAACCTGGGCTCTAAAATGTGTCACTGCAATGCTCCCATGTTAATGAGCGGCAGGGCATCTCATTCATATGCAAATGCTCTGACACAGACGGTCTATGAAATGAATTCAGATGGAATATGCCAGCATCCTTTTTTTTTTAATCCTTCCAGAGAGTTATGATGTTGCTACATAAGTTAATGAGAGGAATGGAAGAGCAAACGCCGCTCCCGAAACCTGTCAACAGTATAACTATCTAGATGGGTATTAAAGCCAGACACTGTCACATAATTTGAGGGTATGGTTGAAGACATCTTAAGAATATTTTGTTTCTGACAATTGAATCATAATTTTAATAGACATCTCCAAAAAGAGAAGCGGTGGTAGCAGCCATGTAATGTTTATTTAGGAGCTGGTGAAGATCTTTGATTCAAAGTGCTGGGTGAAATGACAGTACCCGGCTCTTAGAATGTCAGACCTGCCAGAGTGTTGGAATTTTATTATAACAGTAAGTGCCCACGAAATATCAACTCGGTGCCCGGCACCTTGCAAAGTGCTTCACATTCATTTTCCAGTTAATCCTCATAGCAATTTTGTGAGGTAGCAACTTTTATTACTCTCATTTTATAGGTGAGTAAGCTGATGCACAGAAAGGGCAAGTAACTTGCCCAAGGTCACACAGCTAACGAGCGGAGGAATAGAGATTCTAACCTTAGAGTCTGGTTAAGGCTCACCCAGTGCCGTGTACTCTCCATGGGCAATGAGTTCTACTGTTTTATTCTTAAAGGGGAGGAGATGGTGGCCAGGCCAGAAGGGCAGTGGTCTGGCCAAGCCTTTTATAAACATTTCAGAATAAAATGATTTTCCCTTAACTTCCAGTTAATATGAGCTTTTCTTCAAATCTTGCAAGGAGGTGGTGTGATTTCATGAAAGGAGCAGAGTCTTTAGAGAAGTTAAAAAGCAGGATGAGAATCTCAGCTTTGGCATTTGTTAGATCTGCCACCTTGGGCAAATATCCAAACTTTCTCAGCCACAGTTTGATCATGCGTACAATTACCCTTACAGGGTTGTTACTGGGGGCACCTGTAGTCCTAAATTAAAGCTCATGCAAAAAGTGTCACTGCTGCAACCGCCCTGAAGTCCCACCTACTGGCTGCCCTGAGCTTCTGGGGAGGTGAGCAGGTAGCTCTTAGAGCAGAGGCTCCATGACTATCAAAAAGGACTATTGGATGGTAAACAACCTAAATGTCCATCCACAGTAGAAAGGACAGGTAATTTGCGGTATATTCACGTATTCAATGGAATATTATATACCAATGAGAATAAACAATTTACAATGACACACAATAGAATGATGGTTCTCACAAACGTAATGTCAAGTGAAAGAAGCCAGACACAGCGTACCCGCTGCGGGATCCCATTTCTGTAGAGAACATGGGCAGGCAAGAGTAGCCTACAGAGGTTACCCTAGTGGGAGATAGGGGGTGAGTGGAAGGGGCAATGGGGAAGGAGGTTTCTAGGGTGCAGATAATGAGCTGTTTGGTAATCTGGATGCTAATGACATAGATTTGTTAATTTTGCAAAAATGCAACAGGCTATATACCCTGACATTATATGCACTTTTCTATATATTCCAATTATAAAAATTGAAGGACTCCAGCGGTTTAAAACTCCTCTTACAAAGAACAAAGTCTTTGATCCCACAAAGCCAAAACAGATACAAGGCATACCCACCTGAGAAGAGGGAGAACACCCAGTCCAACCCATTAAGGACAACAAGGGACATATCCACAGTCCTCCTGAGAGATTTTGGATGACAGATGTGTAAGAAGGCAATCTTAGGGTTTGGGGTGCAGGGAGGGGGCACCTGGAAGAGAAGCAAAGGACTAAAAGATAGGCTGGTGACCTGAGACCCACCCCCATCTCAACCACATCCGTTCCCGCTGAGCGAGCCCCTCCCGTGTGTGCATCCACTTACCTGCCCATCACTGCAAGGCAGAGTATAGGCATTATTTTATTGGGTCTCACAAGAGCTTTCTAAAATGGGTTTTATTGTCCCTCCTTACAAATGGCAGACACAAGGCTTAAAGCAAATAAGTTACTGGCCAGCAAGCAGCAGATCTGGAGTTTGAATCAGGATGTCTGATTGATTGTAAGAACTGTCCATTGACCCAGGCCCTGTTCCTCCTCTCAGTGCAAAGATAATTCTGCCTACTTTCTAATCTTTGGTAAGAGTTGTACAGTGGGGCAGGCGCCTGGGTGGCTCAGTTGGTTAAGCGACTGCCTTCGGCTCAGGTCATGATCCTGGAGTCCCGGGATCGAGTCCCACGTCGGGCTCCCTGCTCAGCAGGGAGTCTGCTTCTCCCTCTCCCACTCCTCATTTGTGTTCCCTCTCTCGCTGTGTCTTTCTCTGTCAAATAAATAAATAAAATCTTTAAAAAAAAAAAAAAAGAGTTGTACAGTGGGGATGGGGTGTGGGTGAAAGCGAACTGAAGTGCTTTACCCTCAGCCTGACTGATTTTCAATTATTAAACCTCTTGTTAGATCCTAATGATGTAGAGAAACCAAGAGAGAGATGCAGATGACCACATCCATCCAACGTATCCTCTGCGGGCAGCGTGCGTCCGCGAACACGCGGAACCGTCATGGGCACACTGCTATGGCTATGTAGCTCTCACACTGCATTTCATCCTCACGATAAACAGTGAAACAGTTTTTTGCCCCACTGTGCATACAGATGAGGAAGTGAGGACCAGAGATTGAAATAACTGGCTGAAGAAGGCCCAGGAAGGGAATGGCAGCACCAGAAATAGCCAAGCCTATTAATACACACTTGAAAAACTTGTGCCAGAATGTCAACACTCCAGCCCGCTGTTTAGACAGTGAATCCTCAAAACCATGTTAAAGAGAAGCCTCTCTTTACTTAATGAAGCCCAATGATCCTTTAAAAATAGTGCTGCTATTTACCGTATTTCTGCAGCACAGAGCAGCTGAGCAGAATATTTTAATGCCATGTTCTGAGAAAGATGCATATTTGTACCACGGATGCAACTGGCAAACCTTGAGAATACAGTTGCCTGTGATATCTGCATAAATACTCCCTCTTCTTACTTCTCTGAGGTCTCTGAATGGCATACCATCCCTGTCTGAGACCAAGGATAGGATTACAGGGGTTTGCCTGTTTCTGAGTCTGCATAGCCAATCACCCAACTCCAAGGAAGTCTCAGTCATCCTCAGCCTCTCAGTGAATTAATTCTGATATTAATAGGTGTGTCTCTGATGGATGCTTCCTCCTCTAAAGTTCTCAAGCTACTGCATGGCCAGCACATAATTAGGTGCTATGGAGAGACAAAAAAGAGAGAGAGAGAGAGCAAGAGTATGTCCCCTGCTTGTTCCTTGTTCTAAGAGGGGAGATTAAATCACAGGTCTAGCCCAGAACAAACAAGAGAACAACTATGAGCCAAAGGGTATCTCTGTAGAATCCAGTGGAGACCGTCTGAAACGGTTTCTTCTTACTGCGTGACCTTCTCCAAGTGGAAACCAATTCCTCCTGGTTCCAGAAGATAACAAGCCAGGAATTTGAATACCAGGTGGAGAACAACTTACTTTATACTATTTTCCATTCTCATTACACTGCTGATTCATTTGTCACACTTCTCGTTCCTTTATGATCTTTGTGCAATAAAAAATATCATCACTGGGTTTTCATTTGTACTGCCCAGCATGAATCCTGACTCTATCCGTGCTGGAGACGGTCTCCGCTGCCAGAGTTGACTCTCTTTTGGAAAGAGCTGCTCTCTTGCGTGCCCCTCATGCTTCCTCCCTTTCTCTGGGGTCTGCTCTGCTTTCCCAAAGCTGCCTTAGCCACATCTCTATCAGCCCCCACATTCAGACACAAGCAGAAATCACTAGAAACACCAACCTCACTCCTCCAAAGAGGCCAGCCATTGCCTATCTCCCAGAACAGAAACTGCAAGGCTCATGGCTCCCCTTTTGTTAATTAGGATCAAATCTCACTCTCTGATAACCCAGAGAAAGGAAAAGGCATCAAGTCAGGATAAGAGGCTGTAAAACAACTTCCTCTAATCCTCCCAAAGCACTCTAGAGAAGGCTTTCAGCCAAGTCAGGGTCATTTAATGTATTCTGTTCTGGAAAAGATATTAAAAATGATTAAGTTCATTAAAAAAGAAAGAAAAGAAACCTCATCTAAAGCGATGACCTCTGCCCAGCAGCTGTGTTAAAACAAGTACCTTTTCTCGGGATCTGACATGTGTCAGAAATCTCAACAAAGCTATGTGGAAAGGCAAGACACACCCACACCAGGGAGTGGGTCTTTCTGTCCAGAAAACCAGCAAAAGTGCCTAAAGATCAGAAGCAAACGTCACTCCAGGCTCAGCGCTGAAAAGGGGCCCGAGCAGGTTCTACAGTCTCAATCCACAAATACCTTACAGTCTGGAAAGGGAGATGACAAATATACAGAAAAGAAACTATGTGATGAGTGCACAATGAAAGGATCCCTGGAGAGAGGACTTGTGCACTAAACCTTGAATGAGGAGTTGAGTTGGGAAGGGCAGAAAGCACATTTCAGGTAGAGAAGAATATTTTGAGCCAAAAGAGGAAGTTTACAAAAAGAGGAAGGCAACTTTGGTCCCAGGGGAGAGTGAGTAAAACAGACTGAATCTTTATGAGCTTAGACACGAACCAATGAGCTGTGAGGTTGTTCGAAACATCAGTGTGAGTGTATTTTTACATGAAAGAGGATGAGCAAGATCTCCTCTTAACCAGCTCAGAACTCCCAGTGCACAGAATTCTCAAGTTTCTATCTCATCTCTACCTTCCATATCTTTCCTCTCTGAATTACCTCAAGGGGTTTTCAAGTGGGGATAGTACCCATCAAGAGAGCATTTGGAAATGTATGCAGAGCGCTTGGATCACCACTATGACTGGGAGACACAACTGGCCTTTAGGGTGGAGGGCAAGGATACGAAATGCCCTCCATTGTTCAGTGAAGAGTTGTCTTGGCTAATTTAGCAATAGTCCCCCTTTGAGGTGCACCAGCTGTGATGACGATGACAATAATAAAACAACAACAATAAAATCACAGCTCTAATCAATTGTATATGACCAAGAGCTAAATTCAGGCGTGTCTGAGTCAAAACCTTGTCCCTTGACACCATGATGACAGCCTCTGGTAGATCTTGAGGGAATACATGTCTGCCCATCATTCCAGGCTAGAGGGACAGCAACCATGGCCAATTTATTTCCTCTTTTTCCTACAACTCTCAACATGGGAGTGCTTTAATGGATGAGCCATCCATGTAAAAGATCCCTCTAAAAATGAGACACAGAAGCAAAGGGAGTGTCATCTTGTCCTCTTTCAGTAGTTCTGAAACTAAATAGGGCTGCAGTGACCCTATATTCCAAAGAATAAATCGTGGTTTGCCACCACAGCACAACAAAGAATGAGTGTGCCCCTTACAAATATGAGCTTCAGGGTAGACGACAGAGTGGGGGTGCCAACATGCGACATACTGGAATGTCTCAATTAATAAAGATGTATGGGGACAATAGTAGAGAATACTTAAAACATGATATTGGTCCACTGACCACTGTTCCTCTCATGATTTGAAATGGGCTCTGACTCAAGGTTTGCTGAACTTGCAGGGGGCAGGGAGAGGAATTTCTAAATACTCAAAGGGGAAAATGACATTTCTAATGTTGTGTGCTATTCACCAACAATGTGGACTGAGCATCCTGAAAGAGTTTCAAAGAAACAGAAAAAAAAAAAAAAATAGCATGAGGATTATGCAGTTGTGAATGGTCCACTCATATTAGAGTATGACCTGGGTAGTGTGACTTGACTTTTGTGAAAGGAAAGCTAGTTAGATTTAAGCAGAACCACAGGGCCCTAACCAAGCATACTGAACTCTGGGCAAGACCTCCATTCAATACAAACTACTATGCATCTTACTGTGTACCAGGATGTTTCTCCACACTGTTGATAAACAGTGAACTAGACCATGTCCTTTACATTCTCAGCAGGAACCCAAGTGTTAAGCTCAAGTTAAAGCTGCAGTCCTTTTGGACATGCCCAGAGATTGTGGTGGGAGCAAGGAAAGGGGTGGGTGCAAGGCTGATGTCACAGTGATAAGTGAGGGGGCAGTAAGAATCACCCCACAGCCACCTAGATAAGATTGACCTAGTGTTCCTGGGCTGGAGAATTCAAGTAGGAGTAGGGCAACCAACCATCCTAGTTTCCCAGCAGCTGAGGGATTTCTAGGCACAGTGGATTTTCTGTTTGTTGGGGAAAGTGCTAGCTAAACTAGATGAACTGGTCACCATAGATGGGAAATGCCATCTTTTGCAGCTGAGCGGGGCTGGGGCAGAGGAAAGTTGCAAGCCTGAGGCCAGCCTGGACTCTGCTTCATTCCTACTTGGATGCCCTTCCTGCTTATCCAGTTTCACCATGTCCCACCCCAGCTCTGTTCCATTTTAGGTCTTGAGGCTTCGCCATGTTCCATGAACTGGTTTCCCCAACTGAAACCTCTGAGTCTTATTTGACCACTACGAGTATTATCATTACCACAGGCATCAAGATAACTACCATTCATTGGACACCTAATACCGGGTGGGTAGGTGCTTTACACAATGTATGTAATGAATCTTTGTATCTGTGAGATACGAATTATTCCCATGGTAGAGATTGGAAATGGAGACTCAGGGACATTGAGTGCCCAAGAGACTCACCTCCAGATCTGCTTGCAAGTGGGATGCCCTCTGGTATGCCAGACTTTGGAGTCCTGTAGCACCTGCCCAGCTAGATCATCCTCCCACTCCAATTAAAAAAAAAAAAAAAGGGGTGTTTCACAGCATCACCCACATTTGTATGTTTCTCTGATGACTCAGAATGCCCTTGGAAGCTAAACCAGGGAAAGCCACCATATGGTGAAATACTCCCATCTATACTGGCAATATTCATTCGCTTATAACCTTCACTGCGAAAAATCTCCTTGAGGCCTTTATAAGTGATATATTCCCTTACAGCAGATTTTGAGAAATGCAACACTCTCCCAACACCTCAGACCCTTAGGAACATGGAGAATTCCCATCATCAACTATGCTTTGTACCGGGCACTAAATGTAACACAGTGCATCTAGTGTCTGGGATTTCCTTCTTGAGCAGCCCTTGTAATGAATCTCTTAGTTTATACCTTTAGTTTTCCTATAAAGAAAGAAAAGGAAACTAAAGCTGTGTCATAAACTCCATGCCCTTCAGCTCAGCCTTTTCAACAACCATTTACAGATGAGGAAATAGAGCTTGAGAGAGGAGCAGTTCTTTAAACAAGGTCACAAGGCTAGTAAGGGAAGAAGCCATGATCTGAGGCCAAACCTCAGATCCAAACCCACTGCTCTCTTTCCTCTTGGCCTATTCACTCCTGCTCGTGATGGAGGGCGGCATGGGGCACAAGAGAACCACTGGGGTATTTTTCAAAATGTCCATGTCTTATCCCCCCCACCCCTTCAGATCTCTCTTCCTGGAAGGTTGCAAAAATCCACTCTCATATCACATGGGGGAAATGTGTATTATGAAAAGTTTCTAAGATGTTTCTGCTAAGATGCCTCATGTTTGCAGTTGGAAACCTGCGCACTGGACCACAGGGCCTCCTAGGAGCAGGGATTCATGACTAGAATTCACAGAAGGCAATCTCAGAAATCTATGAGCCCCTGAGAAACATAAAGTGGTCTGTGCAGGTAACATATGCATTATTCTAGGAGAGCCTCGGTCATTTTTACCAGATTCTCAAACTAGTTCCTGACTCAAAAAAGCTTAGAAAGCACTCCTTTGGAGAAAATGGCTTGCTCCTCAAGCACAAATATTAATTCAATCCTTTCCAGCCTCAACAGGCCCTGGACATGTCTGATTTTAAGCCATTATGCAGGGCACTCATTCAGCTTGCATTTAAGGGAATGATGTTTCCTCAACTTAATGTAATATTGCTATTGGCAAATAGATCACTCTTAGAGTCATCGAACTGCCAACTTTTATAACCACCAAGGTAAAAAACGTTCATCAGATTTTGTCTTTTCATTCTCTCAACAGGCTTTAATAGATTTCTGTCCAGGATCAAAAGGTTGGTTGAATACTGGCCATGCATAAAGTTTTGTGGGTTAATTAAGACCACCATTAGTTGCTGGAGCTCACTCTTAGCTTCATGATTTGTAGGTAGAGAGTGTGCTTCTCTCAAACACAGCTGCTCCACTGGGATCAACCTGTGTGTGTGGAATGTTCAAACCAACACAAGACCCTTGCAGAAAACCTGGCTGGTTTCTGAGCATCCGTCTTGGTGCTGGTCATCCAGGAGGGGGCTTTTCTCTTGGTTTGGTCCATTAAGCCATTGCAGTGGGAATTTTTGTGGGCAAACCTACTGCTGTTTAAATTGCTTCCTTATATTCTCTGCTGGTAGTTTCCTGTACAGTAGATACATCCACTGTATCTCTTTCCTTTTGTGTGGTGTACATTGTTATGTTCATTGATCCAAACACTTATTGAGCACCTACAGTATGCCAGGCAAACTGCTAGGCACTAAAGAATAAAAGTGAGATGGGACATGGGGTCTCAGTCCTCAGAGAGCTCCTCACTCCAGGTGGGAGAGAGGGAGATGGATGAACACATGGTAGAAAGAGCTCTGATGGAGACAGGTTGCCAGAAGGAAATAACATTGAGTGTTGAAGGGCCACTCAAAATGAAATGGGAGAATAGAGAGTAGGTAGAGGCTCTCCAGGCAGAGGGAATGGAATGTGCTAGAGCAGGGAGGCAGGCAGCAATACGTGTCTCATGGGCCATACCTATGTCACAATGGCCAGAACAGAGATTGTGGAACACACGGAAAACCCATCCCTCTTTTAGAAACGTGAACAGTCTCAGTGAGGTCAGTTGAACTGCTCACAAATAAAGATGCTGTTCTGCGCTAACTGTTTGTGTCCTTCCAGATTCATATGTTGAAGCTATAAACCTCAGTGCAATGGTATTTTAGGTACAGCCTCTGGGAGATAATTAGGTTTAGATAAGGTCATGAGGTGGGACCCTCATGATGGAATTAGTGTCCATTTAAGAAGAAGAAGAGAGCTTATCTCAAGTTCAAGTCATGGGCCATAGAAAGGATGGGTGGTGAATCCTAACTCTTGATGGTCTAGAGAGTGATAAAAGGGGTGAAGTGACCATTTCTTGTTTATCAAATTTTCAACAAAATAAGGCAGCTCTTTTTGGGAAACCCAAGATGACCAATGATAGAGAATGATGTGATATGAGATTCAAAGGATGTGATATGAGATTTATAGCCAGGGTGAATTTCTCATAATTCTCTAGGCTTTCTTTTATGAAGGCTAAGAACTTTGATCCCTTAAAAAGTTTGGTTGTGGGCGCCTGGGTGGCTCAGTTGGTTAAGCGACTGCCTTCGGCTCAGGTTATGATCCTGGAGTCCCAGGATCGAGTCCCGCATCGGGCTCCCTGCTCAGCAGGAAGTCTGCTTCTCCCTCTGACCCTCCTCCCTCTAATGCTCTCTGTCTCTCATTCTCTCTCTCGCAAATAATAAAATCTTAAAAAAAAAAAAATTTTTTTTTTTTAAGTTTGGTTGGTGGGTGGGGGACATTTGGAGAAGAGGAGAAATTCCATTATGAATCCTACTTGGGAGACAGCCTTACCCCAGTGCCTTTAGTATACTGAGTGTCCATGAGCATAAATCCTCCAGTTGAAAACTTCAAGTTTTTAATTTTGGTCACTATGAGCATTTTCCAAAGATGTGACCTTGGATCAGCCTCCACCACACACGTTTTATGTTGTTGTTGTCGTTTCGGGTTTTATTGGGCTAAGGCTAGTTTTTGTTAAGTTGCTCATAACACTACTTAACAACCCAAGGATTCCAATTTAGGAAACCTTCATCAGACCAGTGCAAAGACCTACATACACACCTTCACTGGGCAAAAATGAAGGGAGGCTAGCATGTTCACAGCTGTTATCTCTATATGATGCATTTCCATCTAATTGTATTTTTATTTTTATACTTTTCTGAATTTCAAAGGCTTCTAAACTGAATATTTTACTTTCAAAATTCAGGAGAAATTATTTCTTGGCTTGAAATCAAATAAATATTTATGGTACCCAGGAACACTTTTGACTTACTGCTCTACCAGTTGTACAAGTTGAGATTGTTTATTTTTACAGCTGTTTGGGAGTATTTTTGAGGAGTTTGAAGATGCTGGGCTAGGGAAGTAAAGGACCTGAAGAGATTCTTTTTTTTTTTTTTTTTTCCTATGTCACTGGTTCTCAAAGTGTGGTTCCTGGACCAACAGCATCACTTGGGAATTTAGAAATGCAAAACTCCCACCACCACAAATATAAACATCTCCACTGAATCAGAAGCTCCAGGGATGGGGAGTGTTTTAACAAAACCAAACAGCAGTTTGAGCCCCACTTATTCTAGGCTCAGAGAGTCATGGGTGGGCTGTCAGCGTCGGAGGTGACTTGATCCTGACATCCCCCTTCCAGCCACCCTACCACCCCAGCAGACTGTTCCCTGGGTCAGCGAAGGAGGGGGGGAGCGGCCATGGCCTGTACAGATTCTTCCAGGTGTCTGTGAGGAGTAATAAGCTGCCTCCCAGCTTAATCAGCCTTCAGCTGCTGCTGCATTCATGAGTCAAACCGCACCAACCAGCTAGTAGGTCCTACAGCTGGAGAGCACCAGGCATGGGGAGCAGTAATGAGGGATTTCCCCTTACCGGGGGCGATTCCTGCCCCCTGCCCCCCATCAGGGAGCCCAGCCCTGCAGATGGCTGTGCAGCATGAGGTGGGCCCCTCTCCTCCCTGACTCCACCGCGACGCCTCCTGTACCCACCAGCGGCAGGTGGGGTGTTTCAGCTGGGACACGATCCCGAGTCCCTCATTTTACAAGTAAGAATTTGAGGTGCGATGAAGAAAAGGATAGGATATACCCAACAATGGCTTGCAAAATTTGTTCCTCAGCTTAAATCCATTTGCAGTACACACCCTAATGGGAGATGATGATTTTTTTATGAAATAAATACATGTAGCAACGAATCCATCATCGCCTTGTTATTGCAACAGATAGAATGTACACGAGTAGATATCTATCATATATTGGTCACCATTTAAAATAAGGCTACCATAGAGGACAGATTGCAAATTATACAAAACAGCCCCAAATTACACTCTTTCCTGGGCCTGTTGTACTGGATCCCAGTATGCCCTTTGCTCAAATCGTAGCAATCAGTAACCATTTTGCCCCTGGTGCTTTCAGCCGCGGCCAACTCATGATTGAGGCAGTGGGAGGTGTCGGGAACAGACTACGGGCTTCCAGCAGTCCCAGACCTGCCGCTCACTAATCAGTGTGACCTTGAACAAGTCACTTAAAACGTCTGGCCTCAGTCTCCCCGCCTTTGAAACCCAGGGGTTGGGGGTTGGTTAATGTTCAAAGGCCTTGTCACTGACAAAAACGCACACTTCACACGCATTTCCAATTTGCCTGCTTAGGGACAGCAAATCACACCCCCACCCCCATAAGCCCACCGAGACAGGCCAACCTGTCTGTGCCTGGGTGTCCTTGTCCCCTCCACCCCTCCACAGCATCCCCTGTCACAAAGCTTAATCCTGTTTGAAGCTCTGGGGAGCCCAACGTCCTGACTAATTTGCCTGACTGCTCAGCCAGCAAGCCGGCCTTGGTGGGCTCATTTGCCATTCCAGTGCCATTTGGCTCAGGCTCCAGCAGGAATTGTCCCTGTCCCTCCAAATGGCCATCTTGGATACTACGAAATTAAAGATTAGAATACCGACCGCTGAAGCACCCCACTCCATCCAGTGAACACTGGAGATGTTTCTGCCATTTAGGGCCCCGAGAAGAGCCGGGCCCCACTTGGGCAGCTGGAGTCGGTCCTAAATTACCTAAAGAGCCCAAGTGCTGGGCCTGGGCTCCATTTGTTTACAAAATAGGCACTTTCAAAGGCCCTTTACTAGGGACTGGCAATTCCCAGGTCCCCTGCTATAGGCTGATGCATAATGCATAAGATGCTGGGAAATGTGTATTCATGAGGGCGGCTTGGCTTTTGTCAAAAAGAACTGTGAAATATTATGATGGAACAATTTTCATTTCTGCCACATTGTTTTTATAGTGCATTCATGACTGGGGATTGAGGGCTTTTCGAGTTTTGTCTGGTGCAGATGTTGCAGTGCTGAGAACTGCTTCAAACATCCTTATTTTCCAACTTTGTTGCTGACAATTACATGAGGGGGATGGTTCTCACGGGAGACAAAGGATATATGTCCTCAAGTGATCTGTCCTAAATTTATTCAGGAGGGAAGGACAAGAAGGAGGGAAGGGGGAAGGAGGGAAAGAAGGGGGCAGAAACGAATGTTTGAAGAAGCCTCCTGAGTGCCAGGCCTTGGGCGAAGGCTTCTCTCATTGCTTCTCCCTTACTCCTAGAAGGGGGCCATCACCTCCATTTCCCATATGAGGAAATGGAGGCCTAGCAAGGCTGAGCCACTTGTCTGAAATCACGTAAGCTTTGAGTCGCGAGGCCCGGGTTTGAATCCACTCTGCCACGCCCAAGCTTCTATTCTTCTCCGGCACCAAGCTACGAGAAGTGAAACCAAGGAGGACTCTCCTTCTGCAGGCCATCGAGAGACCTGGGACACAGGGTGAGCTGCTCACAAGTGGCCACTGGGTGAGGAACACCTGGAGGAGAAGGGCTGGGATCCATGTCGGGCATCTGGGCGCCATGTTCAGGCAAGCACACATCTTGGGAGGTTGAGGAACCTGCTGAGACTCCATAGCTTCTGCCTTCTGGTACCAGCATTATACCAGCTCAGATCTTCTGCACCACAAATCCCATCCTTGTGTCACCACACCGCTGGCTGCCTCCTAGTCTGGGAAATGCTGGTCCCTTTGGTCGAGCCCTCAAGCCAGGAGGGAATGAATTCCTGGAGGCAGGAATTGTGGCTTCATTTTCCCTGGATCCCCAGGATTGGCGTAGCTCCAGGCAAGCTCAGAGGCAGGTTCCCACACACACTTTAAATGTATCCAGTATGAAAGAGAGGCCCAGGCTCCAGGCAAACTCTATGGCAAAAGGGTAGACTGTCAGGGAAGCCAAGCAAAGAAAGGGAGGTGGGAGTGCCCAGGGCCTTGCCCCGGGAGAGCGGTGCAGGTGGGCGTAGCGCAGGGGTCTCCTAAGGCCAACACATATTCAGACCACTGAGCAGGTGAATGGCAGAGAGAGGGCAGAGAGCAGAACAGGGAATGAAGGAGCGCCGAAGGCATAGGTGGGTCCCTTCCACAGGCCAGGCCAGAGCAGAGCCTTGAGGCCCATGCTGCAGGGAGGAAAGGCAGGGCTTTCAGCTCGAGGGAGCCCACGGACAGGAAATCCCTGGCCGCCACTGAAGACCCACCGCTCCTGCTCATGGACATGACCCAAGTGAGTTTGGAAGTTCTGCAAACATGGAGACACGGATGTGTCTCCTGAAAGTCTGTCTGGCGGGGAGTTTGTGAGGATCTCCAGACATGCCCAGGTCCATTTTGTTTTCTACACCAACATCTTCATTGTTCTGGAACTTCCAGGGGTCAATCCCTAGTGTTACAAAGGTGGTCCTCACCGCAAATGCAGCCCCACAAACCTCTCTGCCCATTTCTAAAGCAGACCATGCTCTTTCTTCCCTGAGGGTCTTGGCATTGGCCGTTCCTCTGCCTCCAGCACCATCCACTCCCTCTCTAGTCAGGGCTGGTGCCTGCCCACTCTGCAGACCTCAGGTTACCTGGTTGGCTCTCTCATCCCAGTATTTCCCATCCAAGCGGGCTGTCCGGGTTTGCGGTTGTTGGTGTGGTGGTTATTGTCTGGTTGTCTGCCTCCAGTTGTAATGAAAGTCTGTGAGAGCAGGGATCAGGCTCGATCTGTCCACCCTTCTCTGCCCGGCACCCAGCATCATGCCTAGGACGTGGGAATGAATGAATCAGCCCACAGCATGTTGCACCAGAGCATGAGTAAGGCATATCTAAAGGGATTAAAATCCAACAATTTGCTCTCCTGCCACACAGGGCACTTCCGCCTATTTGGATAAGCAAGCCCGGGCCAGGCGCAAGTACCAAAGCATGAGAAAACAGATCACATCTCACTGCAACCAAGTCCAAGAGTTTGCCCTGACCCTTCTTCCCCTCAGCAGGCAGGCAGAGTCTTGTAAAAGACTGGAACATAGGTGGTGTCAAAGCCACACACTCCCAGGTACAAGTGTAACCATTAGGCTCAGTTTTTCTCCAACAGCATGAAAGAGAGTGACGTCCCCTGCTGGCGTTGCCGTGAAAATGGACTTAGAGCAGGGTTTGAACCAAGGGTGATTTTGTCCCTCAGGGGACATTTGGCAAACGTCTGAAGACATTTCTGATTGTCACAATAGGGGTACAGCAACAAGGGATACTGTTAAATGTCCTACAAAGCACAAGACAGCCCCCACTCGGCCCCAAATGTCAGCGGTACTGAGGGCCAAAACCACCAAGTCAGAGAGGTTGCAGCCATACAAGAAGTCTTCATATCCCCCCTTTCCCGTGACTGGGGTCACCTGCAGACACCTGCGAGGGGTCTTTCAGCCGTGTCTGAATCCTCCCTGAGAGCTCCTTCTCAAGGAATACCTGTTATCTTCATCTGTGCGAGCTGCTGGGGCAGAATGCCATAGACGGAGTGGCTTAAGCACAAACACTTACTCCTCACAGTTCTGGAAGCTGGGAAGTCGGACATCGAGGCACCAGCAGAATCGTGTCTGGTGAGAGCCTACTCCCCAGTACATCAACGGCTGCCTTTTTGGGGGTGCACCCCCTTGGTGGAAGGGGTGAGGGAGCTCTCTGGGGTCCCTTTCATGAGGGCACTGATCCCATCACAAGGGCTCTACCTTCATGACCTCATCACCTCCCAAAGGTCTCCCCTCCAAATACCATCCTATTGGAGATTAGGGGGCATGGGGGGCGGTGCAAACATTCAGTCTACAGCACCTGTCTTCCACTTGCTATTAAAGTCCTTTTCTCACCTCTACGTTCCAATCTGCCCACCAAGAAGCCACCACCTGGTCTCCTGGCTGTCAGTCCTGTTTGTTCCTACCGCACGGACGGCGCACAGCAGCATGATTCAGCCTGCCTGTGGCTGAGGCTTTCTCACACAACACTGCCACTTCCTCCGGCCCTCCGTAGGCCGTAGCACAAAGCATCGCCTCCTAAGGACAGAACCTGATTCATGACAAAGGAGAGGGCTTCCCGGGCAGGCAAATCCAGGGTCCTCATTATAGGGCTCCTTCCTAATTGTCTGGCTTTGCTCATTTGCAAAATGGGCACAACCAACTGCAAGGATCAGGCTCTCCCTGAGCATCTGAGACATAGTATTTGACATGGTGCATGTCAGCAATAAAATGCCCTTTTTCCCCTTCACCTGCAGAGCTTAGTCAAGGCCTGAGAAGTTGACCGCTGAGTCAAACTCTCTTGAATGGAATGGTTTTTGTTTTCTGATCCTCGAGAGCCAAGACTCTTGCCAGGTAGGGTAGAGAGGCAAGAGGCTTCAAGGGGTCTCTTTAGAGGAGCACATTTTCCTCCTAAGATATCTTTCCATTCCATTGCTCTCCCCCACACAGAGCTAAAGGGGTTCTCCTTCCCTCAGCAAAGGCCTGGCAGCACGGATTCCCCAACTCTCCTTATTCTGATCACCCCTCCCGAGAATGAGCCTGTCACTTGTGGCGAGCACTAGGCTACCTGGGAAAGTACCATTGCCAGGTCTGCGCCCCATCTGTAGCTGCTTGAAATGGTGTGTTCACATCCTACAAAAACAAAGGGCCTCGGGGCGCCTGGGTGGCTCAGTTGGTTAGGCGACTGCCTTCGGCTCAGGTCATGATCCTGGAGCCCCGGGATCGAGTCCCGCATCGGGCTCCCTGCTCAGCGGGGAGTCTGCTTCTCCCTCTGACCCTCCCCCCTCTCATGCTCTCTCTCTCTCATTCTCTCTCTCGCAAATAATAAAATCTTAAAAAAAAAAAAAAAAAAAAAAAAAACAAAGGGCCTCACAGCTCTTCAGACTCCTGGACATAATTTCCAGGACACGCAGTGATTCTAGAAGGAGAATGTCAAAGGGGGCTGGTGACTCGCGGAGCAGGCAGAACTCCATTCACCTCCAGCTACTGAGGCAAGTCCGGCAGACTCAGGGCCATAGATCCAGCCAAGTGTGGGCTCCCCAGGGCCTCCTTCACGTCATTCACAGCCCACTTTTTATGAAGCTCATGCAGAAACATCAAGAGGGGAGAACAGTACTGAGAGACAGGCTGAGGGTACACCTGTTTCATTTGTTGGGAGGCCACCCAGGATGGCACACAGGTCCCTTTGTTCATAGTCCCAGTCTCCATGGAGGCCAGAGGACAATGATATTCTAGCCCTGAATGAGCCAACTAACCAGGCGTGCTTTCGAGCAGACTTCACCTGTCGGTTCTATTACAGTGTTGGGTTGCCGAAGGTCCCAGTTCCTCCCCTCAACCCGCCTCCACCAAGGGCCTGAGGAGAGGCGACATGCGACCAAGCAGAAGACACGGCAAGAGCGTGAGTGGCTTACTCTGAAGATCTTGCTAAGATGTGCAGCTGTCCGTGCAAAGACAGGGAGCCATCCTAGCAGGCCTCAAGCAGAGGGAGCTAATGATTTAGGAGGAGAAAGCAGAAGGCTGTAGCAGACGCTAAGCCACAGACATAGGAATGGCCACACTTGAAGAGGCCAGCTGATGGGAGTAGCTGCAGAATACTTTACTTCAGTGACTCAGAGTTTTACCACTTCTGAGAGACCAGTCACAGCTAAGTCTGATCAGCCTTAATACGTAAAACATAGCCCAGAAACTGGCAGAGAGTAACAGACACTATGTTCACAGAGCTGACTGATACCAGGGACGGCGTGAACCCCTGGGGCACACTGGGCTCTAGAGAGGGGGAAATCTGCTCTGGCCCCCTTCTGTGCCTCACTGTCCCCATCTGTGACATGGGGACAGGAACTCTGCCTGGCTTATCTATTGCAAGGATCAGAGTAGAGGATTCAGAAAAGATAAATCTTTAAATACTGAAGGACTAGGAATCAACCCTCCGCAGATGGAAGTTCTAGTATCATTTCTTCTGGAAGCTTCCCAGGTCCTCCCTGATCCAATCAATTCTCGCCATTAGCTCTCATAGTACCGTGTCACTCTCCCTCAAAACACATCATGTTGTCATCTCGCATTTCTCCATTTGATTCTCTAGTTAGTATTTCTCACACGTGAGAATGTAAATGCCAAGCAGGCAAGCAGCTGTGTCCATTCTGTGGCTGGCACTTTTTGTTCTTACCATGGCCTCCTGGTGCAGGTCAAATGCCTAAACAAATGAATGAGCACAAGCTCCACGGTGCTGGAGAGAAACTACAGCAAACGGCCCCAATCGTGGCCACTGCATCATTCGGAGGAAGGTGTCCTCAGGCTTGATAACCAACTGGACGCCTCTCTGAGACCATCACCTCTTCCTGAAGTTTAGCAAGTTAATGAAGGTGGCCGCTATTTATTCCATTTGGGGGGGGGACGAATCTTCCCTTACCTACAAACCGCTGAAATGTATCAGGCGGACATCCTGAAACATCTAGTGATTGTATGAGATGTGCTCTAAGAGGGAGAGAGAAAGAAAACAAAGAACTGGTTTTGCATATACGGTTTCCAGCAGCCCCACAAAAAGCAAAAGGCTGAAACATAAGTGTCAGGTGAGTTTTAAAAGAAACACGGATACAGTAAGTTAAATACTACTTTGTGCTGCTGGCACAATGCGTGGCAATTATTAATCCTTAATTATGCAGAAATCTAACCATCGACGGCCCTCTAATTAAGAGTCCAGTGGTTTCCAGCAAGCACACACCACTGTTACTACATCCATTGGCGAGAAGCAGGAAACCATGCTTTGTGCTCTGCGCCACGTGTTAGGGCTGACTCCATTTTCTCCAAAATTTTGAGCAAAAAAAGTTCACAAAACAGGACCTTTTTTTTTTTCTTTTTTTGCTCCTTGTCCCAGGTTGAATTTCCCCTCTTTTTGTCCTGAGCTTTGGATAATGGCATCATTAACTTGGTTACATACCCATTTGGCAGGGGAACAGGTGGGCAGCACAGAGGTAATGGAGCTAGAATGAAGAGAACAGCAAAAAGTAAATTGTTTAAAGGCCCCAGATGATTAAACAATTACTCTCTTTGTAGTTCATATTTTAGAGTAAATAGCATTTACCCTAGACTGCATTTTTCTTTTGTCTCGGAAACTCGTCTGCCTCTGCCGGCTGTGCGTGGGTCCCCTTTCTCCCCGATGAAATTGTATCCCTCCAGGAACCCTTTTGTGAGCAGAAGCTGCTGATCTCTGGCCAAATGAAAAAGGCCTGCACTTTCTGCTCCTCGTCCCGCATCAAGCTCTAATTTCCAAACACGATATCCTTTGCCTGATAGCCGGCTGCACTCCATTGTTTCTCTCTGCGCACTAATTCAGAGGTTTTAACTCCTTCGTTCAGTAAGATTTACCAATGGTGCTGACAACGTGGCCTCTCATTTTCAATGGATTTCCGGCCTCCAGAGGCCACTTGGGATTCAGCTCCCCACTCTGATGCCCACACCCTCAAAGCTTCCGCGTGTTGGTCACCATGAAGTAACCACGGCACATGCGCACGAAGCCAATGTCCCATGTCTGGGAATTGTTTACATCCCCAGCTTCTAAATTGGGGGGTTGGGAACTAAATGTGGCCCACGTGTTGCTGAGATGTGAACCGATCTGAAAATTTTAACCAGAAACGATGAAGCATGTATGTGTAGATCTGTGATAACAGACACTCATGACTGGGTGGGGCAGGGGATTCTTTTTAATTGAGACAAAAAATGAATTGTGGATTGACAGCTTTTCCTAAAAGCATTAAGTGAGAAAAGTGTCATAAATTTGGACCACGTTCAATTTTCAACACAATTAGGGGCAGCCCTCTAAATCTAGCAAAAGTGGGATATCAAACTGCAATAAGGCCAATTCTTACAATCTAATGCACTCCAGGCAAAGGAGTCTTGATTCCAAGACTCAGATGACTGTACCTCCTCAAGGTCTCTATCTGTACTAAGAGGGGATCTTTATCTCCAGCTTCTTCCTCGAGATGATAAATGGATTTATTGAGTATGCTGAAGTTCATGCTCTAGAAGGAGAACTTGATTCATGTGAGTCCACACACTGAAATAAATAGACCACATAGAAAATACAGTGAGCTTTGAGCCCAAGCTTCACTATTTACACTGAGATGGGAAAACAGCAGTGGCGGTGGCGCCTGGGGCTTGGGAGAAATGCAGGTTCCTGGGCCCCAGCCCAGACGTTCTGAATCGGAAGGTGCATTCTAACAAGACCCCCATTTGGAACATGCTGCTCTAAAAAGTTTCTGCAACCAATGTTGGGGAGGTTGCAGTTCATTTCTGGTCCAGATCACCAGCTCCTAGCCCTTATGTGGGCTATAATGGGAATGGGTTCATCTGCCCTCTTTCCAGGAGGTCCTCAATAAATAGGTTTTGAATGAATGATTCTTCTTCTCTGTGCTCTGTATGCACTGGACTGTCCAATTCTGGCTTCAGGAATCATATTCCTAACCTTTGAAGTGTGCTTGCTAGTTGCTAGCTGGTTCTCAGGTCAACCTGTGAGGGCCTAGTGTTTGTAGGCTAATCTCAGAATTAGAAGCATTGTGCAGCAACCATAGTTCCGATGGTGAGCCCTGAGGCAAAACTTCCACTTTCACTTCAGCCCTGTGAATTCTCTTTTTTTTTTTAAGATTTATTTATTTAAAACAGAGAGACAGAGAGAGCATGAGCAGGAAGGGCAGAGGGAAAGGGAGAGGGAAACTCAAGTGTACTACACAGTGAGGGCGGAGCCAGTTGAGGGGCTCCATCTCGTGATCCTGAGATCACTACCCGAGTGGAAACCAAGAGTCAGAGGCTTATCCCCACCCCATGAATTTTTAAACCTCTTTTACTAGCAAGAATCACTTTCTGGCTGCTATGAAAAGCCCAGAGTGCAGAGCCAGGGCACGTCCTGTGTAACACTATCAAACTTCCCTGTCCTGCCACTGACTACAATCCAGACTGCAATCACTTTGTCCCAAGCATCAACAATAATGGAACACAAAGTAGACTCCCCTGCTTCCTCAGTCCCACTTTTCAAAGTGGAGTGGATGTGTCTTCTTCTAACCAGACTTGGCTTTGCTGCAGGTCATCAAAAAACAAAAGAAAAATAAATACCACCACCACCACCACCACTACCACCTGTCTCGAGATATTGAAAGGGAGGCAGGGAACGTGAAATAAAAAGAATGTTTAGGGCAAATATGATGGTTGTTTCATTCTTTTTTTATTTCACCTTTGGGTGCATGAGAATCTCCAAGAAGATACCCGTTACCTTTAGTTCCATCTTTTCTAATGCCACATACAGAGGGTGAGAGGGCCTCATTATTTTCCTCTCCAAGTCTGGAGTTGGCCTGCCCCCCCACACCAAGCCACTCCAAGGGTTTGCTTTAGCTCTGCCCTCCCTGAAGGCCACTTCCTGTGCCAACTCCCCTCCCCCAAGGCCCCCTCCCCGTGCCACTCCTTCCCCCAATACAGCTGCTCACTTACTATCATCTTCATTTATTCACATACCCTCAGAATGTTTCTTTACTTTCCCATTTACCCCCAACTGGGAGACATGGTGACCCATGAATTTTGGGGTTAGATGCCAGTGGCTTAAAACCCCTGTGCTGTCTCCTGCTTGTCAAATGATAGTGGATAACTCATTTATCACCTTTATGTCTCTGTTTCATCCTCTGTTGAATGGAAGTAGTAGTATATATCACATAGGGTTGTTCTGCCCGTTAAAAAAGTAGGCCCGTATCAGGTACATAGGATAATGGTCAGCACATAATAACTGCTCCTATACTATCCACCAAGCCCTGCTACCGGGGGTCCTGAGGAGTCTCTATATATCAGGCCTGCCAAGAGAGGAGGAGGAGAGGCTTATGGGAGCCCACCTCACTCATATGTGAGATCAGACGCAACTCTTTCTCAATCCTGTAGCTTCCCCAACTGTCACAGAAAATGCACAAAAGTCGGAGCCATCTTGAAAATCAGTGAGTGGAATTCTAAGGCCTTGGCGGGGGGGGGGGGGGGGGGGATGTATTACAGAGAAAAGAGACACCAATTTTCCAACCAGACAAATCCAAGCCAGACAAGCTGTGTGACCGCAGGCAAATCACTTGAGCTCTCTGAGCTTCCATTTCCTCATTTGTAGAATGGAGATAACCATGGCTCCTTGCAGAGGTTGCAGTGGGATTAAATAAATGTGTTTAAACATCTAAAACAGCAGATTAATTGGGGATAAACAAGTGAGAGTCTGTCATCTCTCTTGCCTTTTCATAAAAGGTCAGGGAACATCAACATTGAGGAGGCTGACATCATAACCTGCTCCTCAAGCAGTGACAGCTACTCCTGAGCCATCAGCGCAGGAGTGATCACTTGAGCTGTTCATTAGCATAAATATTCCACAACAATGTCATTTTAAAGCTCCCAAAAGAGCACCTGTTATCTATCCCACAAATTGGGCCTTCCATGGCATAAAACATCAAGAAGCACTTCCCATGTGTCTTAAATGAAGGAGTGCCATTCCAACCACTAAAGCAAATAGTAAACAAAACAAAAAAACAGACAAAGCACAGAAACACCCCACGCTGTGACTTTAATAGTTGATCAATTGCAGATCAAGAGCTTTAATTTCTCCTTAGCACTGGGTTGACAGCAGGAGCTGAGTTCCCACTCATTTAGATTTGATTACTTTGGTGAAAAACAAAGGCTCCAGTCATCAGACCTTGGCCAATAAACACCCTTGAACTTGGGACTCTCTCCCAGAGAAAGATCCAGAAAATAGACAACACCACAGAGCTGCTAAATGACCCCCACAGAACAGGGCTGTATAGTGACCATCAGCCCACCACATAGCTAAGCTGTGAAGCCGATTCTGTTTCCTTGAGTAGATCATGAGTTATCTGAGCGTACAGGACATGCTCAGTCTTTGGCAGGATCCAGACCCAACCAAGGTTGCTTAATTATTTCCTCGGGCAAACAAGTGGTAGTCAAGCCAAACTTTGCCTCACTACTCAAGTTCCTTTGCTGACCATCATATGAAGGTTATGCATCTCTAATTCCACCAGGCTCAGTTACTTCCCACCTTCTCTTTGAGTCCTCCTCTGATATTTTACAGAAATACGTAATAGTAATTATAATAATAACCCACACTCCTCCAGTCCTCCCAGAACTCTTTCTGGTACACATTCATGGCCCATTTCATATGACAGCATCTATGCCCTTACTTGAGGACAATGAAGACACTGTCATTGTACAAGACTGGGAGAGGATGAGGACATGGAGACACCATGTCCACCTGAGTCTAACAGAGCAGACCTGAATCATGACTCTGCCAGGTAATGGCTGAGTGGACTTTTACAAATGATTTAACTTCTCCATAAAATGGTACAATACTATCTATCTCATAGTCTATTCATTCATTTGTTTTCTACAAATACTATGGAGTGCCTTATTTGCCAATCATGGATCTAGGCACTGGGGATTGAGCAGTGCACAGGACAGACATGATTCCTGATCCTGTTCAAGTGAGGTGTAGAAAGATCGGCTCTTTAAAGGTGGTTAGTCCATGGAAGTAACTCAACTCAACAAATATACAGCTATTTCCTTTGTAATGCCCAGGACCAGGCCTTGACATCTAACACTTGCTCTATAAATAATGAGAGAATAAAGTAAGTAATTGCTTCTAATTAGCCAGAGCCAGATCCAGCATACTTTAAGCAACACAATCATTTCTCTGCCTAGTTAAGTGTAACTCAGTCCGACTATCACATCATGTCCTGGTGCCTTCATGGGGCTGTACTGAGCTCAAGGTTCAAGGAATATCTAGGAGAATGGATCATATTCTGCTAGGCTGGGGGGAGAATGAGATGTAAACAACTCAATATAATTGCCACATGATATGCACATAAAGTTAGACAAATGTGCAAGACTCGACAGAGGAAGGAGCGAACTCTCAAGTTAGAGGTGGCCTTCCCCAAGGTGGTCACACCTGAGTAGGTATGACAGAGGGAGGAGCTTTGTTACTGGATGTTCACATCACTCTGCTCATTCAACACATGCTCATTGAATGACTGTATGTGCCCAGCTCCATGCTAGGTTCTTTGAAGGCCAGTTCAAAGTCAGAGGCTCTGTCCCAAAGAGAATCTATACAGCATAAGCAGGTCTGTCCCAGAGGGCTGTGAGGAGCTCTGTAGTGCTCAGAAAGTGGTATGCCTAGAGTAGTCAGGGAGGGCCTCTTGGAAGAGGGGGATGCGGATCTTAAGGGGAGAGCAATATTGAAGCAAGGTGAGAGGGGAGATACACTGGCAAGAGGGTTGCATTTCCTACTTTTCTTGGCCTGGAGTTTTTTCTCTTAGGCATGACTTCAAACGTGAACTATCACCTCTGTGGAAGAATAGAACCAAAGGGGGAAATGACCACTGAGAATAGCTATTTGGGGCCTCAAAGGGCAAGAAGCAGCATGCTGAGTGGCCTTCAGAAGCAGGGCATTGCTTAATATTGGGCAGAATAGAGATGCCAGACAGACTGGTCCCGGGTTGCTGGAGGAGTGGGCTACCTGGGAGGTGGCAGTCCCCAGGCCTCCCCAGCAGAGAGAAGCCATGACAGGCCCTGGAAGGGGCCCAGAGATGGCAGGGGATGCAGGCGGTGGGTCCTGGCCCTCCCTTCCTGACCACAGACCATGAATTACAAGCTGCCTGGCAAGAGCCAAGGCCAGCGCTGAGCAAAGCAAGTTACCTGGGTCCAGGCCGAAGCCCTGCTGCCTTTCTACCTTCCTCTACTTGTCAGAGGCCTTTCAGCTTCCAGCGGCTGTACCTTTAAGAGAGGGGAGAGGAGACAGACCAAAAGGGTGATGGATCAGGGACCAAAATCGAAAAACAAAGTGCTGAGCTCTAAACTCCCCCGGAGTCTCTGTGTTTTTCACCTCCATCCCCAAATATCTATCATCACTAATAAAACCTTGATAACACTATCAACCAAAGAGTAAAATTCAGCGACAGAGACAGGCCCTCTGAGGGCTGTGAGCATGAGTACTGGCAGGAGAGCGGCACCGCACCCGAGGGAGGAGGGGTGACGGGCTGGAAGGACTTGGAGGAAGCCTGAGGCCTGCAGTAAAGGAAGGCGCCTGTCTCCATCTTTCGCCCCAACAGCATCTTTGCCCCAGGCTCTTCAAATGCCTTCAATCTCCAATCTTGAACAATGTGCACTTGGTCATGTGGGGGAAGGGGACTTGACAATTGTTCTGAGCTGAATTATGTCCCCAAAACGTAGATGTTAAGCCCTAATCTCTAGATAAGGCCTTCAAAGAGGCCATTAAGTCAAAATAAGGCCACTTGGGTGGACTCTCATCCAATATGACTGGTGTTCTCACAAGAAGAGATTAGGACACAGCAGAGACACCAGGGATGCGCACCCACCCACCCACCCACCCAGAAAAGATCATGTGAGGACACAACACGAAGGCAGCCACCTGCAAACCAAAGGGACAGACCTCAAACATCGACCCTGCTGACACTCTGATCCCCAGACGTCCAGCCTCCAGAACCGGGAGAACATGGATTTCTGTTGGTTAAGCCCCGCGGTCCGCAGTGTTCTGCGACGGCGGGCAGCCCTGGCAGACAAAGACAACGGTGCACAGCTCCAGCGGCGAGAGCACTGCCGAAGGACTGACCGCTCAGCCGCCTGAGGTACGAACCAAGCTACGAAGCGCCAAGCCCACAGAAGCGCACGCGCACGCGCACAAGGACAGACACGGGACGTGCTCACGCACCCACACGTACGGCTGCCATGATAGGATGCTCGGACCTTCCAAATGTGCAGTCCTCCCTTTTGAAGGAAACAATTTTCAACCAATTTTCAACCACCTTAGTGTGCTGGGAGTGGGCAGCCGGCCTTTATAAATTTCATGCGAATGATTTAGTTTTAAATACAAAAGTTAGGGGCGCCGGGGTGGCTCAGTCGGTTAGGCGCCCGAGTCTTGATTTCCGCTCAGGTCACGACCTCAGGGTCGTAAGGTCGAGCGCTGCGTCGAGCTCTGCGCTGGGCATGGAGCCTGCGGAAGATTCTCTCTCTTCCTCTCCCTCTGCCCCTACCCCCTTCTGAAAACAAACAAAACAAGCAAAATGGAACTCATACAAAATGCTTGCTCAATTTGACCTAACTAGTCACACTGGCAGGTTTGAAGGCCCCGTTCCCACTTGGGGCAACGGCTGCTGTCGCTCTAAGCTGGAAAGTGTGCCCTTCAGGGCACGGGGGAGCCCCATAAAGAAGACACGGACCCGAAGCCACATTGCCTCTCACTGAGCTCAGCTGTCTCTCGGAGCCTGGGACATCCGTGGTACTGCCAGGACAATTCCCCACATCCCTTTGTAACCTGATGTTTTTGTCATACTGAAGAGTTCCAGCCTGGAGGAAAGGCGCTAATTGAAGGCAGGTGGTTTCGACTCCTTCAGGAAGGAAACTCATTTGATGGCTTCCTACCTCTCTGTCAATCAATCAACAGGCAAGTATTGGCAGCTAGCTGAGTGCAGGACGCCAAGGTGGCGGTTGAAAAACAGAAATTCGAAGAAACAAATACCCCACTGGCAACATCATGAATCAGCAACGGCAAGAAGATCTGGGGCAAAAGCAACCCCTCCTTCCAGGCGATTTGAAGATGCACAGATCGAGCTCTTCACTCCGTGCTGACGAGTTTATGGTTTCTCTTAATGTAACCTTTAATATTTCGGCTTTATTTCCCTCCCACTGGCTGCGAGGGAGTGCATTCTGATGGGCAATACGGGGGTGTTCAGCGCCGGCTCCCACCACCCCGCACAGGAGCATGCACCTACCCAGGCTAATTTCCAGCAGTGGCAGCAGGCTCAGATGGCTGCTCCATCCCTCCTTCCCATCTCTACAATTGCCACCGAACAGATAGTTGAGTGCTTGACATTCCCTTTGAATTAAGGCTGCAAGTGGGCATTTTCCTTAGATGGCTACTCCAGGCCTCCCCACAGCTAATGATGCCCCAGAATGCAGATTTCACCTGTTCCTTTCATATGCACAACACTCGGCTTGAAATTTGCAAGTCCTCAATGAAGAAATAGCCCTGATTGCTCATTAAAAGCAAGAGAGAAAGCAATTAAAATACAAAAGGCAGAGCAAAGCTTAACTCTTGGAAGTTGAAAGTTGAGCAAGCATTGTCAGAAGATGGGGAGGCAATTTTAGAGTGTGGGAGCCTGAGAGAGGATCAAGGACCCTAGTCAAAGAAACCACACAGGAGAACAGATGCAAAGAGGGGAGAGAGCCAGAGCGGGCCTAGTACTGAGCATTCTTTTTCTTTTTTTTTTTTTTCATTTAATTTATATTCACTTAATTCACTGAAAGGAGCTGGGCATGAAATACTATTTCCTTTTTTTAAAAAAATGCCCCCTTCCTTTTTCTCTACAAGCTCACTTTCAACAGACAAGGCAGAAGGCTTGGTGAGCACATAGGCAGCACCGCTGAACAGGTCCCCCCTGCTTTGAGGGGCCACGCTTGGTTTCATGTCCTACTGTCACCATCTTGTACGGACTCATTTCCGAACAAGGGATCCTGCGTTTTCATTTTGCACTGGACTCCACAAATTATGCAGCCAGTTCCGCTGCTAGAATAAATGACTGTCCAACCCCGATTGTTCTTTCCAAACTCTTTTCCAGAACCCTGGGTGGGACAGGCCTGGCCCCTCCCAGCCCCACACTGCTCTTCTCAGGTCTGTCACCAGACCTTCTGTTGGTGCCATTTGCCAGTAGGATCAGGGTTAACTTGAAAGAGGATCCACGATGTATTACAAATTAAAATAAGAATCCTGGATAGCATTTCCTGGGAGGATTTTTGGTGGGCCTGAAGTATTTCTGGGGAAGTGAGTCTCCCTTCGTATTGCCTTGCTCCTGGGTAAGCAGCAGAGAACTACGACCACCATAGAACCATTGTCCCAGGCAATGAAAATTCATCCTAGGTGTTAATTAGCTCAATATTTATCTCATTTAATATGCAAATTAAGACACTGTGGTCTCATTAGCGTCATCTGTGTTTCCTTTAAGCAAAACTAAATCTCTTGCCAACGTAAGAAAAAGAAAAAAAAAACATCAGTATTTCTCTTTGAAGCTAATGAGGGTGTGATTTGGCTCTTTCTTTGTTAGGAGGTAGCAAGTTTGGAAAAACACATTTTAAATATGCCAAGTGTGGCCTGACCTCATCTATCAGAGGCAAGAACACGGCCTTGACTGGTTATTAGGCTTTCTGCATCTAGCCTGTCCAAAGAACTGGGGCCTGAGGAGCCAGTGGATGAGTTTGCAAGGAACCCCCATGAGGACATGGACCAAGAAAGGGGATGCAGCCTTCGGGAAGAGCCTACCTAGCAAACAGACGTGGTATTATCTCAATGAGAAGAGAGGTAAGAAATTATACCAAATCTTAGAAAATGATTCTCAAGTTGAAAAAGAACATATAGATGTTAGCTCAAAATTTCTACTCCTTCCAGCTCCCCATTTTAAGATTTTAGAATTTAGACAAAGAATAGGCAAACAGTCATCAAATGCCCACATTGTGCCCCAAAAGGCAGGCTATGTGCTGATGACAACAAATGCTACAGAACGACACTGAACATCAGGAGCAACTTGAATGTTCTGGGCCTTCGGCAGGCTGCTGGGAATTCCATCTGTGTTAGCTCTAATCTTCGTAGTAACTCAGAAGAGTATCATTTCTCCCTGTCACAGATGATGACACTGTGGTTCAGGGTGGTTAGGTCACTTGTCCAAGATCATGCAGCTCAAATGTAGCCAAGGTGGAATGAAAAGACAAAAGGAATATGACAGGCCATGGGGACCGCAGCCTAATTAGCGTGGTGTCCTAAGCACAGTAATGGGGGAGGGGGCGCCCGACTCTCTCACCCTGGAGGCTAATGCACGTCATGGATCCCTGTATTCCGAGACCGCAGGCCCCAGTGTGGCTCCTTGCTATCCTCCCTTTCCTAATTTGACAAGTGATTCAAAATCTGTTTTGTGAACACCATCTGCTCCCGGGGGCAGGAGAGAGACCGGTCGGCATCCCAACTCTTCTGGCCGGAGCCTGAAAACTTAAAACCACTGCACAGGCGGATGGAGGCCAATTTCCATATGTTGCAAATCGTGTCAGGTGTCACAGCCATGGTGTGAGGAGAGCTCCCCGCCCGAACCGACCAGGGACAGGCAATGGAAGGCAGAGGAGCTGCCCTTGGCTCCCGGGGGAAACAGGAGAAAGAGCCCTGACCTCCCTGTGACCCATGGCCCACGGATGACAGATTCCCGCAGAGCAACTTCACCTTGTCACATCCCATGCCCATGAGCTTGGCCTTCACCTTGAAGTCAAGCAACGGAGCAGAAGGGAAGGCAAGTGAATGTGGCTGGGCTGTGGGCGAGCTGCGGGGACGGCTGCCATTTTAACCTGTGTCTCCACTGGGCCATCAGAAAACTGCAGGGACATATGCTCCAAACCTCTGGAGATACTTACACTCTTCTACTGGAACTTCCAGAGGATGCTTCTGATCTGTCCACATGTTTCTCCTTCCATCACTGCCTCTGAGCCCCACAAACAGGCAGAAATGGATAGCCCCACTTGACAGGGATACTGAGGCACCAAAAGGCCAAGTGGCCTGCTGAGGCAGGACAGCCAAGTAGCTTGGGAAAGAACCTGTTTCTGAACTGTCTCCTCTGTTCGGGTTCCCATGCTGGGGGGGTGACCACAATGGGCTTTCTCCTAGCATTGCTGCAAATGCCCACCGGAAGTAGGTATTGCCGTCCCCATTTTAGGGATGGAGAAACTGACAATGAACATGCAGAAATGGGAGAAGGAAGTGTGTATCCATTGAGTGCCTCACGTCGGGGATGTTCTGTGGGCTACAAGACCATGTAAAATAGGCACAGGTAATAGAGAGAGGGATGGCATGGGAGTTCCAAGTGCAGAATGACCCTCAAGGACAGGGTGGAAAAAGTGAGAGGAAAAAAGCAAGCGGTGTACTTCCTATGATAAAGTCGCACCCTCCACCTCCGGCCTTGGGGCAAGAGTTACAGGGGGCACCCAGGGGACGGAGCAGAAAGCAGAATGGTAGCGTTGTGCAGCAGGGAGGGGGGGCACAGAAGTTTCAGCCCATGGCCTGCCATGCCTGAGGAAAAAAAAAGGAAGAAAGCCACACACCTGCTGAGGGTGAACAGAATGGGTCTGGAAGCTTAGGGTCACATGGAGTTTCAGCGTCTTGTGCCACTGTCTCTACCTCTGGTGACCGATAATGTGTTTTGATTTGTTTTTTCCATCTGATAAACCTCTTCACATAAACGCACCTTCAGAGTGGTTGCCTTGGGTTTCTTTAAATTATGTAATATTTGATACATAATGAAATATGCATCAGGTATGAGCAAGATCTAAAGCGAAATCATAAAACCCATTCCCATGGACTGACCAGGCTTGGCCTGAGAAATAATGTCACTAAAGCACTGAGACCTTCCGAGGGTCCCTCTCTCATTCTGTCTGCACCTTCTGCTTGCCAGAAGCAAGTTTTAGCCTGAATTGGGTATTCACCCAAGATTGCTTGTATATACCACCATATATATATTAGTGTATATTTATACATCATATATACACATAGGCATATCATATATATATACATATATGTGTCCCTTTATGGTAAGTTGTTTAGATTTTCTTGTTTGTGAGCTTTACAAAAATAGCATCACAGTGCGCAGACACCCGCGTTCCTCTTTTCTCACATTATGCCCTCTTTTTCAGGTAGTCTCAGTAAAGGGGGAATTTGACCTAGCAGTAAATTCTATGCAGCTAATTTTAATGAGAGTTTATGGAAAAAAAAAAAAAAAAAAAGATGGCATTGCAGTGGGTGCTACAGATCCTAGTGATTGATTTAATCCTGCCCCAATTTCATAGGCAGATGGGGAGCCTAGAGGGATCAGGTCCTTTCGCCTCAGCGGGTGCCTCAGGGAGCCAGGATGTGGCCCTGGAACTGCCTAGCGCCCCCTGGAGGCGGCACATTGCACAACTCCAGGAGACACCATTTGCTGGCCCTCCTTCTCCTGGGGGAGTGTGATGGGGGCCCCGCCAAAGTTCCTGCTTTTATCTCTCTGCTTTGTGCCAGAATGGGGCTGATATTCAAACCTCTGCCAGGATGACATGCCTGCTATTTAAGAAATTTGACAATGCCAGTGTACTATGGCCTGAGTCTTGTTTGTTTTATTTCCTGTTACCCAATTTGTGACAGTGGGCCTACTAAAAATTCCTTTCAACTCCCATGTCCTCCCCATGCAATATCATCCCGGAAAAAATCACATTTTGCATTACTGAGAAAGCATCTCACCTGATTGATTGTCCCCAGCACCCGGAAAGAAATGCCACCACTGAGAGAGATGACAATTTAGAAGAGGATCTCTAAACGGGATTTCAGCTGTTAAGCAGGGTTCCTGTGTTACCTGAAGGGAGGGGAAATGCTGCAAGGGTGGGGGAAGGAAGCAAGGGAACTGCATTCACGGAGCACCCACAGCTTACCAGGTAGTGCAAGGTGTCTCCCATAGGCATTACCACGGGCATTCCTTGTGGAGGTCCTGGCAGGCAGTGGTGTTTTAATTCCCATTTTACAGATGAGCAAAACCGAGGCCCCGAGAATGTAACTGACATGCCAAAGGACAAAAGCCGGTCAGTCTGCTGACCTGCAATTCAAAGGATTTTCTTCCCACCCGAGCTTTTTGCTTCCTTCAGCATGACTCCAAGCCCACTTGGAGGCAAATCCCATTGCAGATGCATGAAGATTGTGAGTGAGGGGACTTCCATATAGAGCAGATATCCTACCTCCAAAATGTGGAAGGGGCTCCAGCGGCCCTCTCACACCTTTCTCCTGTTTTACAGATGGCGACGGTGAGACCCAACTCTGAAAACAGTGAAGCGTCTTTCAGAAGCTACACACATCCAAGGCTCCCCCTTCTGGATCATATTCACTGACTGCCAGAGAGGAGCTCATAATTGCACATCCATTGTTGCATTAACGTTTCATGCTAATTTTTTTTTAAGTTTGAATAAACTTTTTAGCCTTGAACACTTTTAGACTTACTGAAAAGTTACAAAGGTGGTACGGGGAGTTCCCATATACCCTTTATCCAGCTTCCCCTAAGGTTATCCTCCTCCATAATCATCATCCATTCACCAACACCAGGAGATTAACGTTGGTACCTACTATAACTAAACTACAGGCTTCATTTGGATAGCAACGGTTTTTTTACAAATCTCTTTTTCTGCTCCAGGATCCAATCCAAGATCTTAAATGTCAATTTAATTATTTATAAGTCTCTTAGCCTTGAAGACATGTCCAATATCTGTCTACCCACTAGGCCATGGAGTTCCCAGAAGGCAAAGACCCCAGGAAATGTAGCTCTTTGTGGGCAGACGCAAGATATGCATCTGTTAAGTGTATACTAAGCAATGTAGACTTAACAAAGATTTGTTATACTGGCTGTTGATCAATGCCAAGACCTCAAAAATGGCCCCAGGACCACAGTGCCTCCTTCACTCTCCCCCCATATTGCCATTAAAAATATGCATGTAGAGAATTCAGATATACAGATCTATGTTTGTGCATATGCTATGCACACCCACGCCTATGCATAGAGAAACATTATGCATAGGAACGTGCCCCACAAAGGGCACATTTCAAATCAATGGAGAAATGGTGTGGGAACAATGGGCCATTCATGTAATCTTGGCTCTTCATAAGTAGATTCATGTGTAAGTAGATTCCTACCTACTCCTTACCTAATATCATTCACAAAAATAAGTTCCAGAATTATTAAAGTGTCAAATATTGAACAAGTAAAAATATCAAATAATTAGAAGAAACCACAGAGAAATATATTTATCCTATCGGGGTGAGTTAGGCCTTCTGAACACAAATGCTGTGAAGGGAAAGAACAAAACACTGAGTTAAATATATAACAAAATATAGAACAGAGAAAATATTAATGAGGAGAAAGAAGTTTAAGATGAGAACACATAGGGGCTCCTGGGTGGCTCAGTCAGTTGGATACCTCCCTTCGGCTTGGGTCATGATCCCAGGATCCTGGGATTGAGCCTTGCTCAGCGGGGAGTCTGCTTCTCCCTCTCCCTCTGCTGCTCCCCCTGCTCGTTCTCTCTCTCAAATAAATAAATAAAATCTTAAAAAAAAAAAAAAAAAGAACCTATAAAAATGTCTATAAGTCAATAGGTAAAAGATTAAACAAACTGAGAGAAAATGACCTACATTTGAGTTGGCAATTCACAGAAATGGAAGTACAAACCCCCAAAGCACATCAAAGAAGAGCCGCCCTCCCTCGTAATCGGGAAGCAAAAAATGGAAGCAACAAGATGTCATTTTCACCCACGGGTTCCCACAGGGGAAGCCCATGTGTGTCAGCATGGGAGTCTGGGTGAGGGTACGGAGAGCAAGCCTTGCACGAGCTGAGCTGCTGGGAGGGATATGGCCAGAAGCAGCCTTACCCATCATCAGGAACCATCTAATGCAGATCCCACACCTGCAGTTAACAAGTGTTGCATTTACAGCTTCTAACCTGGGCCTGGGTGGCTTATACAAGTCCTACAGCTGAGAGACGGGTGGGAACCAGGACTGCAGTCTCAAGCCAGTGCACCAGGGCCTAGTGTCAAAGTGGGAACCTGACCTTCCTCTGGGGCAGTAACGTCGGTCCACAGAGGAACATACAAAATATTGTTCCAGGTGGGGGCCGTGTCCCCATGTCAGGTGGTGGCCCTGGGCCAGCCTCAGACTACCACCAACCCCACCTCAAACTCAGAGCCCCAAAATCTGCTCATGGCAACTGAGGGCAGAAAAGCAAGAGGCCCACTGTGGCAAGAACCACCGGGGATGCTTCTGGCTACTAGCCTCAGATGGTCCCCACCTTGGACGACTGACAGCCAGGCCTTAGAGCCCCGTCTGAGAGGAGCCCTGATCCCTGCCCTCCTCTGGGCCAGCTGCCAGGTTTTGCCCTCCCAGGAGGGGCCTCCAAAGATCCCTTCTACCAGGATTGCCTACAGTTCCTCCCCTGGTCCCACGCCATCCATTACAAAGCTTTATTTAGAGCCTTAATACCAAGGGGCCCTGACACAGCACCCGCCCTGAGTAATATTTTGTTATGTTCCCCATGAACCATTGTTGCTGCCCCCAGAGAAAGGCCAAACATTTCAGGCTCCTTTGGGGAGTATTTGCATAACTTAGGAGGTTTATGTAGGGCCTTAGGAGTGTCTTCCCAGAGGAAGAGCAGGGCTGGGCCTCCTCCTGGCTGGAGGCCCTGGTCAGTAATAACACCCGAAGATTTGCTGGCAAGAAGCTGGGAAGCCCTCCCCACACTGCCAGGCAATTTGTTCTGGAGTCTGATGATGGAGGGGGGTGTTATAAGGGGAGAGTGAAGACTTTAAAAATATGGAGGAAGGTGCTCAAAAGCCCTCACATCCAGAGCCTGCCAAACAGAATCTTTTCCAGGGCTTCCACTAGTCAAGTGTGAGGCCTTCTAAATGACATTAGCTTTCATCAGCCAGCAAGTTTGGTGTCTGAATGTTCAAGCCCCCAGATTAAGGCCAGTCCATCCTGGGAGAAGTCCGCCAGGCAGGAAGGTGTATCTGATCCCCGATGTTGTTCAGAATTTTCAGCGCAAGGTGGTAACAGAAAGTCGACTGATTTGTACTGCATCCTCTGCCCACAAGGCCCTCCCTTCTTGCTGACACCCAGTGTGGGCTGTCCCACCATCCTGCCCTCGTGGTGCGACTGTCTGAGACCCGGCCTGAAGCAAAGACTGATCGGTGACTTAGTATATGGGGAAGACTTGAAAAGTCAAACTATCCATTCATACTTACTTATGTCATTCACGTCTCCTTCTTAGGGGAAGGATCAAATCACAGGGACTTGAGACCATGGTCTGTGTTCTGCAGCCAGACTGGTGACAGACGTGGAAATTGACCCAGACCCTCCCTCCTCAGCCACCCATGCGAGCAGACCCCCCCACCCCATGACAGCCTCTGTGCCACTCCATGGTCCAGGCATCACCTGAATGGGGAATGCACATGTGCCTTCTGTCTGGCTCTCACTCATTCCCTGGGCAACCCCCCCATTTCCCCACACTGCAGAGGGGGACTTTGCTGAATGTGCACCACTCTTGTCATTCCACCGGTCTGACCTGGGAGGAGTCTTAATCTACCCCCTGTCCACCACTCAGGCTCTATCTATTCCCTTCCTTGCAAATCCACCCTGATTCTGGGCAGCTGTTCTGCTGGGCTCCAGATGTGCTGTTGAGCAGCCCGATTGCTTTAGCTAAGCTGTTCCCAGTGGAAGGAAAGGCAAACCTCTGGCCTCCATGGTATTAAGCCTGTGTCATCCTTCAATATCCATCCCAGCTGCCCAGCACCTAGAACTCAGCATTATCAGTACCCAGACTTTCAGGAGCTGTTTCTATGCCTATCTCCAGCTCGATGTCTTACTATGTTTGGATTCCTAGTCTGGATGGCTCCTGGCCTCAGGTTCATGCTCAGTGAAAGACAAAAAAAAAAAAAAAAAAATCACTGAGTGTATGGTTTGGGGATTTCTAATCCCCGCAGGCAGTGGTAAGGGTTGGGACTCCAAAGTCAGTGCTCAGTGATGGTTTCATAGAAGATGGGGAGTGGGTTCTGGGGCCCGGGCTCTCAGCTGTGAACACACAAGCCTGTTCATCTCTGGAGGGTGCAAGCTTGCCCAACACCAGGAGCATCAGGCAGACTGAGGGAGCCCGGCCAAGCACTGGGCACAGAGCCAGGCCCCCAGGAGGCCCCAGAACAAGTGGGGGCTCCTCTGCCATGGCCCAGCTTGGAGAAGGTGGGGGCTACTGAAAACACGGAGCAGAAGTAGCAGTCACCTATCCTGTAGGTCCCCAAATCATTTCTGCTGTGTGGCAAAAAGCAAAACCCAGCCAGACAACGAGGTGTACTTCTGGTGCTGAAGTTAAAGGTCATGACCACGTTCTGCTGGAGACGCCGGGCACACCAGAGCCAGACTGGCCAGGCCCCGCCTCAGTCAAACCCTGCCTGAGCACGGGCCTCTGCAGCAGCCAGGTTCTGCTCAGGGGGCCCAGGTTCAAATGCCAGTCCTTTCACTGACCTCCTCCCTTACACTGGGTGAGGTACTCCCCTTTCTCTCCCTCAGCTTCCTCTTTTGTTAAAAGACAAACAGGTCAGCCACTAAGATTCCCAGTGCTTCTCCCAGCAGTGACTTGAGGAGGCCCCTTCTCCCTTGAGGCCATGGTGGGGTCCCCATCTGCCCACGCAAACTTCAGAGACTTGAGTGGGGGGAGGGGATCGGATGGGCACTGGCAAAAAGGAGCATGCATTTTCCAAAACTGGTCTGCTGACCTGTAGATTCTGTGGGAGGTTTACAGGGGTTGGAAGGGGTGACGGTTCTTTGTTCATAAGTTTGCAGGACTTCTCAGAGCCTTTAATAAGCAAATAAACACTAAGCAAATTGACTGTGAGCCATCAATTATTAGACATGTAACCCGCCCTATCCCAGTCTCATCTGAGCATGGAGCCTTTTCTTTCCTCTAGCAGACACTCCTCCACAACCAAGGGTCAGGTAAGAAAGAACTTTCAGAAACCCCGCCATTACCATATTTGAGCCAAATCCTGGCTCATCATTTATTTGTGTGAATTTGGATAGACATGAGGTTTAATATACTTGGATGAAAATGGAAATGTGAACTCTATCTAACAGGTGGCATATTTTCCTTCCCTACATTTCTCTATTTTCCAAATTTTCCATAGTAAGCATTTTAGTAACTACCTCTTAAATGTATGAATAATCTGATTAGGGTATAAAGTGAAAATTCAAGACCTTCTCCCAACCCCCTAGTCCCATAACCCCAAAAAAATAAATAAATAAACACTTGTTTTGCATGACCTTTTAGAACCTCCACATGAACATTTTAAAATGGAAAAGAAAACAGTGTGCTTTACTTTCAAACCAGAGTGTCTGTGACCTCCAGCTCTGGTGGTTGCTATAAAAACCATGAAGGAGGCTCTGCATATGAATGAGCCCAACACAGAGCCTGGCACAGGACGGGCACGCCCTAAATAGCAACTGAAAGCAAACTCCGACTTTCGGATTGGAACACTCGCTCAGGGCACCCTGTGCCAGTTGCCGTCAGACTTGATGACTTCCAGAAGCGGCTGCCCTGTGCATATTCAGGGAGAAATTTAGACCTCCCTAGCTCCAGCCCCTGGAGCCTCTGAGAGCAAACAATCGCAGGAGAGACATGAGCCCCACGTCTCCGAGGGGCCACAGGGCTGGAAAGTTGTGTCTTTGCCTGCCAGGGGCCAAAGCGCTTTCCTGGTCAGAGCAGAGGAAGGAGGAGGAGGGCTGGAAAGGGTCTGCACCTCACCATGGGCAAGGAGCTCCCACCCTTCTCCAGAGGGTTCTCTCCAAGTCCTTCCCTGGCCAAGCTTGGAAAAACTCCTCATGGATCTTTATCATGGTCAAATTACTCATTTTAAAAAACACTGCTGCAGATGGGCAAGTCCCCACGGAACCATGCCAGGGACTCTTTAGGGCAGATCCTGCTGCTTGGCATAATAAGCCCTTATTACTGTAGCACTGAGGGGGGTCGGCTTGCCAGAGGCCTGCTTTTAATGAACTTTACCATCCAAAATTGGCCGAGAGAACACGAGTCAGATTTTGCCAATCAATTGGAATTGATTACTTCTCGAAAGCCAGGCCTCAGCTTGCAGGAAACACACAAAAAACACACCCAACATTTGGGGGTTCGTTTGAGTTCTTGGAGAAAAAAGGAGTTCTTGGCAGCCAGAAGTAATAATGGATCAGCCTTTTCAAAATTCCCAGGACACTGGAAGGAAATGGTGTTTCTTAAGGGAGTCTGGGCAGATGGAGGAAGCCTGGCAGTCTTAGAGTTCAGATTGGGCTCCTGCATTTTTTTTTGTTTAATTCATCTATTCATGTGTCCATTCATATAGCAGACCTCAACAATGCTGAGAATTCACTCTATGAATGGGTAAGGGGCCATAGGAACTCAGAGGAAGGAGGTTCTAGGCTGAGCTGAACCCTGAAGGATAAGGCATATTCTCCTGGGGAACAAGGCAAGGCGAGAAGAGTTCTTCTTGACCTCCAAAGCTTCACAGTGGCTGTTCCTTCTACCTGGATAACTGCCAACCCCCCCAACCCCTGCCACACATACCTACACCTTTACCAGGGAAATCTAATACATCCTTCAGTCTCAGCTTGAGGGAGCATTTGCTCAGGGCAGGCTTCCCTAAACCCTACTGACCTGGCCAGATGCCAGGCCCACACCCCAGGGCCCTCGGGCCACACACGTCCCCCATCAGGGCCCTCACCCCTTGGCATCATCAGTTCTTGTTTGCCTGTCTGCTGTGCCTGTGGAACATGAGCCCTGTGATGGAGGGGTCATGTCTAGCTTGTTCCCCACTTTATAGGTGCTAGAATAGTCCCTGCACAATACCAGGCACATAGTAGGTGCTCAAGAAATGCTTACTGCATGCAGAGTGGGGGGATGGTCTCCGGAGATAGCTGGAGACACAGGGGAGCGGCATCTGTTGAGGACCCACAAGGCAGGCCCCTCACATACACTGTGAAAGGTGAGAACAGGGGGAGTCCTTTGGAAGGGGAGGCCTGCAGGCAGAAGGGAGCTGTGCTGGCCCAGGTGGAGGGCAGAGTCAGTGCTATGCCCTCACATCTTAGCTACTCGCCTCAGCAGCAGAGAGCCAGGACCCTGTCCGGGGGCCGGGGGGCCCTTCATCAATATTTCCAGGCTGAGGGGGCCTCAGAGGGGTTGGTGACAAGTAGCCAAGCCCAGAGGGGGTGGTTCTCCATCAGGGCCAGGCCTGGCCACCAGCAGAAGCCACCCTAGTGCTTGGAGATGGAGGGTGAGACGGGCCTGGGCAAGGAAGGGTGTGGGGCTCTGTGTGGAGCAGCCGAGCTATGCAGAGAAGATCCAAGGGCAGGGGCCAGTGCTGACATTGGAGAGATGGAGAGATGGAGAGGAAGTGGGGGGAGGGTGCTGAAGGGGGAGAGACAGAGGAGCCGAGAGAAGAAATGAGCTGGGGGCAGGTGGGAAAAGACACGAGCAGAGAAGCGACAAGTGGAGTGAAATGGAATGGAATCACAAGGGACAAATGAACCAAAGGGAAACATGCTGGACGGGCAGAAAAAGACTTGAAGGGAACCAGAGACAGAAGAAAACAATGACAAGAGTCACAACGCTGGCCTGAGAAAGCTGAGAAGTGCCTCCAGCCCTGCAGGCCCAGGGCCTGGGCATCCTGCTCCAGCCCTGGGCCACGACCAGCTGCTGTCTGTTGGACTCAGTTCCATTCCATCCCCCAGACAGGATGGCTCTCCTGCGGCATCCTGAGTCCTGCGGCAAGTGTGCTGGGAGGTAGGAGGGTGGGAAGAAGGGACGGAGGAAGGAGAGGTAGGACTCCTGCGCTCTGAGCTTCAGCGGGCTGGTGGGTGTGGGCTCCCTGGCCTCTGCTCACTCTTGTCGGGCCGTGAACACTGACCAGCTGACACCAGGTCTCCATGTTGGGGTCACCCCCTCCGTGACCTAAGGCCAGCACATGCCCTGTACCGCTCAGACTCCTCCACAGGGTCTAAGGAGTGGAGCCCGGGGGCTCTCTGACCCCAGTCCCAGCTGGGTGACAAGGTCAAGTTCCTTCACTTTTCTGAGCCTGTTTCCCCACCTGTTCAGGGGGATACTAAGTAATCACCCACAAGCTGTGTCTACTCTTAAGAACGGTAACAAATGTGTGGTTCCCCTGTGCTTTTCTTGTCCCTAAGCTCAGCCCATCCCTCCTGCGGACAAGCTGACCCTCCCTGGGTCAATGCGCAGAACATCTGTTCCTCTCTGTGGTCTTCCCCAAAGACAGCACAGCACTGTTCCTGATAGAGTGACTAGTCTTACTTATTTTTCATCTTCTGAATTACTCTTCCCTCTAAGCCAGGGAAAGTGTGTCCTTACCCTCTCTTCTACTGAACCTATAGATATCTATATGGTTTTCTCCAGAGCCTGCCAAAAGAGCCTTCTTTCAATTAACTTACAATTCTTTCTTAATGAGCACTGTGAGATAATAGACATGTACAGTTGGAAGGGGCCTTGGAGATCTCCTAATCCAACCAGAAAATTCTATCGCCCAGGACACCAGGCCCAGAGAAGCAAGTCTACACGTACCCAGTCACTCAAATCAACTGAGGCGTCGGGACGAGCACTCCTATTGCCCTATTCCCAAGCTGGGGCTCTCTGTACAAAATCCCACCGTCATTCGTTTGTTTGTCGATTAATTCATTTATTAAACAGGGTTTGGCCTTGTAGGGCACATCTGTTGGTTTTGACACCCCGAGGATCCTACCCTGTTCCTGGTGCCATAGGTCTGTTTCTGTGATCTGAGGCGACAGTTTCTGTTGGATAACTGTCCTTGCCCAGTGTCACATGGGGAGCGGGCATCCGTGCAGCCTGCCCCACGTGATCCATGGGTGGCAATGTGGCCCGAGCATGCCAGCCAGCACTCCTTGAGACTAACCTATGGATCTCAGGGGAGAAAGAGTCCTCCATTCCAGAGCCCATCCCCATGGAATGCTAAGCCCTGAGGGTGTGAGGACTGTTCACCTGCCATCTTCCTCACCCCAGAGAGAGACGGCCTGCCTGCAGAGAGAAGCCCACACACAGAGGCCAGCAAGGCCACACGGCAGGAAGGAAGTCCTAGCGGCATGGTGAGACCCACAGGTCCCTCCAGTTCCTTGAGGAGCACCGTCTTCTAGGGCAGAGAGCCACCAAAGACCACACAAGACAAAAGCCGTTCAAACACAAATAACATCCGTCTTTCACGCTGAGGCTAGTATTATCTCCTTCAACCCACAAAACACTTCCGCAAAGCAAACATCGTCCACACTTGCTCTTCTGCAATGGAGAGAAGTAGACAGGGTGGAGGGAGCCCCAGGGGGATGACTGTCACCAGCCTGGGGCTGGAAGGAAGAAGCCAAGGGCTGCTCTCCTTCGGACTCTGGACAGTGAATTATATCTTGGAGAAAGAGCCAAAGTGGACGTGGCCCCAGAACAGGGAGGGCAATACCTTCAAACAAAAGACCTACAAGTTGTCTCTGACACGCACATCCTGTTTTATCAGGCCCGTTCCAAACCACAAAGAAGCTTCTCTGTGTTCAGATGGGCAGGGATGAACACTTCACAGAAGACACTTTTCAAAGAGACCATTCTCTCTCTCTGCTTCTTTCTCTCTCTCTCCATCCCTCTCTCTCTCTCCATCCCTCTCTCTCTCTCCATCCCTCTCTCTCTCTCTGCTCCGTTCCTGCCAGAGGCCCCGGAAGTTGGGCGTCTGAGTCCCAGGGTTATCTGAGGTGACAGGAAAGCTCAGGCAGGCATCCATCTGTATTCCACAGAGCCTCGCCGGAGCATTACTTAAAAGGCGTTCCACAACCTTTCGCGGCTGCTTTCTTTAAAGGCTTGAGCAATTTCGATATTTTGGTTCAGTGTCACTATAGAAAAGCTTTACAATTCTAGTTCGGGAATTAGAAGATATATTTGTAATAAGAATTGCTAACCACTGTCAGCTGGCAGGCCCGTGTCCGTGCATGAAAATGATGCCATTAGCTTTCACGACTGTGGGCAAAATGTAAAGATCATGGATCCTGTAAGAGACTGAAGAGAAAAAAAGCCCCCTCCACACTCAGGGGATCTCTGGCCATCAGGGTGATAGGGCTAACATGTGTGCGTTTAGCCCCTTGATGAGGTGGAAAGCTCAATACTACTTGACTTTGCAAATACTCATTTTTTCCCTCTATTTTATCTAACTGCTTTCTTCTATAATGTTGATGAATTGCACAATTGCATTTTAATGAGGCGACTGCAAAGTCTGAGACTTGGTGAGGGGGGAGGAGAAGAGAAGAACCAAGCGGGGACAGACAGGAGCCGTTCCTGAGCACACAGGTCCCCACGGGTCCAGAGCATGGATGCAACGCCCAGCCTGTCCACAGACTAGCGCTGATTCACCCACGTGGATGAGCATGAAAGAGGCTGGGCTTCTGAGCCAGGCAGGCTGGGGTTCGGTTCCTGCTGCCCCATTTCCAGGCCACGCGACCTTTGGCAGATGGCTGATGTTCCCACTTCTGCTAGTACTGTATTCCCTTCCAAAGGGGGAAAGCGTGACTGCACCTTTGCCATGTCCTGTGTGCTAGTGAATGCAAGGGTCACACATTCCTGCATTCGTGACACTTGGCTCAAGTGGGATGAGGACAGTAATAACCCACCGGCACTGGCCTGGGAGAAGATCATATGGAATCACTTGGCCAAAGGGCTGAGCACACAGTTGGTGCTTAATTAGTGCCTGTTTCTTCCACTCCTTATTCCCACTTATTGATCCCATCGATGAAGACAGGAACTTATCTTTAGCACCATCTCCTAGGCGAGGATGAGGGTGAGGGCCAGAGGCTGTAAGATGCATCAAGGACAGAAGCTTACGGGGCACGCAGTGAGCTTAAGTCAGCCTGACTCAGAATGTGTCGCCTTTCCCGTCACCAGCTCTTTGCAAGTCACAGAGAGTAGCCAGGGTCAGAGTTCCAGAAATGTGGATTTTTCTCATTCTAATAAGAAACATGCGGGTGGCAATGGGAAAGGTGTGGCATGCTCCTTGACCCCACCCTGTGCAGTGCAGGACAGGACAAGGGAGATGGGTGGGTGGACAGTGGAGGGTGGGGAGCAGGGGAAGGGACCAGACTGGGGCCTTCAGCAGGGAGAGGAGAAGGAGCCCTGGGCAGTGTCACAAGCCAGACCTCAGCCTGCTCTAGGGACATGGGCAAGTCACACTGCTCTGTCCTCAGCACCTGAACACCCAAGGGATCAGGCGGGTCCCTGATACCTTTCAGCACTGCCTTTGTGGATTATGAGTGGTCCCCTGGGCTGACCTAATTCCAATTCACCTTATAAACCATTCTTTATTTTTTAAAAAATAACTTCTTATTTAGTGTTAAGTATATGGATTTGAAGGCTCATCTGAAAAGAAAATGAACCCATAAATTTTAAAAAGTAACATTTGAAAGATAGTTTACAGTTTATGAAGCGTTTTTCTCATATAATATCTCATGTGACACTCTTGAAAAGTTCCCTTCAAATCTGTACTTGCAGATGAGGAAAAAAGTGACACTCCCAAAAGTTAGCAACTGGCCTCATCTCTCACAGCTCTTTTTTGGCCGGTCTTAAGTATAGGCCCAAACGTCTTGACATAAAATCCAACAGACATCCCACCACCAAAGAACTCCCATTCAATGAAGGGAGAAGATAATAGAATGGACTCAAGACCAGCCAGGTACAATCCATTTACAGCCACGTGTAGGCCTCATGGTGCCCTGGCAATACAACATTTCTCAGAGTATAGTCCTCAGGGAACCCACATGGCACCCCAGCTTCCCCAGGAGCTTGTTGCAACATAACCATCAGAGCCCATCCCAGACATACTGACTCAGCATTTCTGGGGACAAGGCTGAGGATAGGCCTCTTATTTGATGAGCTTCCCAGGAATACTGTAAGTAAGATCACAGTTTATTATCCCTGGTTATGGAGGAGAAAAGGGAGGACCATGGAGCATCAGGATTTTGACAAGCTTACGTGGTGTTAGATGTAGGTCCAGACTCTACTCCTTAGGAACCCAAAGCCTGGGACCGGCCAATAGGCTCATTCAGTGAGCGTGTACAAGACCCCGACACAGGACCAGCCGCTGATGTAGATCACACTGACACACACTTTTTTGTTTTACTGGGTACCAGCTGGCAGGAATAAGCTTAAAAGTTGGGGTTGGGGCAGAAAGAAAGGTCTCAGGGCTAAAAAGAAATTGTTGGGTCCGGAGTTGTTTATAGAAACAGAGATAGATATCGGGTGCCCCAAGATAATATGCAAGCTCTGTGGTCTTATATAATCTGCCAACAATCTATGAGGAGGTATTATTATTAATTATTGGTCTCCCTAGTTCAGAGCTGGGAACTCTGAGAACAGGAAAGTTGAGTGAACCTACAGTGAATAGAAGGCAGAGCCAAGCTGTCTGATTTCAGAGAACACATTCTTGAGCCCAACACTAGAAAAGTCCCCAGTCTCCATGTGAGCTCATGAATCGAGCAGACCCCAAACACCAAGTTCATGAGCTTAGTATCTTCTGTGCTTGCGCCTGGTTCATTAAGGGTTTCCCATAAAAGAGACAACGTTAATAGCTATAACCTAATACAACAATGTAATAATCATTATAACAGCAATCAACATCACCAAACACTTTAATGAATCACTGATGACTTCCCAACACCTTAAAGAAAAACACATTTGAGCAGCCATTTCCATGAGAAAACAAGAGACACATCATGATTAACCAGCTAATCTATAGTAAATGGGTTAGCATGCTTGGGGGGCAGCCCCCACACTGAGGGTTCAGATTTCTATCTGGGGCAGAGTGCAGGCCAGCCAGTCTGGGGCGTAGGGGGCAGCTGAGGGTTCCGGGGATGAACACAAGATGTGGATTTGGAAGACAGACGGCTTCCATCCTTCCTTCTAGCCCCTTCCTCCCTTCCTTCCTTCCTTCCTTCCTTCCTTCCTTCCATCCACTCTCAGCCGGGGTCCAGTCAGGAGACAGAACTCAACCCAGTTATGTGAATGGAGACCATCTAAAGAAAGAATTGTTCACTGGGAATAAAGTAGGTAAGTGAAGGGTAAGGAGAAAAACCTAGGGCATCACAGTTCAACCAACTGCAGGAGAGAGCCACCACCCCTAGGGCTGGGAAAACAAAGCCAATGGGAGTTAGGAAGCTCTGGGGAGCAGGGATGGGGACTGACCCCTGCGGGGTGATGCCCACAGGATAAAGCAGGTATCGCCAAGGGGCGCATCTGGTTCTAGAACTGTTGCAAAAACTGCAAAGTGTGGTTAGCTGCTGTTCCAGGAAGGCCCTGCTCCTGCCCAGGCGAGGATGCGAGGCTAGGGTGCCACCCCAGGGTCAGGAAACTGAAGGCACACTTGCAGGAAGAACCAGGGGGGAGGACGTGAGCCATTGTATCCCCACCCCCAACAGTACTTCCATATTACCTGTCGTCTGGCTCTCTGAAAGATGAATGGATTGGGGGCATCAGAGAACACTTGAGATTTGGGGTTTCCCAGACTTGTCCCGCTGTGCCAAGACTCCAACCACACATACTATTGTTGTAACACACCCAGCAGCTCTCTATGCTGGTGCTCTGCTAGCCCATTCCATGTGCCTCAAAGCGCCCGGAAATCAGGTACCATCATGCCCACCACAGAGGGAGCCGACTGCCACCCAGGGAAGCTGAGCAGATTCTCCAGAGTCACACAGCTCATCGAACCCAGGCCTGAAAGCTCATGAACAGCACTCTCCTAGAAGGTCCTACCCCAACTTCACACACGTATTCTGAGAGTCCCCATCATTTAGCAGCGATCATGGAATGTCTACTGCATGTGATGTCCTGCATGTGGTCGATACACACAGAGCATAGGGAAATGAGACACAGAATGGTCTGAAAATAAGTAATTTCCTAGAAGAGCATGTGACAGCTGTCCAATCTCATCCTTGTTGCATGCCCCACAACCAGATGCCCTACAGCAGCTTCCGTGCCGAGGTGATCTGAAGAGAGGCTCTAGGAAAAAAGTCCTGTCTTGCCAGATACAGCTGAGAAATGCTGCTTAACTCAACCCCTCTTGTAGAGTCATCATGCATGGTGACAGAGCAAAGACTCAGAGGGGGGAAAAAAAAGGTCTGCAGTAAGAAAGTTCAGCCAAGTGTTTTGCAAGCTTATGTCATGAATCTTGTTTGCCCACAACATTTATTAATGTCCCATGGACAGTGTCTTGCCTGGCATGCCTGGGAATGCTACTGTGAGGAACGGAGGCTGGTAAGGGGGTGACTGCTTACCTGGAGCAGGTGCAGGCTGTAGTCTCTGACCTCGCAGGCAGGGGGGTGAGGGACTGCTGGGGATGCAGGAGACCCAGAAGTTTATGGGGGACACTTCCAGCTGAGGAGAGACAATATCAGAAGTGTAATTGAGGGGGCGCTTGGGTGGCTCAGTTGTTAAGCTCAGTTGTTAAGCATCTGCCTTCAGCTCAGGTCGTGGTCCCAGGGTCCTGGGATCGAGCCCTGCGTCGGGCTCCCTGCTCAGTGGGAAGCCTGCTTCTCCCTCTCCCACTCCCCCTGCTTGTGCTCCCTCTCTCGCTGTGTCTCTCTCTGTCAAATAAATAAATAAAATCTTTAAAAAAGAAAAAAAGAAGAAGAAGAAGTGTAATTGAGAGTGGATGCCCAGAAACTTCCCTGGGCAAGCAGGGACGGGAGCTGGGGATACATTGCTGCTAGAAAACCTCACTAATCATCTCAGACAGCAGCTTCTTTACCTGATGCCCTTTGAAACCCTTATTGTGCAGCATCTTAGTCTCTTCTTGTGCCATGTGTATAACACGCAAAGAATTAATATACAGAACATATAAAAAACAATCATACAAATCTATAAGAAAAAGACAACCCGATACAGAAGGAGGCACAAGAAAGGAAGACACGAGTATCAAAAGGAAAAAGAAAAAGGCCAACAAACTTAAGAAAATATACTCATCCTGACAGTAATCAGTGAAATGCAAATTAAAATAAGACATCTGTTTGATTTTTTTTCATCAGATTGGCAACAGAAAAAAATTAGATTTGTCGCTGCTGGGAATGCGAAACGGTTGGGCCATTTGGGAGGGCATCCTGGCATTTTCTATTAAAATTTAAAATGTGCACACTCTGTCTCAACAGTTTCCCTTCTTAGCATCTATTGTAGCTAAATGCACAGGGAGACGTACGTCTGTCCGCCACAACATTGTTGGTGAGAGCCGCAAACCTGAGGCAACCCCAGGCCTCACACAATGCAACGCCAGGCAGCAATGACAACGAATGAGCCGCGTCTGCACCTACGTACGCCATGAAGCAGTAACACATCAGTGTGTGCGAGATAAACATGCGTATGTTCACACACGCAACATGATGATGATACAAAAATTCAAGTAAAGGCCTGGAAGGAGGCATCTCCGTCTGATGTCAGCAGCTGCCTCTGGAGCTGAGGGTAGCCTTGGCAGGAAAGGTCAAAGAAGACTGAAGCTTTATCTGTGGTGTTTGAAGTTTTGCAACGACGATGTGCTTCTGTGTTGCTCATATATGTACTTTTTAAAATTATTATTAACACATAATGTATTATTTGTTTCAGGGGCACAGGTCTGTGATTCATCAGTCTTCCACAATTCACAGCGCTCACCATAGCACGTACCCTTCCCAGTGTCCATCACCCCGTCACCCCATCCCTCCCACCCCCCTCCACTCCAGCAAGCTCATATACGTACTTTGTAAAGAAAAGCAATTTTATGTGAAATGACCAACTAGTATATGACATGCAACCAGGACAGACATCTCTTGCAGGGGACAGAGAGCAAAGAGGACAGAAACAGCTATCAGTAGTTGGAGTGACTCTTCTGCTTCCGGAGCAGCTACTCGTCCACGTAATACTAATGGCTTCTTCACGTGGGCAGGAAATCGTTGTCCCGGAGGACCTACTGGATCCCCAGCGCAGTGGCAAGCCCTTGGCAAGCATTCACTCCCCTACTCTTCACCAAAACCTTAGGAAGTCGACATGTAGAGATGGGAAAGTATCCCAGAGCTTGTTTTTGACAAAGCCTGGACTGAAATCCAGGTGTGCCTGAAGGCACATCCCAGGGTGTGATGGTTCACTTTATGCGTCACCTTGATCGGGCTTGGGGTGCCCAGAGAGCTGGTAAAACAGTATTCCTGGGTGTGTCTGTGAGGTTTCTGAAAGAGATCAACACTTCCATCAGTAGACTGAGTAAGGAAGATCTCCTCCCAGAGGTGGGTGGGCTTCCTCCAATCTGCTGAGGGCTTGAATAAAACAAAAAAAAGGCAGGGGGGATGGAAGGGAGAATATGCTGTCTTTGCTTGAGCGGGGGCATCCCTCTTCTTCTGCCCTGGGACACTGGTGCTCCTGGTTCTCAGGCCTCCAGACTCACTTTATGGTAAGAATGTAGTATATGATACATATAACATACAAAATATGTGTTACTCGGCTGTTGGTGTTATCAGTAAGGCTTCTAGTCAACAGTAGGGGTTGATAGTTATGTTTTGGGGAAGCCAAAAGTATAGGAGATTTTCAACTGTGCAGGGCGACAGGACTCTAACCCCTGTGTTGTTCAAAGGGCAACTGTGTATGTGTGTGTGTTTGGATGGATAGATGTGTATGTAGGTGTATATATGTATGTGTGTGTGTATATATATATATATATATCTCCTGCTGGATCTGTTCCTCAGGAGAACAGTAATACACAGTCTTTCCAAAATCCATAACCCTTATTAATGAGCTATATATACATCTGTCCATGTATATCTACCTATAGTCTATCTATCAATCGCTCTCTCTCTATAACCATAAATAGTTGTATTTATACCAGTGGTTCTCAATTAAGGATGATTTGGCCCCTTAGGGGACATTTAGCAATATCTGGAGACATTTTTGATCATTACAACTGAGGGGAGAGAGATGCTACTGGCATCTGGTGGGTAGAGGCCAGGGACGCTGTTAAACACTCTACGATGCACAAGACAGCCCTCACAATAAAGAATCACCAGCCCCAAATGTTAAAAGTGCTGACGATGAGAATCCTTGGTCTTTACCTATAAGAATTGCTTGAAATCAGATACCCTCAGAAAGGTCTGGCAAGGTCACCGTGAAATGGCCAACTTCTATTTAGTCCTTAAACCCAGATTTGGCCAGTTTCCACAGCCACATAATATATGGCAATGAAAAATTATTGCTCACTGCCCTTTGGACAAAAGCCAGTCAAATTCTCTGTAGCTTCCTTCGAAACCAAAAGGAGGGCAGCAGGGTCCAGCCCAGTAAAAGATAATGCAGCTGAAGCTAAGGCAAAAGGTCAAGGAACAGGTGAAAATAGTCCCTTTGATATTTCTCACGCAGAAAGAAGGCTTATGGAAGTCCTAACCCAGTAGACCAGAAAAGTGCAAAGCATATTAATAAGTAAACAGAAATGTTCCATTTTGTGTTTGGATTCTTTTTTTCTTATCAGATAGCATTTCGACTTGAAGATGTGTTTGGATAAATAGTCTTTCAGGGTATTTATCAGCTCTCCTTTTGGTGTAAATTCTTCCCATTTTCTTTTTAAGTCTATTTCCAATAGTGAAAAGGTGCCGGTGAGAATTAAAACCTAATTCTATCCCCGCATTCCTTAAAATAAATAAAACCGGAATATGATCTCCTGTAAAGTTCTCAGAAATAATCATGTCTCCATATCCGCCCATAATAACAGTGATTTCAAATGGATAAGGTTTGCAGAAGAACTACCCAGAAATGCAGTGAAATTAATTGCTGTTTTTCATGAAGCAGCTTTAAAATGCAGTAATTAATTGACCTACTGTTGGAGACAGTTTCTTCATAGTTAATAACCACTGTTCCCAGACATGAGAAAGATAGATTGCTTCCATTTGAAACCAGTCTCCACTAAAACCAAATGATGGAAGAGATCACCACATTTTCTGGTATGTGCGCCCTAACCAGATGGGGTTTCATGAGCTGCTGTTATTCTTTTAGCCCAGTGAGGGGAACATGCATCCGGTCCTACAAGATGTGCTTCTGTGATTCCTGACTCTGAGATGCCTGTCAGTCTATGGATTGGAGAGAGCTTGCTCTTGGAAATTGGTGTCCTGTCCCAGGGGAGGCAGCATAGTGTTGGGGCCAAGCCTTATTTTTCCTCATCTGTCTAATGGGCACAGCAGACATGGGAACTAGGTCCCGACCCCTTCCCTGTCCCACTGATGGTCGCTGTGACACAGAAGTGTAATGAAGCTGGGAGGGAGCAGTCATAGAATTTCTGCAGATAACCCCACGCCTCCACTTCTGAGCTGTGCACCCCCCACCTGCTAAGTTGTGCACCAAACTCACCCTCCTCTCTGCTGCTCCTCTCCTGTGGGGCTGACCTGTTTGGACTGCATGAAGGGACTCACTTGCCTTCTGGCAATCTCTTTTGTATGTGGCCAGTGAGGAGCCCCGCAGGAAAGACTGGGAAGAAGGAGGCGAGTGAGGTCAAAGTATTTATTCTTCCATCCACCCTGCAGAGCTTCCTCAAGCTGGCTCTAACTGCCCCAGCTTCTGTCTGGGCGCCCCTTTCCTTGCCAACCTGTCCTTCCAGGTGCTGCCCACCTTCCCTCTCTTTGCTCTAATAGGCCCAGGATACATCTCCCCCCCACACCCTGCCGACTGCTACTAGCCCCTGGCCACTGCACTACCGCCCCCCCCCCCCGGGGTTTCCCCACACCCCACTCACACCTTTATAAAGAGGGTCTTTACTAAACCCTCCTCCAAGGGGTACAATTTGAGTGTGTCCTCCATTCCTGCTCGGGCTGGACTGATCTCATGTCTCTCTTAACCTGATCGTACCTAGGACATTCGCTTTGCCATAACCTTCCAGTGCCTCACAAGTACTTTCCCTTCATGAATCTTTCCACACCCAAACTGCTCTCAGGATGATCCACGGCCTGAAGTCTGTCATGGCCCCCAAGAGTGAGAAGGAGAACTGGAAGCTAGAACATAACGGCTCTCGCTCATTTTGGGGGTGGAGAGGAGTGGAGAAGACCCAACGAGGCTGGAGGCCAGCAGTGGATTCTGACTTGGTGTGGGGTCGGACTGAGGTCATTTTGTCCAGGGCCAGAGTTGCTTGTTGAGGGGTTTAGATATATCTTTCTCCTGAGTGGAGAGTTGAACTCAAAGTTTTCCAAAGTTCCTCTTAAAACCCTAGCTCCATGTGTCATATCCCTTGAGCCAGGATTCACAGCTGGGGGGTTCAGTTGACTTTCCATTCCTCACAATCCCAAAGGAGAAAAATGAACTAGTTCTGTTTGTTTGCCTGTCTATTCTACTTTCCCTTCAGTCTTTGCCTGCAGCATGAAAACAAGAGTTCCTTCTCTCTTACTCAGGGTAGATGCTGAATCACAGTGGATCCTTTTCTCCAAATTACCCTCAAGGGAAAAGAAATGCACATATTTTGGTCCTGGTCCTTCTCCTGATCCCCCCCTCCCCACTTCTTCCTTTTCTTTTTTCTTCCTTTTGCAAAGAAAGTCGATGATACCACCACAACGACAACACCCAGTACACCACGGAACAGAAGAGCTAAGATCCAAGGCTCCCTGAACAACTTGAACCCTCCTGCCATCCATCGGGACAGGCTATCTTATTTGAAATTTAGGACACTCACATTTCTCAAGAGAACTACAAAAACTGTCCGTAAGGGTAGTTTCTTGTCCTGGGGTGGTCAGAGAACAAATGTCCTATTGTCCTGCAAGCAGCTTCCCAGCCCATCTGTACAGTTTGGGAGCACGGGACGGTCGGTTAGGAAGCCCACCCCCAGCAAACAGAGTCCAGCAGCCTGGCTGGACAAGGTGGTCCCCTGCTCTAACCCACACTGCCTACCCAGAGGCGTCCTGACTCTGCTTGCCCCGTGACCGTATGAACTAAATTTCAAGACGTGGAAATAACTGAAGAGAGACTTCAGGCCATCCTCGTCCCTGAAGCTGTGTTCAGCTTTAGGAAGGAAGCTTCGAAGAAGGTACATACAAGCCCAGGTGTTCACTGAGTTCAAGAACAACTAGGGATTGGGGTGGAAGGGTCATCCCAGCTCCCAGGAATCTCAGAGGAAATGTTCAATGTTAATCCTCATCTCTAGCCCTTCCAGCTATTCCTACACTTGAGAAAGAGTTACTAGGTCTGTTAAATCAATAGTAACCCCATCTTTGTGAACGAATCCAGGAGAAAACCAATGACCTTAGCTCACTGACAATCTAGAGATACCACCAAGGCTGTGGTGCAAATGGGCACTTCAATCATCACTCATTAGGATGACTTTACACACCTCAATAACTAAATCCATCTACTATGCAGAATGGGAGTGAATAATGATAGAGGGACCAGGAAAAAAACATGAGGAGTTAAAGTAATGACCATCAACATCTCTTAACAGACTCTCGAATATTTCTTCATGGTCTCATGCAGCACCATGTATGTACAAAAAAAATGTAATATCTATTGGCATTATTTTTATTTTTCACATCTTTTTTTTTAAGATTTTATTTATTTATTTGATAGAGAGCGAGAGAAGGAACACAAGCAGGGGGAGTGGGAGAGGGAGAAGCAGGTTTCCCGCTGAGCAAGGAGCCCAATGCAGAGCTTGATCCCAGGACCCTGGGATCATGACCTGAGCCAAAGGCAGATGCTTAATGACTGAACCACCAAGGTGCCCTATTTTTCACATACTTCTAACAAAATTGGTTGCTTTTCCGGTGCATAGCAGATTAGAAGATGTCCATTTAAAGAATCATGTTTGGAGGGGATGGAAGAGAGGAATCCCTAGCTCAGAAAGAAATGATAGGGGCCGGAGCACTTGCTCAGAGGATATGAAGAAGACACTTCCTAAGGATGACTGAAGCGCTGTACAGCAGCCTGGGACAGTTCTGCACGGAAGCAGGAAGCCACATATGCTCAGGAGCTTCCGAAAGAATCATTACATTAGAGCAGACTGAAAACCTGGGAAGTTAAAAGGAAAATTCTAAATTATTAACAAAATAGAAGTGTTTCATATTCTCTAGTAGAGGGTATGGGAGATTGCAATGTCTTTCTCATGCTTGCCCTCCACATCACTGATGCTACTTTCTGTGATGTCAGCTCTGTTCTTCGTTGCCTCCAAGGCAAATTTTTGAACTCCACCGTGACGTTTTGAGAGTTATCTTCTCTTCTTATTCTGAGTGGCTCTCTCTGCATCTCTGCATTCATCTGAAGCTCTTGTACCACTCTGCTTCTCTTTCAGAGAGGCTGATAGTTTCTAGGGCATGCCTTACACTTCTTAGATTTTTAACTTATCTCAGAAAATATCATTTTCAGATACATGTTTTTCTTTGAGTTTCTAGAGCAATGCTTCTTTTCTCTTAGGCACAGTTCCCCACTTTGGTGTTTTTGAAAAAATTATTTGTTTCTTTGTTTTGCTCATCCCAATTTGGGCAAAACCAAGCCCTGTGTTTTCTAAGAGTGAGGGTAAATATTGTCCAAAATCACCACCCAGGTTCCCTGGAATATTGGCCACATTCATGCATTCGTTCATTGGGCTTAGATTTAATTTTCTCTTGCTCCAATGACTGAGCATTTATTTGCCATTATTTATGCAACTTTTCCTCTTGCAAATGAAACACTTCACTTGCCACCCCTTTTATTTCTGCATCTCTTTGGGTTATTATTTGTACATTTTTAAAAAAAAATTTTATTAACATATAATGTATTATTTGTTTCAGGGGTACAGGTCTGTGATTCAACAGTCTTACACAATTCACAGCGCTCACCATAGTACATACCCTCCCCAATGTCCATCACCCAGCCACCCCATCCCTCCCACCCCCCACCACTCCAGCAACCCTCACTTTGTTTCCTGAGATTAAGAGTCTCTTATGGTTTGTCTCCCTCTCTGGTTTCATCTTGCTTCATTTTTCCCTCCCTTCCCCTATGATCCTCTGTCTTATTTCTCAAATTCTTCATATCAGTGAGATCATATGACACTTACCTTTCTCTGATTGACTTATTTCACTTAGCATAATACCCTCTAGTTCCATCCATGTCATTGCAAATGGCAAGATTTTGTGGGGGGGTTTTGATGGCTGCATAATATTACATTGTATATATATACCACATCTTCTTTATCCATTCATCTGTTGATGGACATCTAGGCTCTTTCCATACTTTGGCTATTGTGGACATTGCTGCTATAAACAGTGGGGTGCACGTGCCCCTTCAGATCACTACATTTATATCTTTGGGATAAATACCCAGTAGTGCAATTGCTGGGTTGTAGGGTATATTTGAAGATTTTTAAAAGCAAGTAGTAATAGAGAAGTTAGTGGAAGCCCAAGCAAGGAGCAGGGTTCTGGAGTTATTGGGTTAATAATGAACTTCTCATGTTTGTGAATGGCCACCTGTCATGCTCATTATGAAACTCCTGGGACTTCAAATTAAAGTTAGACCTTGAGGGTCAGTCTCAAAGTTGTGTGAGTGTTTCTGTTAGAGAGAGTACATGTATATATGGTATGTGCATAGGAATACACATGTGAAAAAGAGAGCGAGAGATAGATTGATAGATTCAATTGATAACTTGATAGATTCAGAGACATTTTCCCATAGATTCTTTGAGCAATAGGGCCTGTTTGGTTTTGAGATGTGCTTTTCAATCCATTCCATAAACACAGCAACATATGGTCCTAAGCTCTTAAATTTATGCTGTTTTGCTAGTTTGTCTTTTTGTATTTTGAAAGAAAGGTCTATCAAATATACATAGTCTGTGACATTACTAACTTGGAAGTACATATTCATATTTTGCCTACACTCTAGAATAATTTATGACTCACAGAAATGATCCAATCTTCAGCAGTATGACAGAACCCATCAATGGAATAGCCTGCCATACTAGACAGTATGCTTTCATTTTCTTCCACAGTAATTGGTCTATTCAACTAATTAGTGGGTTGTGGGTTTTTTTAGCCAATTTCAGTTACTTCTATTTCTTCCCTAAATAATAAATTTTATCAATAATTTTATCAATGTATGGACCCAGAATTGTACATTTTAATTCTATTCTCCTGTTTTTAAACTTTCTCTATATTTGGAATGATCCAGTTTCTCTTTAATTTTCCTTAAGGATAATGGTTATTCCTGTTTTTTAATAAGATTATATGAAACTGGGACGCCTGGGTGGCTCAGTTGGTTAAGCCTCTGCCCTCGGCTCAGGTCATGATCTCAGGGTCCTGGGATCAAGTCCCGCATTGAGCTCCCTGCTCAGCAGGGAGCCTGCTTCTCCCTCTGCCTGCCGCTCCCCCTGCTTGTGCTCTCTCTCTCTCTGATAAATAAATAAAATCTTAAAAAAAGAGATTATATGAAATTGCTCTAGTTGACCAATTTATTTATTTTTGATAGAGGGGAGAGAGAGAAAGGTAGACAGACATTGGAATAATTTAGCTCTTTTATTTTCTAATTATTTTCTACTTCAATTTATTTGTATTCTTATCTTCATCATTTGTGGTTGCCTAGTTTCCCCAGGTGTTCTCAGTCTAACATCTGAAAGAGACTGATTAGTTTACTTTTATTACCTCTTATTGAATAAGGAATTGACTTCTATTATGAATTTGCCTTGGAGTAAAGCTTTGGAAATAAAACATGTGTTTACAATAAAATATTCTTACTTTTGTTTCTAAATAATAAGCAACTTAGATCCCACTATTCTTTAACCAAAAATTATTTAGAGAGGAATTTTAATTGTTATTATTGTTTTGCCTTTAATTTTAATTTGTATTTATCTGACATTACATTTGGAGAGTTGATCTTATGTAATATCCACTTCACAGAATTTATCATGCTTATTCTTGTGGCTTAGCATAAGATAAAACATTATCAATCTTCCATGGAAGCCTAAAAAAATTTTTTATTTTAACATATTAATGTTATTATTTTATTTTAATTTGCCTATGTACTTATTTGTACGTATTTTTAGTCTCTTACCTGCCAAGGGTAATAAGAGAGGTATGTCGCAGTCTCTCCAAACAAATGTGTTTCTGTAAATTTCCCATTTTACTTCTAACATTTTTAGCTTTATATATTTTGATGCTCTGTAATTCAGCAAATAAATTTTCATGACTATTTTGTCTTTCCTGTGGATTGTAAAATGACATTCTTTGTCTCCTTTAACATTATTCAGCCTGGAATAAAGTTTGTTAGAAACTCATGTTGTCAGTCCTGCTCTCTCTGCTTTTGCATTTCCTGGATAATGTATTTTATCCAATTTTTTTCAGCTCCTTCGTCTTTTAGTTGTATGAAACACCAAGTGGGAATTTACTGTTGAACACAGTAAGAGAAGTTTGGTCTTCTCAACTGTTGGAAAATATTGTTAATTACATAGAATCTTTTAAAAGGACCTAGAAATGTCGACAGCAGCCTCTCCCGGGCAGTCCCAGCACCCCTCTCTGGGAGGCAGCGCTGGGAACTGTCAGCCCGTGGCGTCATTCCACTCCCGGCTGCCAGTTAGAATGTGCTGGTTAAGCAAGGGTGCCTCGAGGCTAGAGAAGCCATGGGGCACTCTGAGAACAAAGGCAAAATGAGAGAGGTAAGTAAGATGTGACTCCTCGGTAAAATCTCAGCATTGACAATAATAATATTATCTATCGGGTATTCCTCCGTGAATTTTTCTTCCCACAGCCATCTTCAGTACTCAACATAACAATGGAGCTGTGACAGCTTTGTGTTGGCATGCAGATAAAATCGCAGGAAACTGGAGAAACTCATATTATAGATTTTAGATAGCATCCTCTCTGTCCCAGGCAGGCTTAGATAAGGACATTGCCTGTCTGCAACGCAGATGTTAGGGTCAATACTGTCTGCCAAAAGATCTGCACTAAGCACTATGGATGTACTTCAAACACCTGTGCCTCAGTTTACTCATCTGTTAAAAAAGATTAAATGAGGCAATGAAATGCATATAAAGTGCTGGAAGCAGATTCTTGGCATATAGTAACTGACAGACAAGAGTTAGCTAACATTATTATTGACTGACTTCACCATCTTGTCCTATATCAGCTCTTTTTTTTTAAGATTTTATTTACTTATTTGAGAGATCGCACAAGCCAGGGAGAGAGGCAGAAGGAGAGGGAGAAGCAGACTCCCTGGTGAGCAGGAAGCCCAAAACAGGGCTCGATCCCAGGACCCTGGGATCATGACCTGTGCTGAAGGCAGACGCTTAACCAACTGAGCCACCCAGGTGCCCCTATATCAGCTTTTCATACTGCTTGCCCATTTCCTCTCAACCATATTTTTATTTTTTGGTCTACATTTTGCTTTTGCTTATTTTTTTTCTTAGCAGTTTGGAAGGAACTCACTTTTTTTTTTTTTAATTTTATTTATTTATTTGACAGAGAGAGACACAGCGAGAGAGGGAACACAAGCAGGGGGAGTGGGAGAGGGAGAAGCAGGCCCCCCACGGAGCAGGGAGCCTGATGCGGGGCTCGATCCCAGGACCCTGGGATCATGACCTGAGCCGAAGGCAGCTGCTTAACAGCTGAGCCACCCAGGCGCCCCAGGAACTCACTTTTTAAAATTTTGCTTTCCTTTTATATATTTGAAGCATTTTTTTTCCTCTGATTCACAAGATTTAACATCAGCTCTCACCCCCTTATAGGATGAGCAATACTGTGAGTTCATGTTTTTCATTTCCCTTTTGTAAACCCATTTTCTTTAGATTAGTACTGTATGATTGAGAACCATCTCTTTGGAGAATCGTATTTGCATTCAAATGAGAAGGATATTTACAGTTTTTTGACTTTATATTAATCATTTTCTTTGCTCGTAATCATCCTTCTCATACCATGGTTTCTCCTTCTTAAGGCTCTAATTTCAAGTCAGTATCAGCGTGTGTCACTCATATTCACGTTCTTTTTCCCTCAAGTAAGATTTGAGGGGAAACTTACTTTACAATCAATATGTTTTTTGGTTTGCTTCGTGTTTGTGTAGGTTTTTTGGAGATTTTTGTTTTTTGACTTTGGCCTTATCCCGTGAACGGCCATTTGGCTGGTTATCACATTGTTGGGTCACACACTTTTCTCTGAGAACACTGTGTAAGTTGCTCCATTTCCTGGCATTTGCTCTGCTGTTCTAGGTGTAAATCTTCTTTTCATTATCTCTTCTTATAACACAGTGGGGATGTTTGATCTCCGTATTTAGATCTTTTCAGCTTCAGAAAACTGTATCTAATTATACCCTTGATGATTGTTTTCTTTCCATTGCTCTTTTAATCTTCAGAAATATCTAAAATTTATGTGTATTATATCCATTCTCTGTCTCTCTATCCTTTTCTCATCTTTTTCTTTGTATTCCTCTGACATATATTGAATGCTCAATAAATATGTAAGAAAGAAAGAAAGCAGGGAGGAAGAAAGGGAAGGAGGGATCTACTTGGGGGACATGTTTTGAATTTATCTTACCCAGCTTGGATTTGACTTTCTGATCATGTCTGTCTTAACTGTGGGTACGTAGCCGTTTACCTCCTAATAGCTTCCTTGCAACCTTTTCTCGTGTCACAAAGTTTCATGTTTTCATATTGGTTTGAGTTGCTATTTTCAAAATGGCCCATATGCGTGTATTTTACCGAACATTCTCTATGCTCCCTCCACACCCAACTTAGACAACAAATAATTTTCAGGGTGATGTTATTTTTCCTTTGTACTATAGTATTTCCCACTCACACCACTGCCTTGTTTTGTAATGAAAATTCTGGAATGACACCACGTGGATCTGCCAGTCTGTACCAGTGTTCTTCCATTCAGGTGCTGAGGGATCAAGGTGAGATCCTTTCCTAATGCATCTACTTGGTTCTCTGATACTTGACACCAACACTCAATGACACACAGAAGTCCCCTTTATTTTTAGCACTGCTGCCAGGGACTTTCCTGTCTCTGCCCCAACAGAGCCTGTTCCCTGGAGGAGTCATGGCCCCTGAGATGTAAGGGGGCCCTGTTCACCCTCGTTGCTTGTCTTAATTTCCTATGAGTAGACATTGTTGGGACAGAACAGGATGTGGGGGCGCCCAGTGCACCTTTCAAGAACAAGTGCTTTAAATAAATGACTATTTTTATGATTCGTATAAATCCTGATCTCTGAGCCAAATAGAGTGTGAAAGTGTGTGGGGGGGGTGTGTGTACGCGTGTGCACTGGATGAAGTGGAAAATAAAATCGCATCCTCCATACTTTATGCCTGCAAAATACAGTTCTGCAATCTACTGTTTTTCTTTTTCCCCACTCACTTTTACTTGAGTATCTGTTAAATTCTAGAATATATTTATTCTGATAGGAAACCAAGCTAGACTACTGAGGGCAGGGACTATGTACTCAGCTCCCCAGCAAACCCCATGGCCTAGCCCATATATAAGATTAAATGAACAAGTGAAGGATTAAATAAAGGCTGGAATGGACTGAAACGGACCCACTTTTTTTTTATTATTATGGGCCATCTTCTCCATATCTTTCTATTTATTCTACTTATGTGGGTTTACAAATATGTTTTTCAAATTTTTAAATTAGAAAATTATTCCTATCAGCATCCCGCATCTGGTCATGATTGTAATGGGAATTTTTTGTTAGTCCTCTTTGTAAATTTCTATATTTCAGTTTCTCATGTGTGAGAAGTGTTGAAATGAACAGAATTAGCTCATACGAAGTCAAGAGGTTTGGTATGCATGATTGCTATAGGGGCTTTTTTTTTACTTTTTTTTTTTTTTTGGACATTTGCAGAACGAGGGAACAAAATATCCCCCAAATCCCAAGACTGAAACACAGTCACTATTTGACATTTCCATGTGTTTCCTTCCAGGCCCCTTTCTCAACGTTGAGCCTCGTGGCCGTGGGTGGGAAGGGTTTCACCAGCCAAACACTAGTGGGAGGGTCGAATTCATGGTATTTAGAAAGAGGCATAGAATCTATATTCATGCAGCTGAGACATTCCTTTTATTGTTTGTATTTTCCCATTTTGAACAGTAATTGCTACTACCAAAACCCCTCTGGCAATGAAAGGACTCGAGCCATCTCAGGGTGCAGAAATCGGGGGGAGTTGCCCAGACAGACCGGGGAAGTGGCTGGATGTAGTAGAGCATGTTCAAGGAAAGCAGAATACCCTTAAAACATGACCCAGAATAACTTCTGTTATTCACATTCTGCAAATTTAACTTTTTCTAGTTACAGAAACCTAGAAAATCCTGCAACCCCAACCACAGGCCTGACCCATGGAAATGTTATCTTGGGCCAAGTCCCCACGCGTTCAGGCATGGGAAGAAGAGAGCTTGGATTGTAAAAATGAACAATCTGAGCAAAAACAGACAATTCTCTTCGTAAATACAAGCTAGCCATTTTACCATGTCTTAGTGAGAAGAAATTGGAGCTTTTATTTCAGGCCCTGCTTTGTAATATTCAAAGGCTACATGAATTATGGGTATGCCAACTGTCTAAATATCTCTATGAAGTTTTCATTTCAGATTGAGTTCAACCATGCCAAGCCATCCTCTGACTGCCTTTGTGATAGCCTAAATCCAATCACACCCTTCACCCTCCAAGTTCACACAACCTGTTTTGTCCATTATAGAGATCCAAATCAGGCCCACATGAATGGGATTCAGATTCTGATACTCAGTGTGGACAGTGCAGACGAAAGACCCACCTCACAAAAAAGTGCTCTTTCCAAATGCATTCCTGTGTGAGGGTGCTAAGTTTCAGGCATTATTAGACATCATTAGATGTGTTGTTTCTTTTTTTTGCCATTAAGCATTTCAACACATATTATATAACATATTTTGCTCCTTTTTCTCACTTAACATGGTATAATCGAGTCTCTCCATTTTATTAAATGACTGTCATAACCATCCTTTTAGTAACTGCACAATAGCCCATACACTGTACACACCACCATTTCTATCCTCCATTGTTGGATATCTAGCCTGAAGAAGTTACTTTGCAAGTTCCTAATGTGGAATATTCACTGGAAGGGTTTAATGATTTACATCAAGGGTTTGAGACTTGTTGATAGTGTATGAAGACAGATGTCACCCACTGAAAAAGGAAATGCACTTTTCAGAGCTCTGTGCTTTGTTGCTGCTTTTGTTTTCTTTTTAGCACAACTAACCAACTCTCTGTTTTTCTGTTTCTCGAAAACAGCTACTTATGTAACACAGCTATTATATAAGTAACTACTTTATATAAAGATGCCGGGGCACTGGGTACCACTTCAGAAAGGAGCATGGAATAATAAGAACTATGAGCCCAGCCACACACATCTTCTGGGGTCAGTTGTTGGATATTTCAATTCCTAATTCCTAGCAAGAGGTCTTCTGGTGGAGCCAGGCCTGGAAGCTGGCTGAAGGACTTGAGGATATTTGGGAAGGTGAAGGAAGGCTGCAGCCAGAGTCCACTAGGCCTTCTCTTTTTAAAGCAACAATAAATGATGACTCTTCTCCATCATCTATAATTTAGCTGTAAGGTTTGGTAATTTCTGAGTAAAATGAACACAAAATAAGATGTGCAGTCATGTGAGATGCCTTTGGTTAACCTGTCCTGAGAATGATTAAATTCAAGATATAGATGTGAGTATTTGTGTGTGTGTATGTGGGTATGTGTGTGTGTGTGTGTGAGAGAGAGAGAGAGAGAGAGAGAGCACATATATTTAATATGCAATAGATAGAAATAAAGATAATGCTCCTCTGTTCCATACAAGGGAAGATGGGTTAGCAGTGGAAGTCATCTGCCCCGATGAGGAGTATTTTGCCAGTGACATCATTTAAAAAGTCAGTTGTATTATTATATCTTTTTTTTTTGATAATTGCTTCATTTATGTTTTTATCTCTATTTTATCTCTATATTTATCTCTATTGCAACATACCCGCCATTGCCTGCAGTCGGGACAGAATATTCCCACTTGCCAACCCTGGTGCACCACTGGCTTTCCCATATACACCTTCTCAGCCTCATAAAACAAAATCAGCTGGAGTAGGGGTTATTATTTCCACTTTAAAGACCAGGAAACTAAGACTCAGAGAACTTAAGCAACCTGCCCCTGGCCATGTAGCCAATAAGAGGTCAACTCAGGATTTGAACTCGGTACATACAGATTCAAAAGCCTACACATTCTGCAAGACATGCTGACTGCAAAGACATGGCAGATAGAGTATTCACAGAGAGAAAGAGGAAAAGCAAGAAGAGTAAGAGGGGAAGAAGAAAGACACACAGAGAAAGAAAGTTACAGAGCAGCTACTTTTACAGTTTTAGGCCTAAGATCTTTCCCTTCTCACTCATATTTTTAAAAAAAGGTTTTTTTTTAACCAAAATTCATATGCTGAAGTCCTATACCAAGTACCTCAGGACGTGACTGTATTTGGACATGGGGTCTTAAGGAGATCATGAAGTTACAATGAGGTCATTATGGTGGGACCTAATCCAATATGACCAGTAATTTCGTAAAGAGAAGAAATTCTGACACAGATATGATACACGGAGGGAAGACCATGCGAAGACACGGAAAAGACGACCATTGTCCACCTGTGAACCAAGAAGAGAGGCCTCAGAAGAACTGAGCCAGCAGCACCATGATCCTGAACGTCTAGCCTCCAGAACTGTGAGAAAAGAAGTTTCTGCTCTCTGAGCTACCCGGCCTGTGGTTTTTGTCACGGCGGCCCAGGCAGATGAACACGCCATCAGACTCACGTGGAGGCTGCACATCTGGGGGCTGCCCCATGCCGAGACCGACAAAGCCGCTCTCCCAATGTGACCTATTACTTGGGCTCTGCTAGCCCTATGGGAACAGGGTCTACAGGACACCCTTGTTTGTACCCACTGCAGAGATGGGGTCAGCTCCAAATCAACCTTGCTGCAAGAGCACTACCTCACCTTTCCCTTCCAGCTCTGTCAAGCCCACAGTTCCCAGAAAGACGTATTAAACGTGCATTGGTTGCCTTTGGCAGAGATGGGCCCTGGTTTGAGCGCCAGTGCATCAAGGCCTTAACCAAACACGAAATGACAGAACTGTTTCCAGCAGAGAATTAATTGAGCCAACTCAAGACAAACACAACGTATTTTGGCATTGCTTTTGACAGATGGAAATAAAACAAACATTAGCAACCGGATTGCAGCTAACAACATGCAAAATTAAAGAACGTACCTTTTTAACTTTGTCTGGGAGCCCACTGGCTTTTCTTATAAAATCTGCAGAAGGAAAAAAAAAAAAAAAAAAGACAGAGCTGTTAATCTCGTTACACAACCAGTTAGCACATGCAAACAAGGGAAATTAAAAGTCTTTGCATTCAGGGGAGGAAATAGATATTTGACACATATATTTATTAAGGAGACTGGACTGGAAAATAGCACTGCTGTATTAATCAGAAATGGTGTAGAAAATACTTAAATAATGTAACAATGTGCACAGATAGCATAAGCTGCTTACAAATGGAAGCCTAAGGTCTAAGTATTTTTATTTGAAGGTTAAACTTTCAATTAATTTTTTTCAGCTTGTCGCCGTCTCTTCCAAGCACCACTGTTAATTGCTATAAAACAATGTCTTTCCCTGTCTGAATTCTGGACATGGGGGCCAGGAGCCGTCAGCCATCTAATGGCCATCAGAGTATTGTGGCAGAAATCAAATCCACTGCATAAAAGCTGAGCCAAAACATTGGGCCCTGAGAAGTCAACTGATGGATTAAAAATCCCTTCTTTCATTTGCTCAGTTTTTCAGAAGTTACATTTGGAAGCTCGAGCCTGTCACTGGAAAGTACAAATAGAAGCTTTCTATGATTGGAATTTCCAAATATCCCCATTTCAGGGGTTGGTGGCAGCCCCAGGTCTATCTGCCCACTTACTCAGTCGGTCACCAGAGCAGGAACCTTATGATTTCTTCTGCAGGATGGGACACTATGCATGTCCCTGGCTGTAAGTGGGCTTATCCACTTCTCTTACTGGGTGAACTGGCACTGGAGGGCTCTCCTCCAGTCTGGGATCCAGGCCCCGTTGTGTAGGATGATAGGAAACAGAATTTAGAAAGCACTGGGATGGAGAACCAGGGTTGGAAATAACATTACATCTTGAGTTGAAGACAAGATTAGAATGAAGGTTTTGGGGCATAAATACATGCGCATAGGTTTTGGCTGCAAGACCTGTGTGATGCCTGAGAGTCAGAATTAACTTTGAAAATGATTTTAGGCGAAGAATAAAGGAGAATGATGGCATTGAGGATAAAATGTTTAGCATTACATTTAATTTAAAAGAATCATAGATAAAATAATCATTTTAATTTCAAATAGCATCATAGAAAAAACATAGCCCTTTTTAGACACAGCCTCTTCTAATAAAATGAATTTACTTTGTAACCCAGTTCCACCACTTAATACTTATGGCCCTTTGTATAAGTCACCTAAACTCTGAGCCTCAATTTATTTATTGTAAAATGGGAATGATAATGTCTACTCCATACCTTCTTGAAAGAAGCAATAGAAATAAGTGACTAGATAACAGACCAATCTTATTCTCCCTCTTCCAAAGGGACATGTGGCATTGTTTGGGGACATTTTTGATTGCCATGTCTTGGGTAATGAGTGCCACTAAAATCTAGTAGACACAGGTTCAGTATTCTGCTATATACCCTACAAGCCCAGGACAGACCCCCAAGAATTATCCATCCCAAAATGCCAATAATGCTGATACTAAAAAACCCTGGATTAGATATACATAGGCAGATGATAGAAGAAAGATAAAAATCTAATGGAGAAATCGATTTGGGGGATTTAGAGGTCATCTATAAATCTGTAGGTAGATTAATTAATTGAATGATGAGAGAGATTCTGACATGGGACACACTAGGCATTCAACATATGGAAGTGATTTTTTATTAAATCTGAAGATAGGATTAACAACATTATGGTTGGGATGAAGTGACAGGTGATACTAAGGGTGAAATAATGTTAGTAATGAAAACGCACCAGCCACCACACGGGGTACCTTGTATTTCTATCACATTTAAGAGCGGGGTTCATCTGAGTCTAGGGCTAGGGTTAGTGTTAGAGTGTGGGTCCAGGGAAGGCTGGGATCAGAGCTGGTAGACCCTTGCCAAGGAGCAGCCAAAGCTCACTCATTATTTTGCAAATATGCAGATAGTCCCTCCAGGGCCAAGCATCCTAATCTGAGTCCCTCCAGGGGAAGGGGCAGATCTGATGTGACCCATACATGTCAGGGTGGCCCACTCCATAATTACCCACTTTCTCAGGCAATGGGATTGAGTTTATCTAGAGCATGTGGATGACCCAGTTCTATCACAGTCTTGGTTTCCAGTTGTACAAGGAAAGAACAGAAGTAGCCGAAGGGATTGAGGTTTCATGTGAAGGGGAGATGCCAGGAACATTCCAATATTAAACTCACTTTGAGAAAAAGCAACTGTTTGTTCAATTCACATTTAAGAGAATAAGAAGCGTAGGAGGGTCAAGCCAATGTCTACACCCCGCATTCAATCTACAGGAGGGTCTGGCATCTCCAGAATCTAGGAGAGCAGGGCCTTTGAGAGATAACAGGAGCACTGACCACCTGCAGTCCCAGCTTCATGTCAGGAATGTGGGTCAGCATAATCACACCACAGTTTCAAGAAGATAAGTCTGTGATGTCATCGTACATATGAACAAAGAAACCTAAAATATTGCATGGTGTCCTAGCTGGAGAAAGAACAGAAGTGAGTTTTCTGAACGGAGCAGGGTAAAGGGGAGGGAAAAAAAAGAGACTTGACAGATTCACCTGCAATGTCCTGGGCGAAGCTGCTGAATCTGGGAAACATTAGCAAACTGGTCCATAAATGGGCATCTCCAGTAAGTGGCTGGTTTGGTTCTCGGGCCCCTTGGGTGGCTGGTGTGAGACGTCCTTGACACCATCCATCACCCTGTGTTCTTATTCCATAGCCAGAGCGGGCTTCCGATGACCAACAACCTGCCAGAAGGTGTGAGCGCTCGTAGGGCGACACACGCCTTCTTGTTCCTGGGACGGTCAGTGTCTTCATATAAATGTATTAAGTGGAATTTGGTTTAAACACGTCTCTTGAATCTAGTTTCCAGTACAATTCCCCATGGGCTAAATGTCTGACATTCTGCCTGAAAGTTTTGGTGAGTAATGGAGAAGTCATAGTCTGAACCACAATGACCTTGCTGTTTTACTTCCAGCAGGCTCCTAACACACATGCACACACACATCCATGCACACACATATGCACACATGCACTTTGTGAGGTAAAATTTACATACCACCACATTTACCCATTTTAAGTGAGCAATTCAATGATTTCTTTTCTAATAAACGCTCAGAGAGGTGTGACCATGACAATTCCATTTTAGAACATGTCTAACAGCTCATGGAGAGCCTCCTTGTACTCATTTGTAATTAACCCGTTTCCACCTCCTAGCCCCAAGTGACCACTGGTCCATGTTCAGCCTCCCAAGTTTGCCTTTTCTGGGTGTCTCATATAAATGGGATGATATATTACGCAGTTCTCTGCATCTGGCTGCTTTCACTTAGCACAGTGTTCCTTGAGATTTGGCCACACTGCAGCAAGTACTCCATTCCCTGTTCAGGCGAAACAGTGTTTTATTGTATGGGTAGACCACATTTTGTTTAGCTATTCATCTGTCAAAGGACATGTGTTTTGTTTCCACGTATTAACTACAGAAAGATGCGGATACGAAGTTTTGCATACAAGTCTTTGTGTGGATGTATGGTTCCATTTCTTTGGGGTAGGTACCCAAGAGGGGGACTGCTGCTGGCTCACTTTGTAAATTTCTGTCTCCACACCACCACCACCACCCCCCGCCCCAGTGGGGTCTTGAGCAGCCACTGAGGCAGGCTCCTCCTCAGCACTGTGCAGGGTCATAATGGGATAGCCTGAGAACTTAGCTAGTATGAGCATATAGCATTCATTCCCTGGGAGATTTGGCAACTTTTGAAACTGCAACCACCATTAAATGGAGGACAGCCTTATAATAGCCACCTGAGGTTGCTATTTCAATAAGAGGATTCTCCGAAATACAAAAGATGTGAAACCATCTTAGAGTTAGCACATAAGATGAAAATGTGATATTATTGCCATCATCAGTGTTCCTCGCTTGGCATCTGTGATTTGCAATGATGGGGTTTCAAGCTCCATGGTAGGATCAGGAAGCAGATAAAATCTAATGCAAAGAACCCTTGACTCTGATGTCTGGTCTCAAACTTCCACTTCCCAGTTATGGGAACTTCCTACAGTGATTTACCTTCCCAAGCTTTAATTGCTTCACTTAAAAAATGGGGCCACCAACCTCATCTCTCAGGTTTTCCATAGGATTAAACAAATTGGCAGCACTTTTAATCCAGTCCTGTGGGGCTGTTGGGTGGTTAAATTACCTGACCCTAATTTTGATCTAGAAAGGCTGTGTATCTCAAGGGAAACCTCCAAGAACCAAAATACGTGGCAGGATAGGCTACATAGGATCCTGAGAGCAATTTCAGCGTGTAGGGGGGGGTGGGTTTCCTGCACCAAGCAATTCTCTCACACCAGCTGGTTGTCCTGCAATTAAACTAAACTCTGTCAGTATCTACCTAGAGATAGTGTCAGATCCCCCAGGTTAAGGGCTCAGTCCTAGAGGACTCCTCCTTGCCCCCGTGAGCCGCCAGTCACAAGTCCAGATTGTCACCTGCGCTTTGGACCTACCAGCTCTAGATGGGAGGCTCCAATGACTCCCTCCTAGGCTTGGATTAACTTGCTAGAGTGGCTCACAGAACTCAGAGAAAAAGTTTACTTACCAGATTACCAGTCTATTATAAAAAGATATAACTTAGGGACGGCTAGATAGAAGAGATACATAGGTATGTGGGAGGGGGCACACCCTCCCTAGCAGGCCCTCTCCCCCAAATCTCCACTTGTTCACCAACCCAGAAGCTCTCTGAATCTTGTCCTCTGGGGTTTTTATGGAGGCTTCATTTCATAGACAGGATGGACTAAATCATTGGCTTTGGTGCTTGAACCCAATCTCTGGGGGCATGGGACTGAATGTTCCAACCCTCTCATCACATGGTTGGTTCCCCAGCAACAAGCTTTGGGTGGCCAATCATCTCCCCCCATCCCCAGCTTTAGGTGATTCCTAAAGTCACCTCATTAACATAACTCAGATGTGGTTAAAAGAGGTTTCCTATGAATAATAAGACTCCTGTTTCATTTTTATGGCTCTGAGGAGATTCCAGAAGAAAGGACAAGAGACCCAGTATAACAAAAGACCCCCCCCCCCTTGCTCTTATGGCTCTGGAAATTCCAACGGTTTAGGGAGCTGTGAGCCAGAGACAGGACAAAGACCAAATAATCTATTTCTTATTATTAATCACAATATCACATTGCCTCATTTTATTAACTTATTCATTGTATTTCACTCGGGATTTATTTGTATAGAATGTTGGTATCTCTCTTTGAAATGAAATAATGACAAAAATAATAGTACCACCCACTGATAAGGCCCTTTTGGAAGGGGAGTTCATATCAATATCATTTAGGTTATTCAAACCTATGGCTTGCAAGCCTGGTGGCTCATTAGAATGACCTGGAGAGTATCCAGTCAGCTCAGTGGCTTGGGCACCAGCCTGGGGGATTCTGAGTCAGGATCCAGCAGGATGCGGGACAGGGAGGGCTCAGAAATTCGAAGGGTTGTTTGTTGTTGTTGTTGTTTTTTAACTTCTCAGGTGATTCCAGTGCAGACCCAGAGTTCAGAACCATTGCGTGAACTGTGGAAAATGAGGCAGAGGCTACCTTCTCTACCATTTAGTTGGGAAGCTTGGGGAGAACTTACGGGACTAGCCCTAGGTGATACATCTAGGTCGCGATGCCATTGAGATTTAAACCCAGGTCTCCAGACTCAGTCCGGTACTCTGTTTCTTACAACACATTTTCAAGTTAGAAAATGTAACTAGACTTAGCTAACATGAATATTTTAAATGGAGGGAAGTCCTAGAGTGGGGAAAGGACATTTGGAGTCCTTGGCAAGAATCTATAAGAGAGGCCATCACACCCTCACCCAGAACAGGACCACGGGAGGGCCTCCTCGTGCCTTGCGTGTGCATACATCAGGGCCTGGTTTGTGATAAAACTGCTTACTGTGAAGAAGTTCAGTGAGGGGTAGAGGTTCTAAAGGGATAGATAAATCTATAAGCAAGAATACTGAGTTGGTAAAATGCCCAGCTCAGCAGTTAGGAGCCAAAAACAGAAAGGCTTTGTGAGCAGGTGGGTACCTTTATTATGGTAATCAACTCTGGGCCCAAGAAGCAATGAGGTCATCAGCTTCATGGGATGCCCTGATGGAAGGGATGGGGCCTGGTGAACACAGAAATATGCAGCTGGGGCTCATCCTGGGGGGCTAGCAACTTAGGGCCTATCGGCATCCCAGGCCTGAGCAAGTTTTAGCCAACTTGTGAATCACTGTGGATTGATGGGGGAAAAGCTGAACTGGAAGGAATACACTTGAAGGATCATCACATTTGAGAACGAAATGGGAGCCCAAATTCATGAAACCAAACCCCTCATTTTACAAATGAAAGAAAATGAAGCCCAGAGAGGGGAAGTGACTTGCTTCAAAGCTGCAGAGCTAAGTGGATGGCTGAACCAAGCCTTCCTGCCTGGTGCTCTTCTACCATGAAAAATCAAACAAACATGAAAACATAGTCAAAACACAAACAAGCTCCAATGATTGTCAGGAAGGAGAGATTTGGGGGAGGGGGAGATCACTGGTGCATTGTCACTCTCTGTTCTGTGCTTCTACTCTCTCCTCCAGCCCCTGCCACTCTGCGTGTGGAGTGAGCTGCCACTCTGGCTTCCACTCTGTGTTACACAGATGAGATAACATCATGAAAATCTGGATTCTGGTTCTGGCTCTGCTGTGTATCTTGGAGAAGTCACTTCACCTCTCTGGGTTTCAGTTTCTCCTTTAGTAACATGAGGAGTGTGAGAAGACAATTCTAATGATACCCCACCTGGTCGATTCTCTAGGGATTGGCAAACTTTGGCCAATTCTGGCCCACCACCTGTTTTTGTAAATAAAGTTTTATTGGAACACAACCACATCCAATCGTTCACATGATGTCTATGGATGCTTTTCTGCTATAATGGCAGAGCTGAGCAGATACAATAGAGACCACCGTATGGCCTGCCAAGCTGAAAATATTTACTAGCTGGCCCTTTACAGAAAAGTTTGCTGATCCCTATAAAACAATACATGCACCCTTTCCCTACTACGTGTGAGATACGTGCACGTGCACACACACACACACACACACACATCCCTACCACCATATATTTATGTATTTCCTGGTCCAGATAATTTCTCTGCTATGTGTTTTTGGTAGGAAAATATTTCAAATATATACCTAAGCATAGAAACCAATTCAATCAATGATCCTCATATCTCCCCTCATTTTAACAGATGTTAATATTCAGTTAGAATTTATGTTTTCAGAATTCTGTATCATAGCAATCTGTATTTATAAATCGTATTGAAGTCTCTGAGAAGGAGGAGGAAAAGACATACATGCGTGTACACAGAGCTAAGTGACCCAAAGTGTTCAGCCCTACTCTAATATGATCTCTGCCATCTATTTTGGGGTTTTCAGAGAAGCAGTAGAGACTTACTTATGAGATCCATGGTCTAAATTACAAGATGGACATATTACCAGAAATTCCGAAAGTAATCATGAGGTTCTTTTTTTAAAATCAAATATAGAGCTTAATAGAAAAGTAAAATTGTGATTTTGTTTATGACATTTAATCAGAGTTCTCTTAACTAGCAGCGCTTGATGCAGTGCTTAAATGCTCATACAAACAGGGCAAGATTTTAAAGAAAATAAAGCCCAAGATTCAGTTGAGTGCCCTTTGCCGTCTATTTCATCTCCTTATCTTAATCCACTCGGTGAGATCGCAATCTTAGGAATCAATCTTAATCAGAATGTCCTTTTATAACCACTACTTCTTTTGTTAGGAAAACCAAAGCCTCTGAGACTTCCCTGAACTCCAAGTTTTGCACGACTTCATCGGGACTCACGGGTGATAGCCATTCGGTTCCCCTGTGACCTGGCCCCCCCTCCGCTCACATGAAAACAAGGACAGATTTTTGTTTCATCTTCTCCAGACACAACAGAGACGGAAGGGGATGTCTCTGCCTCTCTCATTTGACTTCAGCAGCATCAATATCTGCCTTCTACAACTTTGTAATATTTCCTCACTGTGTTCATCAGTTGCTGTTTTGAGGCTCTTGCATGGTGTGGGTGTGCGCGCGTCCGCGTGCACGCGCGTGCATGCATGTGCGCCCACATTCTGAATTCTGATCTTCTCTTGCTCCTTCCAATCAATAACTGGCCTGGAAATGAGGTGAACATAAAACGCCATCGAGGGCTCCGCTTGGAAAACTCATCCTTACCGATAGAACCTGGAGTTAAAACTGTTTCTGATAGAGCCAGAAAAACATGTTCTTTAAAAGACCAGAAAGTCAGCTGGGTTAGCATATGGTTAAATAGTCACGAAAATACGGTCTTGAGGCAGAAATACGTATTAGTTTTATGACGGCTATTCCAGTCGTGCTAATGACTCCACAAGGTGAGGAGGGGGTGACATGGTCAAAAGGTAACATTTCCGCCTGTCTTCCCGATCTCACTCTGAGGTGTGCCTGTCTTGCACATGTGGTTCCTCTCTGCAGATTAAGGCCACGGTATTTTTAAGCTCTGGGGTTTAATGCCTCTGCTTCAGCCTTTAGAACAGCTCTCCCTAAACCCAGGGACAGATGTCCAACCACACATCAGCTGTCCCAACCTCCCAAGCTGGGAACCAGAGGTGTGTTTGACATGGAACCCAAGGGGCTTTGGGAATGGTTAATAATGGGCGATTCTTAAATATATCATAAATATCTATTACCAGAACGATTAATAATGATAAGAATGACCTTTCCTTAGCGTAAGACATTCCTCTCTTGATACTTAACCTACCTGCGTGGATGAGGTTAAGCGACGCACTGTAATGGGGGACTATTAAGACACCTATAATTAAAATGACTTTTCTCTGGAGGGCTCAAGGAAAATGATAATTTTTTTCACCTAACAATTATGAAAACAGAATAACAAAATAGCTACAGCAAATTTGAGAAAGATACTGTCCCTCCTAATTCTATTCCCCTCATAAAGGCATGCAAGAGCTGTCTCAATGTAGGACTGTCACACATGGGAGGAACAAGGACACCTGGAAAGTTTACTTAAAATGCAGGTCCCCAGGCCCAGCTCACATAAACTCTGCTTCCCAAGATTTGGGGTCAGGCTCAGGATTGCACCTGTTAGTCATGCCCCAGGCGATATGGATGTTGGTAGTCAGAAGAGCAAGCTTTGAGAACTATTGGAAATGTTGCTACCACTCTTTTTTATCCTGCAATATATACCCCCCACACCAATACTACAATTCTACATTCTAACTGGTTATCCATTCCATATTTATTTACTCACTAGTATGTTTTTCAGCCTAGTAAAATTGAGGAGATCAGAGTTTAAATCCCAAATCTTCTCTTAAACAAATTTGTGCAGATACATCCGTATTAACGGGCCAGAGGGCAGGGATATATTTACAGCTTCGACTGTGTGTTACCATATTGCTTTCTCCCAGTGTTAAGAAATTTCTGTGTAAATTGGCAGCTTACGAGGACCCCATATTCACCATAATGTCACCAGCAATGTGTATTTGAATTTATTTTTACTTTGTCCTGCTAATTTAGTCAGTGTAAAATGGTATCTCAAGGTGGATTTAATTCGCACTTCTTGCATTTCTGGTAAAGATTAATGTTTCCCTGTGTTTCTTTGCTATTTATAAGTTTCCCAGAGTTACAGTTAAACTTTTGAATCTCTCTTTGGGTTCAGGGCAAGGCTTTTGCTTCTTTCTTTATTGTCGAGGCAACGGAGCCTTCCCGGAGACCACAAACCAGCAAGGAAGCAGGGGCTGTGGCTGGAGTCAGCAAACAAGGACAGTGCTCAGGCCAAATTACTCTGTGTCCTGAAGGGGCTTAAGACAAAAACTTTTTTTTTTTTTTTAAGATTTTATTTATTTGACAGAGAGACACAGTGAGAGAGGGAACACAAGCAGGGGGAGTAGGAGCAGGAGAGGAAGAAGCAGGTTTCCCGCTAAGCAGGGAGCCCGATGCGGGGCTCGATCCCAGGACCCTGGGATCACGACCTGAGCCGAAGGCAGACGCTTAACGACTGAGCCACCCAGGCACCCCAAGACAAAAACTTCTAAATGGGAGGAAGGAAGGTGTTCCAGGTCAGGTTCCCTGGGAAACAGAGTCTGAGACTGAGATTGGTGTGCTGGAGATTCTTGGGCAGAGCCCTCAAGGTTAAGACGTAGAAGGGGGGAAGGAAGCTGTTGCTGGCAGAGGGATGCGTCTAACAGGCAGAGTCTCAGCAGTGGCCCTGGGGACCTCTAGAGCCAGGATGACCCTTCGTTGCTCTTCTGCTGGAAGGCAAAGGCGCCAGGACTTTCTTCCTGCGCAGGGACTGGTCATCTAATGCGGGCTGCCCCGGGAAGGAATTGTGAGTTCCGGTGAGGCACTTCTCTGCAGGGGGAAGGCAAATTCTGGAGAGGCACTCAGCCATGAACATCAGCCACCAGTTCTACCAGCAGCTGGGGGATGAGAGCCTGAGTCCTGAAGAGGCACCACAGCATCCCCTGCTGATCTCATGTTGGCTGAGATGCTATAGGTTCGCTAATGGATTCTAATGTTGGAGTTAGCTACTGATGTATAATGAATCATTCTAAAACGTAGTGGCCGAAGACAAACAACATCTTAATTTTGCTCACGGTTTTGTAACCCGGGCTGGGTTCAGCTGTGAGCATTTTTCCTGCCAGTCTTGCTAGAGACTCACTCATTGGGAGCTGTGGGCTGAGCTCCGTTGGGGGGCTGGGGGGGCAGGTAGGGTGATGGGGGGCTTCTCTGGCTCTCTCCAGGGATTTTCAGGCCTCTTTTCAATGTGGCCTTCTCAATGTCACCTCCAGGCGGCCTCTTTTTATGGTCTTTGTAGCAAGATAAGTGCTTTTCTTCTATGGAGACTTAGGGCCAATTCCCAGTTGAGTTTCCCAACCTCCACATGCCTGACATTTGGGGTTGGACAATTCTTTTTTTTTTTTTAAGACTTTATTTATCTGAGAGAGAGAGCACAACTGGGGGGAGAAGCAAAGGGAGAGGGAGAGGCAAACTCCCCACTGAGCAGGGAGCCCAATGTGGGGCTCCTTCCCAGGACCCTGGGATCATGACCTGAGCTGAAGGCAGACGCTTAACCAGCTGAGCCACCTGGTGCCCCGAGGTTGGACAATTCTTTATTAGTATCCCCATATTCTCATGTGAAACCAAGGCTCATTCTTTCTGAAATACACAGTTACAAAGTCACAGCACTGAGACCCGAGCCCAGGACCACCCAACACCAAAGCGCACACTCTCCCCACAACCTGGAGCTGCCTACAGTAGGTTTCAAAGGTTACTTTTATTTTTATTTATGTTTTTATTTTTTAAGCAGGCTCCATGCCCAGCCTGGAGACCAATGCAGGGCTTGAACTCACAACCCTGAGATCAAGACCTGAGCTGAGATCAAGAGTCAGAAGCCTAACCAACTGAGCCACCCAGGCGCCCCTCAAAGGGTTACTTTTAGAAATGAACTACCCTCAATCTCCTAGGAAGACATTCTAGAGGAAAGCGCAAGGTTTTACTTGGGTTTAGTTATGCTTAATGAAGAAAACATTAATCACTTGAAGTGCTATTTTGGAGCTCATGAAACTGAAATTAAGCACAATATGAAATGTTCATTTATTTCTGAGGGGTTTATTTTGTTAACATTCAATCATTCAATCATCTCTGCCTTATTTATAAAGTTGGAGGGAAAGAACACTATTTTTTTTTTTAAGCAAGTAAAAATTCTTGAGTGGTGCAAGTAACAGCTTCCTTCTCTTGCAGATGCAGGAGTCAGGGGTCATAGGCAGCGCCCGGACATGGCATGGATGTCCTGCCCACCAGGCAGAGTGGCCTCAGGGGCCGTGCACTGCACAGGGAACTGCAGCCTTTGCAAAACCCCAGCTTCTGCCAGGGTATGAGATGCCTGGACTTAAGGCTTAGCCCCACCACTCACAGGCTTGCTGGTTTTTGATGAATCATTGACATTTGCAGAGCTTCAGTTTCCTTATGTATACATTGGGCGGAATAACTCCTACCCCAGGGTGATTTGTGTTGAGAAAATGAAGTGATACACGGGCATATAATCCCTTCACTGTCCCTTCCTGAGCAAGGAGGGGACTGGCAGTGGATGGAACAGACTGCAAGAGCAGTCTTTTGACTCAAGGGCAGGTTAACTCAAGCCTCCTCCTTACCAGGCAGCAAGCCCAGTGTATGAAAGAGGCTAGCAGTGGATTAGGGTGCATTCTGCCATCACCATGACTCACAGATCCTGGGCCAACTCCCCTCCCACCAGAAAGGGAGCAGGTACATAAAAGGCAAAAATGAAGTAGGAATAATGTTCCTCCTCCACTCCATTCCCACCCAACCAGAAAGGAAATGGAAACTTGGAGACAAAGAGCAGAAGACCCGAAGTCAACTGTCATCCATCATCAGGTACGGTCCCTACCACTACCTCCCAAGTGGTTCTCAAAACACTGTCTGCGAGGTCTTCTCCACTGCATTCACTGTAGAGAAAACTCTTTTGTCTGGAACGCCGGGGACCTTAATGCTCTTCTCTGCTGAATGGTCTTATTTGGTGGGAAGGCACAGCTATTATACACATGGAATCCTACCTTTCAATATTGGGACGTAGCAACAGGTTTTCTGAACAAAGTTTTGATCAAAAGCAACTTAACATTCATCTGCGGGCTTGTAAAGCACAGCAGGACTTTGTATTGCCTCCGGGGCATAAGAGGAAGCATCCATTTTCTAAAGCTTATATTATAAGGGTAAAAATGTGGATTATGGGAGGTTTCTCATTTATATAGTGAAAATGACATGGACTTGCTTCATAGTCAAACTGGTCGGGGTTGAATCCTGGCTCTAGATTTACTAGCTGCCTGTATTCGGGCAGGGGCATCTCCACAAGCCTTAGTTTTCTATCCGTAAATCTGATAGAAAGGCACTGCCTTAAGGAAACAATTGGATGATTATAAAGCCCTTAGCACAATGCCTCACTCATAGCAAGTACTTAAGTCAACCTTATTTTGTCCATTCTGTTCTTTTGAATTCTATTTTAGCTGCATGAAAAATAAACATATAGAGAAAGAGCTGGGGAAAACTGCAGAACTCCTAACTGTCCTTGTGGACTGGAGGTCTACGGGGGGTGATGGAGCGTTTAAGGGTATGGGAAGATCACCAGCACTTCCACAGGGGGGCGCTATACACCACTATCCTATATGAGTGAAATTCCCCAAGCCCATGCCAGGGAAACCTCTGGATGAGAGTTCCTGCAGTTGGAAAGTCACAGGCATATTCCAGTGCTTTGGGTAAAGTGCTGCAGGTCAGTCTTCCTGCAGTGAGTTAGGAAAGGAGAGGGCATTAGGAAGAGGGCATTAGGCCCTTGCTGTGCCTCCTTATGTGGTCCCAGAGACCCATGGTGGCTCTCCTCTGTCGTCAGTCACCTGTGGGCATCTATAAGCACAACTGTTTGTTTTGTTTTTGTTTTTAAGATTTTACTTATTTATTTTAGAGAAAGAGAGTGTGAGCAGGGGCAGGGGCAGAGGGAGAGGGAGAAGGAGAATCTCAAGCAGACTCTGCCCTGACCTGAGTGTGGAGCCTGATTGGGGAGCTCGATCCCACAACCCCGAGATCATGACCTGAATGGAAATCAAGAGACGGACACCGAACAGACTAAGCCCCCTAGGCGCCCCTAACCACAACTGTTTCTAAGGGATTTCACTTCAGATACTGAGCCTCATCATTGAACTGGTTTTTATTGAACTAATTATTTCCAAATGATAGCTAAAGGCTCCCTTTTATGTGCTAGCCCGTTGTTTGTCTTATTAGTAATGCGCCTCAATTTCAGTTGGGTCAGCTGATGACAGGTCTTGGCTCAGACAGATGGACTTTCCAGGGAGGACTCCCTGCCTATGTCTCAGCCACCTCAAGGGTTTTTCCATGACAGTTCACTCGCACAGGATGGGGTTAGCTGTCCAGTGCGCACCCTGGAAGCAAAAAGTTGTCTTGAAGTGTGAACAGAAAAGCTCCCTGAGCATCCATGATGCAAAAAACACTCTGGCGAGAGGACAGGGGTTGTGCTAGGCAGCGCTGAGGGCAGTCCCCTGAAGCCCAGGGAAGGTTGGGAGGAAGTGTGGTTTCTCGAGAGCCAAAGATGAAGAAGGATTTTTTTTTTTTTTTTGAAGATTTGCTTCAGTGGTGACTGCTTCATTTGCGTTGGCTCTGCACACAATGCCTCCTGTTGGCTGCCCTTGCCCCAGGGCCCAGGATGGTGTGGGCGCTAAAGGCAACATTATTCCCATAGCACGGGGAGGGAGGCACTGGAAAGATCAGACAAAACCAGCCAGCATCCTGCTGGGGAAACACCTCGTTTTGTAGTCAAGCCAGAGAGTAAACCCATGAGGAGAAGTGGGGTTTTCAGTCTGCAGCAGGTCCTACTGAAGACGAGACAGGTAGAAGATGGATGGGGCATGGACTTGGAATCCAGAATCTAGTGGTTCACTTTTGTCTTCGCCTCCTATAAGTAATGTGCTCCTGGATCTCTGTTTGATCCAACTGAAATGGGGATAAGCCTAGGGACATCGTAGGGTGGTCTTGTGGTTACATGGAAGAACACAGATAAAAGATACGGTACATCGGCTACCCTCAACGTGATTATTTCCTTTTCTCTTTAACTTCCTTTGTTTCCAAAGCCTCGACCAACGGTGAGTAATTTCCTACTAAAATCCAATCCCCCACCTCCCTAATAACAGAACCCTGATTTCATGCAAGGGCAGCCGTGAGCCTAACTGAAAGACCATATCCAGTAGCCTGTCTTGCAGGTCGAGGTGGCAGAAGTCAGTGAGTGGGGCTTTGGGGAAACCGCCTTCCACCCTTCTCCCACCCAGGAGCCATCCAGGAACCAGGGCCTGAGCTCAACCTGGTGCCCAGGATACACTAGATGACTGAACAGCAAGAAAAGTAATAATAATAGAGACAACAAACGTTTATAAGGGTCCAGTGATGCCTGTCAACATGCGAAGCCTTTTACTTGTTTCATTTCATTTAATCTTCAAAAAGACTCTAGGAAATAGTTTCTACTATTAACATCTATTTACCAAAATTAAGAACCGAAAGTATAGGAATCTATGAGTAAATGCGTGTAGGCCGGAGTGAAGGAACGTCTGAATGAACGTGTGAACACATGAGTGACAGGGCCTGTTGGTTTTCAGGGAGGAAAATGAGAGGTGGTGGGTAGGTTTAGTCTTCCGTCGCTGCTACAACACATGGTCACAAATCTGCGAGTTTCAAACCACGCACATCTATCATCTTAACAGTTCTGTAGAGTAGAAGTCTAACACGGGTCTCGCCGGGCTAACATCAAGATGTCAGCGGGGCTGTGTTCCTTCCTGGAGGCTCCAGGGGAGAATCTGTTTCCTCACCTTTTCCAGCTTCTAGAAGCCACATGTATTCCTGAGCTCCTGGCTCCCTTCATCTTCAGAGCCAGCAAAACTGGGTCAGGTTCTCCTCCTGTTAATACCCTGCTATCTCTGTTCTGGTTGCTACTTCCAGGGACCCTGGTGATTACACCGGGCCCACCTAGATAACCCAGCATGATCTCCCTACATTGCAGACAGTGGACCAGCCACCTCAGTTCCATCTGCAACTCTAACTCCCCTTGGCCGCATAAGGCACCATATTTACAGTGACCGAGGATGAGGACGTGGACCTCTTTGGGGACCATTATTCTGCCTCCCACAGTAGGTTTTTTTCAGAGGATGCCTCCTCATTTAGAAGAAAATGTTTGCAATAGGAGCAGCGGCAGCTCGTACCTAACCCCATGGCAGGATGTCAGATCTCAGTTTAAAGATTACAGGAAGACGAACCTGATTTGGCTCACGTTCCTGGCGGGGTGGTGGGGATGTGGCTGCCGAGCCACAGTCTCCTGCTGTCACCTGCGGATGCAGACTCCCAGGCTGTCCTCTGGGGGGAGGACGGGGACAACACTGGCCATTTACAATGCTGGATCACAGGGCTTGCCTTATTTTATATCCAGAGGCCACTAGCCATTGTGGGATTGATTTTCAGGAAATCAGGAAAAAGAGAGAGAGGGAAATTGCATTTGTGGAACCAGGCTCAATCTCTTCTTAATCCTTTTCAAACTCATGTCTTCAACCAGACATAGATGTAGGTTTCAGCGAAGGACCCTAAGGCCTTAAGAGGGAGAGCAACTAGCTCCAGGTGGCCCAGGTACTAAGTGACAAAGCAGATACGGGGACCGGGGGCCTTCTGCCCAGCCTTTCCCTGAGCAAGCCTGTCCACCCACCAGCCCCATGGCCAGACTACTCTTTAGGTCTTTGAACCACAGCCTTTGATGCCAGAACAACCTCTTTATGCCCTTAGAGGTTTATATCTTTCTATAGAATTCATGCTGCCTCCAGAAAGCAACTTCCCACCACCCTACCCAAGAAGCGCATTTGGCTTCTGGTCCTTCCTTTGTCCACATCGGCCATTCCACGTCTGGCATCCATGTCTGCTATTTCTGTCATGTCTAAGATGGGTCTCTCTCACTTGACCTTGGGTTTCTTTAGTTCCCCAGCACCACCTCTGCTCCTGCCATAGTATCTTTCCCACCACAGACTATGTCTAAATCTTTGCTGCTTAAAAGACAAGTAGATGCTCTCAACTGACTCTAGGCCACAAGTATTTTCCTTTTACTAATTCACCTTAGCACAGCAGCCTCAAAACAAATCAGCTACCTTTTCTCCAATACTTCAATGAAAAAAGTCCTTAACATTTTCTTAGGAACTACTGGGTCCCCACACAAGTCCCTGTCCATGAATGCTTTGCAAGAAATGCCTCCCTACTCTGCACCCAAAAGCAGAAGACAAATTAGTTGGTCCTTGAAGTTTCCGCAAGATGAAACAAGGTAACAAGAAAGCAAAGTCCATTCCCGAGGCTGAGAGAGCGGCGCCCCTCCCCCAGGCTCTGTACACAGAAACCCAAGAAGCAGATGGTGGTTTTTTGCCTAGCTGAGCATTGCTAATAAACACCATTGTCTGAACAGAAACACTCCTAGGTCCGATCTCCCTGATAAACTGGTAATTACAATTAATCCCTCCTAATTGCTATCCTCCTCTTGCCCAGCGCACTGGAAACAAATCCTCACTCATTTTTGCCAGAGTTGAGAGAGGTGGGTGAAGACTTCCCTGCTGCCTGTGGAACTCTCTAGATGAAAGACCCGTGTCCCCACTTTGTGGATAAGAAGGCTGAGAATAAACAAGGCACATGTTTCTGGAATTGCTGGGGTGGTGGGAACCTCTCTTTGAAGCTGCATCTCTCCATTGCCAGGAGGGTTAAATAAAGGGGAAAAGATGCCCGTGAGCTGGTGAGCACGAAACTAATCTGAAAGACTGTCCATCTTTGTCTGAACCTCGTTGACGGGAGCTGACTTTGGGGAAGCACCTACTTTATAGTAAAAACTGAGCTAGACATTTCTACATTATTTCATTTAATCTCCATAGTGTATAACCCTGTATACGTTATAAATTCCATTTGATAGCTGACAAATCTCAAACTCAAGGAAGTGAAGTGACTTGCCCAAGCCCCGCCCCGCCCAGGTAGCAAAAGGGACAAAACCCAATTCTGAATACCGCTTATTCGTTCATTTTGATTCTTTCTTGAACAAGTATTTCTTATAGAGTTATGGGCACTGTATCCATAGACAAACCAGGCCACCGGAAGAAGCCAGAGTCCCTGCAGGGCTGGGCATTCATCTCAAACTAGTCTGGTGTATCCTAACAGGCAGGGCATGCTGAGCAGCTAGGGCCAGGTCCAAGGGGGGAACCTATGCCCCAGAAAAATCTGTCTCATTTGGCATTATCCTCCTTCCCAGGGCAAAGGTAATTACAGGATCACAAAATGCAGTTTAACAAGAGCTTCCATGTTTCCCATGCCTGGGAGCAATACCTCCGCACAGCCCACTGGTCCACAGGCACGTCACCAGCAAGCAGCAGGGCAGACCAGAGTGAGACGGCTGGAACTGAGTGGCCGAGCTGGGTGGACCAGGCTGGGGACTTCGAAGGCAATTCCTGGGTTCAAGCACTAACCATGACACCTCCTAGCTTTGCAGATGTCATGTCACCTCCTGGAGCCTCCATCTCCCACACAGCCAAATAGCAATTCCCTCTTCTGGACTTATGGTGGGAATCGAAGGAGGTAACCTATCTAGCACCTAGGAGGCATTTTAAACCAAAAGGAGAGAGAAAAAAAGTCCACCCAGGATTGGCCAGGCAATATAGGAAGGAAGGTTGCAGAGGGGGTCCAAACAAAGCAGGGTACCCAGGTGAAAGAGAATAAGCCTGATGAAAGCCAGTGCCACATCTGTGTCCCAGAGCCTAGAATACAGTCTGGCATATAATAGGCACTTTTTAAAAATTCGTGGATTTAGAAGCAGAAGACAGAAGGCAAAAGTTAAAAAATCTGTGAATTTAGAGTGAATGGGAATCAGTTACTATCATGGTGGTACAAGAAAAAGCCAATGATGGACATCCTGATGGGCAAAACCTAAATCCCAAGACCCCTGGTCTAGGGCCACCGTGTGGCCACAGAATGAGAGAAAGCCCCTCATCCTTTGAGACCAAGTCAGGAGGAAGGCAGAGTCTTGATCTCAAACAGGAGGAAAATACCTGAGATCTAGCTATGGGGCACTTGACTTGGCAAGACTGGCTGCTGGGATGAGTAGACGAGGCTCCCTGGATCTCCTCCCTGAGCCAGCCAAGCCCATTAGAACTAGGACCATTTCAGGCATGTCCCATGTTTGCAACCAGTCCTCTAGAATTTCTGGACCTAAAAAATCTAGGAGAAACACAATGATGTCCAAAGTCAATACCATGTCCTCCAAATACAACCAAAAGGGTTGTACTGAGAAACATGATGGATTCTGGGTTGCGGATAGCAGGAGTTAAGGCTGCTGGCCTGCTCCTTGCCCCGGCCCCTGGGTGGCCTTAGAACTTGGCAGGGCGGGTTGGGGGAAGCCAGCCTACCCCTCAGCCCACTTTGCACTCAGGCCAGGGCCCCGTGACCTATGTCCATCACCACCTGCCTCCGCCTAAGCTCCCATCAGGGTCGGAAATATTGTCATGATCCAGCATGAGCCACGGCAGGCTACAATTAATTAATCAGTTATACTCTATCAGCAAGTACAGACCAGGAATGTTAAATAAACAAATTAAAGGCTATGTTTCACTAAAGCTCAGCCCAATGAAATAATAATGAGGCAAAGTTAACTGCTCTGAACAGAAGAAAGGAGAATATTTTAATGGAATATAGCAGTGCAGTAATATCCCAGAAAAATGCCAAGAGGATCCTGCTGCGGGGACCCTGCCACCCCCATGCGGTCCTTGGGGAAAGTCGTGGGACCCCAGAAGGGCTGTGTGCCCTGCTCTCAGCCACACGGACCTGCACATGAATCCCAGCTTGGCCACTTATCAGCAAAAATCTATCCCAGCATGGCTGCTTATCGGGAAGTCGCTCAGCTGCTTTGAGCCTCAGTTTCCTAACTTATTAAAAGGAGGAGGAAGAGAGTAGCAGTTATCTGACCGTGCCACTTGCATCCCCTGTCAGCACTCACTTTTTCAGACACACTAGCAGAGCTTCCTCATGCTGCAGGTATGTGACCCTCTTCTCTGGTCAGGCCAGTTGATGGATCAATACCTCAGCTCCTCGCCCTGGAGAGGACAAGTCCAAAGTCTCGCAGAGAGCCCATGGGGGTGGAGCCCGTGTGCTCAGAGCCTGCTTGCTCTTCACAGACACTGAATTACCTTCCTTCCCACCCTGTCTCACTTCTGGTGCTTCCCTGATTACCCCCAAGATCAACCACTTGCAGTCAAAATCTGCCTCTAGGAGGACCCTGCCTGAGACTTGTTCCTTGAACAGCTTTTGTGAGTTCTATTCCAGTGTTGTGCCCCTTCCCCTTCGGCTACTCTGTAGTCCCCAGTCATAGAAGCCACAGTGATCTAGCCTTCTCCAAGGACGGTGGGCCCAGCCATTCCACTGGTCGCAGAGCCCAGGAGAACTTGCCTTTATGGATGTTCACTGATTCAGCAAGCAATGTGCCAAGACCTTCTCTAAGGGCTGGAGGTCCAGTTGTAAAAGCACAGATAGCCGTCAGCCAGCATGCTGAGAGGCATATACATGTAGGGCCTGGGGCGCAGGGAGAAGCCACCATCACAGCACAGGACTAGGTGGGGGGCTCCTGGGTCTGGGCCTGGGACGGAAGCCAGGCACGGGTGCCATGGCCCTCAGCCTCTGTAGCTGCAAAGTGAAGAAGTTCAGACCCTGTTGAAAAGAAGCTGAGTGCTTTAGAATCTTCAAGAAGCCGGCTCAATCACTCTCACAGAAAGTGCTTACTCATCTAGGAATTGATATCTGGGCAATTTTCCAGCATCACTGCTGGGTGATAATGTTCCTTCCCGAGGCTTTATCTATACAGATCAGCATCTGTGGCCGTCAGGCAAGGTCTCTATCTTTCCTCTTCCAGGCCTTCTGTTTCGAACCTGCACGTGGCCCCCAGGGAAGGCCCCTCACTGGAGTGAGGCAGCAGCATCTTTACTCTTTACGCTTTACTTTACTCTTCACTAATGACACTGTCATGCAAGCATCCTGTGGTCATCTTCTGAGCTCCTCTGCATGGAAGATGCCAGCTCTGGGGTTCTGGCACAAACAGGTAGACGGTGTATCTGAAAGCCAAGGAGCAAAGTTCCCAGAGAATGTTCTAGAACTTGGAGAAGAGGGATCCAGAGGACCAGAGTTGCACAATGGGCCAGTCACAGAGGCGTTCCCCTCTCTCCCCCATTCCCCCACTGGGCTCTTTGAGAGGTCACAGGAAGGATGCCAGTGATGCTCAAACCAAAGAGACAGTAATTGCCTTAGGGCAGTGCTTCTAATTAGGGTCCTTCTAAATGGTGATGGGTTTTCCCTGCCAGTTACAGGTAAAAAATGTAGGTGACAAACGGTGAGAGTGAGTTCCATTACACAGATCCGTCCGCCAAAGAATATGAACGTGCTCCTCTCGTGCCCTCCCCATCACATACACGCACACACGTGCACACACGTGCGCACACACACAGGTTTACCCTGGCCAACACTATCTCGCCCAGTAATCGTAGAGCAATCAGGGTGCACTATGGTGTCACGCGAGGGTTGTGGGATAGTGTCTGTATCATCCACCAGGGTCTGCTGATTTCTACTACCCTCATATACACATTTCCTGCTGGGACCTAGACACCATGCTCTGTTCGGCCCAAATATGACCAGTAGTAAAAAGTAACAATAACGATACTAACAACTGATAAACCACTACTTACTCGTGGCTTCCCCTGTGCCAGACCCTCTACTGAGTGCTTTACGTGCATTAATTCAGGGGTTAGCAAATGATAGCCTGAGGGCTGAGTCCACACCGCTCCCCACATATTGATGTAAATAAAGTTTTATTGGAACAGCCACTTTATGTATGTATCATCTGCGGCTGGGTTAACAATGCAGTTGAGAGGTGAGTAATGAGGCTGGGACTGCGTGGCCCTCAAAGCCTAAAATATGTCCTGTCTCGCCTTTTTGAAAACACATTGCCAACCCCTCCAGGAATTCACCTGACCCAGGGGAGTGGGGGAGAGAGGGGAACGCCTCTGTGACTGGCCCATTGTGCAACTCTGGTCCTCTGGATCCCTCTTCTCCAAGTTCTAGAACATTCTCTGGGAACTTTGCTCCTTGGCTTTCAGATACACCGTCTACCTGTTTGTGCCAGAACCCCAGAGCTGGCATCTTCCATGCAGAGGAGCTCAGAAGATGACCACAGGATGCTTGCATGACAGTGTCATTAGTAAAGAGTAAAAAAAAACCTGACCCTTATGGAAGCCCTGTGACCTGGAGGTCATTGTAAAAGTACTTCACACAGGGACAGAGGAGACAGCAGCTCTGTGGGTCAACGGAGACAAGCATCGGGAACAGGTGCAGGAACCTCAGGATATTTGGGGAACCTGGAGAAGAGGAATTCACCCAAATCTATGGAGAGAGTCACGCCTTGGATCCACCAGAATAGAGGAAAAAGGCATCTGCACCAGAGGCCCAGGGGGGGATGCTACCAGTACCAGATAACGATATTCCTGTGTGCCACTCAGTGACTGGAAACTTCTGTTGCAGAGACATAAGGTAAGTAGAGTCTCATTAAATAAGAGTTCTCAAATTTAAAAATCATTGCTCCGTGACTGTCCAGGAATAAATACCACAGCTTATTGTTAGCACATGGCAAACTAGATCATGTTCCAGTCCCCTCTACCTTGGTCTGATTTTAAAATAAACACCTTCTTGATGTTAGTCCCAGTCACGATTATCCTAGAGATGCAAAAAGCTATACACATACTAGAGCATCCTTGGAAACTAAATTTCCTAGTAAATATCAGTGGGATCATAGCAAAGGGAAACAAACTAAAGACTGCTCTTATTACTGATTGGACCTCACATGCTTAACCGTTTGGTATAATTTGTATCCAAACGCATGGAGGCCATAAAGTTATAAATGGTAGTAACACAAGGATATGAACAGGGGTTAAACCCAGTGATCCACAGACATAGCTAAAACTAGCTGAGGGAGAATCCTGCTCCTCTATCAGTCCCTATGACTCTGTCCACATGCCCCTAACCAGCAGGCAGTAGCTACAGAAGACAGACCTTCACCCCACAACCCTCAAGGAGGAGGAGAATAAAACCAGAGGAGGGATTTGTTACCAGCTAGGTCCCAAGACCTGGTCCTGACTGCCCACCTGCTTGTACTGCTAACCTTTGCCTTATATGCTCCCCTAAGCTCTTCTTCCCTGCTTTCTTTTTTTTTTTTTAATTTTATTTTACATTTTTTAAATTTTATTATGTTAATCACCATACATTACATCATTAGTTTTTGATGTAGTGTTCCATGATTCATTGTTTGCATATAACACCCAGTGCTCCATGCAGAACGTGCCCTCTTTAATACCCATCACCAGGTTAACCCATCCTCCCACCCCCCTCCCCTCTAGAACCCTCAGTTTGTTTTTCAGAGTCCAGAGTCTCTCATGGTTCGTCTCCCCCTCCGATTCCCCCCCCTTCATTTTTCCCTTCCTACTATCCTCTTTTTTTTTTTTTTTAACATATAATGTATTATTTGTTTCAGAGGTACAGGCCTGTGATTAAACAGTCTTACACAATTCACAGCACTCAAATAGCACATACCCTCCCCAATGTCTATCACCCAGCCACCCCATCCCTCCCACCCCCCACCACTCCAGCAACCCTCAGTTTTTTTCCTGAGATTAAGAATTCCTCCTATCAGTGAGATCATATGATACATGTCTTTCTCTGATTGACTTATTTCACTCAGCATAATACCCTCCAGTTCCATCCACATCATTGCAAATGGCAAGATTTCGGGGGGGGGGTTTTGATGGGTGCATAATATTCCTGTGTGTGTGTGTGTGTGTGTGTGTACCACATCTTCTTTATCCATTCATCTGTTGATGGACATCTTGGCTCTTTCCATAGTTTGGCTATTGTGGACATTGCTGCTATAAACATTGGGGTACACATATCCCTTCGGATCACTACATTTGTATCTTTGGGGTAAATACCCAGTAGTGCGATTGCTGGGTCGTAAGGTAGCTCTACTTGGGCAAATGAAACGTGAAACCACCCCAGGATGATGGGAACTGCTCTGACAAAGTCTCCTGCCCGCCCAGACCACCCAGACCTTTGAGCTAAACCTGACTCACTTCTGCACACATGGATCATGGAATGACCTCAGGAATGACCTACAATTACCTTTACCTCATTATAATACTAAAATCTCCCCCCAAGGAGGAGCCTCAGCCTCATTTACATAACATACAATGTATGTATAGGCATGTTTCCTTAAGGCACATGTGTGACCTCATGCCCACCTCTGCACAGGATGACAAGCCTTCCCTATGTAAATATTCATCCTAACCCTAAACAAAAGGAACCCATCCCTCCCCACCCAGAGTCATGGTTTGGAAAGCCATTCCCCATGACCTCCTTATTTGCTACAAATAAAATTTTCTTTGTATGACAACTAAAAAAAAAAAAATAGCTTTTCATGTAAAAATAAAGGAATTCAGAGAAGTTAAGTACTTGGTTCTAGGACACACAGTTTGTGAGCAAGAGAACAGGGATTGAAACCCAGAACTTCCTTTGAAAGTGAATCTGAGATGAGGAACATGGTCCATAGGAGGACCAGGGAGGACAGAGCAGGATGGGGAGGCCACTGATTAATGAGATAACCAAAAGCCCCAGAGCAGTGGGAGGGACAAGCGTCTGACTGGTGTTCTGAAATCTGGAAGGGATTTTTGTCCCTTCCCTTCCCTGTCTCTGTGAACACTTAGTGGTTTCTCTCTGCCAGACTTATATATAGTAAGATTCAGCATCATTCGGAGCAATTTGTCACCTGACATCATGAATTTGCAGAGCCTGGTGAATAGCAGATGCTTAAACGTATTTGCAAAGTTGCCCTGACTCTTTTTAAGTCTCTTTTCCATAGTGGATGGAGACTGGGGCAATGCTGTCCCAGTCCTAGAATTTCAGAATTTCAAAAGTGCCTCAGGAGCTAAGAAGTCGCCCCCCACTCTAGAATCCCCGTCATCTCGGGAGCACCCCCTCACTTAATTTGCCCTGGCTCTCCTGGGCCCACTGGGGACCCCAGGCTGAGCCTCCCCACATGTTTCCATGCCCTCGTAGGTAAGGTGACCTCACCTGGGTCCTCCCCAGCTGGAGGTGACTCCCAACTCCAGCTGCCTTCAAAGCCTGCAGAGTTGTGTGTGAACACAGACGAGGTTCTGCTGCACCAGGTCTGATGGAGAGCTCAGGGTCTGTTCCAGTCCCCCTGGACCAGCGTGGAGTGTGGCCTGAGGACTGGTCTCCTGTCCAATACGTCTCAGAACATCCCTGGTGAGCTGAAGATGGCTTTGCAAACCCTGGTTTTAGTGCCGCTGGTGTGTATCCTCCTTCCAACAGACATGGGCATGCCACACTTCTCTATGGCCGCGAAGCCTTCGGATTGGAAATTTCCTCCAGTCAGAAAAATCGGAGCCGAGCAGGTTGGTTGCACAGATATTAATTAGCATAACAAACCCCAATATTAAAAGGATAACCTCACAAAGATCTCTCAGTCCACATGGGGTGTTGTTATGTAACTCCTGCATCTACAGCAATTTCAGTGAGACTCTCATTGAAATGGGAGAAATGACATTTAAATGGGAGATGAAGTTGAATGTTCCTTACTGCAAAGGAATAGGATTTAGAAACCCAGTGATGGGATTTTTGGCCAAGTTCTATATTTTATAAAAGAAGAACTGATGACAGGGAGCTTGCAGTTAGATCAAGGGTCCAACTCAGGCCATGACATCTCTGAAATATCACTCTATTGGGCACATCCCTCAGAGTCTCCAACCCCGGGCTCTTCAGTAATAAAATGAGGACAGTGATCTTCCCCTCCTCCAGAGTAGTTAGAGGACAAAATACTGATGTAAATTCCTGGGCCTGGTTGGTCCTCCAAAGACACCTCCTTAGAAAAAGTGTGCCACCTGGTAGGAGGAAAACATCACTCACGGTGCTCAGGACCAAAGGGAGTGAACCACACGATAGGGGAGGTCAGCAGAAGCAGGAGGGGAGGCTGCAGGATAAAGGCAGTGTTTGATCTTTGTCTGCGAGGGTGATATGGCAGGGGTGCAATATTTAAGACTGGGGAGAGAAGCCAAGCCTGGCAGAGGGATGGCAGGGGTGCAGGGGTATGTGGGTGCAGGGGCAGCCGTGGGCACAGACAGACTTGCTGCACTGGCCCTGAGCCTTCAGCAGTAAATGGGGAGACTGTGCTGATGGGGCAAGCAACCCAGGGTGCCTTTGTTTCTCTCCTCCCTCTTCTTGGGAGCGGGGGGCTGAAGGAGATTTTACCCCCCAGGTCAGCTTGGAATTGAAGAGCTCGAACATCTGAGCCCCCTCTGTGACCAGTTGTGGGGAGAGGAACCCCAAAGCCTAGACACAGAGAAGGCCAGGACAAGGAGGCCCGGGAGCTGCCTGAGGTCATGGGCATGGCCCACACTAATGGCGGACAAGAGGGAGCTAGCCAATCAGCCTGACACATAAGACATTCGAGTTTGGGGCAGCATGTGCTATTTTAATCTGCTTACAGAAAGGGAAACTCCAGGGGCCCGGAGAATGGGTTTTTGTATAGTTCGGCATTGTTCAGTATGTTCTAAGGTGCGTTGCCTAAGCCTTTGATGAAAAGGCTCCTATGGTCCGGCGAGGATGATGTGACAAGTGGCACAACTGGTCCAGTCCCCAACCTGTGCCCAGAGAGCCTCCGAATACCAGCGTGGTGTAGGAAAAAGCCTCTGAGGTCAGAAGTCTTTGAAAGGGGCTCAGCCACGCTTTCTTTGTGGCAGTGGGGGGGGGGGGGGGGCGGAAACTACTGCACATTGAGGAGAAGCGAGTGTGTTGTGCTGTCGAGTTCATGCCACCATCCTGCCCCCGCCCTGCTGTTTTCTCTGAGAGGCCCTGGAACACCTTTGCTGCCCTGGGGATCCACAGAGCATCGTAGACGGACAGAGACTGCCATATAAAGCAGTGTGGCTTCCTTGTGCACACCTGTGCTCAGGACGTGGCACGAGCCTCAGCTTCCTCCAGTCTTCCCCCTCGCCCTTCTAGCCCTAGCTGCCCCGATCCTCCCGGAGAACCCGCATTCACGGCAGCCTACCGTGTGCCGAGCCCAGCGCTTCCTTACCTAATTGAATCTCCTGGTATTCATTTTCATGTGAACCATATGAGGTAGTTTCCATCAATGCCATTTTATGAAAGAGGACACCAAGACAGCTCAGGGAGGGTAGGAATCCTGCCAAGGAAGAGCTGGGAGTTGAATCACACCTGCCACGTTTGGGTGGGCATCTCAACCCCGTGACATGTAGAGACCCGAGGACAAAGGCTCATGGCGTCTCTGCAGTTGAGGAGAAGACAAAATGTGGGGTGTAGAAGGTGGGGCTCTGGAGCAGAAAGCCAGAACTCAAAACACAGCAGCCACTGTCTGTCTGGCCACCAGCTGACTGCGTTTGAGCAGAGCGGGCGGGCTCGGGGGTACGTGGAGCCGGCAATGCCAACTGGTTTGACATTCCATAGTGGTATCACTGCAGCGTCTCCCCCCTGGGCTCTGAGGCCTGCAGGTGAGTCCCAGCGGGATCCTGCGGCTCAATCTGAGTTATCAGATAATTGATTATGTCCACAGATTGTAAAACCGAGGAAACTGAGCTTCTACTCATCAACAGAACAGCTGAAAGTAATGTGGGTTTATTTTCCTTTGAGTTTATCATTTTGGCTTCTTCCCTACTCCCTCCTTTGTCTCTACCTATGAAGCGAACTCTGCAACCTTCTATTCTGGAAATGAGTGTGCAGGACTGTTCAGCATTATCTTCCTCTCTGATTCCTTCCGTCCTGCCTCCACCACCTCCTACCCCAGATCAGGGTTGAACATCAAGTTCTGACACTTCCACCAGCTGCTGTGTGGTCTGGGTCAAATCTTTGCCCTCTCTGAGCCTGTCTCCTCCCTTGTTGTTGTAAGAAGAATAATGGTCTCCCAAAGAGGTCCACATCCTTATCCTTGAAATCTGGGAGTGTGTCACCTTACACATCAAAAGAGACTCCAGAAGGAACGCAGCTCTGCCAACACCATGATGTTAGCCCCGTGAGGTCCATGTCAGACTTTTAACCTACGGAACTATCAGATAACAAACCTGCGTTGTTTTAAGCCCCCGAGATTGTGCTAAGTTGTTACAGTGGCAAATGGAGCTAATGCCCATGGATAAGGAGGAGAATGGTGTTCATCACCTCCACTTAGAAAAAGTCAAGGGATTTTTGTCCCAGTTGGTGGGATCATCTCTGCAGCAAAACTTTTCACCACGAGCTGTGTTTCCCAGACTCTCTGCCAGTGGAGACACCTTCCATTTAGCTCTGTGACCTCAAGGATCTAAATAGTCCCTCAGGAGCCACAGCACCTGGAAGCTGGCTCATTGGTTGCCCTGGGTCTGGGGTCACAGAAAACTGGATCACATTGACTAAAAATAGTGTTTCTTAACATTTACCGAGTATCTACCTGGTGTCCAGCATTTTGTTAGGCAATTTCACAGCCTTATTTCATTATTTTACTCATTTCCTAGGGGATACCTAATTATTATTATATGTGCGTGGCATCTGAAGAATAAAATAAAGACAGCTGAAGCATCTTTCCCAAAGTTACCCAGGTAGCAAATGGCACAAATGGAACTGGAGCCAAGGTTTTCCAGCTGCAAATCCCATGGTCTAACCCAGCAAAACAGGGGGATGGCATCCGAGTACATTTGGGGTTGACATGAACAAATAAAACAGTCAGATAAATAGGCAGGTGTAAACCACTTCCAATTCCTTTAAAAGCCACAAGTGAAATGGTAAAGTGCCTGGAATGTAGTAGGTGATCGATAAAAATGAATTGACTTTTTAATAAAAGAATAAATGTGTTTGGGTCAAATGGAACATTCACTTTTTCCTGTTACTCATTTCAAAGATGAGGAAGCTTGGGCGCCTGGGTGGCTCAGTTGGTTAAGCGACTGCCTTCGGCTCAGGTCATGATCCTGGAGTCCCTGGATCGAGTCCCGCATCAGGCTCCCTGCTCGGCAGGGAGTCTGCTTTTCCCTCTCACCCTCCCCCCTCTCATGTGCTCTCTCTCTCATTCTCTCTCTCAAATAAATAAATAAAATCTTTAAAAAAAAAAAAAGATGAGGAAGCTTGCAGAAAAAAGTCAAGTTCAAAAACAGCACAATAAGAACCCAGTTTCCGGAGCACCCCTGATTAGCTCCGAGGGGCAGTCGGGTGGGGGGGACACACACACCATCTTAAGTTAGAGGTGGAGGGAGAGGAGGAGTAAGACTGCCATGCTCAAGCAAGGGAGAAGACAATGGGAAGCGGCAGAGGACCTTTCCAAAAAGGGAATTACAAAGAGATGGTCAAGGCCAGCATAAAGGTTGCCCAAAGAGGAAAGTGTCATGGCAGTTTGCTTTTAGATGTCAGTGACCAGAGCTCCTGCTCCTTCCAGAAACCAGCAATCAGGGAGTAAGGGGCAGCACCCTGTCCCCACACCCTCCTTTCAGGGGTCTCCGTGGGAGACTCAGCTGATTCCACAAGGAATTCCAAAGATAGGAGGATCCTTCAGAGCTGTCCTGAGTTGGGTGACAGGGCCAGGCCCTTAGACCTGGGTGGGACACCACAGAGGCTACCATGGACCCGCAAAGTCTAAGTTGTACCAGGTTTTTCAAGAACTCATCCCTGGATTATGTCAAGGCACGCCTGCACTTATCAGGAGGCTGCAGAGCCCAATCTGCTAGAGCTACACCAGGTGCCCTCAGATGGACAGCATCCTCAGCCATCCATTTCCTCTTGTGCCCAGAGTGGTACCCGATAAGGCATGAAATTTCAGGTCCACCATCAGATGTGTGCCTACTCTCAGACACTCTACTCTGTTGTTTAATTGCCCAGAGTATTAGAACCCCAGGAGCTGGAGGTAGACAAATAGACAGAAGCACTAATCTGGATCTGGTCTGGGCTTTCTCTCCCCAGAGCCAGGTTTCTGAGATGAGCACATCTTTAACCACACCTTAGTGATGAATCCATTTCACAGTTTGATGTCACCGTGCACAGCAAGGTTGTGAGGGAGGGAGGCGGCCGCATGAACCCCTATGACCCCATCACATGGCTTTCAGTACCAGGGCACAGCTGAGCGCACAATGCCTCACCCTGGCATCTCTGGGATGGCCCCCAACCCCACTGGGCTGGGAGCCTGTGCTTGGGGGCCTCTCAACAACAGCAGGAAACCTCAGCCTGTCCTGCCAGAGGAGGCGCCACTGGGCAGAGAACATGACTCTCTCAGTGAGTATTCACTGGCATAGACGTCCACCCTGTGCTCAATGCAGCTTCGAGCCAAGGCTCAGGAGTCCTGGTTCCGGCCAAACGATGACATTCACTCGTGTGGGAAAGTGGCTGTACATCTCTGGGCATGGGTTCTCATGGTAAAATGTGTTTCCCTTGCCTCCAACCTTTCGTAAATGCTGTTCCTCTGCCTCGAGTGCCTGCTCCCCCTTCTTCTCCTTTATTGTCCTCACTCTTTAAGATCCAGCCTCAGCATCTCTCCCCTGGGTGACTTCTCTAAACACTCCAGGCAATCAGACGGCTCCTCTTCTGTGCCCACTGGAACCACGTTCATCTTTCTCATAGAACTTATTCTCCCTGCCTGCTTTCCCCACCATCCCATGGGTTCCCCGAGGACAGGCACCACATCATCCCCCTATCAGTATTCCTAACACTCCACTCAGGGTCTGCAGCAGAGCAAACACTCAAGAAGAATTTGCTTAATAAATCAATGGGCCAATGCCATGTTGGGACCAGAGAAACACTAATATCTAGTCCAATGGGAAGTTAGGCAGAGGTCCCTGTGAGCCTTCCCACGCTAGGGAGCTTTTGGGAAGCAGAGCCTAGGAGACTGCACAGACAATGCCTCCCTGGTTGCCTACCTGCCCTGAACCAGCTGGGAGGCCTGGAAGTCACCAGCAGCTGACTGGGCAGCAACGCATGGGGGGTAATGAGTCGCCAGTGTCGCTGGCACCTCTGCTCATGAGGGATCAAGACAAATCACTGTCACAGGCATCTTCTTAGGAAAAGAGGAAATGTTCCTGCTCCTCCTATACCCCAGACTCTAAGCAAGGCCCAAGGGTGAGGGTTTGAAAGGTCTTGTTAAAAGGAAAACAGTCTCAACAGTGGGTCAACTTCCTTGAGGTCCTACTGTGTGCTGTACATGGGCGATGACTTAGTCCCCGCCAAACTGCCCACAGTGCTGTGAGCAGGGCTCTGGGATCCATCTGTCTTTGGAATTTGAGGACTGAGGCTGGGAGGGGTTAAGGAGCTCATGCAAGGTCATATAACTTGAGGACAGGACGAGGAAGGAAACGTTGGTCCCCCAGCCTCTAAAGGCAACCCTCTTATCATGGTGGCTGGACCTGAACTCTGATCAAACAGATTCAAGGTTGAATGCTAGCTCTGGCATTTACTAACCCTGGAATTTGGGGCAAGTTACTTGCTCCCTAAATGGGCAAAAAGACATCATCCTTTCAAAGTGGTTGCAAGGCAGTGGTAGGGATTGGGGCAGAAGAAGGAGGCATATTTATATGGACAGGATCCAGACCAGGCTCCGATCTGGCCATAGAAGGATCTTGTAGAAGGGTTCAACCTTTGTAGGCGTAGTGGGCATTTGACTCTTAATTTTTGCCTGTCTGCTATCTGAACCTCCACTCCCTTCCTGGGCATCGTGAGCACTTAATGGACACCATCCCTCTGCTCTATGGGATGGCAATGGAATCAGATTTCAAGTCCTCAAGCAGGACCTTGTGTCCAGGGTAGATTCAGGACTCGCTGGGGCATTGTGTGGTCGCAAGGAGGTGGTGAAGGCACAGCACCTAGGAAGCAGCCGGCACACGGCAGGTGTATGTTACAAACGGTATAAAAATGCAAATAAACCAAGACTGGTGTGAGGCTGTGTTTCTAAGATGACAGCTGGCTGGGCTGTTCCATCTCTGTTTACCAAGACTTTTTAGTGAAGGATCTGGAACTGAGGTTGGAGCCTGATGAGTACTGCATTGGATGCACTCACCTCTCTTGGCTGGCTTCCTCTCCCTCCATAATCATGTCAGCCAAGTACCCAGATCCTTTATGTTTATGAAACCCTTCCCCTGGAAGATCTGACCAACGGTCACCTTCTCAACTAGAACGGGCCAAGAATTGTCTATTATCTCATTTCTTCAAAGGAAGTTTCTTTTAGACTCTTTGTTCCTAGAGACTCAACTGAAAAGCCTCAGAGCCCAACCCAGACCCTGCCTGCTTGCATAGTGGTCCCGAGAGAAGCCAGAGGTCTGGGATACTCTTTTCATGGCCTGGGCGAAGGTGTGACTCCAGCTGGGGAAGTCACCACTTCTGGGGCTGGAGGTAAAGCTGTCCTCTGCTCACATGGTCATTGTGCTGATCTCAGGCAAGTTCACAATGAGTGATCAGCTTCCTAACTCAAGAACTGTGGGGCTGCTGGGCACATGCAATGCAGGGCCAGTTGCACAGAAGAATGAGGGAGCTATGGGTTGGACACACAGAGAATTGAGAACAGAAAGCCCTTGACAGAGTAAGTAGAGATGGGGGTGAAGGGGACATCAGCTGTTGTGGAACAGCCAGCATGGTTTGGTGGGAGCCCTGAGCTGTGGGAGGCGAGGCCAGGCTGGGAGGGACCCCACATCCCACACTAAAACTTGGCTTTTGTTCTAAAGGCAAGAGCCACTGCAGGATATCAGACCCAAAGATGACATGACTGGATTCTTCTCACAATCTGACCAGTTAATCTGACAAGTTTGGAGACAGGGCAAGAATTCCAGAGAAGGTGTAGAAAGGACAAGTATTTTTACTACTAAGTGTAAATCCCTGAGGTTTTTTTTTTTTACATGTTTCTATGCACCCAAGTGCTTATGATTCCCTGTTACCTTTATGCTGATAAATGTTCCCTGGGCTGGATGGTGGCCTAGAATGCCCCAGCCCTCCATCCCTTCCACACACAGAACTCAGACTGAGCTCCCCGGAGTGCAGCTCTGACTACACCATTTCTCTCCCTGCTCAAGGAGCCTCTGCTGTGCCTCCAACCCTGCCAAACTCCCACAAGTTCCCTTGACTTGGTTCCATACCTCCTTTCCAGTTTTGGTAATCATGAACCTACACCCATGTGGTCAAAGTGTGTCCCTCACTCTTCCCATGACCTGGCCCTGGGCTCCCATCCCCAGGCCTTTTTACTGCCATTCCCTCTGCCTGTGAGCCTTTCCCTCCATACCTACCTTCTGCTCACATCAAATTTCTGGCACCCTAGGCCCAGCTCAAATGACTCCTCCTAGGAAGTCTGTCCCAATGCTCCCGATCACTGATGGGGTCATCCACCTCCAGCCCCCATGCCGAACTGTCCCTAAAATTAGTGCACTCTGTTAAAATTGCTGATGAACTGGTTAGCAGTCCACTATTCACCTGTGAGTGGCTAGTCAACAATAAGTCAACCTTATTCCTGAACAGAGGAACCTTCCTGAACGGAGCCTTTTGCATAAAGGATTTTGAATAAATGGATCTTTTCAGAGGGCTATACACTCAGGCTTTAGCTTCATTTCACTCCTAATTCTGTTCCCCTACAGTGTCTCACAGTGGGACACCTTGCCTGTCCCCTAAGAGTAAGTCCCATGACCGCACATGGGCCACACCATACACCGAGGGTAACCAGAAACCACAGATAGGACCAAAATCCACATTTATTTCCAGGCTCACAACGCAGTTGATTTCCTTAAAGGTAGTTTCTTTAATGTCTAGCTGCAAGTGATTTAATGTAACCCTCTTTGGCTTATCATATAATTAAAATCACACCCCAAAATTAGGTTCTTGGGCAGATCGTCTATCTTGATCTTGGTTTTAGGAAATAAAGCATACACCCCCATTTCTATAAGGCTGGACACATGTACATTTTTTTTTTTAAGATTTTATTTATTTATTTGACAGAGTGAGAGAGCACAAGCAGGGGGAGCAGGAGGAGAGGGAGAAGCAGGCTCCCCACCGAGCAGGGAGCCCGATGTGGGGCTCGATCCCAGGACCCTGGGATCATGACCTGAGCCGAAGGCAGACGCTTAACCATCTGAGCCACCCAGGCGCCCCACATGTACATTTTTATAAATGTTTTCCAAATTGAGCTGGTCTGGACAGAATTCAAAGGAGAGGGGATTAAACAGCATTCTGAGCACCAAATTTCCGAGTCCCGTTCTACAGGCAGAAGAGTGGGGAGGTTTGTGGGAGCCCTGAGAAGAATCAGAGAGTTCTGGGGGGGGGTTGCAATGTGATGGTGATTCTAATGATAATTCTGATTCTGATTTAAGGCAAGGAACAGAGACCTACTCTCACGGGGGAGTTCCCTGTTTCAAATCTTCTACTGCCTTTAGCTGGGGACAAAATGAGGCATAGCAGTGTGATTGTTGCTTTGATGAATTTAGCCTTTATAAATTATAGATGAATTTATAATTCAGTTATAAAACCCATAGTTATTCTCTAGCCTAAAGGCGCCAGCATGGGTGACTGGATCTGAATATCACCCCTGCCCCGGCTCAGCAGTGAGGAATAAGGCACAGGGCAGAGCTGAGGGGTGATAATCTGGGCTCAGCCTCTTGCCAGCTAGCTGCTGACGAGTGAGTTACTGAAGGACACTGATTCCAAGTCTAGCCCAGATGTTCATCGCTCTCTTTCTCTGAACTGTTCCACCCTTAAATTCACCAATTCTGTAACTGACATTTCCACTTGACCTTCAAATAGTTCTCTCCAATTAAACAATTCCTAAACCAACCCGTTGGTCTTGACCATGCAGCAAACCCTGTTGACCACACACTACAGAGCACCACCACCTGCCTTGAGCTCAGGCCCAATCCCAGGGTTAATGTTTCTTTTTCTCTTGCTTTCACCCTTCCAACCAATCCATCATCCTCTTTAAGGTGTTGTTTCATAACCAATTAAATGGGGATAATCTCTCCCTTCCTCCGATGACGTTAGGATTAGATATAATGTACATAAAGCTCCAGGTCCACAGAAAGTACTCAAATGATATCTACTTTCATTACTGTGCCCTCATTCACGGAACAGAAGCCCCTGTGCCCCTAAATATTCACATAGGCTCTGAATATATGCATTACAAAATGAATTGGAAGGAGATAGGTCCTGGAGTCCAGGTGTGGAGGGGCGAATGCTCACAGCTCTGCGTGGGTGTGCCAGAGCTGAGGGTGAGAGCCGTGTGCCCTTAAATGACACCCCTCTCCCATTAAAGCTCCAAAGCAACCCTCTAATAAACTATGATCATAACAGACAAATGGAGATTTAACAAAAAGAAGAAGGAAAAAAGAAAAGGAAAACAAATGTGCTCTTCAATCGAAAGCCATCTTGCAGCAGTTATGCAATTTCAAGTTCAGAATCAGGCATTATGCTTATTTTCATCTCTGATAACTAATACATTAGTTTGCGGCTAGATGCGACTATTATGAGAAAAACAAAATTCAATTCACCTGCATTTGTCACCAGAGTATTGTGTTTGCCACACAAAGGCAGGAGATTGAAATGAAAGATGCCTCTTATTGAATTTTAATTTCGAGAAAATGTGGCCAATTTCTGGGTTTTGCACACACGGTCAGCCAGATGGTTTGAAGAAGGCTCAGTGCTCAGCATACAATCCACATCCAAGGCACCAACACACATTCTGTTTAGGCACATCTGCACCCTGGCCCCGCCCTGTTTCATATTTACACTCAAGATCTTTAGTCTTTCTTATTTGTAGATTGTTGAGGCAGATGTTTGCCCATAATGAATCTGAAGAGCCCCCGAAGTCTCAAATAAGACATTTCCCCTCATGGTCACAGCTCCTGAAAACCCCCCATTACAGCAGGCTCCCGGAAAAGGCCTGCCCCGCCATAGGTCTCTATCTAACACGATATCTGGGGTTGTCTGTCACCACTTTATCAACACCAAATTCGTTATCAAATTATTTTGCTGTAGATCACCTTTTCTTTGACCTTCCCCTCACGGCAAGGATAAAGCACACACTAAGGAGCCCTACCTGTTGACAGTGATAAAACAACAGGGAGGACGTAGAAGCTTATAAGGAAAGTGCCTCTCTTATTTTTGCCTGTAAAATGTCAGAAACAAGAACCTGGAGCCAAGGAGACCAGAACTGTGATATTTGCTTTGCTTCTGGATTACCCTGTGACATGGAGCGAGTCCAATTCTTTGTTGTCCATAAAACTGGGGTAAGGACATTCACCTGTCTGGGAGCAAGGGGTGGGGGTGGGCCCAGGATGGAGGTAAAGATCACAGGTACAGGACTCAGCCCAGGGTCTGGCCCAGGATCTTGCAGAGAAAGCTCAATCCTCCTAGGCATGGCTGGCATTGGACTCTTAATTTTTGTCTGTTATTTGAACCTCCGCCCCCTTCTTGTGCTTGAGAAACTCTCCACTTTATGAGTCAGGGACAGCCTCTCAATATAGAAGGCAAAAATGCAAGATACCTCTTTTTCTCACCCCCACCATCCCCTTGCAACTAGAGGGAGGTGCCTGCAACCTAGGATGTGCCTGGAAGGAATTGGGAAGTAGTGACTCAAAGATTTGGAGCTGTAGAGACTCTTCTCACAGTGGGTGGCCTCAGTATTGGAGCCGATGTTGAACCTCTAGGGACAGTGGTGGCCAAGGGGGAACCAGGGCTCCAGTGACCCAGTGGTGGCAGACGATCCTCCCAACTAGCTCTATGGCCTTGATTTTGGCCATCACTCTAGGAGTTACCTGGCACCCACTGTTCTTACCCCTTTCTTAGTTTCTTCCTTCCTTCCACCCTTCCTTCCTTCCTTGTTTCCACATACCATAAACTATTGAGATAATATGATATACACCTGTTTCACAACCACCAGCTTGATAAAATCTTAGCATTTTTCTAAGAAATAAAATATTACAGATAAACTTGAAGCCTCTCTAATCCCATTTCCTTTTCTGCCTTGCAGAGATAAACTCTATCCTGAATATAATTGTCATGCAAAGACACATTTTCAGTGTATAAAATTTACTAATTTAATTAAATTTATAAATTTCATATATGAATGTGTACGTTCCTCCCCCCCACACACACACATACACACACCAGTAATACATGGGTGACTTCTGCTCCAGACAATTTGGAAAATAGCTATCCTGAGAAACCCTCTCATTATCAAATATGTAGAACAAAGATGCTTTCCGATGAATAGATAACTTCATAACAAAAGTGAGGGAAATCAGTAGACTGAGTAAAGGAGATTGTTGTCTCTAATGTGGGTGGGCCTCATGCAATCATGGAAGACCTGGATAGAACAATAGAGCTGAGTAAAACGGAACTTTGCCCATGTGATACTTGCACTGGGACAACAGTCTTCCCCTGCTCTTGGCCTGGGACTTAACCATCAGCTCATCTGGTTGTCAGGCCTTTGGCCTTGGACTGGAACTAACCACCAGTCTCCTAGGTCTCTAGCTTGCCAACTGAGATCTTGGGACTCCATAATCACATGAGCCAATTCCTCACAATAAACTCTTGATAGATAGATAGACAGACACATAGATGAAAGATGACTGATGATTGATAGATAGACAGATGATAGATAGATGATAGATCGATCCTGTTGGCTTTGTTTCTCTGAAGAATACTGACTAATATAGATTTTGGTACCAAGAGTGGTTCTAGAGGAACAGAATTTTAAGGATGAGTTTTCTGAGTTTTTTTCTGGGGTCTCTGGCATTGACTCTCAACTGATTCGATTTAAAGACAAGAATGACTATTTCCAGTAGTAAAGAGAGCCCTGGTAGTCCGTGGCATGATCTGGAAGCAGAGAAATGCAAGATTTCAGCATTGCATATTCCTAATGAACCACTAATAAGAAGCACAGGGTTCCATGGCTGTATATATGGTACTTTAGAAAGTTTCTGGCAAACTAATGAATGTAATGAGATTGGTTGGTTGCTCCTAATGTCACTGGACAAAATGGAGAAAGAAATAAAAAATTAGTTCAGGGATTCAAATTCCCAGCTCAAGTGCCACATACATGAGAATTCTGACTAATACAAGCTGTGAGAGGGGAGGACAGGCGAGAGTCACAGGAATGTCTAGTGGAGGCTCTGGGGTTACAGCGGAGTGGAGGAACGGCAGTAACAGTGCTTGGTGGGGGATGAAAGCAATATGGTGGCAAAACAGACATTGGACAAGGATTTCTGAATTGCTGTTAGGGGCCAGAGACCCAGGATCAAAGAGTTCTCCTCTTCCCTTGTATTGCCCTCTTATTTCTTGCTTTGTTTTTGAATATTAAATGAAATGAAGTATGTAAAGCCCCCAATTTCAAGAGAACAGCATTTCTCCCTGCTGAGGAAGAAGAAACAGAGATCGAGCAAAAAGCAGAGCGAAGCATTTAGGAATGTGGGTCTGTGGCAGCTTCAGAAATGGTCATCTTTGCTCAAGGAGACAATCTGCTCCATGGAATCATATCTTGCCTTCTGGGCAGAAGAAAAAAAAAAAACTTTGTTCAGATATTATTGTTACAAAGTAATATAGGCTCAGTGGAGAAAATGTTCAGAGTAAAGAAAAGAAAATTAGAGATAGAAAAATCATCCATAGACTCAGCACCCAAAGACATTTACTGTTGGTAACATTTCAGGGTGTTTCTCTTCAGATAAAAAATGTAATTTTTAGGGATGTGAAATGCTGTCAATCACACAGAGCTTCGGCCACAGGGGACCCTAGGGAGAGAAGGAGCTACCCGTCCTGCTCCCTAACTGCGTTCCCAGTGAAGCCCTTCCCATCCCCCAGGTGGGGGTGAGCAGAGCTGGGAGCCTAGTCCCCCCCTCAAGCCCCTGGGGTACAGCCTCTAATAAGCCCCCCAGGATTTGTGTCCAAGACATCTGTGGGCTTGGAGGAGCTCGGGCGTGTTCCTTGCTGGGGCTCTCTCAGTTCCCAGGTCCTGCATCAGGTCTGAGACTTTCCTCCATCTCACATTTCTGCCTAAACACTTGGGCCTAGAATGCATCAAAGTGCAGTGTGTGACACAGTCCGGCTTCCCAGGATGGAGGCCAGGCAGGGGCACAGGGCCCAGACGGCCGGGAGATGTGCATACAAACAGCACATGGGAGGTCCTGTCACCAGGGCAAGCCTTATCTCTTCCTGCCTGGCTCCTAACCCTGAGTCATGGGCCAGATCACCAGTGGCCCATGCCTCTGTGTCCCCCAGAGCCAGTGCTGTCCCCACCCAGCCTGCACTCATCCCCAGCAAATGAAAACCCAGCTAGGAAGCCCCAGCCTCCAGGAAGTTCCTGCTGATTGGAAGGGACAGAGGTGGGGCTAGGGATGTATTTGGGAATGAGAAGCTCACTCCTAAGCAGGCCACCATCACCTTGTCAGCACTTGTCCCCTTTCAGTTCACTGCTCGGTAAATCTTGGTTTTATTGTTCCATGCTAAGGGGCCAGGAGAGGAGTGGCCCACTTTCCAGTGGCCCCTAAGGATGTAGACTATCTTTCTTTCCATAGAATTCCATTTACAAGGGAGCTGCTGAGGATACAGACAGTGGACAGCAGGACCCTGGACTAGTCTCTGTCTCTCTCCGGGTCTCAGTTTCCTACCTGGGAAACAGGAGGGACTGCTACACTAATGAGCGAGATTTCTTTAGCATTATTATCAAGGGCTCAATGATTGCCTAAGGGATGAGGACTTGCTCACGATAGAGGTTTGAATCCTGGGGCCCCGTGTGACTAGAGGCCAAGATCTCACTTTCCTTATATGTGATTTACAAAATTAGGACAAGAGTTTCTACTTTACCAGAGTAACGTGATACTGAAGGAAGGCTCTCAGTGGAGAGAAATATGGACACATCTGACCAAGGAATCACTTTCTCACTTCCAAGGAGAGGGTTTGAGCTGCTCCCGTCCCAGTGAGGCTATGACTCCAACATCTTTTTGTCTACTTGTAAAAAGGCACAGGGGTTTCTGGAAGCCTTGATCTTTGGGCACACCAGAAGACCCCTCACCGAGAGGAGCCATGGGCTGGGCCATGGGCCGTGCTCTCCCGTAGAAACAGAACACAAGCCATGTTTGCAATTCAAAATTCTCTAGTAGTTCCAGTTTTTAAAAAAAAAAGTAAAAAGAAACCAGTGAAATTAATGTTAATATAACCTATTTAACCCAACATATCCAAAATATTATTTCAACATTCAATGACTATAAAAAATACTAATTTGAGCTTGATTCCTCCTTTCCTCATCCTCAATTTTCAAACTCTGGAATGCTTAATTTTTATTAATAACACCCAATCTGTATTTAACTCTCATTGCTCTCTGAGCCCGGTTATTTAGTGACTTCTCAGAAGTCAGAAGACCAGACCCACCTTTTGGGTTGCAGAGGAAGAGCAAAAGTTTCCCCTCCTTCTGGAAGCATCCCGAATCTCGGCCACCAGGTCCCACCTCAGAACTTTTGCTTGACCCTTTCTCCTGCCTGGAGCACGTTCCCTGTTCCTCTCCGCCTACTTCAAGCTCAAACCTGCTTCAGACCCAAGTGCTACATTGTCCTCCCCAGTCCCTTGTCTTCTTGGTTCCAGGATGCCAACCACACTCCCACACATGGCCTTGGTTCAGCCCTGAAAACACCCTGGCTTGCATTTGCACCATTGCATTTTTCACTTTCCAGCAAAACTGGATGAAGGCTAGAACCTGTTTTGTGTTTCCCTTCACCTCCCAAGATGCCCTACAATGTCTCCCATCCTCGTCGACACCTCACGCATGCCCGATGGGGCAGACACCCACGTGAAATGTTGACTGAGACTCAGTCACTATTTTCAGGGAGATCACATTCCAGCCAAATGTCTTGCCCCTGAGAACACAGATTTTGACTGTAAATCACTTGGTGAGCACTTGAAGGTTTAAAAGGCTCTTTTGCATGACAGTTTGATAATAATCTTCAAGCAGTTCTAACTCCTTACCTCAGAGACCCACCTAACATCCGCTCCCTAATACGCTCTTTCTCAGACCCCTACCTCTTTCTTCCATAGCATATACCACAATTTTGCATTGTTTTATTTTTTTTTTTGCTTTTGTCTATCTCTCCCTAACTAGAAGCCCCATGAGGTCAGGGAGCACCTGTATCTCCCTTTGTGAGCACTGTGCTCCATCCCTAGAAAGCACTCGATACATTTGGGATGAATGAATGAATGAACTCAGTAATATGTGCCAAGCTTGGTACAAGGCTTTTTCTACACAGGGCTCTCCAAAAGAAAGAGAATGTGAGCTGTGTTTTTCATTTTAAATTTTCCAGTAGTTATGTCTCAAAAACGCAAAAAGAAGCAGGTGACGTTAACGATACTATACTTTATTTAGCCCAATAGATTTAAAATATTATTTTAACATAAAATGAAAATAAATTAATATGATTGATTTATTTTAACCTTAATTTTTTTCATCCTTTGTTTTGGAAATCTGGGGTGACTTTCCCATTTCCATCCCAGCTCAATTCAGATGGCAAATTGTTGTTGGACGTACCTGATCTATATGTAGATCTCATAACCATGCAGTTGAAAAAGCAGATTCATATACCCAAGTTGTTCCAAACTCACTTAATAGTTTTCCAATCACTGAATCAAGTAATGATATTTTAATTTAAATTTAAATCAATTCGAATGAAATAAAATGGAAAATCCAGTCCCTCCAGCTTATCAGCCACAGTTTCAGGGATCTGTAGCTTTCACCTGGGGCAGCAGACGTCTAGATGGTACCGTTAAGACTCAGTCAGATTGGATTGTGGCTGTGACCATACTTCTCCAATAGCGCCCATGACACCCGGGATAACAAAGTCCTGAGAGTGGTCCCCAAGGCCACTGTCTGCCCTGCCTACCCTTCTACCCTCCTTCCTCCTTCTCTCCCCTTCGAGGACTCCACGCCCCCACCTCACCTCCTCATGGTTCCTCAGACACCCCCCCGCCAGACCTTCTCTCACTTCAAGTCCTTCGCCCTTGCTGGGTCCTCCACCAGGATGCCCCCCACCTTCTCAGAGAGTCCTTGCCCGGCCAGTCTGTTCTGAATTGACGACTCGGCCCCCACTGATGCCTCAATTCCTTCGTCCCTGAACATCTGACTCCTTGGCAGTCAGCCAGCACGAGGTGACAAAATCTGCATTTTACTTTTTTGAGATATTTATTATCTTGCCTCCTGCCCCAATAGAAGGTAAGCTTTGTGGGTGTTAACATTTTGTCTGTTTGGTTCACTGCTAGATCCCTAGCCCTGAGCACTTCATTTGCTGAAGGAAGGAAGGAAGGAAGGAAGGAAGGAAGGAAGGAAGGAAGGAAGGAAGGAAGGAAGGGAGGAAGGGAGGGAGGAAGGAGTGTATAAACATACATTTATGTCATCTGATGACATTATTACTTCACCTTACAAATAAAGAAACAGGATCCAGGTGGTAAAATGATGAGCCCAGAGGCAAAGAAACAGAAAAGAGATCAAAATAACTAGAATGCAGGGTTTACTCCCAATTCCAGGTCATCCCCATCATGCATGCTGCCCTCAAAAATGGCTGCTGACCGGCTACTTTCAGAAAGAGGATTAGAATCTTACAGAACACACTTGAGAAAGACAAATCCTTCAAAGAGCAGGTCAACCATCCAATTAATAACTCCAAGGTACCCATGGGGGCCAAATCCATTCCCTGAGTTTTGCATGCGCCAAACATGCACTTTGCTGTCGTAAGTTGAAGTCCGGGACAGCTTCACTTTGGATGTAATTTGTATGTGCCCACCATTGCCCCTTGTGACAGGTGTGGTCATTGGTAACAGGCTCATCCACCCTTCCCATGTTCAGCCCAAATCCCACGCTTGTAGTCACACAATTACCTGTGTCAATGTTTATGCGAATTGCAAATTTCCTTTAGGAACAATATTGTTTCCAAGAGGAACCATCAAAAGACAGCTAAAGGTGAAATAGTAAATACCAATTATCCGATGCTAATTTTTTAACACCACATTATCAAATTTAATCCTGTAGGAACTCTATACACACCATTGTGCCCATTTGACAGATGAGGAAACTAAGACTCAGAGAAATAACTGTCACAGTCACACTACTAATAAGCAATGGGGTCAGAATTTAAATCTAAGCCTATCTGTCTATTATTCTGTCAGTGGCAAACTGTTACCCACCCTCAAAACTCTGAGAAACCCATCATCGAAACATCTCCTGGAAACAAGATAGAATTAGTCCAACAAGCCAACTTAAAACCCATTCATTTCCCAAATAAATTCACAAATTCATTTGCAGATATGTAGAAACTTGTAGCAATTATGATGCCTCAAATTTGCTTAATGAATGACAACTCAGCAATGCAGAAATGCAGCTCAAAGAACCTTTTATTAACATTCTTCTCTGTATAAATCTACCAATGCATCATGTTAAGGATAACAAATCATTAGTAAGACAGCACCTTCCTGAGTCTGCATATTTAGGTCTTGAACTCGGGGTCCACAGAGCCCGGCATAAATGCATTGCCTTTGCTTCCCTCTGCATCAGCTGTGACCACCTGGGCGAGACTAACTCAATCCAGGCATTATGTTGATGGTCATTTGTTTTTAAGTGACATACATATTTCATATTCTCAATGCACAATTGACCTGCGTAAGTATTGCCATTAATGTTCACAACGTGGCTGTGACAAACAGAAGCATGTTCACAGGGTTATTCACATTTTGAGCTTTTCAAGGAAAAAGGACTGGATGTTGCATAGTAAAGCCCCTCATGGTAACATAAGAAAAACCTCCTTCAAATAAGCTTAAGTGAATGAAGGAAATTCATTGGAATGATACCCTCATAACTCAAAAACAGGCAACAAAGCTGGGTCTCCAGTAGTGCTGAAAGGAGAAATGGAAGACCGGTCAGTAACACACGCCACTCGATCCCACCATCTTCGCTTCTTTCCAGATAATCCCTCTGCCTTCTCTTTTCCCTCTCTCTCTCTCCCTCTACAGAGCGGCTCCCATCTGCTCATGCCCAGAATGGCCACCAGAGTTCCAGAGTTTAGATGTGTGCACTTTGAAGACATTCTAACAACTGCTAAGTACCAAATCTTTTGAGAATAAATTGAGCAGACCCAGTTTTGTTCAAGTGATCTTCCATGGTCCCAGGAGATCATACCAGAGGAGTATCTGTGGGTTAAGGTCAATATGAGAGACGTGATTGGGCTCTGGGTGGATGAACCCCTGAAAACTTATCTACCACCAGCGTGACTGGTCTCAGGAAGTTCTTAGACAACAATAATTTTCTCCAAATTGCTGCTTCTTCCCAGTACTCATTTTTTCAATAAACACTTATTAAATGCCCACTAAGTGCCAAGCAACCAGCCCTACCCAAAGGACTTGCAATCTAGAAGGAAAGACTATCAGGCAATTATAAGACTGTGTGGAAGTGACTATAGCAGGACAAATCATGGGATATGATGGGGTGAACATCTATAATTCAGCCCAAGATGCGGAGGGTGGGTGAGTGGGGTGCGGTCCAACGGGGATAGGATATTTCCCAGAGGAGGAAAGATTGACCTGACATTTGGAAGATGAATACAAATTAACTAGGCTAAGAAAGAGCAGAATGGGTGATTTGGGACAAAGGGAACGCAGATGTAAAGGCACCAAGTTGTCGGGAAGCAAGAAATTGAGAGAAGCATAGGGACTTGAGCTGGAAAGATAAATAGGTCAGCACGTGAAGAAGCTTGCATGCCAAACTAAGGAACTTGCAAATCTTTCCACAATTCTAAACATTAACTTAATAGAACGAAAGACAGCCTGCCAAGAAAGTAAATTTAGTAAATGCTGCCTTTTAGATGATCCTTTTGGAGATTCACAATTCACATCAGCATATTAAAGGCTATGAGAAGTCTTGTAACAAACATGCAACAAAAGTACCTGGTTAACTTTGTTTCACCCAGGGTTTCCCGAATGTATTAAACTATGAATGTCATTCTTAGCCCATACCCTATGAAACACGCATGAATCCAGTTGGAGATGCTGCTTTGAGGCAATGGGGAGCCTACTGGAGGGTTTTAAAGAGCAGAGTGAAATGATTCTATCTGTGCTTTAGGACTGGCCTACCGCCTGCTGCAGAGAATGGAATCAAGGAGTGTAAGCCAAGATGCCGGGAGACTTGTTAGGGGCTGCTGTAATTATTGAAGGGAGAGATGATGGGGCCCTGGACCGAGGCACAGACAGCAGAGATGCTATAGTTGGGAACAATCGTGGTTGTCCAAGACCCTAATACAAATGGCTGTGGCATGGCAGGCTACATTAGGAAAATAAAAAATGAACATGGGACTGAACTTTATTATGGGAGCCAAGAATGGAAGCACTAGCAGGGGGCAGGACAATTACCAAGCAGTGACTGTAACTCTCCAGCTTCTAAAGGATCTGACATTTCACAAAGGACAATGCTCCTCTGCTCTGGAACTATATACCCTGCCCTAGAGGAAGGACCACCTGGAGCCGTCCTGACTGCCGGCCTGGTTTACAGATCAACCCAGTTCCACAGAGAGGTTGTCTTATGAAAAAGCAAGTCTGCAGTGGACAATCCAAAGTGAATCTGAATGCCAAGCTATAGAATTTACCCCTTCTTCCTCTTGCACATTTTAATTAAGCACTTATTAAGTGCTAAGTTTATCCAGGCACTTCACATTTTTCTTTTCTGGTGTCCTATATTTTCCATCCTATATTGCTAGATAACAAACTAGCCAAAACTTCATGGCTTCAAACAACAAAGATTTATTATTTCTCATGGTTATAGGGGTTCGCTGGGCTCACTGGGTGGTTCTTCTGTCCACACGGCGTCAACAAGAGTCAATGTCATCTGGAGGCTTGATGGGGGTTGGGTCAGCCATGATGATCTCTCCATGTAGCCGTGTAGATGGCAGCTGGTGCTGCCTGTGTGCTGGGAGTTCATCCGGGGCTCTTTTCTGGGGCTCCCCTGTGGCCAGGCGTGGACTTCCTCAAAACATGGTGGGTGAGTTCCAAGCCCAACTCACCCACGTTTACCAAGATCTGCTGGTGTCATGCTTGCCAAAGGCCCACTGCCCAAGTCATGTCACATAGCCAAGTCCAGTGTCCACGTGAGAGGCACCACGAATACTGAGAAATGGTTTGTAACTATATGTACAACATGTGGTATGTGTAACAATGTGCACACTTTGTAAATTACACAGGGTACATATAATAAATCCTGTGATGAATTTCTGTATCTATCTACGTTATTTTAAGATGAAATAAGGGCCAACTGAAAATGAGTTCTTCTCAAGAGAAAGCAATACCAAATGCACAGATGTAGAAAAATAATTTGTGAATAGTTTTTTTTTTTTTTTTTAAAGATTTTATTTATTTATTTGACAGAGAGAGACACAGCGAGAGAGGGAACACAAGCAGGGGGAGTGGGAGAGGGAGAAGCCGGCTTCCCGCAGAGCAGAGAGCCCGATGCGGGGCTTGATCCCAGGACCCTGGGATCATGACCTGAGCCGAAGGCAGACACTTAACGACTGAGCCACCCAGGCGCCCCGTGAATAGTTTTTAAAAAGCACAGATTTGAGGGTCGGTGGGGCAAGGTTCATCCCAAGGCCTGCTTCATCTTTTCTTAGATGTGTGATTTAGTAAAATATTTGTGCCTGATTCCTCATCTGAGAAATGGAGGTAGTAAAAGCTGCCTTCAGGGCTGTTTGGGGGATTTAAAATATAAAGAGTTATGTATGTGCATAAAATAAATTTAGTGTCACCAATGTAACAAAGCAGACATGTTCATGTCTTTTTGTTCCTTTTTAATCTTTATGCCTCCATGCAAATATAGAATTCTGTGTCATTTTAATCAAAGTGTACCTAAAATTGTATTTTGATATTTATTTTAAATCAGTCTGTGTTTCTACAGAGGCTTTGTGTTTAGCCTTTTTAATTGCTGTGAAATATTCCAAGATGTTGACACATTATCATTCAGGTAACCCTTCTCCTATTTTTGTGCATTTCAGTTACTTCTTGTTTTCAGCCTTGTAAATTACACGGATGCTGTTTAAATTGTTCCTCTCTTAAGATTATTCTCTTGGCAGTTCTTAGAACTGGTATTCTAAGGTAAAAATATGTGAAAGCATTTGTAACATGATATGCACTGCTCAATAGTCCTCCACAGTATGTCACCACAATGGTGACACAACGTCCTCCACAACGTCACCAGCAATGGGCTTTTATACTTTGTTTTGTTTTGGTTTGGTTTGGTTTGACAGAGATAAAATAGATGTTCTACCTTCTGTCCAACTCTTAGGCTGTCTGTATTAGATCATGTGGCGACAGTATGAGAGCGTACTAATGCATGCCCTGTGAAATTTTTTCAGAAACTTTCAAAGATGCATCAAGTAACTATTACTATTTCTATTTTTAATGAGAAAGCAACTGATGGGGACACTTTGGATACTGAAGGACTCTGGTTGGGTCTGGAGTTGCTTTAAGATAAAGATCCTGATTTTATTTTATTTTTTAACAGAGAAGCATACCTTTTCCACTTTCCCAGTTTTCACCCTGACAAGTAAATAACCATTCAATCAGGAAAAAAAAAATACTTATAGAGGCAGTTAAGTGAAGGCATCAGACTGGGTGCCGGAGGGATCTCACACCTGGGAGTGAGAACAACACGCGCATACGACACACATTGGTTCCCAGGCATTATAACAGCAACATCGTAATTTCTGAGACTTATGTAGGAATCTAAAATATTAATTGAAAACGTGCTGTGTGCAAGCCACAGTTCCCCATGCCTGGGATGTTCAAGAAGGATGAGATGTCTTCCCAAGAAGAGGATGTGGAAGGAGAAAGCAGATGTTAGGGGCGCCTACTATGTGCTTAACACAGTGTCAGGCCAGGAACTTTCCTGAAGCTCTCCTTCCATGGACAGCACTAATCCCATGTAAATTCAGGAAAGAAGGATCCAAAGGCTCATGGGCATGAGGTTTGCCCTTTGCTGGAGGTAATAAAGTCTGTTGTGGAATGAAAGGGCCTGAGCAGGTCCTTAAGCAACAGGAAGGACTTGGCCTCGCAGGGACGAGAGGCGAGAGTGAGAGGCAATTTAGGGAGGTGCAGGTTCTTCCGTTGCCGAAATGCCTCTCCTCAGAATGCACACACAGCCGGACGACACCAGTCACCGGATCAGGACCACACTGGCTCGAGGGATAATGCTGAGTTAAGTGCTGTTGTCTGGGCCTCCAAGGAGCTGAATCTTTCAGAAGAACGAAGTGGAGAAGATAAAGCAGCATACAATTCAGAGCTAGTTGGGCAGGCTTGACTCTCCATTGCCTTTCGCACGCTTGCCAGATGATAAAACCACTTGGGGCACTTAGTCAGCTGGAGATTCCTTGGCCCTCTCATCGGAGAAATTTCGATTCGGTGGGAGGGAAGAGAATCCCAGGCGCCCCCTGTGACCCACATCGGCAGCTATGCAGTGCTTCTCCAAGTGTAACCAGACCAGCCATGATCACCCAGGGGCCGTGGCAAGCCGTGCACAATTGCTGGCCCTTCCCCAGAACGTCCACTTCAGAAGCTCTCGCATCCAATTTTGGGAGAGTCCCTGTGACAACATTCGTGCATCCTGAAGTTTGGGAACCACTGCTCAAGAATGTCAAGTGATCATCCAGGAAAGTAAAGACATCTGAGCAAAGCAGAGCGGGCATGGCTGCAGGGGCCGCAGCTCTTTCTACCTGCGGCCATGTCAGGCTTCTCCGAGCCTCAGTGTCCCCATCTGTAAAAGGTGGGAAATGACTGCAGCCTCCCAGCGTTGCCGGGAGGGAGGATGAAATGACAGCCGTTGAAGCTCTGATGTCATGCCAGGTACTCAGGCGCCGGAAGGCATGAGCAGGTGGGCAGTGCTTCCTGCAGGAGGGGGCCTGAGGTGGCCTTGTGGGGGTATAATACTTGAATAAGAAAAGCGGAGCACATGGGGCATTCTGGGGATAGGGGTGCAGAGAGCTGGAGCGAAAGCAAAGATCCAGGATCAGAAGTGAGCAGAGGACACTCCAGCCACGAGACCGGGAAGAAGAGAATAAGGACACTAGAAAACAGCCGTGTTACCTCGGGTCTTGCCAAGGTCGGCACTGCACACGGAGACGTGCTGTGGATGCCATAGGTGGAAGCTTCCCCTTCATGCCCGTAGTACCTCAGGCAGCCACGATCACAAGAAAGCCTGGCTGCACACCCGGTAACCTTCACCTTCCTGGTGTGCCTCCACGGAGGTAGAGACAGGAAGAAGCTGTTTGGAGGGAGTGGCCCCGAGAGAAACTGGATCACAGAAATCTTGCTGAGCAATCAAGTGTCTAGTTCTGAGGGGCTGCAAAGCCAGCCCCAGTCCCTGCCCTTCCCAGAGATTGGTTATTGAGGGTCCACTAGACTCTGAGCTCCACCACGACTGGGATTTCCATCAGTTTTGATACCTGCTGTGCCCCCTCAGGTAAAATGATTACAGGCCTATAGTGGACCCTCAATAGGTTGGCTTTATTCTCTGTTATCATCACCTAAAGCAACCTAATATTCCATTTCCACCAGCAGTCCTCCCCACATCCCTTGCCCCGAGCATTTTCTATCAGTTCCAAGGGTTGGAATCAATGTTTCTCTTCTGACCCTGCACCTGGTATGACTTGGAGGCATTCTGCACACTGAAATGCCCAGGAAGTCCCCCTTCTTCCTCCTCGCCTCCAGAGGAGGAGGAGGGAGGCCAGGAGGGAGGGAGGGAGAGGAGAGGGGGACAGGACGGCAGGAGAGGGGACAGAAAGGGAGGAAGCAGCTTTCAGGTGACCTATTTCTTCCTGAGCCCAAATCCCCTCTCAGAATTTACTTCCCAACAACCACAGAAGACAACACTTCCTTTTCTAGAGTCACTGATTTATTTAATATACACCTACTGAACTCCCCCTGCATACCAGGCCTCGCGCGGGGCTTTGGGGACGCAGAGGGCTGCCAAGCAGCGCTGCTCTGGGGCTGGTGAGGAAGACGGGCCTTCGTGCAGGTGCCTGAGGAGCTGCCCAGCCTGCAGCGTAACCCCTGCGGTCACACAGAAGCTGGAAATCGAACATGTTTTTCAGACTTCCTCGCAGCTGGGGATCCAGATGTGACTTTTTTTTTTTTCCTGTTCATCACAGGCATGGTGTCAGAGTTAAGTCACCCCAAGGAGAGACAGGTTGGCAGGGCAGCAGGCATGTCGCTGGTGTGGGTCAGGCCGGCCAAGGATGTTGGTAAATGTTTGATCACCTGTTCTTTGAGGGGAAACAAAAAAAAGCGGCTGACAGCATTTGCCAATTCCCATGGTGTGAATATCCCCCGAGGGGCTGATATACCTACGCATCATCATATTCTATTTTCACCATATGAATAGGATCACCTCAAGAGTGTGTAGGATAGCAAAATGTAGTTAAATAATTGGATAAGATGTATCTGTTATCTTTGTCTTTCATATAATTCATTTAACTGTGGGTTTGTAAAATGCAGTTTTTAATAATGGCAGTGTTTCATGACCAGCTAGCAAAAATTCTTGGAAAGTTGGCCATCGGCTCTCGGATGCCAGTGCAAGCTGATTCCAGCACATCATGGATCCCAGCCCACGCCAGAGGTCCCTGGCAGGTAATTCTGGATATTCCAGTGGACTTCTGTGTCTCTCTGCATAAAGGTGTTCCTTGCCAGAGGCAGCTTGACGGGTCCACTCCAGAGGTATGAAGTGCCAGAGAATTCATACCCAGAAGAGACTGTCTACCAACCAGGAGTGGGAGGTAGTGAATAAACACCCAGCTTTTCCCCGCACGACAGTGCAATTTTGACTTGTGCTCCGGGTTTCTCAGAGTCCCCTGGGGGTTGTGCCCAGGTGCCCCTAGCGGTGGCCCAGTCCATTAATGCGCCCTTAATCATTCTCCTCCTTCCCTGCCTCTCCTCCTCGCTCATGCCTCAGGCTTCCTGTGATCACTCCCCAAATAAACTACTTGCACCCAGATTTTTGTTCCAGTGTCTGCTTTGGGGGAAATTTACACAAATACAAGGTGGGATTCATGCTACCATATGAGCCAAGTGTCTAGTATAGGGTAGGCACAAAAAAGTATAACCATGTACGTTCTATACTTTTCTAGGAACACTTACAGGGCATAACAAGCACTGAGCGCCTGTGAAGTGGGTCAGCTGTGGTGTTCCACCCTCTGTACACGGAGTCTAACATCAGCATCAGGACAAGCAGAGAAGCCACTCTTGGATTGACAGGTGGAAGAAGGTGACCAGGCCCCTCCCTAATAAGAACCACACAGTGTAAGCATTTCAAAGGACTTTAGAGATCTCTTGGCCCAGTACTTGTATTTTTCTATTAAGGAAACTGAGACATGAGGAGAGGAAGAGATTCTCCAAGGGTCACTTTGCAGATCAGCAGTGGAACTAAAACTGGCCTCTTGGTTGCCCGTGGAGGTCCCTGTCCACTGCGGTCAGCATGGCCTCCTGGCCAGGAGTATCCTCCTCAGAAGGATGTGGAGAAACTGCATGTGCTCCCCAGAGACTCCTGATCCCTCCCCTCTCCAGTGCCACGGCACCGTCAGCTCAGGGGCTTGCTAAGTGACAGCTCCCTGGGCAGTGCTGGGAGAAATTCTGGAGCTGGAACCCCAACACGTAATAGGAGCAGATGCGGTGAGGGCCCCTGGACGTCCAGAGTTTGCCCCCCGCGTCAGCAGCCCCTGTGTGGCCACAGAGGAGTGGGACTCATATCAAGGAGCAGCTTCTAACCCCTGAGCCTTGGGCTCACTGACTCTCAGGGGGAATCATGCCTATGCCTCCCCATAAGCAACTTTCAACCATCAGCAAGGCTGTGATGGGGCAGAGAAGGAGCCTCATGCTATCATGCCCCTGGGGTGGGGGGTGCATGTAGCAGGCACTGTGTCACCCGGAACCCTACTAAAACAAAGTCGGGGTATTATTCTCATTTTCAAAGAAGTCTGTAGAGGCTCAGCATGGTTCACTGATACGCCCAAGGTCACACAGATGCTAGTAGTCCTGGGCTTTGAACCCAGTGCTGGTCGTGCAATCTGAATTTGAAGGACTGTCATACTCCACAGAGGCCCCCTACAAAGCCCTGGAATACCACAGTAATTGCCAAGTTCATGATGAGCTCAAGAACTGCAACTGACAGAGAAGGGCACAGGAGCAAGGATGGCTTGGATTCCTGGGAGGTCAGACTGAGAAGAGCCTTGAAGGCCAGACTAGTAGGTATTGTGTTGGTTCAGTGAGCAACAGGGAGTCATATGCCGACATAGGGTGAGTCCCCTCGCTGAGCTGAGGCAAACCCAGAGTCTATGCCTGTCATTGATTAATGGATGGTATCCTAGGCAGGCAGAGCAGAGAATTATTCTGGAGAACCCAAGGTTTAGGAGGTCGTAACTAGAGGTTAGAACTAGAAACTCAAAATCCAGAGGTTAGAACTAGAGACTCAAATCAAGATTTGGGGGTGAAGGTTGGAACTAGGGACTCAAATCAAGATTTGGGGATGAAGGATAGATGCCAGACCACAGACAGGAGAGAAGACTAGAGAACAGACACTGGATGGGCAGGGACATTGTAGAAATGAGGCACAAAGTGTGGAAAGGGGGATGGAGATGAAAGCTCAGGATATTGGCCGTCAATGAGGCAAGGATGTAACCAGCCCCTTTTTGTTGGCTGTTGGACACAGTTATGAAGCCAGGTTCGCCGGCCAAGAGACCCAGAATGGACTGGATGTACATAATCCAAGAGTGGCTTCTCTGCTGTTTATGGGCTTTTCTGAGGGAGCCACAGGTCAGAGGGCTATGGATGTGGGACGGGTATGCAAAAGTAGGGAAGGAGATCCAGCAGGGCTTAGAATGGGAACCCGGTGTGGACTGAGCCCCAACAGGTCACAGTTCTGTGTGGATACATGGATGGGGTAAACCCTCCTGGGACATCTCAATGGATGATACTCAAAGCCAGAGGACCCAAGCTGGAGTGGGCATTGGCGTCATCTAGAACCAGGACCATGTCCTTAGATGAGCACACCTCTCTCTGGGTGAAATTTCTCTTTCTTCACCTGGCACATGTAGCCCTTCCTGATCTGGCATTTGCCCAGTGAATCTTACCACCAGGCTATCTGGGGAATGCTGCAGTCTCCATGAATGCTTCTGGAAATTTCTAGAGGCTTCCTAGAGGCTGTCCATGCCTCCTGACTGGGCTTTAAAGGATGTAGAGAATTGGAATGGTGGGAATAGGGCCATTCCAGGCTGGGTAAAGAGCAGGAGCAAAGCAAGGTGATGAGAACACACCTGATGGTTTGTGGAACAAGGAAACTGACAGGTGAGCTTGGAAAATGGAGCATGGTGGAGCATGGTGGAGCATGTCAATGCAGGACGATGACAGAGAAGATGGGGGCAAGTTTAGAGAGGTAGGCACGTGTGGACAGATTCTGCAGGCCGTGAGAATTCCGTCAAAGAATTAAATTGTGTGCTTAATGAGGCATCATGGGTAGAGGGGCAGAGCATGGGGGTTGGACTGGAAAAACAGTTCCCGGTGTTTGCTGAGAGGTCATGGGGGGCTGGGCAGAGATGGACCGGAAGTAGTCCCCAAGGTTGCATGCTGTCCATGGAGAGGCTGGGGGCTCGGGGGGAAGCTGCAGTCACGTAGTTAAAAAATAAAGTGCCCATGGCAGCAAGAGTGGCCTGGCCCTAGAAGAAAATTCAGGAGGTGCCCCTTCTTGCTGTCATCTATATATTCTGGGCCCCTGTGTTAAATTTGGTAGTTATTCTGTGGAAACCCAGCAGAGCAACATCCTAGAAAATCCTCTGCCAGATAAAGATTTCAGGTGAAAAAGGAATCTAAACCTCTTTTCTTCTGCCTGTGTCGCCTGGTAAAAAACGCCTGTCCAGCCTGAACTCAATTTCTGTCTTTTTAATTCAAGTGCAAATGAACTGAAGGCTCAGATAACAACATAAAATTCGTTAATCAACTTTCATCCCATATTTATACTGCAGCAGGGAGATTTTACAGTTCTCTGCAGCTCAGCCCAGTGTCCTGTGAAAGCCAGCCAGCATTTTATGTCCCCTTAAAACTGCAAACCAAAGGCCCCTGTGCTGTCAGTGACCCGCCACCCCTCCCGCTAAGCAGGTCTCTCGGCCGTCTGTGTGGGGCAGTCGGTTCAGTTTTCATTCTGCGTGCGGAAGGCCCTTCAGGAATAGGTTTTATGTTTTACTCGAGAAATGAAAATCGCTTTTTGTTCCCATCATCACATCACCGCAGAGGGATGCCAGTGAAGTCATGGAATGAGTAAAATTACTGAAAATATTTTAAACTTAATTTTCTGTGTCAGGCAGACCCACACCATGCTCGCGGCAGGCCTGGTGAAATCTCTCTCTTGGCTTCCTATTGTTCACAGGATAAGGTCTCGAGCTTACAGCCTGGCACACAAGGCCCTCTGGAACCCAGCTCCTCGTCTCCTTTCTCAAGAAGCCGTTTTTTGGGACCTAGGAGGGGTCTGTCACAGGGCCAGGTAGGCACTGGGTGTACAGCTGTGAGCGAGACAAAGCGTTCCTCCTTCCGTGGGGCTTGTATTCTAATGAGGATGACAGACCAAAAAACCACACGGATCCAAATACAAGAAATAATCACAGACTGTATACAGGTTATGCAAAAAAAAAAAAAAAAAAAGAAGCAATGGATTCCGGGAATAGGTGGATGGGAGAAGGAAGGGGGAGATGCTTATTTTAGACAATGATGAGTTTGCCAGGCAGTGGGAGCAGCATGTACAAAGGCTCAGAGGAGAGAACGAGGCTGGCAGGTAAGGACAAAGAGGACAGTGTGGTGGGAGCTTAGGGAGAGAGAAGGTGATAGACAGGATCTGAGGTCTGAGAGGATGGCTGGGGCCAGCAGATCTGGACTTCATCCCCAGGGCAATGGGGAATGACATAAGGATTGCATTTTAAAAAGACCCCCTTGGCTGCAACATGGAAGACAGATGTAGAAGAAGGGAGAGCAGAGCTGAGGCTTCTGCTCTGGTTAAGATGAGAAAAGAGAACGAGGAACAGAGGAGGCAATCAAGATGGACGAAGGAGCCGGCAAGAATCTTGTTGCTCCAGCTTTGCTCTCCTGCTGACTGTGTTCTCCAGCCTCCCAAGCGTCACTCTGTCCTCTGAATGCCTTACGCCCTTCTCTGACTCAAGCCATTGCTCCCTTCTCTCGCTAGTGAACTCCTATTTATCCATCAAAACCCAATGCAAAGTTCCTCTTTCCATGTCCTCTCTCTGCCTTTTCTGTGTGTCCCTATTACCTTATAGCCCCACTGACCTTCATATACACAATTGTCATATATCTCAGGACAGTTTAATAATTTAAAAAATGGTTTTCATGTATATCTCCCTTGCTTAATTTTAATGCAAAGATGAAGACTTCTAAATTTCTGGGTTCCTAACACACTCATATTTAAGGAAGTGTCCCTAATTAATGGTGAATGAATAAATTGTAGCCAATGAAATGAAACGGATGATCTGGCTTTAGAAAGAATCTGGAATTACCATTTTGAGAAATGACCATCTTTGTGTGACTTTTTCTCCCTGCACAGACTGCCTTGATATTTGGGAAATAAATGTTCAAATACTCAAAAGGAAAAAAAAAAAAGGCTTCCAACTCTAGTATCCATTCTGTGGCTTAAGAGTCATTTATGGAAATTATGACTGACACTACCATGATAATTAAAACCAAATTGAATACCTATTCACTAGTGCTCAGGCTTAGTGAGAACAAAGAAGAACCTGGTGCATATCCGAGCTGCCCTAATTATGTGTTCCTTGTAATCAGCATTACTTTTCCTGGTTACATTTCACAGTTAATTTGTTTTTCCCACACAAATCGAATTCTGTACCAGAGATGCAAAGTTTATTGTATTGTTGCACTTTTTTTCAGGTTCTAGTTTAAAAAAATACAATCCCACAAGTACAATTAGTTTTAAAAAAATGAAATTCTCCCCACGTGGGTTTAAGATTAATAATATTTGCTTATTATTGGATGATCTGCTTTCAATAAGTGGCATGAATAAGAATTGGCTCCCAATCTTAATGTATTTATTTTCATAAGCCAAATAGCTATAAACAACATCAAATGTAATTCTCCAGAATGGTAACAGGTTATTAACTTCTTAAGCCGTTCCCTAATGGGTTTTAAATCTCTGAAAAACAGTGAGTTCTAAAGCAAAGGAGACACGGGAAGATTCCTGTCTGCTTTGGAAAGCCAGCCAGCACCAGGCTCCCAGAACCTAAGCAGAGCCTGGCAGAAGGTTGTTTTCTGCATCTCTTGCAGGAATTCAATTGGAATTACTTCCTCCCCACACCTCTGCCCATTTTCACGACACTTCCCCACTGCCTTTCCATAGTGAAGACAGACTTGGGTTCCATTAAGTCTTGGGTTATTATGAGCATGAGCCAGAGCAGGGTGGGACAGTGAGTCAGGAGTCTGTGCCTCCTCCAGCCCCAATCACCAGGGTCCAAGGGCAAGTCCTGTGTACATCCTGAGCCTGAAAATCTTCTAGAGTGATCAAGATTGGATCTACAATGACCCAACAGCCTCTGGGTGATTCTGAATGCAGACTGGGCCCCCAGGCCACTGCCCAGGAAGCTGAGAAGGGGTGAATGAAGAGGAAGAGTGAGAGAACTGAGGTGGCTGGTGGAGAAAGGGGGTAGGGGGTTCTGGAAGCACCAGCTGCTTTGAGTCAGATGGGAGTTTTCTTAGAGCAAAACATCTGCTCTCTGCCAGCCCGTCTGTTTCTATGGGTTCTGTGAATTTTTCTTGCCCTCTCCATGTCTCTTTCTCTCTAAAGCATTATGGGGAAAAAATTCTGTCTCTGTTCAATATAAGGGCAATGGGCTTGGTCTCTTGTCAGTCCAGGAGGAAGGGAAGGACAAAACTTTCCTGGCTTCACACAAATGTTACCTACTCCAGCTTCTCAGAACAAAGGACTCTGTCCCCAGCCTCACAGTGACTGATATTCCTGCTCCCACTCCCTAGGTCTGAACACTCTTCTCTTCTCCCAGACCTGCTCATCCCTCAAGCCCAAGCTCAGTATCCTAGTCCAGGAGGGGTCTCACATCAGGTAGGCATGAAGTGCAGAGGCAGAAGTGAGGCAGGGCGATCCCGTAAGGACCAGGGCAGAGATGAAATCCTGAGATGGGGAGGCTAGGGCAGAGAGGGTAGAATTCAGTATGCTATTCCAGGATAGCTACTTAGTGGTCACTTTCCATCTGGAGTGACCTTTGACCCTCTCTTGGCTCCACTCTTTGGGAGAGTTTTCAGGGTCTTTGGTTTCCTTAGATCCCTTTTCCACATCATCCGGGGAGCTTGTTAAGCATGCATATTTCCGGGTACCATGTTGGAACCACTGAACACAGGCGTGGAGTTTGAGGTCCAGGAAGATGCAGATTCATGAGCTCCTCAGGGCATACTAAGACCCTCAGGGGTAAGACCCCTGTTCTATAGGAGAAATTGCACAGGTCTAGGAACTGATCACCTGGGTTTAAAAGCATGCCAATGTCTTTCTAGTTCTTGGTCTTGGACCCCATTGGGCTTCGGTCTCCTAATCTACAAAATGTAAACAATAAATTTACTTAAAGGACTATTGTATTCATGCTCTTAAGTAAATCAGCAGATGTAAAATCAATGAGCCCTAGGTCTGGCACAAAACAGACATCCAACTAATATGAGCCACCCTTGAAGACAAGGGAGCTGGCCTTTGACCTAAATCTCTACGTAGTATCTGGCAGGGGTTCAAAAGCCAATTTAACAAATGTTACACAGTGAGGGGGGAAAGAAAGCCCTACATTCGGTAGCAATGATCAATTATTTCTAAATAGTGACAATGGTCTGAAGGTAAGGGCCAACATGACTCTCAGGTTTAACTGCCATAATTCTTTTTTTGTTTCACATTTAAATAATTGTTTAAAATGTTCCAGGTTCAAAGTCCCTACACAACAAGACCATTAGCTGATGTGGAAACCATCAGAGGATCAACAATCTCTCAGCACCATGTTAAATTCAGGACAGTGACAAGGGGGGGCTAACCTCCTATATCTCCCCACTTGTGATAATGCAAAGGACCTTGCAGTGAGCTCAGGCTTCATATTTTCAGCCTGAGAGGCAGGCAAGACAGACAAAACCCCAACTCTAACCAAGCCCTATCCCCATTTTTCGTACCTGGCAACTGAGACCTGGTTCAAAGCCAGCAAGACCACTCAACCTGAGGGGCTAGCTAGGATGTTGCATCACAGCTATCATATAATTTAAACCTTTTTAAAGGGAAGCCATTCTGAGATTTTTATATTTTGGAAGAAAAGGAAAGAAATACAGCTTAACTTTAGTCTTTGTTGATTAAGCACACATATTAGACATTTAAGGGGAATGTATCCACCAAAAGAATAAAATGGAATATAAAATTTATAAACCGAAAGGGTAAATATAAATAGAATTTGAGCAATTCAATGCAAACAAGGAAAAGAGAGAAAAAACCCCAAACCCCCAACATAAATAAATAAATAAATAAATAAATAAATAAATAAATAAGCAAGCAAGCAAGCAGGGTAGATGTAAAATATAAAATAAAAAGGTGGAAATTAGTCAATATATATTAGTGCTCAGGAAGAGATTTATTCTTGTTTAAAAAGGCAGATGTTTGGGGCAGCTGGGTGGCTCAGCTGGTTAAGTGTCAGACTCTTGATTTTGGCTCAGGTCATGATCTCAGGATCCTGAAACTGAGCCCTGAGTGGGGCTCTACGCTCAGCAGGGAGTCTGCTTGAGACTGTCTTCTTCTGGCCCTCCCCCTGCCCATGCTCTCATGCACACTCCCTCTCTCTAAAATAAATAAATCTTTAAAAATAAAATAAAAAGGCTGATATTCTCAGATGCGGTTGGAGAAAAAGATCTAGCTAAACACTTTTCTGAATTACTGAGAAAATTTGAAAGTAAAGGGACAGGAAAAGGCGTGCCAATCAAATACAGTCAATTTTCATTATCCCCAATAGTTATGCTTTGTAACTATGTTTATGTTTTAGGAAGTCAGTGAGCACTAAATTGGCAAATACTGAACCACTGGTCCCAGGGGACATGCAGAGTTCAGTTCCTGCGAGCTTCTGGTCATGACATTTTCATCAACCAATCAATACATAACCTTGTTTTGTGTGTGTGCCTGTTTAAATACCTTATTTAATATGTATATTGTTGATTCATGAACACTGAACTCATGACCGACAGCACTAAAATTTCATGTCTGAAGGAAGCTAATCTATATTATATAGTATAATATGCATATTTTCCCCATAAAGCACATCACAGCCTCCTGAACTCAGAAACACTAAACAGTACTTCAGCACTATGTTTGGGGGCCAAACAGCAAAATCACTAACCAAAGTCACAAAAATGCAAAAAATGTGGCACTAAAAAGACCACACGAAGGACAGCTGTTTGCAGTATGAGAGAGGCAGCAAGAGAGCAGAGCGTTGCCTTGTTTGACCTCAGCTGGGATCATGTTTGTCAGATGACCCCAAATTTTCACCACTCTGCAAATGTCTGCGAATGCTCATGAAAGCGCTATGTATATTGACTTGGGGGTTACAAATAAATTTTGGAGAGTGGGCATATTCCCAAATACAGAACCCATGAATAATGACAACCAACTACCTCAGTACCAGGAAAGGTGGGGTGGCTATTATTAGTACGCCAATGGGAAGGGACAGCAGCCAGCAAATGAGGCAGGGACAATTGGCCATCCCTACAAGGATAAAATCAGAACCAAGTAAAATTAGATACCAACTTGACTACACACATAAAATTAAATTCGGGTGGTTCCCAATCAAAAACCAAAAGGTCTGTGTGTGTGTGTGCGTGTGTGTGTGTGTCTTGATAAGTTAATTATAAACCAGAAATATGAAGATCCAGGAAGATGGAAGACACCTTTGAAGAAGAATAAAAGGTAGAACGTGCTCTGCGTGGTCTCAAGACTGACAGCAAGCTGAACTAATTAAGGCAGCGTGGGACTGTTGCAAGAACAGACCAATGTAACAAAACAAAAACCAGAAACGGCTCCATGTGTAAGCAGACACTTGACTGATGACAAAGATGCTCCCGCAGAGTACTGGGGAAAGGACAATCTTTTCACTTAATGGTTGTGGGAGAACTGGATACTCACAGGGGAAAGAAATGAAACTGACTGACCCCCTGTCTTAAACCAGATCCCAGACTGGAAAGGATCCAAATGTCCAACAAGAGTAGAAAGGATAAACACATGTGGTATATCTACCCAGTAGCGGGCATAACACACCATTAGGAAAATGCATGAACTAGAGCATATCTCACGTGGACTAAACTCACTGTCTGGATATTGAGGAAAAGAAGCCAGACACAAAAGATTTCATGCTGTATTATTCCATTTAGGTGTAGTTTAAAATACAAGCAAAACCGTGGGTTTAAAGATGCACACCTGGATCGTGAAATTCTAATGAAAAGCACTGGTATGATGGTCATCACAGGTAGGACACTGATACATTTGGGGAGGTGAAGGAGGTATAATTGACAAGGGGCTTATGAAGGTTTCTCTGGCCCTGATGTTTTACTTCTTGACTTAAACCGTGGTCAGATTGTGTTTGCTTTATAATAATTAAGCTGTACAATTTAATTGCATGAACTTTTCACAGTTAAAAAAAAGTTTTTATTTTTTGCTCCACTTGAGTTAGGGATTTAAATGTAGAAATAAAATCTTAAATCTTCTGCAGGAAAATATTGGAGAATACATTTATGGCCCCAGGACAGGGAGGATTCCTGAAAATATAAATGCATACCACCACCAAAGGAAAGATTTACAAATATCTGTAAGAGAAAAGTCCCTGAAAACAGTATTAAATGATAAACCAGAGATTTCTCTGGGAGAAAATATTTTCAATACATAGCAGCAACAAAGGGCTTGGATGCAGAAAACATAAAGAACTTATACATATTAACATATGAAAACATACTAATCTTGTCTATTAATCAGAGACGTAAATAAAAACTTCAATGAGATACTATTTCATGCTCAGAAAATTGTCAGAAAATTGCAATGAGTGATAATGCCGATGTTGGAAAAAGGGGTCTGTTATGTTGCTGATTTGAGTGAAAACGTGTATGAAGTCTTAGGAGAGCAATTTGGAAATACATAGTGAAACTTCAAATGAAACTCCCAACTTCCAAAGACCCAGATAATCTGCCTCTGAAACACGACCAAGGAACACAAATATGGAAGGAGGTATAGGGAAGGATTTTTTTCTGCAGCAACTCAAGTGTCCATTCAAAGGAGAATGGATACATCATAGTATTTTCAAACAGTGGAATACACTGTATAGCAGTTCAAATGAAATAACCAGATTCTACATGATCTATATGGATAAAATCTCAAAAATTTAATATTGAGAGATGGGCAAAAAAAGTAAGTTGCAAAATACATGCATCATATGATAGATGGATGGATAGGTGGGTGGGTGGATAGGTAGATGAGAGAGATGATAGAGAGAGAGAGAGAGAGATGACAGAGAGATAGAGAGATGGATAGATGTTAGATAGAGATGCATATGTACACACATATACTTTAAAGCAGATACCACATGCCTAGGTAAGGCAAAACCACATACAGGATAAATACATATCAATTTCAAAACAGTGTTTGCCTTTAGGTAGGGAGAGAGGGAGGGAAATGTGATCCACAGGGTTACAAAGATGACTTCACAGTGTAATGTTTTATTTCCTTTAAAGAAAATACGAACCAAATGTGGCAAAATAATTTCTTTGTTTAAATCTGTCTGGTGTATACGTGTGTAGGAGTTTTTCTTTTTTACCATTTCCTGTCAATCTCTGTATATTTTAAATATTTCAGAATTCCAATGAAAATACAAGAAAATATTAAAAAAGAGAGAATTACATCATTCCCTGCAGAGTGGTGGCGCTGCCCAAAATGACATCTTGCACACATCGGAGGTTCAATATTTTATTTTTGTAACGTCCCTTGGCTCCACCAGGAACAAGCGTGGGGTCAGCAAGGCCCCCACGTGGATGGGCGCCCACACCCAGCCTGCACCGCCATCGGCTGTTCCGGAATCGCTGCGCCCGTCGAGGCGTGCTTCTGAGTGCCCACCTGCATTTAAGTGCCCATCTCCCCTCTCCGGCCTGGTCAGCCGTGCTCCGGCTTCCAGGGTCCCACTGTGCATCACCCTCCAGAGGGCCGGGGTATTTCATGGTGTGGTAATTGCTGTGTATGTGTCTGCGCCTCTTGGAGCCTGGGAGGCCCGGGGCAGTGGCAGAGTCTTGTCCATCCATTGGCACATGGGAGGTGACAGCAGATACAGGCTGAACTGAAAAGCACATGATGTGCACCAGCTGCAGGGGATGCTGGAGACTTTGGTGAGAGGGAGCCCGGGCCTGGGGTGACTGGGGGCCTCTGGGAGCCTGCTCTGGCCTCTTGTCAGCGGGCCTCTCCCTGAGTCCAGTGGGCTCTGTGCTCTGAAGAGGAGGAGACCCAGAGCAGCGTTTGTGCTCCTGGCCTCTTCTCTCTAACCGTACATCAAGCCAAATGGTGTAAACACGAACACTGATTCTGTTCATGTTTATGAATACTTCTGTGCAGAGGCCCAAGGGGACCATAGTGACACAAACATAGTCGTTGCATCAAATTGGGGAAATTATGCTCTTCTCCCTATTTTCCAAACTTTCTGCAGTATGGTTTTATTGTCCTAATAAAAACTTATAAAAAATACAAAAACCCTCTTTCATCTAAGGATGGCAAGTGCTTTGATGTTTCAAAAGATTTAATTCCTCACCCTTTAAATTTTCCCTCTGAAATGACCAAAAATATATAATTAGAATATATATATATATAATTAGGATATATATACATATATATCATTAGAATAAATAATATCTAAATAATACAGGCAACAGTACCTGAATGAGCAAAAATTAAGTGCCATTTCTGCAAGAAATCCTACCAACAGGATTAAACACATGGATTTTAAGCTTTCGTGCTCAGAGTGGAGGAAGCTGCACATCTAGCCCAGGTGATTCTGATTCAGACCACAGTTTTGGAAAACGCTGAGACAGAAGAATAAATCAGTCTGGGAGGTCAATGCCGACTTAGGAAAAGTGACGTTGATGAAGGTGCACAAAATGTGAAAATCAGAGAGGTTCAGATAAATTGAGGGCGGACAAAGTTGGTGGCGGCCACAACATGGCTGGGAAGGGCCAGGCTTCCTGACGCAGATGGAGCTACAGGGTAAGTGGAGACATGCAGAGGCCAATAGGGAGGGGTCTGTCGATCTAGAGGAGGGACACCTGAGGCCAACTTCACAAACCTGGGAACGCCACCGGCACCTCCATTCCTAGTCGCTGCTGGTCTCACCACCCGTACAAATGGCAGGTGCCCAGACGAGTCAAAATCACCCTCAAGAAATGTAGTTTTCCCTTTTCCTAGGACCTAAGTATTTGAACAAGGACCTAATCAAACTCTGCCTGAACTCAATCTTCTCCCAACAACAGGCAAATTTTAGACCTTCTCTCTAAGAATGAGAAGTAAGAGAGAAATCTCGGGCGCCTGGGTGGCTCAGTTGGTTAGGCGACTGCCTTCGGCTCAGGTCATGATCCTGGAGTCCCGGGATCGAGTCCCACATCGGGCTCCCTGCTCAGCAGGGAGTCTGCTTCTCCCTCTGACCCTCCTCCCTCTCATGCTCTCTGTCTCTCATTCTCTCTCTCTCAAATAAATAAATAAAATCTTAAAAAAAAAAGAAATCTCTGGACTTCTGAGAATATTCAGTAGTTTATAAGACAAGGATCAGCCTGAGTTATAAACACAACAACATAGATACTATCAAGAGAGAATTCAAGAAATCCTCCAATTTATCCTCGATAAGTTGGTTAGCAATTACATAACTCATATAGAAAAGGATTTTTAAAAAAGTATTGCTTTTAAGTGAAAACATGTTTTTGAAATAAAATATAAAGGACAGGCAGTGGGTAGAAGATCGTATAATGCTGAAAATCCAACTGGTCAAATTCACCCACATGAGACATTATCTTTGGAGTTCTCTGCCCTGAGGATTACCTTCCCCCAATCTACCCCCTGTAACAAATGTGAGTAATCAGACTAAATCCAGCTCTAGCCAAGCCACACTCCTGCTTGAAAATACTAAATGGCTCCCAAGTGCCATCAAGGTCCTGACACCTGCTGGTGACACTCACGGACCCTCCCAGCAAGACTTAGTAAAGCATGCTCAAAGTCAACACAACTGCTTGCTATTTCCTGCACCTAAGTCCTATTTCCCAGTTCCTGTGACTTGGCTGATGCTGGTCCCTCCCTATACAAAGTCCTTCCTTCTCTTCACCACCTAATAATGAGCACATTCAGTGAATATTTCATGTGCCAGGTATTTACTAATGTACGTAGGTAAGCACCACTAAACATGGCGCTTACCTACATAAAACAAAAGCAAAAATCACCAGAAGTATGGAGAGCACCTAACATGTTAGGACATTTGTCTAAGTGCTCATGAAAGAGCAGGGAACAAAACAGACCAACTTTCTTCTAAGAAGGGACAGTGATTCAGTGAAAGTGTATAACAGAAAATATATATATAATCGTACATATTAAATGTATATATATATATATAATATGTATATAATTCATATATTGAAAGCCTAATCCCCAGTGTGACTCATATCCCCATGTGGAAACAGGACCTTTAAAAGATTATTAAGGTTAAATGGGGTAATAAGGATGTGGCCTTAATGGGATATTGGTGGCCTTACAAAAAGAGAAGGGGAAATCTTCCTCTCTGTCTCTCTCTCCATGTGAACACACAGAGAAAAGCCATGTGAGGACTTAGGGAGAAGAGAGCTGTCTGCAAACCAGGAAACAGAAACTGACCCTGCCAGACCTTGATCTTGGACTTTCCAACCTCCAGAACTATGAGAAATAAATTTCTGTTAAGTCACCCAGTCAATGGTGTTCTATCATGGCAGCCCCTGCAAACTAAAAAAAAGAAAAAATATATATACACACATACAAAGTATAATATGTATATAATTTTAGTCAGCTGACTAATAAATTAAAACAAATATATAAAAATAATAAGTGTATATAAATCCAACAAAATACATATACATGTGTCAAGATACTGTAAGTGCACCAAGGCACCTGGAGCAGGGAAAGGGTGATGGAATGAGACGGGGTAGGGTGGTCAGGGAAGGGTTCTTTGCTGAGGTTGCACGTGGGCAGGGACCAGAAGGAAGTAGAGGACCAAAGTTTGCATATTTCTGGGGGGAAAGAGTCCCACCTCCTCCAAATGCAAAGACCTGGAGGTGGGGCGTGCTTGGTGGATCTGAGGAACTCCAAAGAAGCCAGCGTGGCCAGAACAGAGCGAGGTGGGGGAAGGTGATGAGGAAGAAGGTCAGAAGCAGGGAGGAGGGGAAGGGGTGGGAGCAGATGGTGGGGTCTTGTCGGCCATGGCCAGATTTTGGCTTTCACTCTGAGAGACTGAGAAGCCACGGGAGGGTTGGAGACAGAAGAACGACACACTAGGACACGTCGTGAAGGAGGGCTGTGGTCTGTGAGGCAGCTGTGGGAGCAGAGTGGCATTTAGAAAACTATTCTGAAATCTGCACGAGGAAAGGTGGTAGCTCAGGCCAGGGTAGGATCAGTGTTGGTGGTGAGAAAGGGTCACACTCTGGCTGCATTTTGAACACAGAGCCCATGACACTGGCTGTGGATTTCACATGGGCTAAGAAAGAAAGGAGAGTCAAGAATGACTGCAAAGGTGTTGCCTCATCTTTAACACGAAGGATGGAATTGTCCAAAATGGAGATGAGCAGGTGGGGAGGATGGGGGCTTTAGTTTGGGACATGTTAGGATTCGGATGCTCACGAGATTCCCAACACAGGATGTCCAGGGGACAGCTGAGTGTCTGAGTCTGGAGCTCAGAGCAGAGTCAGGGACAGAGACAGGGTTATCAAGTGAGATCACAAAGATCATCAAATGTGAGAGTAGACAGAGCAGAGGTCTTCGAACCAAGCTCTGGGCCAGTCCAGCACTTACAGAGAGGTCAGGGAAAGGAAGAGGAAATAGCCAGAGAGACTCAGAAGACACAACCCAGCAACTGGAAGGAAACCAACGGTGTGGCGTCCTGGAAACCACACGAAGGAAGTTGGGTCAACGACGCTAAGTAAGATTTGGACAAAGAACTAACCTTTTCAATCATGTATGTGATGGGTGTCTGTGACCCAAGCAGATACAGTGGGATGATAGGACAACAGCCTGACCGGCGCTGGTGCAAGAAAGAATGGGAGCAGGGGCCAGAGACAAGTAGACAAATTGAGTGAGGAGATCGTTCTAAGGAAAGGTAGTGAAATGGGGAGTAGCTGAAAAGGGGAATGTGATTTCAAGGGGAGGCTTTTGTTCTGTCTTAGAGATCTGATAATATGTGCGTGTGCTGATGAGAATAACCAAGTAGAGTAAGACCGGCAAAAAGCAGGAGAAAGAACAATTACAGGAGAGTATTGTGACCAATTTCACAGTGGAGGAAGTTAAGGTTCAGAGAGGTGAAGTGATCTCACTAAGGCCACACAGCTAGTTGGCTATGGATCAGCATTTAGAACAGATCTGCCTGGATAAAGTCTGCATTCTTAATGATTCCCCCTTTTTTGATTCAAATCCTCCCCCAGTTCGAGTTCAAGTTCACCTCTTCTTTCATGTAGCTTTCTTCAAATATCCAAGCTAGAAGTGATCTCTGCTTCCTCCCCTGACCTCTCACACAACCTAATCTTGATTTTTTTATTACAGCTATTCATTTTCTGTCTCCTACCATATTGTAAGTGTCTGGAAGGCATAGAATATGCATTATAAACCTCTTTATCCTCCCTATCCCCTAACACAGTGCTGAGCGCATGGTAGGACCTCAATCAATATTCGTTCCAGGCAGGCAGATAGGAGAGAGAAAGGAGAGTGGAGAGGAAGGGAGGGAGGGAGGGAGAGATGCCTTTTTCCCAGACTCCTCATAGGTTTGACACCTCATATATTATGGCCTGTTTTTTTTTTTGTTTTTTTTTTTTCTGCCCCAGACTAAGGGACTGTATTTACTTTAAACTTTCCTTCTAGGAGCTGCTGACTCTTTACGCATGTCTCTGACTGTTTTCTGAATCTGCTCCAGACCCACCACTTCCTGTTAATAATAAATCAGACATGCAAATGCTCTGCAAAGGGGAAGGCCTTCCATGTGTGCACCTGTTAGGTCAAGAACCACCTGGAGAGGAATTTTACCATCTGCTAATTGTGGCTGGGAAGAGGCTGCAGATGGAGTCCCTGCATTTCAACTCCCGAGCCCCTGTTGGTCTCCTGCTCAGAGCCAGATCCTGCACTGGAAAGGACAATAAGAGGAGTAAGACATTGTTCCTGCCTTCACCAGGCTCAAGATCCCATGGGGAGGTGACAGGTAACAGCAGAGCCTACCACGTGCTCTGATGGGGAAATTCTGGCCCCTGTAAGTACAGACAGGAGCAGTGACTTACCCCTCAGGTGAAGGGTGGTCAGGGAAGCCCCACGGGGAAGATTAGCTTCTTCTCTTGGCCAGTGATCCCTTCTTGCTCCCGGAGCCCTACGTGCTAGAGCTCAAAGAGGGTTGTCTTCCAGCCATCGTCAACCATGGACAACAACCCACAGAGAGCATCAGTCTGGTCAGGGCCATGGTCAGGCCCAGAACAAGACCGTGCCATGAGAATGCCAACCCCACAGCTCTGCAAGGATGAAGGCACATTCTGGCACAACCCTGAGAAGTAACAGCTTACTTATCATTCAATAACAGGAGGCACAGGGAGAGGAGAATGTCACTCCGGAGTTTCTCACTGTTTCTTGGCCAACATGGGGAAGGACATTAGTAGCAGAGAAAAAAAAATCCTTGAGAAGAACCCTGGATCTTTCTGGAAATGCTGCAAAGAGAAGGCACTGTGAAACAAAGCTGCAGAACGCAGGGCTGCAAAGAAGTCCATTTAGAAAGACAGTCATCAAATCGAGTGGGCCCGACAGGGTCCCTACAGTGCAAGGGGTGGGGTTCCTCCAGCTTCAAATGTTCTCTCTTACAGGCAAGACTTCATAGGATTCCCTCCGAAGAAATCTTCCCATGGCTTATTTAAAACAATTTTCTTCTTTTCACAAATTTGGAAACTCAGAAAGGACAAGATCCTCGTCAAAGGTTGCACGGCAGGTTACTGATGGAAAGAACAAGGCCTTTTGATTCCAGCACAGTGTTTCAGGCTGCAGCCTCTGAGGCTGGGTACACTAGGTGGGAACAGCCCTCAAAGGGGACCAGTCTAGTGATCTGGGGTTCCAGGGAGCAAGCAGGCAAGCTTGCTCTAACTGGAGAAGTCCAGAGGTTGAAGATGCCTCAAGAGATGAACCCAGGAATCCTACAAGCAAACGGTCCCCTTGATGTCCTCTCAGACTCTAGTGTTAAATGAGCCTGCAACACTGTGAAGCCAAGAGGTCTTCCTAACACCCAGAACCAACGCCGTTCTTCTGTTTAAAATCTTTCAATGCAGGATACTTTAGGTCTCTCGTAACTCTCTTTGCTCTGAAGTTTAGTTTAGCTGATATTAACATGGCCACGCCTGCTTTTCTTTGATTAATGATATATTTTTCTCTGCCTTTTACTCTCAGCCTGACTGTACCATTATTTTTGAAGTGAGTTCCTTAACAACATATACTTGGGACACTCTACCCATCCCTTTTAATTGTTCTAATTAGAAAATTTACATGTAATATAATCATTGCTTTTTCTTTGCTGAAACCTTGTTTTTTCATTATTTCATATGTGTTTGCAATTGTTGACGGAAGCATTTTTTGACGGCTGCTTTAAAATCTTTTGTCATATCATTTTAACATCTCTACCATCCCAGTGTTGGCATCTATGAATTGCCTCTTTTCATTCACTTTGAGATCCTTCCAGTTAGCAGTATGTTTTTTGTTTCTGTTGAAACCTGGACATATGTGGGGTATTGTTATGACACTCTGGAGCTTATCTTCATCTGTTTTAGCTGGCTTTTTCTGACACTTCTCTGGTAAGGGAAGGAGGCCACGGTATCATCACTACCAGGTCCGGCCAGAAGTTCTAATTTCCCACCTGACCTTTGTTGACAACTAATAGGGGTCTCCTCATTCCTTTTGGATGGGTGGGAGGTTCCATCTCCCCAGTAAAACTCCACTGATATCACTCAGTCTGAAATGGGTAGAAGTGGCATAACTCATTACCACTCCCCATTTGACCTCCACCGACACCATGGAGCGTGTGGTCTTATTAGAGATGGGCAGTGGTCAGAACACTGAGTCTCTGCTAGGCTTCCTGGGGCACCACCCAGCAGAGGGGAAGAGAGGCACTTCATTATTCCCATTAGAAATGCAAGTCTAGGTTCTCCACATGGCCTCCCCTGCAGAGGAAAGGAGAGTCCTCATTACCACCCAGCAGGGACAAAAATCCCCCCTTGAACTTCTCTGGCATTCCCAGGCAAAGATTACTCTATACCCTCATCACAGCCTGGCAAAAACGGGAGTCTATGTACACAACTTAGTCTTTGCTGCATAGATGGAAATGGAGTCACTATTTTTTCTGAAGCATTTGGCTAGAGGAGAGCAGTTATTATATTAAAATGTGCTATCTTATTAGGCTGCCTCCTTCCAGATCCGTGACTACAGAGAACAGGTTTTTGTTAGGAATTTTTTTTTTTTTTTTTTTGGTCTATACCTAACAGTGTTTCTGAGTTGTCAGATTCTTCAGCTACAAGTCTGGGATAGATGAAACAAAAGGAAGATCCAAGGAACACACGACTGTGTCATTCCTCAGGTCCCAGTGTACCTAGCTGGCCTGCCTCCTTCTTTCCACTTTTCAAAGGCTTCATAGGCTTATTTATAATATCCAGAGTTTCTAGGTGTACTTAGCAAGAACCAAGAAAAGTGCATTATTCTACCTTCCCATGAGTGGAACGTAACTACATTGTGTTTAACAGTGAATATGCATTTGTTTCTAATCTGATTTTTTTTCTATCATTCTATCATGATGTAATTTCTTTAACTGAAACAGTCATTAAGAATTTTTCTTATGACATATGCATGACAAAATGTAGCCCAAATGACATGGTGGTTTTCACGATGAGCCTTCAGAGGCCACAGCTTCCGTGCAGATTCTCATCCGTCCCCACACTAAAGAAATTCTTTTGTTTTTCAATGTTTTTACTAAAGCAGAATATAAACACAGTAGAAATGACCCATTTTTATGTATAGCTCTGTGAGTTTCGGCAAATGCACACAGTCATGTAACACCAACACGTTCAAGATACAGAACAGTTTCAATTCTCACTTTAAAGTAAATCCTCAAAGAAGCAAAAATGCCCAAGTCTCCTAAATACCTCAGCTCTTTGCCCATGGTCTGGCCTCTGCCCCTAAGAACCTGGAGTCTAGTTGGGGAATAAAGGGGGTTGGGCGAATTGACTTTCAGCTTCAACTCTGACCCAAGTTATCTGGGGCTTTTTTCACGCTCTAATTCAAGGTGGGCAGAATCTAGATGTGCAGTAGAGGTACCAAAGACCATGGGAACTTGGAAAGAAGAAAGACTCTGAGTCCCTTCTGTCCATGTACTCTGAAATTCTCTGTCGTTTTGCTGAAAAACAAACCACTTCAAACCTTAATGGCTGAAAACAGCAAACACTGTTTCTCATGATTCTGTGGATCATCTGGGCAGGTGTCCCGGTCTGGGCGGACTCCGGTGGTCTCCGTGGTCAGCTGGCTGCTCACCTGTGTCATGTGGTCTCAGATGGCCTTGCTCACGTTGCTGGTGGAAGGCAGCATGGCTGTGCTGAGGAGGCCTCAGCTGGCTCTGGGTCTCTCAGGCTCCAGCACTCTAGCTCAGACATTTTCCCTTGCTCACCTCAGGTTCCCTGGGGCAGCAAGAGGGGGAGCTCCAATGTGCAAGTACTCCTTAAGTCTTTCCAATGTCCACTGACCAGACTAAAGCCAGATGCAGAGGGGTAGAGAAAGAAACTCTACGGCTTAATGGGAGGAAATAGAGAGTTGCATTGTAAAGAGGACCAGGTAAAGGATCAGGGGGAATTTTTGTGGTCATTTTTGCAGACAATCTATCACACTCTACCAGAGCTGGAGGCAACAAGGTGCAGAGACCATCCTGAATGAGCAGGGGAGAAATTTATACCACACGGACAGGGCCTGGGCTTGGCCTGCCACTGTCACAGACCTGCTGCTAGTGTTTTCTGGGAGAAGCCCTGGGCATCTGGGTGTCTGGGGAACTTCTGCTTCCGGGCCCCGGTTCAGGCTCCTGCCTACCTGACAAATCAGCACAACTCCTACCCAGTCCCGCTGTCTCTACCCTCACTCTCTTCTGTCATCCATCCATGCTGCACCCAGAGAAAAATTTTAGAAAAAATGCTCCCCCACTTTTTACATACTAGGAAGCTAGGCTGTTGGGTGGTTAACACAGAGGCTTTGGACTCTAACATGCCCGCTCTCAAAATTGGCTTCAGCTTCATGCTTGAGTTTGGACAAGTTAATCAACGTCACTAAGCCACCATGTTTCATCTGAAGTATGTGTGCGGAGGGTCTTGCACAATGCCAGGCACGAGGTACACAGCGCCTGGGGTGACGGCTCCATCCCCAGCTGTGGTGCAGGTGGAGTCCTGACCCAGAGGCGAGGAGACCCAGAGCTTCCAGAGTGTCCAAAACAGAAGGGCATTGTTTTCTTGGTTAAGTTTTAACTTGCAATAGACTGAACCCTTGCTGCAAAATAATTTGTGTTGCCTCCAGGCTCCTCTTTGGAAAGGCTCCCTGTTCTGTCCCAGGCTGATTTTCCGAACACTAACATATGTCAAGAGCTCACACAAAGCCAAAGATGTAAAATGGCTCTTCAGGAGAAGAAAGAGCAAGGGCAATTCAGGGAGCCAGGGGAGAGACAGGGGGCAAAGACTCATGAGTAAGCAGGGTGAGACTGGGGAGCAGCTAGAACAAGAAAACAGAGCCCAGGGTGGGAGGGAGGGGGTGGGGCTGCCGGGCGGAGTTTGCATTTGCCCGAGGAGGGTTGCAGCAAGCATTTTTCCGAAACCACCTACTAGGTGCTGCCTTCTTGACACACACCCCATTTAGTCATCTCGAATTCTACGGACAGTTGGGATTCCCCATTTTACAGAAGCCAGAACTGAAGCTCATAGATGCTAAGCAACTTGCCCTACACAACTTGCCCAAAGTTCACCCAGGTGGCATGGGGCAGAGCTGGGGTTCAAACTCAGATCTGTCTGATTCCAGACATCAAGGCTTTTCCCCCAGACCTCTCCCCGCTGGAGAAATCTACAGTGTCAGAGGAGGAAACACCTCTACTCTTTGATGTGATTCAACTTTCTTTTAACAGATTAGGGCACTGAGGATCGAAAAGATGAAGCAAGATTCCCAGCTCACAGGTCTATCGGAGGAGAGACATGACCGGGACCTGGGTCAGAGGGCCCCCAGGTGCCCAGATCCCCAAGTTCGTCCTCAGGGACACCCTGGCTCATGGCTCCTAGCTGCCTCTCGACCTGTCTGTCACGTTGCCAAGCCTGACAGATCTTTGCCATCTTACTGTCCTCAGCATTCCTGTCACCTGCCTGGACACGTGGCCTCTTGGGCTCTGATCGCCCTGTGCCCAGCCTGTTTCAGAACCTGTGCCCAGGTTCAGACCTAAGAGCAGGTGACATCGTCTGTCAGCCTCCTAAGATCCCCATCTAATGGGCACCTCAACACAGCCTGGCACACACGTGCTCCTCACTCATTCACCAGCACAGGTCCAGATACAACCCCCAAAGCAGACACAGTGTAGGTTGCTGGGCACACGAAGAGAAATAACACCAATTCCCTGACCTCAGTGAGTTTGTATTCTATGAGGAGGCAAAACAATGGGGAGATGATTGATGGGCAATGGGTCCCCATCAATCGCTTCCCCACACTGCTTTTGCCACTTCAGGGAATCCCTGAGGAAGTGGGACACTTGCACTTTCAAAAAACCTTACCACCTGCGCTGCTGACCATGGATTAGAGCAGACACAGGATGTGTCAGGCTGCCAGGCCAGTTAGGAGGCTGAAAGAATATGCCAGGTGAAAGCAGATGAGGGACCTAACAAAGGAGGCACAGCAAGGACAGAGTGGGGGACAATGGAGGCAGAAGTATTCAGAAGCTCGTGTGAAGGGCGAACAGCCCTTGGTGGCTGCTTGGCAGGTGTGAGAGGGCACGGAAGGAGCTGCTGGTGGAGAGGGGCTTGGTGGCTTCCCTCAGGCCTGGGTCAGGGGCACAGAAGGTGAGCTGAATTAAATGCTGAGCACAGAGCCCTCCACAAATGCACATCTTTAACCAGCTAGTAGGAATCTACTGAAAAGAGAAAGAAATAATTACCACCAAGCTGCAGTTCAATACATCCCTGGCTCATTGCTCTGATTGGTCTGACCTCTGAAAAGCAAGACATCACCACTGCAAGTGAGGAGGTGGAGGTTACCCTGGGATTAAGATTCATACAACCTGAATGCTTTGGGCTTTTGTCAAAGACAAAGAAAGAGGGATACTTAGTGTTTAACCAGAATTTTTGTAAACTTCTTTTTTAAACACGAAAGCTATGCATCTCAAAAAGAAAAAATAATGGCATCTTAGGAAGGGAAGCTCAGAGTGCCTCCTCAAAGTGCACAGAAACCAAGGAGGTTACAAATGCTTTTGCACAAATGGGACATCATGAGGAACTTCAAAAGCTTGCAGGAGAGAAATTTAGAGCCAGTAGGGACAGACAGGGAAACTGAGGTCCAGAGGGTAAGAGCTGCTCAAGATCTCACGCTTCACTGCCAGAGACAGACTCCCAGTTGGCGTTTTCCTGAAAAGCAGGATAGCAGATAAGTCAAGTGTATGAGACCCATGTGAGCCCAAAGCTAGACCTCTAGGACTCTGATAGCCCTGTGTCCAGCCTGTTTCCCTCAGTTTGGACCAAAAGGAACAGTCCGACTTCTGCGGATTCACCTCCTGTGACTCCAGTCTGACGGGTTCCTCTTCACAGGCTTGCACACTTTGTTCACAATTAAATGTCCAAATACATCCTCCATAGCAGATAGAGGGCACTCGACACCTCTAAGCCTCCCCTTCCACATCTGTTAAATGGGACCACATTAGCGCCTGCCTCTCTCACAGGGGGGCTATGGTGAGTCAGTGGGATGAAGCACTTTCTACGGCATCTCAAGTGTAGTAAAAACACAGCAAGTGTTGCCTCTCATCGTTTTCAGCCCCCTCCCCCATCACACCTGATGGAAGGCCTAGCCTTCGTTCATGATGGACACAGTTTCCACAGGATGGGCAAGGAGCGTCTCTGCTTGAAGGGATCCCCAGTACAGCAACTATTGTGGGGAACGTCTACACAAGGAGGACTACAGTAGACAGGAGAAGTTGTCAGCAAAGAGAGAAGAGTACTCCTTTTTTAATTGGTGACTTGTTAGGTCTCTTCAGACACTAACCCTCTCAGGGGAGGAAAGACAAATGCTCCCTATGTACATTGATACAGACACATGGACAGATGCGAGGCCAGGGCTCTACCAACAACCCTCGAAAGCTTCATCTCAAAAGGCCAGCCAGGTGTCATTCTGAGGGTGTCTGCTTCTCTGTTGTGTAATAACTCACCCCAAAACTTAACAGCACAATCAACAACTGCTGAACATTCTCACAGGTTTTGGGAAGAAGGAGTTCAGATAGGGCACAGAGGGGTGGCTTATCTCTGTTCCCCAATGTCTGAGACTTCAGCTGGAATGACTCAAATGGCCAGGAGTGACTCAGAATCATCTGAAGGCTTCTATATTCACATGTCCGCACCTCAACAGGGATGATCGGAAGGCTGGGTCAGCCAGGATAGTCTATTGGAGTCGATGGCATTTCTAGCACGGTGGTGTTGGTGCTCCCAGATCTTGTGTTCTAGCAAAGAAGAGGGAAGCTACATGCCCATTATGATCTAGTTTCAAAAGTCACATAGTGTCACTTCTGCCGTATTCTATTGGTTGAAGGAGTCATAAACTCATCTAGATTCAAGGGTCAAGTACATAGACCCCATTTCTGGATGGGAGAAATGTCAAAGAATTTGCAACTGTTTTAAAACTTATATGTGGGTGTGTGGGGGCAGGGGGAGCACCTGGCTGGCTCAGTGAGTAGAGCATGTGACTCTTGACCTTGGGGTCATGAGTTTGAGCTCCACATTGAGCTTGGAGCCTACTTAAAAAAAATACAATACAATACAATGCAATGCAATGCAATGCAATACAATACAACACAACACAACACAACACAACACAATACAATACAAGCTACATAATAGGGATACTCTAGATGTCTCTCAAGGAGCTCAGCAATCTGAGGTAGGGTTGACTGAATCTTCGAAAATGCTATGGCATTTAAGAACTCAGAGGATGTTCAGGGACCTTCTACATTTTAGAGATGAGGGCTCTAAGGCCCGGGGAGGGAACTGAGGAATGGAGCACTCTGGGGAATTGCTGGAGATACTGAGGCCAAGAGATTAGCAGTGGTTTGCCCCACAGATGATGGTACACTTGAGTTTTTGAGCATTGCTGATACTAAGGACAGTTTGGATACCTGAAGTTCATGGATAAAATGTAAATCCCATTTTAGCCTTTTGTTTTAACCTTTCCACCCCATTTCTTGCCATTAGTTGTAGGATACAGTCAGGAACCAACAAACAATGAAAAACCATGTGATGGGATATGGCTGTGGATCAGCTCGAGACCTGGACCTGTTCACTGTTACTCCTTGTAAGGGTGACCCTAGGGTCCAAAGAAAAGGGATTGCTCATGAATCCAGACCCACATTCAGGCTGTTTGTAGTGAACTGATCAGACAGAACTATAGATATGTTTAAGTTCATTTAGAGTAAATTTCATAAAGTGAATTGAATCTACTCAACTGATTACTTGTGTTTCTTTTAGAAGATTCTAAATAATAAACACCTCTAGGTATTGCTGAAGCGGGCAGACTGCTTGGACATTTGAAGTCAAGATACTGGTGACCTTGGTTTGCAGTCAAAGCAAGGTATTCTAGATGGGTCCTAAATAGGACCTTTCCTTGTTCAAGTGGGCTACTCCCATATACCACAAACAAAAGAGGGATCAAGAAAAACCTTTATAAACAATTTGGTGTTGTTAGTTCTTATAAACACAGTGAGGATCTTCCTCGAAGGTGAGGATCCTAGCTCATTCTAGAAGTTATATAAGAGGGTATTTACACGTTCTATACTCTTGGAACATCTCCTTGACCTTCACCATTCCTAGAAGATCCATCCCCATCAGACCATGTGATCTTCAGGGCTGATTCCAGGTCATTCATTCATTGCTTGACAAAGGAGCTGGATTGAGTAAAATTTCTTTGCTGGGTGACTAAATGTCACAATTCCTGGCACATAGTGGATAATCAGTCACTGGAGTTGAACCTGAGTAGTATTCATTTGCTAATAGAATCCTTACATTTTGAATTATGAAAGGCATTTGTACTTTAAGGGAGACCTTGGACAAAAACGGGTGGGCCAGAAGAGGTGAGAATGATGAGCCCAATCTTGCAATTCTCTCACTACTAAGGCAGAGGCCCAGGAGGCAGGCAGAGCAGAAGAAAGAGCTTGCTTTAGTGTTTTGGGAGAGAAAAGCTTATAATTATTTACTGCATCCTGGCAATGGCTGTATTTATCATCTTCCTTAGGGTGGGGAGAGGGATTCTTTCATTTATGTACGCCTTCGGTAGATTTAGTTCAGCACCTACTCTATACCAGCTGTCATGTCATCTGCCGGGGCTTCAGACATGAAAAGGACACAGTACCTGACCTACAGGGAGTTTCAGATTAGAAGTGAAAATAAAACAGGGCTTGGAGAAAGTGGAAATGCGGGGAGGTTAATATCAGGAAGGAAATCTTGATTATTTCCAGAGGTCATAAAGATCACACAGCTCTCTCCTATGTCCCAAGAGTTAAGGAAGACTATATTTAAGGGTGAGGTTGTTCTACTTCTGGCAATTTTGTTAGTTACCAAGGGTATTGTACAACCCAAACTCAAGAGAAATGCAACTATTTTTTTCATCTTTCCACTTTGTTCTAGAACCTGATTAAAGGACTCTTGGTATTAAGCCTAAATGCATAGAGGAAAGAACCAGGTTTATAGCCACGTGCACCTTCTTTCATGTGATTCCAGCCAAGGCACCTCAACAGAGTACCTTGCACTGGGAATCTCTCAACAACTAGAAAATAACCCCTCATGTGTACCCACATATAAAAGTGCCTAAGGCATAGTGGGTATTTAGTCATTGTTAATTCATTACTTCCCACTTTCTTTAATGTTACCATTACAATTTTTTTTACATTTAGTATATGATGCCAAAAATGTAAATGAGTTGTAAATAAAGGCATTTGCCTAAACAGATAGCAGAAAACATAGTAAAATAAGGTTCAGCCTGAAACCCCAAAGGCATCTTGGTCTCTGTTTCCTGGGTAAAGAGATCAGCTATCAATAGTCATTAGTGACTTAAAGTTGAATCACTTGCAAAACAACCGGTAAAAGGGTGATAATTTTTCAGGCTCAGGAAAGATGACCCATTTGGGCTTCAAAATTAACAGCAAGAAATAGTGTCAATACGACACCAACACAGACCAAAATTAATCAGATCCCAGCCCCTCTGTCTGCTGGGAAATCTCCTGAGCCCATTCCAAGCGCCTTAAAAGATAAAGGTTGACCTTGCCCCACTTGCCTAATAATAACTTATAGATGTGTAAACATTTACCACAACAATTACAGGCCAGCCTAATGAAATTCCAGGGGCACGAGTCACAAAAGACCTGAGTATGCATCGTAAATTCAGATCAGTCCCACAGGCTGGGATCTGCAGATCAATTACAAGTCAAGGCAAATCCTTTCAAGAGCAGACCTTTTCCAGCGGACAGTGGCTGGGGGGTTTTGTGGCCTGACTCCCTGAAAGGATCCAGACATACGTGCCAGGTTTTGAATGCTAACTCTGTGATACTCCTCACTTGGAAGTCAGTGAACCCTTATGAACCTTTGCTTCCTCATCTATGAAATGGATGGGTCAGGGTGGGCTGCCTTGCACAGTAGTTGTGAAAGGGACCCCTTCATTCATTCATTTGATAAGTACTTACTAATTATCTTCTATATTCCAGAAATCTAGTGATAACACAGCACCTGGCTCCTGGTAGACATTAAATAAATGGCGGCTACAACACATTTGATTTATCATTGATTAATAACTAGCAGTATCATTGCTGTTGGAAATTTATTCCTTAGGGGTTTTATTATGATGACTGTAACAAGTTTACTCCTTAGGAGGCCAGAGGACTGGAAGAAAAATAGGATAGTGGGAAGAGGTAGGAAGTGACTAGTACCTCTTCCAAGCCCCTAGGAGATTGGTGTTGGGGTTTAAGCAAGGGAGAAAAATGAAGGACACTTCTCTCTTGCTTCACACAGACAGAATTGTTAAAGGGGAGCAGACTGCCATGAGCTGAGGGTTGCTGCCATGCCAGGCCCTTTGCTAGGGATGTGTCTTAGTCACATCATTCACTCCTTACATCATTCTGCTGAGTTCACTACTATTAGTCCCCCTGAACTAGAAAGTAATTGAGATTCTAAGGGTGAGTTCCAAAGAAAGACAGATAAGCGATAAAGACCTTTTATTTAAGACTAATGAATTTGGGGGGAAGGGAACCAGTGAGGAAAAAGACTCCCAAAGCCTTAGGAAAAAACAGTTACCCAGCCCAGGTAACGACATCCCCATTCAGGGAGCAGGGAAGGGCTGGCACCTGCCAACGTCCCCCAGGAGGCTCCTGAAATGGGAAGAGAGACGGGAAACACACATACCTGCCACCTGCCTCTTTCTCCCTCCAGCAGCGCATTCAGATGTCATCCTACATCGCGAACAGGAATGTTCAGGAAAATGATTGTCTCATCTAACACTTCATGGGCTGCCATTGTTGTCTGCTTTTAGCAAAACCTGATCCTATTTTTAAAAATGCAAATGCAAGACAAGTACCCTGAATGCCACACTCAAGGAACTCTTTGTCTCTTATTAATCCTAAATGTGACTATTCGACGTGTACACTTTTCTTTTCCATAAGTATAAAGCCCATTTGTGAAGAAAGATTTGTTCCAGCTGATTGCTTGACTACAAATCTCAGCCGATTTTTTTTTTTTCTGCCTTGTTACTTAAAAGAATCAACTCCAGACCTCTGGTTTGTTAACAGTATTTGGGAGTAGAGAATGTATGCTTTCTTTGATCAGAAGCTCCATGTCCTGGGTAACCCATACCCTAGTCCAAGTCACCTAGATTTGGGAGCGCTTTAAAGGAAATGTCCCCCCGTTTGGGCCACTGGTAGAAAGTCAGATTTGTGAGGCGGATCTCCCCAGATAGAGCCCCAGCCAGGATTTAAAGTATTTACACAGAATACTTAAAAATGTGCCTGACACACATTAAGTCCCCAGCAGATGTTAGCTAGAATGATCATCGCCCTTGCAGAAGGGGAGGGGGCAGCTCACATGCTCTCCTCTGCAGGTAAGATCTCTCACTTCAGGGCTCATCCCCATGTTCTCTCTGCTTGTTGTACTAAAATGAAGGCCGAGCACTTCCTCGGTGCCAGCCACCCTGCTAGGGACTTTGCAAGCATCATTTCACTATAGCTCCTGGAAGGAAGCACAATGGTGCGATTCCCTTTATAGGGGTGGTGGGGGTGGGACACAGGGAGGTGACATTGATGAGGGAGTCCAGAGTCTGAGCCATTCTGCCTTGGGCCCTGCAAACTCTCTGAGCTATTGCTTCCAGTAGCCCCCTGACCTGCCATCCCCTCTGACCTGGCTCAGGCAGGAGGCTGATGTAAGGGGGAACCTCAGAGAAGGGACAGGCTCCCTCCCACTTGGGCGCAATGAGTCCCAAGCAAACCTCTGGGAATTCGAAGAGAATCCTGGGAAGCTCCCCCGTTTCCTTCAGGGCAAAGGGGGAGCAAAGCACAGGAGACAGTAACAAAACCAAAGCGTTGGGCCCTAAAGAGGACGTACCATGCAATTCAATTATAAGAGGTTCACAAACACAGTCAACACTGTCAGAACGTGGTGGCCTATGGGGAGCATGGACTGAATGGAAAGGGATGGAGGGAACTTTCTGGGGGGTGGATGGAAATGTCGTATATCTGACTGGGGTTTTGGCTATCATGGTGATACAGGAGTCAAAAATAACTGAATTGCATTTCAGTGTGTGTGGAGTTTATCCTCAATTAGTACTTTTTTTTACAAGATGCAGATCAGAGCAGGGTGGAACGGAGCAGGAGAGGGGATGGCAGGAGACTACAGGATGATGCTCTAGGCAGCAGGGCTGGGGGTGCTGGGGCACTCTGGTTGTGCCACAGGAGGGATGGCCTGAGTGAAGGAGTCACAGCTTACTCAGCACAGCTGTCTGTCCCTCGCAGGGGCCTGATCTGAGCCTTGGGGGCCCTTAGCTGTTCACGCTACGTTGTCAGGACCCCATCTTTCACCCCGTGGTCCGGGCTCCATTCACATCACCTTGGCAGGAGTTGAAGGGAGACTCCAACCAGTGCAAATGCTTTCTTAGCCCCCACAAAAGAGGCCGAGCACACGGATTCCCTGCCAATGTCTCCATCTGTTAGCGGATGCCCCACATCCGCGGAAGCCGAGGCAAGGGCCACCCATCTCCCCTGCAGCCCAGGAGCCAAAAAGTTCACGGTCTTGGCTCTATTCTCTCGGGTGGGCTTTTGGCCCCACTGGCATAAGGTGATAGTCCCAGTGCGCGTCCTCCACCCTTATTTGGGCAATCCAAAGACTTCCCAGAGGCCTGTCTCCCATTCCCTGCCAAGCCCAGGATCTTGAGTGCTCAATTTACTTTCATTGTAATTTTTAAAAATGATTGAATATGTATTATTCAATCCTACCCACCCCACAAACTCACCCCCAGCCACCTGTGTCCTAGACCTACTTGGCCCCAGGAGTTACCAACATGCACGCAGTTCCGCCTCACCTCCACACACTTCTAAAGCTGCTATTCCCTCTGCTGAGGACCTTTCTCCCTACTTTACCTTCCCAGCACGTTGCTAATTCCTTCAAGACGCAGCTCATGTCCCAGTGTCTGCAAACGTCCTCCGTGGAGCTGACCCTGCTCCAAGCCCTACGTTCACCGTGTTCACCGCACCGCGCTGGCCCCTGGTCTCCCTCATGAGTCAACAGCTACTTCACAGCAGGTGTTGGGCTCCTTCACTGTCTCATCCTCAGAGCCCGGTCCTCAGTCAGTAATGGGTAAATGTTTGGGATGGATTGAGAACGCACGCACAAGAAATGCAGCAGGGCTCTGCCAAGTTCTTCCTTCTCCTGGGTCTGGGGTGCCCTGCTAGGGATAGGTCTCTGGGCTGCAGTTGGGGCAAGCGGGCATTCTCCCATCACACGTCTTCCAGGCCCCAGGCCTCCAGTTCTGACGAAGGCAGGACCTGCTGCCCCCACCTGGTCTGGAGCGGGAGAGCCTGTCATACCAACTGCGGCAGCAGAATTGAGAAGGAAAATGATTTCCCCCTGTGTTAGGGGAGAAAAGACCATTTTTCTTCAACCTGCAGTTTATGTGGCTACATTTCTTTGTCAAGACTTTCTTCTTCTTTCCTTCTTTTAATTAGTATTATTAAGTCTAAACTCCTAAACATACCGGGGATCCAAGTGACCAGTAGGAAGGGTAGAGTCTTGTCATACATTGAAATTCTGGGCCTGGGCTGGGTACAGTCAAGCAAAGAAAGAGGTTAACCCAGAGGGTAAGCGGCCCCACCCCCAGAGTCCAGAGCATCACCACCGGGATCCAGGGAAGGCTTTGATGCAAGGTTGCCTGGCGACAGAGCTGTCACAGGCCCAGGGCTTGTTGGGTAAGCACAAATGGATGGCATGCAGGATCCCTCTTTTCAATTGAAGATTACCACTAATTTGCAATTAGTTGGAGGAATTGCTCCTTTCAGCAAACAACCACAACTACTGAAAACTGACTTTTCCCCTGAGTCATGGTAAAGAGGAAAGAAAACTTGTCTTTCTAAAGAACACACGCTTGGGCGCCTGGGTGGCTCAGTTGGTGAAGTGTCTGCCTTCGGCTCAGGTCATGATCATGGGAGTCCTGGGATCCAGCCCTGCATGGGGCTCCCTGCTCAGCCAGGAGTCTGCTTCTCCCTCTGCCCCTCACCCCGCTCGTATTTTCTCTCTCTCTCTCTCAAACATAAATAAAATCTTTTTTAAAAATTAAAAAAAAAACAATAAAGAACATAGGGTTTGGAGCTAGATGGAAGGTCTGAATCCTGGTTCTTTCATTTTGGGACTGTGTGACCTTGGAGAAGTCTCTTAATTTCTCTGACTTTACTTTCTTTGGCTATAAAGCCTGTATAAAAATACCCACCTGCCCGGTTGATGGGAGAGTTAAATGAAAGAAGAGTAATTAAGTGCCCAGGTAATGGTGAGCCTTGTCCTCACTGCTCAAGATTTTCATTCATTCTCAAAGTCTTCTCTCCTTTCCTTGCCATTCTATTTATCCAATTCATTCATCTCACTAATACTTATTAAGTACTTTTGTGCCCTAGTGTAGTCTAGAAACTGTGGCTCATCACATCAGAGGCCCACAGGCAGCCATCAGTCAGAATCACATCCTACCTACAGCCCCCTAGGCATTCACCAGCTTCTCCATAATGCCTTCCAGATCCCATCCGCACCTTCTCCTCTGCATTCCTGCCAAGTGGAGTCAAGACACTCCCTTGCCCCTCAGCACAAGATTTTCCTTGGTCCTTTGAGGAGATGAAAAGATTCCAGGAGCTGAAGTTCCTAGGGCCAATAGCCCGAGGCCATACCAAAGGCAGGGACTGTGGGGAAAGTAGTCAGGACTTGCTGAGTCTGGGTGTCCCTGGGCTCAGAGATCTTCTGGAACAGCGACTGGGCCCTGTTTATCCCTGAGGTCCTACCTCCAGGATTATCATGCAGAGTGGGCACCAGATCACTGACTAGCTGAGAAAACTGAGCTGTCTACTCTGCCTACAGAGCCCTTCTCCTCCTTGCCTTGCAGAAATCCAGGCTTCAGCCTTCAAGTCCAAGGACCCAGAGTATACATGGGAAAGAGTCTCTTGCTCTTTCTTTCTGGGCATCTGAACCCACACCCCACTGTCGGAAGGAGCTGAAAACCAGTCCGGAGGGGAAAAGGGCTGGACGCTTATCAAATGAGTCCCTGTTACCCCTCCTCCCCGAGGCCATGTGGCTGGAAGTATGGACTGTCCCCAAGTCCTGCCTTTCACTAACGGCATGACCTTGCACAAGTTACTTCTGGAAGTTACATTTTATTCCTTTGCAAAAATGAGTAATGATGATTTGATATTTCCAGGGTATGGCCGTGCTGTCCAAGTCTGAATTACAGGGCCAGGAGTAAAAACTGGTCTCTCTCAAAAGTCAGGACATGAACCAGCAAGTGCGGCAGGAGCTTCACGGAGACGGGAGTAAAGCACACAAGCCCCCAGGCTGGCAGGAGCTGGGCTGGCAGGAGCTGGGCAGGACACCAGAAGAAAACCCCAGACTGTCAGGCCATACACAGAGCTGGCATCCAGAGAGGCTGGCAGCCAGAGCTCATGAGCTTCCTCCCACTAGAACAGATGACGTTGACTAATGAAGGATTATCCACCCACACGGTAAGCCACAAGCAATTATGAATTCCATTACCCAGCAACTTGGCCAAGATGCCTCCTGGCTCACCCTCAGATGAGAAGTCTCACCCAGCAAAGAGAGGCCCCCGGGAAGCAGAATGGTTCCTGGACACAGAAGGCTGGCTAATTAAGTTTTTCACCAGTACCAAGCTGGCTCTTCTCATGATGCCTTACTCCTTTATGGGAGAGGTGGGAAGGGTGCAGGAAAGGTCAGAACAACCATGTTCTCACAACTGTTCCACTGTGAGAGCTGGAGAGGGAAGCGAACTTCCTGGAGCTCCATTTGCCTTCACTATCAAATGAGAACACTACTACTTCCCATAAGGGAAGACATGTATGTGAAGCAGCTGGAGAAGCCCTCTGAAGCCAGTATCACTGATGATGGACACTGGCCCTCATTGGTGACCGTGGCCTGCATAAGGCTCTATCATCATCCCCACAGCAACAGCTTTCAGTTTTCAAACACGGGGTCTACCAATCTTGAGAACTTACCACTCATGATTTCAAGTAACCCTCAAAATAATGGACAGAAGTATTCTTATTACCCGTCGTGACAGCAAGGTGATTGAAGCTCAGGGTTACATGACTTGCCAATGGCCACACCACTTCTTAAATTCTCAAGACAAAATTGGATCTAGTCCTCTGACTCCAGAGCCTGTGTTCCTAACCCCATCCCACCATGCCTCCATTAATCTAGACCACTTACTGAATCAGAGGAAGCTTGAAGGCTTTGGATCTGCATTTACAGTAGTAATTTAATAGTATCACAGATGTTAGGTAATACAAGTCCTACTTCAGAGTTTGTTTTCTCTTAATAAGGGTCACAGGGTACAGGGCATGTGAAGGAGTATTTTGTGGCCAATCTGATTAATGCTGGGTCTTAGGCTAAGGTGGACGCTCATAAATAATTCAGCTGCCCCTGAAACGCTTTCATCAATACCTCTCACCACTGAGCACCAACTAATACTGATACTTCTGTCCATGTGTGACTTTCTGAAGTGAAAAACAACTGTGAATCACAAGAGTGGGGCTGAGGAATGTGGCCTCCTTACTCATGGCTCATGAGCCAACGTTCTCTACCTTGCACATCAGCCCAGTCTGCCAGTGAAGCCTCCAGTTTGGCTGGCCAGGATGATTGATGATCAACGCATGGTCTTTAAGACTTACTGTGCATCCCAGAAGCACCCTATACTGTGCACTGTTTACCCTTTAGTTTAACAAACAGGCACTTATTAAACACCTGCCACACCCACGGTTCCTACCTCCAGGCTGAATTGCAAAATTATCTAGCAAGCAGATAGATATAAGTGGAGACCCGAGTGCCAACCTTGCTGTGTTGAACCCAAATCTCATAGATGAAGTCTGAGCAAACATTTAGAGAGTAGGTGCTCAATAAATATTTGTTCAATGAATTTATAGCAATGACAAGAGCTGCTTCTTCTCGGGGTAATACTGCCTGATACTGCACAGATCCTGGCTCCACTACTTACCCGTTGACATGACCATGAATATGCTTCTCAATCTTTCTGCACCTTAGCCTATTCCTCCGTAAAAATAGGCAAATGAATAATACCTACTTGGGGGATTTTTAGCAGATTTTTTGAGAAATAATTCACATGCCATACAACCCAGCCATTTAAATGTACAGTTCAATGGCTTTTAGCAAATTCACAGATTTGTGTACCCATTGCCACAATTTTAGAATATTTTCATTACCCCAAAAAGAAACCCCACACCCCCTAGCCATCACGAACCCAACCCCCTCTCATTCCCCTCAGCCCTAAGTAACCATTAACCTACTTTTTTCTCTATAGATTTGCTTATTCTGGACATTTCATATCAGTGGAATCATGTAATACATGCCCTTTGTGACTGGCTTCTTTTATCCATGTTGTATCATGCATTAGTACTTCATTCCTTTTTATTACTGAATATATATCACTAAATAGATATGCCACATTTTGTTTATCCATTCATTAGTTGATGGATATTTGGTATTTTTTTCATATACTTATTGGCCCTTTATGTATCTTCTTTGGAGAAATAACTATTTAGATACTTCGTCCATTTTAATTGGTTTGTCTTTTTATTATTGAGTTGTAATGTGTTCTATATATTCCAAATACAAGTCCTTTTTAGTTTTAACATCAGTTTACATGCATATTTTTTAAAGATTTTATTTACTTATTTGAGAGAGAGAGCATGAGCAGGATGAGGGGCAGAGGGAGAAGCAGACTCCCCACTGAGCAGGGAGCCCAATGCAGGATTCGATCCCAGAACTCCAGGATCATGACCTGAGCCGAAGGCAGATGCTTTACCGACTGAGCCACCCAGGCACCCTTTTTTTCTTTTGGTGCTTATATTTTGTGAGTTGTATCTAAGAAGCCATTGCTTAATCCAAGGTCATAAAGATTTGTACCTATGTTTTCATCAAAACAGTTTACAGTTTTATTTTTTTATTTTTTTTTAAGATTTTATTTATTTATTTGAGAAAGAATGCGAGACAGAGAGCATGAGAGGGAGGAGGGTCAGAGGGAGAAGCAGACTCCCCGCTGAGCAGGGAGCCTGATGCGGGACTCGATCCCGGGACTCCAGGATCATGACCTGAGCCGAAGGCAGTCGCTTAACCAACTGAGCTACCCAGGCGCCCCCAAAACAGTTTACAGTTTTAGTTCTTACATCTATATACTTAATCTGAGTTAATTTCTTCAAATGATGTGAACTAGGGGTGTCCACCTTCATTCTTTTGTATATGGATGTCCAGTTTTCCCCAAACCACTTATTGAGAAAAACTATTCTTTCCCCTACTGAATGGTCTTAGAATCCTTTTTAAAATCCAAGCCACCAAAATGTGAGAGTTTATTCCAGACTTTCAATTCTATTCCATCGATCAAAATGTCCACTCTTATGTCAGCTCCATACTGTCTTGATTACCGTAGCTTTGTAGTAAGATTCGAACTCCAGAAGTGTGAGTTCTCTAACTTGGTTCTTTTTCAAGATTCTTTTGGCTATTCTGGGTATCTTGAATTTCCATATGAATTTTAGAATCCATTTGCCACTTCCTGCAGCAAAGTCAGCTGGGATTTTGATATGAGTTGCATTGAATCTGTAGATTACTTTGAGTGGAACTGCTATCTTAAAAATAGTTAAGTCTTTTGATCTTTGAATACAGGGGGTCTTTCCATTTATTTAGGTCTGTAATTTCTTCCTACAATGTTTTCTAGTTTCCAGAGTATAGTCTTATACTTCTTTTAATTTATTCCTAATTATCTTATTCTTTTTGATGTTACTTTAAATGGATGCTGTTGCTTAAGTACAATGTTACAGTGGTAACAGCAGACATCCTTGTCTTGTTTCCGCTCTTACAGACAAGCATTCAGTCTTTTACCATCAGGTGTAATGTTAGCTGTAGGTTTTTATAGATTCCCTTTATCAGGTTGAAGAAGTTTCTTTCTATTCCTAGTTTGTTGGTTTTTTTTTTTTTAAATCACGAAGGAGTGTTGAATTTTGTCAAATGCTTTTTCTGCATCTTTTGAGATGATCATGTGGTTTCTGTTCTTTATAATGTAATTGACTTTGGATGTTAAAGCAACCTTGCATTCCTGGGAGAAATCCAACTTGGTCATAGCATATAATCTTTTTTAGGTATTGTTGGATTTGATTCGATACTATTTTGATACAGATTTTTGCATCTATATTTCATAAAGGATATTGATCTATAATTTTCTTTTCCTGCAATATCTTTGCTTAGTTTCAATAACCAGGTAACACTGGCCTCATAGAATGAGTTGGAAAGTATGTCCTCTTCTAATTTTTAAAAAATTTTGTGAATAATTGGTATTAATATTCTACAAATGTTTGGTAGAATTTACCAGTGAAGGATTTAGCATCTAATATTGAGCTTCTTCTTTGTGGGAAAGTTTTTGATTACTAGTTAAATCTCTTTATTTGTTAAAGGTCAATTCAGACCTTTCTATTTCTTCTGGAGTCAGTTTCAGTAGTTTGTGTCTTTATAGAAATTTTTCCATTTAATCTAAGTAATCTAATTTATTGGTATGTAGTTGTTCATAGAAGTCCCTTATATTTTATTTTTATATTTCTGTAAGGTCAGTAGTAATATCCCTTCATTCATTTTTTTATTTTAGTATTTTAAGTATTTTTTTTCTTAGTTACCCTAGTTAAAGGTTTGTCAATTTTGCTGATCTTTTTGAGGGACCAATGTTTGGTTTCACTGATTTTCTCAACTGTTTTTCTATTCCCTGTTTAATTAATTTCCACTCTACTACTTATAAGTCTTGCCCTTCTGTTTGCTTTGAGTTTAGTTTGCTCTTCTATTTTCAGTGTTTTAAGATGGAAGGTTAAATTGCTAATTTGAGATCTTTCCTTTAAATTATGGGTAATTTTAGCTATAAATTTCACTCTAAGCACTGTTTATGGGAAACTTAGCTGTTTCCCATAAGTTTTGGCCTGGTGTGTCTTTGTTTTCATTTACTGCAAAGTGTTTTCTAAATCCCCTTGTGATTTCTTCTTTGAGCTACTGGTTATTTATAGTCTGCTGTTTAATTTCCACATGTTTGTGACTTCCCCAAACTGCTTTCTGTTAATTAATTTCCAGTTTCATTCCATTGTAACCAAAGACAATTCTTTGTACAATATTAATCCTTTTTATACTATTGAAGATCATTTATGATTTATAATATGGTATATTCTGGATACCCATGCATACTTGAGAAGACTGTATTCGGATATTGTTGGGTGAAGTTCCTATAAATGTTTGTTAGATCTAATCCTATAAATGTTTGTTAGATCAAATCTTCAATTTCCTGGTTTGTTGGCATATAGTTGTTCATAGTATTCCCTTATACTTTTTTTTTTTTTTAATTTCTGTAAGGTCAGTAGTAATATCCCCTCTTTCATTTCTGATTTTAGTAATTTGAATCTTTCCTATTTTTTCTTAGTGGGATATTGACATCTACAACTTTTATTTTTGAAATGTCTATTTCTCCCTTCAATTCTATCAGCCTTTGCTTCATGTATTTTGAGGTTCTAGTGTTAGGTAAATACATGTTTATACTTATGGCTTTCTGATGGATTGATCTTTTCTCATCATAATATATTCCTCTTTAATTCTAGTAACATTTTTTTATGTTAAAGTATACTTCATCTGATGTTAGTAGAATTAGCCACAGTCACTGGGTTTTTAATGAGGGGTTAAATGAGCTAATCCGTACACATCATACAGAAAAGCATGCGGCACAGGGCAAGTTTTTGATAAATTTTAGCTCATACTGTTACCCATGGTCCTTACATGCCTGAGTTCAGGTGAGCCTCACCACATCCAACCCTGTGGTACATACAGTTCTCTATATTTTATAGAAGAAGAAATTGAGGAACAAAGAGTTCAAGGAGATTGTCCAAAATCCTCAAGCCACGGCAGTGATCCAGTTAAATCTTTTTTGATTCCAAAGCCTACCCTCTATTCTGTATGATCTGCCTGAGCTTCCAGGACCAAATTAGTTATCTACAAGATTTTAACTTTATAGTCAAACTGAAGACAAATTGCAGTGGTCTATGGACTTGAAGGTCATAAGAGTTTGGAATAAATCTTGGAGCCAAGTCCTTGGCTGGAGGACTTTCAACAAATTCTTAACCTCTTCGAGGCTCAGTTTCCTCATCTGTAACGTGGTGAGTATGATGGTGCCTCCACCAACAGGTCATTATGAAGATTAACTGTGATAATGCCAGGAAATTTCTTGGCACCTACAAATCAGTCAATAAAAGTTGGCTGTTATTACTGTTATAATTGGGGAAGACGAGCACGAACATATCTACCAGAGTATGTAATTAGTGCCACTAGGTAGACAAAAGAAAGAGATGTTGTGTTTAGAGAAAGGAGCAGTCTCCCCTGACTCCAGGACCATCAGAAGATTCCAGAGAAGTATGACATGTCTGTAGGACCTTGAAAAGGTAGAGTAGGATAGATGAGCAGGGCATGACCTGCCTGGTGAGCAGCAAAGCCCAGGCACCAAGGCAGGCAAGTGCTTATGTGTCAGGGAACGGGGAACATGCTGGAATTCCCCTGTTAGCACAGCTCTGGCCTCCTTTGAGAGTTCCATTCTGAATTCATGGTGCCATAAAAGTGAAAGTACCTCAATAAAGGAAGAACAGGTGGCCCAAGATAAAACAGAAAGGAGCTATATCACGAAGCAAGAATCTACATTTTCCCCTTACCCCACCACTGTTCTCACCCCCCCTGCTTGCCTTTATCTCTTATGAGTTTATTTAGAGACCATCTGCCTGGTGTTAAAAGCTCTGTAGGGTGCGGAGGACTGGCTTGGAGAAGTAGCATCCTGGAAAACTCAAAGCTCCCCTCAGTTCTATGCTCAGCCAAGAACGCAGATTTCCTCAGCCCAGGGCTGCTATGGCATCCCTTGAGTCTGGACCAGTGGTGAAGGAATGAACGATCCAGCTGAACTCAGGGGGATGGGGCATGAGAGGGTGCCAGGACCTTGCATCCTTCAGCACTGCTCTGGAGAACGGTGGACTATGAGCACAGTCCCCCAATGTCACCTTATCAACTCTGTCACTGTGAGCTCCCTCAAAGAGCACCCTGATCTCCAAGGTGGGGAAAATGAGGGATATCAGCATGAGGGGCCTCTGCATGTACTTTGTGGGACAAACCCTCCCTCCAACCTGCTCTGCACTGGGCTTTGGGCTCAGCAATTGCACAACCATGACTCAACCATGGCTTTGTTTTCTCCCAACAGTCTGTGTGTTGGTTGTTCTTTTTATAGGATTCCTAGAATTCAAGTGAGGCTCAAAAAGGCAAGGTCACTTGCCCAAGTTCATAAGATAATAAGGAAAGTAGCCAAGAGATACACCCTCCCCCCACAATGCTGTCAGTACTTTCTGTTTAGGCTCATGGGACACCAGGCAGCTCGGGGGGGGGGGGGGGGCTCCTGAAATATACCAGGGGTGGCAAAGCTGAAGCTAAGGAATCATGTATTATCTGCTGGCTCAAGTCACAGGCCCATCGAAGGGTAGTGAGGCAAGTAAAGGGAAGGAGGCAGAGGCAGGAGGGAAGCATCAGTGGGCAGGTAGAAAGTCTCCCTGACAGTCTCCAGTGAGCTGGGCAAACAAGGCAAGGCCACCTTCAATGCCAGATCAGAATGTGGAAGGTACCCTGACTCTACCCCACCAAAGGACAGAGCCCAGCCGACAGGAGTCTAGCCCCATGGAGTTGGGGGAAGGTGGAGACTCAGACATGAGTTCAAGGCTCCAGTCCATGAGAGGAGGGACTGGCAAAGCCAAGGAAGCAGGAATGACATTAATTTAGCACCTATTATTTGTCAGAAGCTCTTATACCTTTCATTTCCCTAGAGTCCCTGCTGTGACCCAATAAGGGGGTAGTCGGTACCCCTATTTAATAAATGAGGCCTTTCAGACATGTGTGTTTCTTTAAGCAGGGGAGGCAGAGTAAAGATGGTGAGGACTCCTCCTCCTTCCCAGCAGCTCTGCTGCTGTTGTTTGGGGCTGTCTGTGCGGCCTATGTCACACCTCCATGAGAACAAAGAACACACGCAGGACCGGGGCGGGTACCCTTCATAGGCTTCTCAGGATCCTCACTGATACTCTGGTTCATCTCGATCCCCAACAGGTGTGGCCCACTTACCTCCACCTCCCCAGGGTGGTGACCTCACGCCCCATCCCAGCCTCCCCGCCTTCTGTGGCTTGAAGGTCCAGCACCCCCCTCCCCCCCCACCGGCCCCCCTACCCCCAGGCACAAGCCTAAAGGATACTTGTCTTTCTTCCTTCTTGCCCAGACACTCCCTACAGGGCAGTGACATTTCATTTTCCTCGGAGGCTCTCAGCACTGTGCTGGGTCCCTGGAGACGTGCGCAGAAGGTGACAGCTGCCTGCTCAGGGCCATGACAGCCATTTCTGCCACCAGAGTCCTAAACAGGGGACACGCCTGGCTTCCCAAAACCCTCCCTGGGCTATTTATTGGTGGTGTTCGCTCTCCCCCCCCCCCCCCCCCCCCCCCGCTCGCTTCTCCGTCTCCCTCCCGTGAGGCTCAGTCCTCACCGCTCACTCTCTGGAGGCATTTGTCTGCCGGGAAAACAGCGGCTGACAGCAAAGGTCACCGCGGCCAGTTCTGGCTCGCCGCATACAAATGTGCCTTTTAGCTGCAGGCCCTGCAAAGAGGGACCCGGGCCTATTATTGATAAATCCTTGAAAAGACTCTAATGTATCTTCATTTCAGGGAAAACAACTGCCTTCAAGGTTGCACCAAGAAAATAAAGCAGGCAGCCTGGTGACGGATTCGAGAGGTTGGCATTTCCCAAAGATTAAAAGATTTTAACACTTCTATTAGGATCACTCCGCCACGCTGTATTGATCTCATCAGGGAAGCCACTGCAGGTCTAATATGAACAGAGCGTGTTCGGGAATTAATCACGGGGGGTTTTATTACGGTTCATAGGGCGCTTCGTTCAAGCCGCATGGTTTGCAATATTTATGGCCCTGCTCCCCGGCCGGCCGTTATTAAGTACGTGGAGCTGGTATTGCTGGGTTAGAACACAAAGTCATTCTTCAAAAGTAAATCTTATCTAAACTGTGCACACAAAGCCAATTATGTTTTGATTTACATTTTAATTCTGTGGCAGAGCGTGGGGGAGTGGGAGGGGCCAGAGATGCAGATCTGGAAGGACCCGCTTCCAGCGCAGACCCGCTTGCTGCAGAGGCGCGACCTCGGACAAGGGAGCCTCCTGGAGGCTCCGCTTCCAGATCTGTAGGAGGAGGGTGGCAGCACCTACCTCCCCACGTGAGAACCAGGAGTTGGCATTGCCCCCTCCCCGCCCAGCATCGGAACTGAAACCTGTCCCCCACCCCCAGGAGGCGGGGTGGGCACACAAAATTCAGCGCCCTCCTGCTATCTGTTCATTGTTCGGAGACTCTACCTGACTTGAATTCTGGGGAGACCAGTCTGAGTTAAGAATGGAGTGAAAAAAGGCTGGACTTTTTTTTTCTTTAACCCAAACTTAAGAGAAACACAGGAGTATGCTTTATGACCCATGGAAACTCGCTCCTAATTCACCGGTTTCCACCTCCAATTCTTTTCTTGGGAATCAGGGAGGCCTATACTTACCCCACAATGTGGGGGCAAACCATTAGCTTTTGGGTAAAGACTATATCACTGAACTGTCAAAATTAAATAAGATAGATTGGAAGGGGCTTTAGTCCACGATCTTACACAGACTGCCCGCTTAGTAACTCAAGACTTTGTCATCAGAAGGAGGAGGAGCAAACAGTAGGTACTGTTACTACAGATGATGTGGTTTGAAGTGGTGGGGTTCAGAGCCCCATGGCCGAGAAAAGATTCTTGAGAGGACTTCGGTGCAAAAAGGCAGTTTGATTAAAGCGCACGGCGACAGGACCCATGGGCAGAAAGAGCTGCTTTGGGGTTGTGACAAGTGGCTGGTTATATAAGATTTTCTATCCTACGGAGGGGAGGGTGATCTTAGGACTCCAGGAAATTTTCTGGAGATTGTTTTTTTCTCATAAGTCATTAAGATGGTTGCAAACTGACAGAGACTCCTGTCCTGCAGGACTGTGATCTCTATCAGTTAACCACTTGTTTTCCCTCTCCTTTGTTCTCAGGCAGCCAGGAGCACCTGAGGAATGTCACACATATCCCACCTGCTGGGGTGGGGGTGGGGGGGTAGGTTAGCTTGTGCTTTGCCCTCAGCTCGCCTTCTGCTCCCTCATCACTAGTAATCATAGCTGTGGGTCTAGTCACTGTGGTAGTAAGATTAGCAATCATAGTTCTAGTAGTAGCAATCACAGTAGCAAATAGTCCTACTAGTAATAATAGCAGTAACACTAGTGTGGCTGGTAACAGTGAGCCCAACAGTGGTAGAATGGTCCTGGTGGTGAAGGAGCATCCCGGCCCCAGTTCTCACTACTCCTGTGATAGTCAGCAAGTCACTAAACCCCTCTGAGCGACAGCCTCGTCTTCTGTAAAGCAGCAATAAAAGCATCTCACCCTCACAGCTCCTGTCCATATAAAATCAGATATCATACAGAAAGCTCTACCTGGCCCCCCTGCCGGCCTCCACCTGTCCCCAATCTCGTGTTCTCCGTGTCCCGAGCCTCTGAGCCTCGGGCACCACACAGACACAGGTCTGCAGTTTGTGTTTGTGACCTGCTCTGCCAGTCAGAACACGAGATCAGGAGCGTGGTGAGCGGGGTGGACACTGGATAAAAGCACTCGTGCGTGTACCTCATCCCAGGCTGATGGGAAGACCAGAGGAAAAGAGGTCAGTAAGTCCTTCACACGGTCTGGCCACTGTGGGCACTCAATGCCAGGTGCCACCAGAGAAAGGCTCTTCTGTTTAATAGTGATCTAAGGAACCTGCTAGAGCTTCTTGAGGACAAAGGGCTTCACTGTCACTCCATTCACAGAGCCTATTATAGTCCCGTGCACACAGTAGGCGTCCAATGAACAATGACTGTTTCACTCCGGCTGCATAAGAATTCCCTTCCAGGGTAGCAATCAAGAGGTCACGTGGTGTCCTTCACTTGACCTTCTGTAGCCTCAAGGAGTCCATCATCCCGAGCCTCGGCCCATTTCCCCATGAAACAACTGTCGTCTCCTGCTGTGAAAGTAAATCTACATCCCCAGAACTGCCCCCCCTTAATCCCAGGTCAGGCCTTCGGGAGCCCATGAAGCACTTGGATATGACAGTGCTTCCAGTATCCCGTTACATTCCCTGAGTCTTCCATTTTCACTGGCTGGCTGACCCCCGTCCTTCCACTGTCCAGCTGGTGACAAGGCTCTTTCACTTCCCGACCTAGTGAGCACTGACTGCACATGCAGATCAGCACACCTGTGCTGGAACCTGGGAACATGGCGACGGGAGACGGCAGGCCCCACGTGCCCAGCTGCTGGCCTCTGCTCACAAATGTCTCCGCTCAGACCCTGGAGCCGAGCTCCAACTCCAGGCACAGTCTGACCAGTTCAGAGAGACACCCTGGCCCCTACCCCAGCACCAGTATGTAGTACCTACCCAGGGAGGTATGTTCAGTGGATGTTCCCTAACAGGCCATCACCTTCCTCCTTCTAACGGTATATGGTTACTAACATCCTTGTCTTATGGGGAAGGCCAAAGGAGTAGCCAACCTGGAATGGGCCCCACAGGACAGAAGCCAAGAGTTTGAGCATCTGGACCAGTGATTAAGCTGGACCCAGGAGTATATAAATCCAGGACATGAGAGCGCAGGACAGCTTGAGACAAAGTCTCTTGCAGGAGGGCTGATGCCAGAATTCTAGGGGTGAGTGGGGGGTGGCATGCCCACAGAGCTAGTTAGGCACAGGCTCAAAGAGCTCAGACAGAGATAGAGGATGAAAGTCAAGGGCACAAGTTGGAGAGAAATGCTAAACCTACAAGTGGGACAGGGACAGGGCTTCTGACAGATGGGTGTCCCTTGCGGCCAGGCATGGGGGCAAAGGCCAGAGGCACGTGAGCTTGGTCTGTGGCAGCCAGCTGCTTCCTGGGACAAATAAGGGAGCAGGAGAGAAAAAGAACAAGTGAGGGAAGGGGGAGGAAGAGCAAGAGAGAGCAAGCATAAGGGCGAGAGTGGAAAGAAGTAGGTGGGAGAGAAGGTGGGCCAGAAGGAGATCCACAGCATATTCAAACATGAAACACCAACCTCGTGAACACTTCATAAATGTAGCTTATTGAAAAAGGGATCTTTACCATAAAATAGATTTGCATTTCCCTCCACCCCCAGTCTCCCGCCTCCGTGGCCGGAGAAAAACAGCAGTGTTACCACCTCGATATGCACCTCGTAAACCCACAGGCTCCTCTGCCTTCCTATGAAGCCCAGGTAACACTTCCAGAAGGACCTATATCTAAAGCCCTGGTGCTCCCTGAGGACCCGCACCCTGCCCAGAAATAGATGCAAATGTCTGCAAGAAAAGAATGCCTGTCACATGTTCGCTTTTTAGCTGAAAAAACCCAACACATCAGGAAGTCACATAAATATAGCATTATGGATTTTGAAGAAACGGGCAGGCGCACATCACTATACACCAAAGCATTGGCTCTTACCCTTTCATCTGACGCAAAGTGGCTGGCTGAGGGCACGGAGACCAGAAGGGTTTCCAACATATAACTAGAAGCACACCAGGGGCTACCATTAAAGACCAGTACATTTTCTATTATGCTGAATCCAGAGGCTAATTTTCAGGAGTTTATAAAGCAACTGTAAAAATAGTTTTTGATTCACCAGCTCTCATACTGGCTCAATTTGAGAATACTCATGCGAAAGCTATAGCTCCTAATCTTCCTCCATTAAAGTCTAACACACGGTAAGTTGATTATATACATATATATATATGAATACATGCATATACATGAATGAAATAATAGTAGGTATTCCATCTGCACGCTCCTGTTGAGTTTCCAGTGCAGGCTGATTCTGCACATGGTGAACGAAAAGAGACCAGTATGCAGTTGCCGTGCAGCACAAATATACAAATGCGGGTCTGACTGTTGGCTGTTTTGGCTTATGAAGTTATCTAGGAAAACAAAAACCATTCACTCATAGAGGCTAAAGAGAAATCCCAAAAGAAGAAATGCAAATGACCAATCAACATATAAAATATTGCTCAGTCTCTTGGATAATTAAAGAACCAGTAATGATTGTCTTCTAATTCAGCAAAAACAAATTTAAAATACTAATACACAAAGCTGGCAAGGCTGTGGTGAGACAGTAACTCTCATTCATCAGTGAGGCAAATGTAAATATAAATAGGGACACACTACAGTTTGAAGTCTACTAATAGCCTTGACAATGTTTATGTGAGACAGTAAAGAGAGAGGTTTTGTTTCTTTGGTTTTGGTTTTTGGATTTTTGTTTATTTTATTTTGTTTCATTTGCTTTTGTTTGTGTAATCACAAATAGAAAGTCTGAGGATTACCCAAGACAAGAAGGGTATGTTCCAACATGAACGTGGGAAAGAGGAGAAGCAGGAGATGAGAAGAAGCTAGAACAATAAAGAAGAGGATCTGACCAGTCCAGAGAAGAGACACCCTCCAGAACCACTGCTGCCTAAAGGTTTTACTAATTGCCCCAAGAAAAAGGATCAAAAGGAAGATCAGAACCACTCTGCGGGTCACCTGTCACTGTGGGCTCAGAGTGACATAGAAACCCATATCAAGAACATGCCTGGAGCAGGAGAGGGGTGTGTGTCCAAGCAACCTCAGCCAGTCCATGTTTTCACAAAGTAAAGGAAAACCTTCAGAGACTACTATAAAGCACCAAACAAAGCTGGTTCTATGGAGAATCTGGGGCCTGAGCAGGGAGAGCAAGATAGCACTCCCCTACAGCTCCCTAAGAACCCCAAATGGAAGGGGGCTCATTGCCATCTGAGACAGAAGTCACTTCCTTGTTCATGGGCTTCTCCACAGGCCAGTGAATGCCTTTCCCGCTGCTGGTCTGTGTTCTCAGTACTGCTCTACATCACGAAGGACAGGCAACATCTAGGTATCTCATGTGCCACTGGACTCACACTTTTCCCACAAAAACTGGTCTTCTCCAAAACAGACATGAATGCAATTTTGGCAAGGGAAGACAAGTTAGGAGTGATTTCAAGGGGCCAAACAACTCACATATCTGTGCAAGTCTCTGGTCCTATGCTTCTACGGGTTGTAAGCTTTCTCACTTTCTCTTGATATTAAAAAAAATAATAATAATTTCAGGGTGCCTTGGTGGTGCAGTCAGTTAAGCATCTGACTCTTGGCTTCAGCTCAGGTCATGATCTCAGGGTCATGAGATCGAGCCCTGTGTTGGGCTCCATGCTCAGCACAGAGTCTGCTTGAGTTTCTTTCTCTCTCTCCCTTTGCCTCTCCTGCTCGTTCTCTCTCTAAAAATAAATAAATCTTTAAAAAGATAAGTTCAAATTTATAAACAAAGTTCCTGATGGTGGCTGCATGGTGTTTACACTCAACATACATTCTTTTGAGGGTTTTCCAATATTACTTGGCCAGAGGCCGTTCAGGAACGTCCTCATTAAAGAAGCCACGAGCCTCACCCTCATTCCTGGTACTTACCCCCGTGACTTCCCAGGATCAAAGGGCTAAAAGAGAAAACCTTTGACCAAATAGAAATTAACCATCCGAAAAAGCTCAAGTTGTTGGAATTCATTTCTATATTTGAATCTGCTGGGAATTTATTTTACCAGTTCAAGACATTCATCCCACAAATGTTTACTGTGTTCTCACCAGGCACTGTGCTGGGTGCTGTGGGTCAAACAGTGAAGAAAGAAAGAAAGAAGACACCCTGGTCTGCATAGACTGTGCTTTGAGAAGAGAGGGGACACATAGAATGAAGAAGTCAAGATTCAGAACTTGCTGGTTTGCCAAGCTCTCTGTCTCTTCTCGCCCACTGGCAGCCTGCTGTTCCAGCTCCAGCTGAAGTCGCCGAGGCTCTGTCAGACCCCAGGTAAAGCTCTACTCCTGCCCCAGGCAGCCTGACTTCTGCCTTGCTCTTACCCAGTGGGGCCGGTCACAGGGCTCTGGTGTGGTAAAGGATTTGGTGGTAAAACTGAGACATATGTCATAGACTTGGCCCCAGAACCCAGGCGAGATTCGTGTTCTAGGCCCTAAAAATAGTAATAATAAATTTTTTAAAATAGCCTCATGAGAGAATGCAAAGCATTTGGTTTCAGACATAGTGTAGTTGAGGTACATATGGACATGCAGGTTGGGGTGTCTGGTGGGTTGTGAGACCCCTTGTTCTAAAGGTGAGGCCCTGGTAAGGAGATGGAGGGACCACCCACATGGAGGTCTTTCTCGAAACCCAGAGATGGCATCAGTCAAGGAAATGATGCAGAGAAAGAGAAGAAAAGGACCAAAGATGTTCAGAGGAAGAGGACTTCGAAGCTAGTGAAGGAAGAAGGCATCCAGAGCTCAGATGCAGCACAGCGCCTGATGCATCCAGGGACACCACAGAGGGGAGAAAGCTTGGGGGACAGAGGGAAAGTGGAGAGCACTAGGTTAGGGGGGCTGAAATGGGCCCACGGGGTTTCGCGACTTGCACATTTCTAATGACTTTCAAGAGAGGTTCCAGTGGCAGGATGGGAGTCCCATTCCAAGAGAAGAGGCGACAAGGTATTAGGAGGTCAAGGATGCAAGTGTGCAAATCAACTTGATGAGTTTGGAGTGAGAAGAAGGGGGCTGGTGGCTAGGGAGGAGGTAGGATGACCAAGAGTGTAAGTGGGTTCTCAGGCTGAGACCTTGAACGAGAGAGAAGATCTGCTGAAAGGGAGGTCCCACAAAAGGCAGGAGTTTTTTGCAAGGGCACAGATGCTTTCAGCTCTAAGTCACAACGTCCCATGAAAGTGGCTTAAACAAGAGAGCCTATTTTTGACATGTATCACATGTAAAATACAAAGTGTCGGCCACATGACTCGCTATGGAAGTGCTAGAACAAGAAGTAGTTTTCATGCAGTCAAGATCCAAGTGACACCAAACGTACACAGTTGGCATGGGAACTGGAAAGCTTGAGGGACTCAATTTTCAAAATTTATTTTACAACTGTATCTGCATTGTGTGTGGGTGTGAATGCTAATTGTGATGCTTAGGCCAATGCCAGCACAAGAACATATTTCTTAATGAGTTTCCTAATACTCTCTTCACTGAATAATCAGTGCTTACGGTTTTTGGACATTAAATATATTTATGTCAATCATTTTTCCATACAAGTGTAATCTATAAACGTTGCTCGTGACAGCTTCGCTGCTAAGGGGGCCCATTTTTCACGTGCAGGGGCATCAGAAGACCTAAGCTGAGGTCCCACATTTATTCGCATTCTTCCCCTCCCCAGGTAGCCCCGTCCCTGCTAAAGGATCTGATTCCGATATGTGGGGCCAATAGCACTTTGCTTGAAGTGATGAATCACTCTCATTAAATGAGGGTTGGTCACCTTCATGTGACTATTCATTTTGCCCTGTGCCTATCGACCGTAGATTGCATTGATTACTAATTTCAGTTAAAAGAGGCCTCAAGCACCACAGATTCTGCTCACTCCACCAATGCTGAGGGACAGAATAGGAACCAATACGTGGAAGGCATGGGACGAGGAAAGACTTTCTAACAGTCAGAGTGACCGCAGAATGGGACCTGTGATCTCTGGAGGAAGTGATTCTTCATTACTAGATTTGTTTGCACATTTTAATGTCCTCCTAGTCTGTCCTAGTACCCTCAGAGCCCAGGCAATGTAAGGACTTGGGAGTGATGCTGGCCTCCAGGAAAACTCATATTCAAGGCTTGGCTTCAAGGAGCCTTCATCACTGGCAACCTTAGTCTACCTGAGTCCAGTGGCTTGGCAGCCAATATGTAACGTCCAAACTCAACATTCTCCTGAGTCTGCATACAAGAGTCGCAAAACCCAGAGCTCTGACTCTCCTTTGGCCCTGCCAACCAATTCTCACTGCCCCCTACCCAACTGAGAACCACTGTCTAGACACTAGACCATGGAGTCACCTCTTTTAAAGCTCCCCTGGCGATTTTGATGAACATACAAGTTCAAACCCCTTGTTCTCAGGATGAATGAGAAACCCTACAGATATCATTGCTGTCCTTGCTGACCTGGGACCTACCTGGGAATTCAGTCGCCTGTCCTAAGGCTCTGCTTTCTTCAACTTTTGGCAGCACTAAATGGTTTGCAATTCCCTGTAGCCACCTTGTGTCCAGAGATGGAGAAATCTGAGACTTGGCTTTGGGCATGGGAGACGCTGGGACAAAGGAGACTCCCAGACTTGCTTTCATGTGAATCCTTGGTATGTGAAGAAATAGAGGAACTCAGCAGAGCTCAGTCTGCCCTCCTGGGTCTTCTTGGCCCAGTTAACAAACTGTGTTACTCTGTGGCCTTTTGCTTCCTTCCCTTGTGTATATGCCATGCATATACCTTACTGGGACCTTTGTGTAAGGGGTGGTTATGGGCCTAGGCCTTCCACAGGCATTCTTCAGTTCCCTAATCATAAACCATTTTTGTGTCTGCCTCCCACCAGAAGCTGAGAGCTATTCAAGGGTTGGCCCATGTTTTTCTGTTTTCTGTTCTTCTAGTTCTCAGCACAGTACCTGGCAAAAAGAATGTGCTCAAAGAATTATTTACTCATAAGAAATTAATATATGAGGAATGTAACTTTCCAGAGGCTGTGTGGGATGGAAGCAGGACAGGGGAGATTTTTTTTCAGTTTCCATGACAAATATGAGAAATAGGGGTTTTACTTTCCATTACACAAATTCATGAACTCAGAGGAAAGGAATTTACTCAAGACAGAACCTGGCAAGGAAGGGCTTCAACCCAAGACTCAGTACTCTCTCTAGTTTGCCTCTCTCCTTTCCAGGTGCTATTTGACTCAAATCCATACTGGCACATTCGAGGCCGCACCACTGGGTGTAGCCGTGACAAAGATATTTTCAAATTTCAGAATCAGTTGAATAGCTTTCCAAACTTCATCAAAGAAATGCTCTAGAGATATCTGTTGACTGATGAGTCATCTAATTGTTTCCTGATATCAGGCCCAGGGTCCAATAGGTCTCTGTCCAGAGAGTATGTCCGTCTGCTTCTGGGTAACTATCATCACCCTCCACATTAGAGCAAACCTTGTGACTATCACCAGTATAAGATATCACTAGCACCATCATCAACCAGGCCTTGGATGAATTCTGCTGGGGGTCTCTAGAGCCAATATTGTGTAAACCTGGCCCTCTTCTCCTACTATTCCCACACCTGCTCTTTCGTGTTCAACTTACACTCACTCCTGGCCTTCCCAAACCAGATCAGAGCACAATACAAAGGCAAGAGTCACAGGCTAAGTTGCCCAAGAATAAAGCACTGAGATGTTGAGCATGCCAGGTATTTATTAAGAGTGCCTTTCAGATCCAGACTTGGGGAAGGGAAGGGAAGGGAACAGAGGTTGGTAGCAGAGAGAGACATGTTCAGTTGTACTGCAGACCCAATGGCAGATTTGGCCAACTCCACAGAAAGCTCTGGAGTTAGAACAGAACCTTCAGCGTTGTTCCTAGTTGAACGAAAATACTTCATATTCCCATGTCGACTATTTAATATTAGACTGGCCACCCCACGGAGGGGGGTGATCTTAGGCAGGTGGCTTTCTGCAATCCCAAAAGAGGTTGACAGATGTCAAGGTTGTCTGCAATAGTCCTCTAGCAGCCAGGGCAGTAAGTCCTCATTGAAGGGGACTCCAGAAGCATATCATAGCATCTACCATAGTGTAGTAAAGAGTGAGTTTATCTCCCCCAAGGTGGAGGACCAGCACATGTTTCACACCCACATCACCAACTCAGAGCAACCAACACATGAGCTGGCCGTGTACAGGCAAGAAGGGACCCTGCCTGCCAAGAGCCCCCTCCTAATCCCTGTCTACCTGGGCCAACTCTTCCAGTGGGGTGCTGCCCCCATTTCCCTATCCTGCCCCTCTAGTTCTCAACTGAGACTATAGTTGAATCCTGAATCCTCATCTGCTTTTAGGGGGCCATAATCCCTGGCCAGTCCCTTCTCAGTCCTTACTCGGCAGATTTATTCTTTTTTCATTGTGCCACAGGTGGATGAAGCACAGGGAGCCGTGTTTCTGCACCCACCTGTGACTGACTTCCATTTACTCCCTGTAGTCAATGTCTCTACTGTGTCAACCCTTGTCAGATAACAAGGCCTGCTTGGCCCCAGAGCTCCCTCCATCATGCTGACAAGGAGCCCCTGACTGCCTATGATAGCAGCAGGGCCAGGCTCCTTGTGCCCACTTCTGGCCACATCCATTGTCCACATGGAAGGAGTTCATTTTAGGTAGCAAACAACTTCATGATGGATGTGACTGAAGATGAATTTGCAAGAGATTCTTGAAGGGGCTTTCAGGGACCAGCCTGAGAAGTTAAGAAGGAGTTACATTTATAATACCACTCAGGCCAAGGACATTAATTAGTGACTGAGAGAAATGGGGAAAGGTGCACGTCTACAAATCTGTCAGCGACTGTCACTTCTTAGACATTCTACCATTCTGTCAGTGTTAACAGTACCTATTTTGGGCCATTCTCATCCTGGTTTCTGGGGACATGAAGGTCAAGAGGCTTAAATGAAAGTCTTGTGTATTCTTTCCCTCATGTTTCCACTTCACTTTATAAAGGCTACATTTCTATCCACCTTTCTCATGTAGGAAAATGCCTTAGAGGGAACTCTGGTCCTCACTCTACCCTCTCACTCTCCCCTTCCTGTGCAATGAGAATGTCTAATCCAATCAGCCAGTTGAGATTCAGTGAGCTACATTTTCCTAGTGGGCAGGGATCCTGGCCCAGAGACACACAACTCTTCTTTCATTCACCTTTGCCATCCTCTTTGCCATATGTTCTCCATTCTCCTCCTTCCTGCCCCGCTGTTGTGAATCTAGCAGAACAGGACCCCTCTCAGGGGACAAACCCACCACTTCCCTTCTCTCTCTCCCTCTCCTCTACCCCACTATTAACTTTTATGGTTGATGCAGGCAGGCCAACGGTCCTATTTCACAAGGTTGAGAATTTTGAGGCTACTCTACAAGTTACACTATTTTTCTTGTGATTTGCTCAACTTTGCAGATCCTCGTTTAAATATAGGGTTGCGGGAGTAGGAGATACCACTTGGCCCCAGGTCTAAGCCACAAGCCCCTATACAGTTTACTGGAGTTCTAGGTATGATGACTTTTGAGTGTTGTACCACCACTACTAAAGTAGATAAAGGGATCCCCATGTAGTAACCAATTCTTTGTGTATGTAGTCTTTAATGGTCAACTTTGAATGGGAAGAAGAATGAAGTGTTTCTTTTGCTCCAAATCCCAAAGAAGACATAGTTTCTACTGTCCTGGAGTTGGACTGTGTAGTGATTGAAAAAGAAATATTATAAAAACACAGTAAAAATATACCTAACCCAGCCTAAGGACCTAACCCATCGGTAAAGGTCTTGGGAGCAATAAATGCAGAATAGAGCCTTTGGTGATGAATAAAGGTAAATAAAGGTCATGGAGAAGGAGGGAATATAGTTCAGTCAGAAGAAAGTGCATTAGCAAATGTTCAGGGTCCAGCTGCAGCATGATGTGAGGCAAGAGCCACAGGTAGTTAGGGCTGCTGTGTGAGAGCTTGCATCCAGTCAGATTGAGCTCATGAGACCCTTGCATGGGGTAAGGAGAAATTGCATATTGTATTCTGCGATTCATCTCTACATCCCTGAGGGTGTACAAGACCATTAAACCCATCTTGATTAGTTCTCACATCCTGGAAAACAGACCAGACTTGAGCTTCTTTCAATGTTCTGAGCAAGAAGTAAATGCCAGTCAAGCCAGGACAATGCATTCCATATGTTGGAATGGCTTTGAGCTACCCTGCTTCCAGAAGCAGCTTTGGGTGAAGATTAATGATTTACAACCAGGCCTCTAATTACCTTCCCTTTTGCCTACTCTCCCCTCTAACTGGTCTACCTGCATCAGTCTGACTCTCATCACTTTAGCCTTCAAAGCAGCCTACTACAAATCATACCACATCCAAATTTAATGCCCCAATAGCTCCCCAATGCTTTCAGGATAAAGTCTAGTTTCCTTATTATGATGTCACAGGTTGCATTCCTCAAGAAGACCCGGAGACAAAGGTTAGCATATAGAAATATATTAAGGAGCAGTCTTGGGATCAATCCATGTGGAAGGGAAGGGATGGGAAGGGAGCATAACTAAAGAGAAGCTGTAAGGCAGTCCCTCAGTCAACCCCAAGGGAAGCTCTGAAGCCAGATGGCCTTTCAGTCGAACCAAGTTGGGCAAAGGGACAAATATCCCTTTATATCCACATGTTAGCAAGTCTTGGATGCAGACCACCTGGGGAAACGGGCATGACTTTGGACAAGGCAACTTGATCCAAGACAAATTCCTGAAAGAAGCTGACAGCTTAGGGTTGTCTGCCCACAGCATTCCCAGCAACTGGAGGAATGAGGCCATCAGATCTCAAAGGAGATGCAAGTGATGTCTCACAGCATCCAGTACATATGGCATCCAATGATTTTTTATGGTTTTTCATGACCTACTATATTACTTTTAGGGCTGCCATAACAAAGCACCACAGATTTGCATTTTCTCACATTTCTGGAGGCTTGGGAGTCTGCGATCGAGCTGTCAGAAGTATTGGTGTCCTCTGATGCCTTTCATTTTGGTTTGTCGATGGTCATCTTCTCCCAGTGTCCTCGCATGGTCTTCCCTGTGTGCCTGCGTCTGTGTCCTGACCTCCTCTTATAAGGACAGTAGTCACAGGGGATTTAGGGCCTACCCTGATGACCTTATTTCAACTTTGTCACCTCTTCAAAAAAAACTTACCTTCAAATACAGTCAAATTCTGAGGCACTGAGAGTGACAACTTTGACATGAATTTTGAGGAGGTGCAATTCAGTCTGTAACATCTACCTACTTTTTAGCATTTCCCACTATCAGCCATTCCCCCAAACATCTCTAGTCAAATTGCATCGAACAGCTGATTCTTTTCTTCTTTCAAAATTTTATTTACTTGTAAACAAGCTAAATCACTAAGAGATGCAACATCCCACGGGTTCTGTGTCCAATGGCCTTAGCAGGAAGGTTGCTTCAGAATTTGGCACAAACCATGCTACTGTTCATGGAAGCAAGTTACCTTTTCCTGGATTACTTGGGACTTTGGTTTGCTGCCAGGACTCACTTTTTTTATACATGGAAACACATGTCTTGCCTACATAAAATTCAGTTTCATCTCAGGCATAAACACTTTTATTTTTGAGAAGAGCTGTATGTTCCCTCTGGTTTAGAAGACCTTGCTTGCAACCTACAACAAATGGCCTTGGGCCACAGCCTTCAAGATATAATTGGAATTTTAGGAGTCATGATCCCAGCAGGCTTCCATAAGCTCCAAAAGGGGGGGGGGGGGTAGCTACTGGCTGATTCTAGAACATGCCATGCTGATCTACACCTCCATGCTTTCCCAGAAATGCCTTCCCTACTTTGTCCCATGAATACCTTCATATGTCCGGTATCTCCTTCAAGAGTCAGCTAATGTGCTCACCCCTCTCTAAAGCCTTCATCAGTGACCTGCCTCATGAGGACATTTTCTCCCCTGCCCCAGGATGAGAGACAGTCTCAGGACCTCTAGTGTGTGTGTGTAGCAGGCACCTGTAAATGTGTTGATAGCTGGTGTGCTGAGTGATTTGTCAAGGGTTCTATCGTGACCATGGCTTGTATTTTCTCAGTAGATGAAACATCAGCATAGGTATATAGGATGATGGAAGCAAGGTCAGAGAAACGCAACATTGCTGACTTTGAAGCTGGGGAAAGGGGACCATGAGCTGAGGAACGTGGACAGTCTCTAGAAGCTGGGAAACACAGGATAAAGGATTCTCCACTAGAGCCTCCAGAAAGGAATGCAGACCTGCTGATTTTAACCCAGTGAGCCTTCTCGCCTCCTGAACTGTAAGAAAATAAATGTGTTGTTTTAAGCCACTCAGTTTGTAGTAATTTGTTACAGCAGTAGAACACTTGCACACCCGTCCATAAAGACCTTTTCCTATCCTGCCCTCATGCTCCAGACCTACTTGGTGTATGCCAGAGGGGGTAACTTAGGTTACCAACTTTGGGGAATTTTCCTGATTCAACTGCCTGAGCTTCTGAAGACCCAGGAGAGCCCAATATTAATGCAGTTGGTGAGGTTTCATGAAGGTATGTTCTGTATGGACACCATGGTAGGAGCTATAGGATTATACAGGGTCAAATATGCGCCAGCTTGCTCACAAACTGTAGGATAGATATCGGGTATGTGTGTAGTGACCAAAAGCAGGTTCACTAGAGGAACAGAAAGTGGGGCTGGCCCTGAGTAAGGTTTAGAAGGTAGGTCATTCTGACAGGACAAATGGCATGGACTGTCACCATGGTAGCACTCTGCCCTCTCTACACCCTAAGGTGTATTTTTACAAAAATTAGCATTCAAGTTGACAGTAAATCTTGAGAACACAGCACAGAAACACTGGAACACAGATTACAGATGGGAAAAAGTAGCGAACACTGTCAGAGAGAAAGGGCACAATCCACTCTGAGGAACACATCAGGCATTAGGGAGCCATGACAGATTCTTGAGAAGTGGCTACAGTGAGGCTAGCATGTGCAGGATGAGCAGGACAGAGACAAAGGAGAAAGGGAACCTGGGGCAATTATCACATTTAGCTCTGAAGCCAGATCATTGACTTTTCCTACCATTCCCAACACAGTGAGTCTGACAGATCTGAAGTTGTTTTTTTAATTACCATTGACAATAGTGTGAACTTCATTCACTTAATCTCCATTAAAGTCATTGAGGATGATGCACTGACTTTTTAAACAACTAAAAAAGGAAAAAACCCTGAAAATAGAGTCTCAAAACTTCCCTATCAGAAGCTCATCACGCCAGACCAACAAATACCACTATTAAAGGTAAATAATGAGGGCATAAACACAGAGCCATTTTTACTCCCATTCTCTATTAATTGCTGACATATTAATGATATTTTAACAAACCATCTGTGACATTCTTGCAGCCTAGCCTCCAAAGGTAGGTGTTGGTCTATAAATAAAGGATAATGATAAATAAAACTGTAACTAATATCCATCTAGCTTTCTGCATTTTTCATGGCATTTTCACATGCATTATGCCCCTGGACTTCACACACACTGTGTGGAGTTGGTCTAATAGACACTTAGAAAGGTTGAAAGCCAGGAGCCCATCCCAGGTGGCAAAGCTCAAAATCCTTTGCTCTTTCCACAGAACCCCAGCACTTCTTATGTTTGAACAAATGGCACAACATGTGTGAGAAGAGACAGGACGTGAAGCCGGATGATATAATATCCAAGCTGAAACACCCGGCAAAGCTAAGGCAGAACCCTGACTTCCCCCAAAGCCAAAGCAAGAATGGGCCCCACCAGACCCGAAGTCCTTATTCCAGGTCCAGAGGTGCTGAAATGGAAGCTGCCAGGCAGAGAACAGGTCTGGATCATCCAGAAAATGTACCTCCTGTGAAGAGTGCAATTGCAGTGTCCTAAGTTGTAAGGTATCTGGACTCTTTCCCACCTAGTTCAATCTGGGCACCAAGGACTGTTGTACAAACACTGAGCCAAACAGATTCCACCACGTCCCCTGACTGGGCTCATTCCAGACCAGCCAGCTAGGAAAGGAGGGAGGTGGGAGCTGGGCTGATAGGAAATTAAAAAATGAGCCCTGAAATGAGCTCTTTAAAACTCTCTTCTTCTTCCACTCAGAATATCCACACTTATCAGCTGGGTTAAGTGGACTCATGGTCACCCAACCCAGCTGCAATGACCTTTGCCATCAACATGAACAGGGTACCCACCAAGCAGATACCAAAAAATAAAAATAAAAATAAAAATAAAATGCATTCCCTATGCAACCAGACTGTCTTCATCTGGGGAATGCCATTTCTCTGTCACTTAAAAAATATATATATGGGATTTGAGGGAGGAGGAATCCACAGATTTGGATGAAGCCATATGCCAGGCACTGCACTGGGCTCTCCCCAATATTTTCTTACTGATTTCTCATAAACACTGTGCCAAGTTGATACAAAAGCCCCACTGTACAGAAAAATAGACTGAGGATCCAAGAGTGTAATAAATTCCCCCATGGTCACAGAGTGCCCCTGTCACTTAGAGGTTAAAAATGGCTCATCTCTGACATCCAAAATACATTATGATGTGCTACCTGCCTACTTGGGTAGCACACAACTAGGACTAAATCCCAGCCCATCTTCCTCCAAAACTCATGTTCCTGTATTTGTTGAAGAATCCAATAAATAGGTGCCAAAGAAACAGGTGAATATAGGTATTTCTACCACACCATGCTATCTTCTTTGTGATGGGATAAACAGAGAGGAAAAAGGATTTAAGTTAGAATGAGATAAGAACAACAACTGGGATCAATGGACAAATCTGGTGAACAACCAGAGTCTTCACAATAACACTCACCTGGGAAAGCAACCACAAAATTTAAAGTATGTCTGGGGCACTGACACCCCTTGGAAAACATGGCCCCAGGGAGACTGTCCATCTTGGTCTGGGTGAGGAGTGTGGTGAAAAGCAAAGAAGCTCCCCACTCTCCCCAATCAATTCACAGCCCCGCTCAACAGTGCTTTTTCTTGGGTGATTCTCCCTCCTGAGACAGTAGCAGTGACATTTCAAGGCTGATCCCTCCCATGCCCCGCTTCCCGCCCCTGATGGCTGGGACTTGAATCCAATGCCAAGGCCAGGCTCCAGTAACCAGACACAGAGCCAGTGCCTCAGGAACCTGAGCATCCACCACAAGGCGACAGATATGCCCAGGAGGAAGCTTATCAGCCTTTGAAGCGCAGAGCTGACTTGACCCATATGGGATGGTGATGGAGCCAGCAAGGGCGGGTTGAGTCTATCATGTTGATATGGATCAACATTTCATGGGAGACTCAGTTCCTGTTTTATCATCTTCCTCTCCACTCCAACCACTGGCATCATCCTGAGGGACATGAACATGTGGAACTGACTCAGCCAACTGCTTGTCAGGGTGTTATGAGAAGTGATTGAGAATGGAAAAGACCCCCTACCTTCACATTGCAGCCTGAACAATGACTCGTTGGTGGCTCCTTCTTCAATCTTTCTTCCCTCTCTGCCTCAGTTTCTTATCTGTAAAACAGGGATTGCCATGAGATTTTGTAGCAAAATCCATCTAAAGCACTTAGCATTATGCTTGGCATAATGTTCGTGACCGTTTTCACCTCCCCATCAGCAGCCACACCCTGGATCTGATGGCCACCCAGAAAGTCTCTGGCTTTGAAATCTTAAAATCTAACATCTGAACACAGCCTAGGTCTTCTCAGGACCCTTAATCATCTGTCATCTTTGGTCTGACCTCATCATGATCTCCCATCCTGAGTTGTCCTCCACGCATACCAGCTCCCTGTTCCATCCTCCTCTTCATCCCAGGGCTCTAATCCATCATTTTATTGTTCTCTCACTCCTTGCTCTATAGCTCCCTGGCCACACTTCCTGTACATAGAATCACAGGGCAACCAATCATCTGCTCCTGTTGCTGCCCTACTAGTTCCCTCTTTATTCCAGAGATAATGACCCAGTGATGCCCTATCCTGGGCCCTACCCCAATGGTGGCATTAACATCCCTTGGTCCTCAGGTAGTTCACCTCCATTGCTCTACGTTGACCTGCTATACTCTCTCAAGCCCCCAGCCCCACTTTGCCCCCAGTCTAATGTGCTTCCTACCTCAAACTGATAAGAGAGGGATTACATGTAAAGTCCCTCAATATTTTGTTTCACTATCCACAAATCTGGAACCTTCCACAAATCTTCTTACCACATCCTTTTCCTCAGAGGAAGATGAGTCTGCTTCCGCTTTCCTCTGTACCATGCACCACTCAGGAGTCTTACCCATCAGTTATCACTTCTGTATTCTGTCCTTCCAGGCTTCCCCTCGCCCAAGACCCCTTGCCCTCAGCATATAAATATGCTCAGACTTCCCACACGTCAAAAGCAAAAGGAAAATCTCTCTTCACCCTCTACTCCCCTCCAGCTCCCTCATACAAACTCCTTCAAAGCATTGTCTACACTTGCCCTCTTTGCTCCTTCACCTTCTGCTGTCTGAGCAGTCCAGCTCCCCCTGAGATTGCTGTAAGAAGGTCCATAACAAACATGGAGCTGCATTTGGCTCCTCTTCCTCACTTCTCCCATCTAAGAATCTAAAGTTCCATCAACTCTGATGCTCCCTGCATAATAGCTTTTAACTCTGTCCCATCCGTCCATTCAACTATCATTGACATGTCCTGGCCTTCCAAACTCATCCAAAGACACCTAAATCATACCCCTCCCTGATCTGGCCTCTACTCCATGCCAAAGAGGAAAAATAGGAATGTTTCTCTCCTTGCTCAACATTCTAAAGTGGTTCCCACTGCATCACAGGGCAAATCTGCTCTCCTCTGCATGATGTATGAAGAAGGTTCTTGAAGATCTGGTAGTAGTGAACGTGGCCACCATAAGGGTTAACTGAAGTATGGTGACTGAGGATCCAAGTGTTCATGAGCTCCCCTCAGTCAAGGTACATACCCATTTCCCTCTTCTGTAGAATGCTTTTAGGAGGAGATTAAAAGGTCTTCAAAACTTTCAGAGGAAGCTTATCAAATGTTGGCATTTCAGAGGAAATTCATCAAGTATTAGAATGCTTTTATGGCATAATGTTCTTTTTAGGAACAAATTGTATATGGCTATTTCTTGAGATGTTTGTCCTATTGTAGAAGGCACCACTTAACAGAGAAGATGCCATGAGAGGTGATATTTGCAAGTCTAGGACCAAAGGATCCTTCCTCCTGCCCACAGCATACCCAACTGTTCATTCCCACTATCAACCCTCAGATTCCAGCATTCTGACCTAGATCTATGCGGCAGTCATCACTCTGTTCCTTTCCATATGAGGACCCTGATATTCCAAAATGAAAGAGGATTTTCCTTAGGTCCTATTTCCAATGTCCATAGCAGAGTTGGGATCAAAACCTGGTCTCCTGCCACTGTGGTATGGGGTGTCTGCCCATAGATATCAAAAGTCCAGTAGGAGAAGCCCCTTAGTTGCTGGGCCACATGTATGTCAGCACAAAGGCTGTGATAGATAAGAAGGCCTCAAGGCCACAGGCAACCACACAGACAGATGAGGAGGAGGGAAAGGAAGAGGGGAGGACTCCAAGGAGAGGAGTAGGGATAGGACGCAAGCAGCCACAGGAGCCCAGGATGAAGGTGGAAGCAGGATATGCTGAGCCCCCAAGCTTGGCCCCATAGGAGACCCACTCAGGAGACTGAGTACTGTATTCCCTGCTCTAACTTGAGAATCACTGAGTGTCCTCCTCTGAGTCAGACAGTATTCTTACCAGAACCTTCAGTCCAGCCCTAGAACACCAAGCAGATGGCAGTCAGATCACCACTCTGTTGTCTGATTTTTTTTCCTCCCACCAGTTTTCAGGTGAGCCAAAAGCAAACAATTCTGCCCTACTCCAGCCCTCTGGTGGCGCAGCCAACTCCATGCTAGATGGCTCCTGCCCTCCAAGTCAAAGGCACAGCGTCACTGGCATGGTTGGTACCCCCTGCACCCCAGCATAGATCTGCCTCCCTTGCACACATACATGCACACATGCACACACACACGCCCACACACACAAGCTTTGGACAGCAAGCTTTCCCTCAACCTTGGTCTCAGACTCAGTGAAGGACCAGCTTCTCCACCCAGTCACTCAACCTCGAACCAAGGAATCAGCTTCAGTCTTGCTTTCCAAGCAGCCCATGGAGCCAAGTCTGTCTAATCCCCATGAGATGTCTCCCTCCTCCTAGGCCACACACTCCCCATCCCAGCCCAAACCTCTTCATTCCACACCTGGATTATGTCTCCCCCATCCTTATGTACCCTTCCATCTAACCTCTCCAAGCAAAATATAAACACGTAACTCCTCTGCTTAACTTCCTTCAGCTCCTGTCCACAATAAATTTCAAGCTCCCCATTGTCCACATCAATGAATCCCAACCCTTCAGCTTGCTAATCATTGAAAACCAATCATCCATTAATTCATCTACTCAACAAATATGTATTGAGTATCTACTCCACACCAGGCACTATTCTAGGCACTTGGGATAAATCCGAGGCAATGACCCCTGCCTTCATTAATAAGTATTTAAACTACACAGCATGTTAGAAGGTGGTAAATACTATGGAAAAAGGAAGATGGAGGACAGAGAAAGGAGATCTGGAGTGCTGAGGAGGGGGTGGTCGGACTCATCCTGAGAAAATGACACTGGAGCAAAGACTTGAAGGAAGTGGTGCTGTGAGTCTTGAGGAGATCCAGGAAAGACCATTCCACAGAGTGAGAGGAGTTGGTGCAAAGGCCCTGAGGTGGGAACACACCTGGTTCCTGGGAAACAGCATGGAGACCAGTGTGGACAAAAGAAAGTAAGCAAGAGGGAGAGGAGTGGGGGGATACCATCAGGGAGGGTAAGGGGGCCAGCTCGTACTCCCCTCACTCCCTAACCTGCACCTCATGAGTCTTTTCCCTAACACATGCCACTATTGCAATTCCCCAGCAGGTTGGGCATCCTCATGCCTCAGCACTTATGCCTATGTTCTGACACCATGCTTAACTGACCACCAACCCTCCTGCCCCCCCACAGAGCTCTGACCATCCCTTTTCCTCTGCTCCCAGCTTCTGTGACCATAAAGCTATGAGAGCACTAAACACACTGAAATGCAATCACCCAGCTCCTGGTCTAGATCATCCCCTGAACTGAGATCCCTCAGGAAATGAATCCCATCATCTCACTCCTCTCTTTTTCCCTAAGAAGCACCACGTGACTGGTTACAGGGAGGATGGATAAAAAGAGAATAGGCAGTAAAGGGGAAGAGAGAGGTAAGTTGGGAAGTAATGCTTTGCCTAACAGTTGAGATTATATTGGCCAAATACACACTTCAGCTCTCTGAAACTCAGTTTCCCTATCTGTAAAATGAATATAACAGTCTTGGTTCCATCTACCTTCCAGAGTTACTCTATGGGTAAAAAGAATAGATATGGACACACCTTATGGAGTGGGGCTAACCAAGAGCAAAAGGTTATCATTATTGTTCCACAATAATGTTGTTCCACAATAACTGTTGCTACCTAGCAAGTCCTTTGTTCTAGATAAAAAGATGCCTCTGGTTCCAATCATGTCACAGTTATGTGCCCCGGGTTCCAGTAGAGGGATGTCGGAGTAAGGATTATCTTGTGTCACGTGGGATCTCTTTGCAAAATGGAACACGGGGATCCTGACTCCCTGTGGAGAAGAGCCCCCTGGGTGATGCATTGGAGGGTCCTTCGATTGATCAGTTCACACTCTGTCCAGCAGGTCCAGCAGGCACTGTCTGAGCCATGCCTGCCGTGGGAGTGCAAGCTGCCCCTCCCCCAGCCCATCGCCACCCCCACAAATTGTCAAAAACGCACCGTGAGAGATAGAGCTCCCACATGCCACAAGGTAAGTGTTTAAATCTTTTATAAGACAGTCAATGGCCTTTATAAACCCTCAGACAAGAATTACACTGTGTCTGAGATGGGGCTGAAAGTCAGTGGGAAATTGATTCTGTCTAGCTAGTGCTGTTTCGAGGAGGAGGCTTGCTGGGTGCCTCTGGGACCAAACGTGCCATCTCCCATGTGCCCCAGGGTGTGGCGTGTCACATGCTGAGAATACTGAGACACCGGGGCCCATTTCTGGGCAGAGGCCAGAGGTAGCTGTGAGTTTCCACTACAGGAAGACCCTGGAGGGCATCGACCAGCACCAGGGATGGTTATGAAGTATGTTTACCTTCCCAGGAATTCATGCCAGACCAATCTGATGCCATTCCTTACACCCCAGGTGGAGAAGCCAGAGGATGATAAATGGCCATTGATCTGGAAGCAACCATCAGGTGTGAGGCACACCTACAATTACTTTCCTTTGCTAATGACCCCATTAGCCATTGGATCAAACACAGTTTGAGGTCGTGATGATGCTGTGGTTATTTTTCTGCCAATACCCATCAGCCTGATCCACACTGTCCTTCCAGGGGTGCCAAAGTGGGCAACAAGGACCCCTTGCTTGCGACTGGGGAGCCCAATGGTCCCGGTGTGCTTACTCTGTCTGCAGCACAGGTCTGGTCATGACAAGAATGGCTCTGGGTCGGAAGTGAGTGGATGCACCTTGGCAGGTAAACCAAACAGCTCCCATTCTGGCAGAGGCAGCGGAAAGCCCCCACTGGGGAATCGGGCAAAGCTGGAGCTGGAGACCTGGCCCTGGGATTTCCTGACCAAGTGACCTCGTAGAAACCCCGTCCCTGCCTGGGGCCAGTGCTTCAAGTGTAACTCGGGGATGATGCTCCTTCTGTGTCGTGGGGCCGCTCTAAGGATGGAATGTGAGAGCACACGCTGCATGCGGGGCACAGACAGGTGCACAGTGGCTCTCGGCTCTGCCCCCTGGCTGGCGTTGAGCCCAGAATTTGAGGAGCACGCAGACTCTCCCTTGGAAGCAGATGGGCTGGAATCCAACTATGAAAATGGTAACTCAGTCTTCTGTACTGACCACATGCAAATACTGGAACCACTGCTCATTGTGCATCCTCTGGATCTTTCTGTGTCCCCACTTTAGATAAGGATACCGGGGCCCGAGGAGTTTCAGGAGGTCAGTTCATCCAACACGAGCAAACACTGAGGATGCAGTTACTGAGGGCCTACTCTGCACCAGGCACCATCCGAGGAACCCGGTGATGAGGCTGAGCGAGACAGAGGCTGCTCTGAGGTCAGGCGGAGGCAAAGCCCAGACTAGAATCGAGGTCTCCTGCCATCAAGGGTTCCTTCTCTGTCCCCTGCCATTTCTCCCACGAGAAAGGACTCCTCAGAGAATCAATGCATGTCCCATCTCAGAGTGTCCTTGACATTTCTCCAGACTCCCCAGCTTGCTTTCCAGACGAGGTCGTGTTTTCCAAGGCCACACGGTGAAGGGGGAAAGGAGCTGCAGTCTTGAAATGAGACTGGTAGAATGTCAGGTCAGGCTTGCTTTCTTCTCGGGCTGCTCATTTTCTGGAATGCTGCACTTTATCCCCGCAGACAGGTCTACAGGAAGCCAGCAGTCTGGAATGTGCCGCGGACCATGGGAGGGAGGCAGAGGCGAAGGTCTCTGTGAGCATGAACTATTCAGAAATATTTGCGTAGCCCACAAGGGAAACTGCCTCATCAGGCTCAGATAAAGGGGTGGAATGAAACAGCATCCCCGTATCCCTGCTCTTCTCTCTTCGGTTAAGTAACACCATTGGTACTAGATAGTCAGGTAGCTTTGAACTGAAAGGAGCTTTATTTGAAAACCCTTCAGGGTGCCAGAGAAACAGTCTTTTTCCACATCAGCAGTCTACCCAAGGCAGACTCAGCAAAGAAGAGCAAATATCACCAGCTGCTACAGAGGGATGGGAGCGGGGAGCAGGGTGGTGGTGGGATTATTAAGGATGAGGTCAGTCAGGAAGGGATGGCAAAGAAGAGCCTCTCTGTTGTCAGACAGAGTCACAAATAAACACTTTGGCAGCTGGACATTCAGCTCTTAAACCTTGCAAAATGAGAAAAACCTTGTATGGTCAGAAAGGGTATATTGTCTGATGAGGTGAGACAGCTCAGAGTGGGATTCAGGCCAAGAGCCACTCAGCCATTCACATGAGCATATAGAGCTATTCACATGAGGCTCAGCCTTTCCTACCTGGAAAATGGGTACAAAGCAAACACCCAAGTGCTTAAGGGTGATGTTTCCATGCTGCCATAAAATTTAAAAATCCAGCGTGTAGACTTCTATTCATCTATCAGACAACCTTTGAACACCAACTACAAACCAGCATCATGCCAGGCTCTGGGAACTCAGCTATGAGTCTTCCTCTCTGCCTTTATGGAATTTAATATTTAGCAAGGAAAACAAACATGGGAAAACAGTTACAAGAAGGATGGTGGTAGGGGCCTGTGTGCCCATAAGGCCAGGGGAGGAAGAGGCAAGGGGCTGTGGAGATGGCAGTGGAGGGTCTGAGGGGTTGCAAAAGTGACCAGCATAGTAGGGAAAGTGATTACATACAGGAGAATTAGACAAATAACTATATTGATGATAATGAGAGTCAGGTTTCTGATGGTCAGAGAAGGACTTACAAAGATGGAAATGGAGATTAGAATTGGAGGTATCTGAGGCAGTGCACTGGAAATAAACGTATTGGTATTAATTGAATTTTAAAAATTATATATGAAAATAGATATCAAAATCTATTTATATCAGTGGCTATCAGCCAGGAGGGATTTTGTCCCTCATGGAATAATGGCAATATGAGAAGATACTTGGGGTTAGTAACACTGGAGGAAGGATTATCTACTGGTATATAATAGGCTCAGGCAAGGGATGCTACTAAACACAGGGCATCCTCACAGCAGAGAATTATCCAACCAAAATTTCAACAGTGCCATGGTCTAGAAACCCTGTCATAGATGTGTGTGTGCATGTGCACATGTGTGGATGGATGGACGGATGGATGGATGGATGGATGAATGGATAGATAGACGGGTAGCTAGAGATAAAGACAGATGAGTGTGTGTGTGTGTGTGTGTGTATAGGATTTCCTAGCTCAGTTGTTTGAGTGGACCAGAAGCAATGACACTCCAGTAGTTATGAACACATCCATTGCTCAGAGCTTGGTTTCTAAATACCATTACCTGCTAAAAGGAACCAAATTTCCCTGGAGAAATAGCTAATTCCAGAGGTGGGGCAGGAAAAGTACGAGGTGACCTTGGAATATCTTTCTATGCCAGAATACAGAGAAGTACTCAAAGAATTATGAGAATATGTTCAAAAGGGCACAAGGAGCCAGCTTCAAGAATGTCCCACTGGCTAAATCTGAGACAATGTGAACATCAGAATAAATAATAATAGGAACATATTGGGCACCTGGGTGGCTCAGTTGTTAAGCATCTGCCTTCAGCTCAGGTCATGATCCCAGGGTCCTGGGATCGAGCCCCGCATCAGGCTCCCTTCTCTGTGGGAAGCCTGCTTCTCCTTCTCCCTCTGCTGCTTCCCCTGCTTGTGTTCCCTCTCTTGCTGTGTCTCTCTCTGTTAAATAAATAAAATTAAAAAAAATAATAATAGGAACATATTTAACCCACTGAATAAAATAAGAATCTATGCATTCATACTGATATAAATAATTAAATTAACAAATAAATGAGGGAGAAAGGGAAGCTCCTCCTTATAGAATACCAACTAAAAAATTAGAAAAATTATGAAAATAGAAAATCCCCATTTGGCAACCATCACAGTGGTGGTTAACTCAGCAGGAAGCATCAATAAATACCAAGGCTAGTGGGCAGAGGTTTGATGAGGTACAGGATATTGACGTCCGTCCTTTCAGAGAATCTTCCCATAAAAATACTTTTTTTTTAAGTTTTTAATTATTTAAAGATTTTGTTAAAAAAATACTTTTAAATTATAAAAAGAAATGGGTGACTTGGTAGAAAAACCCAGCAGACACCAAGTTGACCAGGTGATCAAAATTAGCAAAAGGGCAGGATAGATCGGCATTGGTGTGGTCCACTGAAAATGCAGCATCATTTCCATGGCATTTCTCCCCAAAATGGACAGCTAAATTCTGATCATGAGGAACCAACAGACAGACCCAGGCTGAAGTACATCCTACAGAAGAAGAGTCCTCTCCTATTGAGAAATGTCAAGTCATTAGGGACAGGATATGGAACGGTTCCAGATTGAACCAACTAATGTATGTGTGCAATTCATGACAGGAGATTGGATTCCAGACTAGAAAGGAGGAGGATATACTGATGGGGTAGTTGGGGAGACTTGAATAGGGATGGATGACTGCCCTCTCTCTGTGTTGAGTTCCTGATTTTAATGGCTGTACTGGGGGAATTAGGGAGTTCTTGTTTTAAGGAAACATATACTGGCATTTTTAGGGAGGATGGAGTATTGTATACACTACGTGCTCTCCAGTGAATCAGAAATTAATAATAATAACTGGTATGTATATATGCACATACATGTACACACATGCAAAGAGAGAACAACAGGAGAAAGGGAAAAGTTCAGTAATGGAACAAATGAGGTAAAAAGGTTAAAAATTCATGACTTTTAGGGAGTTTGAAGTTATTTTTTAAAAACAATATAAGAATATGTGCTACACAAACTATTTTACAAATTACAAAATTATACTCATACAGTAGGATACCCACATTATACACAGGAAACCCGCCATGCACACACACATATGAAAAATACAAAGAAAATATACAAGTATGTTACTCATGGTTATCTCTGGATGATTAAATTATGGTAAATTTTTTGTCTTTCTTATGTTTCCCCATATGGTCCAAAATTTCTCCTGTGAACATACATTGTCTATTGCTTTACAATTAGAAAAGAGCATTATGCACATCATAAAATAATTTGATGAAAAGAAATAATGAGCTTGAGTTCTAAGGCCATTTTTCCTCCATTCAAAACTGGCCCCCAGTCAACTACATCACAGAACCGCCTAGCAGCTGCTTGGGGCATCCCCCTGGCTGGATGAGGGAGAAGGAGCACAAAATAAAAGTCTGGCAGCTCTGGCCTGTGCTATGCTCCTGTCCATCGGTCAGGCCTCCCTCATCTGGGTAATACAGTTCATGGTCTATCCCTTGGACCATCATCAAGACTCAAAGAGACTTGAAACATAGACCTTTTTACCCTGTAAGGTGTGTGTGCATGGGAGGTAATATGAGCACACAGGTAATCATCTTCACTCTTGTAATTAATTAATAATTACTGCCATTGGGGCAAGCTCTTTACCACCTTCAACGTACTCAATCCTTAATACCAGTATCAGTAAGCATACCCATTCCACAGAAGAGAAAACAAATGCACAAAAACATTAAACATGCATTTGTCTAAAATCACCCCTGCGAGGGACAGAATCAGGATTCATACTTGGTGCTGACCATAAGACACTGGACCCATCACCTCCACCACCCCCAGGATGCCTGCCTTCCCTTGGGAAAAGAATGGTCATCTTCTCCGAAGATGCCCTCCAGGCAGAAAAACAATGCAACTTTAAGTACATTGGATATTTCGGAAACTCTCCAGTCTCAGTGACAGTTGCTCTTCCAGTCTTTCCTCCCACCAGGAAGACAGCGTCTGGGCATCTCTTTACAGGTCCTCCACGCATTCCAGTGCTCTGATCCAGCTCCAACAGTGCCCCTAGTAAAGGCCCCGCCACTTCAAGGCTGCCTTTGTCAGTCATGACAATCCAAGATTAATTAAATAAAAATGTTGAGGCGGAAGAGGAAATATCCCCATGACAGCTCCCCTGAGCCTGGCATCCCACATGATGACTCCTGGGTCACTGGCAGGAAGTCAAGTTGTGCCCAGGGAAGCTAGCTGTGTGCATGGTCACTTCGTTCAAGGCCAGCAACACACAGGTAATTCCCAGGGATCACTGGTTAAGTGGGTTCCTTATCTTACTTGGTGTTTTTAATTGTTCTTATTTGCAAAAAACAAACAAACCTTCAGAGACTACAGAGGATAGGAAAAGCCATTTACTTCCACCTGTTAAGTTGCTTAATTTCTTCCAGAATGAGATCTTCCCTTTGACTTTGGCAATACCGGGAAGAATCAAAGTATATGAAAACGATCAGTAGGTCTTCCGAAATGAAGGATTCTACTTAATAGTATGCCCGTCCTAACTAAGCCTCCACTGTTTTTATTCTATGGTTTCTTTTCTTGAAGTTGATGTGAGAGGCAAACAAAAATACCTTGAGAATTAGAATCAGATAAAGTCAGGGCTTCTAGGGACATGAAAGGCAACAGAATCCAACAAGGTTTCTTGAAAAGGGAGAAACCAAGTCCTAGACAGTGGATGTATCTTACTCAGTGTTACAGAGTCACACTGCGGTCCAGCTTGAACTTGAAGTCATAAGCCCGGAACAGTCAGTATTCAGAATGCCTGGGATGGAAATCAGTTCAAGGGTTGGCAGTCACCAGACTGCAAGCTCACTGAGGCCAGGCACTGAGCATGCTCCAGGGGCTTAGCAAGCACATGGCACCTGTACGTACCCAACAGGCATTTTTTTCTTTTTAATTGAAGTATAATTAACATACAGTGCCATATTAGTTTTAGGTGTACAAGGATTCAACCACTCTATACATTTCTCAGGGCTCAGAATTAAGTGTCCTCTTAATCCCCTTCGCTGATTTCACCCATCCCCCCACCTACCTCCCCTCTCTGGCAACCACCAGGTCTCTGTATTTGAGAGTCTGGTTTTCTGTGTCTCTTTTGGGTGTTCATTTTTGTTTCTTAAATTTTACATCTGAGTGAAATCATACTGGTGTTTATTTTTCTCTGACTTATTTCACTTAGTATTATACCCTCTAGGTCGATCCATGTTGTTGCAAATAGCAAAATCTCATTGTTTTTTATGGCTGAGTACTATTCCATTGTGTGTGGGTGTGTGTGTGTGTGTATACATTCCACATCTTTATCCATCTGTCCTTGGATGGACATTGGGCTGCTTCCATATCTTGGCTCCTGTAAATAATGCTGCAATAAGTACCGGGGGGCATATATCTTTTTGAATCAGTGTTTTTCTTTTCTTTGGGTAAACACCCGGTAGCGGAATTACTGGATCATATGGTAATTCTATTTTTAATTTCTTGAGGCACCTCCGTCCTGTCTCCCAGTGGCACAGGACTTAGCCTGCAGGTGGCACTCATAGGTACCCAGCAGGCATTCTGGAGCAAAGAAGTGAACGATTTCCAGGATCATTTTAGTGGAATTCTAAAAACATTTATAAAAGCATCTATTTTAAAACATTTTTATTTGCATTTAAAATAAAGTTCTATATGGCCAAGCCCAGACGGGTCTCATGCACATGTTTACTAAACAAAAGATGACTAGTGCTGTGATAATTAATCAGTTGGCATTGACTGAAGCTCTTAATGAAATGAGGCATGAACTGTTTGAGAAAGCAATTGAAAACCATCATACATGCCATGAATCATCTCTCGAATGCACATTTATTAAATCAGAATTCATAACTTTGATATTTTATCTAACAGGTTTGTTACCCTTTCGAGACTATTGGTGAATAAAAAGACAGATGTTTCCAGAGCTAAATTGGAGGAGGGATGAGGGAGGGCGAAACCAGCCAGACATCAATTAAAGGGAATAGGCAGCAAAATACCATTACCCAATGTCTGGGTTGTGCGCCATCGTCTTGAAATAAAATTCAAAGAAACCTTTGCAAATGAACAGGTACAGAAGCAGGATGCATCCTGAAGGTTTCCGGGGTCTGCCTGATAGCAGGCAGATGTGGGGATGGTTCCAGAGGCGGCAATTGGTTTGGGGGTCACAGAGTTGATTGTCATTAAGGGAAACATCAGTCAAAGAAGAGTCAGACTAATGCAAAACCCTATTTTTATTTCCTGAGGGTGCCAGAGAGCTAGAGGGGAATCAGAATCCTTTCCCATTTTCAGGATCTTCAAAGCACCTGTTCCTTTTAGCTGAAGCAAATATATATCACATCAGTGTCACATCCCATGACTATTGTCCCAGGCACCTCTTTGGATGATCCAATAAAAGTGGATTGAGAAGCGTGTGAAGATGTTTAGCTCTTTTGACTGCTGTCGGCAGTAAATTGGTGGATAAAGGTGACACGGTCCCCCATGGCTCACAATTGCAACACTTCTTAGAGTCTCATCTTCATAAAAGCAGACCTGGAATCCTTCTAGGTAGCGCTCTTGTGCTTTTGTGTAAAGGAGACCTTCCCTTTTAACTGCTTTGACACAATATGGCCATTCTCCTTCAAAGCCTTTGAGACTCACCCTTTCACCAGCCAGAATCATGGTCCAGCTGCTGAGTTACATGCCCCAGGAATGTTATGGCACTTTCTTCCTACAGAACAACACACATCTAAATAATAACTTTTCTCCACTGTAATCTGATTAGATTGCTGTCACTAGATTGCAATAAGCCAATCACAAGAGTGAACTTGAACATCCACACATCTAGAGAAAATAACCACCCGGTCATCATATGCAGGAGCAGCGGCCTCTCCCTTTTATCTATGTGAAGCAAAGGACATTCAATTCTAAACCCAAAAGCGAGTAGAACATGTACATGATGTGAGCAAGGCAAGATTTGCCAATGAGTACCACAACCACGTGCTGCCAACCTCTCTTCCATCTCTTCCATTTCTTTCTTTTTCTTTTTTAAGAAAACTGGAAAACAAAGAGTTCTGTGGAACACAGGGACTTGAGAGTGATAGCAACTCCTAGAGCCCCATCCGGATTGGGGCTGGAAAGGAGCTACAAGTCACAGCAGCTTTTCTCTGGGCCAGTGGTTCTCCAACTGAAGGGTGCATCACAGCCACCCAAAGGGTTGTTAAAGCACCGACTGCTGAGCCCCACCCCAAGACTTTCCAACTCCCGGTGTCTGGGGTGGGGCCCAAGAATCTGCATTTCTAGCAAGTTCCCTGGCGATGCTGTGCTTGCTAGTCTGGGAGCCACAGTTGGAGATCCATGGCTCTGAGCAAAGTATCATTGGCAAAACCCCTCTACTTTCTACAAGGCAAGGTGGATGAGATGGAATTCATGGGCCTTTGGACCTATGTTCTCATCTTGTTTTAATGCCTCCAAATAAATGGATTTGTTGTATTTTTTTTTAACTTCTCTGTTAATCTGCAGTGCTAGGCAGGCCCTTGAGTTTGAGACAGAGACAGAGCGAGACAGAGATTCACCCTCATGTCATTGATCTTCTTAGGATCGTTAATGTAGGACGGGGAAAGTAGTCACCCAGAGATCCTCCAGACCCCTCACAGCACTAGCTCCCAGAGGAAACGGAGATCAGAGAGGCTGAGACATTTGCTGGAAGGCACAAAGCAGAAATGGAACTAAAACCCAGGGCTGCGGACCCCCAGTCCAAGGCCTTTCCTCTAGCTTGGCCCAACCAGCTCCCCGAGGCAGCTGTTTGAAATACGCAGCTGATGCCCACAGAGTGATTTTCTGTTTACAAGACTGCGCCTCCCTGGACCAGTGGTTCTCACCCCTGGCTGGCTACACTTTAGAATCCCCTGGGGAGCTAGCAAATGTAATGACAGCAGGCCCCACTTCAGAGATTCTGATTCAATTGCTCTGGGTGGAGCCCAAGCACAGAAAATTTTTAAAGCTCCCCAGGTAATTCTAAAGTGTAGCTGAGCTTGAGAACCGCTACCTAAACTGTGGGGTTCTCAAAAGCAGAATGTTCGTTCCCTAGAGCAATGCTTCGCAAACATCAATGAGCATGAGAATGCTCTGCCCCCTCAGTAGCTGGGCCCTAGGAGATTCTTAGCAAATACATGTTGAGTGAAAGACTAGAACACAGCTTTTTAAAAAAATCCCAGACTACATCAAAAACTAATGATGTAATGTATGGTGATTAACATAACATAATAAAATTAAATTAAAGAAATCCCAGACTAGCATCACTTGGAAACATGTTAGAAATGCAAAACTCTAGGTCCCCATCCCACAGGCAATGCTTCAGAGACCCCAAGGGGGAGCCCACCAATCTCTGTTTCAGCAAGCCAACTAGAACTCTAGAAGATGCTACAGATGCTACTCTTGAGGACTTCTAGAATAGATAAATGGAGAAATGGGTGGAAAAATTTCATCCGAAACATAAAACTAAAATTAGACTCTATGAGAGAATAATGACACATTGCCCAGAAAGGTGGTGATGGGTCATAACTGGGGGAGTTTAGGGCTTGTACGGAAAGGGGGAGTCCAGCCCTATTAGAATAGATGATGTGTGAAGGGAGGATGGAGAAGTCATTGAGACCCCAATGGCAGACTCAAGGATGGCAGTTACCCAGTCATCTAAGAGAGAAGGGGGTGGGGACAGCAGGCATGTCACTGGAGAACAGAAGGCCATCATCAGGCATGCAGGGCACAGGGAGTCCTCTTGATCCTCACAAGAATGCTGAAGGTAACATACTGCAGGTACGTGAAGGAGACAACCAACATGGGGTCCTGGAAAACATGGACTCAGAAACCCCCCAAATCCTGGCTTTGGGCAGCAGCCACGAGTCCTTGAGCAAGGGACTTACATTCCCTGGAATTTAGGTTCTTCCTCTCGGAGATGCACACCATAGCTACTTAGCAAGGTTGTTACAAAGTTACATAAGCAGCCAGCACAGTGCCTGGAAGGTAAGCAACGGCCATCAGTGTCCAGATGAGGAGGCAGGGCTCCAACTCACTGTCCTCGAGGTGCAGTAAGGGGAACAGGACAGTAGCTCGCTAAATCACAAGGGGGGAAGTGGCCCTCTCAGTGAGGACAGCACAGGGGAAGGGTGTTTCATCTTCGAATCCTTCCGTACCTGGTTGTTGCATCCCCGGGCTAGCCCACACCCACCAGCCTGGCAGGAGGGAGCCATCGGCCAGGAGAGATGGGGGTATTACATCTGCTCTGTAGTCCTTCTGGTCTCCATCGCAGCCCGGGGCCCCTGTCACCAGCCCCATGGCAGTGGGGGAGTCAGAGGGTCCATGAGCTTTCCCCAGCCTGCTGTTGACCCAGCCTTCACGCCCAGGTATGCTGAACTCAGAGTGGCTGGCAGGAAATAAAACCAATGGAGACATTTCTTGGAGTATTGTTTAAAAAAAAAAAAAAAACCAAAGTGAAAGAACTCCACCTAAAGAAATTAACTTAAAAGCATATAGAAGCCGCCAAAAGCCCTCTGCCTTCATTTCAGAACTGAAAGGGCACAGTCTGGCTTTGAAAATGAGCACGCGCTACAGGTATGCATGTTTCAATGAAATGTGAGCATAGTCCCAGCTCCACCATTAACTGCTCACTTTACCTTGGCAAAGTAACACTCGGTGAGTGTGCTCCGCACACCAGGCATGGGGAGACCCTCTTCCCCAGAATTATCCAATGATTCTTTATTCAATGATTCATAAGTGGTCTTTGTGTGCCGAGCACTGTGCTGAATACTGAGGAACAAAGACAGATTTTTCACGGCGGGGGGGGGGTTACTCCGTCCAGCCCTCAAGGAGGTCACAGACTAGACTGCTGGAGAAAACTGTTCCCCTTTGATCCCCACAGGGACACTACTCAGTGGACGTGTCTTTCTCATCTTACAGATAAGAAAACTAAAACTTAGGAAAAACAACCTTGATGCTTAAGTGGCAGAGCTGGGATATGAATTCAAGACATTGTGTCCCCAATGATAAGGCTAGTTCCATATATACTGGGGGGCGGGGGGCAAGTCTCCTCTTCCCAACCTTCAGAAAGGCAAATCACATGATGACGTAAGCTTTTCGCTCCCCTCTGTTTCCATCTCTGCTACCGGCTGAGTCAATCCCTGGGGTTCAAAGCAAATATAGACCCATTCATTGCCCATTGCATGTTAAAGTCAATTTATCCAATCCTGTCATTTGAGACCCAGAGAGAAGGGAACTGCCTGAGGTCACACAGCAGAACAAGACAGAGCAAGGACTTGAAAGCCAGTTCTTCCAATGCTTGGGTCTTGCCATTTTTAAACACACACATACACATACATTTGAACAACTCAAGGTCTTGTCATAGTTACCTTTACTGCTAAGAAACACCAGAGGAAGAAGGGACTCTGTCTTCTCCCTCCAGCTTGGGTGCTAAGCATGCTCTCAGGGACTAGGGAGAACCTCTGGAAAGCTGCACCCAGCTAACAGGAATCCCAGCCCCCCACCCACGGAAGATTAACAGACAAAGCGTGGCTCTTTCATTCCCCAGCCACAGACAGAGGAAGGGGTAAAGAAAAACGCTATAAATCAGCCACCACATAATCACGCGCATTTAGAGTTTGCTTGTAATTAGTCTGTATTCATAGTGCTGTTTGGGTAGAGAAATCTGTACCCAAGGAAACTCTGAAAACCAACATGTTTGTTTCGAGTGATTCATCTACAGGAACCATATGCCAAGTGACAGACAGCTGAGTTCCTCCACCGTCTGAGAGCAATGAGAGAACCTAAGGTCATGCATGTGCATGCACACACCTTGATACAGCCTTTGTGCTTCCCCCAGGCTCACATCACCTCACCTGGCTCTAGATTTGCTAAGGTTTCCTCTCAAGAAAGCAAAATTTTTTATCGACACGGCTGATTTCTCAGGGATAGGCAGTAAGTAAGGTTCATCACTGTGTTGAGGGTGGGGAGAAACTGCCGCTGGCTTCTATGAGACGCTCTTTCACACCAGAAAGTACACCAAGTGTTTACTTGCATTCAGTCCTCCAGGTGGTCCTGTGGAAGAATCACTGGATTACCTGAGCCACCCATGACTTTTGTTGCATCTACACACTGAGTGGATTTAATTGTTCAGCTAAGATTAGATTGTCTTTTTACCAGTAACAATAATAAAAATCACAGGGGCACCTGGGTGGCTCAGTCAGTTAAGCATCCAACTCATGATTTTGGCTCAGATTAAGATCTCATGGGTCATGAGTCCTGCCTCGGGCTCCTTGCTCCTCGGAGTCTGCTTGAGATCCTCTCTTCCTCTCCCTCTGCCCCTCCCGCAACTCCTACATGCTCATGTTCTCTCTCTCTCAAATAAAAATAAATCTTTAAAGAAATAAAAATCATGAATACTGAAGACCAGGAGTTGTGGTTTCCAAACTACATGCACATTAGACACTGCATTTGAGCCATGTGAAAACTTAAGCTAGTGATTTCGGACTCATATTGAAAAAGTCCAAATGCTACGTCCTCCAGGAAAAGTCAAAAGCAACAGTGATCTGACCTGTCTGAATTTCCATGTATGACACATCCCAAACTGCCCTCTCTTCCTTTCTGGAAACCCTTGTCAAAGCATGGAGAGTGGGGGCTATGGCGGTTAATGAGTTTCATCTTTGTCCTGGAGAAGAGGTAGGTTCTCCCAGCTTGAAGGACAACCGTTGACCTCATCAGCCTTCCCGGCCAACACCCTGCCTGCAGACCCAGTTCCATACCACTGGTTATCGAGACCCAGAAAGACCCTGTGCACCTGTGCACATTATGCAACCAGCAGAAAGAAAAGTGAGTTAAGAATGGATGGAATCACATTATGTGATAATCTACACATGCATATTAGACATTGAACTCAACTTCCAGTGGATATCCTGCACCTGTAAATGGCCCCCAGTTGACCACGGTAGACCTCTGTTGTCTGTTGACCACCACAGTTGATTGGGATTTTCATCTCCCCTGCTCAGCTAATTCCTGGCATGCAGTGCAGGTTCCTAAGTATTTGTTGGCTGACTCAACAAATCAAACAGAAGGACTGGGAGATCTATACCTCTTTTGTGGGTTTATTTGGTCAGGCTCTCCCCTCAACACACACCCTAGAGTCTAAGACGATAATTATCAATTTTGGCACCAAAATCACAATCAGGTTATCGATGATTGGGAATAATGAGCTGGAGCTTTGAACATGTACTGCTGTCTGGCACCACACTCCATTTGGCCCAGGACAAGGCTCTGGCTTCAGTATGTTCTCAAGACATCTCGGGTGATTCTTAACTATGGATACGAGAGGGGGATAAATCCTATAGCAGTTGTTCTCAACATGTGGTTCCCCAGAAGAACAGCTTCAGCATCACCTGCATACCTGCTGCAGTGTGACTATTTGGGTCCCCTTTCAGATTTACTGGGGAAAAAAAGAAAAAGAAAAAGAGAAAGCAGTGGAGGTGTTGTTTTGTTTTCACAGGCACTCCAGGTGAGTCTCGGGTGCTAGAACGTGAGAACCACCCAGTTGTAGCTGTGGAGGCCAGTGGCGTGTTCCCCGGGGCTCCAGGCCCCAGTGTGCAGCGATGGGGTAAGAGTCCCTCCTTTGGCTCAGAGCCTGAGATCCAGAAGCTACCGCTCAGGAGGACCGCAGGAGCCGCGGCAGCTCCAGGGCATATATCACTATTCTCCTGTTCTAAAAATTGCTACATCTGTACATGCACAAGCTAATAAAAATGTCTTCTCTGTAGGGTTGAGAGCTTTATTATGCACTGCTATGTGCCCCAGTTCTTCCAGGCCTTCTCTGGCCAGCCGACTGCAGGCTCCCCAAGGGCAGGTAGACACCCCAGCTCCTCTCCCCTCCCGCCCTGAGCCCATCAGGACATCCCGCACAGCCTCCATCATCTTCCGCTGGCTCTCTGGGCTCTCCCTTCATCCTCGGGGTCCTGCCTGCTTCACTTGTCCTCTCCATTCATGGCGTTCCCCACTTCCCCAGCAAGACTCAGCCTCCTTCAGCCTTTATGGGCCCCTTTCCAAAGACCAGCCTCCCTGAAGGGACAAGGTCCTGCCTGCTCGGCCTCAGGCAGAAGCCCCAAGATAGCTCCAAGGGATGGAGGGGAGAGCAGTGGGGGCCCCCTCAGAAAGAACCAACAGGAAAGCAGGTGAATTTCCCAATCTGGTGAGAAGGAGGAAGTGGAGTTTCAGGGTCAGACAGACAGGCTGCCTGTCCTCACTCCCCTCTGATGAGCCGAAGGACCTGGTCACATTCAGTATCTGAGATGCAGGTTGCACATCTGTACAACCAGAGAAGCGGGTCCTCAACCCACTGGGGAAGGACTCAATGATCTGTGAAAATATCTGATGATATGTCGTTGTTTTCCCAAGCCCCTGTATAACGCCTATTGGGAAGGGATGAGAGGTGGAGGGAGACAGAGGGAGAGAGGGAAGGAGGGAGGCCACCGCTTGACATAAAGTGCACCCACATTTCTCCATCCATCTCCTGGGATCTCATTCTGAGCCCAGTGTGGGCTGCTCAGGACAAATGTGAGCAGGGAGTCTTTTCCAGATACTTGTGCTTGGGGGAACTCCCAAGCCAATGACGGAGGCCCTTGGGCTGGTCAAGGGTAAGGAGAAGACAGGGACAGGAAGAGTAAGAAAAAGGACAAAAAGAGGGCGTGACAAGGTAATTCAAGCAACAATGATACAACAGCTAATGTTGGGCCAGGGCTGCATAGGCCATGTACTAGGCTAGAGGCTTCCTGGGGACCATCTCATTTACCCCCAAACAGGCTATGGGGGGAGGGTTTCTAACAGGTGGGAGCTGAGGCTTAAAGACATATGACCAAAGACCCACCACATGCAGGAAGGGCTGCGTGCAGCTGGGACTAGCACTGCCCCTACCTACCCGAGACCGCACTCACCCCTTCTCCTATGTCTGCGGAGCAAGTCCCTCCGTGCCCACGTCCCTCCGAGGACAATGGCAGTGATAACACCCAGTCCTGCTATGTGGCAAGGATTAAATGCATTGATTGACATGTAGAACTTAACGCAAAGCCCGAAACCTAACAAGAGCTGGATCCATGGTGCTCGTGATGAGAAGGCAGAGGAGGAGGAGGAGGTGGTGTTGGGATACCTCCATCCCCCGTGAAGCCTCAGCACCCAGCCAGACCTGGCACCTGGCTGGCTTGCGGGAAGTGAGCTGCTTCTTCCTACCCAGGGCACTGAAACCACAGCACTGAGGCAGAATCATCCTGTAGGGGCTCCAGGGGAGGGTCAGAGCCCTCTCCTCACTGGAAACACCGACAGACTCTGCAACTGGCCACCAAGACTGATTCCATCCAGCTGCCCAGCGGTCAATCTCTTCAGCCTCAGTTTCCTCTCCTGAAACGTAGAGGTAATAATGGCTACCGTGCCGGGTGTCCCAAGGAGTAGGTGAGCAGGTATGTGGAAGCTCAGTGAATGGAGGCTTGTCCCCGTTCCTTACCCACACGAGCACGTGCACAGACACGGTTCCACTGCATTCCTGCACCCATCTTACCCAGGGAGCTAACTCTTCTCATTCGCCCTCTGGCCCTTCTTTCCTCCCTGCTCTGGGCCCTGGGATGCTGGCCTGTGTGAACACGACTCTCAGGTCCACCCAGCAGAAGGCACCAACCAGAGACCAGACAATGGAAGGAGGGCAGGGTAAGGGTGTGGAGCCCCGGCTCATCCTTGCAGGTGCATTTGTGCATGGCTGCACTTTGGTCCTGAAAGCCGGAGCTCCTGTCCTAGTCCCCTCTACAGCAACAGCTCCCTCTAGTTTCCGACAAACCCTCTCCTGCCCTACCCTTCCCCTTCCCCTTCCCCTTCAGGTCTGGGGTGGTAGGTAACGGCTCCCCGGTGGTTCTAGCCTCAGGGTTCTTCCCGACCCCTTGCTGATTTCCCCTTAATCCCCCTGAGCTGTTATAAGGACTCTGTTTACTGAACTCCGTTCCCTTGAGAGCACCGTCTGTCTACTCCTGGGACCGGGACGGCCCCGGCTCCTCTTTGGGTTCATAATGTTCACCACCACTTAAAGCACATTCTCCAAGTCCCATCTTGTCCCAGAAACCTCCCCAGATCAGCTGAAAGTGGATCTCCGAGCAGACTTTCCACCCACCAGCTAGCCTGCACCTCACTGTCAGACCTCACTGCACGCCCACAACTGGCCCCCCAGGCCAGAGCGGACACGGGCTCCCTCGGCCCTCCACACTTCCCTCACCACCCAGCATAAGCCGGAGGTTCTCTCGAGTTCTAGGAATAATTTCCTCCCTCATTCACACCCAGGGAGCATCACTTCAGCACTTACGGTTTTAAACACCAATGATTTTTCACACTGACCTTTTCTCAGTCCATGACTCACGGGAAGGGCTGGCTTGGAAAAGCACCTCCTACGGTCTCTATCCGCCACTGTGCCTTCAGAGACCCACAGACTATTGAGCCTAAATAAAGATCATCTGTCCCCAGCCCCTCACCTTGCTGATGGGGAAGCGGAGCCCAGATTGCTTAAGCCACAGGTGAATCTGTAACAGGAGGAAGACCAGCCCAGCCCACTGCCCTCTGAGAGCCCCTGTGCACCCGGCCTTGTATAGATACCCTCATGTATCTCAGGGCTTCTTCAGTGAAGGTGCCCAGACCCATACGAGCATGCAGAAATGTGCTCCAGGGTTTCATGAAGCCAGAGGAATAACATGCTGCATCTTCTTGGAGGGTCTCTTCTCTTTTGAGTTTCAGGGGAGGGGAGTCAAGAAGGTTAAGCACACTCAGAGCTAGGACTAAGGTAAGGCAAGTGAGGCACTTGAGTTGGGGGGCAAAATTTAAGAGGGCACCAAAACACTCAGCAATCAAGGTATTGAACTAATATTTTAATGCAATGTCTTTTAACTCAAAATTAATGCCAGAAGACCCATCGCAAACAAAATATCACGATTTCAGGTAAAGGTAGACCCCAATTCTGCATTTGGATAACCCTGCCTTGCTTGCCTCATCCTAATCCTGCAGCTGCTTCTGCTAAAACTTTATTTACCAAAAGGGGTCATCAGTTTTGCAATCTTGGTTTCAGCTCAGGTCATGATCTCAGGGTTGTGGGATCGAGTCCTGAGTCAGGCTCCACGCGCAGGACTCAGAGGGGAGTCTGCTTGGGATTCTCTCTCCCTCTACTCCTCCCCCTGGCTCGCTGGTGCCCTCTCTCTAAAATAAAATAAATATTTTTTTTAAATGTTATTTACCTTGACGACTGAAGTTTTTCTGGTGTCTTCTTAAATTTGGGGTCCAAAGCAAGTACCTCACTCTTCTCAAGTTAGTCCCAGCTCTGCTAATTATAACTCACTTAAACTATGCAAAAATAAAGCAAACAGAATTATATTGCAGAGTGGAATACAAAACCAAGGGATTTTTTTTAGGTAAAAAAACAGATTTCAAAACCATTTTGTGGATGATACCATCAGCCTCCTGGAGGTCTGAGCTCACCCTCCCTGGATTAGGGGTCCTTCCTGGAAACACCATTGGACAGGATTCTCCTGGTAAAGCAGGTGAATGATTTTGTTCCACTTTGGAGCTGATGAAGCTGACACGGAGAAGTCTGGTGACTTGTCCCATGTTACCCTGTGGGTGGTAGATGGAACCCAGGCCAACCACCAGCCGGTTAGGAGAGTAAAGGCCCTCTTGCATCTGAACCCCATTCTTAGTGTTGCTAAAAAGAGCCAAGTGACCTGAATATGCCTCAGCTAACTTGTCAACCCACTTCCTCCCACACCAGGTGCGCCAAGCTTCTGAAATAACAGGTTAGTCACCATAATTGTCACATCGGTGAGAAATTCCAGGGGCTTGGTAGATCTCAAACAGCATCTCCCTTAAAGGCAGTCAACAGCTTTTCAGAAACACACACAGCTCCACATGGGTTCCAAATCGGATTGAATCAGGCCCCAAAGGTGACAACCTAAAACTGAAGGTTGGTGCTCTCTGTCAAATGTGTCACACTCCCCCTCCCTATGCTGCCCCCTCTCTCTGGAACCATCACCCTCCCTCCCCACAACCCCGGCCAAGGTTGCATGAACTTCAAGACACAGTGCATACATCAGCCCCTGCAGAAGCCTCTCCAGACCCCTCTCCTGCCTTCATTCATCCATTAACTCATTCATCCATTCCATAAATACCTGGTGAATCTATTTAGCCCAGCACAACGAGAGGCTCTGAGGACACAGTGGGGAACAAAGAGACATTGTCTGAGCCCCCCAGTCCATTGTCCCCATGCCACGTGGTCTCTCCCACCCTTTGGTGGTAGGATGGTTTCACACGGAACTTCACTGCTCTGATTCCCTCCTCTTCTCCCCAGCTTGACTGGAGCTTCTCAAAGCCTGTCTTCTCCATCTAAATCCCCAGGCATAGCAGGCCCAGGCCTAGAACAGATGCTCAATAAAAACGGGAGAGACCAGAATGGCATTTATCCTGCATTGGTGTTTCAGGTGGTTGGTCCGGGCATTGTGCCTGAGAGCCATGCCCTCTGGCCGTTCCTATCTTGGCCCACATTCTGACTCGGGATGTGCACAGCAAACAGAGCTGCCTGTCCTTCTAAGAGTCAGGGTCAACAGGCTGGGGCAGGAATGTGCTCTCCAGCTCTAATCAACACACATTCTGGAGCCAGCGATCCATGGGCTGTTGGAGAGTTTCAAAGGCAGTATGACTAATGTAATGTTTTTGATTGGGAAGTGGGGAAAGAGCTCTCAGCGCACCACTCTCCTTAATTACATGAGGCAAACACCTCCTCAAGTGCAGCCTGTTTCAGTCTCTGGCCCCAGCCCTCCTCCTGTCCTGTCCCAGGACCCGCACAGATAGGTGAAAAGCCTACGCTTGCTGGGTGAATAAGCAAAAAGACCTGTAAGTCCATCAGCTTGGGACAGTGGGATTACGTGTGATTCTGTAGCATCAATTCTTAATTTATACTACTGTTCCCAGATCCCTCATATAAATCTGTAGACAGCGTTCACCTCAAAAGCCCAGCGTGCAGCTGAATTACGGATCAGCTCAGGAGGGGCCAAGCGACACCAGAAAACCCCTAGACAAGTGCAGGGGGCTTCAAGCCTACACAGCCCCTGATCTCATAGGGAGGCCCAAGGGGGTAGAGGCCCACGCCCCCGGATGATCCCATGGGGGCACACGGCATAGCACCCATTTCTTTCCCTCCACTGGCCTCCTCCCTGGCCTCCCACCTCCAGTCCAGACAATTTCCCTTCCTCAGATCAGCCTTTGCCAAGCACTTCCTTGACCCACCTTTTCTTGTAGGCTGACCTTGGTTTGGGAGGACTTTCCCAATCTCATTCCCCCACCCCCAAAACAGCTATGTTTCTGAATGTCCTCCAAATTGAAATCTCTGCATAGATTCAAATACATCTGCAAACAGACCTGTCTCTTTTGTAACCCTCATCCATGCCCTGGGCCCACATCCACTTACACACAGATGCATCTGGTCCCTGAGCACCCACGGAAGGGCGCTCCCTCTCCCCACACCCTCCCTCCCCTCCAATCCCCTTGGGATACTCACCATTGACCCAAACCAATAGTAAGCCAGAGGGCAAGAGAGCCAAATGATGTTTCATAAAGATCAACCTCCCAAGACAAAAAGCCAGCGACATCTACCACTGTCCAGGGGAGAAGTCCCAGTCCACTATCCCTGGGACACATGTTATCTCATCAGCTGCAGCATCACATGGGCTCACATCAATGTCTTTGTCCTCTCAACCAAGCCCTCTGATCCCCAAGTGCCAGTTTGTGATCCTAGTTCCTTCTTCCACTGCCCATTCTGCATCCCCCCACCCTCTGCCAGGAAGGTCTCTGGCCCTTGGGTGTGAACCACGAGCCTCATTCCTTTGAGGTCTGTGTCCTGGTAGCCTTGTTTTTATTGCCTTGCCATGGTTGGATCAGCCAGGACTTTGAGAAAGGGAGCATTAAAAGGTGTCCCTGTGAAGCCTCCGGGTTTCACATATAATCCTCCCTGTGCACCCCCTGCAGGGGAGCAGTGGCAATTGGGATCATTTTCCTCAGGTCGGTTTGGTGACCCCCTTCTTTGCTTGTGGTTTAGCAGTACAAAGAACCCAAAATGTCCAGGAGATGTTTCAGCTTCCAGTTTCTACGGCACATGCTTGTGTTCTGGTGGAATGATTCCTCCTCTGGGCACAGAGGCCTCTCAGTTTAGAATATTAAGAGCAATCTCCACTTAGGATGACAAGGCATCATTTGCATAAATTACCATATTTAACTCCCTGGGTAACCTTGGAAGGGGAACGGCCACCATCCCAGTCCATAGGTGAGGAAGGGGAGGCTCAGAGCAGTGGATTCATTTTCCCGCTGAAACACAGAGTTCTGTTTGAGTGCTGGTGCGGGACTCCAACGCTTGGGTCCCTTCTCCTGCCCCCAGGCACTGCCTTCAGAACTGTACTAGCCACCAGCACCCTGGGAGTGCCAGAGGTACATGCCCAGATAGACAGCCTTTTGGACTTCTAGGGGCCATCATCCATTTCCTTCCATGCCCTTTGCTCCGCAGGCTCTAAACACTGCAGAACCGTGGGAGCAAAATATCCTCTTAAATCTTTCGCCAGGGACCTGGTACCCCAGGATTCCTTGTCTGGACTGATCAGGCTCAAGCAATCACCTGGAAGAACCTCAGCCCTGTCGAATGTGCTGGAAGGCTGAGACCAGTAAGAGCAGGCAGCTCTCTGGGGCGGGGTGGGTTTAACTGGAAATGGAGCCTCGAGATAAATCACCTTCATAAAACCCCAAAGCCTCCTTCCTGTGCCCCTTCAAATTAAAAGAGTTCTCTCTACTAATATATTAATTAAAATGAAATATTAATAGCTGACCTCCATTATTTATTGGCTGTTTTTGGAGAATAAAATATTGAGATCCAAAGAGGAATCAATTCTGATGAAAACTCCCTCTCCTGAGCAGGCTTGATTCGTGTCACATAATAAAGAGATAAGCTTATCGGCTGCATCAGTTCAAAGACGTCTGCTGTAAATGTTGATTTTGAACCAATAAGAAGATTATAAGCACTGTCATAAAATATCTTTCCAGAATGTAAATTATTCAAAGCCCTTCATGGGCAGACACAGTATCTCATGCCTCAGTGATCCCCATTCTGTGCAACACATTTCATTTATTAAAGCCAGTGAGGGCCTCTGTTGATAAAGCCCCCTAAATAAATGATAACCTTCATCTCCTTCTTCCAAATTATTTCCACGATTAGAATTCGAAATGTTTGTGCCAGAGGGTGTCAAGAGGCACCACTTCTGTAAGTGACACATACATCTTCATCGGGAGGCTCAGCGCCACATGGCAGTGAAAGAAGCGCCGTTCTCTGGAGCAGGGCAGTGGGTCCAGCACCGGAGATGAGCGCTCATCGTGGCTTCTCAGTCGATATTAGCCAGATCAACGGCCATGCCACACTCCCTTCGGGGCAGGCCGCTTCTCGTCTCCTCTAAGTCTCCTGGAGCTTCAGAGAGGGTCCTGGGCAGTTCCGCCTGCCCCAAAGGGTACACGAGCAGCCCGTCCTGCACTCATCTGTGGCCCCTGTTCACAGTACCAGCTGCTGCTGCTATTATCTTAAAGGTTCCCGACTACACCCTTCTGACTCCAAATCCATGCTTTCCCCCACGATGCACCGAGCACATGCATGCCCCCAGCAGAAAGCTTGGCAGAGAGCGGCTGGGCAGCCAGTTGTGAACTGCTGGTCAACCCTCTCCTGTTCTCCGAAGCACGTGCCAGTTAGCATCGGGTGCAGCTTTGTGGGGGAGCAGCGGGCACCCAGGCTCTGGAACCACACAGGCTGGGGTTTGATGCCTGTGCTGACACCTTCTAGTGGATGGGCCTGGATGAGTCACTCAGTCCTCCCTGAGCCTCTGCATTCACATCTATAAAATGGGGCCAGGAGACAGAGCTGGATGCCAAAACTGTATGGTCACTGTCTTTAGAAAGAGAATGTGTCTACAAAGCATCCCACCCATACCGGGACACCCTAAATTCTCACTTCCTTCTTCCCTTCCACCTTTGCTTCTCTCTCGTCCTCTTTCCTCTCCCAACTCCCTAAGGGTCTTCTGCGTCTGCACCATCTGGTAGGAATCTCATCAATACAGCACTATATTCCATTGGCTGCCTGCTCCGATGTGTTTGGGTGGGGGTGGGGGGGTCTTGTGTTGACCCATTAATCATTTGGACCTAACTCCCCAGGGGCACAATAAATGCTTCAGAGACAAGGATCGGAGTCTGCCTCACCTTGAGTGACAGTAGCTACTGAGACATGAGCCACAAATGTGGAATTATCCCCATCAACTGTGAATAGGGGACATCAATTATTTTGAAGGAATTATCCCCATCAACTGTGAATAGGGGACATCTGCCAAAAAGGAGGCCCCCAAACCAAGCCGTAACACTCTTGATTTCCTCCCATGCTACCTAGGTTATATCCTTTAGTCTAATACGATTAGATTCATAATAATAATCTAATAATCATGCAAATAAATATATTTCAATAACCTTTAATCAGGCTCCAAAATGATGACTCATAGTGATGACGGTGTCAATCAAGGCTGAATAACTGCCCAACAGAATTTTCTAATGTTTCCACATGCAGAACAAAATAAAACTCAGACACACACCACAAAACAATGCAAGAATCACCGGCAGTGTGCATGGAGACTGCAAATTTCCTTACAATTTCATCAGAAAGAATGGGTGCTCAGAATCACCTCCCACCCAGGACACAGACGCCATCTGATACATTTTGCTCCCACAGCAATCCTGCCTCATCAAGAGCTGACAATCAGACATGCGAAACAAGTGCTATATATGAATCTTGCAAAAGTATCACCTTGGGAAAACAGAACCAAAACAAATTGAGAAATCATATAAATAATTACTCTGAGCTTCAAGTCTAACATGGAAAAGGAAGACACACAGGCATAAATGTTAATTAATATGACTGTTTAATTACAAGGGCACAAATTAATAAACCAGAATTACTCCAGATTTCCATCAGGCATCCCATCTCTGCATGTGATCTCAGAGGTGTGCGCACAGGGAGAGAAATGCTTAGCTTTCCTTGGCCAGGTGCCCAGCTGGAACGGCATCAGGAATGGGGGAGGTGAGGTCCCTGTGCAAAAGGACCAGGTCCTCCAGCCCCCACCCCTCTCCTCAGACACACTGAGCCCTCATCGACATCAGCAGATGCAAGCTTCCACCAGGATATCTCCCTTAATTAGGAAATCATTCCTCATACAGCTATAAGGACCCCACCACAACATGTTAAGGACAAAATGAAACCCAGCACAATCAAGAGGCAAGATTTATTAATAGCCATTGGATATGCCAGGTACTCTGTATCTCTGTGTTTCTCTCTCTCTCTCTCTCTCAATTTATTTTGGTTTCTGATTTCCCAAAGTAATGCTTTTGAAAAATTCATATACATCACTCGTTTTGCATGTGTGATTGTCAGCTCTTGACAAGGCAGGATGCTGTGGAAGCAAAATGCATATCAGACTCAATTCGGAAGATGGTATATCTACATGGGAGAAATCATCCCATTATACTGACATGAAAAAAGAGGCTCTGAAGTCATCGAATCTGATTTTGCCAAAGCTACATAACTAGAACACAGAAGGTTCTAGATGTCTGTGCACTTTTCATTATAGCCAGCCTCTTTCTAGAAATCAAAAATGCTTCCTCTTCTGAAACTTACACTATAACATTCATTTGATCATCTTCCCATTCAGTAAAGTCAGTTGTGGATCTACGAAATGCCAGCTTCAGATTATGTTCTGGGAATATGATGGTGAGCAAAAACTGCCCCAGAACCCCACTTTTGAGTGACTTACACAGGAAGTAGCAGAGGATGCCTCAGACAAAATAATCATGCAAATAAATATATTTCAATAGCCTTTGATCAGGATCCAAAGGGGAGAGAATATGGGGGCTACAAGAATTCATAAAAGTGAGGGTTGAGTGGTCAGGGAAAGCTCCCCTAAAGAATAATGGTTGAAGGGTGATCTAAAAGATGAATATGAATATATAATACATAGTAGCAGAATATGTATGAATATAGAATTCTCTCTGCTTATTCTGTTTTCTTCCCATCCATTCACCCTCCACCTGCTCCAACCTAACGCACCTTGTGCTCCCATCACTCTGCCTCAGGAGTTCATGGGATGAATTTCATGGACATTTCAATCCTCTATTTCCTTGAGCTCTCAGGCATTTTGGACAGAGTTGATCACTCCCTTCTCCTTGAAATCAGCCCCCTCTTGGCTTCTGAGCCAGAAATGTATTTGTTTTCCTCCTGCCTCTTTGGATCCTCTCTGAAAATCGCCATGACATCATCGTTCCCCAAGTGTTCTTACATTCTTTCCCTGGACAACCTCATTCCTCCCAACGGCATTACTGAGCACCCCACTGTGGTGATTCTCATGTTTGTATCTCCAGCCCGGACCTTTCTTCTGGACTCCAGATCTGTATTTCCAAATGGCCCGATGGATGGCTGCTCTTGGATGTCTCAAAAGCACCTCAACTCAGTATGGCCAAAACCGAGTTCATCTTGTGACCCCGATGCATCTCAGAGACATCTATCCAACTGGCAGCACAGAACCCCAAGCATCATGCATGATCTCTTTTTCTCCTTGCCTATGTGATATCTTGAATGATGGCGCCCAAAGATGTCCAGGTCCTTTTCCCTGGAACCTTATCAGCAAAAAAAGGGACACTGAAGATGTGATTAAATTAAGGAAACTGAAATATCGTAAGCCTCAAAGTGGAGAGATTATCTTGGATTATCAGGCTGGGCCCTAAATGTAATCACAAGGGTCCTTATGAGAGGGATGCAGAAGGTAGTAAAATAATGGGGAGCAGAGAGTGAAAGGATGCAGCCACAAGCCAACGAATACCAGCAGCTTCTAGAACATGGAAGAGGCGAGGAACAGATTCTCCCCTGGGGCCTCAAGGAAAAACCAGCCCTGCCAAGACTTTGATTTTTATTTTTTTTTTTATTTTTTAAGATTTTATTTATTTATTTGACAGAGAGAGAGAGACAGCAAGAAAGGGAACACAAGCAGGAGGAGCGGGAGAGGGAGAAGCAGGCTTCCCACTGAGCAGAGATCCTAATGCGGGGCTCGATCCCAAGACCCTGGGATCATGACCTGAGCCAAAGGCAGATGCTTAATGACTGAGCCACCCAGGCATCCCAAGACTGATTTTTAGCCCTCGTTTCTGACTTCTGGCCACCAGGACTATAAGAGAATAAATTGCTCTTATTTTAAGCCATAAACTTGTGATGTATGTTATAGCCACAATAGGAAACTAATACATCCTACTCTAACATACATGCTACCAAAGTGCCTTTATTTAGCTGCCCAAATAATTCCCAAATGTGTCTACTTTGGCCTATCTCCATAGCCCCTTCTCTGAGACGGTCTCCTGTCATCTCTCAGTCTGTGAGCAGATACCACAGCCTCTGACTTCCCATGGCTCCTAGGATAAGAAGCAATGTCACTGGCATGGCCCCCCGTAAATGTGCTTGTCCTGGTCCCTGCCTCCTTTACCAGGTTTATCTTGTACCCAGACACACACTGGCCTTCTTTCAGTTCTTGGAGAGTACTAATTCCCTAACCACCACAGGGCCTTTGCACAACCTTCTCCCTTGGCTGGGGATGCTTGTTAATTTCAGATAATAACTTAAATGTCATGTCCTCATCCTATTTTCTCTGATCTCCCAGCATTGGGTTCATCTAGCACATACAACAATTGAAATTTTACACTAATTTTTAGGACTGTATCACTTATGTCTAACTCCCCAGGTAGTAAGTCCTCAGAGAACAGGCTAGTTATGGCTTGGTGTGCCCACCACTGCATCCTCAGCATCTAGCATAGGACCTGGCAGAGAACAAGTGTTACAAATATGTTTGGATGAGTCCCAGAGCCAAACGGAGTGCCTTTGGGCATCTGTGTGGATAGGATGGGTGGTCTCAGTAGTTGGCTTTGTCCGACCCCTTCTAGCTATGCAGTTAGAGAAAGTGGGGAGGGATGTCATGAGAAGAATTTGATTGCACTCAGCAGTGGCCAAGAAAACTCCAGAATGAGAACTTAATCCTCATCAGCAGCATCTTCTTAAAACAGGCACTGGGCAGAGTTCTCAGTTAACTTAGTATTTACAGGGGGGAAATATGAAGAGTTTTGGGGGTTTTTTGCCATTAGCCTAGCCCCTCTCCATTTCCAGCCCTGTAAAGTTTCCTTGGCAATTTTTCCTTCAGTTTCTCAGATGAAAGTACTTTGGAAATTATCTAATAATAGACCAGAGTCTTTAAATAGCATTCTGTGCCAGGGGGGCTTACCTGAAGGCACATCATAGGCTACTTGGGGTTGGAGGTGGCTCTGCATTAACCAAAGCCCCTCTTCATCTATTCTGGGGACTGGGATTTCACACAAAAACTTTTGATAAAAGTTTTTTGTGACTAGAAAGAAAATATTTTATATAAGGCATGATTTATGTTATTTGCACCACATTTCATAGTTTTCAACAAAATACTTGTTGATTTCTTTTTTTCCATTCAGTTCTTCCATAAACCCATCAACTAGAAGGGGATTATTTACTCCAGTGGATATGAGAAAATGGCTCAAGGAGGTTAGGTAACTTGCCCAAAATCACAGACCTGGTAATAGGGAAGAGCTTGGACTCAAGTCCAGGACACTGGACTTTCTAGAAGCCATGGAATAATGGTTTGAGTCCATTTTATGGGCTTATTTATTTATTCATCAAGGAAATTACTTCACTGAACATTTAGGTTTCCTATGTAAAGAGAAAATAGCACACCATTTTAGGTGTGGCAAGGTGAGGTGGCTAGAGTAGGGGTAAATTTATTGCCTTCTTTGTGCTTCTCTGTAACTTCTACAATGTATGTGCAATAATTTCATACTTAGGAAACATTAGAAAATAAACAAGTATTCATTTGAAGTAAATCCACGGGTAAACAAAGGAAGGTCTCCTACTCACCTTGGGAGCGCAAGGGAGATGACTGATTATTTGTAACCAGCTCTGAGCCTTGATGATAAAAGGGAATGGGCAGTGATGTGGTACTGGGTAAAACCAACTCTGTTGCTTCTGAGACAGGCAAACCTGCTTCTCCAATTACCATTTGTGTGTCTCGAGTCTCTGGAGAAATGGAGAAATGAAACATTTCAGACTCTATTTTCTTGTCCCTTGGCATTTTTTAACAACCAACCAACCTATATTGGTCAAGACTCTAGAACAGAAGTTGCAGAAACACAACTGAAACTAGCTTAGAGGGCAGAAGGAATTCGCTGAGTTACATAAATGAGGAACTAAGGAAGCTCATCGCAGTCATGGCTCCTGTTCCATCTATAAACTCAGCCTTCCCCTTCTTAGTGCTTAAGCACACTCGCCCCATGTGACTGGAAAGGCGAGCACCAGCAGGCTTGTTGTTCTTATCTTCCCAGATTGGGAAAACTGGTGGGAATAAAACCTCTTCAGAGCCTTCACACTAAGCGCAAGGTTGATTCTGATAGGCTACGCTTGAATTCCGTGGCCCCGCCCCTTCTCAGAACCAATCACTGTGGCCAGGTAATAGGGAGTAGGATGGGCCCAGCCAATCCCGTGTGCCCACCTCTGTGCCCAGGGGCCCTCTTCCTGGAGACCCAGCTCTCGTGATGAATACCGAACAAGGCAAAATCCTGACTAAGCCAGATGATGTGAGAATTTCCCTTGGCCAGAGGGTCCAATTTACGTGTGCCGCTGCAAGGTTTAATTAGTTTGTGAAATGCATTAAATGATAAGTAAGTTTTGCTAAGCAACATTTCTATACTTAGCGGGGGCAGAGAGAAAAACTTTAAAATCAAGGTGACAACACAGAAACAAAGGAATGTTTGGTCAGGAAAAAAAAAATAGGACCATAAAATGTTAGGTTCTAGAGAAAATCATCATGGCATGAGGTTCCAAGAAAGCAGGTATGTGGCCCCCTGACATGGACTAAACCCTGGATGGCCACCAAGTTCTTCCCGATAATTTTTGTTGCATAACTACTCTTTGCAAATAGGAGACAAGAATTGCAGAAGATGCTCCTCCCTCAATAAAACTCCAAATAAGTTAGATATTGAATAAGACACTGAGATCCTGGCAAGAATACACAAAAAATTGGGCCTCGAGCTGTTGAGAGATGATAAATTGTCAGTTACTGTTTAATAAGATTGTGTCTCATCACCATCTCCTGTAAGGGGTTTGATAGCTTTTGTTTTTAACCTGTGAAGATGAAAATCTATTCCCAGCTAGAGCTGGAAGCCCCAAACCATACAGCTGCAATATATCAATTAATCAGTCAATCAGTTGGCCAACAGATCAGCAAGACTGTATTGAGGATCAGTTCCTACTGGGCATCTGGGGCAGGGGAAAGAATTAGAAAATTTGCCCCCACAGACGCTGGATGAGGGAAGCCACGATTCAGAAGGCATTTACTCCAACCTTAAAGGCAACAGAGAACCTCTTTCCATTAGAATTACGTTGGGTCGGCATGTCCCATGTTCCCATCTGTCCTGTTGTATAGACATGTTTGATTTTAGACCCTGGGTTAATCCACAGGCTTTGACTGCCACCTCTGCCCTACTCAGGGCTCAACACCAGCAACATTACTCCTTATATATCAACTGGGTTTATGGATCCTATCTGTGCTCCCTGGGCATTTTATGAGACAGAACTAGGGATGAAAAACCTGGAATCAAGCTCAAATTCCACCCCTACCCTTCAGTTATACAGCTGCCCTTGGCCCCGGTATCTTTAGCCACCAAAGCAGAAATAACAACATGTGCCTTGTCGCCTGCAAGGATTAAATGAGATCACAAATGCAGAGTGTTTAAAATAAGACCTGGTACAGAGCTAATGCTATTTTGTTAACATTACAATCACCACTGGTGGTAGTGGTGTTATTTCAACCATCAGATGGGTACTCTCAGGTTAGATTTTTTTTTTTTTTTTTTTAGTATCCATAAAAATGAGTATAGGCATGTTTTGCTCCTCTGTTCTTTATCCCTCTCTAAATGGACCTCCTCACCCTACAATAATCCTATTAAATTCTACAGACTTTCACTTGCATGACAAATATCCCACTGGTTTCAGCCCAAACAAAAAACTAATTGTCCCCTTGTTTGTCTATGTGTGAGTTTGTTTTTCCAGATGAAACATTTCAGACTCTATTTTCTTGTCCCTTGGCATTTTTTAACAACCAACACTGTATGAGTTCACCACAAAGCTAGGGCTTCTTGGAGCAAGGAAGTAAGAGTGTGTGAAACCAGTGGCTCTATTTCAAGCCACGGTTCTTAATTTCAGCGAAGAAACGGCTGAAGGAGTGTGATATAGAGGAGAGAACATAAACTTGAAGGTCAGGAGAGGCAGCGTCTTAATTAAGCCTGCCTCCCCTCTTCCGCCTCCTCTAAGTTACATGACACTGGGTATGTATCTAAACCAGTGCAAAAACCAACTATTCTTCTCGCCCTTCCAAGAATGAATTCGGCAAGATTTATGGACATTATTTCCTTATATATTCCTCACAATGACATTAACAAATCAGAGGCATCATGACCCTTCAGGGGAGGAAATCAGTGGAAGTATTTCCCTGGGAGGCTCTGAAGAAAGAGGCCAAAGGCAGAAAAGCAGGAGATTCAAGTTCAAGTCCCGGTCCTACCATCAGGATGTGGGCGACCTTCAAAAAGCCTCCTCTTCATGCTGGCCTCCTTTCTCTCTTTGAGAATGGGGAGATTGAGACTAAAGGATCCATTAAATGTCCTTCCAACTCTGGCACTTGGTCACACTCCGTTCTAAGACTTCCCATGGAATAAAATCTTAACTGCTCTCCCTTCTCTCTCAACTGCCTTAACAACCACACCTGCTGCCTCTTGCTTGTCAACAATAACTAGTATTTGTTGAATGTCAGATATGCGTCTGACTGTGCCAGATGCCTTACCTTATTCTCATCCTAACCCTCTGAATCAGATGCTATTATTATCCTACTTGATAGCTAAGGAGTCCAGAGCCATGAAAGGTTACAACACTTCTTAAGAAACATTTCTGGGGCATGAGATGCAGACCCACATTGCTGTACTGCTTCTCAACAAGACGACCTCGGCTTGCGAGATACAGAACTTGCAAGATAAGGCCACCCCTTAGACAGAGACCCCTGGGGTCTCTAAAGCATCTCCCTTTGTTCAGTAGTTCTTCCTGCCCTGCCCCCCATCTCCAGTTTGGGCTTTGATTTAGGTCTTTGATGGGGGGAGGGGCAACATGGGTTAATGAATGGTTCAGAGATCTTGTTGGTGGGCTGAGCAGAAGAAGAGTCCCTTGTCTGTCCGGCAGAATGCATGCCCTCAGAGGACCTACCCAAGCCTGTGGTCCTCCTCTGGAGCACTCCTGCCCATGAGGCTATTGGGCAAGTTAAGTGGGATACTATAGTTTAAACTCCAGAGACAACTGCTGACATACCATTGACCTTACTCTACCCTTACTCCTATCCCACTTTAAGACCCAATCCTTGGAAAGCTGCTTTTCTATTTTTGGAATTGATCCACCCCTCTCTGAATCAATCCAGGTCCCAACAAGAAAGAGATTACATGCTGCCTATGTTCCCCTCTAGGATTTTGATGGATTCCTATCTCACATTTAGGTCTTTCATCCATTTTGAGTCTATTTTTGTATATGGTGTAAGGAAATGGTCCTGTTTCATTCTTCTGCATGGGGCTGTCCAATTTTCCCAACACCATTTGTTGAAGAGACTGTCTTTTTTCCACTGGACATTCTTTCCTGCTTTGTTGAAGATTAGTTGACCATAGAGTTGAGGGTCCATTTCTGGGTTCTCTCTTCTGTTCCACTGATCTATGAGTCTGTTTTTGTGCAAGTACCATACTGTCTTAATGATGACAGCTTTGCTGAAAACAGAGTGACTCAGGAGAGTTTATTGCTGAATGGGCTATGAACCAAGGCGTGGGTAAAGGGCACTGAAGTGAGAGGACAATAAGTAGAGTCTTGGTAGCAGAATTTTACCACCCCAGGACCAAAAGGCTGAGAGCGGAGGGGTAGTTATTAGAAATCAGAGAGAAAAAGAGAGAGAGAGAGAGGCACCAAGGACAATCACCTTTCTTGGGAGGAGCAATCTCTAGTCGAAGGACATAGCCAGCCAAGAGGTGGCCTGGTAGGGAGGCAGTTAGGGGACAACACTCTGACCTCACTATTGGCTGTGAGGGTTTGTTCCAGAACATTTAACTGGCCCGACCTATTTTGCAAAAATACCAGACCCTTGGTCAGGGCATGAAGTGTACTGATTAACAGTGTTGCTTTGTCACTGTGGGTACAAGGCGTTTGGGGCTGGTTCGCACCAGCTCGGGGGCGTTGTTTCTTGGCAATGGCAATGTGGATGACTTGCACTCTCTAACCTCCCTCCGAACACTTTTTGGGACTCCCCACTGGCAGGGCCCAATTGGAGGAAGCAGGCAGAGGAACTCCTTGATGTCACACATGTAATTCAGCTTCGGCAGCAGAGTGCAAGCTGGAAAAGGGTGGAGTGGGGGTCTCCTGGTCACTGCTTCAGCCTCAAGGCTGTGTCCCATGCACCACACTCACTGGGATCTCTTTTACATCAGAACATCAGACACATGGCCCCACCCACCTGACCATGAGTCCGCTCAGCGCCCCGCTCCCCCGCATCCCATGGGCATCTCCTCCGCCCATCTCGGAGCCTGGCACGGAGGAGGGTGCACAGTGAGTATACAGCACCTCCAGGGCCAGCAAGCATCGTGGAGAACCAGCCAGCTGCCTGCTTTCCCCCAAGGTCTACTCTTTGTTGTTGTTGTTGCTGCCAAAGAAGCTTGCCAGTTTCCCGGCAGCTACAGAGACGCGTTGGAAGGTGGGGAGAGATGGTTGAGCGGAGAGAGCTGTTGCAGGTGGAGGTCCAGCCAGAGCCGGTCTCCGAGTGCCTCCCCAGGTGACATCAGATAAACAGAGATGGGAATCACATTTCAGTGTGACAGCTTAAAAGGCATGTCAAGAAACAATTAAAAAGATCTAGAGCAACCAGGCCCTGAGAGACTTTTGTTGGAGTGAGACCGCTTCCCATCCTCTGATATGGGGGCGACATGGCCCAGGAGCACATGTTCGGGGCCTTGAATTCTCAAAGGCAGGATCCTCTGAGACCTGGGGCTGGAGAGTAAGTGAGCCTGGAGAACTGGACCATCTATTGCTTTCTGGTGTTTGAGAAATCACCAGCAATCACCAGCACAGAACATCTGCCTGGCAAGTCTCCGTGGAAGCTCGCCACCTTCCAATCCTTGTAAAAACCCCGACCGTGAGGAATAATATTTACAGAGTATTGCCTGAAGGACGTTCTGTCCATCACTCCTTCGGATCAAGTTTTTCAGATTATCTTCCCCAGAGCCCTGGAATTCCTCGGGGTGTCCCCGAGGCTCCCTAGAAACCAATCCCCTGCCTGTACCCCAATCCAGAGATTGCCAGGTCTCATCTGTTATGAGTGGGATATTGGGTTGCAGATAAGAAATCACCTTTCTAAAAATGCAGCTGGAGGCCTTAAGAGAGCAAAAGCCATCACATTAGCCTGAATCTTATTCTGTGATCAAGCCAGATGAAGCCTGGGTCATGTGCCTTTGCTCTGCTGCCCTTAGAATTTCTCGTGCTAAATTGAGCTTCAGAGGAATCCCATCAGCCCATAAAAAACAGCTTATTGGAATTCCTGAAATGTCTCTTGAAGGACTTATTTTGGTGAATTCATGAGAGCCTTGCCTCTTTTGTATCAGGAAGAGTTAATTCCAGTTTGATTGGGTCACGCAACCCCTGTGGGCTGGGAATTTGGCTCTGTCTCCATCTTGGCCTTGGCCTCTGCAAATCTCAGTGCCATCCCCGAGGCCCACTTCCAACTGTACAGAACCTACGCTCTTAGAGATTCTAATCCCTGCCCCAGCTCCCTCAGCTACTTACTTTATCATTTTGAATTGCATTTGTTTGTGTGAGTTGATGCAGAATATGTGTATCCTCCCTCCTTTGTGAAAAGAGAGGGAGAAGAGACTACATGAACAAATAAAAGTATGTAACCCTTAAAAAAGAAGCAACTCATTTCATTGGTAGGGCTTTTACCACCCCACAAACGTGTTCTAATTCTGATCTCCCATGAAATATACTGGTTTTCCCATGCTCTGCTTACAAATCTTTGTTGGCTCCCAGCCTGCTGGCTATAAGAGGACATCAGCCTCCCTCGATGGAAGCGAATCCAAGGCCTTCTCAATTCTGATCCACCAGCTCAGCCCTGTCTTGCCCCTGCATCCTATACCCCCCCACCATGAGGCCAAAGTGCTCACCAGTCCCCAAATCCATGTAGCCCCTTCCTATCTCCATCTTTGGCACACATGGTTCCCAAGCTTATAATGTCTTCCCCCCATTTTCCCCATGGAAAATTCAAGTCCAGGAGTATTTCTCCCCCTAGTGAGGCTCTGCTCGGCCCAGAGCAGACTGCTGTCCCCTCCCTGTTTCTTCCATCCAAGTCACGTTTCTGTTGGTCACTCACAGTATTACATTGCCAGGCTTCTATTAGTCTCTCCCACTGGACTTCCAAGCTCCCTAGGCATTGCGGGGGGGGGGGGAGGGGGGGGGACACACTTTACCAGAGAGTCTCCACTGGGGACAGAAAGCTGAGACGGCTTGGCACAGAAGAGGTTAAGTACTCTCTTTTATGCCACAACAGGCAGGCAGACCCCCAAGGCATCATTCCACGGCTCTCTGTCAATACAGGTTTTAGAAATGTGGATGGCTGTGGTCACTCTCACCCTCCCCCAGTCCTGCCCTCCCCTGCCCTCCCTGAGATCTTCACTTCCAATCTCAGAATCCACCCACAGGTGGAAGCTCTGGCATGTCTTGCGGTCATCGACTCAGTCTCAGACTTCTGATATTTTGAATTTCTGAGGTGAAGAATCCTTATTGGTTTTGCTAAGAAGAGAGAACATCATCTAGGGTCCCAGGGAAGCTGCATGTGCTTCCATGATTCTGCTATACTGATTGATGACGCACAGTGAGCCTCCCATGATAGCACGGTACAGCGACAGAGCTGTGCCTTTGTGTTTGCACACCCATGGCACACTCACAGAATCCCACCCCACCCCACGCTGAGACTGAGCAAAGGTGGAGTCAGAAAGACTTGAGTTGAAACACTGGCTCAGTTGCTTACCCAGTGTGTGTGCCCTTGGGCAGGTCTCACTTGTACAACCACACTTTCCTCTGTATGGTAGGGATAGCACGTCTTATTTTATTTTCCCTACAAGTCAGTAAGTATACGGAATAGCTCCAGTTTGCCAAGTCATTGAATCTCTCCATGCCTCAGTTTCCTTCCCTACAGAGCAGGAACATGCCTACTTCGCTGGGCTACTATGAGAATTTAGTAAGAAAACGGATGCATAGAACTCCATACAAAGCCTAGATGTGAACACTTGTTTATTGTCTGTAGCCATGCCCCCAGAAGATGAAAACTTTCAGTCTTGTGATGTATCTCCTACCAATGCAGGGGAAATGTCACCTACAGCTTGGATATGCCTTGTGCTTGCTGACTATAAGGATATTCCTGGGAAGGAATCTCACTGTCAATTTGAACAGATCCCTTTGATTCTTATCTATGCACTAAAGTCACTCTCATTGTCTGCCAGTGAGTCTCTTGATGTCTATGGACCTCTGAATTTTCTTGCAGGTAGCACTCCCTTGCCAAGCTCTAAGTTGTTGTTGGGAAGATGCCCCTCATTCATCCTCTGTGCCCCCACCTAAGGCTTCAGTGAGATCCTTCCACCCACAGTGCTGGTCACCAGGCTCTAGATACTGTGCGGTCAACCAGCCAAGAATAATCCCCCCACCTGCCCCTATAGCTGCCAACACCTGTTCTCACACCCTCACTCCAGTAGGGGGCTCTAGGCTCAGGGCTGTCCCTCTCAGTCAGCTCCACTCCAAGGAGACCACCTGCCACCTACACAGCCACCCTTGGGAAGTGACAAGCATGCAAGAAGCACTGACGCATTAAGAAGAGGCTTACACCAGTTAGAATGGCAAAAATGGACAGGGAAAGAAACAACAAATGTTGGAGAGGTTGTGGAGAAAGGGGAACCCTCTTACACTGTTGGTGGGAATGCAAGTTGGTACAGTCGCTTTGGAAACCAGTGCGGAGGTGCCTCAAAAAACTAAAAATAGAGCTACCCTATGACCCAGCAACTGCACTCCTGGGTATTTACCCCAAAGACACAGATGTAGTGAAAAGAAGAGCCAGATGTACCCCAATGTTCACAGTAGCAACGTCCGCAATAGCCAAACTATGGAAAGAGCCGAGATGCCCTTCAACAGATGAATGGATAAAGAAGATGTGGTCCATATACACAATGGAATATTACTCAGCCATCAGAAAAGATGAATACCCAACTTTTACATCAACATGGTTGGGACTGGAGGAGATTATGCTAAGTGAAATAAGTCAAGCAGAGAAAGTCAATTATCATATGGTTTCACTTATCTGTGGAACATAAGGAATAGCATGGAGGACATTAGGAGAAGGAAGGGGAAAATGGGGGGGGGGGATTGGAGGGAGAGATGAACCATGAGAGACTACGGACTCTGGGAAACAAACAGGGTTTTAGAGGGGAGGGGGGAGGGGGGATTGGTTAGCCCGGTTATGGGTATTAAGGAGGGCACGTACTGTATGGAGCACTGGGTGTTACACAAAAACAATGGAAACCGATTATGTATTGTATGGTGACTAACCTAACGTAATAAAATTTAAAAAAAAAAAAAAAGAAGAAGAAGAAGAAGAGCCTTCACTGTTTCTGCGCTCAGAGAAAGAAGGAATTTGCCTGAGGCCAGGCCTGGGGAGGCTGCCATCTTTCTTCCTGAACTCTGCCCACTCCGGAGGGGCCATATTTAATTCATGATGCTGGAACTAGCACCGTTGCCAGATATATTTCCTTGATAATTAAACATTAAACACACAAGTATTTCAAAGCATTTGAAATAACTCAGAACGAATGAAGGACTAATTGCTTCACTCTGTGTATTCAAACAGTGATGTTATTTTAAAAAAATGCATTCTTATGTCAACTGCTGCATCCATTAATTGCACGTTTTCCAACAGTTAGCTGTGGTGTGATTAAAGCATATGAAAATAATCTTTTAATTAGCTTTCATTTCGAAACAAATAGACAATTAAACCAAAGAAGTAAGTGTGAAAATTCTGTTGGTCTGTTTTGGGGGGATGCTTGTACAAATAATGACTATATCACTGGAAATTATTGCCTTGGCTGGTCTAATGCTTGTTATAGTAATTTCATCTTTTCTCTACTACATCCCTTCTATTTCTTATAATCTCATACCCCTACTGTTTTCCCCAGAAGCCTAAAATATATAACTAGATGAATAATAGTCTTTTTCAAGAATGTCTTTTTGAGTAGAGCTCTTCAAAGTACCAGCCAATTCTTATTAAAAATATCACTGTACTCATCACTGGTGTTTAAAAAGAGGAAAAAAAATCTGTTTTGGCAACAGTGTCATTAATACTTTCTCCCATCCTGTGAAGCAGGACCTGGGCCAGGTGATGGAAGAGGTGCCCAGGGCACAAGATTTAAGGAGGCATGCATTCCCACATGCCAGCCCTTCACTTGAACAACGCCCAGAGTGTATGCCTCCTTAAATTTTGTGACCTAGCGGCCTTGCTTGTCTCACTCTTGACCCAGCCTCATGATAAAGAGTCACAGGGTCTCCACTATGTGCTTAGTGCTATTCAAGAACCAGTTAACAATGAGAAAGGAACTGTAGAATCTGTTTGGTCCAAACCCTCCTTTGTTGTGTGTAAGGAGACTGGGGCCCCCCAAAAAGAGGAAGGAACGTGCTCAGTGTACGATGAAGAAAAGCAAGATGGAGATGACATGATCTTTGTCCTTGGCCATTCAGTCAATAAGCATTTGGGGTGTGTGTGTGGGGGGGGTGTATGTGTGTGCGCGTGTGTGGCATGTGTGGGGGTTCACCAGCCTCAAATGGGCAGTGTTACCATGGAAGACACACACTGCAGGGCGGAGCAAGAGAGCTGATCCTAAGGAAATAGAGATTAGGGGCCATCCTCTGAGCTGAGCAACCTTGGGCTAGTGACGTCACCTCTCTGAGCCTGTGAACCATTTCTTTAAATGAAGATAATATTTATGTCACTGTGAGCACCAGGGACAATAATGGGAAGTGTGTTGCACAGTGACTGACATAGAATAAAGCATAATAATGACTATAGATACCATTTTATAGGTAATTTACTATGTGTCGAGAACTACGCTAAATGCTTCCTCTGCATTATGGAATTTTATCTGTACAGTAACCCATGGGATAAGCATCACAAAGTTCATTTTATAGGTAAAGAGAAGGGCTCAGAGAAATGAAATGACTTGCCCAAGTTCACCCAGGTGGTAAGTGGCAAAGTCAGGATTTGAACCATTTCCGTCTATTTCTGGTATTTGAGCTCTCTCTCTCTTAAGAAAACAGAGCTCAAATTTGGGAACATACCCATGTTTAGCAAATTCTTCAGGCAAGCCCTACAGATTTTAAATCCATCACCCAATCCCCTCAGCTACTGTCACAAACTCAATTAATGGGGTCCAGTAGCACCATGAGCAACAAGAGTAGTATCGTTATCTCATAATGATGGAAACAATGTATAAGGTATAGAAAAAATCACTTCCCACCTGATGGGACAATTGCACTGAGATGCTTGGGGAACTTGGGAATGGAAGCACACACATAAGAGAACCACAGAATTGAAGACTTAGAAGGGATCCCCACTTCTGTGTTATCCGGCCCTGCCCCCTCCCCGGCACCTCTGGCACAAGGTGGCACCACCTCGTTCACCCCCATTCACTTCATCAGCACATGCCTTCATGATATTGAATTGAAACCTGCCCTTCAGTCCCCTGGGGCCACACAGACACACAGTTCCCTGCAGCCACCCTCCTGCTGCCCATCGCAGGCACAAGACACCGGGCTTCTGCCCATCCTCCAGAGGGCGCCCTTCCTATGCGCCTTATCAGCCCAGGAGGCTTCCCGTAACCTCTGGGATTCTGACAGATGTGGGGTTAAATCCCAGCTCCACCACCACAGCGGACCTCCAGGAAGCCAATTCGCCCCTCAGAACTTATGTTTTCTCTTCTATAACGTAAAAGCCGTAACAGCTACCTATTGTAGAGTGGTATTGAAGGAGATAAAGCATATAAGCACATTACTCACTCTATACAAGCACTCGATAAATGCTAACCCCTGTCATCATTACTGTATTTCAGAGGGGAGCAGGAGAGCATCTGGGGACCTGAGGCAACGGAGAACAAGAGATTAAGGGGGGTCCTGCAGGCCAACCTGAGAGAGACCCAGCAGAGGGGAGGTCAGCCCCCCCCCCCACCACCACCTTTCCAAAGGATAATCGGTAAACAAACCATTGTATTGAGCAGAGCCCCCTTTGGGGACTCTCTGGAGCTGGAGGGTCTGCAGCTCCATTCAGATATCATTGCGGTTCTGCTAAATTATCGCCAGAATGTGTTATCACAAATCATTCTGTGACTTGGCAGGATTGAGTGAAATGTGATCCCAAATCATACATTAAAGGAGTAGGGCATTTGCGATGGCACATTCATTTACACCATTCCATTTCACTCTCTCAACTGCTAAGACAGTCAAAACTCCCAGCAGGGAGCACTGGCCACAGCAGAAGGAAGACACTGAGTTATGACACGTCCTTGTCTGTCTTCCCCGCGAAAGCAGGAGTGAGCATGTATTGCCGATGTGCTGTGATTGCTGAGGACCAGAGGGAGGCGGGGGTAGCTTAGCCTTGAAGTTTCCAGAGGTCAAAACACGGACAGCAAATTATAAGGACCCCAGGATGCCTCCTCCTTTTCTGCATCGAGTATTGGTGATTACGTGGATTAAAAGGTGAATGAAATTTGGAAATGTCCACTTCATCCTCCCTCCCATTCCTGCACTGGCTGCTGGGATAGAATCTCTCACCCTCCCAGACTAGGAAGCAGCAAAAGCCAGGTCTGCTGGTAGATAATGCAACAGGAGTATTTTGACAAACCCAGCATAGGGATCTGAAAAAGATTCTGCTTTTTTATGGTTGCCCAGGGATAAGGAGAGCACTGGGTACCCAGTGACCTGAATCTCAGACATTAAAACCCTCACATCAGTTAAGACCCTGACCCTTCCAGATTCACCAATCCCCACCCCATCACTCAAGGTCTGATTGAGATATTCCTCCAGGGTCATCTACTGACAGCATGAACACAGGCACCATGCCAATGAATAACATGGGAAACTGCTCTCATCTGAGGATCAGTAAAAGATTTACATAAGGGAGAAAATAATTTTTGAGGTCTGAAAAATGAGTTGGTATAAAATAGCCAAAGGGAGGTTGGAGGACTGGGGCTGGGCAGTCAACTCTGCAGCAGGGCAGACTCTGGCAAATACGGAGGACCGAAGGACACCTGTGGGCTGGAACAGACCATGGGATGGGACTGGAGGGCGAGGAGGCCAGAGATTGGGGTGGCCCAGACACACAGTGCCAAATCCATGGTGAGGGTTTTGGTTGCAGTAACAAGTAGACATGATTAGATTTGAGTTTTGGAGAAAAAAAAAAAGTTTTAATCCATCCGCTGTGTTGGAACTGGATTGTAGGTTTTGCCAAGAAGGGAGGGAGATAGATCGAATAAGGGGTGATCACCATAGTCCCAATAAGGGGGAGGAACTGGGCTTGGGGCAGGACAGCTGCTGGAGATGGAATGGGGAGGATATAGCCCAGAGATATCGAGGAGGTAAAATTAGCAGAATTTGGCAAGAGACTGTCTGTGGTGGGTAAGAAAGACTGGGCACAGGGTTTGGTCTTAGTATTCATCCAAATGCTCCCCCATGCAAGGTCATTTGAAGCCTAATAAAACAGCTTTCATAAAATTAGATTCGGTCAAAAAGTCGTGTGGTAGGCTGCTCATTTGAACAATATTGAAAAATATGGTGCATGGTAGCCATATTGCTCTTTCTAGAATTTTCAGTGTTGTGAACTGGAGCACCATGCTTGATATCTTCAGAGGTATTTTGTCTTCAGATCTGTTCTAGAATTGTCTGAGGCAAAGTGATCTTAATGTTAGTCTGTAGAGAAAGAACTATTGAATACTGTGTGAAATGGAAATTCAAGAACACATTTTTTTTTCCTTTAATCTCATCAAAATCCACATCAGGATACCTAAACCAGTTCCAACTTCGCCACTAACTTGCTATGTGACCTCAGGCCATTTTCGTTCCTTCTCTGTGCTGTCATCTCTATTTTGGGAATGTGGAAGAAAGGTATCTATAAAGCAACTTCTAGCACTAAAATCCTTTACAGAGGAGACACCAGCTCTACACACGTGGAGAACATACTCATAATTGTAGGTAATTGAACTTCTGTTCCACAATGACTACCTGCACACTTGGATCCTGATTTTAACTCTGTTCTCTCAAACAAAACGCAATATGATTTACAGTCAATTTTGAAACAAATTTGCTCTAATGAAAAATGTTCCAAGGGCACCTGGGTGGCTCAGTTGGTTAAACGACTGCCTTCAGCTCGGGTCATGATCCTGGAGTCCCGGGATCGAGTCCCGCATCGGGCTCCCTGCTCGGCGGGGAGTCTGCTTCTCCCTCTCCCGCTCCCCCCTCTTGTGCTCTCTCACTCTCTCTCTCTCAAATAAATAAATAAAATCTTAAAAAAAAAAGAAAAATGTTCCAAGCAACATCACGTTTATAAGAGTTACATTTTCCTAACGGGCACCAGGCAAAGGGAAACATCAAAACACCAAATCTGCAAACCCAGAGAATACACAACACTTACACATCGCTGTTTGTTCCCAGTAAAATTAGCTCCACGTTACCCACACAGTCAGACTCCTCAGGTGATTTTCCGGAGTAGGACCAATTTATACCTCAGGCCTCCTTTGTGCTGCACACCTGACTGCCACCTCTGCCACATCCTGCAAAGGAACATCTGCTCTTAATGTCTCAAAGCTGTTTCCGTAAATACACTTGTACTCTGTGCACAGAACTGTAGCTTCAAATGCCCACCCCCAGCCGCTATTTTTGCTGCCAGTACCTTACTTTAGATTAGATCATCCTCTTCCATTTTGCAGACCACAGCCACAGGAGGGTAGCTGGTCTACCTGACTCCAGTTGCACCCCCCCCACACACACACATGCTATTCCATGTTCTGTGTCAGCTTCCAGTATGTTCTTTGTAACAGAAAAGCCTGTCCTTCTCATCCCCCTTGGTCCACAATCTCTCGAGGTGAAGCCCAAAACCTCAGACAGGACATTCGAGGTCCTTCTGGAACCTATTCCAAGCCACTTTTCTAGTCTTGCCTGCCCAGACTCGGCTCTGTGCAGCCTCTCCCAGACACACGGAAGGTTTCCCTCTCCTCACAACATGACATCATCCTCCAACACTGGCTTATTTTTCTGCCTCCTATTCCCTTGCTCTGGAATGTACTTTCTTTTTCTCAGCTTAGCATACATCTGCTTATTCATTCAACAAATGTTTTAACACCTATCATATGGTGAGGAATGGCAGAGTATTTTGGCCAAACTCTACCAGAAGAAAAATGAATGAAGATTTAACAGTCTGGAAGCAGAGGCATTTTGAAGGATGCTTGGGAAGGGCTCTTCTAGAACAATGGTGTTCAAACTTCAACGAGCACTTGAGTCACCTGGTGATCTGGCTAAGATGCAGATTTTGATTCTGCAGGTCTGGGAGCCAGGGAATCTGACAGTTCTAACAAGCTTCAAAGCAGTACCTGTGCGGCCGGTCCAAGGACTTAGAGTAGCAAGGGCATCCCCCCCCTTTAGATTTAGACATAACTGGATTCAAATTCCAGCTCTGCTGCTTCCTAGCTGTGGGAAGTTGGGCAAGTCACCTAACTTGTGTGAGCTTCAGTTCTTGGTAGTGAGTTGCTAAGTGGCAGGTGCTGGTCCTTCAAGGATGTGTTCTTAGTGAACTTTGAAGTGAGTGGGAGACAAGTACTTGGACATTCGGGGTATAGCTAGACGTGTGCTCTTATTGGGGCACGGACCCAGGAAGTGCTCAGAAGACTTTCTAAAGAAAGCCATCCCGAATTTGAATATTAAAAAACGAATTAAGAGTGAGCTGGTCAAAGAGAGGATCATCTGGGTGGAAAGAGTAATCTCACCAAGGACAAGAGATGAGAGAGAGAATGAGTGTCAGGGGAACTGTAAACCAGTGACGTCCTCAGGATAGAGTGCTTGTCGGGGGGTCATGGGGAGTCGGCCTGAATAGCAGGTGATGACTAAGTCATGTCAGGTGGGCCTGACATGCCTCTACATCAGGTGTGGAGTTTGGAATTCCCCTGAAGACAAGATGGAGCTACTGGGGACTCGAAGCAGGGGAGTGACCTGGGCAGATCTGCCTCCTGGTTTGGTATCCTCAGCTTCCACATGGCTGGAGTCAGACTGGAGGAAAGGAGACCAGTTAGGCGGGGAAGGCTGTGGCAGAAAGGTACTTGCCACGTGCCTCAGAGATGTCAAGTGAATCAACAAGTGAATGAATGAGTCATCCCCTTTTTTGGAATCATGGACTTCATTCCTAATATTACAATTCAATCACAGAAGCAGGCCCATCTCACTGCTCTAGGTGTCAGCAAGCTATAAAAACATCAGGATTTACTTAGATTGTAAATGTCTACTAACATGGGGACAGGACTCTCTCATTTGGCTGGTCTAGCTGGAGAGAAATAAGCAACAGTGGGGGGGAAAAAGTGGCTACAAAATGGCAAGATTGTCAAACTTTGTCCAACTTTTTGTCCCACTGAGAGCATCTGCCCAGGTATCACTTCTCATCACCCCTGCAGCCCGGGAAGGAGGGGATGTGGATATTGCAATCGTTGGCTACAGGCCATGTTCCTGGCACACTGAGGCTTGTTCCCAAACAAGTCCATGGACTTTGGGCTGGTCCACGAGAATGTTTGCATTGGGATACGGCAAATGAAGGGGAAAAAATGAAGAGTATTTATTCACTTTAATGGAGCTGCCTTTATTCTGAGATTATATACTTGATATCTACCAGGTGATGTCAGAATGTCCTTTAATGAAATGATTATGACGGTAGCAGGCAGAACATACTTCATTGTTATCATTTTGCTTTATGTCCTTACTTAGCCAAATAAGAAGGTGGTTATTAGCACATGCTCAAAAAAACATTTTTGGACATGTGAAAGGTTTATAAAATATGAATGTTTGGGGTCTACTGTTCTATGCCATGTAGAGGCTCTGTACAGGACACACTGAATTAAGGTAAGTGGATTTAACTGGAGTTTTATCCCCTGAGCAGGTACCAGCTCATTCGTAATTGCTGCCTGGAAATGTATTGGAAAAGATTCTGAGCCTCATCTGTGCTCAAAGGGAGAGAATGTTCTAGAATCCATTAGTAAGACTTGCCATGGATGAGAGGGGGAAGTGGTGATCCATTCACAGTGGTGTGCTACTAAATATTTAACAACTGTTCTCTAAAAAGAAGAAAAGCCCTGTGTCCTTGGCCAATTTCCATGTAACAGTGCTTCCACCGTGGCCAATTTCCAGCCACCAACATGACGTCACTGAAAGCAGAGCAGAGAAGGAATGCACACAATCAGCTAGCAGGACAGGGAACGAGCCAGCACCAGGGCATCATAGCACGCTTTCCATGAATTTGCTTTTCTGATTCTACCCGGCAGGAAGCCACTGCATGTGTGTGGTTCGGTGTCCCACTCACACACCACAAGTCTTCTTCCCCTTGTTCACTTAAGACAAGATATTCCTTTGGCTGGAAAAGGATCACACACTTCTGTTTCTTACATTCAATATGGTTGATTTATCAATTCTCATTTATGGAACTCCAGCATGAGATGACATGGGTGGTCTTGTATACTCCTTGTGGCAAAAACGATGACATTGCAATGTGAATACTGAAACGTGGACATCAAAATAGGAACAGTGTCAGCAAAGCACAGCTACCCAAGTTAACTCCATCAAGGGGACCTGGCACTGGTGCCATGGCGGATAGAGGCCTCATGGCTATTTGCCCTCTTGCTGTGGATACAACACAGACAAAAGTTAGTTAACCAGAACTTGTTATCTGGTGACCAAAATTAGTTGATTCAAGATGGTATTTCTAGGATGAGCAAGACAGCTTTCTGAAGAGCATCAAATCCTAATATTTACTAAAATACTGAGTCATGACATTAAGCCTAAAGTGTAGGACCCAAGAAAAGTTATAGTACTGAGTGCTAGTTTTGTGATCTGGCTTCATGCATGTGAAAATTGCACCCCACCTCCTTGGTGTTAGCCCAGGCTCCTCTAGCTTTACTCTGGAGCTCAACTCCCTAGGTTGAGGGAAAGCCAGGAGGTTGGTCCATAAGGGATGGTGGGGGTAGGATTTGGGAGTGGGTACAGGATGAGTCTGGAAGCTAGAGTATAGGGTATTGTGTTTTTTGGAGCAGTAGGTTCATGCAAGTTTCCAAAATACATTTGTGCAGGCTGTGCATTGCACAACTCCAGAGGGTCACCATTTTATATAACTATGGCAGTCCTGCCTCTAAAGGACCTGTAAGTGACGCAGGATCTGAAGCAAGAATCAGAATCTTCATGATCAGTGGTGAAGAACAAGGAAGACTGATGAAAGGACTTCAGAAAACAAAATAAAACAAAAACCATGTTGGGACTGCTGTAGCTACTGATGGGGAAAGAGCTATTATGTACATAGATCTTGCTTGAAGTAGATGCAGTGTTGTACAGATGGGGAAACTGAGACTAAGAGAGGGAATTGCTCATTGCCCAGGAAATGAGGGGACTGGCAGAAAGAAGGTTGTTGCCTGGGTTAGAGCATCTGCGGACAAGCAGCCCTTGCAACTCAAGGGCTTGTAAACTGAGCAAGTCAGTACACATGGAATATGGGACCAAGTATAGAAACTGAAGTCAACACTCAAAAAATAAAAAATCTAGTCAACAAATGGGCAGAAGACATGAACAGACATTTCTGCAAAGAAGACGTACAAATGGCCAACAGACACATGAAAAGACGCTCAACATCACTCAGCATTAGGGAAATAAAAATCCAACCACAATGGGATACCACCTCATACCTCTCAGGATGGCTAAAATTAACTCAGGAAACAACACGTGTTGGCAAGGATGTGGAGAAAGGGGGACCCTCTTACACTGTTGGTGGAAATGCAAACTGGTGCAGCCACTCTGGAAAACAGTATGGAGGTTCCTCAAAAAGTTAAAAATAGAGCTACCCTACGACCCAGTAATTGCACTGCTAGGTATTTACCTAAAGGATAAAACATAGTGATTTGAATGGGGCACATGCACCCCACTGTTTATAGCAGCAATGTCCACAATAGCCAAACTATCAAAAGAGTCCAGATGTCCATCGACAGATGAATTGATAAAGAAGATGTGATACACACACATACACACACACACAATGGAATATTACTTGGCCATCAAAAAGAATGAAATCTTGCCATTCACAATGACATGGATGGAACTAGAGGGTATTATGCTAAGCAAATAAGTCAGTCAGAGAAAGACAATACCATATGATTTCACTCATATGTGGAATTTAAGAAACAAAACAGATGAACATAGGGGAAGGGAAGGAAAAATAAAATAAGGTAAAAACAGAGAGGGAGGCAAACCATAAGAGACGCTGAACTCTAGGAAACAAACAGGGTTGCTGGAGGGGAGGGGGATGAGAGGATGGGGTAACTGGGTGATGGGCATTAAAGGAGGGCATGTGATATAATGAGCACAGGGTGTTATATGCAACTAATGATCATTAAACTCTATCCTGACCCTAATAATACACAATATATATTCACTAACTTGAATTTAAATTTTAAAAAGTCAGCTGAGATTCAAGAAATGGACTCCTAATCCCACCTGCTCTATGAATTCATTTTCCTGTTTCCTAAAGGCAGCCACACTTGCCTTCTTGTCTGCAATGACAAGCACAAGACTATACAAGAGCCCCCTAAAAGTCCACTTCTTATAAAAGTTACCAGATTACCCATGCTCCAGGCTAGACTTCAGTCAGCACGCTCCCAGATGTGAATTGAAATTGGCAGATTCCACTGCCCAGGGTAGAGAGATGACCGGAGGAAGAAGGGAAAGAATGTTAGGTGAGGGGGGTACAATATAACTGTGGGGATGTAGAATGTCCCAGGTGTGGTCACTGGTACTCACCATCCCCTCACATCCTCATGGTAACCCTGAGGGATAAGAATTCTGCTCCACATTCTCCATATCGAAGAACTGAAGCTCACACAAGTTAAGTGACTTGCCCAACTTACCAAAGCTAGGAAGCAGCAGAGCTAGAATTTGAATCCAGTTATGTCTAAATCTAAAGGGGGTGCCCTTGCTACTCAACGTCCTTGGACTAGCAGCATGGGCACTAGCTTGGAGCTTGTTAGAAGTTCTGGATTCCCTGGCTCCTTGTAAGACGTGCTGAATCAGAATCTGCACCTTAGCCAGATCACCAGGTGACTCGCGCGCTCGTTGAAGTTTGAACACCACAGTTGTAGAAGAACCATTTCCAAGCATTCTTCAAAATGCTTCTGCTTCCCAGTATTAAATCTTGACTCATTTTTCTTCCAATGGAGTTTGGCCAAAATATTCCACCATCCCTAGCTGCAATTCCCGTTAGTTCCCTCCCATTTCTTTGCAATGAGAGGGCAAACAGCACAGCCCTGTGTGACTTCTCTCATGATGATGACAGAGCCAAAATGAGGTTTGCTTTAAGGTAAACAATGGCTCTGGGCTGGCCATTGTCCCAAGGCTTCATCTGGGTGTATGTGACTTTTCATCACCTCACCTGTTGAGTGGGAAGGAATCCCATGTAGATTCCTGATGATCGAGATGCTGGGAAAGAAGGAACAGGACTAAGACCATCTGATTTCATCTTTCTTCTCCTCAAGCTGTCAGAATAAATCCACTTGTACCACTGTAGCCCATGGGAAATTACAGAAAAGATGTCTAAAGGGAAGAGTCTGCAGGCCATGCAGACGAGCATTCCCCTCCGTCAGCCCCAGGTGGAACATAGCCCCTCTGTCCTGGCCATAGCTGGTCGGAGGAAGGATGGAGCCAAGATGACATGGCTCTCCCACACTCATACATTCATTCCCATTCTCCCATCCAAGTACTAACCAGGCCCGACCCTGCTTAGCTTCCGAGATCAGATGAGATCAGGCACGCTCAGGGTGGTATGGCCGTAGACTCCCATTCTCATTCTCCTCCCTGACCTTCTCTCCTCCTTCCCTCCAGCTTTTCCTTGCCTCCCTCCTTTATTCTCAAAGGATTCCTCACTCTGTTTCTCCCATACCTCCAATCTGAAACTGTGAAAGAGAGCCTGTCAGTTAGCAATGAGGGCTTAGAGTAGGTGCTGTGGATGTCCCCTTCCCATGCCCTCTGGGTGCCCACCTCTATGTACTGAAAGCCACTTTCTGCAAGCACCTGCCACTCTCCCTGCAGGGGCCAGCTTGGCCAACACAAAGAGGAAGATGGGAGTGATTAAGAGTTGACATCCCTCAAGCAGCACAGAAAAATAACTAGTGAGACTTGGTATTTAAGTACCCCAGCTCTCTTGCCCCTCCTGTAGACTGCCATGGAGACTTATGTTCGGCACTGAAGACCCGAGTTCCCCAAAGGGATTGGGCTCCAGTTGCCCAAAGCGGTAACTTGTTTGATGACACATCCTATTTTGGCTGCCTTGATTGTCCCTCCCCCACACCCTCCCCCACTTACTCATATTTCCTGGAATCCCCTCCCTCCCACATAACCACTCACACTTGAATTTTCATTTCAGGATCAGCTTCTGAAGCCCATCTCAAGGAGTCCCACAAAGCTGAAGCAAGAGGTCACAGAGAGATGGGGAAACCAAGATGTGGTGGGGCAGCAGAGGAGAGGGTGAAGAAGCCAAAGGGCCCAGAGGGGAGACGCGAGAGGAGAGGCCAGTGGGCCCCAGAGCAGACTCAGGCCCAGAGAAAGCCCTCTTCTTTACAAGGCTTGAGAGCAGACCCGACCCTTGCAGCCTGGACAGCCTCATCAGATCAGCAAGCCAAACCAAGACCAAGGAGGGGCAGCCAGACAATGTGATTAGGACAATGGTAAGAACTAGCGCTTCTTCAACACATCCTGTGTGCCTGGGATTCTTCTAAGCACTTCATGCGTGTTGATTTACACAGCCCTCACGACAACCCTATCAGGTGATAGCATCACCATCAGGAATGAGAAATGATGGGGAAACTGAGTCACAAAGAGGTTAAGGGGAGTCATCTGCCACAGCCACTAAACTGTAAGGATCAGCTTGTACGCTCGAACCCACATGGTTCATCTCCTACACACCACAGCAGACTGGTCCACATGCCGCTCACCGGGGTACCACCCTCCTTCTAGAGGTTGGGTTTTCACATTTTCAGAACCATATTTCTTATTTTGAGAAAAAAAAAAAAAAGTTATCATCTCCAAAAGCTTCTGGCTCTAGACCTCATCATTTCTTACGTGGATTCAGTCCCAAGCAATGCTGGGGCCTGAAGAAGCCTGGGTCCCATGTGCTGAGAACAGAGCCAGAAGCTTTATCTGCTTAATGATTTAATGTGGTCCCCACTCCTGTTGCGGTCGCTGCACCCACCCCATTTCCTGTCTGAGGAAGTCAAGTTCAGATAAGTGTTAGAGCTTGTCGGAGCCTGCGGGTCTTTCTAACTCCTGAAGCTGGTGTCCTAGCCCAGAGAATCCGGGCTGACTGTGGTCTGGCTCCGGTCACCCGAGGTGCTCTAGCGAGTGGCAGGGACCTGTGGGCAGGACTCCCCAGACAGTAGTGGTTAGTGGAAGGATGCAGGGCCCCAGGCCCAGAGCAAACAGGCGTGAGAGGCCCTGCTCTCAGGAGGCCCCGAGACTTCTCAGAGACCCACCAGCATCTCTGCTCACACACCCGCTCCCCACCCAGGTCTGCCCTCCTTGGCCCAAGGAATCCTCTTCTGATTTTAGAACAGGAAGCCTTGCTCAGGGTCACCACGAATCCCCTCAAATCTATCTCAAGGTGTGAGTTCCTTCTGTTTCCTGCAGGGCCTGTGGTTTTCAAGTACAAAGGCCAGAAGGGAAATGGATGATAGGAGAGTACCCGAAAGGAAAGGCAAGAAACACTGATTAATACTTCAAAACCGCATCCGCCCCCCCAAATATATCACTTCAGTTGTTCAGTTTTCTTTTTCTTTCTTTTTTTTTTTTTGGATATATTCCTCATTTTTCCTCTCCTTTAGATTCTAAAAGTTTGTGCTAGTTTCCTTTTTCTTGTATTTTTTTCCCCCCAGATATCTAAGAAGTCAAGAAGGAACCTAAACCAGATAAAGTCTGATCAGCCCCCATAGGATGGGCTGAAAAGAAGCTTTTTAAGAAAATAAAAAAGAGAAAAAGCAATAGGGTGGGCCTAGGCATTTCTGCCACTAAGAATAGCAGCAGTGGGCTCCAGGCTCTCCAGGCTGCCTCCTGAAGCTCATTGCGGGGGGGGGGGGGGGGGGGGGGGGGGCGCGCCTCGAATCCATTTTCTTTCAATTGATGTTAATTTCATCCCAGCATATTTTAGGCCCTCTCATCAGAGGATGATTCATTGCTGCATGTAAGCAAGTATAATCAGCTCAAACATGTGTAGTCTTCGTGCAACTACTCACCACCCCCCCCATCGCCCCTCCCCAGCCGCCAGGTTGGGCTGGAATGACAGGCAGCCGCTGCCCGGCACTTCCTCTTCTGCTTTGCTGATTGGAACCACACAAAGCATCCATCCCCCTGGAGACCAGCAGCTTCTGGCAAGGAAATATTTTCGTGAAGAGGGTTATGCTCCTGACAGCTTGGCCGGGAACATGTCCAAGGGCAATTTGGAGGAAACTTTGGCAGATCTTGTCCTCACAGCTTTCTAACCTTTGTGCCCAAGAAACTCTCAAGATACGTTTGCTTGGTAATAATCTTAGCATCTAAGAACCACTGGGCAGGAGGAGGCCTCTGACCTCTTCTTTGCCATTCCAGTAACTGTGCTGGGAAGAAATCGAGGAACAGTAGACAAGACTCACTGAGGGCCACGTGGCAAGAGAATCCAGATTAGAATCCACATCTCTTGACTCATAGTCCAGAGTACACACACCTGCTCTTATTCTGTAGGCTTTGTTTGAGACTAACTCTTGCCTGATTATTAAAAGTATTCCTGTTTATTATAGAGAATTTTCTACACATGGACTATTTTACTCCATGATCCCACTCCTCAAAGATAATCACCAAAGATAACCAAGACCAGCTCAACGGACATCCACCCCCTGGCACTCACAACGAGCATTCACCCCCTGGCACTCAAAACGAGCTTCGCACTTAGAAGAGTCCTGTGCTTGATTTAATGCTCTGCTGTTGCCGTCTTGAATCTCTTAATAATTTTCTAATAAGGTGCCATGAATTTTCATTTTTCGCTGTGCCTCATTCATTATGTAGCTGGTCCTAACTACTATTAATATTTTAGCGCCTTCCTTTCTAGTACCTAGCACCCCTTGTTTTATCCCATTCATTTGTCCTTTCAACAAATGTCGACTGAGCACCTACTGCATGCCAATGATAGAATCCTGTGAAAAGAGCATTGAAAGGAAGCCCTCCTTGGTTGTTGTGTTCCAGGAACGTGGACGAATGTGCTGGCATTGTTGCTCTAGGGGGATGGAACTGGCTGCCCACAGGGAAAAGACTAACACTCATTTGAGTCCAAAAGACTAACACTCTAAAGTCTAAAATAAAAATAAAATAAGGGAGAGGGTAGGCAGAGGAAAGAAGGTCAGGCATGGTCCTTGGGCCTCTGCGGCAATGTACTCTGCACATCTGCGGGGATGAGTGCTCTGATGGAGTCACATGCTACAAGTGCAGACAGGCATCAGTTATGTGCAAGCCATGACTCAAGGAACACACCTGCAACTGTAGATACTTAGACAACCTGGAGGCAGGAACTAGGACTAGACTCTGTCCGCTTCCAACAAAGGCCAACTCCATAGCCGTGGCCCAAGCACTTCCGGCGAGAAGCATCACATTTAGTAATTGCTCTCCAGACCCTGCTCTAGCCTGAGCTTCCCAGTATTTTTTTTGGCCAGGATGTGGCAAGGGATCTCTGCCCTGAAGTCTAGGGATGTGGCAAGGGATCTCTGCCCTGAAGTCTAGGGAAAGATACTTTTCAAAGCAATGAAGAGCTTTTTTGTCCAAGCAGCAGGGAGAAAAGGTAAAAGGAGGAGAATTTCCCCGGTTACGTGGTAAACACTGGGAAAGCAAAAGACAAAGCTCTGTATGGTCGAAATGTTATTTCTCCACAAGAAAAAAAAAGCGTAACCTTTCTTTCTCTGGACCAAAGGCATCTGATATGGATGCTCTGCATTTATAGCGATATACACCACAGGATATTTGAAAACTCTGATTTAATCTTTAATTTCTCTCCAACAAGGTGAGTGCCTGAATTGAACGGCTGCAGTAAGACAGAAGTTTAACTCTGTAACTAGGAGTTGCTCTGCGTCCATAAATATGTACCTGCCTTCTAGAGGTTCTGGAAAAGGGGAATGGCTGAAACTTCAATTGCCTCCTTGGTATCTGACCCACTTATCTTGCTGGTGGTCACCTCCAAGGATAAAAGTTTCAAGACGCAGTGAGTTCAGAGACAAATAACCTTTAATATAGACCAGGATAACTTTGCCTCCTCAACCTCAATATTCCTCCTGCACAGAGCCACTCCCACTAGCTCCCTGGGTTTCTCTTACAGAGGCACCAAAATTGACACTGAGAAAATTCAAGTCACATAGCTTTGACTGACTTTGAGATGACTATTAGAGAATTTCTCCCATAAAAATAAGCCTGTGACTGCCAGTCTTTCTCCCTCCAATCTAAGACCAAAGTGACATCCTAAAAAGCAGATCAGTGGCGCCTGAGTGGCTCAGTCTTGATTTTAATTCAGGTCATAATCTCAGGGTCATGAGATCAAGCCCCACATGGGGCTCCGCACTGAGTGTGGGGCCTGCTTAAGATTCTCTCTCCCTCTCCCTCACCACTTGTGTACTCGCTCTCTCTCTCTCTCTCAAAAACAAAAATGATAAAAATAAAAAGCAGATCAAATCATGTGCATAGTAGAACTCTCACATCCCTGAAACCTACCTGAGTTAAGGGTAGCTATGATGGATAGTCTCATACATATACTCAATAACCCATTTCAAGTGCACTGTTGTTTTTTTTTTTTAACCTCTGGGCTTTCTCTGAAGTTGCAACAGCTAGTTGAACCCACCATTAACTAAAACTCATTTGACTCTAAAAAGGCAGAGGTCAGGCAGAGGGAAGAAGGTCAGGCGTGGTCCTTTGGCATCTATGGTAATCTACTCCGCATGTCCACAAGTGGGGAGTGCTCTGTCAGACACAGAGAGAGCTGGGCCTGAAGTGCAGTCAGACCTTATTTATGTGTAAGAAGCCTGACGTGCAAGGAGTCACTGCCACTTAGGGAGGGCAAACCTCAACCAATAAAGGATGGGAGTTGGTGGATAAAAGCCCCCTGGCTCCCATTCCTCAGTAGGGACATGTTCTCCATGGTTTTGTTTTTTTTTTTTAAGATTTATTTATTTATTTAAGATTTTTTAGGGGTGTCTGGGTGGCTCAGTCGGTTAAGTGGCTGCCTTCGGCTCAGGTCATGATACTGGGGTCCTGGGATCAAGCCCCGAGTCTGGCTCCCGGCTCAGTGGGCAGTCTGCTTCTTCCTCTCCCTCTGCTCCTCCCCGCCCTGCTCGCTCTTTCTCTCTCTCTCCCTCTCTCTCAAATAAATAAATAAAATCTTTAAAAATGATTTATTTATTTTTAAAGAGAGTGGGAGGGTAGGAGCAGAGGGAGAGAACTGTCAAGCAGACTCCCCGCTGAGCACAGAGCCCATCACAGGACTCGATCTCAGGACCCTGAGATCACATCCTGAGCCGAAATCAAGAGTTGGACACTCAACAAACTGAGCCATCCAGGTGCCCTTCTACCTGATTTCTTAAAGGAACTCCAGCAAGGTTGAGCTCTGCCTTGCCCATAGCGGTTACCAGCTCAATCACACACATGGCTTCTGCATGATTCCTTCCTTCCCTGTATCTCATTTCCACACCCCTTCCTCTTCCTCGGGTCCCCTTCCAAATAAACCACATGCACCCAGGTCTTCATCCGAGGCTCTGCTGTCTGAGGAACCCAAACTAAGACACCAACACATTTCCCTCTTAAAACCCCTCAAAATCTCTTCTCATTTAAGATAAAACTGAAGCTCCTTAGCTTAACGTTCAAGGCCTTTAAGAAATCGGCTCTTGACCGCTCATCTTCATTTGGATCCCCAATGCCAGGAGCACCCTCCTACCTGCAGTTAAAACCTCCCCTCAGTAGCAGAACTTCCTATCCTCCCTCGTGCAGAGTTCTCCCTTCCTTATTTCCTTGTACCCATCTTACTAGTCAGGGCTCAAGACCCTGGCTTAACAGCCCCCTAGCTGGGAGCCCCTCCCTGCTCCATCTTCTGCACCTGGATACGTTTCCATGAAGCATCCTTCAGAGCATCAGGACTTGTGCCCAGCTCCCTGGTAGACCATGTGTTCCTCGTGGGCAGGGCTGGGTCTTCATCTGTCAGCAGAGGCCAGGGCTTCATGCAGAGGTTGGCATACTGTTGGTACGCTTAGACAATATTAAAGGGCCATATGGCTTTTCCTTCCATTCTCAGCTAGATTTGGTGTCCTCTAAGTATCCTGGGTACTGCTGGCCTTTTATGTGGGCAACGAAGGGACTTTTTTTTTTTTTAAGGAAATGGCATGAAGCAACTCATTCCAACATTTGCCAACTGATCTCCCGTGCCAAATTCTCCCTTCTGGAGGGAGGGCTGTGGAGAGTGATGCTTCTCAGGTATCAATACCAGGCCAAGGCACACAGAGACACCAAGTGGAAGGATCTCAGGGTTTTGAAAGGTGAGGGATGGGCAAAGCTGAGAATGGTGCCGCCCAGCTAAGGGAGAGGAGGGACTTGTTCAAAGGAACGGTGTGAGGACTAGAAGGCCAGGCTCCCAAGTCCCAGGCAAGCGTTCTTTCCAGTCACTCACGTCACCTCTCACCGATGCTGAGTCGGGACCAGGCCAGCCTGGCCTCAGCCTTTTCTAGCAGGTCAGAGTGCAGTATTTTTTGAAGGGTAAGGAAGTAGCAGGGAAGCAAAACTTCAGGAAGAATAAGTGTTCTGAACTCCGCAATTCAAGCTAACCCCAGAAAAATCAAGCTCTATTTGTAGAATTCAAAGCTCAGGGGGGAAAAAAAAAAAAGCAAAGGTAATGGAGTTGATGGATCAGGTTTTCTAGTATATGTGCTGTGTGTTGTAAGTATTTTTCCTTGTTTTCTTATTTCTGTCAGTATGGTCCTTTCTCTACTGTGTGCTGTGCAAAATAGAGGGTTGTGAACTGGGTGAAGTAGACAAGGCCTTATCTAATTCATTTCCATTTCTCCAGCATTGACTCGTTAACCCTATCCCCACCACAGACCAAGAGAAATGAATTATGTATGCAGCAAGGCAGATGCATAAGAGGATGGATGATGGGTGGTTGATGGATGGTGGGACAGAGGGGTGTATGGGGGGGTGAAGGACTGGGCTCCCTCTTTAGTGTTTCCCTTCCTGCCCGGCTCTTTCCTGACCTCTTCTCTGTCTTAGCACCCCAAACCCATTATCTTGCCTTTTTCCAGGCCTACTCTAAAGACAGGACCTGATGGTTTTCCCCAGCAGGTAGGTAGTGTCTACACAACCCAGAGGTTGCCCAGGCTCTCCTCATCTCCTGGACAGAGGAGTTTCTTCCCCTATAAAAGGCCTTTCCTCATATCCTTACTACTCAGTTGGACCAGTCCGCAGAAGCCTGTTAAGGGTTGAAGGCCATCACCTAGATGTCCTGCAAGAGAGCAGACCTGAGATCCTTCTGAAGATAGACATACACTCCGGACCACATACGAGCCCTTCAATGCATGAGACCCAGGGTCGGATGTCAACCTCCTGAGGCACATTCCCCAGAAGATGCAGATTCCTCCCTTCACCATCTCCTCCCCATTCCGTTCAGCATTTTGCATAATTTTCACTTCCCTAGACAGTTTCCATCATGTTTATTTCAAGAACTCCAGCAGTCACTATTAGGGTGACCTACATATTTTTTTGATGTCCTAGGTGTTCTCCAATTATCATTAACCCAGTATGTTTAAAACCAGTCATAGAAGTAATTATAGCGGGGAACTAGTTTTGCTTCTTTCCAGTCAACAGGAGGAAATAATAAGAGAAGGATTTCAATCATGAGCGGAGAAATCTGCTTCCTAAGCAAAAATCCAGGAGAAAAATTGGCCACTTGGGAAAAAAAGCAGCAAAAATTTCTTGATACCCTATTGTGCACTAGATATTTTCACCTGTTATTTCCCACCATCCTTATAATATCTCACAAAATAAGTATCAAAATTTCCACTTTTATACATGACGGAACGGAGGCTTAGGTAAATGAGAAAAATTCTTGAGATTAAAGAAGACAAGGATGTATGGAAGCAGAGGTTTGAACTATGCAAGCACACTTGGCAGGTCCACAAGTTGATCCAGAGGTTGCCTCTGCCTAGGTGGGACCACCACCTCTGACCACTACCTTCATGCACAGCATCCT